>NC_083731.1:27280014-28720639 GCF_028564815.1 Eubalaena glacialis
CAAATGTTGACAAAATATGAAAGTGCAATAATAGAAGAAAAGCGTGCTACAATGGAGAAGGTCATGGGACTGTATTTAGATGGGATGATTAATGAAGGCTTCACTGAGGAGGGGGCAGTGATGGAGGGCAGGAATGTGTGAGAAGGAGCCGAAAATCCAGGGAGGGGAAGACCATCTTTGCAGAAGGAAGATCGTATGCTCAAACCTCATTCAGGAAAGGGAGGAGCGGAATGAAGGGCCTGTGACTAGCACGTAGTAAGTGAACGGGAAGGGATGTGAAATCAAGTTGGAGACATCAGCAGGGACCAGACCACATAGGGCCATGATAGCCAAGGTCAGAGGCTACTTCATTCCCTGTGCCTTGAGAAGCTTAGCCTAAGAAAGCAAAAGTGCCTGGAGGCAGCCTTGACCTGCCATTGATCCAAAACTCGGGTTAATTGAGCACCACACTTCTATTATGCTACAGAAATTGTGAGGGTAAATTAAATGACATTCTTTAAAAAGCATGCAATTATCATGGCTTTCATAGATTTAAGATAGCTGAAAAATATGATACATTTAAACTTCCAGGAAAAATGTATTTAATATCCCTATCAAACTTATCATCCTTTAAGTGCTGAAGCCAGAACTTGAATCAGATGTTCTAAATCATGTTCTTTGCATGACATCACAAAAGACGTCTATCCCTTGGACCCAATCGCGATACTCCAGCATTTCATTTGACGTGAGGTTCACCAGAGCCTCGCACGCTTAAATGGATGTACTGAGACCTTTATAGGAATCCTCTCACTCGGTAAAACATCCCTGCAGTCTGACAGCATTATATGCACTTCAGTCATTTTGATTACAATATCATCCTGCTTCATCTGCTTTTAGATGTTCTTACGGTTACACAGAACCATGTCTCCCTCTGAGTTCTCCACTCCTGTTTGATCCTCACAATAAGCATGAAACTTTGGCCAAGTAAGTATTTTGTCTCCATGTTATAGATGAGGTGCAAGGCAACCTCACTGCGCTTCAGATTTCTCTATTAAACAGAGGCAATAATGCTCACCTGCCACCCTCTCATACTTACCAAGAGGAGCAGATAAAATAATGGATGGGAGAGTGCCTGAAAAACTAGAAATAAAAGGTAAGCTGTTATTATATTATCATAAAAGAGGACACATCTGTACCATATACTTTGCAATACAGACGTGCAAAAAAATGTACGTAGTATCCATATCAGATCTGCATCTTGTTCTGAGGTCCGACGGTAATGGACTTGGGGGCGGGAGAAGACCTAAGCCTGCCAATTCAGAGTGATTCGATATCCTCCAGCTTAAAACAATCCCTTTTTAGGTTAATTTGGTCCATTCTTAGCAAAGAGTCAAAGTAAAGCTGAAACGTCCCATCATGACTGTCTCCCTGATTCACAGATTCCCCCGCTCTGTTCCCAGATAACACATGCGCACAAGGGGAAGCTTACAGATCCTTACGGCCATACCGCAGGAACCCCGGCCCTGTGCTTCTCTTCTGGCCCCCGTTGGCCTTAGGCTGAGGTAAACTCATCTTACCCGTCTCCATTTTGGTCTCTATCCTCTCTGCATCTGCTCACGAAGTTCTATAGCTGATGTGATGCTAGATTGCTCTCTCAGTCCAGCCAAGGTCCAGCAGTTCACACCCTGCACCTCAGCCTGACCTCATTTTCCTCTGCCCTTCGGATCTTCTGAATCCTGGCCTTGGACTCTATCTGATCCCTGGCGAGGCTGTCCTGTCTTCAGCCTCTGCCAGGTGCTCCCCTCGTCCCCACTGCTGCAGCCCCCTGGCAGGCCTGCTGCCTCTCAGCCTTACTCATCGCTGGCGACATGTGGGAAATTCTGGATCGCCCCAGTGCGACCAACAGGTGCTAGGGAACAAAAGGTTCTCTCTCTCTCCCTCATGCTATGCCACCATTTCTACACTCTTTGTGGCTGTTCCTTGTTGGCAGAGAACGATTTCCCTCCATTCAGAGTCCCAAATCAGAAATGGGACACAAGCCCATTCTGGTTTTGGTTTTTCAACTAACCTATTCTTTTTATTCTACCTCCATTCCTTACCTTGAGTTTCAATGAAAAAATTGGAGAAGAACAAAGGACCCTTGCTGCTTTTCTCTCTCTTTCTCTCTCTCTCTCCCCCTCAACTCTTTCCCCCTTCCAGGAATTGTCATGAGCTACTTTACAACATATTTTCCTTCCTCTTTCCACGTGGTGAATAAAAGGGTAGCAGACCTGCTGATCAAAAAGGGACTATATCTGTAGGTATTATGCCCATTCCAATCTTTGACACATCTGCCCATGTAATAGACCCTCAAAAGCCAGAGACTCTGTTATGCATTTTTGCATCAGCTGCGTATAACCCAGTGCTTTGCCTAGGATTGACGCTCACTGAGAGTGTGTTGAGCGAATCAGTGATTGAATCCCCTTAATTTATTGGTAAAGAAACTGAGGTGAAATATTTTGCCCAAGTTAAACATTGAGTTAGAGGCTTAACTGGGACTAGGTCAAGTACTCTTTTCAACATGACCTGCTGCTTTTTATTTAGTCTTCCTCAATGGCTGGCAATACAGAGCCTAGAATATAAGACCTAAATGTGAGGAAAGGAGTCAGGAAGGAACAATAAATCAAAAGTTCTCCCCCCAAAGAAGAACCAAGCTTTGGGATTGACATGTACACACTGCTATATTTAAAATAGATAACCAACAAGGACCTACTGTATAGTGGCAGGGAACTCTGCTCGGTATTCTGTAATAACCTAAATGGGAAAAGAATTTGAAAAAGAATAGATACATGTATATGTATAACTGAATCACTTTGCTGTACACTTGAAACTAACATAGCACTGTTAATCAGCTATACTCCAATATAAAATAAAAATTAAAAAAATAAAATTAAAAGCTTAACACACTAAAAAAAAAAAAAAAGAAAGAAAGAAAGAAAAAAATCCAAAGGCAAGTATCTGAAGGTAAAATATTGTGATTTTTCTCTTTGTCTCTGCAACATCAAATCAGCTCAAATCTGTACCACTAAAATCTCTGAGTAGGGATCTTAGAGAATGCTGCATTTCTGCTGTGATCAACTATTTGTTCTTGGGGGATGGGTTACAGCAGAAATTCTTCCAGCCATTTTCCCCTACAGATATATATATGAAATCAGGAGCATCTCCTCCTAATAATAATATATGAAAGGTTTAAAAGAAATTAAATTCCCTTGAAACTGGAATTCTCCCATTTTGCTGATTTAAAATTCATTACTTGTTGAAAATAGTAACTGGCCGTTTCTCCCTCTAACAGATTGACCACATTCAGAAATCCTTTCGGAGAAATGGCTAACTACTACACACAGAGTAGTAACAACATTTGAAATTGCAACATATGCTCAAATACAGCATCTTGATAAACACACACCTAAGAAATTTGGGCAGCTTAAGGTTTATGAGTTTGAAAGGTTATTTTCTTAACGAACAACAGTAGCACTATTCTCAGGAAGCATACCACAGGGGGAGGTGGGATTTTCAATCTATTTGTTGATGTTTCCAAAGGGGATTTAAGCAATCCGCTTTCGTACAGTATGTGCCCTAGCAGACCAAGGCAGCAACTAGGATATTAGTGGGGCATGTTTATACCAAAGGTTATGATCCTTTTGAAGAATGCAGTGGTGGACAAGCAGGAGGAAATCCATTTGCCCCGCTTAGCTTCTGCTTCCTTAGTTCATCATCTTCTCTTTGCCCCTACATTGTTCATTTCTCCTTTTGGGGGGCCTCCAAGACGGGGTGACGTGTGTTGCTGAGGGTTTGGAGGCTCTAATCTCTTAAGACAGTCACACACAAGGGCCCTAAGCAACAGAGTATGTGTATACAATGACGTCAGTCTGAAGTATTAAACTTTGTCACCGGAATTGTTTTCCTATGCGGATAATGTAACACGACTACAGATAGTGACATAGTGTGCATGTGTGTGTGTGTCCCGTTAGGGAGAAAAAAAACCCTTGTAAAATTCTTAGAAACTGAAAATGCATCAGTGAATAGGGCTTTATGTTAGATATTTATGGGGAATTTGGTTTGTTTTCTGATTCTGTTTCAACTTTTAAGGAGCACCGTTAATGTGATTAATTAGCAAGAATTTATTGACTTGAAAAATCTCGACAGCCAAACGTATATGATTTTTTTTTTAATGTATTTTTTCAGGTGAAACTATAAACTGGAGGCCTAATTAAGACCTGCTGTTTCCTGAAATTTCATGTGCACAGCTCTGGGAAGGAAAGTTGCATGGAACTTTACTTGAAGGGGTATGTGTAATCTTAGGAAAAAATCCCAGCATTCTATTCACTTCTTTCAGACGTAGTCCTTACTTAAGAGCCCCAGTGAATTTATGTCCATGGTGAACATGAAAGCCTGCTATGGAGTCAGCTTAGGGAAAACTCAAATCAGCTCAAACGTCACGAGTTGAGGACTTCGGCTGTTCCTAGCCAATATTTCCAAATTTATGCTTAAACACCATGATGGATCATGCAGTTTTAGTCTTTTGACATTTTCTTACATGTTTCCTTCCCATTACTTTGCTGAGGATGAAAGTCTCTCTAACAAGAGAGAGTGAATCAGCCTGCAAGAAACATATTAATTATACAAGAGTACTCAGTGTAACAAAAAAATTTTCACTTCTGATTGAGGTTGCAAAAGGCCTTAGTTGACTGATTTCTGACTGCCACCCACTTTACCTGCTTTCATTAGAAAAATCTCTTTTCCTTTCCTAAGGTTGCATTTTTATTAAATCGTTCTGATGTAGACTTTAAGCTGCAAGAATAAAAGAAATCTCTAATACATAATTCTAAAAACTGTCAAAGTTTTCTTAGCTCAGCAACATATTTATATGACTTATCCCCAGATGTCACTATCTGGAGGTGATAAACTTTTGAAATCAGAATTGCCTCAAAATAATAAGCGAATATTTTTTTACTCACTTAAAGGAAGCTCTCCTCTAATGCCTCAGGTAGAAAATATGAACTACTTAGAACTTGAGAACAGAAACCGATCTCATAGTTGTCATTCAGCTATACATTTGAAACAGGTGGTTTTGCAAATTTATTAAGAACGGTAAGGAGTTGCGGGAAAAGAGTCACAGAATTTTAAATTTTTAAAAAATATTTCTAAAAAACCATATCGTGAAAAGAAAATTGTCCAGCTTGCAAATCTCAACCAAGAAACAAGTTATTTCCTTTAGATAATTCAATAAATATCAGATAATGGATACACTAACGATTCGCAGTCCCAGGGCATAATTCCGTTGCCTGTAAGCTTGACAGAGCCAAACTACTTACTCACAGATAATACACAACACAAAGCCCCCTTTTCCACTTCATGGGTAAAGCCTCGTTATGTGCCTTCTTAAATGTGGAGGAGAATACGGGCTCTTCCTTCTCTTTACAATGCTGTATACAGTGCATTGTTCCAATAGCTCTTGCCCCAGAAAAGGTCTTGGTCATTTCCTATGAGACATTCTCCAGTGCCCTCAAAGACCTGGAGGTAGAAACATCCGTGCTTGCCTCTTCAGACAAACAATTCGGCTTCCCTGGCTCCACCTTGCTGCCTGCCTGCCTCATCCCAGATCCAGCCAAGCCCTTGCTCAGGAGCTCAAAGCCCCAGGCCACACAAGGGTAGAGCAGGCACATCAGAGCTGCTCCTGGCACCAACGAAAATTATTTGCCCCGAGAGGCAAACACAGCTCGAGCAGTGTCCAGAGTATCAAATCCTCTCTTCTGTGTTATAAAAGGCCCTATTGTAGAAATACAAATCACTTGGAGATGGCATGTACGATGTCTAATCACTTGAAAGCTACTGGGCACCCACTGGGTACGGGGCCCAAACTAGACAGTGTCTGTAACCTATTCACTGGAGGAAGGCAGGGGAGAACATGACACAGATTTGTATTCATCTCCTGTTCTAGCCCTTCACACCATGGCAAACACACATCCTTTCAAACCAGTAGACAATTACAACCATAATAGACATGAAGACTGTTTTGACCTGTGAGTAGCAAGGTAAAGGACAGAACACAAGCTTGATATTCATCCTGACCTAGTTTTGAATCCTGCTTCTATAATTAATCAACTGTGTAAATTTGGGGAGTTTGCTGAATCTCTCTGGGATTTTCTCTCCTTATTTGCAAAATGAAAAAAATAATATCTACATCATAAGTGCTGTGAAGAATACTTTCTCTAGTATGTAGAAGTGCCAAAAGCTCTATGTGGCATATAATAGGCAGTCAATAATTTGAGTTCCCTTCCCCATCTCTAGAACTCTAAAGGCTCGTCAAGATATCTTACATACATTATCTGATTTGATCCTTACACAAATCCTACTCACGAATATTTTAATCTTAGAGACAGAATTTTAGGTCTTTGCATTTCTTCTGTTTCCTTTTAGGAAACACTATCGAAAAGATACACTTGTTTTCTCCTATTACCTTAGCTCTATTCTTGGGCAAATTTTACAAAGTACCTGAAGCAATAAAAAGGGTTAATTTTATTCCAATGTTGCAGATGTCTTCAGCACCTTGACTTTAGTAATACACTAAGAACAGTAAGTCTTTTTAATGAAAGTGAAAGGTATGCATTGTACTTAAATCTGGAACTTTTTCCTCCTGAAGAAACTCTGCCACTGGGACTGCCATCCCGCCATTTTAGACAGGATGAGATATGTTTTTGCTCAGGCTTACCCTTTTTCAGCACATTTCCAACCAACGGCAGTTGGTATCCAAGCAGTTAAAACTACATCAGCACTAATAGCTATGAGCTCATCTTGTATAAAGACATTTTTAGTTAAACACCACAATCTTGGGGGGAGAAAAAAGTTAGCATGCTTAACCAGGCTGGCTTGGAATAGCTCACAATATGACGCATACCACAGGAAATAGAGTGGTATGAGGCACCTACAAAATATTTTTCAAACAAGTCATTGACGCTGTAAGCCCCATGCCTCAGCTTTAGGAAGTCACTTATTAAGAATCAACACTGGCCGTGCCAAGCTAAGCTTTTGCTCTTGGTGATTTTCCAATTGAATATTCAGGGCCCTGTTTCAGTCTTGTTTTCAGGGGAGTACATGCCTGGAATGCTAGCAAGCTATTTGCTGGAAAAAATGCCCACAACAGGCCCAATGTTGATCACATTAATGCGTTTGAGTGAGTATGGAGTGCAAATGATTGAAAATGCTTCCAGATCCCCGTTGCAAGGGACAAAGCAGGCTCTGTTCTCTGATCTGATGGTCATTTTTTTTCCAGCGGAGGATGTGGTGCAGGAAGAGGGAAGAGGGCCAATCTCTGTCTAATGGTTCCAAACAGGGCCTGGGCCTAGCTCTCTGGATGCTGACGAGTGGGAAATGAAACACAGATGGGTCAGATGGGTAAGGAGAGGGGGATTACAGGTCAGGCCAAAGAGTTGGAATAAATTAAGTGCTTATGAGGTACAGAATGGCACATTGTTTAAGTGAATGGACAGGGAAAAAACATTCCAGCATTGTTCAGTCCACTGAGTGAACCCAAAGCTCCTCTTCCCAGGCGAGCGCAGGCCACAGAGAGCCTCATCGTCAGGATGTATGTGACCCACAAACGAAAACGTGGCCAAGTGGTGCCTGAAACATTCTTCTAGACTCCGAAGAAGCCAATTTTGCTCTATTACACATGAGATGTAATTTATTGGGAGAAATGTTTGGGTTCATGTGTCAGATCATGGAGAGTCAGATTTGGAGTTCCCCAGGGATCTCTGAGGAGAAGGTGAGTAACCACAAATTAATACAGCAGGGAAATAAAGTGACAAAAGAAATGTTTCATTGTGCCTGAAATATTGAACCAATTTCCCCCTTTTTAGCCTTTTAAACCTTTGCTCACAAATCAAAGAGTAGTTCAACTGAGAAAACTTAGCAGAGGCCTGTAATTCCCGATAACAAAAAAAGGGATGGGGTTGAGTCCAATATTCTTCCTTACTTTTAAGTGCCTTCATAAAGTAGGGAAAAACAGCAAAAAGGACTTTTTCAGAGTGTTAGAAAATAATCCAAACAACTAGGTGACTAAAAAAAAAAAAAAAAAAAAGGAAGCACCAGTAACCATAATAGATCTGTCCATTGTGTGTTCTAGGTGTGTTAGAGAAATCATGACATCCCAGAAGGTACACAAGCCTGATTATTTGATAGCAGGTCATCATAAGACAGGCTGGAGAAAGTGTGTTTTCCTGAAGGAACCAAACCAATAGAATGTGAGGGCAGAAAGTGTCACCTCAAAGGAGAGAGCTAAAGTTGCAGCTGCCAACAGAATTAGAAAAGTTCTAAAGCTTGGAATTAATGGTTTCTTTTTTAGAGTGGCAGAAATTATTTTCAGAAGTTTATTTTCATACCAGCCATGTTTCCATTTTATGGGCTTGACCTTTAACAGAATATCCCACAGGCAAAGCTGGAGACAGTGGTTGTCGGCAGTCATCAGGGCGCTCACGCTGTGAGTATGAAAAGCTTCTTAGTTTATCGATTGGGGCACTGCAATTCCAGAGACTCAGGGAGATGATTCCAGACAACCAGTGTGGAAAGTCTGGATGCAGCCCATCTTTAAAAGGCCGGTGATTTGCATTGTTATTATTTTAGTAAGTTGGTTCAGTGAGTGATACCAATGATATGGACATGTCATCTTTTCTACTGTATAACTGTACTAGTTAGAATGTAAATATTTTACCTTTTCCCGCCAATCTTCTCCCCTCCAAAGCTTTTATTAGTCCTGTGCTCTGAATCTTGGAAAGGAACCCCGGGAATAAATAACCAGTTCCTAAAGCAAATTTGAAAAGCGATCATGACACCGGCATCAGTATTAAGAGTTGGAGAGACAAAAAATGACTGCGGAGAAATTTCTAGCTTATGCTGAGCAAAATCATAAAACTATTATTCATGGAAAGAAGGACAGACCCATAAGAAACTAATGTCTGGTTTTGGTTGTTTGCTTTTTCCTTTCCAATAAAATGGATGAATTTTTTTTTTTTTTTAGTATCCTTTTCTCTCTTGAATAAAAAAAAAATGACAGTGGGAAATGTTTGTGGAAGAATCTGAAGGCAGAAGTTATTTTGATAATGCTGACATGGCCACATGTTATAAAATTAGAGTTCATTCTTTTCAGGAAGAAAGTATATGTAACAGGACAAGCCTCCCAGGAGACTGTTGGTTCATCCAGAACACACGTCCAGCGGGGTGTCTGAGGGTCAGGCGGAGGCCACCACAGAGCTCTCAGCTCGACTTTCTGGGTTAGACCCTGAAGTATTAACCAAGGGGGTTGAGTAGCAGAGAGGTTTCTCATGTACCTAAGAGGATACTTAGGGCACCTGGCCTCATGCCCGGGATTACCAGAGGATGGAAAATGTACTTGCAAGCTAGCAACAGAGCCAGCCAAATCTCTGTGACTAGGGCATAAGCCTAATACAGGACGCAGAAGCTTCCATGACAAACACACTTAAGCAGGGAAGTAATGATGAAGCTGTTGTCACCTCCAGCCATGGCTACCTAGCTGCAGCCATGCCTGACTATCCTCTCACACCTGGGGACATCTTCTGAGGGCCGTGGTCCTCTGGCTTACCGGCCTGGAGAAAACACTACAAAAGCACAGCTCTCTAGAGAAGTGGGAGAAATCTAACATCTATGTCACCCCTGTAGTTAGCATGGTATAGTAGACAGCAATTTCAAGTGAATCTCTTAAAAGCATCCCCAAATTTTATAAGCTCCAGATCCCACAAAACCTGAATCCACACCTGGGATTACCATTTATGAGATGGAACTATAGAGAAAGTTTTTGGAGAGGGAAGGGAAGTAGACTTGCTTTCTTGATATGTCTGGCTTGAGGCCCCGTAGAATTCACACAAAGCCATTTGGTTGGTAAATACATGATCTGGAGAATAGGGCTGAAATCCAATTCTTCTAATCCCCAGTACATGACTGTCATGGTACATCCTACAACTTTCATTTAACAAAGGATCTGGGCAGAAGCCTTTCGCCTAATCTAGGCATTCTCCTAGGAGTAAGTTAACAATCCCTAAGTACTTATTACTTCTTTTTTTCTTTTTGTCTTTAAAAACATATAATGCAAACAGAAATGTGAGGACTTGGGGCCACACTGTAGGAATTTTATTTTCCACCAACCAGCTTCCGAAATAAAGAAGGAAATACAATCGTCGCTTCTTATCCACAGTTTCACTTTCCGTGGTTTCAGTTACCTGCAGTCAATCATTGTCTGAAAATATTACACTGAAAATTCCAGAAATAAACGATTCATAAGTGTAAAATCACATGCCGTTCTGAGTAGCGTGACAAAACATTGTGCCGTCCTGCTTCACCCTGCTTCATTCAGCCAGGGATGTGAACCGTCTCTTTTTCCAGAGTATCCAGCCTGTTAGTCACTTAGTAGCAGCTGGGTTCAGGTCACCCTTATTTTACTTAATAATGGCCCCAAAGCTCAAGAGTAGTGATGCTGGCAACTCAGATGTGCCAAAGAGAAGCCATAACGTGTTTTCTTTAAGAGAAAGCTGAAAGTTCCCAACTTAAGAAAAAAATCATATGCTGAGGTTGCTAAGCTCTATGGTAAGAACAGATCTTCTATCCATGAAATTGTGAAGAAAGAAAAAGAAATTTGTGCTAGTTTTGCTGTCCCACCTCAAACTGCAAAAGTTACAGCCACAGTGCATGGTAAGAGCTTAGTTAAGGTGGAAAAGGCATTACATTTGTACAATAAGATACTTTGAGAGAGAGAGGGAAGGAGAGAGAGACCACATCTGCATACATTTTATTATAGTATATTGTTATAATTATTCTATTTTGTTATTAGTTTTTGCTGTTAATCTCTTACTGTGCCTCATTTATAAGTTAAACTTTATTGTAGGTATGTATGTATAGGAAAAAACATAGTACATACAGAGTTTGGTACTATCTGCGGTTTAAGGCATCCACTGTGGGTCTTGGAACATATCCCCCTTGGATAAGTAGGGGTCTGCTGTATTGACCAACTATCTGCAAAGCACAGGCTTCATACTGTTTTCAAATTGTGGGGACAGATTCATACTTTTCTCCCTGGACTCTTATAAACAAAAGCAGGTGTTCACAAAGCAACCGGCTAGGGCAGGATGTGTCCTACAAAGTTATCTGTATGATACAGAGGCAAACACACCCCAGACTCCGTCCTTCTTAAGAGAGGTTCAAGGTGCTCTACACTGTGATGAAGAATGCTCTGTCCTCTCAGAGGCTAGAAGGGAAGATATAGTGTTCTTCCTTCAAGGGGAGGCCCTGACATTACTATTTTTACAATGATTCTTTGGTAAAAAATACAAGGAAAATACCATCACCCTGAAGATAAAAATTAATGCACAAGGGACTTCCCTGGTAGTGCGGTGGTTGAGAATCTGCCTGCCAATGCAGGGGACGCGGGTTCGAGCCCTGGTCTGGGAAGATCCCACATGCCGCGGAGCAACTAAGCCCGTGCGCCACAACTACTGAGCCCGCGCGCCTAGAGCCCGTGCTCCGCAATAAGAGAAGCCACCGCAATAAGAAGACCGCGCACCGCGACGAGGAGCAGCCCCTGCTCACAGCAACTAGAGAAAGCCTGCCTGCAGCAACGAAGACCCAATGCAGCCAAAAATAAAAATTAAAAAAAAAAAAAAATTAATGCACAAGAGGTACATAGTAGAGATTGCATTCAAATCAGGGACTTCTGTAACCCTGTCTGCCAGGCCAATATCACCTGCATCCAGTCACTTTACAGCACTTGGGTGTTTGCTGTGCGCTCAATTAAAATCCTTCTCTGGTGGGAAAAACCAGATTTCCAAATGGTAAGTTTATTGATTCAATAACATTTAAGAAATTCTGCTTATGGAAAAACTCATTAACCAAAACTAATAAATAAGAGTTTACCCGGCAGTCTGGTTCCTCTTTATTTGACAGAATTGAAAATCACTCTGGAACAACTTAGTTCATTTTTCACTTGTTAATTGAGCTTAATAGTTTAGTAAAATTCGCTTTCTGTTCTAAGCTTGTGAACTCTTCATTCTTTCCGGCACAGCTGGCATTCTCTTGTTGTTAACTTTACAGAGCATACAGTTACAAAGAAGTTTCACATAGGTGAAGAGCATGGAGGAAGGGGGAAAGGAAAACTTTTACTTGGACCAGTGTAATGACTTAAGGCTCAGACCAGCCTTGAGGTATGGTGTCAAGTTACACCGCACTGTTAAGATTCTACAGCATAGTTTCAAGTGCAATGTCCATGTGAGGGACAGTGTTATTGTCGAATACTTGTCACAGCAAATTTCCACTTCTGTTCAACATCCTCTATAAGAAATTGCAAAAAGCCAAAATTGTGCATGCACTGGACAAAAACTTTCAATCTCTTTTACCCTCTGGCACAGAGTTTTCCTTTGAGAAGCTACTACTGTACAAATGTTTGTTTGTTTATTCCAGTACAAAACATTATGCCTGCTTTTTTTAAAGCAGGAATTTGTTAAAAGTAGCTTTGACGGGAATATGGATATGTTATGATCTTTGGGATAAAGTGCAAAGCTTGAGGGGCAATATCAGAGTTTGTCAAAATACTTTTGCCCCTCTTCCGTTTTCCCTTCAACCTCTGGATAGATGCCCCAACCTCATCTGTTCTAGCCATATAAGTCAGACCCCAACCAACCTAGATCCTCTGGACCAACCACTACCCACTAAACAGTGACCACTAGTCAACTCTTACTGTGTAAACCTTAAAAGTTAGTAGTTGTAGTAAGTCAGCTGGAGTTGTAGAGTCTTTGAAATATATCATATGGTTTAATTTTATATCTCTCTATGATCCTTTTTTCCCCCTTAAGCTACATTGAATTAGGGAAAAAGGATTTTTTAGGCAGGCAGGAACAGTCAAACTAGTTCAATCATACAGATAAAAGTAAATAATTGTTTTGTCTCTGGATGCAAATTAAGTACTACTACTTAATAAAAAAAAGTGAAAGATGCACCCGAATGCAGCACTATTTACAATAGCCAAGACATGGAAGCAGCCTAAATGTCCATCAACAGATGAATGGATAAAGAAGATGTGGTATATATATAGTGGATTATTACTCAGCCATAAAAAAGAATGAAATAATGCCATTTGCACCAACATGGATGGACCTAGAGATTATCATACTAAGTGAAGTAAGTCAGACAGAGAAAGACAAATATTATATGATATCACTTATATGTGGAGTATAAAAAACATATTTACAAAACAGAATCAGACTCACAGACATAGAAAACAAACTTATGGTTACCAAAGGGGAAGGGGGGAGGGATAAATTGGGAGTATGGAATTAACAGATGCACACTACTATATGTAAAATAGACAAACAGCAAGAACCTACCACATAGCACAGGGAACTATACTCAATATCTTGTAATAAGCTATAATGGAAAAGAATAGAAAAAAAAAGAATATAGATATATACATACATATGTATAACTGAATCCTTTGCTGTACACCTGAAACTAACACAATATTGTAACTCAACTATATTTCAAAAGAAGAAAAAACAGGAAAGAACCACCTGCCACAAAAACAAATTAAAAAGTGAAAAGAAAAGCCTGCACAAAATTAGATAATGCCAAATTATTTTCCAAAGTGGTTGTATCAACTTATGCTTCTACCAGCATTGTGTACATGTTACCATTGTTTTACACTCTTGCCAATTTAGATCTGAAATCATTCAAATTTTAAACATGCAAAATCACTTGAAATGTGCAAAAGCAGTGAGTGTTTTTATTTCTATGTGAAGATATTGAGATGAAGTCAAAGGGAAAATTGGTGAAGTATCTGGGCTCAGTCGTCAGCTCACTTTTCTTCTCTGTCCTCACATTCAGAGTTGATCTCACTTAGGTCTGTGGCTTTAACCACCACTGGGTGACCTCCAAATTCCTTTCACCGGTCCTGACCTCTCTCCTGCTTTTCACTCAATTGCCTACTCAGGATCTCCTTTTGTATGTTTAGTGTGCTTCTCATTCACCTTCCCATTTCTATACTGGCCACCTGAATTTCACAGAAAAGAAGCTGACAACTATAAATGGCTAGATTGACTCATGTCAGCTCACATCAAAAGCCCTCATGGTACATGTGAAGAACCAAATTTTTTATCGTTTATGAAAAGGATTCGTTCTTGTCCCACCACTACATAGAGGTTTTACTCTTCAACCATTTTGATCTAAGTAACAAGTGAATCGATTTTAGAGCTTTTATATTTGCATAATTTCCTGCCAGTTGTGAATCTAATTAGTATGTGATTTGGCATCTTGAATTTTTACTTAACTTTATAGTAGACACCTGACTTATTATCACAAATTCTCCTGAAAACACAAGTATAAATGTCTGCATAATATTCCACCATGTATATAGATAAACCATAAACTACTTCTTTGATTTCTGTACTGTTAGGCACTTATATTATTTCTAGATAGATTATGCTGCTTGATTCTCTTAATGATTTCTTTTGCCACTCTGTTTATGCAGATTATTTTTGCTGATACATAGAAAAGTTATTAAATGTATTTATCTTGTGCCAAGTCAGTTCACTAAACTTTTTAAATACTTATAGTTTCTACTAATAATAGTCATGCAGTTGATTCTTTACTGTTTACAAGGATGTAGTACAAATAATATATAATAAAAATAATGTAAATAGAAATATTTTCTCTTCCCCAAAATATAATTTTTATTGGTTTCACACTCAAGTACTTCCAAAATAATGTTAAGTGATAACATTTATCACTTCTTGAGCATGAAATAGTGCTAGGTCCTCTCATAATTTCTTCATAAATATTATATATTATTTATTAGTTCATTATTTCCTAGATTTTTTCCTAATTAAAAAAAAATCTCCAATATCCTTTTATATCTGATTAGCTACTGGTTTGAAATAGATATAGTTTATCATGCTAAGGCAAGTAACTTAAATTTTTTTTTTAAAAATAAGTTTTATAGAAAAGTTCTAAGGATAGTACAGAGAATTCCTATATACCCTCAGCCACTTCCCCCTAATTTGACTGGTACATAGTCACAATGCGTTTGTCAAAACTAAGATATTCACATTGTTATATACTATTAAATAAACTCCAGATTTAATCCAGATTTCTCCAGTTTTCTCACTAATTTGCTTTTTCTGCCCCGGGATCCTGTCCAGGGTACCCTAGTGCACCTGGTCCTCAGGTCTCCTTAGTTTCTTGTAGTCTGTGACAGTTTCCCAGTCTTGTTTTTGATAACGCTGGTAAGTCTGAAGAGTTCTGGTCAGGGATTTTGCTCAATGCTCCTCAGTTTGAGGTTCTCTGATGTTTTTCTCGTGGTTAGAGTTATGGGCTTGGGGGAAGAATGCAACAGACAAGTGCCCTTCTTATCACATCGTATGCGTGAGTACGTGATATCAGCCTTACTTGTCTCGTGTTAGTCTTGATTAAGGTAATGTTTGCTAGGTTTCCCCATTGCAAAATTACTATTTCTTCCCTCTTCCATACTCTATTCACCAAGCCAGTCATGAAATCTAGCCTACCTTCACCTCCTAGGGGAAAGAGCACCTACATATATTATTTAAAATTATTCTATAAGAAAGCTTGGCCCCATCTCTTCCATTTATTGATTTATAAAACATTGATTTATATTAGTATGCACTCACAGATGTTTATTTCATACTTTGGGTTAGAATCCAATACTACTACATTATTTATTTTATTGCTCAAATTGTTCCATCTTTGGCCAGCTGGCTTTTTCAGTTGACTCCAGTGTCCCTTTAACATGCCCCATCATTTGTTGTTGTTCTGTTTCATTCTGCTCCCTTTGTTTCTTTGAGCACTTCATTACTTTTTGACAAGATTCTCCAGGCTTATCTTGTACTTTCACCACCCCAAATCTAGAAACAGTCATTTCTCAAAAGAGTCTTGGTTCCTTTTATTGGAGAATGGTATTTAGAAACCAAGATCTGAACACTATACGTTGTGTTCTTTTTGCTTTTAAAGTGTTTTGTGCATCCCAATGTTCATGGCAGCATTATTTACAATAGAAAATATATGGAAACAACCTAAATGTCCATCAACAGAAGAGTGGATAAAGAAAATGTGGTACAATGGAATGGAATACAATGGAATATTACTCAGCCATAGAAAGGAACAAAACTGTGCAATTTGCAGACATGTGGATAGACCTAGAGACTGTCATACAGAGTGAAGTAAGTCAGAAAGAGAAAAACAAATATTGTATGATATCGTTTATATGTGGAATCTAGAAAAACGATACAGATGAACTTATCTGCAAAGCAGAAATGGAAACACAGACATAGAGAATGGACATATGGATATCGGGGGGGGGGAAGGGAGAATGGGATGAATTGGGAGATTGGGATTGAAATATATACACTAGTATGTATAAAATAGATAGTTAATGAGAACCTACTGTATAGCACAGGGAACTCTACTCAGTGCTCTGTGGTGACCTAAATGGCAAGGAAATACAAAAAAGAGGGGATGTATGTATGGCTGATTCACTTTGCTGTACAGCAGAAACTAACACAACATTGTAAAACTTCAATAAAAATTAATAAAGGCAGCTACAGCAGCTAAAAAATAAAAAATAAAACAAAGGAATGTATATGGCAAAAGAGAAACAGACTCACAGATAGAGGGAACAAACTTGCAGTTACCAGAGAGGAGAGGAGTGTGGGGAGGGGCAAGATAGGTATAAGAGATTAAGAGGTACAAATGACTAGGTATAAAATAAATAAGTTGCAAGGATGTGATGTACAGCATAGGGAATATAGCCAATATTTTATAATTTTATATGGAGTATAATCCATAAAAATATTGAATCACTATGTTGTACACCTGAAACTAACAATATTTTAAGTCAAGTATACTACAATAGAAAAAAAATAAAAGTTTTTGTTTTACTCTTTAAAAAATTGTGGTTTACCATTGTAATCATTGTTATGTGTACAGTTCAGCAGCATTAAGTACATTTACATTTTTGTGCAACGAGAACCACCATCCATCCACAGAACTCTTTTCATCTCACAAAAATGAGGTTCTGTGCCCATTAAACAATAACTCCTTATTATCCCCTCCATCCCAACCTCTGACAACCCTTCTAATTTCTGTCTCTATGAAACTACTGTAGGTCCCTCATACAAGTGAAATCATACCATATTTGTCCTTTTATGACTGACTTATTTCACTTAATATCCTCAAGGTTTATCCATGTTGTAGCATGTGTCATAATTTCCTTCCTTTTCAAGGCTGAATAACATTCCATTATATGTATATACCACATTTTGTGTACGCATTCATCTGTTAATAAGACAGTTGGGTTGTTTGCAGTCTTTGGCTATTGTGAATAATGCTGCTATAAACGTGGGTGGACAAATGTCTGAGTCTCTGCTGTCAGTTCTTTGGGTTATATACCTAGAAGTGGAATTGTTAGATCATATGGTGATTCTATGGTTTTTGGGGTTTTTTTTTCAGGAACTTCTACACTATTTTTCACAGCAGGTGCACCATTTTACATTCCCATCAATGGTGTCCAAGGGATCCAATTTCCCCACATCCTAACCATCAACTCCAAAATCATAGAATGGAAAACACCAAGAGGGAACCCTAATGTCTGTACTATAGGTGTTGATGATGTGTCAATGTAGGTTCATCAATTGTAACAAATGTACCATATGGGGGTTTGTTGATAACGGGGGAAGCTATGCGTGTGTGGGACCCGAGGGTATGTGGGATATCTCTGTACTTTTCTCTCGATTTTAATGTGAACCTAAAACTTCTCTAAAGAAAATGAAGTCTTTAAAAGAGATTTTAAAATATAAACAGAATATTTCTCAACATTTCTCTATGGCCTTAGTGAGTCCATTGAATGATAAGTTGAACTTAGCCTGTAGGGATGGGCAAGCAATTGCATTGAGACAGCGTCAGCTGAAAACATTAAGATATTTATTTTTAACAGCTTCAAATGAAACAAAGTTTGTTTGACTTCTCTCTAGAAACCATTAATATTTATTCCCTCATGGTACTTATTCCTTAGCTCTACCTACAAATGAAATAGAAGTTTGAGGTTCATTTATTAAATCTATGGCAAGCTATTTGCCGTGAAAATGCTATCTAAGCAATCACTAGAGGTATTTAATACAACTTTTAAAATAACTGGTAGGAGAATAAGCTGACAACTTAGCAAAGAATGTTGGGAGGTGAACAAACTTTTTGACACCATACTCCTTTTCTTTGACAAACTCAGTGAGGATAAATTTGTGAGGATAAAAAAGCTTTTCAAATTGGCTGATTTAACAACGGCTTCTCACTAGAGAAAAATCTTTTCAGTCTGATGAGGCTAAAGCAATCTAAATGGAAATATTGGTTCCCACAGATTTCTATTGGCTTTGATGATAAAACCTTTTGCCTCATTTTTGCCTTTTGATCTAGTTGAAAAAGGATGCTGGGAGAGGCTCGGACCAGGCTCCTTCAATGACCAGCTGCTGATACAGCTGTGGCTTGTTAAGGCCACGGGACAAGAAAAAGTTCCAGCATGTTTCCTGTTTTATCACATTCTTAAGTTAACATTATATTACTGAGAAAAGTGATATCCACACAGATGCAGAAATATGGTATGTACTGAAGGCCAAATGGATTGTAAAAATGAGGATCCAGCTACATATTTCAAGAAATTATTAAGATGTAAAAGCTTATCAATAGCACCTTTATTCCAACTTAGCAATTTGAAACAAAGATCTGCTTTTATATAGTTTACTTGTCTAAGATTGATGGGGAGAGAGTTTTAAGTCTCTGGAGAAACACACATTCTGGTCTCAAGTATTCAGATGGATTTGCATCCTAGATCCAACCTCAGAGGCTTAAGGAATGCTGCAGAAGGCCTCCAGCTGATAGGAGGCATCTTGACTATGACTCTCACCGCTTTCCATTAAGGAAATGAGAAGCAACTCACTTTTTACAAGGTGTTAACTAAGCTTGGCTGAGCAGCCCAACTGAAAAATCAAACACGCCCAAACACTTCATGTTTATAAAAACAAACTCCATTAACGTGCTTGGCTTCCCTTTTCATAAAATTGCAGATGATTTACTGCATATCTTAGCGCAGTCCAATTTTCCTGTAAAATGCATGTTCTGTATTATGTTTGGCACATTTTAGGCGATCAATGTGTAATTGCTGAATTGAATTAGAATTGATTTGTTTTCCATGAAAATTATAATGGAGGATTTTATAGAACCGGTGACTATCCAACTGGCATAAAAGAGAGTATTTATACAAGCTATAAGTACTGGTATGCACTCCTAAAAGGAAGTTAACCTTTTTTTTTTTTAATACCACAGTGTTCATCCTTCCAAAGTTGGACTTAAAAGGAAGAAGACCAAATTCTCTAACAACATGCTCCATCAAGTTGGGCCTCATTACAACAAGTCACTTCAGAGTAATTTAAGTGTCTCCAATCCCTATATACCTGATTATTTAAATCATTCCAGTAAACCCACTTTGAGGACTAAATTTCTTAAAATATTTCCAGGATAATATCTACTATTCCTCTTTATCCACTTAAAAAAAAAAAAGATATTCAATAATAAAGCAAGAATATACAGCAATCATCTCTGTACCCATCCACAGAAATAAAATATACAAAGAGAGTTGAAGCCCTCTGTTTACCCATCCCTGATCACATTACCTGCCCTTCCCGCTCAGAAGGAACAATTTATCCAAGACTTAATTCAAATTTGCTCACAGACCTGTGGCCTGGGAGCAGGAAAACACTGTAATAGGTTCATAGTGGAAAGTAGTTTCACTTTTAATTTTCTGCAAAGCACAAACTTAAGTGAGGTTGTGATGATTTCACATATTCTTCAGAAGGCACTGGTCCTCTCCACCCTATTGCAGAGATATACTTACTAAACTTACTAAAGTGTTGGCCAAGAAGAGACGGACATTGTAGAGGCTTCAAAAACCCATGCTTTTTTGATTGTGTTAGCAATTTAGTTCCCTCCCTTGCACAGGCAGGTCATTGGCATTCTCCCCGCATGGCCAAAGGCACGTTTCTGCCCTTTTCTAACTCTCTACGTTGTCCTAAAGAGGAGAACAAATCGAGAATGATGAGATCCACAACTGTCCAGCCACTTCTCTAGAGCTGTGGTCTGTTCCCAAGTTGGGTGTTCACACCCAGGACAGGGCAAGATGAGCCATTAGGTTGTGGACAAATTTCATTTGAATTGCTATTTAAATTTATTTTTATCTAAAGCTAAGAAGAAATAGATTAAATATCAATAGAAGTACATGTATAACTTATGAATATAGGGGATGCATGCTCACAATTTTTTAAAACTCATAACAGTTTTTAATCAAAAAATGTTGGAGACCACTGCTCCAAACAACTCACGTTTACTATCTGTGTGACCTAAGAAAAAAATAGCTTCAAGACATATTATGTGATTTAAATCACATTCAGGTACTATTTATGTACCAATATATTTGGCTGGTTAAAATAAATTATGTTCCTCTACACCTATGTAAAGTGATATACTTCCTTGAATTTTTAGTTCAGCTAAGCAAATAGTACTAAACTTCCCTGATTCAACACCTGCACACTCTAGGTCTTGCAATAGATTTGAAACACTGTTTTACCCTCAGTGCCAAAATCCACATGGAAGGACTAATTGTACAATACACTTTCAGTCCTAAAGGCTGTTTGTTTGTTTGTCTGTTTTTGAGAATCAGAATCTAGAAGAATTTTTCAGTTAAGGATAGTCAAACTAAAATTATAGTTATATATTCTTCAAATATTTATGGAGCACCTACTATGATACACTGAAGATACAAAGGTTAATAAATATTTATTTAGTGTTTGCTTGTTTCAAGCATTAAGTAATGAGATTAAATGATGAACAAAGTAGAATTGATGATTCTTGTCTTCATGGAGTTTACAAGCTATTGGAAAAAAGATACAAACTGAAATAAAATGGAGAAAGTTTTAAGCAAGATATGAACAAAGCCTTGTAGATGGTTTCTCCATGACTATCCCTCTCTACTTCTTTCAGATTTCCTCTTCTTTGGCCACTGTTCCAAAAAAACAGATCGCTAGTCTTGTTCTCAGTTGCTCATATCTTGGGAGTCCCTAAGTATTCCTGACCTTGACTTCCCACCTCGTACTCCTCTGTATGTATTTTACCTGACCAACCTCATTTAGGTGACAACAGGTTATAATGAGTTTAATTTGACTGATCCTGGCTCTTCTGAAGTTCTTCCTGGAAATATAATGGTGTAACCCAACAGAAATGAGATATCCACAGAAAGTCCTGAGAAAGGGAGGCCAGGAGCAGGAATTGGGAGCACCAGAGCAGGCTTTTTTTTTTTTTTTTTTTAAATAAATTTATTTATTTATTTATTTATTTTTGGCTGTGTTGGGTCTTCATTTCTGTGCGAGGGCTTTCTCTAGTTGCGGCGAGCGGGGGCCACTCTTCATCGCGGCTCGCAGGCCTCTCACTATTGTGCCCTCTCTTGTTGCGGAGCACAGGCTCCAGACGCTCAGGCTCAGTAGTTGTGGCTCACGGGCCCAGTTGCTCCGCGGCATGTGGGATCTTCCCAGACCAGGGCTCGAACCCGTGTCCCCTGCATCGGCAGGCGGATTCTCAACCACTGCACCACCAGGGAAGCCCCAGAGCAGGCTTTTGAGGTAGACTTTTGAGGGAGGCATAAATCATTTCATAGAGGGCAGCCAACTCTAAAAGTTGCATGTAGGAAACCCTGTGGGTCCCACTCCCATTGGATATTTCCTTTGTCTTGAATGATTCTTAAATTATTTTAAATAATAATCATTTTAAACTGATGTATTAGTTCTTTTAGATTGGAAGCCTCATTTCACAGTCACGGCGACTTCCTTTGGACTTTTTAAGCTTGCCTTCTTCCCATGCAGCGCAAGACTCAATACTAAGCAAAGACTCATTCCTCCCAGGAACAGTTATTGGACGCTACCTCAAACAAGCCCTGGTGACAGTAATGTGGAGGACACAAAGATGTGTGCACAAAGCCATAACATGTCATTTTGACCAAGGGAACAAGGATTAGGTTATCTCCCTCTTACAAACACTCAGAAATGTTGTGAGCATTTGATAGTTGAAAAATGACTTTTAGATATTGCTTTCAGCCACATATCACACAGCACTGACAAATATATTGTGTCAATATAATATTATTATGTTTCCATTCCACATCATCAGTCACAGCCTTATCTGTGTTACGCAGTCTCCATTTCAAAGCCTTTAGGAGACTCTACGGTGGGTAGTGATTTAAGAAGAGATGAGAATAGTTGCACATTTCCTAGAGTCGTGGGTCTATTTTGTGGGAATGGTGATGATCATGATCATGATGATAGTGATAAGGTCCCCAGCTGTCAGTTGAAATTCCTTTCTGGGAAACAGCTGGAGATTCATTCTCTAAAGATCGCATCTGGCTTGATTTGCCAGCACTCAAATCCCATTGATCTGGTTCTGTTCTAGCCCTCTGTACTCACAGTTCAAAGAGCAGGGAGGCCTGTAAAGAAATTACTGCCATATTGTTCAATCGGCCACAGTGAGCAATATATACGATTATAATTAGGAACACATTAAGGGAAGCAGCTCAGTGGAGATAAGCTGCTTGACTGCATACGCTTTTTGATGAGGGCTTAGCGCCAATCCGAGAAGAAAAAGATTAAATGTTTGTTACCAGTCCTTTTGAACTTGTGGCAGAACATGTGGTAAAGCATTTTTGATTCAAATTAAAAGCATCCTAGGATAAAAATAACCCTGTTCTCCCAGGCCTTTCCAAGTGAAACCATTTGGAGGCTGATTTATTGTCTAGCCCTTAACCCCTTTCCACCAGCATGATTAACGTAAGCATTTCTGAATCCCATGTAAGCCTGGACAGGTATTTGTCTTGTTACACATCTGTGGAACAAATGGCAATACAAATTAGACACTCAACAGATGCAAGTTTTCAAAGGCCAGGCAAATTTAATTTGACTGTGCATGTAAATAAAAAGTTCATTGAGCACCGAGGTCAGGGATGTGGGTTACAGGTAGAGAGGATGGTCGCTTCAGATGTCACCAAAAGGCCAGCAATTCAGAAACTCTGAAGAAGGGGCTTCCTAAACCAAGCAGAGAAAATACAGGCGGCTGCGGCAGGTCCAGAGAGCCAAGCCTGGGGAAGGCTGAGAAAGAAAAGGTCTGGGTTGACCACATCAGCGAGAAAGGCTTTCCATGGTCATTGGGAAGAAAAAAAAGACCAGATGACCATGTCAGATATTCTAAGCTTGTTTAGTGATGTCCTCTGGGAGTGCAGAATAGAAAGGTTATTCCAGATTCAGCCTCTTACTTCCTCTGTGGCCTTGGGCAAGTCTCTTAACCTCTCTGTTCCCGTTAATCTGTAAAACTGGGACATTGGTTTTTACCCACTGCCAGGAATCTAAGGGTCCTGAACGTCCTTCTGAAGTGACTGCTGACCTATTGAAAATGACACTATATATTTTTCACGAGTCTGAAAAGTTTGTAACCGCATTATCTGCCAAAGGAATACTTTAAGTTGGTTTTAATTATACCATGTGTTATTTTAATTTCTATAAACAGTGAAGTCCCTAGAGGCGAAGGAAAACGCAATTACAATATTTTCTCACATTCTCTCACCCAATTTCCACGCCACCCAACACACACACATTTCCTCTTCCCATTGCAAATTCTGAGGACTTTTCCCTATGTAATTTCCTCCCTGGTTAGGTGGATGTCGTCAATAGCAGTAATGCTGAACTTCTGAAAGCAGTACAAATCAATAGGTAATACCACAAGCAAACTTTTTAGCACTTCAGTTATCGAACTCTATCAAGAGGTCCATATTCTATTATCTAAAGTAGCCTTCTCCAAGTTCCCAGGGATGTTCATAGGTGTTTTTTGTACAAAGCTCTTTGATCATATCATTTTGGAACATACTTGGTTAAATCCAGTAATATGACTTTCTTGAGTATGATAGTATGAATTGTGAAATTCTAAGAGAGGAAAAAGTACGAAATGCTTTCCTAACTATTTTGGATCCCTTTACCATTGAATTCTCTCAGACTTACTGTTCGGACAAAAACAATTGGGGAAATACTAATCTAAAGGGTTTTGTTAGGCTTTTGCTGTTTGAGAAAGGTGAATGAAAGTGGGGCTTTTTAAACAACAGGGAAGTTATTTCCCAATCCAAACGAGATTGATTGAGAATGAGGATTTACCTTTAGAAAGGAGATTAAGGCAAATGGACAGGTATTCTTTTATACTCTTGCTTCCACCAGGAAGATAATGTTGCTATTACAGTGGACCTTTGAACAACGCGAGTTTGAACTGCATGGGTCCACTTATATGCAGATTTTTTTCAATAAATACATACTATAGTACAATCCACAGTTGGTTGAATTCACAAATGCAGACCCTCCAATGTGGAGGGAGGACTGTAAAGTTATACTCGAATTTTTTTTTTCTCTTATGATCCCTTTATTATTAAATGGTATCTTTTTCTTTTTTCTTTTTTTAATTTATTTTTTTATTGAAGTATAATTGAATTACAATATTGTGTTAATTACTGCTGGACAGCAAAGTGACTCAGTTATACATATATATACATTATTTTTCATATTCTTTTCCATTATGGTTTATCCCAGGATATTGAATATAGTTCCCTGTGCTATACAGTAGGACCTTGTTGTTTATCCGTTCTATATATACCAGTTTGCATCTGTTAATCCCAAATTCCCAATCCAACCCTCTCCCACGGCAACCACCAGTCTATTCTGTGTGTCCCTGATTCTGTTTCTGTTTCATAGATAGGTTCATTTGTGTCATATTTTAGATTCCACATATAAGTGATATCATGTAGTATTTGTCTCTCTCTTTCTGACTTACTTCACTTAGTATGATAATTTCTAGTTGCATCCATGTTGCTGCAAATGGCATTATTTCATTCTTTTTCATGGCTGAGTAATATTCCATTGTATATATGTACCACATCTTCTTTATCCATTCATCTGTTGATGGACATTTAGATTGTTTCCATGTCTTGGCTATTGTGAATAGTCCTGCTATGAACATACGAGTGCATATATCTTTTTGAATTAGAGTTTTGTCTGGATATATGCCCAGGAGTGGGATTGCTGGGTCATATGGCAATTCTATTTTTAGTTTTATGCATACTCAAATTTTTGACTGCAGGGCTTAACCCCCATTGTTCAAGGGTCAACTGTACCCTTGTGCTTTGTTTGCTTTGGTTCTTTGCCATAGGAATAATAATAACAAAAATATTTGGAGCAACCTAACTCTATTATAAATCAGTGCCAATTACTAGGGGGTCAAACAAACCAAACCTGTACTTGTTGATAGTTTTATAAATAAACATGTTATGTTTAAATGATCCTTATTGTTCTTTGAAATGCCAATTAGTCAGGAAACTCTTGCTGCTTTATAGCCATTAGTCAAGGAAAGTGGGACTTATGACTCCACAGGCATGTGAGACTCCACAGGCATGTGAGAGTAACTCATTGCCTCACTCCTAAATGGCAAAGTTAAAAGGGAGCCAGGGACATCTTTCAGGTAAAAGTAGTATGAATGAAAATGAAAATCCATTAACAACTTTTACAGCCGATAGCTAGGTAACCACAGTGCCCTTCCTGTGAGTACCTTTACGTCATGTGTTTTTCGGGTCAGCCTTCCCCATTAAACTCTGAGTTCCTTGAGGTCAGAGACAACATCTTATTCACGTCCTTTTTCCTGGAATATTCCATAGTGTTTGAGTCATAGTAGGCACCTGTCACACATTTACTGAATTGAACTGACATCAAGTGATTTGGAACAAGAATATTTACAAAAATATCTCTCAATACAATACTTAGAGTACCGAGGTTGAATCTTATTTTCAAAATGAAGTAGAGAAATTTTATATTTACCTAGGTATTTCTAGCCAGAATATACAGCTCATTTGTGGCTAAAAAAGATGACATAAAAGCATAAATGGGTCATAGCGACCGTGCTCAAATGCAATGTTTACCTACATGATTTTTTTTTTTTTTGATGATATGAGGAACGTTACTGATACCCCAGGTAAATTTCACTATTTGATTATAACCTAATGAGGTGATTTTGAATCTTGACCTTTCTACCTGTCATGGAATTATTCCTCAGTGCTCTCTGTCACCTGAGTATGTGATAACCCTGTCTTCAATGTTATCATCCAAGACTTTGATGAAAATTTTAAATCCATGGCCAAGGGAAGAATTCAGTAGTAAGAAAATAATTTCATTTAAGTAATCAACAGCATTGGAATGTGGGCTTTTCATTTGCAGTTATGTTCTCATCTAGCCTGCCTTTCTTTGATATATGCAAGGGTATTCCAGCACTTGCAAATCGTTGCTGACAAAGATACAGTTTGAGCCTACTGTCATTGTAAATCTGTTACTATGACACCAGTCTCAGAGCTGACACCAATTGCACAACTGAGCTTAAACAATCATGAAGATTGACATGGTCAAAACTCATGAACAGAAAGAACGATGCCATCCAACTCGTGTCGAGCACGACACATACCTTCACACCCCTGTCTTCGCTGACAATAACATGGTCACTGCCATCGTGCTCATAGTCATGAAACATGTGGCCAGTGACAGGGCTCCCTCATACTTCCTTGCCCTTGGGCTGTTTGTGATGTTAATCCTCTACTTTACATTTGTGTGTTGTAATGCCTTCCTTTTCCTCTGAATGTCAGGTAATTGTCACAGAATGCCTTTAATTGATGGCTTTTGCATTTTGAGAGCAGCCCCTTGAGATATTTTACTATTTATTACAATCTATACTAGAAATTCCAGGAGTTATCATCAGGCAGATTATGGTGCCAGACTACGAATTAAGGGATACATTTTCTATCAGTTTTAAGAAGCTAAAAACAACAACAGCAAGAACAACATATCAGAGAATTAAATGAGAGAATTCCAGTACATATGGGAATTTGATAAAGACAAAGTAGTAGTTTAATTCATTGGGAAAAGAATGGATTATTTAATCACTAGCAATGACACAGAGAAAGAAAATCAATCTAGCAGCATTTAATTCAGATGGACTAAAGACAATACTAAATAATACATTGATTTAAAAAAATACTTGAAGAAGATCTAGAAGACCTCATGTGCAATTTTAAGCAACACAGGAAACAAAAGTTAAGAGAAAAGATGGACATGCTGTATTTTAGAGAAACTAAATTGGCAGAGGGTATCAGAGTTAAAGGACCAACCTAGAATAGAAAAAAATAGTTTTCAATCAAATAATAAAGGGCAAATACATAATGTTCACTGTGATAGATAGATAGGCAGATGACAAGTAGGTAGATATTACCAATAAAAGAAAAAAGAACTATTGAGTTATATGAATGAGATAATTGTAGGCAGCTCATGGAAGAGCAAATCCAGATGACTAACAATCGTATGAAAAGATGCTCAATTTCACTCACAGTCAGGGATGGGACAAAAATGTATCACTTTATCAATTTGCCCTCAAACTAGCACAAGTTAGAAATAAGAACACTTTTTATAGATTTGGATAAAAGGAAATAATACGATTTGAATAAAAAAAGGGAACCCCTCCCACAGTGTTGGAAACAATGTGCAAAATCTATTAAGTTAAAAATACTCTTCAATCCAAAATTCCTTCTCTGGTCATCCTATAAAAAAAAATATATGTATACTACATAAGGATTTCATGCAACATTATTTGAATATATTTCACTTAGGATTGTTTCAAGAGATAAAAAGAAAACTAAGTGGAAACAAATGAAAGTCTGCTTATAAGTGAATGGTTGAATCCATGTGTTGCAACCCTACCGTGGAATATTATGCAGCCACTAGAGATAAGAAAATAGAAGTAGACCATTTGATAGGGTACAAGTATTTTCATGTGGTATTGGTAAGTAAGCAAGTAAATTGCAGAAAATTTCCATGATATAATCTTTTGATAAAAAATATCCCCATTATGCATATGCATAAGTGTGTGTGTACATATATGTATGTATGTATTACATATATATTTATGTCTGCATGTATGTATATCTGTATATATTTTTTTGCAATTACCTAGACACAGTAAGATATATAAAAGATAAATGAATATAATGTTTTTATGGGTCACTGGTTGGGAGGGAAGAGGAATGTGAGAAGAGAGAAAAGGGATCACAAGCAAAAAAGTATAAGAAAAAAGTTCTACACTAAAAACCTCTAGCTTATATACAGCTATACACATATATAACATGTTTATACATTATGCGAAACAATACACAGGTATTTAAAGGTATGTTTGAATGAAAAGGGGTGTGTGAACAAGTCAAAATTCTCCTTCTAACTAGTTGAAACTACTAAAATTACAAACTAAATGAATCAGTTTCTGACACTAAGAGCACCTATGTCAGCTCTCCTTATTCACTGCTTTAGAGACTACCAAATGCTTTCCCATGAATTGTCTCACATAAAACTCACAACCCTGCCTATGATTCAATATAAGGATGAAAAACAGCAAAAATCACTGTCATTATATGCAACTTGTATCCAATTTTGCAAATTTAGATTAAGAAATTGATATGCTTTCAGGTCAGATTTTAAAGTCCAAAGTTTAAATTATAAACTTTTATTCAAAATTCCCTGCCATCTTATAAGGCCACAAAATCTAAACGATACTAAAAGCAAACTATAGAGAAGAACGCTTAGAGACAAAAGGCTGTGCCTGAGAATTTCAGTATTCTACCAATGAAGCTACAGGCACTAACATTCTTGTAAAAAGCCCCAGCTAAGCTGGGAATGAAGACTCACAGCTTCTAGTCTCGGTTTTGCTGAGAACTTGCAATGTGACTTTGAGTAAATCACTTGACCTTTCTGAGCTTCTGATTGCCTGTAGGTAATCATCCTGGCCTTATCTCCCTCATTGTTTCAAAAATAAAATGAGATGGAGGATTTATGTGAAAGCACTTTGAATGGTAAAATGTGGCATATTATTATTCAAACAAGGCATTATCCTCTCAAACCTACTTAGAAGGGGGTTGTAAATGAAATACTGCATATTAATGTGATCCTGGGCTTCAGAAAACTTGGCTTCTCTGGGCACCATTACAGTCTCGGCTCTTTTTCAGCTCAGCATAAATTATGTGCTCCAAACAAGTCTTCAATACCCCTCGGAAGCCTGAGAGGCGAGTGTGAGGCTGCTTAGTGCCCCCAAAATAGGTACCACTGAAGAGAAAGGAAGAGCGTTTAAGAAAACAGTGAACGGGCTCTGCCTGCCAAGTCTTTGCTCGAGCTGCAGTTTCTCATGTGCACGGGTATTGAGAATAAAGGAAGCATGTCTAAAAACCCAAGTCTAGGCAGGAATTTCCCTACCCTCTGGGTATTTCACGGAGTTACTATAATAGATGCATGTCCGTGCGTAAGTGTGAATATACACAAACATGACATTATAAAAGCAGATGGCTTTGCCACGACGTTACACACCCAATTCATGAAAAGGCATCAGTTCCACAAACCTTATTTGCTATTGTAATTGGGTCCTTTTGCAAGCTTGTTTTGTGTGTTTTTGACCCTAGTCATGTCCCCATTCTGCAGCATTCTAGGTATTCACAAAGTGCTTTTTTTCCCCACAGCTCTAGGTGTAGGTGACATCTCAAAAGTAATTATTTTCCTACTTACAAATCTCAGAAACTCCTGAACGGTTTGTTATTGTTGTTGTTGTTTTAAATATGAGAGCTTTGGAACGAGGCAAGACTTGGAAAGATTTGGTCATAGATTTTCTCAATCTGGGGACCCTGACTCAGTCAGGCAATTCTCAGTGCCATTTTATTAAAAGCACCAAATCCACTCATTACCTGTGAGGTTTCAGAGGATGTGAGATCTCTAAAACAAGGTTTCACTTCTGCGTGCCTCCTTCCTGGTTGCCAGAGCTCTTGAGGCTGTCATTCTTTACTCCACAGGGCTCCTGATAGCCCTTATCACTGCCAAGAAAGAGTTTTTCTCCATGCAACAGCTTAGTGGTGAAGGCTCTGAGAGATTCGAACTGACATCCCAGATCAAACACTTATGTGACTTTGGGCAAGTGCCTTAACCTCTCTGATCCTATTTCTTCAACTGGCAAATGAACATAATAGTTTCTAACTAAAAGGATGGTGGTGAGGATTAAATGAGATGGTGGCTTAGGATAATACCGGCAACATAATAAGTACTCAACCAATGGCAGCCAGTAGTTACAGCAAAATAGTAGCGATCACAGGCATTCGCACTACTGCTGCAGTAAGAAAAGTACACGGTTACGGAGGGGCCTAAGCCCTTTAAAAGAGAGAAAAGAAAAAAAAAAGGAGTATATTCTCTAAACTTAAAGGGAGACGAGCTATGCACATCAATTAGTAAGAGTGTAACTATGCAGATGTCTTTCCTGTCCATAAATCACTGGTCAAGCTACATAAAATATGTTCAAGGAAACCAGGAAGAGGGAATCTGCACTCTCTTGGGTGACTCCTGAACAGCTCCATGACACAGCAAGAAAGGAAAAATAAACCTTAAACACTTAGTACACTTGAGGTATTTTCATATGTAGCTTAAGACGTACACGACATTACAAAACACTATAGATCATGTGTGTGCTGAGAATTATCAGCTCTAGGTGGGAAGAACCAGTCTCCCTGCCCTTCGTATGACAGCTCAGGTACAACAGTGCCTTTGGTTTCCGTATTGTCTTTTAAAGAACGTATCAAGCTTATCTGTGTGGATCCTGAGGACGCAGTGGTAACACAGCTCTGTGGGCACAGCTTGGGGTGGGAGCAGCCCTGATTTGTAGCATTTGTCAATTTCCGTGGTGTAAATACTCCCACCATGAGACTTCATTGAGAGCAAAATCGAGAAGCCATACCAGTACAAGCGGCTCCTCTGTACCACTGTGTAAGCGGAACTAGCCCTGGGGGCAGATGTGATTAAGAGGAAGATTTTGGCTCTCTGGATTTCTCTAGTCAATCTCACTCTAAAATTGTTGGATTCTATTTTTCTCTTCAGGCTGACTTACTTCCATCCCCTTCATTTGTCCCACTGATCTTACCTACTTGTCCTTGGTCCCTCCTATTGTCCTGCTATGAATCTTGAGGAACCTGCACCCTTCTGACCATGAAGATAATGAAAGAGAGGTATACAGAAGTTAGTCATTTAGGGAAATATAGAGAGACCTGGATTTCTAATAATGCTGTTACAAAATAAGCTTATTTTAATCAAGATTCACTGTAATATGTGTCCAGAGTGAACTGCTGATACTCAAGTTCAGGTCCTTACGGTTGCACATGTGGCCTATTTTCAATATGCATTAATGTGGTTTGTCACCTTCTCTCTCCACCCGATCCAGTCTGCACATTGCTGCCAGAAATAGCTTCCTGAAATAATACTTGGATCACATTTCCCATTCAAAAGTTCTAGTGGTTTCTCCATCCCTTTAGGAAAAGTCCAAACTCTTAGCCCTCAAGGCCTTTCAGAGCCAGAACTCCAATGGCCTCGGGTGCCCACATCTCTCATGGTCTCTTTACACAGGCTACTTGCCATCCTTTTCCGCACTTGGACTCCTGTCTTCCTTTGTGTAGAGAATGTTTTGATTTATCTTTGGCTGCTAAACTCACACTCTTTCTTCAGTTCCGACTTCAAATTCTCCTTTTTCTGAAACTCTCTTCTGAGTACTCTTTGTGATTTGATCTTTCCTCCTCTGACCTTATACAGGTGTCTTGTCTTTACTTCCCAAATTGCCCATAATTAACACTGCTTGATGTCGAAGCTATTTGTTTACATAGTCTCTGCAAATGGATTACCAACATGGACAGCACCAGGACCATGTCTTTGACTGTTCCCCAGCACTCCCTGTAGAATTCTCTGTGCTGATGTAGATGTTTTTATCCGCACTGTTCAGTATGGTAGCTACTAGCCACGTGTGGCTATCAAGCACATGAAATGAGCTTTCATGACGGAGGAACTGAACTTTAATTTTATTTATTTCAATTATTAAAATTAAAATTTAAATAGTCACATTTGACTAGTAGCTGCATATCGGACAGCATGGTTAGACCCTCCACAGGACATAGCACAATTGTCTTCTACTTTGCAGCTATTCAACAACTATTTGTTGACAGAATCAGTGAAGTTTCCTTATAACATAACCCCGAAACTGGCTTCTAGCTCATCCCTAGTTTCTAACTCTTTCTTTCTACAGCCTGTGGCCACGTCCCAATCTCCCAAAACCCTTCTGGTGACCTTGTTGACAATAGTCGCTGGATGGAATATAAATGTTTGCTAGAACACAGTCTGTTTCCAGACCTCTAATCAGAGGTGAGTGCTGAGCTTGCTGGAATGGAGCATTTGAAAACAAACTGTTTTTTTCCCCGGGCTCACCTTCACTCTTAAGGACCAGTGTGCCAAAGCCTGCATGTCTTAAAGTCTACACTGAGACTTTCTAGAAATTGTCCTACCACTTTGGGTCATTTCTGCCATGCTACTTAAACTCAGTAAAAGTCTACATTTCAATTTCTCATAGGTGAAACATGGTTAACTCTGGGTAAAAAAAAAAAAAATATATATATATATATATATATGTACGTAATAGTTTAATTTGCAGCAAATATTCTCATGTATTTTTGTGCATTCACTTGCACAAATGGGACAACAGTTCATTTGTAATTTAAGGACTTTAAAATAATATAAACACTCTGTTTCAGCAATGTTGAAGAAAAACTAGAAAACTGTTCCTCTCAAACAACTTGGGAAATGCTAAACTTCATTGAGTAATAACTCCAAAGAGAATTTTAAAGCACAATGGAACTGAGACCTCAATGAGCCCAATGCACCCACTCTACACTCAACAAATATAATCTTGGTCATTTAGAATTGTTTTCTTAAAGCTATTAGTAAATCTTTGCCTACAGCAGAGATAACCAGAAATATATTCTATTTCTGCAACACTCTCCATTAATTAACAGAATCCTAGTTTACCAGACTATTAAAATGTCTTTTATTTAAAATGGGCAAATTAAATTAGATCACTTCACTTTATAAACATAAAAAGTAAAATGCTGTTTTCGTCCTTCACGCTGTAGTAGTCATTTAGAATAAGGTAACGTAATAACATCTGTCTCACACCAAAAAAAAAAAAAAAAAAAAAACAATGTCCGTAAGGAAAGGAAACATTTACTTATTTGCCTTGTGTTTTTATTAGATACTGAACTTTGCAGATGTCACTTTCCATGAATAATTCACCCCAGAATTTGGCCCAACTCTTTATGAGCTTCTGTTTCTCAGAAGACATTGAAAATTGCATTGCGTGGTGACCTAGCACATTCATACACGCACACACACTACACAAATGTAGTGTCAAGTGTACTTAACTGTTTTATAGGAAAACCTAATTCACAGAAGATATTTTTTACAAAGTTTGTATTATCCTATCAATACTCTTTGTAGAAAAATTAGAAAACACTCCTAAGCAACTAGTCATTTTGTATCTTGCTTTCCATTCCCAAACAAGTTCCCAATTTCGATATTAAAAGGAATACAAATTCACTTCCAAGATAGTGATAGTAAAATGTACTCACTGTCATTTGATGATTTCCCTAGCTCTAAATGTATTAGACTATAAAAAGAGATATTTCTGATAACCAAATTAATTATACAGGATGCTTAAATAAATGCAAAGTTATTATCTTTGAACTCACATAGTAACCAAACCAAGCCAAAAGATGTTACCAGAATATTTTCTCAGATAGAGGTTATGTAGCACTTCATGGCGTACAGAAGAATGTGTATAGAATTAATATAGTTTATATAGAGTGCCCCGATGAAGAGCTTATTGTTATCCGCCCCCCCCCCAAAATTTCCCCGCGCTCATCCACTTACCTTGGTTTTTCTCACTAATGCGCTTATAGCCCCTTTCTACACAAAATACAATGGTCCTCTTTGGCTCAGTTTGTGATATTTATCTCAGATTACAAATAAATGGCAACTGTTTTCTTACAACATTACAGTGTACTAGGAATACTTTTTGTTGTTCTATTTTGGTTTAAATTCTCAGTCTAGCCTCCAGGAAAATCAATTTGGTCTGAGACACAGATATTTCCTACTTGAGAAATGCCTACATCTATGCAACCTTTTGGATGGATGGGCCGAAGCCATTTAGGGTTCATGTATTGAGCAGAACCAGTTCTACGCTCCTGGACACTCACACTTCTGAAGAGCATGTTTACAGCCTAAAAGCTTTCTTTACTTGAAGCCCCAGCATGAGCTCTGTTCATATTTTAAACAAATTAGCTTACATTTATATTCAGGACAACAGACACTAGAATTGGCTAATGTGTTCCAACAGCATTAAGACAATCCGATGGCAGAATGTGGGTCTAACAGTTATGCTTGAGCCTATGACTCAAAGCCAGGCCCAGGGCATAATTGATTAATCAATTGCATAGCCCAATAAAAATCATTTCTCATGTTTAAGAAAGAAGGAATCCCTAAAAGCACAAAAGATTGTTTGGACATAATGGAAAGAAAATCCTGCTAAATAAAGCCAAATGCTTTCTTTACCAGGAGAAAAAAAAAAATATTCTAACACCTCATAAAATTGAAAGAAAGATATATTAAAGTCAGTAGAATTTAGCATTTAGAACAGAAAAAGAAAAATATGTAAAAGATGTCAAAATATTATTATTATTAAGCCACACCAAAAGCACTCTGTAAAATAGTAAATACAGCATGATGTCATTTTTTTAAAGAAACAAATGTATAGACCAAACTATTAATGGTGATTGTCTTCAGATAGTATATTGATTATTTTTTGTAACCTACCTGTGCTAAGTTTTTGTATAATAAATAGGTGTTCATTTTTAATTTAAAATAGTTTAAATTTTAAAAAGAAATATTGATTGGAGCTAATAGCAGTACATCCTGTAGTAGTAACAACAGCAATAACAATGACGTTGATAGGACATACCTAGATACGCTCTGCTTATTCCAATTATGCTTATTTTGTCATGAAAATATTGCTCTAAAGCCCAATTCAATATTCACAATTGGTTGGATATTTCATATTCACACAATGTACATTGTCAAACTTGAAGAATATGGTCCATTTTTTAAAGTGAAGTTTTCGATCTGCTATGATTTACTTCTCATGAGATAGTGTCTGTGCTGGGTAACATGCCTCCACCAAAGACCTGACACTGATGATGAAACAAGATTTTTTTCTCTGCTGCCTATTTGCTGAAAGGTTGCTTAGCAAATCACTTGATCCATTCATAGATTGAGTAGTTACGTGTCCCAGGCACAGTACTTGAGATACATACATGAAAGATACAGAAACATAAATATCACAAGATTCTGCCTCCTGTGGAGAAATGTTGGGGGAGGGAAAAGAAGATATGGAAACAACTAATTACAATATGGTGTAATACGTGCTAATAGAACAAAATGCAAATTACTAGTGGAATGGTGGGGGAAGACTTTCATCTGGAAAATAAAGACATTCTTTCTTCTGAGTCTATTAAAAGCTCATTAAGAATACTGGCGTCCGCTAGGATCATACCACTTTAGCTCCTATGGATGCATCAAATTAATATACACAATCAGGTATAAAATTCAACTGGGATTTACTGAAATTCTTAAGTGATATCATAATGGGGGCCAGGGAGACCTCTACATCTTCATTAGCACAGTTCTATTGGCAGGTATAATGGGAATAGCCAGGATATTAAGTCACTGTGTTGTCCTCCTAGATAATCCTTACTTCCTAGTTTTTCCATGATTCCTTATATGAAAAACCACACCTGGCTAATGCATATTTTAGAGTTTTTTCCCTTGTACAGAGAGGATATCTCTGGCACCCATGAAGGCTAAGACATGAGGCTTAGTGAAATAGATGAGGCCTAAGAAGTGTTTCAATCAGAAAGAAAGTGCAATGCAAAGCCACTTGATGAGCATGGTAGAGTATAAAAAGTGGAGAAGAGTTAGGCAATAATGGCAGAACCAGATTCCTAAGTGTCTAATCCCTACCACCCCCTAACATCTTGGAAGATCCAAGAACATGAGTTAATGACCCACTTTCTCTGGTATAATTTGAAGGATGGAGAATTTGATTTAATTTGATGGATTTGTCTCTGTGTCTCATCCAATATGCCACCAGTATGATGATGCAGCAAGAGGAGAGATGTCCCTTGAGAGCCTGAAGGAGCACTTTTCAGCATGGGACATGCCTGGATCCTATAAGCTGCAAAGAGAGCACACGGAAGTGTCGAGAAGTCTGGCGGAAGTCTGGGTTGGAAGCAAGGGCAGCAGAGCATAGAGACTAGAGACTGCAAGCAAATGGCTGGGCCCACAAACGTCAGGTGTGGATATCAACATGATTTTTCCAGAAACCACATGGAGCAGGGACATGTCAGCAGACCCCAGGGGGCCAGCACAGACTAACTCCCTCACCACAGAGCCTGAGAACAGCACCCAGAACAAGGACCTGCATTCATAGATGCTCCACTTGCCCGCTGCCACGGGATTACACGATCTCCCCCGACCCCCAACATTGAGACATATGACACCATCTTGGGGAAGAGAAGGGAAACGGTTGAGAAGTCTGAAAGACTGAACATTTACCCTAAAGAGACTGAGTCATCCAAAAGAAATAATCTAAACAGGAAGAGACAGAAATGCAGTTAATTAGCAAGATTAAAGCACCCCACCCCCTACCCTTATGCCACTAATAAGCAGAGTTAACAAGCTCAAGAGAAAAATTAAATCATTATCAAAAGATTCCCCCAAGCTTCTGAAAAGCCTATGAGAGGGAATTATACCAAGTAGTAGTCACAGGGCAAATGTCTTTTATCCTATTACACTAACACCCAGCACTCAAAAGCTGGTCTCTTTGAAGCACTGTGACCCTCACTCAGTTGACAACTTGAATTGATCACGGTAGAAGAGAAGAGATGCTCTGTCAGTAAATCTTTGATGTCAATAGAGATCATTTTTTTTCATCAGCTGCTTGCTGCTACTTGCTTCGCCCTGCAAAGTGGGTAGTCAGTGATGAGGGTTAGCCAGAAATACCTATCCCTGGTTTGGTTTCTCCTATGTTATTACCCCTAGACTCATACTTTGCAATTATTATGAGATGGATAATAAGAAAAAAGTAAAATGTATTCACGAATTGGGTACATGTTTTGGTAGAGAGTGTAAAAAATCTGGGTTGGGAGATAGTAGATGGAGTGGCTGATACTACTTCATCACCGACTTTCCAAGTTTTCACATAAGGTCTACCATTCTGGAGAAAGAATGTTGTCAAATGAGTTTGGAATGCTGAGTTAAGTAGAATTAAGCAGACTTCTTATCTGAAGAGCTACCGCTAATAAATCTAATGTGCACAGTGAAATTCCAAAAGGGCTAAATATGCGGTTTCTTAAACTTACTCCAGTAGCCTGCTGCAGCTTGCCGGTACCAGCTCATGAGAGATGTGGGCCTCTCTTCCCAACTCTGAGATATCACTGGGAGTTTGAAATTAGCCATGGTGGGAGCATTTACAACATAGAAACTGACAACACTAATAGGGTATTTGTTTGTTTGTTTTTCCTAGAGAGCTGGTTCTTAAACATTTACCAGCATACCATCGTCTTAGAAACCGTTTCTTAATAAAACATGTGATAGCACTAGTATATTAGTATCCTGTTGCTGCTATAACATATTACCACAAAGTGAGTGGTTTAAAACAACACAAATATATTACCTTACAGATCTGTAGGTTAGGAGTCTGACACTCAGCTAAAAGGCAAAGGAAGACAAGGTGCCAAATATATAAACAGCAAAAACAAAAACAAAAACAAAAACAAAAAACAATATTTTAATAAGTAATAAAATCATTTATTTGAGATACAGGGAAACATCAATCAATTTAAGAATCAAAACTTAGGATTGAGAGTATTTAGTCTCACTGGGCTAAAATCAGGGTGTCAGCATTCCTTTCTGGAGGTTCTAGGAGAGAGTATATTTCCACACCTTGTTTCCAACTTCTAGAGCCACCTGCATTCCTTAGTTCATGGCCCCATCTCTTCATTGTCAAAGCCATTAATAGCAGGTCAAGTCCTTCTCATGTTTGCACCATTCTGACCTCTTCTGCCTTCCTCTTCCACTTTGAAGGATCCTTGTGATTATATTGGGCCCACTCAGGTAGTCCATGATAATCTCCCTATTTTCAGGTCAGCTGATTAGCAACCTTAATTCCATCTGCAATAATCACTACCCTTTCAATGTAAATCAACATATTCACAGGATCCAAGGATTAGGATATGGATATCTTTGAAGGGTCATTATGCTGCCTAACATGGCTAGTGTTCCAAGGAACACATTTTAAGGAGTCACAAACATCCTTAAATGGAAAGTGCATTGGGCTACTCACTTTCTAATTTATCTTGCGTAAATTATTTATCTTTTTAGAGCCTCAGTGAATTGCTCCATGAAATGGGGAAAATGTTTTATCTACTTTGAAAAATTGTTTGGCCATAGAAGTGATCATGTCTTAAAAAATGATGAAGCTCTCTACCTATATATCACTATTATTAATAATAATATAATACAAAGTTTTATTTAAGGTCAAAATAATTTTATAATTTCTAACTCAATCATCGCCTACATGCATATATCCTGAAAAACATGCAGCCATAGGGCTGGCTCTGGCCCCCTGCCAGGAGGAAGGTGTAGAGAAGTAAGGACCTAGGTCACTTTAGATTTTCACTTGAGCCTCGATCTAGATTAGATCTCCCCGAGTCCTTTGAATTAGTGAAAAACCTGGGTAAATGCAGGATCTTCCAGGCTCTTTGGGACTAGATCTGGGCAAATTCCTCTCAATGAGCTACTCTTTCCTCTCTCTCCTACTTCACCTTTGTCAGTAACATCCTTAAGCCATAACACAGACAAGTGGGTTGAGGTGGGATAAAGAATGAAAGTCATCTTTAATAACTGCTTCCTTTTAGACACACCTGAACCCCAGATCCTTTCCAGAGGGAGTCATAGAACTAAACACTCTCAGTCCTAGGTGTTGATTGCTAAATTGTTTGATGTTTCTCTGTATCTCAAATAAATGATTTTATTACTTATTAAAAAATATATATATATATATATATGTTTTGCTGCTTATATACTTAGCACCTTGTCTTCTTTTGCCTGTATGTGTTGAGGTTACATTACTTAGAATCACTTTCTACTTGCTAATTCACCCATGTATGGATCCTTTGTCTCCGCAGTGATTCCCAGCATTCTAGGGGTCTTATTACACATATTGTTTCCTGCACCATCCACCAGCCTTGACAAAGAGTAGATGCACAGCTGGAAAAAAGATTATTAAGGAATGTGTTTTTAAATGAACCATAGATTTTACATGGAAAATAAATCTTAACAAACTGTGTATTCATTTGACTGTGTAGAATTTCAAACCATTTTACTCTGCCTTACAGAGAAAAACAAGATCTCTCCAAATGTTTCTGGCAAAACAAGTAGCTGTGAGCTGTTAGTTATCAGCCTCTGATAAACCTGACACTACCCCAGGTTGGTTATATAATCCACCACTCCCTGGTCCTGGAGACGGTTCCACCTTTGGAATCCGTGTCACATTATGCTGCCATCAACAAAACCAGCCAGGCTAGATGGTGACCTGGGCAGAGCTAAGATTACAAGAACAGGATCACTTTCTGTTTTGTTTTGACTCTATTGTAAGGATTCTAAGTGTCAGAGTTAGAGTCTTTGGTGTTAGGGCTTTTCTGATAACACCATCAGGTCCCAAACTAACTTGTCCTTTCTGGGCTTTATTCCAAGGAGCCAGCAGGGAATTGGTAGCAGCAGCAACATCTTGGCGAAAAGAGTCTTGAACCGGCCTTGGCAGCCAGTTGGGCTTCTGTGGGCCAGTCCTGCCTGTGAACCACTGTGATGGGTGCATTTTCATTCCCTTTGGCTTCATGACAATGACTAAGGCCCTTGGATTTGAAAAGTATGAAATGCACTTGCACAAGAAGAAGCAGCAGGCCTTGAAACCTAGAACTGTTTCCACAGGAGATGAGAAAAGAAAATGCTAAAAACAAAAATGTATTAAGTGGGGAGAGAGAAATAATTATACAACCTGGGTGAGGCCTCTCTTACAAATTCTTATGAATATTTTGAAAGCAGATATGTATATCTGACTTTCAGATTCTTCCTTCCACGAGGAAAAAATAACATCCATTGGGACTTTATTTTTCTACTTTTCCCAAAAAATTTGGCTTAGGCCCTGGGCTCATTCAACAAAGACTGATATGCCTCCAAAATAATAAAGCATAACCAGCATAATATGACTGCTCAATAAAAACAGCTGTGTAGACTCCCAAAGAAACAGTATTGTTTTATGCAAAGTCTTCAGATTTTAAAACAGGTCTAAGACTATCCCCAGGGCACTTCTGGGGAACTCAGGAAACAGGCCTAAGAAGGTGTGGGCTGGTCATGAGATGTCAAGGGCTAGGCCGGCTCAAGGTAATCCGATTCCATTAAAATATAACTGGCACATCCTGGATTCTACAGAATAAACCAAGGCTAGCGGAACGTGAGCCTTGCTTTGATGAAATCTATGGCTTGGTAGCTGGAAGAAGGTGTGGGTTGGTGGAAGGAAATATATTATGTAGGAAATATTTCCAAGCAGTTAGAATTAGACTCAAAGGTTCATTTTGGTCAAAAAGCACACATCTCTGAAAGTGGACTTTCAAAATATCTCACCCTTTCTAAAACCTAGAGAGACCACTGGATTTTCCTCCTACTGTGATTTCTCTACCTCATCACCATGGAACCTGATTCCTCCCCTTCAGATTCACCTTCACCATTGAGCATTCCTTTTTAATATCACCTGGCTCCAATCTTTCATGCATTCTGTACCTAGTTCCATGTTTACGTACTATGGGTAGCTTTACATATTGCAAATATACGGTAGCAACAGCCGTACATTTTTGAGAGGGTGCATCTGCTTGTCTACCTTTCACATAAGATGGTAAATTTATTTAAGGACAAAGACTGTATTCCTTTCCTTGGAAGGTCCCACATCTTCTTATAAAGCACTTGACAATTTAGCTCTTCATAAATCTCTTTTTCTAATGTTGATCAATATTTATCACAGAAACAGAAGTCTGAGTTCCTTTTTATCCTCTAGATCCTAATTTACTGTTTATTTCTATTGCCTTGGGAGACTGACCTAAGAAAACATTGGTGCGATTTATGTAGATCCTAATTTACTCAAATCAACCCTTGTGAGAGAATCTCTGAGAGACTTTCTCTAGGAGTGGTGGTCAGACACATTTAGCAGGTCGGAGATGCATTGTCTTAGAGAAAACTGAGCCAGTCAAGTCACACCCTCTCCAAAATCTGACTCTGGCAAGAAGCCCCCCTGAAGGGTTCTAAGACGTTTTACTCCCAGCATAGATTAGGCATAGTTAATGCTAACATGAGTTTAGTGGGCGTCAATATGACACATGTGATCAGTCAGAACTCTGTAAAATTCAGTTCTTCACCTTCTGTTCTCATGTAGGGGAAGGATTTACCACATGTTGAGTGAAAAGAACTGAATGCGCATGAAATAGAGTCCACAGGGAAGCAAGGAATAACCAATCTCAGCCTTATCCACAATACCTGAACAAGGCTTTGTTAGAGGAAAACCATTCCTCCTTTGGCTGTTTTGAAGCATGGCTGGAATTCTTTGAACCACCCCCCGGCCAAGGGATGAGGTCTGTTCTTTCCACTTGAATCTGGGTGGCTTTCTGACAGCCTTGAGCAACAGCATAAGCAAAAGTGACACTATGTGATTGCCAAGGCTAGGTCGCAGAAGGCCATGTGGCTTCCGTCTTTTTTGCTGGAACGTACATTCATAAGCCCAGAGCCACCACCTCAGAGGTCTCACTACTCAGCAGCCACCATGCTCAAGTCACTTGGAAAGCCCATGTGTTGGGTTCTGGTTGGTAGAAAAATCTGAGCCAAGCTTTCAAGTCATCTCAGCCCAGGGGCCAGACATATAAGTGGAGAAGCCTCCAGATGGTTGTAGCCTCCAGTGGGGTTTGATTCATGCCCAGTTATTCAACTCTTCCCTGGCTGAGACCTCAGACATGGTAAAGCAGAAACAAGCTATCTCTGCTGTGTCCCTTCTGAATTCGTGACCCACAAAATACATGAGCATAATAAAATATTGTTTGATGCCTCCCTTTTTTCTGCTTTCAGGGAAGATTAAAAAGGCAGGTCCATTAAGACTATGTCATTTCATTAACTATCAAATCCCTCATTTTCATAATTCAGTGGCAAATATTAAGTTATATGTATCATCAGAAGAATGCACATCTAGTTTATGGTTTCTGATACCGGAAACCACAGTCTGTATATCTTGTTAAATCACTAAAAAAGTTTGTCTCCAGTGGGCAAGTTCATACTACCTGCTTCTTCTTTATTACACCAGAACACAGAGAGGTGTTTTCTTTGAGAAACTTAGGAAAGACTAGCATCCTCACTCGCAGCTGGTATGGCCTGAAGCAGAAATGAAGTGCCAACCCAGCCTCATGGACCATACTCAAGAGATCAGATGTCACAGTCTTTACTCTTGAACAGATAATTAATAGAAATAAACAGCAAAATGTTTATTACTGAAATCACAAAAATTTTAGCAATGCTACTATATTAGCATGCTAATTGGGTAAAACAATATTTTTTATCCGAAGATACTTGGGCTAGAGATTCTCAGAATATTCATACTTTTCAAATATTGGAAGAAACAGTATTTAGAGTGAGAATAAAGGAAAGGTTAAAAATAGGAAAAGGGTATAGCAAGCTAATAAAAGACAATCTACTGAATAAGAGTACTGATTAAACTAGTCTGAAAAATGTTCTGAAAAATAAATTCTATTTATTACCAGGTGTACACTATTTATTTCATTGAATAATTATTTAGTTTCTATTTGTATAACACAAATATGTCAAACTTAACAAAACAGGCTACAGGCCAAAATGCAATATATTTCAATATGATTAAAGGACATTTTTATTATGAGTTTTAATAATATTTTCACTAAATAGCAGTGATGTCATTATTTTCATAATTTCATTGACCATATTTCAGACACTTGAATTTCAGACACCTGGGATTCCTAGTCTTTGGATTTGGCATGATCAAACCAATTAGTGCAATTATTTTAAGAATACAACCAAGAACACCCTAGCATTAATATATTTGGAATTATTGAGGGGACGGTCATGACTTGTTAAACTTTAGTCAGCTATTACCCAAATCTGGTTGCTTACATGTACCCTGTCTCTCCTCAGACCCGATTCTGAGATTCCAACTCAATTTCTTGGTTGGTTAAAGTAATTTTAAATCTGACGCATCCATTTAACAGTGAGAAATGGTGAACACATCACTAATTTTTTCACCAAGGAAGAGAGCATACAGGAGGGATAGATTATTCATCGTCAGGTGCTAATGAGACCAAGGGTCCTTTGAGGTCTGGATTGATCCTGGGCTTCTTTCTAAAATGTAGTCCCAGTACCTTCCCAAGGCTTAGAAAAGCGTAACTCATAAATCTCTATTAGCAATAGGGAAGACAGTTGAAGGAGTGTGGGTACATGTGTGCAAATCTATCACTGTTCCTAGAAAAAGTATTCACTTTTTCAATGTATTCGCTTTTCAATGTCATGAAAAGCAGGACACTTCTCACCAAGAAGATTCATTCTTCATCCCTCCTGCCCGTTTTGCTCTGTAGTTGACAAGACCAAAGTGCTGTAAAGTGAACCATCTACAGGAATTCACCTGGAAGCCAGTAGATTAGCCATCATGTGCCCTAGAAATGCTGGCGAGAGAGCAGTAGATGGCCACAGAGTTTTTTTTCTTTCTAATTCTGAGCATTTCCACTTTGCCTGAGTATCATCTCCTCTGGAAAACTTAACTCTTAGAAATTCAGCTGAAGTTCCTGACATTGTAAATCCAGTCTAGCTGGCAAAGTCTCTGCTTTTGACAGTCTTATTCAATAAAAATGTACTATTTTCTGTGAATTTTTAGTACCTCTGTGCTGGCTATATCCAGAGGACCCCTTTTCATTAACGAAACGTGCGTGCGCTGATGAATCATTGATAATACGCAATTAACCATGTCTCTTAATCTCCTACAAACTAATTGGCGAGTAAGAATTTAAATAGTACTGGACGGGAGAGGGAGAGTACACTGTGAAATATTTTAAGAACTATGTTAAACAGCAAGTTGAGCTACAAAATATGTCTTCTTCTGTTTAAATGCCATGTTATTAAATACTTCCCTACCTATTTTTCTCTCTACTTTTATGTTCTGTTCAAAGTTGGTTTGATATCAACCTGTAAGATTAACTACAAACTGTCAATTGGCCTTGTTCTAAAATTCATGTGATCCTAAAAATGCCTACTATTATTGAGGCATTTGTAATTATGCCCTTGAAATTTTAATTTGCTAAAACGGCACCATTATAACCATTTTTCTGTAATCACTTGAATGAATATTGATCTATAAAGCTGTATCAGTTCCAGTTAGGCATAGCTGGCAATGAAAATGAAATGTGGATTCATTCATATGGTGAGGATTATTTTATTAGGCTACTTGCCCTGGTTTTAGAGATACCATGCATTTAAATTATTCCCTTTTCTCTCAAGAGGATAAATCCTTGATTGAAATAACTTTCTCCTTTTTTTCAATCAGCTATAAAAGGGAAATAAATGAATTAAGCACTAGGATTAAATTGATGCTGAATGGAGCAGCTTATAACCACTTCTCAAATTTAGTACTGTTCATCAGGAAAAGAGAATACAAAAGAGAAGAATCAGCTGAAGACACATAAAGGGAGAACTGGACCATGAGTTAATTGCCTAAGGGTCACCTAGGAACTTTGATTAAAAACATTAACATCTTGATGTAACAAATCTACAGGACTTCTTCATCCCTCTCCCCCAAAGCTCCCACAGGCTTTTGGGGGCCTTCTGGTTGCCCTGGTCACAGAAGGTTTTCTTCCTTTAATCAAATCCCCCCTCCCCTACTCCTTAGTCTCCTGCTTTAAAAAAAAAAAAAAAAGAAAGCCTTTGCTCAGCAGACCAGCTCCAGTTTTATTGCTCTTTCCTCTGGCCTCTAGCAGCACAGAGCCCATGGTTGGATGGCAGCTGATTCCAGGGTCACACAAGGATTTCCAGGAGAGCTACCTGAAACGGGGACAAGACCTCAAAGCCCACTGGCTGAGAAGTTTCTAGGGGATCTGCTTAGGAAACTGTGACTACATATCACAGATACCTGATTCGTATTTGTCTTCCATTCTCAAATGTCCTGAAGGTTGAGTCCTTAGTGCTCAGGTCAATAGTAGGAGGGAGGGAGTCTAGTGTGACGGACACCTCAGGAATTGGCTTCCCTCTGGGTCTAGCTCCTCTTGGCAATTTCCAGTTCTCTCTACTGCTCTTTTCTGTGTATGATGTTTATCCTTTTCCCCTTTCTCCTCTATCAAGTTGAACAGTTCTAAAGAGTTACAACTGGCTCCCCTATTCCTCTTACAACCACAGTGGAGCAGACTTTTCTGTGATTTGAATGCTCCGGGAAAGCATTGCCTATTCATCCCTCTGATTCCATCTTCTACCCCAACACCTTGTCCCCGCTAAACCCGAGCCTGAAATTCACTCTTAGGGCGTTGTCAGTCCAGTAATCCTCTAGAGGCAGAAGACGACATAGAGCCAAAACACCCAGAAAGTTCTTTTTTTTTTTTTTTTAACCACAGAGACTTCCTTCCCATGGGAGATATATCAGAATGGTTTGGAAGAGCAGAGTGATTTCTATAATTTGAAAAGACTGACCAAGAGGTGCTTATTCTCCTCCTCTTCCCCTTCCTTCACTACACACCCCTCCTAGAAACACCCTGAGATTATGCTGGGAATGAGGGCTTTAAGCTAAGCCTGTGATTACCAAGAGAAGGTCAACTAATCAAGTCACGCACCTCTTGCTGATAATGGTTTATTACTTCTTTCCTTCTTGTTCAACCTCAGGCAGCTTTTGGAATAGAATAGTCACCTTCTGAAATGCAGCTCTGATTAAAACCTACAGTGACTCTCCTTCATCTCAGAATGAAGCTCTAACTTCACAGCCTGTAGGCTCATCTACTGCGGTGTCTCTACATGTTCCCCATCATATAATCTCACTCTAATTTAGGGGACTACACACTGTTCCCACTTGGCGCTTCAGACATGATATCCTTTTGCCTTGAGTTGATCTTCGCGGCTAACATCCCCACACTTCCTCTCACTCGTCACGATTCACCCAAGAGCACCTTTCTCCAGGAACCCTTTTGAAACCTCCAAAGCTGGGTTACGTGCTCATCTTAGGTCAGCACCTCTTGCAAACCTCCTGGACAGCACTTCTGATCACACTGTATTTGGAGCAAAGAGTCTGGCTCTATTTTTTGGGTGTTTGACTGCAGATAGCTTTTAAGCCCCATTCTTTCTTTCCTTTGTGTCCCACATTTGGACAAGCTGATAAGAAAGCCAGGGTGTTTCTCCTTTGGCGCCGGCAGGAGATTCAAACCATGCAAGCTCACATCCTCAGGCGGGACCTCCCACTCTGGCCTCACCCCCTGACCACAATCAAAACCTGAGACAGTCTCCTTCCCTTGTTCTTTCAAGCATTTCAGATCTGCTTGAGAGGCTGCTCTGCTCGCCTCAGAGACCTCAATTACTTGAGCAGTAAAACTTTTCCTACCTTCTTGGTGTGTGTCGGGTCAGAAGTCTCAACATCTGAACTAAACTTTGGGTGGAAGGTCCATCTGCCGTTGAAAGTGACCATGACAGTACTGTAACCACTGATTTTCTTGCCCATCTTTCCCTCTAAATTATAAGTTATTTGAAGATAAGAACTGTATGTTGTTTATTTATGAGGCACCGCTGTGCCTCATACAGTGTCTGGCACAGTAGTGGATGTTCACAAAATATTTGCTTACTGTATAAAGCACGTCTTTAGCCAAATCTTTGTCTCCATTAAATAAAATATAAATAAGTTAGATTTTTATGATTTAAAGGGAACTCAGGTATCATCAAATACAACCCAAACTAATGAGGCATATATGTGGCAAAATACATATATAATATATATTATATGATATGTAAGTACATATATTAATATATATTGCAAAATGTATATTTGCCTGTTATGGCAAAACAAACACACCAAAGGACTTTTGTTATTTTTGTTGTTGTTGTTTATAGTCGGATGTTTCAAAGAGAAACTTACTAAGATACAAAGCTATTCTTTGTGGACCAGGCTGAGAGGTTATGAGATCACGACCCCGGGAGGTATTTAAACAGGCATCTCTTGGAGATGTCTAGTCCAGTCTCCACAGCTCCAGTGGGGTTTGTTAGGATTACCATTGATTTGGATAGTTTGAAGAACCTGGAAGTAATCATGGACACAGAGCCAGGTAGCAAATTATACATATATTTATTACACATTTCACAATTATTTCGAAAATGCTTTCAGATGGGATGCTTATATTTCAAAGCAGTCAGTATCAAAGTTAAATCTCTACCAGTAGCTGACTTTAATAGCTGCCTATAATACACTCGGATCATCATCTGCATCAATTACAAGGATAATACGCAAAAACTCTGGTGAACTGGCTACACAGCATAGTGAAATGAGGCAATCATCTCCCAGCGGTCACTGATTTGCACAGACATACCCCCAGCCCTGCTACCAAGCCTTCCGTAGTTCCCCAGGCATATCTCTGTGGGAAGAATATATTGTACTATGATGTAACTTTCTGTGCTCTTTTCCATCTTCCTGCACTCTCATGTATCATGAAAGGTGAGACTGTCTCTGGTTCCCTGCTGCAGTCCCAGCTTCTAGTGAGATGCTAGCCACCAGGACTGCATTACGACTTCCTTAGGCTCTGGGCACTATAGGCTTTTAGGGTCCCTCCCTCAACAAAATAATTTTTAAAGTGATATTTTATGGTTGTATTGGTAAAAGGAGGAATTCTATATTAAAATGTTTTCTTGGACCTAAAAATTCATTTTTTTCTTGTGATTATAAAAGCAATTAGAACATTTCTCTGGGCTCCCCAAAATATTGTTGATCTTAGTGCCTGTTGGGTAAGTTGGCCCTGCTGGTCATACCAAAGGCAGTCAGTCACTGTGAATGGATGGATGACGGATGGGAGAGGGAAAGAGAATGCAACCAGCCAGCTAGCGGTCAAATACATGAGATCATATGCACATCCTCAGTCTAAACCTCCCCTCCCCTCCCCACCACACACCCTTTGAGGTCATCAGACCCAAAGAAGTGGGACCGCTGCTGCGTTTCAGGGGCCCCTGCTCTTTGGAGTGTCATCTTTGATATTTTCTTCCAAGTCCCCATCTTGTGCCTGGGGCCAGCAGGGGTCACAATACTATCTGGGCCAGGTGCCCCAAGCCTTGGTCAGGACCCACGAGGACCGCAATTTCTGTTCCTCCTCTTTGAGGTGTTCTCTAGCCCTTTAACCCCCTTAATCTACCTCCCCCAAGTCAAATGCCCCAGGAGTTCCAGGACTTGTGCCGGTGGGATAGTCTGGGAGCTCTGTGGCTGGGACGAGGTTCCAGGAGGGTGACCTGGCAAGCAAGCGGGTCATTCTCATTGTCCAGTACGGCAACTGGGAGGCCAGAATAGCACTGCTGACATGCTGATTTGGATAGATTCTTATTCACCTCAGGCAAAGGGCAATGTCAGGTTTTGGGCTCACCCTTGGGCTTGAGGAATCTGTGTGAGTCCTTTGCATGTGCCAGCTACAGTATGGTCTTAGGTCTACAGCACCAACGATGACCTGGTGGTGCTGGCATCTTTTAACAGGTGTGCCCCTCCCTGCCCCATGCTGGCACCCAGGATGGTCACCCCACCCCCTCCACTGCCCTACACCATGTGGCAGGCAGTCCTCCAGGGCAGCCACACCTATCTTCCTGGGACATTCATTGTTTCCAACACCAACAGGCCCTCCTCATTGATGTGGCCACAGCGTGCTCTCTGGGTTGATCTTAAGCCAGATGAGGAACATATTTTCCTGGCTGGAATCACTTTTCTCACTCTGGCCATGGCTCTCTATGTATCCTTCCTGCTGGTAACCATGGCTCTCTATGTATCCTTCCTTGGAAGGCAGGGTGATGGTCAAGATGAAAAGATCTAGGAATGCAGTGATTATGATTTAATTCTTGATTAAGTATTCAAGAGATAATATGGTTGAGAGATGTATTTGTTTTATGTTTACGCCACAAATTTCCAGACAATAAATTCTATAGGACCAGAAAATGAATTATTGTTCACATTTTCTGTGTACTTTGAAAAAGACTTGCATTTGTGGCCATCACTACTGAAGCCCAATAACAACCTTTGAGAGAAACTTTGGAAGCAGTATTTGTGGGCAGTGGGAATGGCAGCGGGAAGACTGAGGCAGATAGTGAATAATGATGGGGACCAGCTTCAAATAAATGGGATAAATGGGAATTTCAGAGGCAAAAAGATCAACATTGTTTTAATACGAACTGGATCCGAAGAGCCACAGTACTGTGAGGGATAACTCAGTTGAGACATTATTCTCATGGTGGGAATTAGTACACTTAACAATTAAGAACATGAAGAGATGGTGCCTGGTTCTGAACAGAAAGAGGTAATAACTAAACACTACACAGAACCTTCCTGTTTTTCCATTGACAATAAATAAGTACCTCTTCTCTACATATTAGTCTAAATCTTCATTGATAAGGCACTGTGCACAAGTTCATGAATGTTGTAATAGAATTTTAAAAAAATAGTCCTTCTGTAGACCCAGGCCCTGCAAAAACTAAAAATTTGCAGGCTTGGGGCTCTACACACCCTAGGGTGTTTTTCAGGGTTTTTTTTTTCTGATTGAGGAAAAGCAGTTGGAAGGAGCCTCCCTTCTTTCCATGTAATGTATTCCTGCAAGGATGCAGATCGCATGATTTCTACCTTGATTTCTCACAAATTCTAAGCAACAGGAGGGATCACGTAATTAACATATCAAAGCTGTTTGCCCCCTCCCCTGCCATCGCCCCCACACTCACACACTCACACACTCACACACACTTCTAGTGATAAGTCTGCTTCAAGCCTTCAGGCCCCAGCAGTTTATCATTTTCATGGGAACTGCCAGAAGCACCCTCAAATAATAGCAGCTCTTTGAAGAACTGTAGTGAAACTCAAGCCCTATTGAAAAGATCTGAAAATTGTGCTCTCACAGTAACGAGAAAATACTTTCTTTTCCAAGTGTCAGGAGAAGAAATTTAGTCATCACCACAGTTGCTCCATTTTCAGAGAATCGGGGGTGGGTCTCTTCATTATCTTACTATTAGCCGAAGCAAGCAGACACTTAAATGGGAGGGAGAGAATTTTTAGATGAAGAGTCAAGCACCGTCTTCTTCAAAAGTGTCTGAACAAAGCTTGATAAAATACCACCATTTCTGATACTGCCCATTCCTTTTTTTTTTTTTTTCATTCACAGTGAAAAGAGCATTATGTCAGCCAAGACAGAACTCAGGAATACAGCTGTTCAAAAATGAGATTCTGCCCTGATGAGAAGAGTCAGAACAAATAAAGGAAACATATGTTGGTGTTTATGAAATTACATTTGATGATTTTATGGTAAGACAAACAATGCGATAAGAAATAGGAAGGGGAAGCTGGGCTCATGTTAATTAGCAAATTCCAGAAGCACTCTGCAAATGTCTTCAACAGTGAAGGTCTGCTATAATGTTTTACAAGAATCTAGTTTGATGGCAGGATGCACATCAACGTGTATTTCTGATCCTAAAACCCAGTTGATTATTCCAAATAAAATGTATACATTTTTGTAATCCTTGAGATTTCACTAGATTCAACTACCTTTAACAGTATTGAGAAAGGGAGGCTAAGTCATTGTCCCATCATTTGTGAATAAGTAGGGTTGATAAGATAAAACATCAGCAAGAATTATACTGCACACGGTGTATCAGGCTAAGTATTTATAATTTAAACCACAGAAGAGACTTGAAGAAATTAGAAGCTGGGCTTGTCTAATAATGACGTTAAATAGAGAATCAAGAACCTACATAAGCGAGGGTAGTTAGTAATGGGTTTTTGCAAGAATGAAGAGGATAAGAACCAAGATGTGAGAGGCGCGTATAAGGACTTCATTTGACATGAGGTAGGCTGCATTTTTATAAGGAAGTGAGAATGTGAAAAGTACTAAGATCTCCAAACCTAATTTGTAATAGAAACATGTAAGAAAATAATTTAGAGATTATCAAAATGTCTGTGGTAGGCAGAACGATACACCCTCAAAAATGTCTACATCCTAATCCCTTGAACTTGTAAATATGTTACTTTATATGGCAAAAGGGACTCGGCAGATGTGATTAAGAATCTTGAGATGGGAAGAGTACCCTAGATTATCCAGGTGAGCCCAGTGGAATCACAGGAGCCTTATAAAAGGAAGGCAAGAGTGTCAGGGTAGGAGAGAGATTTTGAAGATGCTATTAAAACTGCTGGGTTTGGAAGATGGGGAAAGGGGCCATGAGCCAAGGAATGCAGGCGACCTCCAGAAGCTAGAAAAGATTCTCCCTGAGGGCCTCCACAAGAAACACATTCCTGCCCATACCTTGATTTAAGCCCAGGAAGATGTGTGGACGTAACAAAATTTTACGATGAAGATATGTTTTCTTTTTACTTTTTGCAGAAGGGATATTTGTAGAAACGAAAGTATCAACTGATATATTAAAATTATTTGTGGAAGATTGAAGATTACATGAAGAAAGTAAATTTAAACATAAGAATCGCCCCTACTAAAATATAATTGTATTTTTTACTCTTCAGAAAGTTCCAAAAAAAAAAAAAGTCCCTGTCTCCCTCTAAACTATTCACCACTCCTTTCCCAAGGCAGTAACTTAATCTTTATATCACTAGCACTTAGCACAGTGTCCAGCAAAATGAAGGCTCACTAATATTTGTTGAGAGGGATAATAATAAAAAGAGCCTATTTGTATTTTTAACTATATTAAATTATTTAATTTCTACTAAAACATTCCAAGGTAAATATTAGCATGATCATTCATATTTTATATATTAAAAAACTGAGGCACAGATAGATTTGGGAACACGTTGAAGGCAAAACAGCCGAGATTTGAACTCAGGCATTTGGAGTCTAAAGCCTTAGCCACTGACCACTGTGTGCTAGTCCTTTGCATCTTAGGCAGCTAGGGTATCAAGCTTCTAAATAGCCAGGGGACTGAATAACTATTCACAGCTAGGAAGCAAATCACAAAGGGAGCCGAGAAATTCTTTATTCACTCTGTTTCCTTTCAACAGCACAGTTTTATATGTGGGAAATAAATTCCTCCACTATAAAATTGAAGAAGTTTTTTTAAACATGTAGTTTGAATAACATGCAGTTTTAAATATCAGTCATTTGTTGTTATTGTTGTTGTTGTTTTTCCCTAATACTTTAAGCCTGGAAGGTTTGGAAGGATTTCCCCACAGAGGCAAATTCTAGGTAGAGGTAAACCTCTGAGGCACGTGAGAAAGCAGCTAGAAATGTGTGTGGAATTACAAGGTCGGGTGTCTGATGGATGAGACGTGTGCCAACCTTCATCGGGCTGAGCTACAAGAACAGGTTTCTTTCCTCTGTGACTCTTTCTTCGAGACTGTTTTTCAGATTTTTCATGACTTGTTTTTCCTATCATGGAAAATATGGCCCTTCTTCTGAGCTATAAGAAGGTTATTTTAACATGAAGCTCATAGATTTATCCCACTGGGGGCTCGCCGTGACCTGATGTCATGTCGGGGTGGTGCCTGTGCTTGTGTGGACAGGCACATGGAGAATAGGCTGTGAAAGTCACTCGTCATTTGCTATAATGACGCCACCAAGGTTATTATTTTTTCCCCATCAAATTATCCCCATCTTGAGAACCCTGGACGCAATTCTTCCTGGTCCTAGAATTAAGAACATTTCGGCTTTTCTTAAACTATTAGTTTGCTTATTTATTATGCGCTGTCAGGAGAATTGTGTTTGCTTTTTAAAGGGAAGTTAAACCTTAAGTCAGAAGAATGAGGCTGGGAAGTTGGAACTTCAGTTAATTAGTCAGTGGGCAGGAAATAAAATTGGGGGGACTCTTCCTTTTTTACTTCTGAAATAAACTTAGCTCTGTCACATAGAACGCTGTAGCTCAGAAAAGTAATACGCCCTTACATAACATGAAACCCCCCAAAATAATCTAGCTACATTGCACAAAGTAAGACAGTTAATGGAAGGATAATGATTCCGTCAGGCATGTATTTTGTAAATTTTCTTTAAAAACCAAAAGAGGATAATGGATTTTGGAGTGGGAATGTTCTAGTCTGCCTCAGCCCCCCACTCTATGAAGCCAACACTCAAAAGCAAACAAACCAAGTTGGTCCATGTGAATGGAAATCTAAATTATTTAAGTTTTCCTTGAAGGATCTATGCTACTGTATACATTTTTAATAGAGTGGAGTTCTGTATAGCAGAAAATTACATACCTTGGAGTAATTCATACATGTGAATGAAGAGATATGTATGAGAATATTCATGAAGAACAAAACTGAAAACAACCCAGATGCTTATGACTGTGAAACTGGATAGATCTACTGTGGTTTATCCAACAAATGGAATCCTATGCAGCAATGAAAATGAATCATTTACAGCTGCACACCTCAATATGGATGAATTTCAGAATCACAAAGAGGAGTGAAAAAACTAAGTCACTACAGAACATTTACTATAGGATACAATTTGTATAAAGCCCAAAAATAACCAAAAAAATGTTTAAAGTTTGGGTATACGTAGATCTGTCATAAAATGACAATCAAGGGGCACAAAAATAAAACAGTGCTTTTTCCTGAGCAATACAGAAAGACACACAGAGATGGAGAGGCATGTAGGAGATAGCCACATTGGTAATAACTGTAGTATTTCTTAAACAGGGTACTCATGTTATCATCCTTTGTATCTCCCACATATTTGTTTGCACTGCCTATGAGAAATACTTTATAATTTTAAAAAACTGGTGGAACCAACTAGCTTGCTTGGCCAGAAACTAACTAGTCGTTCACCAAACCGTTTCCTTTGTGTTTCTGAGCACACAGCTGGCATCCATCTTCCAGCCTTTCGCGTAGTTAGGTGTTGCCCTGTGATGAGTTCCAGATCAGGGATTATGGGCAGAGCAGGTGCAGAAAGGCTGCCATGCACCCACCACACTGTTTCCTCCATGTACCTGCTAATCAGAGGCAGAGAGTCTAGTGCAGCAGGATTCCATGGCCTGAGTGGCTGGGAGAGGCATTGTGTGGTAGCAGAACCCCCGCACCTGACTGTTGGGAGATTTGGGCGTTGCAACAGCAACTAGCTTACCCTGCTCAATACACTTGCTATAAAATGATGACCATTCAGCCTCTGTCTTCCAAATGGAATTAAGAAGTTTAATAAAATCAGGGACTTCCCTGGTGGTGCAGTGGTTAAGAATCCGCCTGCCAATGCAGGGGACACAGGTTCGAGCCCTGGTCCGGGAAGATCCTACATGCCGCGGAGCAACTAAGCCCGTGCGCCACAACTACTGAGCCTGCACTTTAGAGCCTGTGAACCACAACTACTGAGCCCGTGTGCCACAACTACTGAAGCCTGTGCACCTAGAGCCTGTGCTCCACAACAAGAGAAGCCACCGCAATGAGAAGCCCCTGCACCACGACGAAGAGTAGCCCCCTCTCGCTACAACTAGAGAAAGCCCGCACGCAGCAATGAAGACCCAACACAGCCAAAAAAACAAAAAAAGTTTAATAAAATCAGAATACAAACTAAAGTCTATTCCAGAGAAACTACATCAATCTCTGGTGATTAAGAAGATTCAAACCCATCTAAGAAGCTGGGCCCAGAAGTTTCCTCCCTTAGAAAATCAACAAACAAGAAGTGAAAGAAAGTCAATACCACTTTACAAAACAAATAAGAGCCTTCAACTAGTTTCTTACTTCCGGGTGCCAGTTCATTTGTGAGAGAAAGAGAGAGCCACCATCGAAGTGTTTGTAATTTAGAGACCAAGCATTCAAAAAGCACCGGATGATGGGCTCACAATAAACATTCCACAGAAAGATTCCAAGGAGAGGATAAGCAATTACCTCTTTTGCACCCACACGACCAGAGCTGCAGAAAGTACCATCTGGAAGAGAGAAATAGCAGTGGCTAAATTTTAGGAGGACTTCTTTTAGGCCAGGCGTCCTCATTGGCTTGCAAACACATTTCGTCCTCGTCAATGTGACAGCGCTGTCATCACCAAGTGACAGATGAAGAAACTGAGGCACAGAGAGGAAAGTGCAAGGTTCAAGGCTTCTCGATACCCTATCTTAGACTATGTTAAGGAGCAAAATGTGACTCTTCCAAAATATGGGATCGGTACTTCCCCTTAAATATATTTGTTGTACAGACGCCCCAGTCCTCCTTGAACTTTCTCTTCCAAATTCAGTGGGCCCAGCAGTAAATGAGAAACACCACTAACTGAAAGTAGCAGTAGTAACTGAAGCCCATCCTTATCCTTCTAGAAGCCCAATAATAGGCAGCAGAGAAAGGGTTCAGCAGAGAAGGGGCTTCAAGCAGTTTCTCATTTTCCGCCGTCCCTCTTGCTACTGCTTTTGAAAATTATCAACCTTATTTGGAGCATGTTTTAGAACCCCTCATTTTAAAACAAGGAAAATGATTAATGTACATGTCCTGAGTTCCTATTGGGTGGGTAATGTTCCATTAGACACAAAATAAGGCTGGTGTTACTTGGGAAACAGGGTTCCCACGTCCGAGTTCCCACGATGCAGAATAAAACATAAACACGTCAACTACACCATTGGACCAAAGGAAAAAAAAAAGTCAACATCCTGTTTTCCTGAACCACGGAACTGCTAATTGCCTTTAAGTGAGTAATATATATCAGTGACTTCAGATGAGCTAATTGCCTTCCTTTCAGAAGCCTATCATAAGGCAGGAATGGGAAGGAGCCTCTGCTTTTATTAAGACTGTTTAAGAGGAGTATAAAATGTATGTCCTGAAGGTAAAATAAACAAAGAAATGAGGAAAGGAAACAATGAACAACAGAGACATAAAATGTAACTAAAAAGTGGGAAAAGATCTAGCAACTCTGGAAACATCAGGAGTTGAAAAGCATCAGAAAATATGTCCATGGATCCCTGCCACCGTTGCCTTCCCCAATAATAAAACTCACCTAAACAAGTGCTTGTTCTTTTCCAGGCACTGCTATAAGCAGTCTATGTGTATTATCTCATTTAAACAACCAAGTTCTATGAGCACTATTCATGTTCCATGTTTTAGATGAGGAAACAGAAGCACAGATAGTTTAAGTAGCTGGTGCCAGCTTTTAAGAGACACAATGAATATTTTAAAAAGAACGTGGGTGCGAACACTGAACCACCTCTACTTTGACCTGCTTTGGTTCCTTTGCTTAAATCTTCCCATTTTCTAATGGCCTTAATGAATGCTGATGGTGAGGAGTCCAGGTAATTCTGATATGCAGACCTTGAGCACAGTTCTCTGGGGAGAATGCTCATGAGTAAGTATGAAGAAAATTATAGCGACAGGGGAGTGAGCCGCAGTGGCTGCCGGAAATCCTACTAGATGGCGTGATGTTGTCAAATAGCATTGACTGATCGTTTGTGCATCATCTGGAGAGACAACATGTGAGTGAGAGAGAAATAGAGGATGCCTGTGCCAGTGTGAGAGATGGGGGGTGGGGAACAAGAGTGAGAAAGAACAAAAGGTATGAATGATGATTTTATAGTAGTTTCTAGAAGGTTATGAGCCATATTGCAAATATGCATATTGTTATATGAATTGCATACGATTCTTACAGAATAGTAACTTTGCAGGAGACCAAAGATATCAGCCACTTCAACTGCTGAAGTTAAGAAAAGTCAAGTTACAGGGCGTGAGGTGAGGTTTTTTTAAGTTATCCAGCTGGTTAACATCAGAGACAAGAAGAGAAATCAAGTTTCCTAACTTAGAGTTTATTGCTCTTTCCATAACCCTGTGCTACAGTGTCTAATAAACAATGTCAATGTTTCATTGATGTTTCATTATCAGCATCTAAATCTCATATGAGCCATAGGCAGCAAAGTCTATGGCTTTTAGATTGTTTTCCTCCACCTGTGTGAAGTTGCTAATTACCTGCTGTCAATGGAAACAACCCTCGTGGGCCGCTGAAAAAATGGATTGGAAACACGGGTTTGAAGTCATGTAAAAAACACAGGTGTTGCTTTGTTCAATTAAAGCCTAACAAGAAACATAGTGGGATGAAAGGGTGGGCGATGGGAGAGGAAAAGGAAAAAGTGACATCATCCTCGGCTAGAATTGCTGGAGAAAGGAGAAAAGCAAGAAAATAGCTTCCTGAGCACTTCCTAAAAGAGAATTTGGAAAGCTGAGGATTCACAGGACTAAATTTTGTCCACGAAAAAATTTACGTTTCAGAAAAAATAATTTGTGAAAAGATTTCCCATTTTACTCCATCTTCAAAAAATGTAAATAGGAAGTCACGGTGGTTACAATGAAAGAAAAGATTAGATGCTGATGGAAGCAGGCAACAAATTATAAAGTTGAGGGATTTGGGTGTTTTGTGGTTTTGGAGGGGAGCGGGGGGATAAGTTCTAATTAATTTTTAAAGGTTAATATTCACATACTGTAGAATAGTGTACTGTAGCAGGCACTTCACCTGGGCTACTATAGTCAGCGTTAAGAATGTCTTTTTGGTTTGTTTTTAATAATAGTAATTTACTTTTCAGAAGTCTCATACACAATAGGCAACGTTCCAGAATTAAAATATATTATGTACTATTGACTCTTCACTTGAACACTGCCTAATTCTCATATTCCAGTTAGGAATTCTGTTTAATACAGGAAAACAGCAACATTTGTTTTGATTACTTATCTTGCATACTCCAAGGCAAGGAATTCTCAGGCCCTGTAGAATGTATGGAAAAGCTCTGGCGAGGAGCATTACTTAAAACTTCAGGAAGCTCTTTGTGCCTCTTCCATCTCCATCATCTTTAAATCCAGGTACAATTGTCATAGGAATTTGTTCTTTGAAACCCTGCAGCAATATGTCTCTTGGTATCCATGACAACAGCTCTCTATCAACTTCTGCAGGAACTTGCCTGTATTGTAAACAAACCTCTCTTGGCAATTGGCCTATTTTCTTTCTCTATCTCATCTTCCATCTGCCCAAAGCTTTGCTTCAAAAAGAAATAAATTGCAGGTGTGTACTTTTTCTTTCTTCACCCCCTCCCTATTTGTTTCTGAAAGAGGTTGATCTGAGAGATTAAAATTCTCTTCACTAGGGACTTCTTAACAAGCTCTCCAAGGAGACAGTACCTGTGTGTACCTGTGAACTGAATTTGGAGCCTATCAACAGAGAGCTTGCTTGGTTCCCTTTAACACACGTCCCTTCAGCAATAAGAAGCTGACTAATACATTTCATCAAGTAAATTCTAACTGCAGGAAAAAACCCAAGAACAATTTAGTGCCAGCCAAAAATAAATCAGAAATATGGTTTTTTCCAAGATCTTTTTAATGAAAGACTAAAGTGTCTATTATAGACATAATTTAATGATAGAAACAGAAACTTACCGCCCGTAATCAAGATGAGAAATTAAAAAAAAATTTTTTTTTGAAAAAAAGAAAATGTCTTATATGTTTAACTTGAAGTTCCATGAGCTCAAAATGGCATACAGTTTTAACCTCAGGGCTTGGAATGCAGGTCAGTTATTGGTCCAATATCATAAATATGACATTTTCATAAGTTCATTTACTGACACTCTTTTAAGTCTTTTTTAATTCAGTATCCCAGCTATTCGATCAAGTGACTACTAGTATAAACACAATTATCTTATGTGATGCCAGGTATCAAAAAAAAAAAAAGTCCAGCAAAAAAAAAAAAACAAAAACGATATATTTCCTTCACAAAAACACCAAATTTGAAGAGAGATAACTGGAAAGAGAGTGTTTGGCTAGAGTTTTAGAGAGGTTTGGGGCATATGAATCATGGTTTCAGGTCTCCATTGAAAATGTTGTTTTATTTGCTTGTTTTGTTTTGTTTCTAATTTTCCTTAGGGTTTGTGGGAAGGACCACATCACTGATAAAATCAGAAGAAAGATCTTTGAAAACTCCAATTTGGGAAGTTCAAGGGGCCTTCTCTTAGGTAAATGAATTTTCATGTTTTTATGGTCTAACTTTTGTATGTGTAATTACATAAATTCATATTCATATTATAAGGAGAAAATTCAAAATTCAATGTAGCTGTGGAAACAAACAACAATAAAAAGAGTCTTTTCACCTTTCTTGAACATATCCTGCCTAATATCCAATTGCCAAGTGACAAAAAAAACAACAATAATTATTCAAGACAAAATACCTTTAACAATTTATATCAGGGGTCTCCAACCCCTGGGCCATGGACCACTACCGGTCTATGGCCTATTAGGAACCGGGCCGTAGAGCAGGAGGTGAGTGGCGGGTGAGCAAGCAAAGCTTCATCTGTATTTGCAGCCGCTCCCCATCGCTTGCATTACCGCCTGAGCTCCGCCTCCTGTCAGATCAGCAGCAGCATTAGATTCTCATAGGATCGCGAACCCTACTGTGAACTGTGCAGGCGAGGGATCTAGGCTGTATGCTCCTTATGAGAATCTAATGCCTGATGATCTGAGGTGGAGCTGAGGTGGTGATGCTAGCACTGGGGAGTGGCTGCAAATACAGATTATCATTAGCAGAGAGGTTTGACTACACAGAGACCATAATAAATCAATTGCTTGCAGACTCATATCAAAACCCTATCAGTGAGCGGCAACTGAAAACAAGCTCAGGGCTGCCACTGATTCTGCATTATGGTGAGCTGTATAATTATTTCATTATATATTATAATGTAATAATAATAGATATAAATGTAATGTGCTTGAATCATCCCGAAACCACCACCCCCCTGCCCCAGTCCGTGGGAAAATTGTCTTCCACGAAACTGGTCCCTGGTGCCAAAAAGGTTGGGGACCACTGATTTATATCCAGGAAGGTTACAGAGATGCTTGTTTATTGTGGAGAGAAAGATTATCTGGGGTTTATCATTTAGCTCTGATACTTAATAACTGTGTCCTTAGGCAAGGTACTTACATTCACTAAATCCATTTTTATGTATAAGTTTCCCACACTGAGAATGGGAATAGTACTTCTCTCCCAGCACATAATTGCAGGCAATAAATGTGAGTTTTATTCCCCATGTAGTGACTAGTGAAGATTATCATTGTGGGCAGAGACATTCTGGAGAGTGGAATCCAGTATAGAGTTAGTCTTCTGTTTTTAATTGAAATGTCCAACATTGTTTTATTAAAAAAACAAATTATAAGTGAGGTAGCAATCTTCACAGATACATCATTATAAATATTCTCCAGCAAAAGACATCAGCTCACGTACTTTGCACCATCGTTCCCTGGCTACTCACCTCTTGTTCTTCAGCAGTTCCCCATAATGTCATTTGCTAAGGGGATACAGAAGGTTGCTACCGTAAACTCACACTGGCTTCATCTGGACACCGAATAAGGTAGAGAATTGAGTCCAGATTCTAAACAGGACATAACTTCCTATATGTTTAAGGGGGTCAATTGGAAAACCATTTAGACTTCTCAAGACAATAGGAGATGGGGATGGTGTGAAATTATATCAAGATGGAAAGAACCAGGGCCGATTTAGTGTACCACATCTAGCCTTGGAGAATCATTTTCGAGGCTGCTCTAGTAATTCCAAAGAAAGGAGCTGCCCAAGACCAGGAGAGAACTCATCAAAATCTGGCCGCCTTTTGGCAAACAGGTACAAGATCATCACCTGTCTTGGAAAGCTCTGTACCTTCCTCGACAGCAGTCCTGTCTTGCTCTTAGGTTCACTGCTTACCTGTTGGTACCTCCCACTGTCGCCTACCCTGACTCCTTCATTGTGTTCTCACCTGGCTTTCTGCTAACGGTGGCTGAATTCATAGCTGCTTAAGGCATTTGGGAAAAGTGTCTTACATAAGACTTGTCTCCAGGGTTTGTTTTTTTTTTTAATATAAATTTATTTATTTTATTTATTTATTTTTGGCTGCGCTGGGTCTTCGTTGCTGCGCATGGGCTTTCTCTAGTTGCGGCGAGCGAGGGCTACTCTTCGTTGTGGTGCACGGGCTTCTCATTGCAGTGGCTTCGCTTGTTGTGGACCAAGGGCTCTAGGTGTGCGGGCTTCAGTAGTTGTGGCACGTGGGCTCAGTAGTTGTGGCGCATGGGCTTAGTTACTCCGCAGCATGTGGGATCTTCCCAGACCAGGGCTCGAACCCGTGTCCCCTGCATTGGCAGGCGGATTCTTAACCACTGCGCCACCAGGGAAGTCCCAGTCTCCAGGGTTTTTAAAGGAGCCTGAAACCTCTAAAAGATGCCTGGATCTATGCTCTTTGTGCACTTTCTTCTCACTTACACCTATATGTATTTAATCATTCCCAAAATAGGTACTGAGTGCTTACTTCGTGCGAGGCACTGTGCTAACTGCTAGGAATGAAGTGGGGAATAAGGGCATCTCTGTCCCCGTGCAGTTTCCTGGGTAGTGGAGGATATATGTTTTAATCAAATAATCGCACAAACGTAAAATTATGATATAAGAAATTTCGATAGAGGAACTTGACATCTAGCATTTGGAAATAATTTTCAAGGAAGACCTCGGAGAGAAAGTGAGTCTAGAGCTAAAATTTGAAGACATAGTAGTTAAGCAGACAAACAGTCCTATATAATGTACTTATTGCCTCTCCCTGCTCACTGGGATTTTAGCCCCACAAGAGCAGACTACTCTGTCTTCTCTGCCACTTATCCTTTGGGCCCATACTGCCTGATACAAAATTTGACACGCAATACATCTTTATTAAATGAATGAACTAAAATGTGTTGAAAAAGAAAAGGGAAGAGCAAGCCAGGCAGGCATTTGCAAAGTCTCTTTAGCTGGAGGAACCATAGAAAATAAGATACTGAAAAAGGCCGTAAAACTAAAAAAACTGACTTAAGGTTTAGGGCCCTGGGGTGTTAGAGAGGTGTTTCAAATCCCTCACTGTTGAGGCAGTGGGTGGGGTCCTTTTGACTTTCTTCCCCCTTTTCCTCATTTATTTTTTCAATGAGCAGCCAAGATTCCAGGGTTTATCTGGACTGTGATGCTTTCAAAGAAACGACCTCCTTCCCCTCTCGCTGTAGACCTAGTATCTCCCCTACGAAAACTGTGACCAGTTATTATTCTCATATAGAAATGAACGGTAGTCTAATATACCCCTGGGGCAGGTCAGGGGCTGCTGTATAGAGAGAAAATCTCTCCTCCTCCTCCTTCTCTCTGTCTCCCTTCTTCCCTCTTTCTCTCTCTCTCCCTCCCTCAATGACTATGCAGGGCATTCATTGCTCTGAAAAATAGTTGGTGCACGTGTATAAAATACAAGAACAGGGCTGAGAGCAGAAAATATTTTGGCCTTGAGTTGAGTCAGTCAATATTCATTGAATATTCCCTGAATGACCAGGTCCCTCCTGGACCCCAATTTTGGGGGAGGACTCTCTCCATCCTGGACAGGCATCCACCTAATTGGAGAAACTGAAACAATATCCTCAAAAGAAGTTGCCAACAACAAGATTACAACTCAGGCGAATGAATTCTGTGTGGCATTGTATATGAGGGCAGAGTACATGAGCTAAATCAAGAAGGCTTCGTGAAGAACACTGAGATTTTTTTTTTAGTTTGATTTTGAAAGAGAAGAAGGGTCTAGATCATCAGAGAGGAACAAAGAGGTAAATTCCTGGAGAGAAATATTTTTCTTTGCATAAAGTAAATGTCTTCAAAACCTAGGATCACTTGGGGAAAAACTAATCACCCAGTTGAAGCAAAATCCTGATATGATCACCATAGCTCAGTGGAAAATACAGTGAACAAGGACAGCCAAAAGAATGATTTCCCTTACCCCTTTTCAAGGTCAAACAAGAGTCCTTTCCCTGGTACACCAGAGAAATGTGCACACGTTCATCCAAAGGGCAGGCAATGGGCTCAATAATAAAAGACGACATTACGAACCACACAGCAGCAAATTTCTTCAAACTGAAAATCTCTTAACCTAAACTACAAACTATTCATTTTGATATTAACCTTTATGTCATCTTTCCTCTGCTACGTAAAAAAATTCAGTATTACGGTATACCATTAACTATTTCTTTCAGCATGCATACCGTAAAATTTTTAAACATATTCCATAAGACAAAAAATGTAGACAGTGTGCCATTTGTTAGGAACCTTCTTACATGAAGGCACAAAAATTAATGCACACTGCCTGTAAGTTTGTGCTGTGAGTGTTTTCACCTCTTTTTGGATCAACACCTGCTAGTCTGGTCTTGTGTCTCTGTCACTTGCTCAGATAGTATTTCACTGCTTAGAGGCCTTTGAAAGGCAACAGATAACAAACACTCTTTGGTCCCTTGCCTTTCAATAGAAGAACCTGAAACTTCTTATCATGAAGGCCCAGGCAGACCATGATACTGAGGAGGGGTTGGGAGTCCCCAGATCCTAGTTCCATGTATAATTTGATTTCTTTTAAATAAAGAATAGGATAAATTGAACCTAAATTCATGCCAAAAATATTTTTTTACAGCAGCATCAATGACCTGCCTAGGTCATCCCATTTTCTTCATTTCAAAACTTAGCTCTCTGTTTCCATCACATCATATGCCTGCACATGCGTGACACACACACAGGAGGCCTGGCTAGACATCACGGCGTCAAGGGCTCTGTTTCAGTGGGAGACTACAGTGAGTAAATGCGCATTTGCAGAGCTCCTGACGAAGGGGCCTTTAAATAGCCTCAAACAAGTTGACCAGCCCAATAGTCAATTCAGCAGGGATCGAGGAACACCCACCTATGGCCAGAGAGGAGATAAAATGATTTTGCCGTGCACACCCACATTATGTGAGACATTTGCAAAGCCATTTTAGGAGAAAACCATTAGTCCAGCTAAAAGAGCTTTGGTTTTCAAATATTAACAAACAAATTGTGTGTGTGTGTGTGTGTGTGTGTGTGTGTGTTTAAAGGATTTCTCTCTAAGAACGTAATATTTACTTAGCGTGTTGTGATTTGCAAGAAATCAGTGCTTAGAAAACTATCTGCTTTAGAAACTATGACTTGCAATGCACACAGCAATTATTCATCATACATAGCCCAGGAATTTGCACGTTGTAGGCGCTCATTCTTTGTTGAATGAGTGAGTGAACAAGCAAATGAATGAACGAACGAACATTGTTGCCCATCCTATTCAAATTGAGAAACTCAACAGCACAATTGAGATGGGCTAGTATGAACAAACTGACAAAAGCTAACATGCAGTTTTCTCCTTGCTGAGCACACATGTAATCTGTCATGGTCAATTATATTTCTGGCATGGCTGGCGATGCCTCTCTGAGTGGCCAGTGGCAAGTCAATTAACTTCTCTTTAGTTCTATTTCTATTTTTGTATCTTGGAAATGAAAATACAGACTGACCATCTTCCTCAGAGCCAGCGTGAAGCTAAAGGAGACACTGCCAGGCAGAACAACAGAAGCCAACACAATTGGATCATCTGGATAAATCCACAGAGACAGAAAGGAAATGGGTGGTTGCCAGGGGCTGGGGCGTATGGGAGGGAGGATTGGGGAGTGACTGTTTAATGGGTACAGAGTTTCTTTGGGGCTGATGAAAATGGTTTGGAGTTAAATAGAAATGGTGGTTGCATAATGTTATGAAGGTACTAAATGCCACCGAAGTGTGCACTTGAAAATGGGTAATTTTATGTTATCTGGATTTCAACTCAATAAAAAATTTTATATCATAGTATTTATAGCTCTAAAGCATGTTTTTGCTAAGTCTGTGAAAAGAAAAGTGTGGTGAATGTTGTCTCTCTACATGTTTCAAAAGGACAACAATTGCTCCATAGTTTTTCGCTAAGCTTATGATGAGTTTATAGAGAATCAGAGTGGATGACAATGTCGAATGTGGTGATATCCTGATAAAGTGACACTGATCTGAGTGTGGACCTGAAATCAGGGCAAATTTTGTGACTTCTTCATACAGAATATTTCCTGGCAAGCAAGAAATTATTTACCTCCTTGATCATTTTAAAAGAAAACTCACTAATATCCATACATCATGTAGGAAAACCCTGTTGAGCAATCTTAATTTGGGATTACCGTCTATTTACACATATTCTCTGAAAGCAAGATTTCTTTCAAGGAAGCTCAGCTGTCACAAGGACATTTGAATTTCACAAATCTTGCTCTTCAATAAATCAACAGGTATTTACAGGGCTCTACTCGACATAGTGTGTGCCCAGCACGGCTGCCAGACTCTAAAGTGTGATAGAAAATGATAAAACAGGTTTTTATCTCCATTATTTTATTATTTACAAAGTTGGGCTTTATCAAACAGATAGTATCAAATGGAAATACTTAGAATTAAGCAAACAAATGCAACATAACCCTGCACTTATATAACTCTTGGCAAAATGCTTTGGCATCTATTACTCTTACAGCCAACGCGAGAGGCAAGCGGAGTAGGAGTGTCTCTCACCATGCTGGAGGATTAGAAAGCTTCAAGGACACACAGTAAGTGGTACAGCCAGTAGTAGCATTCAGGTCTCAGATACCTGGGCTGGTAGTCCTTTCATGACAAGTAAACCAGGGGTCAGAAGAGCTGCGTTCTAACTGTGGTTCTGCCATTAACTTGCTAGGTGGCATTGAGCGAGTCCCTCAGCCTCTTGGATTTCAATTTCTTCCTCTCTTAAACATAGCTGGGGCACATTTTCTCAAATGCGCTTTTTTTTGGAGCCTGCATTCTCTGTTAGCAAATGCAGAAATTGCATGTACATTAGGGAACTGTTCTTCCCTGTCATTTCTTAACCTGGGTGAGACTTTTAATGTAACGCAGCTTTCAGATGCAGTAACCCACATTTTTAAAATGCTCACTATGTAAAGTTTGTGTTTGCAAAGCCACTTCTATTAAAGTAGTCTGACAAAGAATTTCCTCAAACTCCTCAGCAGACAGCTTGCGAGCTTTTCAAGGTCACAGGGGTCCTATCCATAGGTAGCTTTCTTTCTTGCCTGCATATCCCTCACTGTATATGGCACTTCGGTCGTTGCAAAGTGCCTTTCCATCTCTTGTCTTACTTGACATCACTAGTACCAGGCAAAGGCTCAGACTAAGCCCCACTATCTCTCCCTAGACTAACACGGCCCCATTCCCAGTCCTATTGTTAGCTGACAAGGATGGGACAGAGATAAGACGGGGTGGGAAACTGACCCAGTGACAGCCAATCACAAGAGCTTTTGTCTGTGGATCTGACCGGGGTGATTCATCAGCCACCAATCCCAGAGGCTTTCAATGGGAGAACAAAAAGTCCACTATTGCCCCAAAGGCCGTGCTTGGGTTTATTCCCTTGTGCAAAAGAAAAAAAAAAAAAAGTTAAGTTAACTGTCAAGAGCAACTTCCCACAAAACAAAGCTCAAGAGAGAAGATTCAAAAGAGACAAGCCAAGTGTATTGCTTCTGTGTCTCTACAGTTACAGAAAAGAGTAGAGACGAGCTGCATAATTAGGATAACCTGTCCCCAAAAGAATACCCCAATAATCTCATTTATCTTAAATGTCTACAAAATCATTGTAAAAAAATAAATTATCAAAAGAATGACCTCAGCCTTCCAATCATAGATGGAGTCTTACTTGTACGTCAGTTGTTTTTGGTCCTCCCTGGTTCTTATTTTACATGATTATGTAAAGACTTTATTTTTTCTTTTTTAGCTCATCTACTCTAAAGTATCTTTTAAAATACAAAATCAAGTAAGCTCTTTCTTTCTCTTATTTAAATTTTTAAAAAATTTTATTGCTGTGTTTAGAATCCGGAAAATCTCTATCCATAATTTGTACCAGGGAACACAAAGTGTGCAGAAAACCATGGCCAAATGACGTGGGTGGGTAAGTATTCCAGAGAGTGGTAGATGGTGGAGGGATGACCTTCTTCACCCCGAGAAAGCCTCTGACCACCCTTGTCTACAACGAACTTCCAGAGTTAGAAGGGAGTAACATTGGGAAGGAAGGAAACAAAGCAAACAAATAAGCAAAACAAGTGGTCCTTTACAATATGCTAACATTATATTCAGGGCCTGCCTGCTTTATCTGGGTGTCAACTTTTTCATTATTTCATTTTATCGTTAGATGCAAAATGGTATAGCCCAAACCAGCCGTGGAAAGATAATCAGGAGATACAGGTTCTAATTGCAGCACCAACCTCTGGCATTACTATTATATGTCCTCAGCCTAGTCATTTCTCATTTATTTAATCACTCATCATTCAGTAGTTACTTATTACGTGTGTAATATTTTCCAAACGCCATGCTGGCTGCTGGCTCCAAAAGCCTTCCACGTTTAAGATTTCTTTCAAAGAAGGTGGTACAGGCGATTCCTTACGTATCAATTTCAGTGATTTGTCCTCTGAGACCCTGCTACCGTGACCATACTTGTTTGGATTAGGAATTGGCAGTTGATCCAAATGCAGCCATCTAGTTGCCTTCCAGCAACTTATAAGAAACAGCCCAAATGCTTGTCTATACTGTATAATAACCAACTGAACCATTGTAAGAACCTCTTGGGGAGGTTAAATGTCAGATATACAGAGAGGAGAACAGGCAGTAGAGCAGAGCAGAAGACAAGAAGGCGGGATACAACTTTATGCACGGCCGTGGGAACAGAATCCATGCCTCGGTATACGCGTGGAGTAGAGTGAAGAGACTGGAGAATTGATAGCAGAAGAAGTAGAGATCTTGGTGAAGAATAACTAATACCTGCTGCCAGGAGGGAAAGAACCATGATAGCGCGGAGACATCGGAGAAGTAAGGGGCAGAAGAGAGCAAGGTTAATCTAGAAATTTAGACAGAGGCAAGATCATACCAAGCCTTGAAGGCCATTTTAATGATTTGGGTCTTAATCCCAAGAACAGCAGGAAGCTGTCAAAGATTCCAATAAGGAGAGGCAAGCTGAGATGTGCATTTAAACTGACAACTGTGACGGTCATGTGGGAGTTAATGGGAAGGGCTCACAGTGGAAAGACCAGGTCAGAAGCTTCTGTAGGAATCCAGGGAAGAGTTGGTGACGGCTTGGACCAGGGGGCTGGCCAGTATCCTAAACATGCAGGGCTTCAAGGTGGGAAAAACATTTAATTCATCTCTGCATTTATAATGTGTGGCACAGGCCTGGCACCTAGTAAATACTCAGGAAAGTGTTGTTCAATGAATGGAGATAACTTTTCCAAAGTAAGTGGACAGTAATAGTTCAACGTTTCCTCTTCCAAATTGAATCGACCCTAAATGAGAGAAGTCTCATGATGGAATTTCTGGTACTATGTGCTACTCTCTCAGAGGAGATATTTGAGAGTAAGGGAAAACTTTAGCCCCCTGATATGACCCCATTAAAGGTCTCTCTGTCCAAGAGGCAGAAAAGAATAGTGGTTAAGATCATAGGTTCTGGAGTCGAAGAACCCAAATTAGTCTCCTAATTCACCAATTTCTCATTGTGTTAAAATAGGTATACTATTAAACCCCTCTCTGTCTCCACTTCTTCATTTGTACAATGGAAATATCAACTGAATTAAAGCCTACCTCGAAGGATTATTGTGAGGATTAAATATGTTAATCATTTATCACAAGATGACATACAGGAAGTGCTCAATAACCATTATTATTATTATTATTATTCTCACCTAGACTGTGAACTTCGCAGAGGAGAGCACTCTTTATTAGGAGATAGGGCCTGTGACATATTAGCTACTCAACAAACCTGTGTAGTTGACTTTGCACCCTGATTCATCATCCTGAACGTGAGGATTTCATTTCAGCATGTTTCTTTCCAAGCCATCTTTTTTAAGCAGGTCTCCTAACATCTTTTGTATCCTGAAAGGGAACATTCTTCTCGCCCTGTAATTATCAGCCTTTCCATCCCCTTCCTCTTTTCCTGTTCCAAACAAAATTATTCAGTCTGCTTACCCTTCCCCCCACAAATCCTGCCATTTCAAAGTTAATTGCTTCTACTTCTATTACACACCTGCCTTGCTTTACTCTGTCTATTAAAGTTGCTTTCTTGTAAGTAGATTGTATCTATTCCGCTTGTTCCCTTTCCCTTATTAATGAACTTCCTAGCCCTGGCATCAGTTGAGAGTTATCCTTCAACCCAGGCTTCTGAAACCAGTCTCCAAATTCTTTGCTGCTTAGGTGATTGCTTTTGGCATCATCCTTGCTAATTCACCTTTGTTAATTCACCTCTGAAGACATCCCGTCCTTACAGAGTGCAGGAGGGAATTATTCCTCCAATTTTTTTTAACTGCTCTTTCTTTGGAGTTGGTTTTATTTTCTCCTCCCTTTGAATGTCTAGTAATCTGCATCTTCCAGCTAGAATTGCACATTGTCTATACCTCTGGCAGGTAAAGAAGAGAATAGCCTCACCTCCAGGCATTCTTCCAAAGGGCATCAAATAAAAGCCCACCCAACTCTGTCCCTCTGGGTACCTCTGAGCATAGGCTGGTTTCCTTCATGAAGATTAATTCTGCCTTTTCCAATTTTTGTGCTCTGCTGGCATTCCTTACCTTCTATATCTTAATGCTGTGTGGGTTGATTGTTCTCCTCAATTGTACTCTTAACACTGATTATATCTACTTATTCTGAACCTAGTTTCATGGTTCATTTGCAAACTATTTATCTCTCTACCCACCCAGACAATCTCTTGGATTTCTTTACACAATTCTTAAATGAGCTTCTTGAGATTTTGTTTGTTTGAATCATGTTTTTATGTGGGGACTCCTTTTTGTTTTGTTTTGTTGTTAACTCTTACTGGTATTTCTCTAGGGGTGGTTACTGGGGAGGGTTGCATTTTCCAAGCTCTGTGTTTTTGGCTGTATTTCTGCCTTCACCCCTAAGTGGTCCACTTAGTCAGTCACTCGACTCGTAATCAATTATGTTCAGATTTGTCTCTTTATTTGCTGCTGGTTCAGTGAGAGGGAGGGTTACTGGATTGAGAATTTAAAAACCTTAGGGTTGAAAGAACCTTAATCTGGCCCAAAATTCTCTCCAAAATCATGTTTTCCTGACTGCATTTAGATACTCCAAGTGACAAGAAGCTCACTGCTCTACAGGCAATATCTTCCACTTTTAGACATTACCATGTTGTACAGAGTACTTCCTAATCACTAAGTAAAATCCACCTGGCTATAATTTTCACATGTGTGGACCACTTTTGCCCTCCAAATTTCAACGCAATACATTGACTCATCATTCTCCATGAGTATTTCAGGTATTTAACAATAGGTGTCCCAAGTCCTTGATTACTACCCTTTTCCAGGCCAATTATCCCAGATTGCTTCAACCATTGATCAAGTGTGTTGGCCCCATCCCCTCTCCTATAGAGTCCTTGCCCGTGAGTGCCCCTTCTGGTCCCTTCTGACCAGGAACCGAGTGCAGTGTTCCCCAAGGATCCAACCAGCTCAGACCATGGTGCAAGGATGAGCACTTCGTTATTTTAATTAGCCTAAGATCATGTTAGCTTTTGAACGTCTTTACTTTTTAGCGACTCATAAAATGTTTAATTTCTAATTTCTATAAGAATTACTTCTGAATCAGATGCCTTCTACTCGAGAATAGCACAGCTAATTTTTGGAACCTAAATATAAGGCCTGGAACTTAGACTTACTAAGCCGCATTTTGTGAATCTCAGGCCTTCTTTTCAACTTTTCCATTTTTAAAAAAAATTCCAGCTCTAGTATTCAACAGAGTTACTCTGCCTCCACTTTTCTTCAGCTGTAAATTAGATAACTACTTCTCCTCCTATACCATAATACAAATCACTGGGGAAAATGTCAGACTAAGGGTCACCAGAGAATCCCACATAAAGTTGATTATCACGGAAACAACCATCACTCTTTAGGTCTACCGCTATTCAGGAGCTATAACTCTCTGGAATGCATAGTAATGCCCTCATTTCTTCAGGTGGTATACAAAAATAGCATCTGCATCATGTTTATGATAACAGCTAACGTATATTGCGAGTCTTTCAGGGCTAGGTATTTTTCTAAGGGGTTTGCGTGCATTAGCTCATTTAGTCTTTGTAATAACTCTATGAAGTAGGCCATGTTATTATTCCCATTTTACCCATAAAGAAACTAGGACACAGAGCAATTAAGATGCTCAGTCAGACAGTGGTGGCAGAGGGATTTCAACTTAGTTCACAAAGACTCCAGAGCCTGTCCGCCTAACCCTTCATTGAGATTTTATCCAATGACATGCAAAAAATACAGACTTTTTATGATTCTCCTGATTAACCCACCTAGTGCTTTCCAAAATAAGAAATGCAGCTGGTTTAATGTGGATTCGAAGTGAATCTAAGTGAAAGAGAATGTGGTTTTTAGCGATCACAACTTCTTTGTAAATCATCACAAACCACATCTGCAGTAATCCAGAGCTATCGCTTTGTTGGGAGTAGAAACCAAGCTCACAGCTCTCTAACCTCAGGGTTTATGTTTGTTGCATCTTTTTACACTCCACATGACGTGTGCAGTACAGCTACCCTGACAGCTTATTGACCGTGCTTCAGAGGCCATATTTCCTTGGTTACCCTCAAAAATAATAGAACACTTTAAATATTTAGCCTATCACTCTTCTAATCAGCCCACCTTTCTTGAACATCAGTTCTCTTTTAACCTTGACACCTGTGACCCTCAGCCGCAGAACATCTCTCAGATTAAAAAAAAAAAAAAAATCAGAAAAAAACCAGAAGTTGAGTATTTCTAGTCTCTTGCTGTCATCTGCAAACCTTACAGCATCTTTTCCTCCTAGTGGGCCTTTCTCCATTGCCCTGGAGGTTATAGTGAAGAATGTCAGTACAGCGGGACATCTACTCTCCTGCTCCAAATATGGCTGAAGGGAAGATTTTATCAAGGCATATAGCATGCTGGAATGTTTCAGGGACAGAATATAGTTCCACCCAAATATCATACACAATCCCTGTAGGAGAAGATGACGCTATGTGGAGACCAGCTCCACTGACACAGTTCACCGCAAACGGCTTGACCAGAGTGGGAGCGGCCACGGCAATCAGAACCCACAGACAGTGATACAGAGCCCGAGGGAATCAGGGAAGTTGAGGGTTCACAGTCACTGGCAGAAGAAAGAATGGGAACTAAAGAAATGAAATATGAGACGATAAGGACCAAAGAAAAGAAGAAGAAATGGGGAGAAAGTGATCCCTATGGGCTGGGGTAATTAGCTTGGGTCATGGGTGTCTTTTAACAGTCAGCTAGCTTGTCTTTCCAGCTCAGCTCCCAACGTTTTCCTCCCATGACCCTAGAGTACACCCAAATCTAAATGTTGCCCTCACCTGAGCATCCTGGGCAGCACGTCATGACATCGTGACCCTTTGCCTTTGTTCAGAGTTAAAGAAGATTAAGCAAGGAGAGTGTTTGGTGCTGTGCCTAGAATATAGTAGTTGTGTGGTTTTCATTATTAGTTATTTTCTCTGTGGTTCAGTGACACTCAACAGAAGGAAAAACTCACTTTTGCTTTAAATACAGACCAGTTTTAAGGGCCTTGCAGAAAATGGCTGGGATGGGAAAATCCAAGATTGACCTTCGAATGACCTTGAGCAGTGGTCTGAGTATATAGACAGAGCTGAATCAGGCAGCCGACCTAAAGTTCCTCGACATTTATTTCATGTTTAGTATGTATATTCCAAAAGTATGCCTCTATGAGCCATTGACCACAAACATAAATTCTTTTTCAAAAACCACACATTTGAGCCAGGATGTAGTTAGTGCTCACTGTAGATGCAAGTACCCCTCCACTGCCACACCCCACCCTCAATACATTTCCAGAGAAGATTCATTAAAAATGGTTTTTTTTTTTTTAATAAAGCAAACACTTTCGAAAAAGAACTGCGTCGGCGGGAATCTAGCAACACGAGTTGTGCATTGGGCTTGACCTTTTGAATAGCGGTCAGTGAGAGGATGCGTAGCTCATGGTTTACAGAAAAGTACTGAGAAGAGTGCTGTTCACATACTGCTACTAAAACAACAGAAGTCGTTTTTGTCTCTAGATGTTTCAGGACAAATTGAATCCAAAAGAAATAAAGAGGGGGAATGTTTTTCCTGGCTGCCTCTCTCGGGGCTCTCAGCATCCTGGCTTGGTGGGTGCAGAATCACGTGACAATCTTTTTGAGATGGAGAACATAGGAATAGCCCTTTCTCAGACTGTGCTTGCGATCTGTAAATTCCAGCCAAGCCAGATTTCATTCTCCCTCTCCAAAACTGTTGCCAGGCATTAACACCGAAAGAATTATACTGCAGAGACTTTTTAAAGACATCAATGACAAACATCTTTTATCAGCCAAACAAATTCAACTACCAGAAATATTTTGTGTGAAACATATATAAAAACCCACAGTGGTTTTGCGTGGTGTGTACGGGTCAAACTTCTTTATGTCCCAAGGTAGATTATGATGAATGAAACACAACTTTTCACAATACACCGCATTTTTTTCTCATGCTTCCTCTGTGAAGGATTGTGAATGTTAAAGACCAGCAAGGGAGAACCAGCAGCCAAAACAGAATTCAGGGTCATTCTCGCTGACAACATTGTGAAGTTACTGAGGGAACGGCAAGATGAAGCTTTCAGCTTTTTTCAGTGTCTAGGAGAAAATATTTAGAAGTAAATTGTGCTTGGGGAAAGTTTTGTTAGCTTCAAAATCAAGGGAGAGTCAGGATGCAATTAGGCTGAAGGAAAGAATTGCATCTGAGATCCCTAAAGGGTGAAGCTGAATTTTCAAAGCCACTAATCAGAAAGGGAAACAGCCTTAGAAACACAGGGTCTGTGAAGAAATGTGTTATGTACAAGATGATCCCAAATTCTTTAATTTATCTACTTCCTACCAGCTACAGGTACCTGGAAAATTTGGTCAAGTTAATAAAAATGACTGGCTGTCACAGGAAAATTTCCATATATGGGAATCCCAAGTCATGTTCAATATTGGACCAAAATTAGTAGAAAAGTTTCTAGATCTTCTGTAGGAACCCCTCTGTGTCCAAACAGAAGGAAAAACAGGATCATAGGGATAGGTGACATCCTTTGACTGGGAACTGAGGACACATGCTTTGTCCTGTCCTCCATATGCTAAGGAGTCCATATATGAAAGTATAATACCCAGACCTTCCCTGAGATTCTCTCCGAGAAGAGCTAGTAAGCATCTCAAATTGAACATGTCTAAAGCTAAATTCATTCATCACCTTTCCTGCCAATTCTGCTCCTCTTTTTATGTCCTCTGCCTCAGCAAAGATCCACTCTGTTTATCCAAGCTAGAAACCTCTTTCTTTCTGAACACCTTGTATCCAGTTCTCATCAAGTCCTACTGATTTTACGTCCCAGACATCTTTTACAACTATACATACCTTTTCTTTCCAGTGCCACTACCCTAGTTTAAATCAAAATCCTCTTCCGTTCAGACCACTGAAATGGTCTTTTAGCTGGTCTTTCTGTCTCTTGTCGTGACTCTTCCCCACCTCCACCCTCAATCCATAGTCCCTTCCTGCAGCCAGCATGATTCTGAGAAAATGCGACCATTCAAAAAGAATTCCTTACCATTGTAGACACTGGTCTGGGAACTCCAGAAGCCAAAATTAGATACTGACTCGAAATTATAAATTGCTAAATTATGATTCCAATCAAAATAACAAACTCACTAGGTCTCTTGTGTAAAAGGCAAGGCACTGACTGGAAAAATAGGGCATCTGTACATTTGGAATAGGACTGGCTATCTACAAGAGTTCAGAGGACTTAAAGAACACTCCAACCCATATGTAAATGCTTCTTATTTGTTAATTTCCTTTAAGACCTTCTCCTCATTGTTGCCAATTGGGTGGCCAGCCCTGGACCTCAGTGTGGTCCAAAAGATAAAGCATGGCCACCAAATAAGGAGCTATTCCCAGACAGAATGACAGCAATTCTCTAATTTATATTTTTAAAAATCTGGGGGGAAATAATGTCATACATTTTGAAGATGTTCAACCAAAGAGGATAGAACATAACTTTGGATAGGGTGGCAACCACCAATGATAAAAGTGTAATCGCCATAGTGTCTGCATTCAATATGCTTGCCTAGGCAGCTGGGTACAGTTCAAATCAGTTGCTGGGCTAGCTAACTCAAACCAAGATTAAGCACAGGATTGCACTAGGTGATAGCAAAAGGCCAGAAAATCCTTATGTTTATGTGGAAGGAGGCCTTAAAGGACTTAGAGAACTTCTGGATTCCCAAACTAGATTGGAACGCTCAACGCACTTTCTCATCAGTCCCTCAAGAGGGCCCAAGGAGGGCCTTTCTCCTTTACCATAAGGAAAAGACTGGGAGGGTAGCAATCCAGCCTTTTAATGCACTTAATAACTGAGTTTAGTGCTGGGACTGTTGATTGTCTTCATTTGAAATGGAGAAGAGAAGAAGTAGGAAGAAAAGTGGGTATAATCATAAAAATAGGCAGAGCGCCTAATTTGGAAATCATATCTCAGAAAATGATCTGACCTGCAGACGTGTCCTACTGTGGCTATTTAATCTCGGGGATGTAGGTATTAAGTTCATGGCCTTATGTGACAGGCAGAACCTCTAGTTGTGACAAACAGAGGCCCTTCTAGAGAGTCCTGGCACCTCCCCAGGTGCCAGACCCTAGTCAGTCCTCAAGCCCAGAGCAGCTTGCATAAAAGAAAGGCTGGGCAGCTCCAAGGGTTAGCTCTCTTTTACCACCACACTGTTATACTGTGAATCTTGTTCCTGTCCTTTACCCAGACAAGGAGATCCTGAAAAATTGTGATTTCTTTTGGATACTGCCTCTAAGGTAGCACTGAGACCTGGGGTCTCAGAATGAAACTTATGGGTTTCACTTGTCAGACTTCCTTTCGGCTGGGTGTTAACACTGATCTCCCTTGTCCTTGCAGCAGGTATAGGGAGACTCAAACATATCCTGTGATCATTGCCCTAGTTTCCAGTGTCTAGATGAAATGGATGGATATCCTCAATAACTGCCAGAATCCCCACAGTGGCCTTTAGCCCTTAAAGTAATGGCTTAGTGGAATTCATTGGTTCAACTCCTCCCTACACAACGAGTACATGAAGCAATACTGCTCCCTGAGAGAAACTGAAGAGATTGGTGCAATTAAAAAGCCTCTGAATGGGCAGGCACGTTGCTTGTTATCAGATTATCACTGAATTGCCCAGTTTGGCCTGGCTCAGAGGTGACGTGGGCACATACTAGGTGAAAGGAGAATGCTATGGGATGGAAGTTTTTTCCAAGGCTAACCCTGAAATACAGTGGGGTACAGAGTAATCTTCAGTGCACATTTTATTCTCCACTTTGCCTAGAAGAACAGGTCCAAGGACATGAACTCCTTTGATTCCTAGGAAGTGGCTACGGATTCGGTTCCATGACCAAGAACTTGGAAAGAGACGTATTGGGAGTTGGTGACTAGAAATTTTGAGAAAGGAGTATGTGAATAGACTTCTTGGAATGGGTTCAAGGCCTGAAATTATGGTACATCATGGCAAGTTTCTCTAGAGCACACTCCCTGCAGAAGAAGGTCTAGCTAAGGTAGAATAGCCAGCTGTTAATGTTCTCATCTCCTTTGTGTTCCAGTAGTGAGACTGGAACATATCCTGTGGTCGTTTCCCTGGATACTCAGTGAGAACAAGATGGCCCATTTGGTGGGTGGTGATCATCCTGCTTCTCCAGGCAGCCCAGTGCTTTCTCAATGGAGTCACAGGGAAGGAAGCCACATGGGCTCTCCCGTATATATCTCCCATCACCAAGGCTGATAAGGCCACTTCTACAGCTAAGGGCCCAAACTGACACTAGGAAAATGATTGAGATCCCACAGCACATTTCAAGGAAACCAGCCAGAAAACCAGCTAGTGGCAGTTCCATTTCCCTGAACCCCTAAATTGCAGCAATTTGTCCTTGTTAAAGTAGAGACTTGTTCTCCATGTTATATTGTTGGAAGACGTTTTCTTTCTCTTTACTCTTTCTCTTTATTCAATCCTATTAAGTATAGAGAATGTAATTGGTGGATAAATTTAACTGTTTTCCTGTATGTTAAAAAATAATATAGTCTCATGATTGATAGAACTCGAAGTGGAATGAAATATGATCTTTGCCTCAGTGAGCATCTGATGAGGTTAGGGAGATAAAACGAACACCAGAAAAAAGAACATAACAATAAAAATATACAAGGATGCAGGAAGATTGCTCATGAAATAATTGCTTCCAGAAGGAGAGCTTACTGAGGATCTGAGAACTCTAGAAAGGGCCAGTGGGCTGGTGCAACAACCTGAGCTTGGTGGAGGGATGTTTATATGAACGGAATGAAGCTGGACAGTAGCCACGAGGGCGAAGTGGCAAGAAGAAGGTATAAGCAGGGAGAAGCGAGGAGAACACATCGGTGATTGTGCATAGATCCAAACTTTGGGTGGGCAGGTTTCCATCTGGACACAGACTCAACTCTAAGACCCAGAATATCCCTGGATCTTTTCTTTGTTCAGGAAGTATGTTTGCAAAATCATCATGTTATCTGAAACATGTTTTAGTATACTTTAAAAATGCATTCTTTCCTTTTCTGCCCTTTAATACCACATAATCTATTTCAAGTCCTCTAGATTCCTAAGGAAAATGTCTTTGTCACTCTCAGCTGCTAATACTCTTTCATAAAGAGGAGGTTTTATTCAAACCCGATAAAAATGCAAAAGAACAAACAATAATGTTCTGCATTCCATTGCATTTCCTTTCACCCAAAGTTCTTAAAGCACTTTGAAAATATTAATTATATCTCTGAATAGCTGTAATATAACTCTACCATCATCTCTTTTTTTAACCAATGAGAATAAAGCACAGAGCAATATAACTATTGACTCAAGTAAACGAGGTCCCAGAATCCAGGCTAAGAGCCAATACATCACTTTACAAACCAGGCCATGAAAAGGAAAAGAAACTAAGGATATAGGTCTTGCAGATTAAAAGAGGCAGATTCTTTTCTCCTTCTTAGAACATAAAAGATCTATTCAATTCTCAGTACTTTTTTCATCTGTGAAATAGGCATAATAACTTTCAATGACCTTGGAACACGTGTACAACACTTAGACACTTTGAGGGAGGGCAGAAAAGGAAGCTTTCCTATTTTCCAAAATTATTTTTCTTTTGCTGACAAGCATTTTTTACCAACAAGACAAATTTTGGCAAGATATATTTTTCCCCAATAAAAAGGAAATGAGCCTCATTTGCCTGAACTAGAAACACAAATGGTCTCTTTAGCCCTTACTTCTAGCTATAATTTAAAGTCAGCTCACACCCTCTAATTTCCAGGAGAATTGATAGAGGATTTAAAGCCCCAACTAACTCCTCTATGGCAATGTTTCCTTTGCATCCAGCGTTCCTGAGTGTTTTAATCCAGCTTTGTTTACAGAGCTTTCTTGAGTTTCCAGAACAGCGTTGCACAGTTGGCAGCAGGCGGCAGGGTAGATAAACTTTCAGCTATAACAGCATTTCCTCCCAGCAATTACAGTGTTAAATTATGAGCAAACAAGTTCTTTTTAAAATAAAGAACTCTACCAAAGTGACCACTTAATTAAGAGCATTCAAATCCCTTGATGCCTTGGTTAATTCACCTGCACCCTTTTCTGACCTAAAATAAGCCATCTAATCCAAAACATGAGATATTTTTTCCTGGGCCAATGAAGCCACAATTTGTCACTCAGGTCATTTAGTGCCACATATTGCCATAAGTCTCCCTAATGCAGTGCAAAGTCGTGGTTATGACATGTAGGGTTTCTGGGTAGCCAATTTTAAGGAGGAATAAATAATTTCTCCTGTTCAGCTAATACCTGTTGGTGTAGAAAGGTAATCCAAATGTCACTGCTCCATCTCTTTCCTGTAGAAAAAGAATAATGGGCAACATCTGCTTTGAATATGTTCCCTGGGGGCAAAGGCTCGAGGTCTCTTTTCTAATCAAGAATGATCTCTGATGGGCTTCCCTGGTGGCACAGTGGTTGAGGATCCTCCTGCCAGTGCAGGGGACACGGGTTCGAGCCCTGGTCCTGGAAGATCCCACATGCCGTGGAACAACTAAGCCTGTGTGCCGCAACTACTGAGCCCGTGTGCCACAAATACTGAGCCCGTGTGCCGCAACTACTGAAGCCCGTGCACCTAGAGCTTGTGCTCCGCAACAAGAAAAGCCACCACAATGAGAAGCCTGCGCACCGCAACGAAGTGTAGCCCCCGCTCACTGCAACTAGAGAAAGCCCATGCACAGCAACAAAGACCCAAAGCAGCCAAAAATAAATAAATAAATAAAAGAATGATCTCTGAGAGCTGAGGCTGTGTACCCCCAAGAGTTACAGTGTTACTAAAAAAAAAAACAAAACAAAACAGGCAGTTCTGGGAATAAAAGACTGCACCATCATTACTGCTTACATGTGTACACATCTCTGCTCAAAAAAGGTAGAAAAGTATCCAGAGGAGGAAACCGCATACAACAAATATGTTTATTGCCCCTCTTTAATAAACACTGGCGATAAGAGGAAATTTTAGAGATCGTTTTGGTTCCTTCCAGCTTTAGCTTTGTCCACAGAGCTGGAGGGAACCTGGGCGGGATGCTCAAAAATGGACGAATTGGGGTTTCCCTGGTGGCGCAGTGGTTGAGAGTCTGCCTGCTAACGCAGGGGACGCGGGTTCGAGCCCTGGTCTGGGAAGATCCCACATGCCGCGGAGCAACTAGGCCCGTGCGCCACAACTACTGAGCCTGCGCGTCTGAAGCCTGTGCTCCGCAACAAGAGAGGCCACGATAGTGAGAGGCCCGCGCACCGCGATGAAGAGTGGCCCCCGCTTGCCGCAACTAGAGAAAGCCCTCGCACAGAAACGAAGACCCAACATAGCAATCAATCAATCAATCAATCAATCAATCAATCAATCTTTAAAAAAAAAAAAGGACGAATTGACAATCTAGCCTCTGTAAAGAACCCCAAGCCGCATCTTATCCAAGTTGCCTTTGTGCCCTGCTCAGCACCTGTGATGCCAGGGGACACGGTGTCAGAGCCTGATGCCGGTCCCCACCTGCACCCATCAGCTTGCTTCCAATGGGGACCAGGCTTTTCCCATTTATCAGAAGGCTGAAGGCTTGTTTTGGTTTCTTGGCTTCTTTCTTTGCTGAGATGTCTGGATATTTAATTTTTTTCCTTTTTGGGAGCATATACCCAGATTTCTCTAGATTCAGAAACAGAAAAATAAACTCAGTTACAAAATGAAGGAACATAACATGACATTCTCTGGGCCTTTGGCATCTGCTTTTTCCTGTTGTGTTTTTAATTTGGTCATTCCTCTGTACAAATTTGCAATGCACCAATGTTTAAAGTAAACAAATAAAAATAAGGCCTTCTTTTAAATACTAAGTCACCAACTATAATATGCAGCTCTCTTTAAGAAAAACATATATTACATATGCAAAGAACATGAAGCCAAGACTTTGTGTTTGTGTAAAAACAGAGATGTGGACTTCCCTGGTGGTCCAGTGGCTAAGACTCTGTGCTCCCAATGCAGGAGGCTCAAGGTCAGGGCCAGGTTTGATCCCTGGTCAGGAAACTAGATCCCACATGCCACAACTAAGAGTTCACATGCTGCAACTAAAGATCCCACATGCCGCAACTGAAGATCCCGCATGCTGCAATGAAGATCTTGCACGTGGCAATGAAGACCTGGAGCAGCCAAATGAAAAAATAAATATTAAAATGAAAAAATAAATATTAAAACAAAATTTTTAAATTAAATAAATAAATAAAATAAAAACAGAGACGTGGTCAGTTGTTTAAACTGATAAGGAATTAACAAGAAAAAAAATGAAAAGAGCTTTGTTCCCTCCTCTTTACTTTATTTATTTATTTACTTATTTTTAAAATATTTATTTATTTATTTTTGGCTGTGTTGGGTCTTCGTTTCTGTGCGAGGGCTTTCTCTAGTTGTGGCAAGTGGGGGCCACTCTTCATCGCGGTGCACGGGCCTCTCACTATCGCGGCCTCTCTTGTTGCGGAGCACAGGCTCCAACGCGCAGGCTCAGTAGCTGTGGCTCACGGGCCTAGTTGCTCCGCGGCATGTGGGATCTTCCCAGACCAGGGCTTGCACCCGTGTCCCCTGCAGTAGCAGGCAGATTCTCAACCACTGCACCACCAGGGAAGCCCCTCCTCTTTCCTTTAGATTCCATTATTCATTGAGGACCTGTATTAGTCAGCGTTATCTAGGTTAGGTTGCAATAAAAAGATTAAAAAAAAACAACAAACAAGAAAAGCTAAATCTCATTGGCTTGCACAAGTAAGTTTACTTGTTTTGTTTTTTTAATTTATTTTTTTTACATCACACTTGTAGTTCAGATGGCTGCCCTGGGTGCTCCCCATGGTACCAAGCTAACTTTCTGACCCCTGTACTATAAGGACGTCCCTATAACACTTGCATCAGTAGGATCAGTAGGGTGCTGTAGGAACAGATCTCAGTGCCACTGGTTCCACACTGAATCTTTTTTTGGGACATTATGGTTAAATGAAGAACTTTTCCCTTAAGGCCATCAATTGAAAGTCATTCATAAAAACTAAATTTCAAAAGTAATTGGGGAAATGATGGCAGGGATGGTTGCTAATTATCTCATAAAAGTACTGTTTCTTCTATGATTATCTATGAATTTATCATGTGATCTTTAAATTGTATGTGGCCAATGCAAAACACTGACCACTCCTTTATGTTATACTTTTCTTTGGATCCTGCTTTCTGTTTTTTACTTTAAAAAAAAATTATCTTAAAAAAATTTTTTTTCTGATAGGGTGTTGCTTATTGATATATAACATATTTATTGGTGTATTCTATTATATGTTATATATATTTATCTATATATTTATCTATATAAATATGTATGTTTCTAACATGAGGAAAACATAGCATTTCTCTATTCTAACTTCCCAAAGTTTCTTAATTTTATTTCTACTTTTATGTGTTCCTAATTAACAACAACAACTACAAAAATCACACTGCTTAAGCAGCCTCAAATTCCATGGCCTCTTCACATAAGTAAGTGTAAAATTTTTTTAAAAAAACTAAATAAGTATCTGATAAGGTAAAAATGAGCATCATGGGGGAAAAAATGAAAATATGACGTCACTGCAGCCTCATCTTGAACTGGGCTGCATGTCCTTTGAGAAGTCCACGTAGAATGCCAATATGTACTCATGTTCAGAGAAGTCTTTTACATTTTGAAATTCTGTCCTTGGCTGCTCTGAGAAGGATCTGTGGACAAGCATAGGCACCTTTTCTCTTTACCATCATCTGGGCGCTGCACCAGTTACCATGAAGTTCGTCTACAGATGTTCCTGGTTTTTTGGTTTGTTTCATTGTTCTTTGTTTTTTCTTTTCCTCCTCATGATGGCAACATGCTATAGTGAACAGAACATGAGTTCTGGAATAAGGCAGGCCAGAGTTCAAAACTCTGTTCCATCTCTGAGATATAGGCCAGTTACTCACCCACTCAGATTATTTCTTCACCCACAAAATAAGAGTAGCTCTTGTGATTCAAAGGCACATTCACGGATCTTATAAGTCTTAAACTGAAGTCTTATAATGTAACTTTGAGAACATCTTCATATACTTTCTGGAGTCCAAGCCCAGGTAATCCTACACCAACTGAGGCAGTGTTGTCTCTATACCAATCTGAAGAATGTATTTTAGGAACCTAGCTGTGACAATCCTGGGCCCACTGGAATCAACCATATGATGTTGGACGAAGTGTGGGAAATGCTGATTTGAGAGGCACTGGGACAGTAAAGGATGACTGAAGACTGACATGCTTCACCTGTGTGTGTTTCCATTTGATTAGCAACCAACTTCCTTACAAAGGGGAAGATGTTTGACTCATTCCCAGGTAGAGATGGAATCATCCCATCTGCCCACATCCAAGTCTGTTCCACCCTAACCTAGCTCTACGCTGTCAACACTGACATCTTTACACCTACGTAGGGTCCATCCTGAGAGAAGAAGGCCCCAACATGAGTGTGGATGAAACTTCTGCCCCTACTTCTCTAGGAAGTCTCCAGAATAAGGAGACTGTCACAGAATGATCATCAAGGCTGCAGAGGGTGCATGGAGGAGCCTTGAATAAACGCACGATGATACACTCCTCAGTTTATAGGAGAGCTGAACGTAAGGAAGTGGCCGCAGGTCCTTTGGGGGAGGAACTGAGGCGAAGTTACTACGTACAATTGCCTTGTTGTTGCACTGTCATTTTCACTGGGATTCAGCCTCTCCTTCAGTCAGTGGCTCTGAGTATGAGAACTGGCTCAAGTTTGGAAACTAAGAGATCTTGATTTTTTTAGGGGCAACTGCTCTCAGCCTCCTGGTCTCCCATTCTCCCATGATTTTTTTTTTTTTTTTTTTTTTTTTTGCTTTTTTTTTTTTACATGAGTTGAGTAATATTCCTGTTGGCTGCCCATCTATCTTTCCCATAGAAAAGCACAGTGTTCTTTTAATCATTTCCATAACTCTCTGGCCCTGTGTGCCACTCTGACCTAGATGCTCATTTTGAAAATTGTAGTCGCTTTACTGCTGACAGATAAGCACAGCCACCTGGCTTTTATTATACTGAGATCTTTTTATCCTCATTGCTCTCAGAGAGTCCTGTTTTGTAACAACATCTCCTACCATTAGCCTTGGCTTATAGAGGACAGTCATCCATGACCTTTTCAACAATACGGGTATCCCTCTTTCCAATGTCCTCAGGGCCCTCCTATGTAACTTGTTGAGCTGGTGGGTTTTGTGTCCTTATATAATATATCCACTCTTCCATGCCCATCTCCCTACCACTGTCTGCCGTGGTAGTTCGGACATTTCTACTTGAGTTAATGTGTGCCATTGCTTTATCAAAGCTTTCAAAAGCCATTCTATTAGTGTGTTAGCACCATCTCTCACCTTTGCTAGGTGTTTAATCCCTATGATGAGAAAGTGCTCCTGTATTGATACATTCTTCCTTATCTATCTTTATGTCCCTCCCCACCTGATCCAAGTCCCTCAGAATCTAGGCCCACTAAGATCTTGATTGTACATATTAGTCTAGAGTTTATTTCTCCCTTAGCAGGCCCAACTTTTTCCCAGTTATTGGTCCAGGACAAGGGGGCCAACTGGTAGACCCTGTGGAGGCTGCATGCTATCTTGAAGGACAGAAGCCTCTGCATTTTCTTCAAGCAATGAGGAGAGTGTTAGTCTTTAACAGGAAGGAGTAACAAGTTATTCAATCCCAAAGGCACAGGGGAATCTCGGGATTCAAGGTTCTTTGAGTGTAACAACCCAGATTTCCCTATCCTGGAATCAGGACTTCTTCTTCCCAATCAGAGCACTGACCTTGGCGTAGTAGACTTGGCCTAAGTGAGAATTGAATTTCTCTAGAGCTGTACCGCTCTTCTAATTAAGTCCTGGGCCTAAGCCTTAGTTTTTGTTTTTTTAGTTATAAAAGATGAGAGTCTCCATAAGCTGCCAAGGAGGCCCTCTGGCTTTTAGACTTTACCTTAAATGCATGATTAATCACCCTCAGCTTTTCATTGTCTTTCTTTGATGCATCAATAACAACTAGCCAGAGCCATCTGATTCTATAATCTTTGTAATTACTTCTTATACCAAACCTCTCACATGCCTGAGGTATAACACCCCACCAGTTATCTGTGTAGTCCCTCCCTCTGATATCCCATCCCAATTCACAGACAAGGAAAGTTTTTAAAAGTATATTACAACCATATGTCAGTGTCCATCAGTGCTCTGTATTCTACCAGTTATGTAGCCCTTATTGTCAGTCATCCAGTTAGCAAGGAATCTTATAGAAATAAAAAAAGGTTATAAAGGAATACTATGAACAATTGTATACCAATAAATTAGAAAATTTAGATGAAGTGCCTCAGTTCCTGGAAAGACACAAACTACCAAAACTTACTCAAGAAGAAATAGACAATCTGAGAGATCTATAACAAGCAAAGAGATTGAATAAGTAACTGAAAATCTATCCACAAAGAAAAGCCCAGGGACAGATGGCTTCACTGGTGAATTCTACCATACATTTAAGGAAGAATTAATATCAATTTTTCACAAATTCTTCCAAAAAAAAAAAAGAGGTGGGAACACTTTCTAATTCATTTTATGAGGAAGTATTACCCTGATACCAAAACCAGACAAAGATACTACAAGAAAACTACACACCCATATCTTTTATGAAGAAAGACACAGAAATCCTCAATAAAATACTAGCAAACCAAATCCAGCAACATACTAAAAAAATTATACACCCCGACCAGATGGGATTTATACCAGGAATGCAAGATTGGTTTAACATCTGAAAATCAATTGATGTAATATACCATATCAACAGAATGAAAAGCAGAAACTACATATTTCAATAGATGAAGAAAAAGCACTTGACAAAATCCAACACCTTTCATGATGAAAACATTCAACAACTAGAAATAGAATGGAACTTCCTCAACCTGACAAAGGGCATGTAGGAAAAACCCAGAGTTAATACCATACTTAATGGTGAAAGACTAGATGCTTTCCCCTGAGATCATGAAGAAGACAGGATGTCCACTCTCACCACTGCTATTCAACTTTGTACTTGTGGTTCTAGCCAGGGCAATTTGGCAAGGAAAAGAAATAAAAGCATCCAGAAGAAGATAGAAGTAAAACTATCTCTATTTGCAGATAACACATTCTTGTACATAGAAAATCCTAAAGAATCCACTAAGAAACTAGTAGAACTAACAAATGAGCTCAGTAAGCTTGCAGGATACAAGATCAAGATACAAAAATCAATTGTATTTCTATACACTAGCAATAAACAATCCAAACATGAAATTAAAAAACAATTCCATTAACAAGAACTTCAAAAATAATAAAAGACTTAAGAATAAATTTAACAAAGAATTTCAAAACTTACACTCTGAAAACTACAAAATATTGTTGAAAGAAATTTTAAAAGATCTAAATAAGTGGAAAAACGCCCCACGTTCATGGATCGGCTGACTTAATATCATTAAGATGGCAGCCTTCCCCAGTTAATCTGTAGATTCAATTCAATCTCCGTCAGAATCCCAGCTGGGTTTTTTGTAGAAACTGAAAAGCTGATTCTAAAATTTTTTATGTGATTGCAAGGGACCCAGAATAGCCAAAGCAGTTTTGAAACAGCAGAATAAAGTTGGAGGATACACACTTGTTAATGTCAAAACTTCATGCAAAGCAATGGTAATCAAGAGAGTCTGCTGCTGACATAAAGGCAGACATAGATCAATGGAATAGAATCGAGAATTCAGAAATAAAGCCATGTGCTTCAAGTCAACTGAACGTTGCCAAAACCAGGTAAGGAAATGGAAAGGAACAAATCTGTACCATATGATATAAAATAGGTCAGGCAAAGCCTGACAATAGGAAACAATAGAATTGTTTCATAGTTGTGACCAGCTCTGGGCTCAGTTTCATCTGCTTGGAATTCCAGCAGGACATTCTAAGATGGCAAAGAGTCCCAGCTGTGACAAGAGTTGGGACACTCTTTCTATGTGGCCAGCACTCATGCTTTATCACCAACAAGATATACTAGTTATTTTGGTTTTGTAGAAGCAAAGGATAATACTTTCCATCTGGCCTTCTGGGTTGTAAAGAAACCAATTCTCCTCCTTTTGGCATCAGTATATGTGAAGTGAGACTCCCTGAAGAAGAAAGGATGGTAGGAATAGCTTAAGTCTTCCTGATGATAAAAGAAAGCACCAAGCTCATTCCTTCCCTGGTAAAGTTAACTAAGTCCTAATCAACAATAAGAAAGTGTACCCCCTTTCAGAACCTTGGCCTTGGCTTGCTTTTGGCCTTAGGAAAACTTTACCTTTTTAGAAACAGAAGACAGAGCAGCCACTTCTGCAGTCTCTCAGCCCCTCAGCTGAGGTTCAGTGTCAGAAAAGTCTCTTGTTTTAATCAGCAAAAGAGCTATCTTTCTTCTGCTGTTAATGATTTTTTTTTAGCACTGTTTAAACTCAATATTGTTTTTAACAGGAAATAAGATAAAAAGAAGGATCAAATCATACAGAGAAGCAGAAAGTGATTTTTACTTTACAACTCTCAGTATTCATACCACTTTCCCTGGGAGAGTTTAATTCCAAGTGCCACTTAGTTATTTTTCAGTAGAAAATGACAGCAGCCTGTCTGAGGAGAAAAAGGGAACAAACTACATTAATATATCACCTCCCCTGCTCCCAAACTCTGCCTGCCTTCCTCCTACAAGTGTGTCTGTCCAAGAAGCTAAGAGAGGGCATTTGTGGCTAAAATGTACTCTTATAGTTCACAATAAGCATTCTTTACATTCTTTACATTTTAAATACGTCAGGGTTGGAGGAGACAAAAGAAGGAGCTGCCCTTTATTATATGGGGTGAATAATAATGGACAAGGCAAAAAACAAGAGGACTTCCATGTCATTTTTTACCTCACTTCTCCATGGAGTGGTCAATTTTAGTCCGATGACCAGTGCAGGGGGTGGAAGTCTTCCAAAAAAGAAGAAAATTGGATCCAGAACTTCTGCAACTTAAAATGCTCTCAAGTCAATAGGCAGAAATGGTTGGAGGTTTTTAAGGCTCTGCCAATTAGTATTTTAGAAAACTCAGGGAGACTGTGTGAAACACTCTTAAATCTGACACTACCAAGTCACCAACATAACAATCCCAGACTTCTTTAAAACATTATCAAATGATCCATGTGTCGGAACTAAAGAGACCACGAGGAGCAAAATAATAACGACCAAGGAGATGGTCTTCAATCCCACTCTGTCTAGCCTCCAGGAAGTGGGAAATAATCGAGATATTTTGGTCCCAGGAAGTTCCCCACCTAAGCCTTTCAAATAAAATCTTAGTGCTAGATTTTATGACAACAGAGTAACGCCGTAGGTGAGTTGATAGTGCCCTGAATCCCATGGTGGGCACAAAAAATGGCCTTGAGGGCAGACTGAGAAGATTCTGTTTACCTTGGAGAACATGCACTTAGCAGGTCCCTCTTTTCCCGTTTTTCCAAGGTTGGATGTGAGAGACACTATTGTGGGAGGTTCACTTCTAAGCTCCCAAATAACATAGCCTGCTGTTCCCAACTAAGCCTCCCGTTCATTGGTTCATGTCTTATCACCCTAAACCCCAGCCACACTGGCCCATCAGCCTGGGTGTGTGAGCTACCACCAAAGCCTGGGAACCACATGCATGTTGTGTGATGATTTTGCACACTTTGGGGATGACTTTCAGGAGCGAGGGAGTAGTGGACACAAAAGTAGATCTCTCTTGGATCAGAAGAGGGGAGTTCCTAGATTCCCCAGGGACAAGATGAGTGGGGTAAAATGAATGCTTGAGTTTACCTAAGCCATGATCAGCACAACAGCTGGCAAGACATGGTGATCAAGAGCACAGACCCTGGAGACAGACCCTTCTGGGTTTGAATCTCTGCTGGGCGGTTAATAAGGTCTGTGCCCAGAGCCCCCCATGTCCAGCTTCTCTGCACCACAGTCCCTCAGATACAAAATGGGGGTAACAGAACCTACCTCACAAGTCTGTTTTGAGGATTAAACATAACATTGTATATAAAAGCACAGTATAGGGCACAGCCCTTAGTAGATGCTCAATAATTGTTATTACCATGACAATCCCATTACATGGGGGACACTATTTTTAAAAATTTCCCAATCCTTCCTGCTCTAAATCCTCCTTTGCGAAGCACATTCTGGGTTTTAAATAGTTTTCATATACAAGGGTTAGAAGCTGCCCTTCTTACCTGGCAGACGTCCCCTTTTGGTGCCCGCCTGCTTCCACCATCCACTCAAGGTTTCTGGCCTAAAACTCTCAGATCAGATTTGAAGAAAAAAGTAAAAAGGGAATTCTCTCCCTCCTTTTCAAACCTATGAAGATGAATTGCTAATTCCTTCTCTTAGGAAATAAGACAAAGTATGTTCAGTAATTAGTTGGAGGACAAAGCATGCTTGTCAAATTAGGCAAAGCAGATGTTCTCTTGGAGGAGTGACAATTGAAAATTGGTGAGGGAGGAACAAGATAAGGGAGAGCAGGGCTGTCAGTCTGTAGAGAACGCAGGGCAGTGTGAACCTGCCTCAGTGCTCATCCATCGAGGAGCACCGTCCAGAATGTCGACCTTCCATGTGGTCTCCACTCCCCAGACTGCCTCTACACGCAGCCCCCTGGACTCTATATGGGGGGGTTCTTCAAATCCTAACCTTGGAGAAAAAAACTGCAACTCTGAGGTCAATGCATTTGACCGCCATGCACCACGTTTGTGCCTTAGCTCCTGATACTGGTCTCGGCCAAGTTCCAAATTAAAGTCCCACAAAGTCCCACTCTTTTGGGATTGGACCCTTAAGTGAACACATTTGGGTATTGTTCTTCTCATGTAGAGAAATTGCATAATAACGGAAGAGAAGATGAATATATGGGTGGGCAAAAATTTTAAGTGCCTATAAATATCTCATGTATTTGGCATATTTAATCTTCATAAAATACTAAAGTTGGGATTGTTTCCTACATTTTACGGACAAGAAAGAGGCTCAATTCAGACTCATCAAGAGAAAAAGGGAGAAGGCCCAAATCAATAAATCAGAAATGAAAAAGGAGAAGTTACAACAGACACCACAGAAATACAAAGGATCATAAGAGACTACTATGAACAACTATATGCCAATAAAATGGATAACCTAGAAGAAATGGACAGATTCTTAGAAAGGTACATTCTCCCAAGACTGAACTAAGAAGAAGTAGAAAATATGAACAATTACCAGGAATGAAATTGAATCAGTAATTTTAAAACTCCCAACAAACAAAAGTCCAGGACCAATTGGCTTCACAGGTGAATTCTACCAAACATTTAGAAAAGAGTTAACACCTATTCTTCTAAAACTATTCCAAAACATTGCTGAGGAAGGAACACTTCCGAACTCATTCAATGAGGCCACCATCAGCCTGATACCAAAACCAGACAAAGATATCACAAACAAACACACACATACACACACACATACACACAAACTATAGGCCAGTATCACTGACGAACATAGATGCAAAAATCCTCAACAAAGTACTAGCAAACTGAATCCAGCAATACATTAAAAGGACCATACACCATGATCAAGTGGGATTTATCCCAGGGATGCAAGGATTTTTCAATATCTGCAAATCAATCAATGTGATAAACCACATTAGCAAACTGAAGAATAAAAAACCAGATGATCATCTCAAAAGATGCAGAAAAAGCTTTTGATAAAATTCAACTTCCGCTTATGATAAAAACTCTCCAGAAAGCAGACATAGCGGAAACATATCTCAACATAATAAAGGCCATATATGACAAACCCACAGCTAATATACTCAACAGTGAAAAGTTGAAAGCATTTCCTCTAAGATCAGGAACAAGACAAGGCTGTCCACTGTCACCACTTTTATTCAACATAGGTTTGGAAGTCCTAGTCACAGTAATCAGAGAAGAAAAAGAAATAAAAGAAATCCAAATTGGAAAGGAAGAAGTAAAACTGTCACTGTTTGCAGATGATATGATACTGTGCATAAAAAATCCTAAGGATGGCGCAAGAAAACTACTAGAGCTCATCAATGAATTCAGTAAAGTTGCAGGATACAAAATTAATATACTTAAATCTGTTGCATTTCTATACACCAACAACAAACTATCAGAAAGAGAAAGTAAAGAAACAATCCCATTTACCATTGCATCAGAACAAATAAAATGCCTAGGAATAAACCTACCTGAGGAGGCAATAGGTCTATACTCAGAAAACTATAAGATGCTGATGAAAGAAATGGAACACAACACAAACAGATGGAAAGATATACTGTGTTCTTGGCTTGGAAGAATCAAAACTGTTGAAATGACCATACTACCCAAGGCAATGTACAGACTCAGTGCAATCCCTATCAAAATACCAATGTCATTTTTCACTGAACTAGAGCAAATAATTTTAAAATTTGTATGGAGACACAAAAGACCCCGAATAGCCAAAATAATCTTGTGAAAGAAGAACTGGCTTCAGACTATACTACAAAGCTACAGTAATCAAAACTGTATGGTACTGGCACAAAAACAGACACATAGATCAATGGAACAGCATAGACAGCCTAGAAATAAACCCACGCACTTATGGTCAATTAATCTATGACAAAGGAGGCAAGATATACAATAGAGAAAAGAGAGTCTGTTCAATAAGTGGTGCTGGAAAAACTGGACAGCTACATGTAAAACAATGAGATTAGAGCATTTCCTCACACCATATAAAAAAAAAACTCAAAATGGATTAAAAACCTAAATGTAAGACCGAATACTCTAAAACTCCTAGAGGAAAACATAGGCAGAACACTCTTTGACATAAGTCACAGCAAAATCTTCAGATCTGTCTCCTAAAGTAAAGGAAATAAAAGCAAAAATAAACAAATGGGACCTAATTATATTTCAAAGCTTTTACATAGCAAAGGAAATCATCAACAAAATGAAAAGGCAACCCATTGACTGGAAGAAAATATTTGCAAATAATATGACCGATAAGGGATTAATATCCAAAATATATAAACAGCTTGTACAACTCAACATCAAAAAAACAAATAGCCCAGAATAGGCAAAAGAACTGAATAGACATTCTTCCAAAGAGGAAATGCAGATGGCCAATAGACACGTGAAAAGATACACAACATTGCTAATCATCAGGGAAATGCAAATCAAAACCACAATGAAATACCACCTCACACCTGTCAGAATGTCTATCATCGAAAAGAACACAAATAACAAGTGTTGGTGAGGATGTGGAGAAAAGGGAACCCTCCTACACTGTTGGTGGGAATGTAAATTGGTACAGTGACTGTGGAAAACAGTATGGAAGTTTCTCAAAAAACTAAAAATAGAACTACCATATGACCCAGCAATTCCACTCCTGGGTATATATCCAAAAATACCCAAAAACACTAATTCAGAAAGATACATGCACCCCAATGTTCATAGCAGCATTATTTACAATTGCCAAGATATGGAAACAACCTAAGCGTCCATCAATGAATGAATGGATAAAGAAGATGTGGTATATATACAATGGAATACTACTCAGCCATAGAAAAGATTGAAATTTTGCCATTTGCAGCAACATGGGTGGACTTGGAGGGCATTATGCTAAGTGAAATAGGTCAGACAGAGAAAGACAAATACTGTATGATATCACTTATATGTGGGATCTAAATAATACAACAAACTAGTGAATAAAACAAAAAAGAAGCAGACTCACAGATACAGAGAATAAACTAGTGGTGACCTGTGTGGGGTTGTGCTGGGGGAGTAATATAGGGGAGGGGAAGTGGAAGATACGAATTATTGGGTATAAGATAGGTCAAGGGCTTCCCTGGTGGCGCAGTGGTTGAGAATCTGCCTGCCAATGCAGGAGACACGGGTTCGAGCCCTGGTCTGGGAAGATCCCACATGCCATGGAGCAACTGGGCCCGTGAGCCACAATTACTGAGCCTGCGCGTCTGGAGCCTTGCTCCGCAACAGGAGAGGCCGCCACAGTGAGAGGCTCGCGCACGGCGATGAAGAGTGGCCCCCGCTCGCCGCAACTAGAGAAAGCCCTCGCACAGAAACGAAGACCCAACACAGCCAAAAATAAACATAAATAAATAAAAAAATTAAAAAAAAAAAAAAAAAAAAAAGATAGGTCAAGGATGTATTGTACAACATGGGGGAATATAGCCAATATTTTTCAATAACTGTAAATGGAAAGTTACCTTTAAAAATTGTTTAAAAATTTTTTTAATTAAATGATAATTTTAAAAAAGAAACACGAAAGAGGTTCACTGAGAGGTAAAGGCAGGCTTCAAATGCCGGACTCCAAATCCCATCTGGTGCTTGTCACCACACTGATTTGACTTCCTGTGGTATTACTGCAAACTGGGTATCCTTAGCCTCTTTCTAGCACTTTTATGAGCTTTTTCTCACTTAAAAAGTTTAGAGATTGGAATAAATCACCTCAAAGTTACTTCCCAGCTCTGTCACTTATTAAAAGGAAAGGCCTTCCTGTAATGGCGAGGCCTGAGGATAACAGGATTCTTTCAACGTTTGGAAACACCCAGCCCCCTCACTCAAGGTGGGAGACAAAGCTGGGATCCATGGGGAAGCTGGTCGTGGGCTGAGAAACCAGGCAAGTGTGAATTCTAATCCTGGTGCTGACATTGACTTCCTCCTAATCCTCGCAGTCACTTTGTTTCTGGGTTTCCATCTCTGCAACAAGGTTAATAGGACTCATCAATCGCCCAGGAGGTGTTCACGTCTGCCCTACGTTTGCAAGGAGCTAAAACCTCATTTCTGAATGCTTGTGGCTGTCTTACATGGAGGAACCCTCAGAAACAAAAATCAGGAATGCTGGAGGGCAAGTTGTTGAAAACCGCATTTAAAAAAATAGCATGTGTGAACCTGCTCAATGATCTCAAATCTAAAACTCATTTTAAGAAGCAGGAGTTCCATTATTTGTTCAGCTATTAGGGAAAAAATTTTGCAGCTAAAGTCCAGCCTAGGAGAAGACACATAGGAAAAAAGTTCTAGAATAATACCAGACATTTTGGAGCTCACACTCACAAAAGCAATGTACTCTAATCTCTTTTCTTCCTTTTTTTTAAAAAAAAAAATATTATCTTTACCAACAGAATGTCAGACTGAGTTGGAACACAGGATAGTCGTTTACATCCTCATTTAAATGGTTGACTTTTTACCCTGAAGAAACATTCTGGAAGAAGTAGAATCATCCAGAACTTGCTCAAAGTTTCAAATGGGTAGAAATAGCTGAACACAGCAGGAAATCCCCAGATTGTACACTTGTCTGTGAGGTGAAACAATTTGCCGGGTGAGCTTCATCTTGTCATGCCTTTTGTAGATGAATATATACAAAACACACACACACATTCAGAGCATACAGCTTTTATCAAAAAGTTTTTCCTACCCTGCTGTGATGGGGCGCCTGCCGTGGAGAGTCGGGGGAAGAGAGTGGGTCAGTCAGCTGTGCACCTGCATCTGTAATTCCTCCGACCTGCACATTCATGGGAAGAGAAATTTCCTAATGTCTCTCTCCATACCTTCTCATTATCCTCAAAGGCTGATCGTGTCTGCGCTCCCTCTTAAGAGCAGTGAGACTCACTTTTCTTTTATGCAGGTCTTCCTTATGATTCTTTTTCCATCCTGAACTGAATTTCTGACTGCTTTTCTCAGGCTGTGATAAATCAGGGACTTCTGTTTCCCACTCCGGACTCCATTCTGCAATCACAGTAGATATACAACCCACAGAGTTAGGCAAACAAAAGAATTTTTCATTTTCTCTTTCATTCAATAAGGCTCCAATTTCTGTCACCCTCCAACCTTTTGACCTGTGTCCTAATGGCACCGGTCACTCAAGGGCAAAAGTTCAGCCGTAGGTTAAGTCTGTGTGTGTTGATGTGGAGGAGAGGGTCTGTGCTCACTTCCTGTTGTCTATGCCTGCACAATGAGATTGCTCTTGCAGGGCCCTGAGATCCCACCTGCTGAGTGAGCTCCTTCCCCTGAAAGGTTAAAAAAAAGAAAAGAAAAAGGTTGTTTTCCCTTTTCTTTCCCTCTGGTCACCAAACCCTTTTGTCTTTGCTGCAGCTGAGCTGACATTAGCCAGTCTTACCTTGAAAGGTTTGAGGGAATAAGTGCTGTAATACTGACTATTCCATTTGGTTGTAACAATTTCCCAGTTTGCATTTCCTAGCATCTATTCATCTATGAATCCTGAAAATTGCATTCAAATGTGCTTTGGGTTGCTGTTTTAAGATGTTTGAAACTAATGGGAAACTATGTATTCAATAACTGAAGCACCATGGAAACACAGACTATATGGGGAAAGTTCTAATTAAGTCACATAATTTCCCTCATAGGATCTTTCTCTCCTATATGCCTACTCTTGCCAGGTCACCTGCTACTGCCCTACTCTGCCATCCTACCACGCTGCTTCCAGGAGATAAACTCTCTAACTGCCACTAGTATTTGTGTTAAATAGCTGAACAGTTATGGAAAGTGTTGCTTTGAATCCGCCTGCCGATGCAGGGGACACGGGTTCGAGCCCTGGTCTGGGAAGATCCCACGTGCCGCGGGGCAACTAAGCCCGTGCGCCGCAACTACTGAGCCTGTGCTCTAGAGCCTGCAAGTCGCAACTGCTGAGCCCGTGTGCCACAACTATTGGGGCCCGCCCGCCTAGAGCCCGTGCTCCGCAGTGAGGGAGGCCGGCACAGTGGGAAGCCCACGCACCTCGGCGAGGAGTGGCCCCCGCACGCCACAGCGGGAGAGAGCCCGCGCACAGCAGTGAAGACCCAATGCAACTAAGGATAAATAAATTAATTAATTAAAATTTATTAAAAAAAAAAAAGACAGGCGCTCTCATTTTTTGGTAAACAAACAAACAAAATTCATTCATTTATTCATTTGTGCATTTATCCAATCCACTCAGTTATCCATTCAGCTGTTCATCTCTCCCTCTTCTAGGCAGACCCGGGCTCTAGACAGTGGACAGCTGTGAACTAGTCTGAGTAGTTCAGTATGGCTCCAGTATAGAGTGGGATGAAGGGCAGGTGAAACCGGCCTGGAAAAGGACGTAGTATTCATTAACCACTCATAATAATACACACCATGCCTTATACCTCCTATCTTCCCAAGACCTTCTCTGCACAGCCCACACCACGTGAGCAGGCATTGTGTACATAGCATGGCGGTGCCCTCCAGGGACCCCGTTCTCTCACATTCAACTGGCCCCTGAAAGAGACCACAGAAAGGATATTTAATTTGGTACCTCTCCAGAAACACTGATTTACTCTCCCTGCTGGTTCTCTCTTTCCCCTCCAAGTCTGTATGACAGACTCTAAGACCAACAATGGGCATGTAATTAACTACTTGACCTCTGCTCAGCTATGTGGACAGATGATATGTAATGCTTCCTTCCTTCTTTTCCATTTTTGCCAGGATTCCAAGTTATGTGTGTCTTTCGGTTGCTCAGTCTCTTGTTTCGTCTTCCCCCATATGGTGTGACAGATCACTACAACAGACCATTATGGATGGGCTCCCATGTGGGAAGACTGCCCTACTGAGGCAGATTAATGATCACCCTGGAGGAGTGCCACAGTCTGCTTTCCAGGGACGAAATCCGGATGCTACTGAGGAAGATATAAAAAATCTATAGGCACTTAATTGTGCAATGTTATACTTCTCAGTACCAGCTGGTGATCAAATTATGAGATGAAACAGGAGGATTTATAATCCTTGAAATTTCATCTGAGCCTGTGTCGTCACAGAGGCAGTCTGACCATATGGTTCATCCCTCTTGCAAAGTTCCAAGAAACCCCCCCAGGGTACTGAGCCCCAAGGGTTAATTTCATCGTCTGTTTACTTCCTATTAGAGCAAGAGATAAGATGCAGTGGGGTACTCCTATTCCATTTATTATTTTTCTTTGAATCTATGTTCTCATCAAATATGAGTGGTTCTCTCCCTAAAATATGTGACTCTTTTCCCCAAAATGGTTTAGCATTTCTTACTGTAAATCCTTCATCATACAGCTGTTCCCTGTTCTTTATCTGAACTGTCATACTTTCCTTCCTAGGATTTCTATCATTGTCTTCATTCTAGTTTACTATAAGCATTTCCAGAATTTTCATGGTGACTGTTTTTCTCGTCTCTAACTCAAGGATCTGTGCCAATATATAAATATATGGGACATAGTTCTCTATATATGGTTTTGTTCCAATATCAGCAGGAAAATAAAGTCCTTATGTTTCTCTCCCCCAACGTTCTTCTATATCTGTGTATGGAACTTAGGAGACAAAAATGTCTCATTCAAGATATAAATGGCAAACCTAAGGTATTTAGGAGATGTATAAAAATCACCGAGCTGAATTTTAGACACAAAAAACCATCATGGATCTCTGAATGGAGATATTGAAAAGGAAGATAGTGGCCAGCCTGGGAAAGAGTAAGATACCTTCAACTGGATTTCATGAGTAAGTGTTGCCTAAAGATGGATCTATGTAGAGTTGCAGGTACTTATAGTAAAAAAAAAGAAAAAAAGAAAAAGAAAAAGTTTTGAAGGAGCAGGAAAAAGATGGGAGACTCAAGGTCTAAGTCATGGACAGTAATCTAACCAATTCACAAAATTGAAAACGTAAGAGGAAAGTGGAAAAAACTATGATTATTGCAATTTAAATAAGTACTCATTGATTTAATCCGTTATTTGAAAACTAAGTTTATCATAAAAGGGACTATATTCCGGCCAGAAAGGACATAAAGAGAGAAAAAAATGTTTGTATCTTCAGAAATCCAAAAAGGCAGTCCAGTTAGGATAGACAGGTAGAAATACAATTAGCTAGTTATACCCCCATTGACTATACCTCAGTGGTCAGATTTTAGATGCAAGCTGGATGGATATACGTCACCATTAAAAGCTCAGACTTAAGCCAGACTATGAAATAAAAGCCTGACTCTGCCATTTACTAGCTGGGCAACTTGGACAAGTTGCTTGACCTCTCCATGCCTCAGTTTCCTCCTCTGTAAAATGGTGATAAGAATAGTATTAACTCCACAAATTGATCAATTGATTATGAGAACTAAAGAAATACGTTAAAAAATGATTTATATTTTATATGTATAATATATATATGTTATATATATATAATCATATATATATATATAATTTTTAACAGTTCCTGACACAGAGTAAGCACCACATAAGGATTAGTTGTTGTTGTGTTACTATTGGACAGAACTAAGAAACAAGAAGGTACTATCACTATTTTGACCTTTGTCAAGCCAGCTGGCTTAGGACATAGCAATAAAACTCTGGACAGCTACATTTGCAGGATGGAAAAGGGGGAAAAAGAGCCAAAGGGAGAAGGAAAGAATAGGGATGCCTTAAAAATAATTTCTGCACAGTTCACATTTTTTCCAGAGCTAGGTCCAACCAGACCCTTTATCCCCGCATTTTCAACACCTCAACTCCCCGTAACGGGGACTAAAAATGTAACTCACTGCACATATCTTCTGCCATCCTTCTGGAAATCACCTAGGATATTTGCTGTTTGTAATCAATTCTCTTTTAACCAGATTAGGTCCCAGTCCTCTAGCCTCTACGTGGATTCACCCCTAATCTCACTAAGAAGCAGATGAGATTCTGTAAAGGAGAGGTTGGTAGAAAATGCTATCAATGTGAAGGGAACAGCTAGAGCGAAGGCAGAAAAAAATAGGAATCATGAGGGTAAATTCAGAGACCGTTTGGACTAGAACACAAGTACTTGAAGTAATGTAAAGGAGAAAAGGGAGCTGGGACCGGGCAGACTTGATGAATGCCAAAGTGAGGACATCATGCTTAACCTGGAAAACAACACGGGGGGGGGGCCCTGGGGGCCTGGGAGGAGAATACTTGTTAGTATTCATAGTGTACAAGCAAAACGTTTAGGAGTCCAACCTGTTCACTACCTAGATAACCTTGCTCACATTCCTTCTCTAACCCTCAGCGTCCTTATTGTTTCGATTTTTAAAATATGTCTGGAACTTCTACTTTGTGCCAAACACTATGTGAGGCCCTCTAAGTAATTAATACCAGCATTTGTACAATTAAAGTCAGACCAAGAGACCTGTTCTGCATGTTCCAACTCTAACATCTTATGATGCTATAATCAGGATCCAGCCAACCGGATTCCCAATCCCATTAACGAAGAACAGCCAAAATATTTACCAAATGTTGTTGCATATATTCTACAGACTATTAAACACTGAAAAATTTTGTTCAGATCTACTGCCACTGGCCTGGCAATCATTTTACTTTTTCCAGGTGAATAAACAGGTGAAGAAAACTCGATAAAGAGTGATTGATTCTCTACACTGCCTAAGAAATTAATTACATATGAGAATGAAAAAAAAAAAGGAAGTGTAATATGGAATGATAATCAGGAGGTACATTATCTGGTCTAATTTTAATCAACTTTGGAATTATATAAATAGAGGTCTTACTAGTTGGTTAATTCTTTTTCAGTTTGTGTGTTTTCAAGTGATTTGTGATTTTTTTTTTAAATGTCTTTCTCCTTTCCTTTTAAGAATCCCTGGCAAGTTGACATACATATGGTGAACATATGGCCTTCTCCTAATTGATTTAATTCAGAAGAGGACCCAGGGGAAAGCTCTGAGCACTATCTGTTTGAGAGGTTTGGGGAATGTTTATTTCAGAGTGAAGGGTCTAAGTGTGATAGCATCAGAGCAGTGCAATTGAAACAGGCCAGGCAGTACCCACACATGGTCGGAAGTATCAGTGGTATAAATCATTAGGATAATTTTAACTCAAAGTCTCTGAATTGGCAGAACATTATAAAAAATACATTTTTAAATAAAAGTAGGAGTTACTGATTGTGATGTTTATTTCAAGAGTTTTTTTTTTTTTAATTGCTTGTACTAAATTTCCCCCACTTGTAAAACTGTCTCTCCCCAGGTGAAGCTGCATTGCCTAATTAACCAGTGGATCAATTTGCTTACATTCCAGAAGGAGACTATGTTTGCCTAATGCATCCTCCACCTGATAGAGATAATTCTGTAGCTAAACTACTGCGGAAGAGCTGGGGCAATCCACTGCATTCCTTCCCTACAGACGGCTATAAATAAAGCCATGTGTCTATCGTCTGTTTGCTAAATGGCTCCTAGATGATAGTAATCCAGCTGCAACAAAACCGAAACCAAATTGAGTGTACTCTCTTTATTGTCCTTCCTGGTTTGGCTCTAACAATAAAGTCAAAATACATGTCACTAGCTGATGATGACCTTATTGACTTGGAGTTTAAATCCTTAATATTGGGTCACAGGACTGAATTTTGAAAATGTGACATCTGGCCATGGTTCTATCAATCTAATGCCCTATACCCAAAGCCTATTTTGCTTTGTGATGCAAATAAGGGACATACCAGATAAAATCAGCCCTTCTGAGTCAGGCATAGGAAATACATATTTAATATATATACTTATGTATTTTTATATATCTAATACATGTGTATATATGTATATATTTAATGTATGTGTATATATGTATATATGTGTATATATACATATACATATATAACATATAAATGTGTATGTATATGTATATTATATATGTGTGTGTCTTTTGTTTCTTGTCTCTTTAGCCCTCAGCCTGACACATATGTTTTTAATAAATGTTTGTTGAATGAATAAACGGTTGGGTTTTTTCCCATGGTTTACATAAATAACCATCTAGTGGATAATTTTATAGTGGCAGTAGCACTAGTACTAGTAGTAATAATACTGCTACTACTCATACAGCTCCTATTAACTGAACTTTTACAAAGTCCAGGCGCTAATGAAAATGTGCTTAGAACTAAATACTCTGTCTCATTGAATCCTGATAATTCTCCTACAAGAGAGATCTTGTTATTCTCCAGATTATAGATCAGGGGGTTGGGGTGTGAGGAGTTTAAACAACGTGCCTAAGAACGAATAGGTGATAATATAGAATCCAAATAATCTAAATAGCCTGCTTGTAATCACAGCAAACTCAACTCAGGGGAGTACATTGTCATTTCAATGAGAATTCATTGGAAGTTTCAACACTATTTTTGTTTGAGCAGTATAATTTCACTTAAAGATTCCTCCTCTGCTAGGAGCTAATCATATTAAATTGTTCTGGCAAATTGTTAATGACCCTATTTTCATAGACTATAAAATAGAAGGGGTAGGAGTGGGGCCTTTGATTCTGGGCACAGATTGTAGTTAAGAACAGAGTAAGACAGGAGCCAGAAAATATTATATTTCTGAAGTGCCCTTGTCCATTTCCATGGGCCTGAACAATCCTCAGAAAAATTATTATTGTACCTAATTAGCAACCGTTGGATCATCTTCAAATCCTTTGCAAAGGAGTGGAATATCATTGCTTCAGCTCCATGGAATGTTTAGGAATTTTCCTTGAGGAATTCATCCTAAGGAAGAAGACTTTAAGATCTGCTCTGTGCAGCACATGCGAGAGTATGCTAGCACATTTTGATGTTTTGTAAAGCGATGCAACATAAGTGCCATAGAAAACAGTACCCCAGTCAATGACCCTAAATTAAAAATTCCCTTCCTGAATTCATATGACTATAGTACCAAGAGAAAAAGGAGACCTGATATATTTCTCTGTGCATCGTGACAGTACACTTTGTCTACCCAGTGGAACCCAAAGAGGGAAAATCAAACCAAATATTATTTCAGAACTAACTGTTAGCTCATGTGATTTATTTCACACAATAGTTACTAACACCTCTGGTGTCATTTCTTAATCAACTGGAACTTGACCCTCCATAGTTATTATAATGAATTGCATAATTTGAACATAAATTGTACACTTAACATTTCTGCATTATCACAGCTATTGACTTAATAAGAGGAATAATGTAGACTCATACTAGAGGTCTCTTCTGGATACCTTGAGTGTCATCTCTATTTGTGAACAGAAGCAGAATTGGAGTCTATCCCTTTGAAAGTCTTTTCACTGGATTTCCTCCAAAGCCTTTCCAGTTTCATCTCATGAACCTCTCTTTAATTTATAGGCAAGGCGATTATCCAGTGCAGAGTTTTCCAGACAACATAGTTATAAATATTCTTTTTCATAGGCCACATCTGCACACTCAGGGTGGTCAGATTGTGTGTCCCAATTTGAGGTTTGGAAGCCTGGCCACAGGATGCACGTAACGACTAAGCAGCATAAGGTGAAGACAGTGCCGTGTCTATCCCAGAACTGGACAGTATTTTGAAGGGAGCGGGACAAGACTCATCAGACTACAAGGGAATTCACACCATGGGAGCTAGTGATCCTGCTAAAATAGTCCCCTTGCTAAAGAAAGATCATTGGAGTAAATATTTGTATGGTGAACAATCCACATTCTTCCTTTCCCATAAATGTCTACCTATCATCAAAGATCCACTTGTCACCTGCACAAATTGCAGGTGTTGAAGCCAGGCCTGTGACCCTGAAGACCATCTTTGCCGTTTCTGAACGACCTATGCATCCAAAAATGTGCCCGACGTCTACAAGCAGTTGAGCTCCTGAAATGTTCTCGAAGGAATACAAAGCATATGCCATGCAGCTGGCTCACATATCACCCGTGGTGTCAGACAACTGCTCTCTGAAGTGCTCTGGTTTTCTGATCAGGAGACACCTGTCATGCTGGTCATGCAGTGGGGAGAGCCTGGGGCTGGGATGCCAATGACTGGATTCTGGGCCTGACTCGGCTACCAGGAATGTTTGGGCACAGGAGAGTTCCCTTTTTCCTAAGCCTCCACTTCCTTGCTTGACAGGTGGCTCTATGAGCTTTAAGGTCCTTAACCCAGTTCAAAGCACCTGTGCTCATATGATTTTATAATCAAACAGGATAGTGGGAACTTACTTCAATCTACTCTGAGAGCTTCTTTGGAATTCTACTGGTTATTAGATACTTTGGAGAATAGTGTTTTCAGAAAATTACTTTTTGGTAATTTTTTACTTGGAAAGAAAGTCCACACCCACCCTCCAACAAATCTACAATACATTATGAACATCATAAACTACAACGTATACCTTTTCACAAGCACAAGCCCTCATTGCATTATCACAGCTATTGACTTAATAAGAGGAATAATGTAGACTCGTACATTATGAGTCTCTGCTACATTATATAAGTACACAAGGCTTTATAATCAAGCATACTTATCCATTTTGCAAATCTGGTTCAGCAGATTCATAATAGATGGAAGCTAGCACAAAGACATCCGAACTTATTTTATGGTGACAAAGAACTGGAGAAAAATAGAAAATAACTATTTTGTCTGCTTGAAGCATTTTGTCTGAGTGACTGGGATTCATTACCCAACCAGGACAAGTGGCAAGAAGTAAGTGTCTCAAAGAACTCCTGTTTCTGAATGGCTGTTTCCTCCAGCCATTCAGAAACTTCTTGAGCCATAGTGATTTCCCACATCAGCCATCAATGATCCCTCCAGTGTCAAGTTGACCCCTGTCTGAGAAGCAGTTCTTGTTTAAAAGCTCCCACCCAAACAGAAGAGTGCCTCCTCCTGAAGCACTGGGCACATAAACCATGACATCCCTAAATAATAGAAAAATAACAACGTAAGAATTAATGTTTTCATGACAATTTACACTTAACAAAGCAATTTCACCTTCCCAATTCAAACTCCCCCCAATGATCTTTAGAAGACATTTCCCACAGAACAGGTGCTTTGCTTTGCTTTATTATTATAATTTTCTCTGCGTAGGAAATAGTATAGACACACAACAGACTGCAAAATCCAATTTTATCCAAAATCACAGACCTTGACATGCTGGAAGCTTTGAAAATGTTTTCCAATTTCAGTAATGATGAGAAGCTATGCAACCTGCACCTGTAAATGTAAAACATGAAATGGAAACAGGCAGCCATTCATCTGCTTTCCATTTGGAGCTGTAAAACTGTCCTGGGATGTGCTGAGGAGGCATCTAGCGGTGTTTCAGAGTAGAAAGTACTTGCTAATGGGAGACAAATTTAGGTGGCCAAGAGTTGAGGGAGAGCCAGATTTAACCCCTCAAAAGCAGATACTAGTTTGTCAGTAGAAGCTTTTAAATAAACCATAGCTCTAGTGATACTTGCTTTCATTAGGACTCATAGTCCCTCATGTAGGCTTTTTAACCCAGTTCAATAGACCCCTCCCGGTTTACCAGATGTCTCTACTCGGGATGGCCTCTGTAGACAAACCCTCTCTACTCTAGTATCTTTCCCCTTATCTCTTTCTGAGTTTCTTCCTTGTCAATCACCCACCCAGAGAGCCTCCACAGTCTGCCCTTCCCTCTCTCCCAGGTGGACACCTTCAGTTGACTTAAGGACATCTTGGTGTAGCCTGCTGTCTTGTCATCATTCTTAATACTGCTGCCTTTCTCTCTCAAAAGTACCTCTTTTTGGAAGACAAATTATATGGTTGCCTTCCCTTATCTTGCCTTCTTCCCTTGCTCCTTTTATAATATCTTTAATATCTATTTCTGTAGCATCAAAATACCATGTCAATATGAATGTCTATCGGGTCACTCCTCCAGCCCTGCCTCTCCCTTTCAAGCTGCAGACAAACAGTTCCATTTCAGTGTTCTATGTCTATTTGAGAGTCCTTCTAGAACCATAGATTCAACAAATAATAAATCAAGTCATCTGCCCCTCTTTCTCAGACAGATACAGTTACTCTCTGGCATTATTATTTCTGTTAAAGGAAGCCAGTAAAGTTCAATATTGGAAAGTCATCTTATCAAAGGAATCATATGTCATTTCCCATAACTTCTTCTGGGTCAAGATGCTCCAAACCCATGTTTTATGCTCCCTTCCACTGGAAGCACCTACAGCCCTAATTTCCTCACTCCCAGACTATTACAAATGCTTGCTCACAGCTGCTCAAAAATTAGCCGTGATTCCACAGGACTGCTAAATGAACTTAAACCCCTTGGCCTGGCTTTCAAGGGCTTGCATATTATGCCTTCAAATCAACTTGTTGATCTATTTCAGCTCTAACTTACCAGAACTTTATGATTCTAAATATCCTTCCTTATTTCTCAGTAGTAATCAACCTTGTATTCTATGCCTCAGGTGAATCTGTCTACCTACAAACAGGTTGTATTCATTTCTGAGAATAATCTGTAATTCCTTGCCTTTGTGGCCTCATCTGTGTCACTTTGTAAAAAAATTTTTTTAACAAACTTTATTTTTCATAATAGAAAAATTCCAAAGATAGTACAAAAAGTTTCAATACATTGTGCCATTTCTTCAGCCTGGAATGTTCTCATCTTTGTTTCTACCACTGAAGTCTACCCATTCTTCAAAGACCTATTCAAACACAGCTGCCTCAGAAAACCTTTCTTTCTCCACTCTCCCGCAAATAAGTAATGTTTTCTCGTCTTCATGTTCACCACTATTACCATCATTCTTTATTTTCAGAACTTTACATTATAGTGGACTCTGAAGGTTCCACTTCCTTTCAATGATAGCCACATGCAAATTCATTTTCCATATTGCTGTCAGGCTGATCTTTCTAAACATGAAACTCATCATAGCATTTCCTAGCTTAAAGGCTTTTAATGATTCTCTTTCCCATCGGACAAAACTCAAACTCCTCAACATAACATGCGACAATCTGGACACTATTTATCACTCCAAACTCAAGTCTGCATTTTCCCAATTTTCATCCTTTGGGCTTCAGCAACACTGAACCTCATAACTTTTTCCAAACAGACTATCGGGTGTTTTGCTATTGTCTCTCCCCAAAAATCCTTTTCCTCCTTGTATACCTAGATAACTCCCCTAAACTCAACTCTGATGATAACTGCCCTATGACACTGTCTTTGATCATCTACTATTTTTGCCTTCTCCACTCCAGACAAGAGTAATTATTTTCTTCTCTTGGAATTACCAGATAGTACTTGTATTATTTCAGTTATCACAATGTATTTTATTTGATTAGATTTTTCTACTAGATTGCAAATGCTGTAGGAGGAGGACTTACGTCATGGCTAAGAGTATGGACTCTGGAGAGAGAATGTGAGCTCAAATCTTATCTCTGCTACTCACTAGCTGAGTGCTCTTGTACATCAATTAGTTGTGACTACAAGAAAGCGGCATAACAAGCAACGACAAATCCTCAGTGGTGTTAACAACTCTTTTTATGCTCATGAGTCTATGGGTTGACTGGTAGTTTGGCTAATTTAAGTCAAGCTTGGCTGATATTGGCTGGGCTTGTTTATGCATTTGTGGTCAGTGGTAGGTCAGCTGGGGCTGGACGGTCTGGGATGGCCTCAGCTGGGATAACTAACTTCTACCTTTCTCTCATCCTCCAGAAGACTTGCCTGGACTTGTCATCGTAGTGGAAGCAGAATTTCAAGAGAATTTCAGGGATATACATGGCCTCTTGAGACCTAGACTGGGAATTACAGCAATGTCATATTTCTCCCAAATTACTGGCCAAACAACATACAGCCCAAATTCAAAGTGTTGGGAAGTAGACTCCAAATCTACCAGAAAAGATGCAGAGACACATTGCAAAGGGCAGAGATATAGGGAGGCCATTACTGGAGCCACTTGTGCAATCAATCAACCACATATAAGGCAACTACAACTTTAATAATTAACAAACTTTTTTAAAGCATTCACTACGTGCCATGACCTATTCCAGATGACAAGGAAAAACAGTTATCAATAAAAACAAAAATCCAGTTCTCAAAATGCGTGAATTCTAGAGGGAAGACAGGGTATAAATTTAAAAGGAAAGTTAAGCATATGATTTGTTAGCAGTGATGAAGGTTAAAAGTGAGTGAGTATAAAGAAGAGAAGGTAGAAATGAAAGTTGTGTATAGGATATGTTTTAGATTGAGTGGTGGGAGAAGAGGATTTAAAGGAGTGAGAGCATGAATTATGAGGATTTGAGACCATGAGCTATGGGGATGTGAGAGCATGAAGTGTGGAGATGTGAGAGCATGAACTGTGCGGATGTGAGAGCATGAACTGTGCGGATGTCAGAGCATAAACTGTGGGTTGTGAGACTAGGAACTATGGAGATACGGGAGCATGAACAATGAGGATGTGAGAGGACGAACAATGGGGATATGAGAGCACGAACTAGGCCGATGTGAGAGCAGGAGTTATGGGGATGTGAGAGCACGAACTAGGTCGATGTGAAAGCAGGAGTTATGGGGATGTGAGAGCACAAAACATGGGGATGTGAGAACACCAACTATGGGGATGTGAGAGGACCAAGTATAGGGATATGAGAGCATGAACATTAAGGATGTGAGAGCATGAACTGTGAGGATGTGAGAGCATGAACTGTGAGGATGTGAGAGCATGAACCATGGGGATGTGAGAGCATGAACTGTGGGGATGTGAGAGCATGAACTGTAGGGATGTGAGAGCATGAACCATTGGGATGTGAGAGCATGAACCGTGAGGAGGTGAGAGCATGAACCGTGGGGATGTGAGAGCATGAACCGTGGGGATGTGAGAGCATGAACTGTGGGGATGTGAGAGCATGAACTGTGGGGATGTGAGAGCATGAACTGTGGGGATGTGGGAGCATGAACTCTGGGGATGTGAGAGCATGAACTGTAGGGATGTGAGAGCATGAACTGTAGGGATTTGAGAGCATAAACTGTGGGGATGTGAGAGCATGAATTTTTACGATGTGAGACCATGAACTGTGGGGATGTGAAAGCATGAACTGTGGGGATGTGAGAGCATGAACCGTGAGGATGTGAGAGCATGAACCGTGGGAATATGAGAGAATGAACCACGGGGATGCGAGAGCATGAACCGTGGGGATGTGAGAGCATGAACCGTGGGGATGTGAGAGCATGAACCGTGGGGATGTGAGAGCATGAACCGTGGGGATGTGAGAGCATGAACCGTGAGGATATGAGAGCATGAACTGTGGGGATGTGAGAGCATGAACTGTGGGGATGTGAAAGCATGAACTGTGGGGATGTGAGAGCATGAACTGTGAGGATGTGAGAGCATGAACTCTGGGGATGTGGGGGCATGAACTGTGACGATGTGAGAGCATGAACTGAGAGGATGTGAGAGCATGAACTGTGGGGATGTGAGAGCATGAACTGTGAGGATGTGGGAGCATGAACTCTGGGGATGTGAGAGCATAAACTGTGGGGATGTGAGAGCATGAACTCTGGGGATGTGAGAGCATGAACTGTGGGGATGTGAGAGCATGAACTGTGGGGATGTGAGAGCATGAACTGTAGGGATGTGAGAGCATGAACTGTGGTGATTTGATAGCATGAATTGTGGGGATATGAGAGCATGAACTGTGGGGATGTGAGAGCATGAACTGTGAGGATGTGGGAGCATGAACTGTGAGGATGTGGGAGCATGAACTCTGGGGATGTGAGAGCATGAACTCTGGGGATGTGAGAGCATGAATTGTGGGGATATGAGAGCATGAACTGTGGGGATGTGAGAGCATGAACTGTGAGGATGTGGGAGCATGAACTGTGAGGATGTGGGAGCATGAACTCTGGGGATGTGAGAGCATGAACTCTGGGGATGTGAGAGCATGAACTCTGGGGATGTGAGAGCATGAACTGTAGGGATGTGAGAGCATGAACTCTGGGGATGTGAGAGCATGAACTGTAGGGATGTGAGAGCATGAACTCTGGGGATGTGAGAGCATGAACTGTAGGGATGTGAGAGCATGAACTGTAGGGATTTGAGAGCATAAACTGTGGGGATGTGAGAGCATGAATTTTTACGATTTGAGACCATGAACTGTGGGGATGTGAAAGCATGAACCGTGGGGATGTGAGAGCATGAACCGTGAGGATGTGAGAGCATGAACCGTGGGAATATGAGAGAATGAACCACGGGGATGCGAGAGCATGAACCGTGGGGATGTGAGAGCATGAACCGTGGGGATGTGAGAGCATGAACCGTGGGGATGTGAGAGCATGAACTGTGGGGATGTGAGAGCATGAACTGTGGGGATGTGAGAGCATGAACTGTGGGGATGTGAGAGCATGAACTGTGAGGATGTGAGAGCATGAACTCTGGGGATGTGGGGGCATGAACTGTGACGATGTGAGAGCATGAACTGAGAGGATGTGAGAGCATGAACTCTGGGGATGTGAGAGCATGAACTGTGAGGATGTGGGAGCATGAACTCTGGGGATGTGGGGGCATGAACTGTGACGATGTGAGAGCATGAACTGAGAGGATGTGAGAGCATGAACTGTGGGGATGTGAGAGCATGAACTGTGAGGATGTGGGAGCATGAACTCTGGGGATGTGAGAGCATGAACTCTGGGGATGTGAGAGCATGAACTCTGGGGATGTGAGAGCATGAACTGTGCGGATGTCAGAGCATAAACTGTGGGTTGTGAGACTAGGAACTATGGAGATACGGGAGCATGAACAATGAGGATGTGAGAGGACGAACAATGGGGATATGAGAGCACGAACTAGGCCGATGTGAGAGCAGGAGTTATGGGGATGTGAGAGCACGAACTAGGTCGATGTGAAAGCAGGAGTTATGGGGATGTGAGAGCACAAAACATGGGGATGTGAGAACACCAACTATGGGGATGTGAGAGGACCAAGTATAGGGATATGAGAGCATGAACATTAAGGATGTGAGAGCATGAACTGTGAGGATGTGAGAGCATGAACTGTGGGGATGTGAGAGCATGAACCATGGGGATGTGAGAGCATGAACTGTGGGGATGTGAGAGCATGAACTGTAGGGATGTGAGAGCATGAACCATTGGGATGTGAGAGCATGAACCGTGAGGAGGTGAGAGCATGAACCGTGGGGATGTGAGAGCATGAACCGTGGGGATGTGAGAGCATGAACTGTGGGGATGTGAGAGCATGAACTGTGGGGATGTGGGAGCATGAACTCTGGGGATGTGAGAGCATGAACTGTAGGGATGTGAGAGCATGAACTGTAGGGATTTGAGAGCATAAACTGTGGGGATGTGAGAGCATGAATTTTTACGATGTGAGACCATGAACTGTGGGGATGTGAAAGCATGAACTGTGGGGATGTGAGAGCATGAACCGTGAGGATGTGAGAGCATGAACCGTGGGAATATGAGAGAATGAACCACGGGGATGCGAGAGCATGAACCGTGGGGATGTGAGAGCATGAACCGTGGGGATGTGAGAGCATGAACCGTGGGGATGTGAGAGCATGAACCGTGGGGATGTGAGAGCATGAACCGTGAGGATATGAGAGCATGAACTGTGGGGATGTGAGAGCATGAACTGTGGGGATGTGAAAGCATGAACTGTGGGGATGTGAGAGCATGAACTGTGAGGATGTGAGAGCATGAACTCTGGGGATGTGGGGGCATGAACTGTGACGATGTGAGAGCATGAACTGAGAGGATGTGAGAGCATGAACTGTGGGGATGTGAGAGCATGAACTGTGGGGATGTGAGAGCATGAACTGTAGGGATGTGAGAGCATGAACTGTGGTGATTTGATAGCATGAATTGTGGGGATATGAGAGCATGAACTGTGGGGATGTGAGAGCATGAACTGTGAGGATGTGGGAGCATGAACTGTGAGGATGTGGGAGCATGAACTCTGGGGATGTGAGAGCATGAACTCTGGGGATGTGAGAGCATGAATTGTGGGGATATGAGAGCATGAACTGTGGGGATGTGAGAGCATGAACTGTGAGGATGTGGGAGCATGAACTGTGAGGATGTGGGAGCATGAACTCTGGGGATGTGAGAGCATGAACTCTGGGGATGTGAGAGCATGAACTCTGGGGATGTGAGAGCATGAACTGTAGGGATGTGAGAGCATGAACTCTGGGGATGTGAGAGCATGAACTGTAGGGATGTGAGAGCATGAACTCTGGGGATGTGAGAGCATGAACTGTAGGGATGTGAGAGCATGAACTGTAGGGATTTGAGAGCATAAACTGTGGGGATGTGAGAGCATGAATTTTTACGATTTGAGACCATGAACTGTGGGGATGTGAAAGCATGAACCGTGGGGATGTGAGAGCATGAACCGTGAGGATGTGAGAGCATGAACCGTGGGAATATGAGAGAATGAACCACGGGGATGCGAGAGCATGAACCGTGGGGATGTGAGAGCATGAACCGTGGGGATGTGAGAGCATGAACCGTGGGGATGTGAGAGCATGAACTGTGGGGATGTGAGAGCATGAACTGTGGGGATGTGAGAGCATGAACTGTGAGGATGTGAGAGCATGAACTCTGGGGATGTGGGGGCATGAACTGTGACGATGTGAGAGCATGAACTGAGAGGATGTGAGAGCATGAACTCTGGGGATGTGAGAGCATGAACTGTGAGGATGTGGGAGCATGAACTCTGGGGATGTGGGGGCATGAACTGTGACGATGTGAGAGCATGAACTGAGAGGATGTGAGAGCATGAACTGTGGGGATGTGAGAGCATGAACTGTGAGGATGTGGGAGCATGAACTCTGGGGATGTGAGAGCATAAACTGTGGGGATGTGAGAGCATGAACTCTGGGGATGTGAGAGCATAAACTGTGGGGATGTGAGAGCATGAACTCTGGGGATGTGAGAGCATAAACTGTGGGGATGTGAGAGCATGAACTCTGGGGATGTGAGAGCATGAACTGTGGGGATGTGAGAGCATGAACTGTAGGGATGTGAGAGCATGAACTGTGGTGATTTGAGAGCATGAATTGTGGGGATATGAGAGCATGAACTGTGGGGATGTGAGAGCATGAACTGTGAGGATGTGGGAGCATGAACTGTGAGGATGTGGGAGCATGAACTCTGGGGATGTGAGAGCATGAACTCTGGGGATGTGAGAGCATGAACTCTGGGGATGTGAGAGCATGAACTGTAGGGATGTGAGAGCATGAACTCTGGGGATGTGAGAGCATGAACTGTGGGGATGTGAGAGCATGAACTGTGAGGAAGTGGTCCCTGGAGGGGGGAGTTTCCTAGGCAGAGGGAAGAGTTCGTGCACAGGCAGTCAGGTGGGAGTGTTCCTGGCGCTTCCTGCAAATAGTGAGGCCACTCTAGCTAGAGAATCATTGTAAGGAGTGGGAGGAAACATGCAGGGAGAGGAGAATGGCATGGCCAGGAGGATTCTGTCTGTTAGTCTAAGTTAGATGGGGAAGCCATTGCAGTGTCTGCAGGAGAAATGACATAATGACTTAACAGAACAAGGAAGGCCGCTGCCAGAAATAGACTGCAAGAGCACTGGGCAGAAGGAAGACCAGTTTGGAGGCTGTTACCACAATGCTTTGATATCCCACGCAGACCTCACATTCTTCTGAGCCAAATGTGCCTTCAAATCCAGAGCAACTCAGTCTTTTTTGGTTTCTCTCACTGCCCACTCTTTCCTCCTCTCCTTCCTGTGCTTTTTATAGAAGTGACATGACACAATTTTTCGTCCTGTTTCTACCCCCTGCCCTCAATTGCCACCCCAGGGTGAAGGTCTTAATTGTCACGTCGTTTCTCACAGGAACCAGCATCTTTGGAACTTTTTGAAAATGTACTTCTGAAATATAAAATATCAGAGTAAAGTCAACTTCTTTGTATTATTTAAAGCAATTTGAAACATTTTACAGATGATGGGATGTAGTAGAAAATGTAAAGTTCAATGTGTCATCTGAGTTAAAGGACATACCTACTAATTGTGTCCCCTTAGGAAAACAGCCAAACTGGTCTCTGCATCCCATACCATCTCCTTGAAAATGGGGATAAAAATACTGGTTATGATTGACGATGGAAAGGAGTAAATGAGTGAGTGCGAGAAGTCCTAGAGCAGTGTCTAGTGTGCATGCTAATTCCCTCCTTTTCAAAATGGGTGATTTGGGGATGGGGGAGATCTTATGTGTGAGTAAAGTTATAAAAAGATAGCATTTAAGTCAATTAATGCTAAGGTGGGGTGAGTTCGTTTTATATCCCTGAATCTGAGTGAAGCTGGACTGATAGTAGGCATCAGATTGGAGCTCACTACAGTACTTTTGGCTGGTTTGGAAATTTTTTAACTCTGAAAGAAATTGACTGCCCCCAAATAACCCACAATTTGCCTTTGCCTCGGGCTGACTGCAGCCCAGCATTTGCCAGAGTTGGGGCATCGCCTTTAGGTCTCAGTGTGTTAAGGCCTTTGAGATTTGCCCCTACTTTGCCCTTGGAGCCCCTACTTTGCCCTTGGAGCCCCTACTTTATCGCTAGGGTCCTTAACGTGTCAGGCACTTTTCCTCCGTTCCTCACAGCTACCTCCACTTACCTTGTAGAAAACAGTACTACAAGCTCCCACTTCCTCCAGTTTAAAAGTATAAACAACAAAGAATAGGCAAGAGTAACTAAACAAATATATAGAGATTGCTAGAGTTCCAGAAATCACATAAGGTGCAGCTCAAAAAAAAAAAACTGTTATGAAAGTTCTTGGCTGATTTTAGAAATTGTCTTTAGAAATCTGGCCCAAAACTATCTTGACTGGACTCTACATGGTCTTATTTTGGTGCCATTGTTTCCTCTAACCCCAAATCCCCCAATTAACTGGTAGGGAAATGGTTGATATTAATAGTAATAGTTAACATGTATTGATTACATGAAGTGTATAAGTGTGGACACACCCATTTAATCTTTACAATGCCCTATGAATTAAGTACTATTAAACCTACCCCTATTTAACAGACTAGGAGTCTTAGTGAGACACAGAAAATTTAAGTCACTTAATCAAGGTCTGTCTTGCTGGTAGGTGGCTGGATAGGGAGTTGGTCCCAAGATGTCTGTTTCCAGAGCCTGGGCATATTCCTGCCTATCAGACATGAATGTGACCCAATATGACTGTGATGGAAAAACCAAAATCAAATGGAAATATCTGGATGGTGCTTGGGAAGATGTTTCTGTCTCTATGACATTGTCAAGAATGTAAATTTCTAGCAGTGGTTGGTACATTCTTCTCTTCCTCTGGAGTATAAAAGGTGAAAGAAAAAAAGAAAACAGGGGGATGAAGGTAGAATTGGATAATTCACTGTATTCAAGAAATGTTATCTGACAAAAAAAGAGTTAATTGGCAATCATTTTTAAATAAATGTACATGCTTTTTATCTAATTAACCGTTTTAGAGTAACAATGTAAATAAATCAGAGTATTTTATGATGAGTGATAGACATATGGAAATAAATCTAAATTATTGAAAAGAACAAAAGTATTAGTACACGTAATGTCATCATCATCAGTGTATTGTCTGATGATGACAGGAAAATAACTCAGTACTCTTTGAGTGGCAGTCAACCAACTTCATTTACAACACTTTGCATTAGTGTCTTTCTTCATTTAGCTTTCTTTCTTTCTTCCCCTAATATGGAGTGACCTCTTTTTTCAGTTTTGAAAAGGGTCATTTTCCTGATGGATAAAAAATTTTGATTTTGAACTGTTGCTTACCTATCCTCTAAAAATGCTCTTATAAGCTTGAACACAGACACTTAAGGTGTGGAGAAATATTTGCCCCAAACATTGCATGAGGCAGTCTAATTGGTATCTGTACTTTGAGCTCCTCTGATGAATATAGAAACAACACATTTAAAAGTAGATTCAGGGGTATGGTCCTGTGTAGCCTACAATTCAATGAATAGTAAATAAATTTTATTAAAATAGGCATTTAAAATTACTATAATCAATAATAACGTATGTGGAATATCCTACTTAATTTTATGAGCTATCTTTACACAATTGAACTGACTGTTTTGTTCTTAAGTATTCTATACAAAACCATCACAGTTTGATTCCTAAACCAAAGACTCTCAGAGTAGTCTTCCATATTTATATGACAGTTTTACAGGTTGACTTGTTTCTGAAAAATAATGTGGTAGCATGAAAAATGGATAAGGATTCAGGCACACACATTTTTTATTGTCCATATGATTTCCACCAGAGTTAATGTGTATATCAAGTTTAAGGCCTCTGGTGAGCATTCTTATGTGCATATACTAGAACATACGTTATTGAGGAGAATAAGATTTTTGAAACCTAAGGATTCAAGAACATTTAAGTCCAAAAAATCATTCTGGGTTGTCAGCAAGTCCAGAGTCTGATACATGTTGATAACAATCCTTATACCCCCTAAATAGAGTCAATAGATGTGTGAATTCAGACCCAGAGGCACGCACCGATACCCCAGACTGATGCGGATATAGGCGATCCTTTATGTCTGTTCTGACTTTGGCTTTTGCAGCTGCTGTTTTCTCAGTGTTGTCTCCGGGGCAGTTTCCTGTTGCCATAGCTGATGGCCTGCCCACGCCTGCCTGGGCCTTTCAAGTGTCAACACTCCCAGGCCGGCTGCAGTGGTCAAATGCTTGTTAATGAGATATAGCAGCTGGGTAGGGGTGAACCACTGAGACGGATAAAGGAATGCCTCTGGTGCAGGAAGCGATGCCTTTTGAATCTTTTCAGCAGGGTGAAAGCTTTCAAATCAAAGAGGGTATGTTGTATTCATTAATAAACCCAAGTTCCCATGCAGTCACATTAAAGCCAGCAGTTTAACTTTGCATCAGACAGGTGAATTTCCCCCCGATTTTACCCTGAAAGACAATGAGCAAGAAAACAAGGCTTTAGGTTGGAACAAAGCAGCACTTCCTCATCTGTGAGGCTGACCGGACTGCTAAACCAAGCAGGGGTTGCTGCATTCTTTTTCAATTTATCCTTTTGTCTGTGTATTTGTATGTGTGCATGCACACGCACGCGTGCGTGTTTCAAAGCTCATAGCAACCACTCCTGCTCCCTTCTCTTGAGTCGTTTAGCCAGAGCGTTTCTTTTTTTCCCTTTCTTTTAACACCTGACTTCAAAAACAGAATTAACAACTTAACAACTACTTGTGAGGAAAAAAATACACAGGCGCGGCTATGGGCCCATATCACCTCTGTCTCAGAAGGAATATACCTGTCCCCCCCCAATCTCCTACCCCCCTCCCAATCTGTCTCTGTGATGGTTTCTCCAGGGGCCTGTGGAAGTTGGCAGCATCATGAGACAGCTCCAACAGCTGGGAGAAGGCAGAAGGGGAAAAAAAAAAATACTGAAAGCATCTAAATCATCTAACTGGGGGAGTTCTAAAGATAGTGTTGAGGAAAGTATTATTATTTCCTTAAGTACATTTGCTAGAAAATTAGACTCATAGAGAATGCAAATAGCCACAATTAATAGATCAAAGATGGATTCTCTGTTTTAGGGTTGTGTAAGATAGTTCAGGATAAATGACACAATTTTAGAAGTGTGGATGCATAACTTGAACCAACAGAGATACAAAAATATTCTAACACCACTGTCCCCATTTTTCCAACAATCTTATGAATTAGCTAATAATTCACCAGGGCTATCTAATCACTAGAAAGCAAAGGCACTATCTATGTATTATCCTGATGACATTAACTACAAAGAAGACTAGCTATCCAAGGAAATAAATAAACAGAGGGGAAGAGATGCATTCTTCAAAGTACTTCAGTTTTTTGAATATTCACAAACTGATATATTTTAGGTCTCAATTCTCATAAGAAGGCCTTTAATAACCTACGTGAAAAAGAAATGGAAATCCCATTTATTGAATGCTTATAATAATGTCAGGCACCAAGCTAGATAAACACTTTGAAAAAATGTATATATAAAAATATAGATGTAAACATATATAATCTCCTTAAATGTTAATAATACCATGAGTAATTTTATGAAGCCTTTTTTACTAATCAGGACCTTCAGCTGTGGAGAATTTATACCATCTCCCCAATGCCATAACTGATTGATAATTTTTAAAAGAACACTCTTTACTCTGCCTGCACTTTTTATTTTGCCAAATTGCCTCCCTGACTGGGCTGATTTTGGCCACATCACTCTGACCTATCAAGTACTGCTTGGTAAAAAACAACCAACCAATCCAGAATATTCAGTGCTGTATATAAGTGTGCATGTGAGTGTGTGTTGTGTCTTTGTGTGAGGCATGGTAGAGGGTTGCATTAATACTAAATAACCCAGAAATCTAAAGAAAGTGCCATAATGGGCTTCCATGGAGCCTGTATTTCCACTAGATTTAGCCTTGAGGTGACTATGGGGGATGTTATATTTATATTTCATATGTTAAAAGGCACCTCAGGACTATGTATCGTGATAGCACTCCAGAATGGGATTAGAATGAAAGAAGAATTGAGGAGGAGAAGTCAGGTCTGCAAAAGGTCCTTGATTAGAATCTACAGAGCATCTCCTTCTGGAATGCCCGCTGTGCCCAATCTCTCTTCTATGCCAGATTAGGAGAAGCCTTCCTTATAGTAGGGATCTAAGGAGGTTCTGCACAGAGAAATTCTGCCAAAACTTGACAATTCATATTTATTTAAAAGACATCGTCCAATGGTTGGTTTTCTAAAATCTCATCTTCTGCCTTCACCCCAAGTTCTGAGCGCCTCCAAGGAGCTGTTGGGTCTTTTCCTTCCAGCTGCAATAATAGTCTGACTCATCTGGAACCCCTGCCTCTGCCCTGGCTCCCAGGAATTGGCCTGTCTTCTTAATAGCATACAGTTCAACCCCATACAGTGGTAAACTGGGTAGCCACCAGTAGCCTAGAGTGTTTTCTCCCGCCCAGGGGTGGAACACAGAAACACATATCCGAGCCCTGTAAGCAACTCAGACCGGAACTTTTTTGCCTGTATCCCTCTGTTTTTAAATTCACTGGATCTTATTAGTTCCTTGGAAAGCCAAAACCCTAAACAGCGCAAAATTATTACAGTTTCTATGTAAAACAAAGCAGAAATCCCATCCCCAGAACACACGTGCCTTTAATGTAAGTTTGGCATTTGATACACTACTGAATTTTGTTCTTTTCTTTTCTGCTTCCTTCCAAATCACCCCCACTTTACACCATATTCCCTCATATCTTTTGCTTTTTTTTTTTTGGCTAAGAAGGTTTTGACTTAAAACTGAAAATATTCCAAGTGACAAGTAAGTAGCCCCTTCTCAAATAAAACCTGCAATAACGTGCCTGGGCTACATTAAGGAATGCTGGAGGGGATCCCAAAAACCAGTGTTTGAACAGTCAACCTAACAGAATCCTAGGACACCATTGAAAGGGCTCCAGTTACCTAACTGACTTAGAGCTAATCGGTGTAATCCGCATGACAATACATTGTCTGACTTCGGGAATCTGCTGCATTACCGGCAGGAGGGGGAGAGCCAGAGGGAGCCACTGGGAGTGTCCCAAGCCTCTGTCACAGCAATGTGACAGCAGCTGCCTTGCCCTCTGGCTCTGCTTTTGAACAATGTGGAGCAAGAAGTTTCATAGAGTGAGATAACTTAGATTTATTAGGGCGAGTAAGCTTAACACGGAGACAAAAACAGAGAGAAAACCACAGAACGCGATCAATAGCTAACATCCAAATCCCAGGAAAGAGAATAGCAGTGAGCGTAAGTTTCTTGGGAGGAAAACCAGATTGGTCTAGAAAGAAGTTTTGGGAAAATGTTTAAACCAGTGTCAACAGAATGAAAATGTTTTTAAATGAGCCCTTTGACTAATTTTTCTCTCGGACAATGTGAAGACCAACTGACGGCAAGGTTAAGTCTTTTAAGGGTAACTTAGACTTTTTTAAGGGTAACTTAGACTTTCCTGTGGCTATTTAACCCATCTCTGAGAATTTGTTTCAAGACTCTTTAAAGCATAAGAATGAAAGAATAAACTCTCAGTGGCGGTGGATCTGTCACCTCCTGGATCTGGGTTGAATCGGTAGGTAGCACAAGTCATCGTAGTACCAACAACTGTGTCTTTTGTCAAATGTCCCTCCCACTCAAGAAAGTACACCCAATATCTGCTATTGACAGTTTTCAAAAAGAACACTTCTGTTGTGAGATTCTTGTTTGAAACTGTTTGATCAGAGAGGAAGGTATGTATATTTACACTCTGGTTTCGCTTCATTTCAGGCCATGCAGCGCATGAGAAGAAGGCAGGCTGATAGAGAATGGCACTCTTGTTTCTACTTACATCCTGCAGACACAACTTACGAAAAATAAAGGATACTAGAAGAAGGGAGAGGAAGAGAAAGAAGTTGAGAATTAGAAGGTATATTCTATGGCTTCTACATAATTTTGAGTGAGATTACTAATCTTCAGTGGCTTGAATAGCAAGATGGTCCTGTTGACTATCAGCACAGGCTATGGTTAGATTACTATTTCTTATCTCTTGTTCAAAGCTGTACTTCAAAGGACTATTATCAACTGTTCAAGTAGACAGCAAAACCTCGCAATTCCTTAGAGTACTCCAGAGTGAGGAAAATGTGAAAGCATTCTTTCTTGAGATAGAGGTAGGTCTGGGGCATGTTGAAGAGAAGAGAAAATGGCTGCTAATCCAGTCACAGTACTAAAGTACTGATGAGTGAATAGACACCAAATAAGTCCCTGGAAAATTACGGAACTTAATTAGAAGTCAGAGTAACAGGGAGTTTGGATGAAACTGAATTTAATTCTAATCTGGGAAAAGCTAGACACTGTATGGCAGCAAAACCATTCAATTTGTTCCAGTAATTTTCTTAATGATTCACTCATTCAACAAGTATTTATTGAGCTACTATTAGCTGCCCGGCTCTGTTGAGGGATTGGCAAAGCTGCAAAGAAAAAACTAGGTGAGAATCCTGCCATCATGGAGCTTGTATCCTGGCAATTATTACCATTTTGCTATACAGTCAATGCAACCAAGCTGAGACTGCGAAGACTGGCCTTAGTCAATCATTCTGACCATTTTTCTCTAATAATTTATATTTAATATAGCATGTTGAAGTCTATGATTAATCTAATCTATGAAGAAAAGACACTTTTTATGTCAAAGTACTACTAATCAGAGCTTAATTTGACTGTGTGTGTGTGTATGTGTGTGTGTTTGAGTGGGGGCAGGAAGGCATTTTAAAATGTGAAATCCAGAAAATAATCACAGAGAAGAAACTTATTTTGGGGAGAGAGAGTTGGTCTTCCTGGAGGCACTCTATATTTTTTCTCCAAAATCACAGTTTCCCAAGAGAAATAATTTACTTTCTAAAATCTCCTAGGACATTTCCTTCAGGGTCAAGTGGTTACAATTCACCCAACTCAAGGGAAAGGAGAATAGCTTCAACAATATGCACCAGGGACTTCCCTGGTGGCGCAGTGGTTAAGAATCCGCCTGCCAATGCAGGGGACACGGGTTCGAGCCCTGGTCTGGGAAGATCCCACGTGCCGCGGAGCACCTAAGCCCGTGCACCACAACTACTGAGCCTGCGCTCTAGAGCCCGCGAGCCACAACTACTGAAGCCGGTGCGCCCAGAGCCCGTGCTCTGCCACAGGAGAAGCCAGTGAAGTGAGAAACCCGTGCACCACAATGAAGAGTAGCACGGGCTCGCTGCAAATTTAGAAAGCCCACGCGCAGCAACGAAGACCCAAAGCAGCCCAAAATAAGTAAGTAAATAAATAAAATTTAAAAAAAATAAAAACATGAATATGCACCAAACACAGGGAATTCGTAATGAGGACCAAGTCCAAGGATATAAGAGAAGCCTATGTGTTGCAAAGGGGAGAATGAATCTGGAAATTGACTGTTTATTAAATATGAATTCTGCTAACTATTGTTTTGTGCATAGAAATAGACCAAGTATTACCTAATTATAATAAAACTTGAATTCAGAAAGAAGAAAGGCAGTATCCTTTGAAAGATAAATATAAGTTGTGACTTGTTACATTTTATATAAGCTTTGCAGCAATAATAAAATAATCATTGGGACAAATCCTTATCTTTAAAGATAAGGATTAAAGGATTCAATACAGTATACTATATTTTCAAGTGTAAGGACAACAAGGAAGTTCTCTGTAGAAAATGCCCATCTATTTGAAGCACTTTCTTTCATTTTTCCACCTCTGCCTTATATTGGGCTCTTCCCTCTGCAGTGCCTGAAAAGGTATGTGGTACTTTGCTTTCCAACACATTCTCTTGAGGTACCTAATAACTTTTGCCCAGGGTTATAGACAGATCATAGCTGATTTGACTATGCAATATATTTGTTTTATAGGTCATTGTCATTGTTTTATAGGTCATTTGTTTTATAGGTCATTGTATCCATTCTATATCCTCTTCTGTCCATAGAGTGCGTGCACGCACACACACACACACACACACACACACACACACACACAAAGAAAAAAAAAGCCCTAACAGATCAATCGCAGACTGATCCCATAGGAGGAAGCCAACCCTTTGATTTTTATCTTAGGTAAGCTCCAGTACAAACAACGTTCAGCTGTTCACACTCAATTTCAATTTCAGCCATCTTATCTCAAACCCCAAATTTATGGATATTACCAGGTAACATAAAAAAACTATACCTCATTTTTCTAAAATTCTTTAACAGACATCTATAGTAGAGATGCATCTATTCCAAACTATATTTTAACCATCTGTTTTCATTCAGTGAGTCTTGCTGTTGGCATGCATTGAAACCTTTGTTCAAAAGTGATGCCACTTTTTTCTTTTCCTTCTTCAAACTGCATCAGTGTAGTAAAGGGAAATAGGACATTTTCTTCACACAATAGAAAGAGCCCAACTAAATAATGAACATCAAAAAATATTCCCTTTGGAAATTATTAAATCAAATAAAGTTGTTTTTGCTGAGTGGTCAAAGGTCTGTATTTGAAGCAGATAGTCTTTTACTCTATATGATATTTTAGGATGGTTATAGAGGTCTAGTGGGTACAGTAGCATCATTATAAGTTGTCTTGAGAATGAGGAAACCCAAAGGCTGGGTCCAGTTGACTGAATGTGGCTGATGCAATCCACTGACTTCCCAGTGGATTGAGCCACAAGTTATATACACCATGAAGATGATTGATGTGATCAGATTAGCCATGCCAAAGTATAGTTTAAGAATCACCAATAGACATCCAGCTAAAGTCCATGTTGCCTCAGCTCTCCCAGAACCTAATTGATTCTTGAAAGCATTGCTGAATTATAGGTGTCCCTCATCCAGGAAAACAGACTAACAAAATCCAAAACTCTCAAAAAAAGTTACTACAAAATAATCCAAACTGCAATAAGATTTTCCCTGTCAGTTAGCCTTAAAGTATAAGTGCTTTACACATGTAAGCATTGTGTGATTTGCAAAAACGTGAATTGTATTCAATGTTTCTGTGTCACGTTCATTGTATAAAACAGATGGCACATGAATTAAAATCTCAACTTTTATGGAATATGAAGCACAGAGGAACTGATTGGAAAATAATCTAGGTTCAAAAACCCATTTTACACAAAACAATGAAGAGCAAAGGATAACCAGTCTGACCAGAGCAGTCACAAACCCTAGAGATTGAATCCAACCATCAGCACGTCTTAGACTTCTAAAATATCGAATGTTTTAGCCACTACACTCTTTTTTAATCTACATACTGTTGACTATAGTGTATGAATCATTCAACAGTCACAATTCAAGTTTGACCTTTTACTTTCTTATCTAGAGACAATTTCATTTTCAAGTGTCCAAGAATATTTAAACTATTTAAAGTATTTCAAGAGAACTTTTGGCCCAAGTCACCCAATCTCAATAGCTAACAGTTGCTGCCCCCTATAGGCCCAATCTCAAGAGAAGGAACTGGGACAAGAACAGAGGCTTGTAAGTTTCAAAGGCACAGCTCAACAAAGCAAGTTTTTAGGTTTTTTGGTTTTGGGGTTTTCTTCACAGAAAAACACAGTTGGTACCAGAGACTGTTGATGCAGTTCCCTGAAAAATTGTATGAGATATGACAAATTTCATTGGTTTCATCAACCACAATCTCCTTAAACCACCTCATGAGGGGCAAGAACTTTAAAGCAGCAGCCTCTCCACTCACAAAACAAGCAAATGAAACAAAATGAATCAAGTTAAGCGAGGTCTTCGGTCACATCTAACTGTGATTGCCACGGCTATACGATCGTGTGAAAATAAGTGACAAGGAGATATTTTCTCTTGTGTCCATTAGCATGTATCACATGTGAGAATTGAATTTTGGGGGATAGACCCTCTCCCTTTTGGAGATTTTGTGAAACTTTCCCTGTGATAAATATATAGATAATATAATATAAGTCCATCCTAAGGCTGAAAGAAAAGAAAAAGTTGTATACATAAAACAACTCGAACTTAAATCTCAGCTTCAGGATTTTTTTATCAGTGGAGATAATAATGACTACCTTCAAATGTCATTTTAAAGATTAGAGACATTTTATTTTTATAGGTTATATATACATATACATAAGCATATAAACATTTATATTTATTCATTGAATATATATACACACATATGGATATATACATGTGTATATATATATTCTCAATGAGTAGCATACGACAGTTCATAAAAGTGTTACCCCAGTCACACCCACTAATTTTATGATGTTCTGTAAGTCATTTCATAATTGGACTTTTGCTTCTTTATTTGTAAAGTGAGGAGCTTAGACTAATTCCTAGATTCCTCCTGGGCTGAGTATTCTAGCATAAGGCATTTGAGTTTGGCATCCTCTCTACCCATACCATTTGGACCTGTTTCTGTGTTTGGGCTGCCCTTATGTTGGATAAGTGGTTGAGAATCAATGCCCTCTAGCCATGTGTTTCCTCTGTATTCTGTACTCGGAGACCAGAAGGGGAGGAAAGTCTTCTTGGCTGATGTCCATTTCACTATTCCTAAATACAACTGGCCCCCCTGTTATGAGCTGAATTGGGTTCCCCCAAAATTGATGGGTTGAAACCCTAACTTCCAGTATCTCAAATGTGACTGTATTTGGAGACAGGGCTTTTAAAGAGATGATCAAGTTAAAATGAGGCCATCAGGGCGGGCCTTAATCCAATCTCACTGGTGTCCTTATAAGAAGAGGAAATTTGGACACACAAGATACACCACTTTGATACACCAGAGACACCAGGGTACATGCCCAAAAAGGAAAGACGGAGTGAGGACACAGAGAGAAGGCATTAGGAAAAGACAACATCTACAAGCCAAAAAGAGAGGCCTCAAAAGACCCAATCCTGCCAACACTTTGATCTTGGAATTCCAGCCTCCAGAATACGAAAAGATAAATTTCTGTTGTTTAAGCCTCCCAGCCTGCCGTATTTTGTTATGGCAGCCCTAGCAAACTAATACACTTCTTGCCTTAACTCTGTGACTTTGATGAACTTATGTATGTTCTCAGATTTCTTATACTTCAAATAGAGATACTTTCTTTGAAAGTTGTAAGATTAAAAAAACTGATGTATATAGATAACCTACTATGTGCCTAACACAAAGCAGTTACTCAAACATTAATTCTTTCCCTTCCTGAATCCTGCCTCTGCTGCCAAGTGAACTTGAATTTATGGAATGTAATTTCACCTATTCTTCGTTCTTCCAGTAGTCACATAGTCTATGTGTACGGAATTCAACGAAATATTTTAAAACAAATATTGATATGTAATATCGTTTGTGAAACTATAAACATTAGTTATATTTAATTAGTTATAGTTATAGTTATATTAGTTATGTAATTAGTTATACTTAACAACATATTTTGTTGAAAAGAACAAATAAATATGTGAAATAAAAAACCTCCTAATCACTCCGGATAGTATAGGTACCATATCTGAGTGAGCTCTAGGCTTGCCTTACAAAGCTTCATGGATTTCACCATTTAGATAAACACTTCAAAGTCTAATTGTTCATTCAGATCTCACCTTATGCATACATGTATGCTGAGCTTCCAAAACCTAGTATGATCAAGATCATCTTAATATGTCTTTTTTCTCTTCCCACCTTCTAGCAAAGGTTCAAACAAAAATGTTGGTGCTTGCTTGTCTTACAGCCAACATCATTTCTCTACCTTCAGTTATATCCCAGTTTCTGCCTTCTTATTTCAGTGTAGGGTTAACTCAGTATCTTCCTAATATATTTTTAAAATTTTACTTCTGCAGATTTTATGAACTAGTAAAGCTTAGGGCTAATAAAAACAAATCAATTACTATACTTATAAAACTATACAAATTCAAGGAGGCAAAACTTTCAATAAGAATACTTACCCTTCTTATTCTTTTGGCCCAATTCCATAGTCTTTTTATTTCTCGCTCCTCCCTTTTCCTCCAAATCCAAAACCCAAAGCAGACTCTCCCCAGAAGCCCATGAGAAAAGAAAAATAATGCAAACAAATGTAAGTTAAACTTTTTGCAAACTTCAGAAAATGAACTGTTCTGGTTCATTTCAAATTTTTTGGCAAAGATCCAGGATCAAATAAGAACCAAGATCAGATGTCCACCGTGAAGGGTGGAGAGTGCACACAGTCTAAAAGAAAAAGAAGAGCTGAACAAGTATTAATCTAATTAAAGAGGGAGCCAGCTTTCATAATCAGGTAAAGTCAAGAATTTTCCTCATATATGACTGAGAGAATTATCTGCCATAACCCCCCATTTAAGATTAAAAAGTAATATAGCAAAGTTCTCAAACTGACAACTGCTTGAATAAATAGATGATGAAACTTGAATAATCTTAACTTTAGCATAAATGGTAAATACAGGAAAAGAGAAAAATCATTTGAAATTAAATGTGTCAATCTGGTTCTTTGGTTCCAAGTAGCCCCAAGTATGACTATTTATTTGAGAAATAGCAATAGAATAAAAGACACAATTCAAAAAATAGAAGAGAACATTTATTAAAATTCCAGTTAGTATCTTTGGTGGACAGGGTTAATTAGCCAACTCAATCCCAATCACAGCTCCTCTTCTTTAAACACCTTCCAATGACTGGTCCATGGTTGCCATGTGACCCAATTCTGGATAGTGATATTTAAACAGAAGTCACCAGGTAGGACTTTCAGGAAAGATTTTTTCAATATACAGCTATCTTTAGATATAGAAAAGATACAAATTCATTTCAGCCTTTTGTCTTTATCTTTTTTCTTTTGTCGAACCTGACAAGATGCAAAAAAGTGCAGTAGAGCTGTCTTACGACCATAAAGAGATAAGCACAAGGAAAGAGGTCCACATGCTAAAGATGGCCAGAGCCCCAAGATGGAGAAACCCTCTTTGCTGGATCAACCCCAGGCTGCCTATCCCCAGATTCCTGCTTCAAGAGACAAACCCTTTTGTTTATTAAGCTACCATAGTTGGATATTCTACTAGTCATGGCCAAACACACTTGTAACTGATAAAATATCTTTAAAGAGATTTATAAGGTAGTTCATCCATAAAAACAAGAACAGGTTCCTATGAAAAAGGAAGAACCAGAGAACTTGAAAGAATTCTTGTGATTTCTACACAAGATTGTCAAATTTTAAAAAATAATAATAGAAGGGTTAAAGGATAGAGTAAAATTGGGAATTCCCTGGTGGCCCAGTAGTTAGGACTCAGCACTTTCACTATAGTGGCCCGGGTTCAATCCCTGGTCGGGGAACTAAGATCCTGCAAGACGTGCAGTGCGGCCAATAAAAAATAAAGGATAGAGTAAAATCGATTTCTATGATTGTAAAACAAAAAGCAAAGATATAAAATTTAAGAGAAAAGTTCAAGGAAATGGCAGATAAATCCAGTAGGCATAAAATCTGGTCCAATAAGATCTCCAGAGCAAAAGAAGAGGAAACAAATGGGAGAATATAATCAAAGAAATTGAAAGAAATTTATTTTTCCACTGAACTGAAGTTCAGTTCAAATTAAAAGGAATCACCAAATGTCAAACAAAATGAATGGGAAAAATATCTATACCTTGGTACCTTATAGGGAGGCTTTAGGAGTCTAAGAATACTGATACATCTAATAAGCAATCAGGAAGAAAATATAAGGGTTTCATCTACAAAGAAATTGTCAACAGACTTTTCATCATCAACAGAAGAGGCTAGTAGAATATTTAGCAATGTATTTAAAGTTCTATAGGCAAATGATATTCAATGTAATATTGTACATTCAGGTGAACTATTATTTTAGTACGAGGATGTAATAAGAATCTGACTCCATTCTTGACATTGTACCACTGACAGTTTTCAATCTCCACCCCTCTTGGTTCCTTCGTGCCCTACATCTAGGCAAACTTATAAGAAGGACCATGTACTTCCTCTCTTGGCACTGGCAGTGGTTCAAATGCTCACTCTAGCTTTATGGTACCTCTAATCACAATTAAAGCTAAAGCCACTTGTCCCTCCTTTCACTCAAGCCTCTTCTGACTGGCTTGGGTACCTGCCCTGCCATCTCCCAAGAAAGCCTCATTATGTAAGTGATCATTTTTCACACCACCCGGCTGAATGTATGATGGCATGTCTCAACATTTAGACCAATTTTGAGTGGGGGACTGATCCAGTCCACCTGGAGGCAACCACAATATACAAGGCCTGAAAAAGCTAACTTTCCATGTACCTTTCTGCAAAAAAAAATCTATTGAAGATGTTCTCCAGAAAAGTGTAAAATGTTCCCAAGATGATATCTATCTTAAAAAAGAAATATGTTTCAAGACATAGAAGACTTAATTCAGCAGTGTGATAAAAATAAATCCTGGGATTTCTATGGCAACTCCAGAAACGAGTTAGACCAAATCAGAACAGGAAGTCAGAACTCCAAGTACTCAGAATTTCTAGAATAACTTCAAGACAAATGACTGAGAAGTTTAAACTTCTTAGTGACATGAATTAAACATGTTTCTTATGTCAATAAGAATAAGACAACTGAAAACTTCAGGGGGAAAAGAGCTCAATTAAAAAGTTATAATTCAAACACAGAGCAAACTGAAATGAGAAATGATCTTGAGTAATTGACGGTAGGAAATACAAACAGCAACAATGCAAAGAATCTCTCTGGCACTGATATTCATTTAGCAATGTAGAGTTATTATTCTTTCTCTGTGTGTCAGATCTTACTATTTGGTTCTTCAGGTAAAAATATATACATGCTATATTATGAATATTCTTCATTACTGTCCAACTTTAGGATCAACATATAGATAAAGCATAAAAGATATAGTTTCAGATTAGAATGTCATTGTTAAAAATCTTAACAATGAAAAATAATATCTTAGGGGCTTCCCTGGTGGCTCAGTGGTTGAGAATCTGCCTGCCAGTGCAGAGGACACGGGTTCGAGCCCTGGTCTGGGAAGATCCCACATGCCGCGGAGCAACTAGGCCCGTGAGCCACAATTACTGAGCCTGCGCGTCTGGAGCCTGTGCTCCGCAACAAGAGAGGCCGCGATAATGAGAGGCCCGCGCACCGCGATGAAGAGTGGCCCCCACTTGCCACAACTAGAGAAAGCCCTCGCACAGAAACGAAGACCCAACACAGCCATAAATAAATTTAAAAAATTAAAACCTTTAAAAAAAAAAAATAATAATATCTTAGCTAACAGACACCTGAAATAAAGATGGAGAGGGTAAGAGGAGACAGAGTAAGATATTGTGTGTGTGTGTGTGTGTGTGTATATATATATATAGAGAGAGAGAGAGAGACATAGATACACATATGTGTATATATATATACACACATAAAAGATATATAAAAAAAATATGTATATATAAAAGATATTGTGTATATATACAAACAATATCTTCTTTATGGTTTTTTTTAATAAATAGAAGTTCTTAATTTTAATGATGTCCAATGTATCAATGTGTATTTCCCTGGTGATGACATTCTGGGCCTGTAGTTTTCTTCTGGATAAGTCTTAAATTATGAATTTGATTACATTAATAGATATAGGACTATTCAGATTTTTCTGTTTCTTGTTGTGTCAGTACTGATAAACTTATTTTTTAGGAATTTGTCCCTGTCATATAAGTTGTCAAAATTATTGTAATAAAGTAGTCTATAATATCTTTTTCTTACCTTGTACTAGTGTATGATATATACTCTTTGTTTATAGAATATATATATTCTCTATCTTCTTAAATTTTTAAATGTATGTATATGCATATATATACATATATATAATAAAGGGATATATAAAGCACACTTGTGAAGCAGTAAGAAAATATTGACAAACCAATATTAAAAATGGGCAAAAGACAAATATTCTCAGTTTCTTTATCTATAAAATGAAAATAATATCTACTCCACAGAGCTGAATTAGAAAATCTTTGTAGAATAAAACACATGAAATGAGGCAATTATAATTATTTTATTATTGTTGTTATCTAATATTAAAAGAATCTAAGAAGTAAACAAAGTTGGATGATAGATACAAAGACATAAGGAAACATAGCCTATTTCAAATTTTCATCTTTCAACTAGATGTGTTGTCCCATAAGGAGAGTCAGAACGAGAAAAAGAAAAAGAGAAAAAGATTTATCAATGTGGATGGAAGATTTGCTACCAAATAAATTTAAGCCAGTGCAGGAAACACAGTCTGAATAAATCAATTTTCATTAATATCAACTCTTTACTCCATCAAGACTGTGTCACCATTTTCTAAAAGAAGAATGTCTTCTGATCTCATAGGAAATATTTTATAGATCCAGAGCTAGAAAGATTGGAAACAAAACTTCTGATTTTTCAACTTCAGAAAAATCTCTTCATTATCAGTATGCATTTATCAACTTTATCTGCTAAATGACATTGATAATAAACCTAAAATAATACCTAAGTTAAAAAACATATGCGTAAAATACCAATAAAATAATAACAGAATATAAAAATAGTATTCACTAAACATTTAGCAGCACTAGCTAAACCACATGGATTTGTTTTATATTGTTGCCAAAAAAAAATCATTTTAAGGTTTGTCATTAGTTTGGACTCTAAAGCTGACAACACTTTGTAAAGTAAATTTTGTATTCATGCAAAGTATTGGACATGATTATACATTACCTTAAAAATTCCTCAGAGTTCATGAGTTTTTTCAACACCTATGCAGCTTAAATATATTATGGGATGTCATTAAAAGTGTGATGGATGGACATTTAAATGAGGTGCAGCCAGCTGCTGTGAGGCAGCCACTAACCTGAACTAGATCCCAGAGTGGCTCACCTTTTTTTAAAAAATTAATTAATTAATTAATTAATTTACTTTCAGCTGCATTGGGTCTTTGTTGCTGTGCATGGGCTTTCTCTAGTTGCAGTGAGCGGGGGGCTGCTCTTCGTTGCAGTATGCAGGCTTCTCATTGCGGAGGCTTCTCTTTGTTGCGGAGCACGGGCTCTAGGCACGCGGGCTGCAGTAGTTATGGCACGCGGGCTCTAGAGCACAGGCTCAGTAGTTGTGGCGCACGGGCTTAGTTGCTCCGCGGCACGTGGGATCTCCCTGGACCAGGGCTCGAACCCATGTCCCCTGCATTGGCAGGCGGGTTCTTAACCACTGCGCCACCAGGGAAGTCTCGGCTCACCTATCTTGAGTTCAAGAATTCTACATGGAAAATAATCCAAAGTGAAACTGGTCTTTAATCTAAATGAATAATAAAGCTGCACCAAAAAAACAACAAAAAAAAACATCAGAGGAAGGCATTATTTATATTTTAACATCTAATTTTTATCCTAGAATTTATCTATGAACCTTACTGTTCCTTAATGGACTCACAAAATGTGCACAGAAATGTATTTTTAATGGGGAGTGTTAACTGAGACCATTCTCCCAAATTTTTATTTTCTTGTAAAACCTTATCCTCTGGAATTACTAAGTTTTGCTTGTTTGTTTTTGTTGTTGTTTTTGTTTTGGCCATGCCACACGGCTTGCGGGATCTCAGCTCCCCGACCAGGGATTTGAACCCGGGTGACAGCAGTGAAAGCCCAGAATCCTAACCATTAGGCCACCAAGAACTCCCAATAAGTTATCATTTTAAAGGGCAATCAGGCTGTTTCTCTAGAGGTAGAGCCTTAAATTCTGCTTTGAAGGAAAGAACTTTTTTTTTTTTTCCTGTTCTTTTTTCTAAGCATGGACATTTGGCATATTCAACATGAAAACCAGGACCTCTTCTGGAATTCTCTATCTTGAAATATGGAAGAGGTAGGCCATGAGGGGATTGTTTTCTTGTTGGTGAAGAGTGGCCTTAGTGGGCCATGATGCTTCCCAAAGTTCAGGTGAATGGATTCTGAGAGGGAAGCTGGATGGGCAAGGACATTGACAGGGTAGATGTCCTGGTAGATGGGGGTAGAGAAACCTGTTCAGGGGAAACATTGACAGATGGAGAGTGGGCTGGGGTAGATAAGACTAACTTCAATTCAACATGTTTCACTAAGGGTCACACTTGCAGCCATTGCCTGAGGCTGCATTCTGGATATTTAGAGCTGAAGTTCAGAGTAGAAAAGGAAGGAAGGAGGCCAAAGGGGAGAAGATGACCATTATCTTCCAAAGTTCCATAAAGCTAGTTGCTGTGTAACTCTCAGTTTGAAGAAGAAATTAATGACTCAGATTAAAACTTGTTTTCCAGATAAATCTCTGTTATAATGTTCAGTTAACTAACGTGGATAGCTATTTACTCCCTAAGAAAGGTATTACAGTTCACAACTTAAATAAGATAATAATAAGTAAGTTTTTAAGTGAATAAATTTAACGTTCTTTTATGGAGGCCAAAGTTTGCTAGGATGAACAAAACAAAACCCCTTAATAATTAAAGAAAAACTCAAATTAATGGATACAGTAAGAATCAATTTAGTTTACAAACAACTTTTTAATTCACCTTCATTTTCTGAGAAACAGATAATATTTTGAATAGTAGGCCCTAGTCTTCCTTCAAGGTAAGGAAAAATCATAACAATTAACATTTATACAGGGACTTCCCTGGTGGTCCAGTGGTTAAGACTCCACGCTTCCCCTGCAGGGGCCACAGGTTTGATCTCTGGTCGGGAAACTGGGATCCTGCATGCCGTGCAGCATGGCCAAAAATATATACATATTAGTCTATCAATAAAAATGTATGATTCCAATTTAATAAAAATGCACAAAATTTTTAAAAATAATTTACACAACCTTGGAATATGAAGTTTAACTTCCATTGAGAGTCCATGGATGGTATCTATGAACTTTGTGAAACTATGTGAAAATATTAGCCTTAACTGCATTTTAATGCATTTTTTCTGAGAGAATATTCACAAATTTTTATCAGATTCGGAGTCCAACGTCCCCCAAAATGAATAAGCAGTCCCCAGAGGAGGCCAGAAGCAGTCCCCAGAAGCAGTCCCCAGAGGAGGCCAGAGCCACCACATTGGAATAGATGGCATTGGAAGCCCTGATCTTGTCTAGGAGAGAACGAGTATCCCCACTGGGGGTCTCACTCTCCCCAGCGTGAGGCACTACTTTGTCTTAAGCAGGAAGAGTCTCCACCCTGTCTTTCTCACGGCTGTCAGCCACAGGGAACAAACAGAGGATACGAGTAGCCTCTCCATTTCCTCCTCTCTTGCAAAGAACATTCGAGTCCGGGCCCTGGGTCTGCCTTCTCGAGGGTTGGAGAGGTAGGAAAAGACCCCTCATGCCACTGGCCAGAGTCTGATTTGCAGAACCCAACTCTCGCCTGCAGATGGGTCTCAAGGTTGAGTTTTGAGAGCCCATATTAGGTTCCCGCAATTGGCCTCAGGTCCATGCCATATACTTTAATGCAACTTTAGCTGGGAACCACAACTTTGAGAATAATTGGACCCCCCATCAATACTGTTGATCTCCCTCTTGGTCCTAGCATTTCTTCTTTACTAGTTAGAACCCAGAAGAGTGGATGAGTAAGTACCTAGGAATCCAGAACTCCAGTAGGAACCTCTAGAACAGACTTTGCAATTTACAAAATACGTTCACTTTCATTATCTCCTCTACTCTTTGTTACAACCCTAAAATTTAGATAAAGTATTATCATTCTATATACGAAAAATGTTCAGGTTTGGACAGCTGGTAAATTGTAAGGCTAGGGTTCAAATGCAGATCATTGACTCCAAGTGAATTGCTTTTTACATCTCCTCATCCCAACAGATACAGAGCCAAGGTCATTCCCCTGAGGATGGTGTGCGCCACTATGGTCCATTCAGATATCAGGATCTGAGGAGAACCTGACATCCACCCAGCTAAGTGTGTTAAGTGGCCACCCTTTCCCCCTGATATTTAGATAAACAGCATTGCCTTCCTTATATCATCCTCATCACTTCTGTTACCTTAACTGGTAGGCATTAAGTGGAGACTTCAATCACCAAAATATATGGAAGTAGAGATTAGAGAGAAGGGGTGAATATAGTACTGATGCCTTAATTTCCACAGATAAGCACCAAAGAAACTAAATGAACTAATTCTTCTCTAACCAAATACTATTGAATTATCATTAACGTTTCTTCCTTGGTTATGAGAAGGACATGTGTTCTAAGGGCCTCGGAGGGTAATGGGAGATTAGGCCCCATTATAAGGGAGCTACCCACCAATATTCTTTCTGTTACTCATACATGTGTCTAAATTCCCACTTAGTTCCTTTGATATTCAGCATCCTCATGGCTTTATCAGTCACCCCCACTCAGGCCACCTCATCCATCTCTTCTCTCCTACCATGAATCAGCTCAATCCCCTCTCCTTACCTCTGTTCTCCCCTGAGCTCTGAGTGATCTGACCTTTCAGCTGGGTGCCCTTACAGGTTGCTTCTTGGAAGGATATTTCAGGGAGAGACAAGAGGAACCAGACCACTATCCAGAGCAGACGGATTAGTAAATTGGGATGTAAAACAGGGAGCTAAGTTTGTGATTAAGAATATAGGCTTTGGAGACAGATATATGGATGTCCAAATATTCAAATCCTACCCCTGCCACATATGCACTTTGAGTGTATCTCTTATTGATAAATTGGCCAAGCATCAGTTTCCTCATTTGTCAACATGAAGATAATAACACCTGCTTCATCTAGTTACTGTGAGATTAAATAAGATAATATGTGTAAAGTTATTCCACAATGTCTGTTACATAAAAGGTGTTTAATAAAGGAAAACATAACTTACTGTATTCTATGAAGATTTTCTTAGCCAGATCTGAACCTCCCTAAATCTTACAGCTTTTTTGCTCATGCTAAAAAATGCTATTTTATAGCCATTTATCTCAGTTATCGGTGTTCATGCACCATCTCATCTACTGTTCTTGAAACTGTTTGAAGGAAAATCTTGCGTCTTATACACTTTTGCATTTTCCTTAATGCTCAGCAATACTCTGTGTAAAGTAAATATTGAAAGTTAAAAGCAATTTGCATTTAATAGCATGTCCTCACTGTAAGACTGATCTCACTATTTAGCTATGACGCGTGCCTTTGGCATTCAAAGCTGATGCCTCAACCACACCCAAACTTTCCCCTATCCGTGTTCTGCTAAAGGACCCAACTGAGAGGGGATGGGGGCTTCTAGAGGAGAAGGCCACCAGTCTGAAGAGGGAGACTTTATTCTACAACATTTCGCAACATTCTGAATTATTTTACTCAGTACTTAGTTAATTTTTTAAAGGAAGAGGAGGATTAGGAGAAAGAAAAGGAAAAAAAAAAAAAAAAAACCCCACTACTCTTGGTCACAGACCTTCCAAGGAGCAGAATTTGAGTTAGGGGGCCCTCCGTTGCAACAAAACACAGTTAAAACCTCCAGGGCTGAAGGTACAAAACCATGTGTTACGAATGACAGTCAGTGTGAATATGGCTTTTCCAAAGCGTACATTTGATTAGATTGTCCGTGGCCCAAAAGGCACTAAATTTTAAAATACAATTTTATTAGGATAGATATTTATAACCAAGAAAGTGCTTTTATGAGAAGATTAACTCAAGGGAGATACATTCTGTCCAAGCAGAGCAAAATATACACTTTTTTTTTTCCAATTTAACTGCTAATGAATCTAAGTTTTTTGGGTTTTGTTTTTCTTTTTTAAAGTGCCAAATGACCTCTGCAAATAGTCTTGCTAGTGCTTCTGAATGAATTGGGTTGCTGGTAATTAACATCCATTTAACATCCCCCATTGAAGAAGAGTCTGTAAGACAGTCTGGCCTGATTAAAAGCCAGTGATGGTATGTGTCTTCATGTTGCAGGAAACCTCTTAGAATGTGCCTGGTGTGCTGAGAAAATCCTATGTTTTGTAAATAACCTCCCTCAAGTCTGATCTGAAAGTGCTCTCTTCCTGATTTCATCAATAAGGTTACTATGTGACTTTAAAAAATTCCACTGCTCTAGGAAAACTTCTGTTTCCTTTTATGCCCAGATTTAGCAGGTTTTTCAAAGCCCTTCTTATTAAGAAAAGTTGTGGCTGGAAAAATGGATAAGTAGTTACAACTATTCCAGGAAGCTATACATATTCTGGTTTAAGGCATTTAAGAAATTATCCTCTCCTTTATTGTCTCCCAGGGCCCACCTACAACTGGGTGCTGCCCTCCCAAAGTGAAGTGGATGGTCCTAAATGATCATAGGTGGGTTTTAAAAAATAAACACAAAATTAGTTTCACACCTACTTAGACAGCTTAGAATTTTAATGTGTGAAGTATGCCAGGACTCTGCAGTGAAATAAAGCTTTGCATTCAAACTGATGTCAGCCAATCAGAAAACCGTACAGAGAGCTGCCCATTTCATAATTAGGGAGCATTACTCCAAGTTCTAGATTTTACTTATTAATGAATAAAGCATTTCTTGACCCAGTTTCACCATTTATTCAGAAGGACCTTGTTTTCAAAAAGCGTTAAAATAGCATGAAGGCCCTGATTTATGCCCACCAAATCCAGGAAATTCAAAGTTAATCCTCAGAACTATTTGTGTCTAGTTTTGCAGCAAACATTCTATATAATACTGTGCTCTGTTCGAGGATGACACAAAGTAAAGAGACCACGCAGGCCGTCCTGCAAGCTTGACTTTTTCAGCTTCAAAACTTTAAGTTATACACTGACATATTTTCTATTGCATTTCTCTTTCTGCCATAGCTTATTTCAGTTTTGTTTGCCTGTTCTTGATTATACCTTTGACATCCATGGGACTTCATCCAATAGTCAGGAGCAATGGCAACTTTGACCAAGAGTCCCAGTGGGGTAAGAACACTCAGAGGCCAGGAGGTGATAACAGTTACAAAAGCTCTTCTTCTTCCTCCTTCCCCAAACTCCTCTCCCTGGAATCATTTTTAGACATACCAGATATTGAGGAAAGGTTCTTAGTGAGAGGAAAACAATACCAAAAGTGATTGGAATATGATTCAGGAGACCATCATTCCCGTTCCCTCCCTGGAATGCCATCTGTTCTCTATGTCTAGACAGTCCAAACCCTCACTCATCCTACACATGCCGTTCACATGCCATCTCTTTCAGCAGGTTATCCCTGTCTTTGGGTTCCAGTTTCCCCAAGTGTGACATTAAAGGGGAGATTCAGATCTTGAAGGTCTGCTCCAATCCTGAGATGCTGTCTTTTCGTAACCTCCCAAGTACACAGTGATGTTCCAGGTCTGAACCTGGAAATTCAAGAATATTTTGTCCTATTCATGTGGTACTTAACATTTGCTGACTTATACTACTTCAAATCCCAGCTTTGCCACCCGCTACCTGTGAGACCTTGAGCAAGTTACTTAATCTCTAATTCTCAGTTTCCTAATCTGTAAAATGCAGATCATAATGGTATGCAGCATACATTGCAGAATTGTTTTAATGACTACAGGACAGAACACATAAAAAGAGCTCACCACCACGACTGACAATTAGCAAGCACTCCATGAATATTAGCTCAAGCTAATTCTGGCTGTTTTTTCATGTATACGTTCCCCATCATCCCAAACATGATCATAAGCTACTTGAAATTGAGAATGATATGTTTGTTTGTGTGCCCCTATCTTGCTTACGACAATGTCCTAAATATAATAGGAATTGAACAGCGTTTTGTTGATTACTTGATTGTTACCGCTTTATGTCTGATTTTCAGTCATCAACTTTTCTGTACCTAGGTTTTCTATCTATGAAGATGTAACTTCTGCCAGTTAGCTCGTAAAACTGTGTGGAGATAATGATCCATGACAATAGTTTACATTGTTTCCGACTCCATTGCTATGTACATAATTTTAGAAGAGCAGTCTAAAAGCAAGAGCCTATTGGAATTAGGTTGGGCTCTGCCCTGTTCAGAAGGCACTCAGCCAAAAAAGGCTGAACCAAAGTTAATGGAAGCCATTGTGTTTCTCCATTACACTGTACATTCCAGTGGTTTTGAGTATATTTGTGTGTTTGTCATTTGTTTTTGAGAGAAGGGAGGAGGAAAGGATGATGGGAGAATGGGAAGGGGAAAGGTGTATAGAGGAAGAAAGAAGGAAGGGGAGAGGAAGAAACCAAAAGGTAAGAACAGAGAAAAAGAAGATGGAATGAAAGGTGTTCTAGGAGAGACAGGGTGAAAGGCAAGGACTTGTGAGGAAGGAAGGGGAGATAAAGAGAAGAAAGGCTACTGTGTTTCCAAAGCTGTAGAGAAAACTCCATCTCCAAGTCCAAATGCACAGCCTGCTTACCTGGCCTCAAAAATGTTAACAAGAGGCATGGGAATTACTTAAAGAGGGTTTCACTCTGAAGCTGAAAGTTGGCCGACTCTATTATTAGCTTACTGTTGTTATTTGATGGAGATTTCCATTGTGGAATAGAAAATGGTGGGTTTGCAGGCTGAGGGAACCACATCAAATCATTATTTCTAGTCTGACTTTTCTACTGAAGCCTCTTCACGATCCTGAGGAGAGTGGGTGTGCAACAGACATAGGTTTTTAGAGATTTTTTTCCTACCGGGTGCTTTTTTCCCCATTCACACATCAGAGACTTCTAAATTCCAAGTTTTGTAAGGAAAAAGACAGGGCTGCAGTGACTTCCCAACTGGCTGAATGCGCCCCCAGAAGAACCAGCATCATTTCACAAAGCAGTTTCAACAGTCTACACGGACGTCTTCTGGGTTGCTGAATCGTTTGCCTTTCAGTTGACTTAAGAATGCAGCGCTCTTAACCAAACCATGGCCCCACTGGGGAAACCAATCAGACACCAGGCTTAAAACCCAAAAAGTAACATGAATGGCCTTCTGTGAATCCGAGATAAAGGGTGGTGTTGTTAGGAATTACCCAACCTTCCAAGCAGATCTGCGTGTATAGAAATTGATTAACACACCCCAGTCCCAATCCACCTACCTTTCGGGAAAACACGTTTCTCTGCATCCACATAGGCGGCTTATCTCTGTGGGCTACAGGGATCTTCAGTGAAGATTAAGTGTGTTTCGTAGGGGGGACATCAGCAAAGATCCCTGTAAGATATGACTTTCAAAGTCAGAACTATCAGGAGTGGCATTTGGAGGTTTTAACTGCAAATGTTATCAGCAAGCCTAGCGGCAGCTGCTTCTCTAACAAACACATGGATTTACTGGATTGCCTTAGCTCGCACAAGGGAAGAAATCATTTCCTGAGAATTCTGAGTTCTGAAGGCTACTATCTCTCCAAAGGCTACATTCCTCTGCTGTGTAGCAGTGGACATCCCTGGCCCGTTTCCATGGAAGCACATCGCAGGAGACTCTAGTACCTGGGTACTGGACCAAGAGCTTTCCACTCTTAGAAAATATATTGGCCTCTAGAATTTCAGTGCCATTTGAAAACAGATACTTCAGTTTTTAAGAGTTCTCTTGTGAAATGTGCAGCTATGTCAGGATTTAAGTCATGCCTTATCACGAGATGGAAAAACAAGTCTATGAGGGTTAGAAAAGGTGAATTTACATAAACCTCCCTATATGTGCTTTCCTTGCACTGCTCTGGAACACTCTGACACTCTGAAACCAGGACTATTTGAGACATTTTGGTATCAGGGAGTCAGACGGCATAGGTTTCAATCACAACCCTACCACCTCTAGCTGTGTACCTTGGGTAAGTTTCTTGACTTCTCTGAGTCTCAGTTTCCTCATTTGTATAATACAGATTTTTAAAAACAACTGGACTTCTAGGGTTGTTATGAGAATAAAATGATATAATGTATATGAGGCCCAGCATAGAAGAAGCCGTCAGTAAGTAATAGACTCCTCTGATGTGAGATCAAAGTGGGTAAGGAACTTGATATCAAAAGAGAGTCATTATGGAAACTAAAATTCATGTTTCCTAACTTGTCCAATGGCCTGTTAAACTACATCACCTCCCTGCCTAGCGGCTGTCTTTCTCCGAAAATTTTTCAAGTTAATTCTCATGTCATGTTACAGTCAGGTGTCTAAAGAATGTAATTCTGCTCCCCGCTAGGACAGGAGTATTCTGATGCATATATGTTAACCCGGGAAGTTTTGGGTTTATTTTTTTAAAAAAAGTTTTTATCTGCCACCATCCCCGCCCTTGCTTGCTCCTTGAGCCCTTCAATCCAGGCCCCTGGCTGTTTAGTTCCCCCACAGAATTCTCCCCTGACTCTTCTTCAAGCCTCACTCTTCCCTCCAAGTTCAGATTAAGATCTTTATAGTACACTCCTAATTAATACCACCCTCCTTGTTTTCTCTGAAATGCATAGAATTTATGGCCTATAAAAAACAATTTTAAGATGTGGTACATATGTACAATGGAATATTACTCAGCCATGAAAAAAGAACGAAATAATGCCATTTGCAGCAACATGGATGCAACTAGAGATTATCATACTAAGTGAAGTAAGTCAGAAAGAGAAAGACAAATACCATATGATATCACTTACATGTGGCATCTAAAATATGGCACAAATGAACCTATCTACAAAACAGAAACAGACTCACAGACATAAAGATCAGACTTGTGGCTGCCAAGGGGGAGGGGAGGGAGAGGGATGGAGTGGTAGATACAAACTATTACATTTAGAATGGATCAACAACAAGGTCCTACTGTATAGCACAGGGAACTGTATCCAATCTCCTGGGATAAACCATAATGGAAAAGAAGATGAAAAAAAAGAATGTCTCTATGTGTATCACTGAGTCACTTTGCTGTACAGCAGAGATGGGCACAGCATTGTAAATGAACTATCCTTCAATTTAAAAAAAGAAGAAAAAGAAAAAATTTTACATTTAATTATATCTTATTCTTACTGGTTCATGTATTAATTGTATCTCTAGCTATATAAGTTCTTTGAGCACAAAGACCATTTTCTGTATTCTTCCCCCATAATTGCCAACCTAGTTTTCAGCAGAGAAGGTGCTCAATAAATACTTTTTTTAATGAATTGAGAATTATCAATTGGTAGTTGATATAGTTCTATCAAAATTATCATCTGCTTTTACATCAACCACCTACACAGAGTGTTTGCAAATGGGGCTTCAGCCATGGCAATATCTTGCCCGGTGCTTCTCTCTCTCTCAGCTCTACCTGTGACCTATACTTAACATCTATTACTATCCCAGTATCACCAACAGTGCGACCTAAGCATGTTTCCACTTCCCCAGCACTGAATCGATGCTTCCTTGAGTTCAGGGCTCACAGGAAGGATACATGGCTATCAGGCACTAAAACATGTGCTTTCTACTGTAAGAAATATTATAGAAAAAGCCAAAGCAGAACAAGGCCCCACATAGATGCCTTGGACCTTCAAATAATATAATACCTCTGTAGAATTCACAGAAGCAAGAAGCATGGGTAGGTCAGCCCAGGAAACAAATTAAGTATGGAGGAAGAAGGTGGTGCCTTCACGTTGGAGGAAAGTGAACCACCATGCAGTCTACTGCAGGGAAGAACACGAGCAAACAAACAGATGACATTCCATAAAATTGCACAACTCAAACATAATGCAGTTAACATTTAGTAGAGATGCTTCCAATTTTGTTTCCAGGTAAATATATATATATATATATATATATATATATATATATATATATATATATATATATATATATACATGTTTTTAAGTTGGGATCACCATGTACATAATGCATTTATGAAATAACATTTATTTCAATTAATAATTTATCATAATTATTTTTATGTCATTCTATATACTTCTGCAAGATTACTTTCAATTGCTACAGAGTATTCCATTGCATTGGGTGGAGAAATTTCTACAAAATTTCCATTTAATGACATTATTAGCCATCCCGAGATACAAATTTATAGCTAAAACTTTTGTGTATCCTTTATGATATCCTTAGAAGTTCCTGGAAGTGGAATTTCTGGTACCATCAATTCTTGCTCTCTTAACTCTATATCTTCCCTCCAGTCACTAGTTCATTGCTGATGTTTGTGCTGCGAATCTTCCACTTAACTCTCCAAATCCACTCCCTGCCCCTCTTCTGTATCTCGGGAAATAGATCTGCATGAACTTCACTGACAAGCTCCCTGGCCTTCTTGCTTTTGTTTGGGTTCAGTCACTGAGGCATGAAACCAGAGATCGGAGGGATGGAGAGAGGAGAGTAAAATTGGGGTAGACATTCCCTTGACTCCTTTACCTGGAATGTTGGCCATGGGCTAACTGCATCCCTCCACTGAGCATCACAACTTCCATCAGGGGGTCCTCTCCACGTAGCTCTTCTCCCTTTCCCTCTCCAGGTTCTAGTAATGACTCCCTTCTCTCGCCTCTTCAGGTTAGGGTAGTAACAGAGTCCACTGTTAGGTTAGGCCCGCAGTACTGTGTTATCCTTTATGGTTTCCCCACTCCCTGTCCAAACCTTTGCAAACAGTCCATTTATTAAAATCCTAAATTATCTAAATTGAATTTGCCATCAGTTCACTGTCATGCCACTGTCCGAGCCATCCCCTCTACAGCAAAACTCCTTGCATGAGTTGTTCTCATTTATTGTCAAGGCTTTCTCTCTTCTTTTTCTTTTTTAAAATATTTATTTATTTATTTATTTGGCTGCGCTGGGTCTTCATTGCTGCATGCGGGATCTTTAGTTGAGGTATGCAGGATCTAGCTCCCTGACCAGGGATCGAACCCGGGCCCCCTGCTTTGGGAGCATGGAGTCTTAACCACTGGACCACCAGGGAAGTCCCTCTCTTCTTTTTCTATCTTAAGAAACTCCAATCGTTCTTGTGTCCCACCACTATCACAAAACAGCAATGCACCTCACGTTGCCAAATCCAAAGCATAGATTTGAGCCCCATCTTTCTTGGCCTATCAGTAGCACTTGGTCCAGTGAATCTGTCATTCGTTCTTCAAACACTTTGGTCACTTCACATCAGGGAGATCATTTATAGTTCACCTTCCTTTGATGGTTCTTCCTTACCTCTCTTAACCTCTAACACTAAAATTGTAAGTGCCCCAGTCTTTGGACCTCATCTCTTCTCTATGTTTACTTCTTCTTGGTGATTTCCTTTAGTCCCATGGCTTTAACTATCATCTCAATACCAACTACTTCCAAATTCATATCTGCAGTCTGTACCTCTCCCCTAAACTCCAGACTCACATATCCAACTGCTTACTCAACATCTCAATCAAAACTTATCTCTACTGTCTCATATATAAATCCTAACCCTTGATTTTTGTTTTTTTCCCCTGCAAATGTGTAGATGGCAACTCAGTTTGTCTAGTTTCTCAGACCCAAAACTTTGGAGCCATCTTTCTTTCTCCCATACTATGTGTCCACTCTATCAGGAAATCCTGTGGACTCTGACATCAAAATGTACAGAAACCCACAACTCTCTCCAGTATGATTTCTCACCAAGGTGAGAGAAATGCCTCGGAACTGGTCTATTTTCTTTCTTGTTTTGCCCCTTCCCCAACAGACTCTTCTTCTTAGAGCAGCCAGATTATGTTATCCATCTGCCCAAACCCCAGTGGCTGATGTCTTTATTTAACGTGCAAGGCCCTAAGTCATCTTGCCTCTGCACACGTCCCTCTATTCTTATCTCTTACTCCTCTCCCCTTCACAGATTGTCCTTGCTAGTTCAACACACCAAGCTTGCTCTTAACCTCAGGGCCTTTGCATTTACTTTCCTTCTTCCTGGAATGTTCCTGAAATGTTTGTCTGCTAGATATTCACAGAGATTGCTTCCTGAGTTTCTTTATGTATCTGCTTAAATATCATGCCATCAGAGAGATTTTCCATAAGGATCTTGTCTTGAAAAGCACACAACGAATCCCCTTGCAAAACTCACTTAACCTGCTCCTGTTTTTATAGCAGCGATCACCACTTGCTGTATTTTATGTTCACTTTTATGTCTTTGTAGCCTTTTCCTTGCCCCTAGGATTAAGCTCATTGAGAGCAGAGATACATTTGCTCCCTACTGTATCCCCAGCACTTAGAACTGTGCTTGGCACATAGAAATGCACTTAATGGATAAACAAATGAATGAAAAGATGTGTGCATTTCTTTTTAAATGTTTATTATAAAAGTTTAAAAACATACACAAATTAGAAGAAATCGTTTAATGTGTCTTCATTTATTCATTAATGAACTTCAACGATTATGAATATAAGGTCAATTTAGTTTTATTCTTTCCATTTGACTTCCCTCCACTCACTTCCTACTAGATAGTTTTAAAGCAAACTCCACAAGTCATGTCATTTCATCTGTAAATTATACGTGTATTTTTAATTGTCCTCTAAAAATGTATGCAATTTATACTCACGGTGAGCAGTGTTGAAAAAGCCCATTTCCTCATCTCCTACTCATACTAGCAGATATGATCTTATAAAAATCATCTTTGCCAGTTTTATTGGTGAAAAATCTCAATTCTTTCATTTTTAAAATAAAGAGAACAATAAATAAAAACAATATTCCTGAGGTCTGTGATAATGTCCTCTCCTTTCTGTGACCTCTCACAATTCCAAAATACTAATAGACAAAAATGTATTAAATCATCTTTCCTTCTCTTAAAGTCTGTCTCATATAATTATATATAATAACATATAATTATAAGATCAGAGCCCCATCTTAATCCTCTCAGCACATAATACTAAAAGGCATATTAGAAGCATCATAATTTTTTTTGAAAAAAAACCCCAATAAACTCCTTCTTTGATTTTAACAGTTTAAGTAGAGGGTCTGGAGTAAACAGAGAAATTGCTGAGAGAAAGAAGGTGCATGACCCTAGCCAGTATCTTTTCCAATTGGTCACCTCCATGGTTAACCTTATAAAAAAAATCTTTCTGGAACCTTGGCTCCATCTTTGAAGCCATCTTCCAACTGTGGATGGAGAAAATCTGTCCAAGGTGTATCTCATCTGCTGGGACTGGAGACCCACTGCATCTTGGCAGTGCTGGGAGGGCTCAGGTTGGCGGCTCTGGAAGTCACCCAGAGCAACTCTGGGACTCTCCCTGGAGAAAGCCTTCTGTTCTCATAAGTGTTAGCATATTAAGCATCTACTGCATGGAACAGGATGGGGAGGGGTTCGGAGAAGAAAATGTGAAGACAAATGGGGATATTTAAAAGCAGAAAAGAAAATCCAGTGCTCAGAAACAGCATTCTTTAACTTAGACTAGCTATAAATTTTCTCTCTTGTTGATTTCCTGTCTTGGAAAGAACCCATTAATGGAAAAAAAAAAAAAAGTACCGGTTGGAAACTCAACTGTGATTTTTTTTAATGGTAAATCTGGTACCATTCATATCCAGGAAATGTGAAAGGCAGATTTGAAAATCTCATTTTGTCATTTTACCCAAAAGCTTGAACAACCTATTTAAAAGACAAAAAATTAAATTTACAATCCGGGCGGAGGTTGAGGAAGTGCCTTTCTTGCCTCTCCTCCTCCTCGCTTTACCAACGGAGCTTGACGCTTCTTAGTCTGTCGTCACATTTAACTCCACTCCTTCCCTGCCAAGAATCTGATGGCCGAAGTTCCGGTTAGACTGGGAGTAGAATAAATCTCTGTTGTAATTTGCTGGAGACCCTATCCAGCTAGATTTCTGGATGAGAAATTTACTGTGTCTCTTCACTGAGGAATATAACAACAGGTGAGCAATTTCCACACCCCATGTGAATGGACGTTCAGTAGACCATGGATGTGGTCAACTTACCCATCAGAGTGCAAATTTAATCGGAGGCAAAGGGTGGAAGTGGAGGGCTGCAGGGAATGAGACCTCCTCAGGCTGATCCTTTCTGCACTTCCTAAGAGGGCTCTCGGGTTTCCGAGCAGCTTCTCCAGGTACCTGTGGCTCCTGCCTTCCAAGTTCTGAGGGGCAGACTGGTCCTTCCATGAGTTTTCCAGAGGCCCTCAGAACCCTCTCACAGTAGCTGCCATCCAAAGTTCACAGACTGGCCTTCTGGGGTGCCTGCCCAGAGCCTTTTAGGAACATAAATCTGAATAATACCCAGAGTGACAGGCTGCTGGCCGTTCTCTCAGCACCCTAGACTAAGGCAGGATGGATATTACGCCACCGACTCTGCCTTGGTTGAGGGTGAGTACTCGCAATCCCCAGAGGAATCCTTTCCCAGGCAGGAGCAAGCCACTTTATCCACAGCGCAGAGCATGGGCCCTGTCTGTGCAAGAAAACAGCCTGGAAGGAAAAGAAAAAAGAAGAGAACAGGAGGAGAAGGGGAGGTGGGGAAGGGGAAGGGGAAAGAAGGAAGAGGAGAGGGAAAAAGCAGGGCGTTTACTGCTTTCATTACATCTGTTTCTTGGTGTCATTCCAGAGACTGAAGACGCCAGTCTGAGATAGGGACTCTTCATTTAATTGCTTGATAGATGTAGAAAGGTTTCAGTAGTACCTCAACTTACATAGCAGGTATGCTCCTCAAACTCTTTTTTCCTTCTTTAATTTATATAAATTCATATACCAGAAAGATTCCCTACTTAAAGGATCCCTATCAGGAACCTATTTTAAAAGTGAAAACTCCTTTTGAAATGAGAACAATTGCTTCCTGTATTTTGTTTTATTAATGTAAAATTCCCTTTCACAAGTTATATAAAAACCAGAATTAAAATGTTATATTTAAATAGAACCTGACTTAGAAGTTAAAATAGATAGTTTTACTCATTCTTTAGAATAGCCTGATGAGGAAATAATATACTGACTCTGCCTCTGGCCAACAACACAGTTTACAATGTGACTAGAACTTGGGTCCCCTGGCACTAAGGGTATTACCTTTGAGAAAAAGGAAGGAGTTGTAGCAATGCCTCATTTAATAACTTATTTGGGAATAAATATTTTCAATAACAAAGTCTCTTTTAAAAAGAAATAAATACTTTTGAAAAGAACAAAGATTTGAAGATAAAGCATTGTGTGAGGACTGCCCTCTGTTCCTCAATCTCCTCTTTTATTTCCTTTTCCATTCTTAGATGTCAGTCCCTCCCCATCCCACTCCAATTCTCCCTAAAGCTCTCTCTCACTTCCTTCCCTATTAATCACTTACTATCTGCTAATCAAAGAAAACTTTAATGTAACAGAGTTTCAGAGTATCGACCTAAACAACAGTGGTATTAAAATAAAAGGTCTGTATTTCAGTGTATTCGTTTAAAGTTTTTGCCTCCTGTAAAAAATACTTCAGAAAAAATACACGCACCCTAATGTTCATAGCAGCACTATTTATAACAGTCAAGACATGGAAGCAATCTAAATGTCCATCAACAGATGAAAGGATAAAAGAAGATATTATATATATATATATATATATATATATATATACATACACACACACACACACACACAATGGAATACTACTCAGCCATAAAAAAGAATGAAATAATGTCATTTGTAGCAACATGGGTGGACCTAGAGATTATCATACTAAGTGAAGTAAGTCAGACAGACTTACTTATATGTGGAATCGAAAAAAATAATATAAATGAACTTACTTAGAAAACAGAAATAGACTCACAGACATAGAAAACAAATTTATGGTTACCAAAGGGGAAGGGGGGAGGGGCGATAAATTAGGAATTTGGAATTAACAGATACACACTACTAGATATAAAATAGATAAACAACAAGGATCTTACTATATAGCACAGGGGACTAGATTCAATATCTTGTAATAACAAATAATGGAAAACAATCTGAAAAAGAATATGTATATGTACATGTAACTGAATCACTTTGCTATACATCTGAAACATTGTAAATCAAATATACTTTAATATAAATAAATAAATAAGAAAACATCAGACATAAGCAAATAGATAGTGATACATAACTTTTTTAAAGTCATGAGGCCATTCCTCCATGGATTTTTGGTGGTAGGGTGAGGGGCAGAATTAGCCCAGGATAACTCTTTGGAGCTTCATGTTCTGTCTAAATGTTTTCTTTCTGGCATGTTCTTCCCTCACTGATTTCCAATCTATACTCTCTCACTCCTTTCAACCTCACTACCATCACTGCTTCCACCTACTTAAGACTCACATTAGATTTTGATTTTAAGACTATTTTAGAGTTACTAGCGTTTTTATCTCAATTGCGGTGGCAAAACATAATTTTTGTAACTTAAGAACTGATTCACACAAATACGCAATGAACATGTATAAAATTTATTCAACTCATTAATTACTGAGGACACCAGTAGATGGTAAAGTGGTTTCAAAAAACATTTTAAGGACCTGGCTATTTATAGGCAATTTGAAAAACAAGAAAGAATATTAGGATAAGATTGCTAGTTTGACACAAAACTGGTTAATGTCCTACAAGGCAATAAACCACTGTGTATCTTTTCCATCAGACAGAAATCATTTGCATCTCTATCAGACAAAAACTACAAGTAAATATGTAATTCCACAGTGCCTGGGACCAATCAATAATAAATTTCAAAGTCAAGCAGTAGTACATTGGCCTACAACAGTAAATAATTTGGAAATGGGCATAACATATGACATTAAAAGATAATGCAGTTATTCTCTGGACCTTGTTTGTAGGTTTTGGATAATTTTTTTTTTAAAGTAGGAATGCAAGTCCTATTGCTCTATCATTATTCCAATCCAGTTTATAATGTTTCTGATAATATTTAAGAAGGGTCTTTAGAGCATATGTTTGTCATTAGTTGAGGTATCAGTATACCTATGCATCTTAAATAGGAAAGATATTCAACTAAAAATATTTGCTAAAGGACACATCTGTCATGCCAGACAGTGGCACTCATCAGACTGGAGCCTTCAAGGAAGGTCACTAAAATAGAAAATCTGAGTAATCAGAAACCGTGTCTGAGATGGATCATGGCAAGCTAGAGATTGGGAAACTGATTTAAGAATTGGGATCAAGGAGTATGCAGGGCTGGGAAAGCCAGAAAGCAAAGCTTGAGGATAGACTAAGTCAGATGTCAAGATCTATAGCCAAGATCTTAATTAGCCAACAGGCCTCAGAGGTCAGAACCGATGAGGTAGACAGACAGGGCCAAAGTACTCAGAGAGACTAAATCAAGGGTACCACCTAAGAAAAGTAAGAGCTTTGATCTCAGACTATACTTGACACCCCTCATCTACCCACACTAGAAAGGTTGCTTAATACAAGGGCAGAGGCTCCATCCCAGGGTCAAGTGTTGCCCAGCTATGTGGACTCTTCTACATGCTCCAGTGTTTAGAATCTACAGATAAATTTTGACAATGGAAAAAAATAAGAGATAGAAGAATAATATTCCTGTATTCCCAAAGTCCTGGTTAAGTGGTCTATTCCCCTCTCAAACTAACTGCTTATAAAAGAGAAAACTGAAATGAGGTTAATGCCACCAGAAATCGATTTTTGAATCATTCCCAAGTTTTTATTTGATCCCACTGACATACCTTTCTGATGTCAGTGCAAGTATAACTCCTATTTTTACGTAAACAAGAATCTTCGTCTCTTTTGCATTGATGAGTGAAGGTAATTTGAATATTAAACAGTGAAATTAATCAGCATAGGAAGTTAACACGAAGAGCACTTATCCTTTGGAGTGACGACCCAGGACATGACTATTTCTCTTTAAGAATTGCATCTCCCTCTCTACACATAAGGGTTGGCCCTGGCTGCCATGTTGATCCTGTCCCTTTGGCAAAACTGGTTGAACCAGGGGTGGTACTCACAGAAGTTGGGCCAATCAACGTTTCTCTCTTGAGAAGTTGGAATTGGGATTCAAGGAAGCTAGTTAGTCTCTGCTAGTTGCTCAAACTCAGGGTGTGCAAAAGCAGGCACTCTTGGGGAGTCCTTTTATTATTTTGCCGTCTAATATGGCAGAGTCGAGCCTCATGTGGCCATTTAAGTTTAAATTAAAATTTAAAATTCAGATATTTAATCACCCCAGCCGTATTTCAAGTGCTCAATAGCCACAGGTAGCTAGCGACTACCATATTGAATGGTGCAGTTATAAAATATTTTCATCACTGCAGACATTTGTTGAACATCACTGATTTACCACATACTCAGAGAAACAGAGGAAGCCTGTGTGCAGAGGCAGGGGAAGGAAGTAGATGTGTAGACAGAAGTAGAACCAAGAGACAAAGAAAAGGTAGGAGATTAGCTACCTCTATTTTCGAGGCCCTTGTTCTAGTCTCTAGTAAGACTCAACTCTTACCTGCCTTTGAACTCCGTGATATATGTGTCTATATCCCTATAATAAATTTTCCTTTCTCACTGAAGCTAGTTCATTTCGAATGTTTTACTTGCAACTCAAAGATGCTAGATTAACACAATTTGAACCATTTTAGCCTTCCCCATCTTCTTTCCCATCACATTGGTGCTGAATTTCTTGGATCGTTATTGCTGTTTTTCACTTCATTTTGTCTACAATATGTTTTTTACATTTATCTGCAGTGAAAATTTCAAAAATGTACTGAGCAGGGAGTATTAATTTTTAATTTTAGATCTTCAAATTAGATAGTCCAGGCTAATTCCTGTGGGTAAAACTTGGGTGGGTTACAGTGAGGTCTTAGGTACAGAATTAATTGGAAGGTGACTTGTTTACTTCCTCTATCCAGAAAAGTACTAAATAAAGTGCCTCCCGGAGAAAGAAAGGACTAGTCAAGATGTAGCATGAGTCTCAAGCTTGCCACATACATACTATCTCAGAGAACTGCAGAGAACTGAATCTGTGTGACTTAGGAGCCCCCTCAGAAAGATTTTATTTCCACTTAGTATCTTTTTTTGCTACAACGTTTTGGGAGAGAAGGCAGTGGCCTTATATCTGCAGACATAACTTTAGAACACACAGGCTTGCAAAGCAAGAGCAGTCTTGACCTCCGGCGGGCAGAATACCTTTGATCTTCACCAGCCGTGTAGCTGCCTGAGATTATCTCAAATGCTAAACAGAGAGAGAGAGAGAGAGAGAGAGCTAGCCTGAAGCTACACTAACTCCACTACCTGCCCTGTGCAATGATCCCTTACAAGTGAAGGGACTGCTGTGAAAAGTGACTCAAGTCCATGGGTGGGAGGGAGAGGAATTTCTATCTGAGAAAGAAGCAGTTTGCCACCTGAAACCCTGCCTGTTGTCTAAGGGAGGTGAGTCACCTTCCTTATGTGTTGATGGGCTTGTGTCTGTAAGTTTAGGAGTAAGATCCAGAAGTACAAAGGGGAAGATAACTGGAATTGGGAAATCAGAGGACAATCTGAGTAGAAAAAAAGAGGCGATATCAAGGCTAGATTCTATGAGAGGAAAAATCCAGAGAGAGAGAAAACTAACAAACCCAGAGAAGTGGCCCGGAAAACACTTTAAGGAGGAGAAATGTCTCATACTTACAGGTTTAAAAGTTGTTTCTTGTGAGATGCTCAGTGCAAATGTTCACTCCAACTTCTCTCCTATAAAATTTTAGTAACACATCCTCCCAAATAACAAAGGCCTCTCCTGTTCAGGGAGATGAGCTAACCTGACACAATTCATGAGAAGTGGGCCAAAGACAAATCCCTCAGTAGGAGGCTATTCTATGTAATTCTTCTTCATAATCAGTACTTAACTTTTATTAACAAATGATGGCCTTGAGTAAGCTTTGTGAAGCTGTTTAATCTCATAGGAAATTACATTTCAGCCATCTGAGGTTCAACCTTCATATTTTTGCCCAACAAAGGTTAGTTGGTGCTCAGATTTAATGTGAAGCAATGAAAAAGGAGCAGTAGTAATAAAACCAATAACAACCACTACAACAATAATGGCTTTCATTCACTGGCCATTTATTATACTCTTGGTACTGTACCCATATATCCATCTATCTCATCTAATTCTCACAACAAACTTAAGCGGTACTGCCCTGTTTTATAGATGGCATAATTGAAGCCCAGTGGATTAAGTAACTCACTCAAGGTTAATCTCTAAGTGACGGAAGCAGAATTTGTATCTAGGCATACAAGTCATAGCTATAGTAAGAAATAAATGGCCCACAGGAAAATTGGAACTCAGGGAGTTTAATCAATGCATGTGGAAAGTATAGGGAAGTATTCCAGGGCTAGTTCCAGTGGCAGCCCATCCTTGGCTCAAAGGGACAGGGGATGTGGTGCTTATCAGCAGACAGTGCCTTTCAGAAGCGATGACCTTTGGTCAGGGATATAGGTAGCCCATGGTGACCATGGAGAGGAAGCTGGTGAATTTAGTACCCTGACCACACACTCTTCCTTCTCTCTACTGGAGCCCCCCCACCATGGGTAAAACTGAATGTGAAGCAAATGTTTTTTGTGAGCAGATTCTTTGAGGCTTTTGAGTTTCACATCTGAGTCAATGGATAAACCACAGAAAGTGAGAACCCAGAACCACAGAAACTAAGAGGCCCACAAGATAACAAGGACATGGAAATCTTGGGGAGGCTTAGACTTCCCCAGGTTATGGAATTAGGGATTTAAGACTATTATGTCTAGATGTCAAGAGTTGGAGACTCTCCTGAGTTCCATTTGATGTCTGGTTTGCATAAGAGATAGAGTTCACTTAGGTTTGAAGTTATATCTACTGATTGCTGAACTTTTCATTGTTCTGAAATATATATGCAGTCAGTTCTGCTGTATTCTTTGTTTTGAAAAAAACTATTTTTTTACAACATGATTGATATATTAGGGAACAATTTGAGCATAATTGCTTGTGCACAGTTTTGTCCAGTAGAAACACTAGAGTAAATACAGAAAGTTACACCAGCTGAACAAAGCTGCATAGAAATACACAAAACACACACACACACACACCTTAAACATCTACCAGCTATCTCAGTTCCTTGTATGTTATGAGCCACACCCATTCACACCTGATATTACAACTTTCCATGCAAATGTATGATTTTGCATAGCACAGTGATTCTTAGGAAAGAATATGTCACATTGTAGCAGAACTGGATATATGTATCACTGATGGGCCAAAGACTTATGTCAACAACTGGTGCTCCACTGCCCAACTTTTCCAGGCAGTCTCTGAAATATGAGATGTTCAGCCTAAACCATGGGTACTCTTAGAGGCTCTCCTACTTTTCCTTGCTCGTGTTTGAGCCCTTCCTTTCCCCAGATCTCTAGTGAGGTCTTTTCTCCTCACATGCTTAGTAGATCATGGGAGAGACTGTCAAAAGAAAATAAGGCCCACTCTCTCTCCCTGGTGGAGAGGTGATAAAACTTGGGTTTAAATCTCTTCTGCTTGGTCTAGGCCAGAGGTTCCTCCTAATGTCAAACCATCAACTAGTGGTGGTCGATCATGAAGTTCCTATAGTCCTTAGGAAAATAAGAAAAATAAAAATAATGTGATTATTTTTTCATAAAATGAGATACATTGAATTTTAAGGATTATCTTTTATTCTGATCTTTTGTATATGAAATGGTCATTATTTGGGGTTATATTTTTTCTTAACACCCTTACCTTCCAAAATGAAAACATTTTTAAAGTCTGTATCCCATTTTTTTTTTCCATTTACTGTACTGTAAAGTTCCAACACCTAGGCATCACTTCTCCAGATATGCAATTTTAGTTTGCCAGCCCTCAGGGGATATGCTGGGCTCTATTATCTTCTTGATCGTGGCATTTTGGCAAATGTACTGTCAAGAGAGCAGACCCCGTAACTGCCCATGAAGAGACAATCTAGACCCCCTTAGTCCTCTGTTGAAATACTCAGAATAAAAGTTTTAAGTCAAACAGTTAATTTCCCATATTGTATCATTTTCTGCATTCAAATAGTATGGGACAGCTGCCAATTGTAGACACAAAGAAAGGAAATCAGATGTGCATAATATATAAAAACAGTGTCCAGTCCCATGTCCTTCTACCCTGGCCCAGATGGTGAGGGAATACACCAAACCTGGGAGGAAAAACAGTCTCAGGACCAAAGTGGGACAGCCAGTGGAAATGAGATTTGGTAGGAAGGGGAGTGGTCTTGGAAGCACTAATGTGTTTATTTCATTCTTATATGAAGAGGGCTACACCATCTAAAATTGAAAGAGGAAGTTAACACCAACAGACTGAATAAAGGTAATAAAACACTTGTTCTACACCTTTATCAATCACCTGTTTCATCCTGTCTAGCTCTCTGACAGATATCACAAGGGATTCTCAAACACACACACAGACACACACACACACACACACAAATATATAGAGAGAGATATAGATATTCCCTGTCCTCAAGGAATCAAAACATGTTTTTTTTTAAAACAAAACAAAACAAATATTGTTAGGAGAATAAACTAAATGATATAATAAGGACAAAAGTAAATCAAAGTCAGAAAAGAAAAAGAAAAGAATGTGTGTTGGAATGATTAATTTCAGGAACTCCATGAAGTAGAAGATAGAACATGTGGGGAAACAGCAAATAAACCAGTTTCTCTGGGTGGAAGAGTCGGGATGAGGTGGGGTGAGGTGGAGAAGGCAGTAGGAATGAAGTTAGATAAGAAGACCCAAACCAGTTTACAGACGGCCTTGGATGTAAGGCAAAAAAAATTGCCGTCTCCACCTCCTCTTTTATTAGTTCGTTCCTTTTTAACATGTTCTCTTACTTCCAATGCCAATCTCTCTAATTCCACTGACTTTACTCCTTACTCAAAAGTAGGCAAAATGTACCAGACCCGAAGTTCTGTGAACAGCTGTTCAATGCTTCTGGATTGCATCTTGTCTTTGCAAAGGTGTCCCGGCTCAAGTTAAGGAGACCCTGTCTGGAGGAGCCACAGGGCTGGCAGAAGCACCGGACACCAGGGGTTCTCCAGCTAAAGGCACATTACAGAATTTACATTGGTCATAGTGATTCCCAGATTCCTATTATCTTTAATCTGCTGAACCATCACTGGGATCCAGGAAGGGAATTTAAGTCATGTGAAAAAAATTATCATTATGAAATTCATTTCACTAGATATTTTGGGAGATTATATTCCTTGTAATACATCATCTTTGATAAATTACAAGGCTGCTAATACTTGACTAATACTTATTTTACTTTTACCTGTGAACTTTGATGAGATTTTCTGGGCATTTTAAAGCCTCTTTAGTCCAAAGTGGTAATGAATTATGAACATCTAGTCTTATTTCCTCCTCTGCTGTCACTTGCCTAATTATTTTTGGTGTCACGGTCTTCCATGTCTAGGATAATTGTTGGATAATTTCCCCCTTCATTCTGGTACAGAGTTCAGTTGGAGTGCACACCATCCCTCTCCCCCTGGAAGGAATAACAAGAATGTTCATGTCTTGTTTTAACAAGTGGATGATCTGCCCCAACTTCAGAGTCAGAACTTCACACTGTAAAAAGGAGACCATTATGTTTAAATTTTTGCCCTGTGAGAAAAGCAGGATATGTCAGGCCTCCACTTAAGTTTTTCCTTTTATCCTTATGAGTTCCTCTCATGAGCTAATTTCTTTCACAGACTATTTAAGCCCCATAAAGAGCGGGACGGTTCCCTGACAAACACACTGGCACGCAGTTAATCATTAATTTTGCATGGTCCACATCTGCTGTCTGCTGGACTGTATATTGTTTGAGAGACTTCCTCCCATTAGTATAAATGCTACTGTGTGAGGGTCAGTGTGAGATGTTTATCTGAGCTATTATCAGCAGTCCAGACAGAGTCTCAGGCCTCCCCTTAACAAGTCCAACTTACAGTTCACAGGGCTTAAACCTACATGAATACAGTAGTATTTTTTATGGCAAAACAACAGCTGCAGGGGCAGACTCAGCAACACGCCCGGCTGAGTATGACAGACACTAAAAACAGGTGCACCTCACGACTCAAAGTGTTGTGTGCTGTAAAAAATTTAAAAAGAAAAAAAGCGTGACATTCATTTCTTCATCAGATCAAGGTCTAAATAAAGTATGTATTGGGGGCACATAAAGGAATTCAGAAACTTGATCAGCTGAAACACCAAGGCTTTTAAAAAAAAAAAAGAGCCATAAAGGTAGAACTTAAAATCGCCAGAGCAGGATTGCGTTTCTTTTACTGCTGGTGAGTACACTACCTTATAAAAGTCTAAGGAGGCAGCCAGCCGTGCACATAATAAAAGTTACTTTTTAATGGCAAGCAAATTAAATTATATCATCTTTCTTCTCTTTCTTGGTCTTGGTCTAGGGTTCCAGTTTTATACCACTTGGGGAAAAGTTGAAATTAGGCTTTGTGTGGGTGGAGGAGAGGCAGATTTGAATGTGATCCTGTCCAAATAATCTCTTGCAGCCTCGCTCTAGGGTGGGCCGTGAAGGCTGGAAAGAGTGAGCCTCCCAGTCCCCGGCGGAGGGGCCACACCTCCGTGGCCACGCTGCCAGGAAGGCTGCAAAGGCGGTGCCCAATAAATGTCAACGTTGTGTGGCTCTTTCAACTTGAAAGCGACTTGCACAAGTTTACTTGGAAATTAACACTGCAGTCATACAGAAGGGGGAAAGGAACGTGTGTTGTTTCCAGACATAATTGAGATTGAATTCTAACCAATTCCGAAACAAGCGATACTTTCCGCAGCCCCGGAGCAGCCAGCTGGCCTCGGGCAGAAGGGAAGTATTGCAACCGTCGGGGACACAAAGCGCTCTGTATGCAGCTCGCAGAGAGAGGCGGCCCTGCCACTCGGGCTGGCCATTCATCTTTGTGTGTCCTCGTGACAGAGGTAGTGTTGAGAAGGAGATGTACACGCCCCCCTCCAACGTGAGTGCTGCTTCTGTGGTCTAAGTGGTCCCCAACACCAGCTGCGATTGAAGCATTGCTGACCCAGGAAAGGACCCAAGATCACTTTCAACCTGCTGTGTAGACATCAATAATGCAGGCCTGTCCCCCAGAGCTCTGAGCACTTCCCTGCTTTCTATGGAGCCTGACTTGCCCCCCGGCTCTTGGGGAGGTCAACAGCAGCCCACTGAGGAAACCAGAGACAACCTCAAGAGACGTGATTCAGCCCCAGCAGAATAGTGATGTATGCAGGCTCTCCTTGGAGGCCTGCCACTCTTAGATTTGGGGACTGAGAATTCTCAAGTTATGTAAAAGTTGAGTAAAAATAACAATGCTGCTGCTACCTTTTATTATAGAAGTTACACATTTAGTCTCTTGCAACTCAACTCCTGGGGATGTGAGGATGACTGCATTGCTGATTCACTGGCTTGGGACCCTCTTGGGTTTCTATCTTCAGTGGAGAGCCAGGCCTTTGATCTGGGGTAAAATAAGTTATGATGAATGGAGTAGTTTATAGAAATAATTTTCTTAGGCATCATGGCAGTATTTTGAAGCTATAATATTCTTAATGGTATAGTTTTGGTTTTTTTTTTTTTTTTTTGGATTTTTTGTTCTAAGGAAGATTATAAAAGTTTCAAGCAAGGGATTGAAGCGTTTTAGTTATTTTAATATCATGAGGTTACCACCCCTGACCCCCTCCTCACAATTCCATTGTCAAGAGAAAGAACTGAATTTTACTGTTGAGTTAACTGTCAAAAAGATAATTGATACAAATTCAAGTGTTTCTGAATGTATTTAGCTAAAATGTTTACAGACTGATAAAACAGTTACAAATGCAGATAGAAGTGGGTAGCTGCTGAAGCATGTTTGTCTGCCAAAATAGGACCAGTGAGCAGTCTGGGTTGGGACTGACAAATGAGACATTAACTCTCCCTCCATTTAGCTGGGGGAGAGGAGTTGTCGGAAGCAAGTCAGCATTCGAAGGTGGAGCGATCAGAAGAGTCCACATGGCATCATGACAGAGAGCACGGACTTCTCCCGCAGGCCGATTTACTTTCAAACCCAGTTCTACCAGTGGGAACCCTGAACACATTGTCTGGACTTAACCTTGTTTCCCGCATTTTAAACTACCTGAAGGCATGCTGTGCTGACTAAATGAAACAGCGGACTCCTGAAAGGTGTTATCTGAGGTTGGGTATAAGCAAGAGTCTCAAAACCAGGCATGTGAAGCAAAGATGAGTATATCCAGGCTCCGAAACAGGTAAACAACTAACAATCAAGGGGTTGAGGAACTGTGGTGGCAAAGAACAAAACTGAAGTTGCCAGAAGCCGTAAAAGTACCCAGACAGTTAGGGATCGAATGGTGGACGTGGCGATCAAGACTCAGAATTTCAAAACCCTGGAGATCAAGTAAAGAGAAACCTTCAGGCCTGAAGCCAAAATGTCAAAGTGAGCAAACCTAGCATTGTCTCCATCCCAACAGGGCAGAGAGTGATTTGCAGTGAGGACTGAATTGAGCCCACGTGGCTCCTATAGCCAGCAAGGCAAAAAGGAACAAAGCAGCATTCAGCGATCCTCAACGTTTTTGGCCCAGGGACCGGTTTCGTGGAAGACAATTTTGCCACAGACGGTGGGGGGCAGGGGGTGTTTTCAGAATGATTCAAGCGCATTACATTTATTGTGCACTTTGTTTCTATTATGATTACATTGTAATATGTAATGAAATAATTATACAACTCACCATAATGCAGAATCAGTGGCAGCCCTGAGCTTGTTTTCCTGCAACTAGATGGTCCCATCTGGGGGTGACGGGACTGCCTCAGCTCCACCTCAAACCATCAGGCATTAGATTCTCATAAGGAGCACACAGCCTAGATCCCTCGCATGTGCAGTTCACAGTAGGGTTCGTGCTCCTATGAGAAACTAATGCCGCCAATGATCTGACGGGAGGTGGAGCGCAGGCGGTAATGCGAGTGATGGGGAGCGGCTGTAAATACAGATGAAGCTTCACTCGCTCCCTAGCCCGCCGCTCACCTCCTGCTGTGCGGCCCAGTTCCTAACAGGCCATGGACGACTACTGGTCCGCGGCCCAGGGGTTGGGGACCCCTGGTCTAGATAGAGGACAGGAATATTCTAAAGATATTTATCAGCTGTCACTTGCTCTCTAGATGATGTCATCCAGTCTTAAGGCTTTGTATTCGTTTCCTGTGGCTTCTGTAACAAATTACCACAAACTTATTAGCTTAAATCAACACAAATGTATTATCTTAAAGTTGTGGAGGTCACTGGGCTAAAAGCAAGGTGTCAGCTGGGCTATGTTCCTTCTGGAGGTTCTATGGGAAAATCTACTCCTTTGCCCTTCCTACCTTCTAGATGCTGCCTGCATTCCTTGGCTCATGGTCTCTTCCTTCATCTTCAAAGCCAGCAGCTTAGCCATCTTCAAGTGCCTCTCTCTCTCTCTCGCCCTCTCCCTTCCCCTCTCTCTGACTCTGGCCCTCCTGCCTCCCTTTTATAAGGTCTCAAACTCAATATGTCAAAAACCAAACTACTGAATTCCACTCAACACCTGCCCACAACAAAACCTGTCCTTCCTACTCCTTTCTGCTTCTCAACCCATGGCTAGTACATTATTTCTATGCTCAGACCAAAAACCTTGAAGCCATTCTTGATTTCTCTCTTTCTTTTATATTCTACAACCAATGGGTATGTTTGCTCTCTCTGTATGTTCTTACAAATACTTATACACAAATGTTCATAGCAGCTTAATTTGTAACAGCCCCAAACTGGAAACACCTCAAATGTTCATCAACAGGTGAATATATAAACAAAGTATGGTATATCAGTATATCAGCATCGCATAATGGAATACTACTCATTCCAATAAAAAGAATAAACACATAACCACATGGATGAATCTCAAAATAATTATGCTGAGGAAAGAAGACAGACAAAAGAGTATACACTACATCCATTTAAATAAAATTTTAGAAAATTCAAATTAATCTAATAATTAATTTATAGTGACAGTAAGCAGATCAGTGGTTTCCTGGATGCAGAGTTGGGGTCACAGGTAGGGGCAGGAGGGAGGAATTACAAAGGAGCACAAGGAAACTTTGGGGGGTAATGAGTATGTTCACTGTTTCAATTATGATGACGGTTTTGCAGGTACATGTATATGTCAAAACTTATCAAATTATATAGACTTTGGATATGTGCAGCTTATTGTGTGTCATAGTTCAATAAAACTGTTAAAAATATTGTAATTATGAAAAACTATGCCTTGTTTTTTAAATATGAGGTTGTCTTCTTCCACGTGGGAAGGTATTTTTTAAAATGATTCACAGTTGAAATAACTACTGACATTTTGCCAAGAATTCAACACTGTTAAAACTGTTGAAATTGCCGTGATTTCAAATTTGATATTATAGTTTAATTCTTCTTCAGAAAATATAATTTTAATTCAAAGAAAAGAGGATATGCTAAAATGACAAGGTTAAAATTTTTTGAGTGGGAAAACTATTCTTTTACAATTATGTTTTTATGTAATTTTTTAAAAGTAAATTATGCACTTCCTTTTCCTGAAAAAATGACAGAAAAGACAATCTGCAAAAAGGTAGAAATGATAAAATCTCCCATTGCAAAACATCTAGAAATTCTGGCTAAAAATCACCTTCATCCTTCAAAACACAAGGTGAGTTTCTAAGGAAATATGAGGTGGTGGTATTTTACGTATCAGAAATGACTGGAGAAAGAACTGAAAACCAAAGTGGTAACTTTTTAAACTGAAATTTCAACTGCTTCTATGGGGTTGTATGTGTTCATCTCAGTTTTCAAGAGTCTGAATTCTAATGCCTACTTCATGGTCAGAAAATATGGCCTGAGCCCACTAGGAGCTAGAAATTGTAAGAACCTCATATAATGTCAGAACACTCAAAGGACTGTAATTTTCAGTAGTAACTAGAAAATAATAATCCACCCAATAACACAAGAAAACAACAGCAACAACAAAATGTCTATCTCAGTCTAGACTCTGGGTAGGAAAAAATAACCTCCTCTGAGAATTTCTCATCATGGGGCAAAAACTCTCATGGGTCTGGGATTTGAAACTATAATATTCATGTGGTCTTTGAATCCTAGAATGAGAAAGTAACATTAAAGATTACACAAAGTCAGTAATATGCTTGGGATACCTGGCAGAAGCAAACTCAAAATTCCTCCAGAAGAACAAGTCTTCAGACAAGGATTCTCACAAATAAAACCCCGCTTATGATGAATTCACAATCCAGAATTACTGAATGCATGAAAAAAAAAGAATCCATGTGAACAAGAGACAGAAAACCCAGCAGTGTTATTAGGACCTCCACTCTCACGAAATTCAAATGCTAGAACTCTCTGATATAAACTATGAAATAAGTATGTTAAAGTTGATTAAAGACGTAATAGAGAGACTTAAAAATCATTAAAAATAACAGATTAAGAAAAGAAGAAGACAAGGCGAATTTGAAAAATTACCAGATGGAACTTCCAGAATTTTTTTTTAAACCTATTTAAATGTAAAACCAAATGAATGGGCTAAGTGTTGATATGACACAGCTGAAGAGAAAATTATTGCAATGATAGATACAGCTGAATAAATTATACTCTTATTCAGCACAGAAAGTAAAGTAGATGGAAAAAATAAGAGAAAAAAGAGACAGAGATACAATGAGAAAATCTAACATATGTCCAATGATATTTTCAAAACAAAAGAATAGAGATTATGTCAGAGAGGCAATACTACCTAAAGAGATAGAAATAGAATTCTCCAGGATTTATGAAAGATATGAATTCTCCAGGATTTATGAAAGATATGAATCAAATTCTAAAATCGTGTTTAATTCTAAGTAAGATACATATAAATAAACCCACCCCAGGCATATTGCATTGAAATTGCTAAAGGCCAGAGGCAAAGCGACTTAAGAGCAACCAGAGAGAGAAAGACAGATATTATACAGATATAACAATTAAAATCCAGAAGACAAGGACAGAAGAATAATACCCTCCAAATTCTAAGGTGAAATAGCCATAATAAAATAATAAAATTCAATGATGCTACATATAATTGGAATCTTTGAAGAATGAGATAACCAGTTGAGTGAACATTTCAGGTAACTGAAATTATCTCTTTAAATACTGTAGTGGTTTACATTTTGGCTAAATGAAACCCTTTTTAAAATTACACCCATTCCTGAATCTATATTCAAAGCACAGTAGCTATAATGTAACTTTTATTGAAATCTCAAGCAGTATGCCATAATTGCAATTAAAAAACAAAGCATGAATAGGGAGGTTTTGGTTCAAGATAACAAACCAAGTACATAAGTTTACTATCTTCTCCAAATCAGTGAAATGTCAGTAAAGATGTATAAAAGGGAATAATTCATAACAGTGCTGAGAGAGGGAGGGAAGCCCATCAGCATGCCAGAGACATGACAGAGCACCAGAAGAGAGAACACATATGGGAATCTTATTTCCAGGTAGCCAGAGTGGAAGAAGCTCAAGTCCAGAGCCCTCAGTCCAGGAAAAGACCCAGCAAATGTGTGAATCTTTCCTCTTGACCATAAGTGCAGCTGTGGCAGGGATGGGTGGCAATACAGTAATCAACATATTGATAAGAGGGCAGTATATTAACCTCTGGGCCAGATCTCCTACCACCTCTCCTCTACACATACAGGAACCTGGAAGCAGAAACGTTTGCACTGTGACAAAAGCAGAGATGGATTTACTAAAGAAAATATATCATCTTCCAGGGAAGTGCTAGTATGAAGGTCATCCCCCAGGAGTAAAGTCCCTTTCATTTCGACGTTTGGGGTGGGGAAAGCTCTCTACTGTTGCTTTCACCCCAACAGCAAGTCAGTTAAATCCAAGAAGGAAAGTCAATTCATTTAAATAATTAATATGAAGAAGAGGGTGAGTTATCTTAGTAATAAGGTAAAAGTATACATTTCTTCTCAATAAGGAAAAAACAACTAGAAGCTGCAGAGTAGGAAAAATAAAACAGCTAAAACAAGAAAATCATGGTCTATATCTAAGGCGTACTCAATTGCAAAACGATGCTGAGCATCTAATAAAGCAGGAGAGAATCCATTTGACATTGACTCTAACCCTCCCTTGAGCGGCCCAAGTTTTGTGAGAAATAATTTAATTTCTTTCTTATAGTCTGGCTATGAATAACAATTGCCAATATTTATCATTTTTCAATTTTAAAAACGTGCCTATAGTCAAAGCACAGAAGACTAAATAATACAAAGCAAACTGCAACATTTATAAACTTCAGCAATTTAAAAAAATACAGCTGGGAGATATATAGATCTGGAAAAGACAGGATAAGGTAAAGAAAGAGAACAAGAAAATTGTCTGAAGTTGACAGATTGAGAAGTGGAAGCCTAAGAGATTATTATGTTAAATAATAAAGGAAATTTAATAGAATAAATTAAATTAATATTATATCAAATATAATAAAATTTGGTAAAGAGGAAAAGGTAAGAGAAACTATAATTAGCTAAATTCTTTCTATTTCATAAGGGGAATTAATTAAATTCTGTCTAAAGTTGACAAATCAAGAAATGGGGCCTATATAAACACATTATTAATGATATCAAATAATCCCTGAAGTGCCGAAACCAGAAATGATTTTAAGTGGTTATTTCTAGAGAGAGCAGGAATTTTCACTATTTTACATAGCTCTGTTTTGTTTTATCTTTTTATTCCATGCATTTATTGTTTTCGCAATTAAATAAAAATAATAATAAACTTACACTTCTAGGAAAGATTAGAGATTACCCTTATTCTGAAATATTTTTCAAATTTCATATATAACTAAATATCAAAATGCTTAAGTCTGAAATACATGAGAGAAAAATTTGAGAAGAAATTATGGCACAGATTCCTTTTAAGATGAAATAACACTTTAGCATATAATTATAATTTATCAGGGGAAAAATTTTAAGGTATTACTTTAACTTTAAAAACCACATAAGCATAAAATTATATTCTGCATCTTTTACTTACTGTGTGCCCATAGGCGATTTATTTATCACTGAATCTCAATTTTCCCAAAATCTCATAAATAAGCCTAATGATATCTGTAAAGGTGGTTGGCAGAATTAAATGAGATGATTTTAATGAAATTACTAGCTCATTTCAGATGTTCAAAACTGCTACATTATTAGCACCAATATCTACATAATAAATACCTGCCTGTATATGAAAAAACAGCAACAACAACAACAAAACAAAAAACCTTCAGGATGGTATAATGGAGAGATCACAGATTCTTTTTTTTTTAAATAGAAGGTATTATATATCTATTTGAGCTTTTTTTAAAAATTTTATTTATTTATTTTTGGCTGTGTTGGGTCTTCGTTTCTGTGCGAGGGCTTTCTCTAGTTGCGGCAAGCGGGGGCCACTCTTCATCGCGGTGCGCGGGCCTCTCACTATCGCGGCCTTTCTTGTTGTGGAGCATAGGCTCCAGACGCGCAGGCTCAGTAGTTGTGGCTCACGGGCCCAGTTGCTCCGCGGCATGTGGGATCTTCCCAGACCAGGGCTCGAACCCGTTTCCCCTGCATTGGCAGGCAGATTCTCAACCGCTGCGCCACCAGGGAAGCCCACAGATTCTTTAAAGAGAGACTTGAGTTCACATCCCAGATCTGATATCTTGTAAGCATGTGACTTCGGACAGGTAACTTAAACTTTCCAAATCTCCCATTCTACATCTGAACATTGGGGTGGTAATCCATCTCAATGATATCTTCAAAGGATATTAAGGTTTATGAGCTGGCTGCTTTCACTTATGTAGATGACCCCAGATTGATGAAATGTTGTAGCTGGAATTTCTTTTTTCTTCTCTATCACTGTCTGTAGTGGACATCAGTCATGTAAAACAGATGGATCTGAAGTCCTTTATATGTTTGGAGAATGACCCACTTTGTAAGTCTTGGCTGCGATCCAAGACTACAGGGAGTTGAATATATTGAATACTTATTTCCCCGGCCTCCTTCTCCCTTGTACCCAGGGTGAGGCATGTAACCTTGACTCTGCCAATCAGAGCACCAGACTTAGATTCCAGACCTGGGACACAAGAGAACAAAGGTCTGGGGAGTTCACATTCTCCCTTCCTGGTGGTGCCTACAGTAGCATTGCCTAATTGCTTAAATTCCTGATGCAGAAGTAGCTGTGGTACAAACTGTCACTTCTGGCAATCAGAGCGGGTGAGAGCAGCCATCTTCTCATGAGTGATTCTGTAGCCTTTCCAATGAATCTTTGAGCTACCCAATATCTTTAATAAACATTTCATTGTTTGCAACTAAGAACCTGACTGGTATGCTGTGTAGCGTCATTTCCTAATATTGTTGGTACCTCTCCTAGCAATCCTTAAACCTGCCCAATCCCAAATCTATGTCCAGAAGATGTTCAGAGAAACATAGTTCTATATGATAAGAATTTGCCTTTGTGCTCACAGAATTTCCGCTAAGATCAACATGGGGGCTTGGGAGAGGTACAGAAAGCCCAGAGTGAGGCAAATGATGTAAAAGTTAGAAAATGAGGGCTTCAGAAATTGCAGAAAAATGGACCCTGCCAAAGTTCAAGAAAGGAGTGAACATCACTCAAGGGCTTTACTTCCTCTTTGGGGGAAGGAATTAGTGTGTTTTTGGTTAAACACAGCATAGTTGTATCATGTTAGGTAGAATTATGACCTCCTGATTTTCTTTATTTGGAGAATAAGGAGGTGGGTATGGCTACCAGGTTGACAAGGGATGGACTTGTCATGGTTAATTTTATATGTCAACTTGATGGGGCTAAGGGCTGCCCAAATAGCTAGCAAAACATTTCTGGGTGTGTCTGTGAGGATGTTTCTGGAAAAGATTAGCATTTGAATCAGTAGACAGAGTAAAGAAGATCACCCTCACTGATGCAGGTGTGCACGATCCAATCCATGGAGAGACTGAATAAAACAAAAAGGCAGAGGATGGGAGAATCTGCTCTCTGCCTGTGCTGGGATATCCGTCTTCCCGTGCCCTCCGATAGGCTCCTAGTTCTCGGGCCTCCGGACTTGGACTGAATTACACCATGGGCTTTCCTAGTTCTCCAGCTTGCAGACAGCAGACTGGGGGACTTCCCAGCCCCCATAATTGCATGAGCCAATTCCTATAATGTCTCCTAAGATTAGATATAGATATAGATAAAGATATAGATATAGATATATAGATATAGATTTCTCTGGAGAACACAGACTAATACAGCACACTTAGAAAATCTTCAGTGGCCAAAAGATTAATTCCACAAAGGATTAACTGATGGATTTAGAGCAACTGAAGAGAAGTCTCTGGAGATTTACCACTAGGCTTATTTCTATTGCTTGTCCTATTCAAGAGTTTTATCTGCTGCAGGTGAAGGCATTGAAGACATGCTGATGAAATTTCTGAATGACCCACAGCAGAGAGCTAAGGTCACTGTAGCAATATTGCTTATAAACCATTCAGTCTCCATGGCATCCAGCTATAGACTGGATGAAGCAAGTAGCTTGCCCCAATTGGCTACATTTACCGTGTCGTGAGCATTCAGTGGGTTAATATACGTACAGAGCTTAGAATAGGACTTGGCACATAAACAGTGTTCAATAAAGGTGAACTACTAAGTTACTGTTATTGTTATTGTTATTAGACCTAGCTAACAAAGACCTGGCTTTTCATTCATAAGTCTAGGTGGCTGCAAAAGATCATAATAAATGTAGTAGCTGCAACAGGTGCAGTTTTCTGACCACAGAATCATTCACTCCCCTTGAAGGGGAGGTGGTATTACTGAGGGAATCACTATGGGGCAGAGGAGATGATAAGAGAGATTCCAGCAACAAAACCTGCAAAGAGACGCACAAGGTAATATAGACGCTCTTATAGTTCTCTGCACCTGGTGAGTGTTTAAAAATATCTGTAGTATGGAACTTCCCTGGTGGTGCAGTGGTGAAGGATCTGCCTGCCAATGCAGGGGACATGGGTTCGATCCCTGGTCCGTGAAGATCCCACATGCCGCGGAGCAAACTAAGCCCCTGTGCCACAACTACTAAGCCTGCGCTCTAGAGCCCGCGAGCCACAACTACTGAAGCCCACGTGCCTAAAGCTCGTGCTCTGCAACAAGAGAAGCCACCGCAATGAGAAGGCTGATCACCGCAACTAGAGAAATCCTGTGCACAGCAACAAAGACCCAATGCAGCCAAAAATAAATTAATTAATTAATTAATTTTTAAAAAATCTGTAGTACATGTTAGTTGAGTAGTTTAGAGTGCATAGACAATGCAAAAGAACATTGAGAAAGGAAAGAGAGCCATGATGTGTGTGTGTATGAGGCAGACTATATTGAGATTGTCTTGCCTAAAGTCAACGGTAAGTATTGGAAAGTAGAGAAAATAGGCAGGAGAGAGAAAATAGATGAATCAAACTAATGTATGATCCTGAATACCAAGCTAACGAATTTGGACTGGAATCTCGGTTCTGAAAAGAGGCGGATGGCACATAAGGAATAATGTTTTAGGGAGATTTTAGCAGACCTTAGGGCAACTTGATAGAAGAGTCACGATAGGTAAAAAGAAAGGTCATGAATACGCTGTCAAAATAATCCTACAGGGTGATGAGGGCATTAACACGTTGAGATAAAGTCCACGCGTAAAAGTCCTCATTTCTCCAAAAGTTAAATGAACGCTTACTCAATTTCCATTATTTAACTTAATTCACTTTGAAACCAAAGGGTCAAGTTGGTATATATTATCAGTTCCAAGTGCTTATAATTTGATGAAACTCTCTAAATTGCTTGTCTAGTCTTTTGACTTGGTCAAAAGAATAAACTTTTTATATCGGAACCCCTGAAAAACTCCATATATTTGAGAAATTAAACCATTGAATAAGGAGTCAGTCTTGGCCAAGAAAAACATATGTTTGTGTGTTAGAGGATCTAGAGGAAAAATTTGTCAAAAAGCACCAAAAGGTTTTTACTTTTTATGCATATGTTTGTTGAGCTTGCAACCTAAGTTACCTAAATGGAAAGAGGAAAAGTTCCTTTTTTAATGTGTTCGTCTAAAAATTAACACCCAGAAAAGTGATGTTAAATGATGTGTTTATTTATTATAGATTAATAATATATGTGTCAGTTTTGAGGATTTTTTTCAAATTTTAAATATTTTAAAACCATGCCAATAAAATATAATTTCAAATTTTCCATTCCATTTAGGTGCCTCTAAAGCATATGAAGTGTGCATGTTTTTCCTAGAATTCAAACTCACACAATCTGTTAAATTCGAGGCATGGACCAAAAACCTTGGATTTAGCACTAATTTCTCGACTTATCTCACAACCCACTTCCAATCCCTCAGCAGATGATGAGGATTCTACTTTCATAATACATCCAAAATCCTGACACTTCTCACCACTTCTTCTGCCAACACCTGATCTGAGCCACCATCATCTCTCACCTAGGTTGTTGCAAAAGCCTTCCAACTGGTCTTCCTGCTTCCATGCTGCCCCTTTTAATCAATTTTCAAAAGAAGAGCTAGAGTGATTGTGATAAAACCCCTAGTTTCCCCCTTACTACTCTGCATTCTGGGGCATGGGTCTTGCTCTTTGGGCAAGTCAGACACACATGTGACTCAGGGCCTTTGCACTTGCCATTTCCTCCATCCTCCCCTAGATGTACAATGGGTTGTCTCTCCCCTCCTCCTTCAAGTATTTACTCAAATGTCAGTGACCAACATTATACAAATGGACACATCCCCCCAATACTCCTTAGCCCCCTTCTCTGCTTTCCTTTCTCCATAGCAGTACATATACCACAGTCATACCTTATATTGTACTCATTTGTTTTGTTTATTGTCTAGAATAAATTTCCAGGTGGGTAGAGATTTTTGTCTCTTTTATTCACTGCTCTATGCTCAGTGCCTGGTGTATTCTAAGCATCCAATAAATGTGTTGAATCAATGAATTAATCTAATGAGTATTAATTTCAATATAATTCAGTGTTTTATCAATTGTTCATGAGGATTGGATCAGGAACAGCAAGGAAATATCAGGTCCTTTAAATATCATTGACACTATCGAAAGCCAGATTGAAAACATCCTGGCTTACAACACACACTTAAAAATCAGATATGGGTACAAACCCCACCTCTACCACCTTCTGGCTATATTATGGAGGGAACGTTATTTAATCTCCCTGTATCTGAGATTTTTCATCTTTAAAATGTATGTGGGGACTTCCCTGGTGGCGTAGTGGTTAAGAATCCACCTGCCAATGCAGGGGACACGGGTTCAATCCCTGGTCCAGAAAGATCCCACATGCTGCGGAGCAACTGAGCCTGTGTGCCACAACCGCTGAAGCCCAAGCACCGCAACAAGGGAGGCCAGTGCAATGAGAAGCCTGCGCACCACAACGAAGACCCAACGCAGCCAAATGACCCTGCAGAACTACAAAGAATCATGAGAGATTACTACAAGCAACTATATGCCAATAAAATGGAAAACCTGGAAGAAATGGAAAAATTCTTAGAAAAGCACAGCCTTCCAAGACTGAACCAGGAAGAAATAGAAAATATAAACAGACCAATCACAAGCACTGAAATTGAAACTGTGATTAAAAATCTTCCAACATGGGACTTCCCTGGTGGTGCAGTGGATAAGACTCTGCGCTCCCAATGCAGGGGGCCCAGGTTCAATCCCTGGTCAGGGAACTAGATCCCACATGCATGCCGCAACTAAGAGTTCACATGCCGCAACTAAGACCTGGCACAAGCAAATAAATAAATAAATAAATAAATAAATAAATAAATAAATAAATAAAAATCTTCCAACAAACAAAAACCCAGGACCAGATGGCTTCACAGGTGAATTCTATCAAACACTTAGAGAAGAGTTAACACCTATCCTCTCAAACTATTCCAAACTATAGCAGAAGGAGGAACACTCCCAAACTCATTCTACAAGGCCACCATAACCCTGATACCAAAACCAGACAAAGGTGTCACAAAGAAAGAAAACTACAGGCCAATATCACTGATGAACATAGATGCAAAACTCCTCAACAAAATACTAGCAAACAGAATCCAGCAACACATTAAAAGGATCATACATCATCATCAAGTGGGATTTATCCCAGGGATGCAAGGATTCTTCAATATATGCAAATCAATCAATGTGATAAACCATATTAACAAACTGAAGAATAAAAACCATATGATCATCTCAATAGATGCAGAAAAAGCTTTTGACAAAATTCAACACCCATTTATGATAAAAACTCTCCAGAAAGTGGGCATAGAGGGAACCTACCTCAACATAATAAAGGCCATATATGACAAACCCCCAGCAAACATCATTCTCAATGGTGAAAAACTGAAAGCATTTCCTCTAATATCAGGAACAAGATGAGGATGTCCACTCTCACCACTGTTATTCAACATAGTTTTGGAAGTCCTAGCCATGGCAATCAGAGAAGAAAAAGAAATAAAATGAATACAAATTGGAAAAGAAGAAGTAAAACTGTCACTGTTTGCAGATAACATGATACTATACATAGAGAATCCTAAAGATGCCACCAGAAAACTACTAGAGCTAATCAATGAATTTGGTAAAGTTGCAGGATACAAAATTAATGCACAGAAATCGCTTGCATTCCTATACACTAATGATGAAAAATCTGAAAGAGAAATTAAGGAAACACTCCCATTTACCACTGCAACACAAAGAATAAAATACCTAGGAATAAAACTACATAGGGAGACAAAAGACCTGTACGCAGAAAACTATAGGACACTGATGAAAGAAATTAAAGCTGATACCAACAGATGGAGAGATACACCATGTTCTTGGATTGGAAGAATCAATATTGTGAAAATGACTATACTACCCAAAGCAATCTACAGATTCAATGCAATCCCTATCAAATTACCAATGGCATTTTTTACAGAACTAGAACCAAAAATCTTAAAATTTGTATGGAGACACAAAAGACCCCAAATAGCCAAAGCAATCTTGAGAAAGAAAAACAGAGCTGGAAGAATCAGACTCCCTGACTTCAGACCATACTACAAAGCTACAGTAATCAAGACAATATGGTACTGGCACAAAAATAGAAATATAGATCAATGGAACAGGAAAGAAAGCCCAGAGATAAACCCACACACCTATGGTCAACTAATCTATGACAAAGGAGGCAAGGATATACAATGGAGAAAAGATAGTCTCTTCAATAAGTGGTGCTGGGAAAACTGGACAGCTACATGTAAAAGAATGAAATTAGAACACTCCCTAACACCATACACAAAAATAGACTCAAAATGGATTAGAGACCTAAATGTAAGACCAGACACTATAAAACTCTTAGAGGAAAACACAGGAAGAACACTCTTTAACATAAATCACAGCAAGATCTTTTTTGATCCACTTCCTAGAGTAATGGAAATAAAAACAAAAATAAACACATGGGACCTAATGAAACTTAAAACCTTTCGCAAAGCAAAGGAAACTACAAACAAGACGAAAAGACAACCCTCAGAATGGGAGAAACTATTTGCAAACGGATCAACGGACAAAGGATTAATCTCCAAAATATATAAACAGCTCATGCAGCTCAATATCATAAAAAACAAACACCCCAATCCAAAAATGGGCAGAAGACCTAAATAGACATTTCTCCAAAGAAGACATACAGATGGCCAAGAAGCACATGAAAAGCTGCTCAACATCACTAATTATTAGAGAAATGCATATCGAAACTACAATGAGGGATCACCTCACACCAGCTAGAATGGGCATCATCAGAAAATCTACAAACAACAAATGCTGGAGAGGGTGTGGAGAAAAGGGAACCCTCTTGCACTGTTGGTGGGAATGTAAATTGATACAGCCACTACGGAGAACAGTATGGAGGTTCCTTAAAAAACTAAAAATAGAACTACCATGTGACCCAACAATCCCACTACTGGGCATATACCCAGAGAAAACTATAATTCAAAAAGACACATGCACCCCAATGTTCATTGCAGCACTATTTACAATAGCCAGGTCATGGAAGCAACCTAAATGCCCATCTACAGACGAATGGATAAAGAAGATGTGGTATATATATATACAATGGAATATTGCTCAGCCATAAAAAGGAATGAAATTGGGTCATTTGTAGAGACGTGGATGGATCTAGAGACTGTCATACAGAGTGAAGTAAGTCAGAAGGAGAAAAACAAATATCGTATATTAATGCATATATGTGGAACCTAGAAAAATGGTACAGATGAACTGGTTTGCAGGGCAGAAGTTGAGACACAGATGTAGAGAACAAACATATGGACACCAAGGGGGGAAAGGGGCAGGGCGGGGGGAACGTGGTGGTGTGATGAATTGGGAGATTGGGATTGACATTTATACACTAATATGTATAAAATGGATAACTAATAAGAAACTGCTATATAAAAAAATAAATAAAATAAAATTCAAAAATTCAAAAAAAAAGAAAAAATGTATGTGAAGGCTCAGATTATTGATAAGGTTGAAGGCAATATACATATAAAGTGCTTAACACAGGGTGAGGCACATAATTAGTGATTTATAACCAACATCATCATCATTATAGCCCCTTGATTAGTATAACAAGAAAATGGGTACCTTAATCCATTGGGATTCTTTATCCTTGTTTGTGTACCTGACCCAGTCAGCCCAAATATATCTGAACTGCATACATGGAACACTGAACTTTTTTCTATTTACACTTCAAAAATAACTAGGATGATAATGGAATTGTTCTATATCTTGATTGTGGTGTTGGTTACATGACTATGTATTTGTCAAAACTCACAGGACTCTACAATGAAAAGGGTGAATTTTACTCAATGTAAGTTATGACATTTCAAAACAATAAATGGGAGCATTAGTGCAAATGTGTGGAACCAATCATAGTAGTCAGAATTAATTACTTGCTTTTCTCCAATGAGGAGCAAAAACCACTAGGGAAAATCTAAGGACATCAGAGGTAAGGAATTTGTCCTTCAATGCACAGGAGACATGAAATGGCTATGCTTGTCTAATTTCGAGTAAAAACAATTATTTCAAAACAAAAACAAAACATGTGCTAGCATTGCAAAGCAATGAACTGACTCTCTTCTCTCTCATACTGACGGAAAGGTGGCAGTTATAAGCCTCTATCCAAATACATGAAACAGCCTTATTATAATACATGTATAATTTTATAGTTCCCAATGCTTTAGAAGCAAGTATAAATTAATCTAAAAACTGTTCTTAAACATAACACCACTCAGAAACTTTCATGGTTATATGATAAAGCAACATGTCCAAATTTTTACTATTCTCTTGATGAATTACCTAGTGACCCATAATAAAGAGAAAACTTCTAGAATTTAATGATATTACCAGGCCAAATGAAATTTACACAAATATGTATCAATGAGTAGAATAGAAAACACATGTTTTTTTAAATATATGTTTGTAATTCAAATGTTCCAGTTTTCTCAAACATGAAAGCAGCTATAATTTCCAATGTGGCTACATACAGTGTTGTCAACAGGGAGGAGAGGAATCTAAGCCTTTATATTTCAAAGAGATTATATGTCAAGGTAAACTTCCATTTAATTCATTTATTGTTAATTTTCCCTAAATTTTTGGCCACACTGACTGGCTGCCATATAAAGAAAAACAAATTTAAAAAAAATTGAGAATTATTTGCTTAAAGCTAATAACCAAACTTTTATAGAAAATTTCTCATTAGTATGTACCTTAAAAGAAAAGAAAAATCAACAATTGGTATTTTCTAATCCCTGTTTAAGGACTCAGGCAAGATTACTCAGATTTAGCTAGACATGCTAAATAAATACGGCAGAAACGGCCCATTTGAATTGAATTTGAACAGCTGTCTGTGGTGTCTAGACCATAAATGATACTGTATTTCAAAAACAAAATGCTAAATGGTTAAGTATTTCCAGGGCCTAAGATAGAAACACAAAGTGAACTCATTTCTTTGTAAGCCGTTGGAGTTCCCCAGATATTTCTAAACACCTGTTTCAAGGAAATATTGTCTGTGTTTAAATGGTAAAAAGATTCAAATCAAGGAATAAGGTCACTATGACATGGGTCTGAATTCCTAAACTAATATGTATAGGAGGGTAATTGGCAAGGGTAGATTTTTTTTTTTTTTCTAGAGAAAGTAGTCCAAATGCAATTTAATAAAAGGCAGATGGCAAATTAGAGACAGTTGATGGTTAGAATTATGGAAGATATGCATTTCATTTTTTGTTGTGAAAACTATTTGTAAACACCAGATCAAGTATAATTTTTATATTTCAAACCACTGAGATTAATACAAAGCAGAGTAGTTTAGGGACAATCCTGATCCTTGTGGTGAAGAATTCCATTTTAGGTACTGATTAACTCCACTGCCAGTGGCATAAGAGCTTCAGGGCAAGCCAGAATCTGCTACGATATGGAGATGACTTAAAATAGTTTTAAAGCAGACAGGACAGTTGAATATAAAAGTAGAAGTAGGGTCCTCAGAGCCCCTATGGGATCTTACTCTATGCAGCATGGAACAGTCACCTAAAAGTTGAGTACTTCGTACATTTCTGGTCTCCACCAATTACAAAAGGCATGGTGAATTTGCAGGATGTTCAAAGCAAATCAATACAGATAATTAGAGTAGGAAAACAAGGCTGATGGGCAAAGGCAAAAAGAACCACCTTTTTTAGTTCCCTCAGGGCAGTGATTTTGCATCCCATTTAGTTTGCAGCCCTCAGAGCAGTGAGAATTGATACAATACACCAGGTAAAATGAGTCCTTGGTAAAAACCTGTTGGTTAACCTAGGAGAAAAATTGAGAATGACATGAAGCAGTCTTCAGATATGTGAAGGATTGTTATTTCCTAAAAATGGTAACCTCTGTCTCTGCCTCTACCCAGGAGATAGAGCAACGACAGAAGGCAAAAGCTAGTCGGGATAGGTTAGGGTTTATCAATAGGGTGAGCAACTTGTTCCAGTTTGCCCAGGACTTTCCCAGTTTTAACAATAAAAGTCCCATCCGGGTGAGAAATAAACTATTGCCTGCCATATCAGTAAACGAAGGATGTTGCAGCCATCAGCCATCACATTACAGCCACCCCAATGGTGAGCCCTGATGGAACTCAGGATGGAAACAAAGAATGCCCGCCGCCTAGCAGTCATCAGACTGCAGTCACCCCTGACGGTACAGCCTGAGGAACCTCAGGATGAGAAAACACAGGATGCTACTAACCCTAAACTCCCAGCCATCGTATAGAATGGATAAACAACAAAGTCCTACTGTATAGCACAGGGAACTATATTCAATATCCTGGGATAAAGCATAAAGGAAAAGAATATAAAAAAAGAATGTATATATGTGTATAACTGAGTCACTTTGCTGTACAGCAGAAATTAACACAACATTGTAAATCAACTATACTTCAATAAAAAAATAAATTAAAGAAAAAGAAAGACAGAAAACACAGGATACCCGCCCCAGATAGCTGAGGTGCATAACAAAGGAATGATTTCAGTGAGCCCAGATTCTTGCATCTTCCCATATATAGAAAAGTGCTAAATTCCTTCATTTGAGATACCTAGTTTTCTTTAATTAAAAATAATCTTTTGACGTTCCGACTACCTGCCCTTTCTTGGAAAAATTCCTATATATCCTGGCTTCCCCCTCAACTCCTAGGACCAGTTTTCTCAGAGTTATTTGAGATGCTGTCTCCCGGGCTTGAAGTCCTAAGAATGCCCACCTAATAAAACATAACTCTCAACTTTAGGTTGTTCATTTTTTTTAGTCAACACGGGGAAACCCCTCAACCCCTGGGCACACCAGGCAGTGGGTCATCCGACATTGCAGATGTTTAAAACAGGAGAGATTCTTATCTGAGAATGGAGAAAAAACTAGTGCCTTTTCATGGGGTTTCCCATGCATATGATTCTACCAGTACCATGACTATCACAATTATTAATTATCAGGGCAATCGTGACAGTGATAACAGCAGTTATCATTTTATTTCTACCTGTCAAAGTAAGTTTGTGCTGACATTAGCTCATCGAAACCCCATGAAATTTGTGTTGTAGCCTTGAGCAGAAGAGCTAAGCACACCCCCCAGTCATAAGGAAATAAATACGAACCACAAAAAGGAGTATAATGATTACTTGTAGTTGCATTACAAGCCAGTCTATGCTTGGTCATGCTTGAGGTTGATCAGGCCAAATAAAACATGGCCGAGTGGTTAACAGCAGGGCTTGGAATCATGCAGGTCTGGGTATGAGTGCTTATTAGATGAAATGGCCTTGGACAAACTACAGAACTCTCTAAGCATCTGTTTCCTCATCTATAAAATGGAGATAATGTCATTACCTGGTCATAATAAGAATTTTATAAGACTTTCTTTTAGTGAACCTTCCTTCAAAGTGATGGTGTAATGGAAAACAGGTCTATGAAATAAGAACATAATTGGACTCAGGAATCGAGGTCTCTGGTTACAATAGCTGACATTTTAAATATTTTCTATGTGTCAGAAACTTTCTCAGCACTTATCAGGCATTACACATTGAATATAACAACCCTATGAGAAGCATTATTCTCATCCTCATTTTATAGATTAGGGAACTGAAATACAGAAAATTTAAGTATTTTGCCTAAGATCACATAGGTAAGAAAGCAGCAAAGTTCATATTCAAACCTCAGCAATGTAACCCCAGAACATGTACTTGTAAGCACAACGCTATACTGTCCCTGGTCTATTTTCAAACAACCTGTGAAGGTATGCGTGAACTGCATACTCTTTAAAAAACAATAGGGCTTCCCTGGTGGCGCAGTGGTTGAGAATCTGCCTGCCAATGCAGGGGAAACGGGTTCGAGCCCTGGTCTGGGAAGATCCCACATGCCGCGGAGCAACTGGGCCCGTGAGCCACAACTACTGAGCCTGCGCGTCTGGAGCCTGTGCTCCGCAACAAGAGAGGCCGCGATAGTGAGAGGCCCGCGCACCACGATGAAGAGTGGCCCCCGCTTGCCACAACTAGAGAAAGCCCTCGCACAGAAACGAAGACCCAACACAGCCATAAATAAATAAATAAATAAGCCTACACCTTTAAAAAAAAAAACAATAAATAAATACAATTTCTCTCAGTAAAACTTTTAATAAGTTTTAGTGGCATAGGGTCAAGGTTAAATCCTCTGACAAGTACCAAAAATATATTTTGTTGATTACAAGAATGAAATAGTCACACCTTCAGATACAATTTGAGGTGATAAATACATAGTACATCCAATCTAGTTTTCATCTAACTAAAATAGTGCTTTCTATTAGCACTATGTGTTACATACTCCATGTGCTAAAAACTATTTTTTGATCAATTTTTCATATAACCCCTGTTTGAATATTCCAGATTCAGTTAGCTCTCTATTTCATGAAGCAAACTACTCCTAATGATAGGTTAGCTTTAGGAGTTAAAAAGATTTTTATGATACAAGTTGATTTGGCTTTCAATAGGGGAGTAGTTTATCCTTCAGAAACATAGATACAAATATCCTTAAGAAAATATTAGCAATGAAATCCCTGAATATGTAAAATGGATAATACATCATGACCAAGTGGGGTTCATCATAGTAATGCAAAGTTGGTTCAACATTCAATATGCAATCACTGTATTTTATTATGTCAACAGACTAGACAAGAAAAACCATACATATAATCTGAAATATATGCAGAGAAAGCATTTGACAAAATTCAAAATCCATTCTTGACAAAAACTCTCAACAACCTAAGAATAGATGGAAACTTTCTCAGTGTGATAAAGGACCTTTTCAGAAAGCCTACAGTTAACATCACAATTAGTGGGGAAATATTGAATGCTTCCCAACCTAAGATTCTGGGGCAAAGGAAAGGAAGAATGTCTGTTCTCACCACTTCTTTTCACCATTGTATTGGAATTCCTATTCAATGTAATAAGGTAAAAAAAAAAAAAAATTAAAAAGAAAACTGCTCCATTTATTGACAATAATTATCTATGTAGAAAATCCTAAGAAATCTACAAAGCATACACTATAACTCATAAGTTTAGCAAGGTCTCAGGACATAAGAACAATAAAAAAAAGCAATTGTATTTCTCTGTTCTAAAAGCAAATGATTAGAAAATATAAATTTTAAAAGCTATTCTGTTTACAGGCCATTTTTTAAAACATCAAATACTGTACTTAGGAATAAATTTAATAAAACTGTGCAAGACTTAAACACTGAAAACCTAAAAAACATTGTTAAGAGAAATTAGAGAAGACGTAAATAAATGAAGAGATAAACCATGTTCACGAATTGGAAAACTCTATTGTTCAGAGGTCAATTTCCCCAAATTGATCTGTACACTTAGGCTCATTCAAATAAAAATTCTGGCAGCCTTTTTAAAGAGCAATTTATAAGCTGATTCAAACTTTGAATGGAAATGCAAAGGCTCTAAAATAGCAAAAATAATTTTCAAACAGAAGAACAAAACTGAAGGATTTACACTACCTAACTTCAAGAACAACTATAAAGCTACAATAATAAAGACTGTAGTTTTGACGTAGGATAAATAAAACAGATCACTGAAACAGAATAGAAGGTTTATAAATAAACCCAGTTATATGGTCAGTTGATTTTCAACAAGATGTCAAGGTAATTCAATGGGGAAAGGATAATCTTCTCAACTGGCTATCCATACGGGAAAAATGAATCTTGACCATCACCTCTTGTACTCTAGTTTCCGTTGCTTCCATTAAGAAGTCTTAAGAACACAGAAAGTCTTATTTTTTCTCCTTTGCTCACTGTAAGAGTTGGTAAAATTATCTAGTCAGCCATTACCATGAGTGGAAATTTGTCATAATTTCAACAATCGCATTTTATTTCTGTATTTTGGTCTTTTTAACATTTTAATGTATTCTTATTTCTTATTTTTCCAGTTTCATCTTTTATTTATGTAATATGTTAAACATGGTTATATTTCAGAAAATTCCTATATCTGAAGTCCTTGAGGGCATAAATTTATTATTTTTCCTAACTCTTGTCACTTGTTTCCTCTTTTTTGTGGTAGTAATTGATTTGATTTTTAAATTTTAATCTGTGGAACTCTGGGTCTAGGATTCTTTTCTAGAAAGAGACTTGTGTTTGCTTCTACTGGATGTCAGATTACCTTACGTATCTGGAATGACATTTATTTAGTGTATTAGCTTGGGGTTTGTGAATTACCCTGCTAATATAAACTTGGACTCCAGGCCCACTTGAGAGTAGATAACAAGTTCTAATTTTCCTGAGAGCCTAGATAGAGACAAGCAAGTTTAATTTTTGCTAGAGCAAGCAGATTTTTTTTATGGCCACATTTTCACTGGAGGCATAGTTTCTTCAAGGGGCCCAGGATTATATGAAGGTCTTAAGTTCACCTGCTCTCCTTACAGGTCCATTTGGTTTCTCTCATTATCTTGCATTGCCATCAATACCCTTGACTTTGACATTTGCTGCCAAGTTAGTCTGAGCTTCTTTTACCCACCACTCTTGTTTCAGATAGTTAATTTATGTTTACTATATTTTACTGTACTTTCTTTTCTCTTTTTTATGTTCCTTAGAAGGTTCTCTTCCTTTTATGTGATGTAAGCAATACATTAAAAGTGGTTTTGCTCTTGTTGTTGCTTATCCAGCACCTACATATTTTTCAGTGTGAGGGTATTTTAGAATATGTAAGACATCCCTACTGCTGAAAGTAGGAAGCACACACAACATTTCAAGTAACTTTAACACTCCTTTAAATAACACAAATTTTAACTTGGTTCATCTCTTTACACTGATGCTTCAGAAAAGCAATGGAGTGAAGAAAGTCCTGTCTTTAGATTAGATTTCTTCCAAGTGATACCACAAAGGCCTTAACATGAAGTGAGGGAGAGAAAAAGTACCCCCAAAAGATTTTTATGTGAAGATACTCATAGTCTTCCTACAACACCTCAAAACTAGACTATTTTTAGGCTTCCATCTCAGGTTCTTCACAGATGGTGAGGCAACATACACAGATGACTCATTTCAACTTCATGTGTGATATTCTGACGGAGAGAATTTTTCTTTCCATTTGTGAGCCAAATTATACTTTCCTCACTACTAGTATGGACTCCACATGATGTTGTTTAGATGTCCATACCATAGTTTCTTTAAATATAAATCCTTGGCATTATTAGTGACCCCTTTAAACACCATTGTCTTTTTTCTATTCCAATTGCCCTTTGTGTTCCTTTCACAGAATCAGTAGTTCACTCAGCTACATATAACTTACTAAAAGGTATTTCTTTAAGTCACTTCTAAAGACCATAATAATAAGTCTGGCCATGATAACTTCTGTAACTGTTTATTAAGTAGACAAAACCAAATATAAAGTTTATCTTTCTTGTATGTCTATTGCAATGAGACATAAGGAGAATATGCAGACATCTGCTACAGTTAGAGCAAACTGGAAAAACTCTGGAGATTAACTGTATTGGACACCAACTTGGAAATATATCAGTATTATACATTTAGAAAAATGAAATCCAGAGTTGCTACCCAGGTTTTTTGAGAAAATGTTTTGCCAATTCAAATATAAATACATGTGGTAGTAATCAATGTCTATGGATTTTCTAGGCTACTATTAAAATGAATGCATCTATTTGTAATGGTATACTTAATTTAAAACTTCTATTGTTTAAAATTCTAATTGTTAAAATACAAAGTTTTAGACACTTCAAATAAAGAGTACTAGCAGAATGAAGAGAATAAAGGAGAAGGTGAGAAAAAAGGAAGAGTAAAAAGGTGAGAGAAGAAGAAAGAAAAAGAGAAAGCATAAAGTGGAAAAAAAGAATTGGGGGTGGGCAGAGAAGTAGCCTGAGAGTGAGAGAAAGTTGGAGGTTGAGAAGCAATAAACATAGTAAAATTATGCTGAGTGTGTAGTTAGTAATCTGTATGTAAAGCACTACCAAACTTATTTCTAAAATTTATTCCTTTGATCTTAGCTCCAGATTAATGTTTATAATCACTTCCTGCATTCTCCCATTGGATGAATGAGACATCTCAAAAATCAACAGGTTTACATCAAACCACCATCTGTCCCTAACTCACTCTCTTCCCCCAAACATATATATCTAAAACCTGCTGCACCCAATACTTCTCATCAAAGTAACTAGTATCCTCTACTCATCTACCAGGTGAGCTGTGGCAAATCCTTTCTTTTTCTCCTCGCACATAGATAGAAAATATTTTCCAGCATCTTTTGCAGTTAGGTATGGCCATGTGACTGACTCTACCAATAGAATGTGGATTAAAATGACATATGCTACTTCCAGATCTTAATCCTTCACACTCTCTCTCCAGTGGAAGACTCAGAAGCTCTAGGATGAAGAGGCACTAAAAGGAAACAGCATAGGTCCCTGAATGACTTAGAATAAAGTCTTCCCCTATGGCAGACTCTTAGCAGACTGATACATGAGCAAGAAATACATCTTTATTGTATTGAGGCATTGAGGTTTGGGAGAATTATAAAGGCTTACCTTCCCAATTAAACTGGTATCTTGAAGTAAGGAACTCAGATAACAAACACCAAAAAAATACATGGCATTGACCTATCGGTTGGAAACCAAGCAGTAAAGAAGCAGCTGTCATAGGTTCTGAAAAGACGGTACTATATGTTATACAACGGCAAAATATTTAATAAAACTGTTGTCTGTTCTCCACATGACAACAAAATCTCAGCATCTAGGAGAAGGAGCTGGCAAGAATCAGAATGTTGTGTGTTACCTGCTACTGACTTCCTCAGGCAAGGTATTACAAGAAGGAGATGAGCTTTAAAAAGAATTGCCTTGTTTCAAGCAGAAATTAAAAAACAAGAACGTACAGAAGTTTATAAAAGCCCAATGCTACTAGATCATTAGTAATGAAAGCCTGATAAAAGCTTCCAGCAAAAACTGTTCAGTAAAACTTCTCAGTGAAACAAAATAACTCAACCTTGTGGCAAAGACTGAATAAGGGTCCTAACCTCGTCCCCATGCTTATTGTTGCGGAGAGCCTCAGGTTGCCTCTATTATGTTGAGAGAGAAAAATGAAAAGAACTAGGAAAGAGTGTGGTTATTGGTACATGGAACTGACTGGAAACAGTCAGATCAGGAGCCTACTACTGGGATACCTCGTTTTTTGCACTTTGTAGGTATTGCATTTTTTACAACTTGAAGGTTTGTGGCAACCCTGCTTCCAGCTAGTCTATTGGTGTCATTTTTTTAAACAGTATTTGCTCACTTTGTGTCTCTGTGTCACATTTTGGTAATTCCCACAGTATTTCAAACTTTTCATTATTATTATGTTTATTATGATGATCTGTGATCTTTGATCTTAACATTATAATTGTTTTGGGCCTCCACAAACCGCGCTCGTATAAGACAGCACACTGAATTGATAAATGTTCATGTGCTCTGGCTGCTCCGCTGACTGGCCCTCCCTCTTTTTGGACCTGCCTATTCCCTGAGACACAACAATATTGAAATTAGGCCAGTTAATAACCCTACAATGTTCTCTAAGTGTTCAGGTGAAACTTGAGCACTGCCTCGCACTTTAAATCAAAAGCTAGAAATGACTAAGCTTAGGAAGGAAGGCATGTCCAAAGCCAAAACAGGCTGAAAGCTAGGCCCCTTTCTCCAAACAGTTAGCCAAGTCACGAATACAAAGGAAAAGTTCTCGAAGGGAATCAAAAGTGCTACTCAAGTGAACACATGAATGATAAGAAAGCAAAACAGCCTTATTGCTGATACAGAGAAAGTTTTAGTGGTCTGGATAGAAGATCAAACCAGCCACAACATTCCCTCAAACCAAAGCCTAATCCAGTGCAAGCCCTAACCGTCTTCAATTCTATGAAGGCTGGAGAAGAAAAGTTTGAACCTAGCTGAGGTTGGCTCATGAGGTTTAAAGGAAAGAATCTGTCTCCATAATAGAAAAATGCAAGGTGAAGCAGCAAGTGTTGATGTAGAAGCTGCAGTGACTTATCCAGAAAATCTAGCTAATATCATTAATGAAGGTGGCTACACTAAACAACAGATTTTCAGTGTCAATGAAACAACCTTATATCAGAAGAAGATGCCATCTAGGACTTTCATAGCTAGAGGGGAGAAGTCAATGCCTGGCTTCAAAGCTTCCAAGGACAGGCTGACTCTCTTGTTAGGGACGAATGCAGCTGATGACTTGAAGTTGAAGTCAGTGCTCATTTACCTTTCTGAAAATCCTAGGGCCCTTAAGAAATATGCTAAATATACTCTGCCTGTGTTCTGTAAATGGAAAAACAAAGCCTGGATGACAGCATACCTGTTTACAACACGATTTACTGAATACTTGAAGCCCACTGTTGAGACCTACTTCTCAGAAAAAAATTCTCTCAAATATTAGTGTTCATTGACAATGCACCCGGTCACCCAAGAGCTCTGATGGACATGTACAAGGAGATTCATGTTTTCATGTCTGTTAACACAACATCCATTATGCAGCCCATGGATCAAGCAATGCTTTCAATGTTTAAGTCTTATTATTTCAGAGATACATTTTGTAAGGCTATAGGTGCCATAGATAGTGATTCCGCTGATGGATCTGGGAAAAGTTAAGTGAAAACCTCTGGAATGGATTTTCCATTCTAGACGTAATTAAGAACATTTGTGATTCATGGGAAGAGGTCAAAATATCAACATCCACAGGAATTTGGAAGAAGTTGATTCCAACCCTCATGGATAACTTTGAGGGATTCAAGACTTCAGTGGAGGAAGTAACTGCAGATATGGTACAAGTAGCAGGAGAACTAGAATTAGAAGTGGAGCCTGAAGATGTGCTGAATTGCTGCCATCTCATGATAAAACTTTAATGAACGAAGAGTTGCTTCTTACGGATGAGCAAAGTTTGAGATGGAATCTACTCCTGGAAAAGATGCTGTGAAGATTGTTGAAATGACAACAAAGGATTTAGAATATTACATAAACTTAGTTGATAAAGCAGTGGCAGGGTTTGAGAGGATTAACTTCAATTTTGAAAGAAGTTCTACTGTAGGTCAAATACTATCAACCAGCATTGCATGTGACAGAGAAATCATTTGTGAAAGGAAGAGTCAATCAATGTGACAAACTTCACTGTTGTCTTATTTTAAGAAATTGCCACAGGCCCCCAACCTTCAGCAGCCACCATAAGTCAGCAGCCATCAATGTCAAGGCAAGACCCTCTACCAGCAAAAAATATTAGGACTTGCTGAAGACTCAGATGATGGTTAGCATTTTTTAGGAATAAAGTATTTGTTAATGAAGGTAGGTACATTTTTTTAGCCATAATATTATTGCACAATAGACTGTAGTATACTGTAAACATAACTTTTATATGCACTGGAAAACCAAAAAATTTGTGTGACTCGCTTTATAGTGAGATATCCACTTTCTTGCAGTGGTCTGGAACCAAACCCACAATATCTCTGAGATATACCTTATTTTTTGAGACAGTTGTACTGACAAAGAAATTATGAACCTGGTCTAAATACGCATGTAAGTGTTCAGGGAACCTTCAAACATCTCTCTAGCAAGAATGCGCTATGAAAGCTGCACATTCTTTAAGAAAGGCAAACTCTCCACCATCTACTTCAGATGTGGTCAAGGAAGATACGGACAGGCAACAATCTCCCAGAGGACAGAACCAGGGGTCACGAACCAGGGAGTTTATCCAAGACCACAGAATTGGGACTAATCAAGAAAATTCCCCTACCTCCAAGATAAGGGACGTTTCATAATGTCTACCCAGTGAATTTCAGAATTGCTACACACCAGTGACTGCGTGCTACCCATTCTGCCTCTTTCTGAATGGAAGTGTTTGTTTGTGCTTACTTAGGCTCTGCAACACCATTGTATGTGGGTGGAAGGCAGGTAGAAAATCTGTTATTTTACTCTATAACTCACTGAACTACGAGGAGCAACGTCTCTCACTATAAGTCATCTGGAGATTCTGCAATCTGAGCAGGATGAATGACTAGACGGGACTTTAGGTTGTTTCCCTTCCCAAAAGGATATCTTCTATATGAGAGAGGAGTAGTGAAAAATACTCTTGGTGGTTGGAAGGGCAGACTGTGTTTGTGTCTTCGGCAAAGTTTATTTTCTCCTCCTTTTGGACATCCAAAGAGACTACATTTCCCAGGCTCCTTTGCAATTAGGTGTGGCCATAAGAATAAGTTCAGACCAATGAATGTGGCAGAAGTGATATATACAATCTCCATGAACGGACTCAAAGTCTCCCCACAATCCTCTGCGTTCTTTTTCTTTCTGTGACAACCAGCTGGATGGAGGATCAGAGGAGGACTCTGAGGCCCTATAGGATAGCAGAGCCAAGAAATGGAAGGAGTTTGGTTCCCTGAAGGAATGATTTGAAACAGTGACACCCCCGCCCACCACTACCAATGTGCACTGGACGGTGCCATGAGAAAAAAAAAGAAATCTTTATTGGGTTCAGTGCGCTGAGACTTTGAAGTTGTTACAGCAGTTAGTGTACCTTGACTAATCACTCTCTCAATCTGAATACTGAAAATTAGCCTCAATTTTCCACTCTCTCTCACCTCTTACGTATCATTTTTATAATATGTCTATTTTGGTGCCTAAGTATATTTCAAATCTTTCACTTTCTCACTGTCTCTATTGCCACTGTCTTAATTCAGGTCCTCATAATCTTGCATCAGAATTATTGATACAGTCTTCTAATGAATAGGCCTGTATTCCAGTTCACTGTGTATACTCCTAATCGTCTTGGACACCGCTTCCAGCAAATTTTCTAAAATGCAAATCTCCCTACTCAAGATCCCTCAGTGGCTTCTAAATGCCTTCAGAGAAATTGTAAATGCCTTAGCATGGACTATAAGAGCTTTCAGGCTTTTCTCACTGTCTACCTCTTTGGCCTCATTTTCCCCCCACTCCAGCACGTGCTCTCAGAACATCTTCCATACAAGAGTATTCTCTAGGATTTCCAATTATGCAGCTCCCTTAAGTAACGACCTATAGCCTGGTCGCCTGCTTAGGGTGTGAATAAAAAACAGATTCCTGTTCTCACTAAATTACTCTGGAACCCTCATGTTTTATCCACTGGCACCCTCATCCCTCACTCTTCATCCATGACCCCAACTTCTTTTCCTTATTACTAAATCGTTGGTCCATTTTCTGTCAGTGTCTTAATTTCACACATACTTAGAATAGTGGCAAATCCTATTTCTCCTCACGCTAGTCTGACCCCACTTGACTTCATCCCTCAATGCTGTATTCCTAATAATGGATTTCAGGGTAACACCCTCCGTTGTGCCAGCAGCTACCCTCTCTGCTCTTTCCCAAGACAATCAAGCCTTGACATTTCTCCTAGTTTTCCCACAATGGAAACTTTGTCTGTGCTCGCCTCCTCCTGGGAGTTGAGAACAAGACTGGAACCTGGGCTTCTTCAAACTTCCATTCCAGTGTCCATCCTCTTTATTTAGAATATGTCCTCCTACTATTTTGCCTGGAAATTCCCAGTCACCTTTAAATCCCTATTCAAATGTTACCTCTTTTGTGAAACTGTCCTTGATCTTCAAAGCAGTTTTACCTTCTTTTCTTCATACTCCCATAGCACTTTTTAATACTCCTATTTGATCACTAATTTATTGTATTTCAACATTTTGTTTCTTGTTCATCTCTCTATAGGGCATACATTGAGGACAGAACATTGTCTTCTTCATTCTTGTTTGCATGGTTCCTAGCAAAAGCAGGTGTGTTTCTTGAATAACTAGACTCATAAAATCACTGATCCCAAAAATGTAGTTGAGGAAGAACAAAAACAGTGGGATTCAGCTTGTCAGCATGGAGTATTAAAAACACTGACCTGGGTCAAAAGACCTGACTCAGTCACTATCTCCAGGAGCAATGAGCAAAGCGTCTTAAACTCCCTAGATCAACTTGAAGGATTTTCCAACTCCAAATTCTAGATACCACCCAGACATATTCCTCCCATACCAAAAGTAGCGGGGGACGGGGACACATACAACGATTTACGATGGACAATACCAGACTCTGCGCAGAATTTTTTTTGGAGTTTTGTGTGGTCTAACTCTGACCAGCTCACTCTTCACACATTAGTACTAGTAATACTTTGTTAACCAGAATTTTATTTACTACATCTTCTCCCTCTAGTAAAATTAAAACTTCTTGGTTGCCTTCTCTAAACTCTGTATTTTCATGAACATGCCTTTTTTTATTTTGTCTGTCCAGCTTCCAAATTAGCAAGAGCTTCTTCAAAGGTTTTGCCATTTCACTGTTACTTCTGAATATGTAAACAGAAATACATTGCTTTTAAAAATAATTATTTCTAAGTCAGAAGTTAGCTGCTTCATGAGAAATATCTTACTTGTAGGAGAAAATTGCCAAAGATATTTGGCTTGGTTTAGCCCAACTTGGATAAGGGGTCCAAATCTGTCATAACTGATACTTGCCCAGGCTCATACTCAAAGAGTGAGGAACATATGTATGTTATCAAGCCATTATCTCATTACCGCCATCAGTTCTGCGTGTGTGCTGGGCAGAGACGCATCTGTCTGTTCTAAGCCTGAGAATGAAAGCTTAATGCCAACAGTTATCAGGCTGCTGGGAAAATGGTAAAAGCTAGACTGTGGTAAGATTAAGATTCAACTGTCTACACAAGGAAGTTTAGAAGGCTTGGGGGAAAAATTGGCCTAGTGAGAAAGTTGATTTTATGCTCCTTTAACAAATTTAAAAGTCTTAATACACACACATAAATAAAGGTATCAATTTTTCAAAAAGGCCTGACATCTCACACACCTAATAGAAAGAAATTTTTATAGTTCTAACTACTGGTTATAGTTTAAAAGGTATCTTGAAGTTCCCACTATACTTAGAAATGTGTCTTGAAGTCCTCTTTAAATTAATATATAATTTTAAATGTGTCTTCAAGTTCTGGGAGAGAAACTTCATCTTGTTTCCTTTTTATTTTAGGAAGATTTTAAAAATCAAAACAATGTCAGACATATGTAGAATGGGGATTTTGAATAGTTTTTCTTCTTTCCCACCAGGTCTTAATTATTGGGCAACCTAGATCCTATTCTCCTATATCAGCAGGGAGTTGCAGAAATGACACTAGCCAGACTGTGGGACTGTGGGAACATAGACCAAAGTATGACTTTTCCATGCACTTTTCTCCATTAAGCCAGAGCCATATAAGACTGTGGAAATTTCTGCTCTTTTTGGCTCCATTTTCCCAAATATACACTATCTGTGGTTTAAGATACAAGTCCTATATTTCTCTGAAATTCAAGAAAAGCCAAACTACTCATAAAATTCATTAGTCAGTTAAGCAAATATCTAGTGTGTCAGTGCCTAGGAATATTCAGCAACAAATGTGATAATTGCTTCAGATATTTTTAGTGACCCTATTTCCATTCCTTTAAATTTAGTATCAGAGCAAAACCAATGGATACACATGTAAATTTTGATAACTTTAAAAACTCTACAGCGGATAGAGTTTCTATTGCCTGATTGACTCCTTAAATTCCTAAAACTAAAATTTTTTTCAACACAGCATAGTGACATATTCAAGGAGAGGGGATAAAAGGTAAATCATGCCCAAATACCTTTAGCATGAATAAAATTCTAAAACTGAGTCCACAGCCACAACCTCTCAACCCCCAAATTCCTCCTATTGAGAGTCACAGCCTAATTCCCTCTCCTTGAACCAGGACTGGCCTTGCTGCACTGATTGATGAGTAGAATAAGGCAGATGGGTTGATTTATTTTGTTTTTTTTTTAATTTTATTGCATTTTTTTTTATTTATTTATTTATTTATTTTATATTTATTTTTGGCTGTGTTGGGTCTTCGTTTCTGTGCGAGGGCTTTCTCTAGTTGCGGCAAGTGGGGGCCACTCTTCATCGCGGTGCGCGGGCCTCTCACTCTCGCGGCCTCTCTTGTTGTGGAGCACAGGCTCCACACGCGCAGGCTCAGTAGTTGTGGCGCACGGGCCTAGTTGCTCCGCGGCATGTGGGATCTTCCCAGACCAGGGCTCGAACCCGTGTCCCCTGCATTGTCAGGCAGATTCTCAACCACTGCGCCACCAGGGAAGCCCAGGCAGATGGGTTTTTCTGGCACTTCTGAGACTAGGAGATAAGAAGCCTGGCAACTTCTTCCCAGACCTTTGGAACACTCTATGTGGGAGCCCTGAGCCACCATGTAAGAAGTCTGACCACCTTGAGGCCACCATGCTGTGGAAGCTCAAGTCACGTGAAGAGGCGCTGGAGGGTGAGACCCTGCACGGGGAGAGAAAGGCCAAGGAACAATCAAATATGTGGCTGAGGAAGCCGCCTTGTAAGTGGATTCTCTAGCTCTAAATGCCTCAGCTGATGCCACAAATGGATTAGAGACAAACCATCCACAGAGCCTAGATCAGAAAATCCTGAGCAAAAGAAAAGGGCTGTTTGAAGCCATTAGCTTTCGGGATGCTTTTTTATACAGCAATAGATAAAATAGAACAGAGTTTGGTACCTGAATTGTGATGTCATTATAACAAAAACTTCAAACATGTGACATTGGCTTTTGGACCTCACAGTGAGCAAAAGCTGGAAGGACGTCTTCTCTGGGCTTGAGAGACTGTGAGGAAACGGTGACTGCAGGCTGGAGGGAAAGGCCACCTCTATTTCATAATGGTAGGAAATTTGGCAACACTATGCCCTTGCGGAATTTACAAAAAAAGAAAATATACCTCATGAACTGATGGATTTGTCTAAAGAAATTTCCAATTAGAATGCTGAAAGTGACAAGCAGCCTCTTACACCTATGTATGAGAATGTACAAAAAGAAAGAAATGAATTTTTTTAAAAAGAACTGTTCAGCTTTCAAGCAGAACTGAGAGGAAATATAAAGGAGCCAGAACTTGCTGGATTAAAAAAAAAAACAAAAAAACTTTTTAAATCCTAGTTTTTCCAATCAGCAAAGGACTCTCAAAATAAGAAATGGCTTCCAGGTAAGTACCAAATTTTGGGCACTACCGGCAAGGCATTGCCATAAGGTAACTAAATCAAGGATATGGGTAAGAAAGATTAAAGGGTGTGGATACTAGGGCTTCTCAAGATCTTAAGATCCTGCCTCTCAGATCCTTTCTCCCAAACAAAAAATCTTAAGGATATTGTTCCCAAGCATCCTGACTCTCCATCCTAGGTTTAAAAAAAAAAAAAAAAGGCGATTTTGGAAAGAAGCATGGTCTGGCTTTGGACTAATGGAGTGGATTATAATTTGATACACACAGATCCACAAAATTTTTAGAGAAATTATGTCAGTTTGAACTACAATTACAAATGAAAAGAAGCCTTTGAAGCCTTGAATTGGGGGGTGAGGGAGGAAGGAAAAAGCAGAATAAGAAAACTAGTCAGCTGGAAATGAGGACCACTCCATGTGGAAAAGGAAGGATTGCTCAGTGGGCAGGTCCCAAAGGCAGAGCAAATAGCTGGGGAGAATCATCCTCAGGGAGCAGGACTGGGCCCTAATCAAGGAAGTGGCAACACATGCCCAGCTGTATTTCATCATTGCTATGACCCAGTGACTGTTTGTATGGCTTCTATTCCCCCCCGACACCTTTTGAACTAAAATGTCTATTGTGGTTCTCCTATGGCAGGGCTACCATTTTATGTTGGGTGTTGCAGAGAGACAGAAAACTCACCTCTCTAGCTCACAGGTCTTCAGACTTGTACTCAAGAAACTTCACCTGAGAAACGTATCCATATCTGGACCTGAATTAGCTGATCAGATCCCAGACTTCAAGCTAATGCTGGAAAAGGATGAGATTGAGAGGCTTGGAGATATGTGAATATATTGTGTGTTTGGGAGGAAATGTAAATAATTTGTGGCCAAAAGGCAGACTGTGATAGATTAATGTTGACTACAAATTCCTTGCTACTTCTCCTATTGAATCCTGACTGGCCTTAGTGTCTTGCTTAACCTACAGAATACAGTATAGGTGACATAGTGGGACTTCTGAGGCTAGATTATAAGAAGGGCTTGCAGCTTCTGCCAGGGTCTATTGGAACACATTCTCTGAGAGCCCTGAGCCATCATGTAAAATATCTGACCATCTTAAAACCACCAAGCTGTGAGAAGCATAAGTCATCCGCAGAGACCCTGTTGGATAAGACACCATATGGAGTGAAAGGCTGAGGAGCACTGAGGTGCCAAATACGTGCATGAAGAGGCCATCTTGGAAGTGGATGCTGCCATCCCGAGCTGCCCTTGATGACATCATATGGAGCCATTCCCAAATTCCTCATCTACATTATTGAGAGGAAAGAAAGAAAAAGAAATGGTTCCTTTAAGCCACTAAGTTTTTTGGTTTTTGTTTTTTTTGTTTTTTTTTTTTTAATTTATTTTTGGCTGCGTTGGGTCTTTGTTGCTGTGCGCAGACTTTCTCTAGTTGTGGCGAGCGGGGGCTACTCTTCGTTACGGTGCGCAGGCTTCTCATTGCGGTGGCTTCTCTTGTTGCAGAGCAAGGGCTCTAGTAGAACGGGCTTCAGTAGTTGTGGCACATGGGGTCATTAGTTGTGGCACGCGGGCTCTAGAGCGCAGGCTCAGTAGTTGTGGTGCACGGGCTTAGTTGCTCCGCGGAACGTGGGATCTTCCCGGACCAGGGCTTGAACCCATGTCCCCTGCATTAGCAAGAGGATTCTTAACCACTGTGCCACCAGGGAAGTCCCAAGCCACTAAATTTTGATAGTTTGTTACACACGAATAGAGAACCAGAACATTTTTCTTGCTTATTTCCCTACCATGTTCCTTCCTAATTTAAAATCTATTTTAGAATCTTTCCCATTAGTTTAAGCTTTTGATATAAGACACGTACTTCTAGAACTGCCCTAGTAGTAGAACTCATGGTGTTTTTCCTTTCACCTTAGATAAGTGTTTAACTACAAACATGAGTACTCCTTACTATTTTATGCTTTGAAAACATGCAGCCAAAACTGAACTCATAATTCCACAGAGTGCTCTGCTTTTTAACCACAGCATATGTTGACGTTACCCATTAGCTGGTAAATGCCACTTTGTTCCTATCCTTTTTTTGCTAAAAGCAGATAAAATTTCTGTACTATCTTACCGTACTGGTCCAGATTATTTTTGTCATTTGGCTTAAAGACTACAAGTTTTCTCTTCCATTTGACTATTGCAACTGAAATGCAGCATCTGTGTCGTGAGGAAGCCCAGGTCACATGGAGAAGCCTTGTGCAGATTTTCTAGAGTACTGTCAGGCAGTAGGAGTTGGCAAGACACATCCAGCTACATGTCAAGATTTCAGTGGACCCCTGCCTACTGTGTGTCTCCCATTTCCACCACCGTTACCACCATTTTTGAATAAGGATGTCTACAACAGTTATCCTATGCTTGCCCTTCCATGGCACATTAATTATTGGAGACGGGTAATTGTCTTTTTAGTTCACAGATCTTCTGACCAAGAAGAATGAGACTCAAGGAGCTGTACTTGATGATCCATACCCACAGAACTCATCAGAACTGGACCCCATTTTGATAGTGAGATTCTGGACCTCAAGCCTGACTGAGTCTGATGCTGAAATGAAGTGAGATTTTAGAAGTCTTAGAAGAAAGGTGAGTATATTTTGATGAAGAGATTGTTATTGTAATAGCCAGAATACTGACTGAAGACATTTCCCCAAAATGGCTATAGCAATATTTTTAGCCACACACGCTCTTCTGGAAACGGCTACTCCTCCATCAAGAATTAAGGTCTCTTTCTTTTCCCTTTGAAATTGGACTAGCTTTTACAACTACCTGAACGAATAGAAAGTACCACAAGTGATGCTGTGTGACCTCCGAAGTTAAGTCATAAAAGGCAATATGGCACACACACACCCCTCCCTCCTTCTCCCCCGTCTCATCTCTCTTGCAAAGTGCTCTCTCTTGGAACCCAGTCAATATGTTGCAAGGAAGCTTAGGCCACATAAAGAGGCCCACGTGTCTATGCCATTTGGCCATAGTTCTGGTCATGGTCTCAGTTAGTCAACAGCCAGCACTAACCATCAGAATGGGGATGGGCACGTCTTCAGATGATTCTAGGCTCCAGACTTCAAGCTGCCCCAGCTGATGTCACACGGGAAAGAGACTATCACCATTGAGTTCTGCCCAAACAGAACTCGATTTATGAACAAAATAAATGTTGTCATTGTTTTAAGTCATTAAGTTTTGGGAAATAGACTTTAGAGCCTATCAAGAAGACAATTTTTCTTCCTCCAATACCAGAAACACAAATATCCCTGCCACAACCTGTGTTTATCGAAACTATTGCATACTTGGATGAAGAAAAATTAAAATTTTCTGTGAGGATCACCTACTGCAGACAATCTCCCAATCCTTGCCAGAACTGAAAGGAGTATTGCTGTGCTTGAAAACACAGATGCTCCCTGTTTATTATTAAAGGCAACAGGGTTCCTGGCTGGGTTGGAACTGAGACTCAGAATGTCACAGTGTGAGATCAGTCTCACCCTACTCCCCACACGGGCTACAACTCCTCGAATCCTCTCCACAATGGCAAACGTAGGTACTCAGTTCCTCCACGGAATTTTTACTGAGTGCCTGGAGTATGCTAAGGACTGTTCCATAAGCTGAGCATACATCAATAACAAATGAAATAACATCAAAAAAAAAAAAAACCCTGCTCCCCTGGACCTCAAACTTCTCTTCAAGAGAAACAAAATAGACAGGTAAATGAAAGAGTGTGTTAGAGATTATCACGCCGTGGATAAAATGAAGCCAGTAAAAAGGATAGGGCTACCAAGGAGGGAGCAATTTTAAAAACGAAAAGATGGCATGGAAGCAAAGCCATGAGAGAGGTAAGGGAGTGAGCCCTGTGGCTGTCGGGTCCGGGGGTGGCCTTCCAGAGCAAGGGCCAGGAGGAAGAGGTGTGTGTCTGGTGTCCTCCAGCATCTATGGTAGATGGAGAACCTTAGTGGAAGGCAGAGAGTACCCACGAACCTAAAATAATCATCAGTGAGGGTTTTTCATAGTACAGTAAATCCCCTACACATGAACGAGTTCTGTTCCGAGAGCGCGTTCGTAAGTCCAATTTGTTCTAAGTCCAACAAAGTTAGCCTAGGTACCCAACTAACACAGTCGGCTATATAGTATTGTACTGTAATAGGATTATAATACTTTTCACACAAATAATACATAAAAAACAAACACAAAAAATAAAGAAAACATTTTTAGTCTCACAGCACAGTACCTTGAAAAGTACACTAGTACAGTACAACCGCTGGCATGCAGGGGCTGGCATCGAGGGAACAGGCAAGAAGAGTTACTGACAGGAGGAGGGAGAGGAGGTGGGAGATGGTAGAGCTGAAGGATCGTCAGCAATAGGAGATGAGGGCAAGCTGCAATTTCACTCGCACCTGTCATTGATGGCACAGGTTCTGGTTCCTTGCTGGATTCAATTCTATCGACCCTCTTGAAAAAACGATCCAGTGATGTCTGGGTAGTAGCTACTTTTTTTCTCATCATAGATGACATCCTGGGCTTGAAATAAAGATACTGTACTACTGTACTCTACACAATACTGTACAGTAAAGTACACAGAAGGACCACCACTTGTAGAGGATGCATGCACATGACAATGTACACCAGACACGTGAACTAACTTACGTGATTAGACATGCAAACACATGTTCGCATCTTTGAAAGTTCGCAACTTGAAGATTCGTATGTAGGGGACTTACTGTAGCTCAGACTCAACATCATGGCGGTGAAAAGCACAAAAGCAATGATTCCAGGCCCAAGTGAAGTTGTACTTAAACCTACACTGGCCCAGCCTCCTGGAGTACTGTGCACTATGGGAAGGTGAAAGTTGTGTAGGAAAACTGAAAGCCCTGAGTCTAAGCGACCGTCTTAGGGTCTAAGCGACCCTAAGTCTATGAGACTATCCCCAGGCCAGGAACTGGGTGGTAAAACACAAATATTTAGGAAACAAAAATATTGTTAGGAACATAAGTCATTCTTCCATATGACATCTCCTTTCCTTTCCTACATAGGACCTGTGCTCTCTACTCCAACCTCATCCTCAGAAAAATACATGATTTTAAGCACTATTTATTTTGAATTAATCAAGCTTACTGAAATGTTGCAAAAAGAGCTCAAATCACTTTTTTCCTAAACAACTTGAAAATAATGTGTTAATGGATGCCTCATGACCCTGGCATATATTTGTGTTTATTTCATACAAACAAGGACATTCTCCTACATAACTTCAATAATCACCATCAAAAGTATGAAAAAAACACTGATACTTATCTACATCTAATTCTTAGAACTGATTCAAATTTCACCAATTAATAAATACAATTTATGAAAGAACTGTGTGTTCTTCATTTATTGAGTACCTACTCTTCTTTCCCAGGCAGTGCTCTGACCACTATTCTAGGCAGATGCAATGCATCAGTCAGTGAACAAAACAGATAAAGATCCCTGCCCTTGTGGAGCTTATATTCCAGTGGGTGGAAAAAGGAACAGATTAAAAAATGATAATAAGTAAATTACAGAATACATTCGATTTATACAAACAACTGCTATGGGGGAAGAAGTAGAAGAGGGTAAAGGGATCAGGGTGGTAGGGAGAGAAGTTTGCAACTTAAAACAGGGCAGCCAAGGTTGGCCTCATTGAGAGGCCGGCAGACACTTTTCTCCTAAATCTCCAGAAGTTGTGAAGGAAACCAGGCATTTCGTCATGGATGGAGTGTTACAGTACATGCAAGTAAAGTACAATGAGTGAAGGGTGAGTTGCAGGAGATGAGTTCAGAATAGCAAAGACCTTCAGGATTTTATAAAGACTTTGTCTTTGATCAAGAGTGAAATCAGGTGAATGGATAAACAAGATGTTATATATATATATATATACACACACACACACGCACGATTGAATACTACTCAGCCATAAGAAAGAATGAAATATTGCCATTTGCAGCAACATGGATGGACCTAGAGTTCATCATACTAAGTGAAGTAAGTCAGACAGAGAAAGGCAAATATCATATCATTTATAGGTGGAATGTAAAATATGATACAAATGAACTTATTTACAAAAGAGAAACAGACTCATAGAGTAGACACAGAAGACAAACTTATGGTTACCAAAGGGGAAAGCTGGGGTGGGGGAGGGATAAATTAGGATTTGGGGATTAGCAGACACAAATTACTATACATAAATTAGATAAGTAACAAAGTCCCTGTCCTGTAGCATAAGAAACTATATTCAATATCTTATAATAAACCATAATGGAGCCTCCCAGGCTTTCTCCTTGCACAGCCTGGGAGCGACAGCCCTTCCCTCGCACCTGACTGGGCCTCTAGGGCGAGGAGGTGCTGCATGAAGGGAAATCTGAGGCACAGAGAAGTTAACTGCCTGGTCCAAGATCACAGAACTTAGCTGTGAGACTTGAGTTGGTGTCCTTCATGCATCACATCTTCCCCATCACTTAAGAAGCCATTGAGATACTTGCATATTTATCTGTCTCCTACCTGCCGTGTGGCTGGCAGGGTCTTGGTGCTCTGGCCGGGTGTCAGGCCTGAGTCTCTGAGGTGGGAGAGCCGAGTTCAGGAAATTGGACCACCAGAGACCTCCTGGCCCCACGTAATATCAATTGGCAAGAGCTCTCCCAGAGATCTCCATCTCAATGCTAAGACCCAGCTCCACCCAATGGCCAGCAAGCTACAGTGCAGGACGCCCCATGCCAATCAACTAGCAAGACGGGAACACAACCCCACCCATTAGCACAGAGGCTGCCTAAAAACATAATAAGTTCACAGACACCCCAAAACACACCACCAGACGTGACCCTCCCCACCAGAAAGACAAGATCCATCCCCACCCACCAGAACACAAGCACCAGCGCCTTCCACCAGGAAGCCTACACAAGCCACTGAACCAACCTCACCCACTGAGGGCAGACACCAAAAACAACAGGAACTACGAACTTGCAGCCTGCAAAAAGGAGACGCCAAAAACAGTAAGTTAAACAAAATGAGAAGACAGAGGAATATGCAGCAGATGAAGGAGCAAGGTAAAAACCCACCAGAGTAAACAAATGAAGAGGAAATAGGCAGTCTACCTGAAAAAGAATTCAGAGTAATGATAGTAAAAAGGATCCAAAATCTTGGAAATAGAATGGAGAAAATACAAGAAACGTTTAACAAGGAACTAGAAGAACTAAAGAGCAAACAAACAATGATGAACAACACAATAAATGAAATTAAAAATTCTCTAGAAGGAATCAATAGCAGAATAACTGAAGCATAAGAATGGATAAGTGACCTGGAAGATAAAATAGTGGAAATAACTACCACAGAGCAGAATAAAGAAAAAAGAGTGAAAAGAAATGAGGACAGTCTCAGAGACCTTGGGGACAATATGAAACACACCAACATTCGAATTATAGGGGTCCCAGGAGAAGAAGAGAAAAACAAAGTGCCTGAGAAAATATTTGAAGAGATTATAGTTGAAAACTTCCCTACATGGGATAGGAAATAGTCAATCAAGTCCAGGAAGCACAGACAGTCCCATACACGATAAATCCAAGGAGAAACATGCCATGACACATATTAATCAAACTACCAAAAATTAAATACAAAGAAAAAATATTAAAAGCAGCAAGGGAAAAACAACAAATAACATACAAGGGAATCCCCATAAGGTTAACAGCTGATCTTTCAGCAGAAACTCTGCAAGCCAGAAGGGAGGGGCAGGACATATTTAAAGTGATGAAAGGGAAAAACCTACAACCAAGATTACTCTACCCAGCAAGGATCTCATTCAGATTTGACGGAGAAATTAAAACCTTTACAGACAAGCAAAAGCTAAGAGAATTCAGCACCACCAAACCAGCTTTACAACAAATGCTAAAGGAACTTCTCTAGGCAGGAAACACAAGAGAAGGAAAAGACCTACAAGAACAAACCCAAAACAATTAAGAAAATGGTAATAGGAACATATATATTGATAACTACCTTAAATGTAAATGGATTAAATGTTCCAACCAAAAGACATAGACTGGCTGAATGGATATAAAAACAAAACCCGTATATACGCTGTCTACAAGAGACCCACTTCAGACCTAGGGACACATACAGACTGAAAGTGAGGGGATGGAAAAAGATATTCCATGCAAATGCAATCAAAAGAAACCTGGAGTAGCTATTCTCATATCAGACAAAATAGACTTTAAAATAAAGACTATTACAAGAGACAAAGAAGGACACTACATAATGATCAAGGGATCAATCCAAGAAGAAGATATAACAATTGTAAATATTTATGCACCCAACAGAGGAGCACTTCAGTACATAAGGCAAATGCTAACAGCCATAAAGGGGAAATTGACAGTAACACAATCATAGTAGGGGACTTTAACACCCCACTTTCACCAATGGACAGATCATCCAAAATGAAAATAAATAAGGAAACACAAGCTTTAAATGATACATTAAACAAGATGGACTCAACTGATATTTATAGGATATTCCATCCAAAAACAACAGAATACACTTTCTTCTCAAGTGCTCATGGAACATTCTCCAGGATAGATCATATCTTGGGTCACAAATCAAGCCCTGGTAAATTTGAGAAAATTGAAACTGTATCAAGTACCTTTTCTGACCACAACACTATGAGAGTAGATATCAATTACACAAAAAAAAAACTGTAAAAAATACAAACACATGGAGGCTAAACAATATGCTACTAAATAACCAAGAGATCACTGAAGAAATCAAAGAGGAAATCAAAAAATACCTAGAAACAAATGACAATGGAACCATGACGACCCAAACCTATGGGATGCAGCAAAAGCAGTTCTAAGAGGGAAGTTTATAGCAATACAATCCTACCTCAAGAAACAAGAAACTTCTCAAATAAACAACCTAACCTTACACCTAAAGCAATTAGAGAAAGGAGAACAAAACAACCCCAAAGTTAGCAGAAGGAAAGAAATCATAAATATCAGATCAGAAATAAATGAAAAAGAAATGAAGGAAACAATATCAAAGATCAATAAAGCTAAAAGCTGGTTCTTTGAGAAGATAAACAAAATTGATAAACCACTAGCCAGACTCATCAAGAAAAAAAGGGAGAAGACTCAAATCAACAGAATTAGAAATGAAAAAGGAGAAGTAACGACTGACCCTGCAGAAATACAAAGAATCATGAGAGATTACTAAAAGCAACTACATGCCAATAAAATGGACAACCTGGAAGAAATGGACAAATTCTTAGAAAAGCACAGCCTTCCAAGACGGAACCAGGAAGAAACAGAAAATATAAACAGACAAATCACAAGCACTAAAATTGAAACTGTGATTAAAAATCTTCCAACAAACAGAAAACTAGGACCAGATGGCTTCACAGGCAAATTCTATCAAACATTTAGAGAAGAGCTAACACCTATCCTTCTCAAACTCTTCCAAAATATAGCAGAGGGAGAAACACTCCCAAACTCATTCTCCAAAGCCACCATAACCCTGATACCAAAACCAGACAAAGATGTCACAAAAAAAGAAAACTACAGGCCAATATCACTGATGAACATAGATGCAAAAATCCTCAACAAAATACTAGCAAACAGAGTCCAACAGCACATTAAAAGGATCATACACCATGATCAAGTGGGGTTTATCCCAGGAATGCAAGGATTCTTCAGTATATGCAAATCAATCAATTTGATACACCATAATAACAAAATGAAGGATAAAAACTGTACGATAAGCTCAATAGATGCAGAAAAATCTTTCAACAAAATTCAACACCCATTTATGATAAAAACTCTCCAGAAAGTAGGCATAGAGGGAACCTACCTCAACATAATAAAGGCCATATATGACAAACCCACAGCCAACATCATTCTCAGTGGTGAAAAACTGAAAGCATTTCCTCTAAGATCAGGAACAAGACAAGGTTGCCCACTCTCACCACTATTATTCAACATTGTTTTGGAAGTTTTAGCCATGGCAATCAGCGAAGAAAAAGAAATAAAAGGATTCCAAATCAGAAAAGAAGAAGTAAAACTGTCACTGTTTGCAGATGACATGATACTATACATAGAGAATCCTAAAGATGCTACCAGAAAACTACTAGAGCTAATCAATGAATTTGGTAAAATAGCAGGATACAAAATTAATGCGCAGAAATCTCTTGCATTCCTATACACTAATGATGAAAAATCTGAAAAAGAAATTAAGGAAACACTCCCATTTACCATTGCAACAAAAATAATAAAATATCTAGGAATAAACCTAGCTAGGGAGACAAAAGACCTGTATGCAGAAAACTATAAGACACTGATGAAAGAAATTAAAGATGATACCAACAGATGGAGAGATATACCATGTTCTTGGATTGGAAGAATCAATTGTGAAAATGACTATACTACCCAAAGCAATCTACAGAATCAGTGCAATCCCTATCAAATTACCAGTGGCTTTTTTTACAGAACTAGAACAAAAAAATCTTAAAATTTGTATGGGGACACAAAAGACCCCGAATAGCCAAAGCAGTCTTGAGGGAAAAAAGCAAAGCTGGAGGAATCAGACTCCCTGACTTCAGACTATACTACAAAGCTACAGTAATCAAGACAGTATGGTACTGGCACAAAAATAGAAATATAGATCAATGGAATAGGATAGAAAGCCCAGAGATAAACCCATGCACATATGGTCACCTTATCTTTGATAAAGGAGGCAAGAATATACAATGGAGAAAAGACAGCCTCTTCAATAAGTGGTGCTGGGAAAACTGGACAGCTACATGTAAAAGAATGAAATTAGAACACTCCCTAACACCATACACAAAAATAAACTCAAAATGGATTAAAGACCGAAATGTAAGTCCAGACACTATAAAACTCTTAGAGGAAAACATAGGCGGAACCCTCTATGACATAAATCATAGCAAGATCCTTTTTGACCCACCTCCTAGAGAAATGGAAATAAAAACAAAAATAAACAAATGGGACCTACTGAAACTTAAAAGCTTTTGCACAGCAAAGGAAACCATAAACAAGACTAAAAGACAACCCTCAGAATGGGAGATAATATTTGCAAACAAAGCAACTGACAAAGGATTAATCTCCGAAATATACAAGCAGCTCATGCAGCTCAATTTCAAAAAAACAAACAACCCAATCCAAAAATGGGCAGAAGATCTAAATAGACATTTCTCCAAAGAAGATATACAGATTGCCAACAAACACATGAAACAGACATCACTAATCATTAGAGAAATGCAAATCAAAACTACAATGAGGTATCACCTCATATCGGTCAGAATGGCCATCATCAAAAAATCTACAAACAATAAATGCTAGAGAGGGTGTGGAGAAAAGGGAACCCTTTTGCACTGTTGGTGGGAATGTAAATTGATACAGCCACTATGGAGAACAGTGTGGAGGTTCCTTAAAAAGCTAAAATAGAACTACCATACGACCCAGCAATCCTACTACTGGGCATATACCCTGAGAAAACCATAATTCAAAAAGAGACATGTACCACAATGTTCATTGCAGCACTGTTTGCAATAGCCTGGACATGGAAGCAAACGAAGTGTCCATCGACAGATGAATCGATAAAGAAGATGTGGCACATTCCATTCCAATATACAATGGAATATTACTCAGCCATAAAAAGAAATGAAATTGAATTATTTGTAGTGAGGTGGATGGACCTAGAGTCTGTCATGCAGAGTGAAATAAGTCAGAAAGAGAAAAACAAATACCATATGTTAACACATATAAATGGAATCTAAAAAAAAGAAAAAAAATGGTTTTGACAAACCTAAGGACAGGACAGGAATAAAGATGCAGAGGTAGAGAATGGACTTGAGGACACGGGGAGGGGGAAGGGTAAACTGGGACAAAGTGAGAGAGTGCCATTGACATATATACACTACCAAATGTAAAACAGATAGCTAGTGGGAAGCAGCTGCATATAGCACAGGGAGATCAGCTCGGTGTTTTGTGACCACCTAGAGGGGTGGGATAGGGAGTGGGGGAGGGAGACGTAAGAAGGAGGGGATGTGGGGATATATGTATACGTATAGCTGATTCACTTTGTTATACAGCAGAAAGTAACACAACATTGTAAAGCAATTATACTCCAATAAAGATGTTAATAAAAAATAAACCATAATGAAAAAGAATATATTCTTTCTCATAAAGAATATATAAATATGTATAACTGAATCACTCTAAGGTATACCTGAAACTAATACAACACTGTAAATCAACTATACTTCAATAAAAAATAAATGAAAGAGTGAAATCAGGAGCCATTGCAGAATTTTCAGCTGAGGAATGACAGGAGTGGACAGTCAGAATTACTAGATGCAATGTTGAGAAACAAGCTGTAGGGGGAGATATGGTAGATGCAGGGGGATCCGTTAAGGACAACTACAGTAATCCAGGTAAGAGATTATGGTGGCTTGTCAATGGTAGTACTAGTGGGTAGGTGAAAAATAATCAGACTGAATATTTCCAAGAAGTTAAGAAGGAAAAGGCACCTGCCTATGGGTCCAACAGAGGGATGAGTCATGAGTGATGGAGAGAGACCTTTAAGGTGGTAGCAGGCAAAAGGCAATGCAGAAAACCAAGGAGGGTCAGTGCCACCACGTGAGTGACCTCAGTGGACACAAAGTGTGCAGCGTCCCCGTGCAGCAGAGACCTGGAGCAGGTGCTTCAGAATTCTGGGGAGCAGGGACAGAGCAACCAGACTCACGCAGATTCTGAGAAGCTTTATCCTAAGTGTCTGTTTACTGAAATTAATCACATAATTTGGAAGGTCTGGCATGATGTTTTTGTCCCGAATTCTATATCAAAACTACTGATTTAGCTTTCCCGGTGGCAAAGCCTCAGAACTTCATTGTGTTTATTGTGGTATTTCGTCTTTTCCACTTTCACTCCAAAACTGTGTAAGTATAAAGAAAAAGAAAAATTAAAGGCCAGAACAAATTACAAGACAGAAATGGAAAACTTCATAATACACATCAGCCCCATAAAGAGTGCTCTTTGTTGCAGTTCAGCTTCTAGCCGCCATTTAGGGGCTTCTTTCTTTACCTTTTAAAAGATTCAGAGGCATTATAGGCTTAACGTCATAATACACGGGGATCTCCCCTCAGATGCATTTGGCAGGTATTCATGTTTGGGGAAATCTTTAGACTTAATACCCGTCTTATTAATACGGTGAGGTTGTAAGCTCCTTGAAGTAATGTGGACATGGGTATTAACACAAAAATCTCCCGAGGCAACGTCCTCCCTACGACACAATTTTCCACTGACTTGCCCTCCACCCAACCAGAGAGGTAGAGTCAGGGCCTTGTGTCTCCAAGCACCTACCATTTAATGAAGGAGGAAAAAATGAGGAGCTAGAGAAGAAGGGTAGTTACCAACTTTGTCTTACTCTGATTTTTTTTTCTCTTCACCACGAAAAGAAGCCAGTTGACACTATTCTCCAAAACCTCCAGAAACTGTCAGAGACTGAAATTTCAAATATTCCAAAAAGCCTCTTTTGGTATATGAACATTTTAAGAGTATCCTCAAATTTTTGATAAATTTTATTAGAATGAGATAGATGACGCGTAAAAGGGGAAAAGTGATGGCTAAGTGGATTTATTTCCATTACCAGCATTAACATTCTCCAAGCAGGAAACTTGTTCTCCATTTTTTCCTCCCTCCAAATCCACTCAGTCAAGCAGTCCTGTGTCAACATTTCTATTAACAGTGTCTCTGGAATTCCTTTTCCATGCCTAGTCTCTGCTTTGATGCCACTGCACCCCTTCTTTACTCTAGGATCACAGCAGTGGTCCCAGATCTGACTTTCTACGTCTGTTCTTTCTCCTTCACCCTAGCTTCCAAATTAATCTTCCTCACACACTTTCATTAGGTAACTCCCCTGCTCTGAAACCTTCCATAATTCCCCAGTGCCTACAGAATGAAGCCCAAAAACTGTACATAGCTGCCCCCTGGTGGCCACCTGCTGATTCACTGCGCTGGATTCTAGACTCAACCTAGGCTGCAGAGAATAATAGTTTCTCGTGGAAGATGGAACACCTTCTTACGTTCTAAAGAAGGCCAAAAGTGGGAAATTAAGAAGGTAGAAAGAAGGCTTCTCTTTCACCTCTGTAGAAGAAAGCACGCATGACGAATAAACTTATGCTCCCAAGGAGACGCTAGTCTTCCCATATGGCTCTTTTAGAAGGAGCTTACATGTTGAGGTGGATCTTCTCCATTGTTTCCACCTTTGACTACTACACCAACTGTGGAATTTTCTGGACAAAGCATAAATAAGAACTCCCTGATTTACAATTTAATTGGCCCCTTGACCTTCTTTCCTAAAAACAGAATGCTGTAAATTTAGATTCCATTCTTGGAATGGAACATAAAATCCCGAAATTGATCAGAAAATAACTTTTAAAAACACAAAATTTGCTGTTCCACACATTAAGAATGTAAGACCAAACATTTAATGTCATTTCTTAAGCGTTTCTCTGGGGGATATTTTCCTTTTTGTGGTCTGGACAAGCTAACGCATCTTAAAATATAAGTGTAAAGGAGTTTTAACATGGAACAATTTTGGTCTCGGTTTCAGCTGAGGTCTTAATACAAGTAAGTGCCAACTACTCCAACATTCAAAAATATAATCTTTACGCAGAATTAGCAAAGTAATGGCTGAAAAAAAAAAAACAGTTGTGACATTGACCCCTCAAAAAAGCCTATACCTTTATATAAAGTATACAAAGGGTATAATTGGAGGGCCAAGAGGAATTGGAAATTGGAGACAGGGTTTCTTTAGAGACAGTGGGAGCTGTGCCGCATCTCCATCTTCTCCCGTTTTGAGAGTGAAATGGGAGTGTGATATTGTCTTCTAACCTCAAGCCTAATATAAAGACCTTCAGAAGACCATTCAGAGAGCTCGAAATGTGTCCCCTGAGGTTTGAAGGACAGAGTGAACTGACGTGTCCGATTCACCTATGTAATCCAAGGACAAGAGGCTGGCTGGGCAACAGAGTACAAGCCGTAGCTTAAGAAAGAGTATCATCCCTCTGGATAGAGAGTCTCACGTGTGCATTTCTCATAACACCAAATGTGGGTCACGAGCAAGCAAGTGGCAGAGAAGTCATCTTAGATCCTGTGCAAGAGGGTCTCCTGGAAGGACAAAGAAACAGCAGAAAGCTGCTGGAGGAACTGCTGGAATTCTCAGGAAATGACAACTGAATCCTGAATGATCGTGACAGAAGATGCACTCATCTACACCAAGGAAGCTCATGGATAAGACCCATGAGATGGTGGAGGATGGCGGGATGTCTTCAAAGAACCCAAGCACCCTTGAGATGCTGTTGTGGTCAGTGTAAATCCTCATCATGTCAGAGATATTGGAGAAAGATCCCTTCTGTATGGAGCTTTCTCGAAAAACTAAAAATAGACCTACCATATGACCCAGCAATTCCAGTCCTGTGTATATATTGGAAGGAAACAAAAACACTAATTTGAAAAGATACATGCACCCCAATGTTCACAGCAGAATTATTTACAATTGCCAAGGTATGGAAGCAACCCAAGTGTCCATCAACAGATGCATGGATAAAGAAAACGTAGTATATACATACAACGGAATACTACTCACTTATAAAAAGAATGAAACTTTGCCATTTGTAGCAACATGCATAGACTTGGAGGGCATTATGCTAAGTGAAATAAGTCAGGTAGAGAAAGACAAACACTGTATGATATCACTTATATGTGGAATCTAAAAAATACAACAAACTAGTGAATAAAACAAAAAAGAAGCAGACTCATAGAGAACAAACTAGTGGTTACCAGTGAAGAGAAGGAAGGGGGAGAGGCAACATAGGGGTAGGGGGGAAAAAAGGATTATTATGGGATTTTATGAAATCATGTGTGTGAAATTTTTCAAAATTGTAAAACATTATAGAATTTAAAGACTCTTTCACTCAATAAAAAAAAAACAAAAACAGAAAGATCCCTTCTGCCTCTTCTGTCACTTCTACCCTTACTAAATTACCTCTAGAGACGTTAACTTAGTAAGGGTAGCCCAGTGACCGGGAAAGAGGAGTAGAGGCAGTAGGCATGGAAATAGAGAATGAGGTAACCATGCCCCTAGTCCCTGCATTTAACTAGACGTATTTCTCAACTTAGACTCTTAATGACTAAAAGTGACTAGAGGGGTTTGTGTTACTGAAAGTGACAAAAAAAAAATCATGAGCCTACTCTACATTTCATTTGGAAGCAGAAATATAACATTCCAACTGCACTAAAAATTAGAGCAGAATGTCTCAAAATTTGATTGTCAGGGTTTATGAATAGTAGATGCTGGTGGTGGATGGGACAGTTTTCATGTAATTGAATCAAATTTTTCTACTTCAAGAAGCCCTTGTTCTTCTGCTGGAGTGAGATCTACCTATTTCAAGAACAAACGTTCTATGGTTGCTTGTTAAGTTATAATTCCAGGTATTTTGTAACACAAAGATTTGTGTGTCATAAAGACAAAATATCCTGGTCAACTAAAAGAAAATTATCTTAATATATGTCAATTATGACTCAAGCAGTGAATTTAAGATTTGGCACTTTATAAAAAGTTGTTTTCTCTTTGTTTTTGAATAGCAGGGTTTTTTTCCTGCATGTGTCTGGTCATGCACGCACGAAATCTGCTTGATTTATCTGTATTCTAAGAACATTCGCCTTGAGTCTAGAAGCGTAAACCCCAGATATTGGATCATTGCCACCTTAAGCTCACAGTTAACTGTAGAACTGAGAATGAATCTTGTCTTAATACTGTTATAATATGACTTAATATGAGTTATGGTCGATTCAACATCCCAACTGTAAGAAACCTCAGTCGCCATTAGGGCTAGAAGGTACCCTTGTATTAATGATACTCAGAGAGCCACAAGGGGGTCTGTGACTACTCCCTTTGCCCCTGCAGTTGGTTTAACATTTAGCGAGCACCTGCTGAATGAGGGGATACATGGAATACGGTGAGACGGAGGTGCTGGATATTAAAGAGAACTGTGTGAGGACGTTTAGTTTTCACCCAACATCTGTCATTCATCATACCAAGTGAAAAGATAAAATTGGTTTCATTCCACATGTATTTTAAAGGATAGATAGGCACTTTCAAATATGAATACTACCCTGCCTGGAGTTTGTGTAGCACTTGTTCATCTACTAGATTATAATATCTGCAAGAGAAAGGGACTGACACTTTTTTTTAACCATCCAAAGATATGTGGAATGTTGATCCTGCTAGGCTGAGTATAAGAGTACATTAAAAATCCAACTAAAATATAATTCAAACCAAAAAATAGTAGGATATAAAGATAGGTGGGTAAAATGTAGCCTGATTATAAAAGTATTGACTTACACTTCTGGTCATCTAACCATGATAGAGTAACAAGGACTGCATTTACCCACCTGCCTTAATTTTAAAAAGAAAAAAAGCAGGCAAAATATGTGAAACAACACTTTTTCAGACTGTGGACAGCAGGTAGTGTAGGACAGTGGTCTCTGAAAGAAGATAAACAGGGTGAGCTCACAGTGGCCCAGCTCACTCTTGCCTCAAGCCTAGAAAGGGTTTTCCAGCACAGCTGAGGGAGAGGAAAACCACACAGGGCTTGATAGACCCCTTGAGTAGAGGACACACCTGAAAATCAGGAGACCAGGGCAGCTGGAATGAGCAGGGCAGAGTACTATAGAGGAGAGAGGTCAGAAATCCACAGAGGCTCCCGTGCTTGAGCCCTGAATAGTGAGTGAGGAAACTACTGAAGCCAGAGAAAGAACCACCAGAAAGGAGCAGGAGGAAAAATCCCTGGAGTTCACACAGGGCTAGGAAGAGCTCCTCTTCCCACCAACCCGAGTGAAAAGACCTCATCCTACAGGGAGCAAGGAAGAGAGCCCTCAGAATGGTACTACCTCAGCAGCGCTGCCACATGAGACACAGACTACAGGCTACTCTGGACCTGCCTTAGAAGACCTAAAAGCAAACCTCAGGAGCATCAAACTGATGCCAAGCAACCTAACTGCACCCCACAGCAAAGCCCAGAAATATTTATAGTACCAGAAAAAAAAAAAAATTCAGCACTCAACATTGTACAATTCACAACATTTGGCATTTAATCAAAAGTTATCAGGCATGCAAAGAAGCAAGAAAATATGACCCGTGACCAAGGAAAAAAAATTAATATAAAGAATCTTAATCATTTGGGATAGTTTGTTTCCTGAAGGGGAGAGTGTAGGGGTCCAGGGGTGAGGAATAAAAGATTTTAATGAAAGATGTAAAAAAAAGAAGCTCAGTTGAAAGTCTTAGGTAGAAAATCTAGAAATGAGGTAATAATGTCCTTCTCAAGAGCTACGGCTCTTGAATAAGGGAGATACGAGATCTGTTTTAAATGTATGAACCATGGGGCTTACGTATGGCAAATCATGAAGAAAAAGATGTTTAAAAGCTCCATTGTTTTTTAATTAATGTAACTTGGAAAAGAATGTGATCATAAGCCAACAAAGGAAAGCTAGAAGGTGATAAGATCAGCCTTGGAGAAGTTGAGTGTGAGGTCATTGTGGGTCACATCCAATTGAAGACCGGCCATAGGAGACCAAAAAAAGACAGAAAGAGCAGAGTAGATGGTGCCAGCAACTCTGCCACCTGCTCCTCCTGCTTTCTGAGAGTCAGAAGCCCCATGGAGCGTGGCTTTGTTGCTATCCTATACGTTGTTGAGTCATCCAAGTTAAATCCAAAGAGGAAACCCCATTCAACAGCACAACTCTATGGAAAAACTAGACATGTTTCTGGATAACCTGTAATTTTGTGGGGAATTCCCCCTAAAATCGGGCTTCTGGGAAAGCCTGGAAGCTCACGATTTGCATCCTTTGCCACACCTTGTAGACCCTTGCACTGAAGCTCACTCTTTCTCTCTGGGCCCTGGTCTGCATCTCCTGCTCATCTGTGCCCTCTAGGCCCCTCTGTGAGGGCTCTCTATAGACTAGCTCCAGGCAAGTTCCATCCTGATGGGCCTCATGGCTCCCTTCCTTCTCAGCCTGTGCATAGTGAAATTATTTCCAGTGAGGTGATTACCCTACCAGGGTATATACCCCATGCTCTAACCTAGGGACCCGCAGCCTGGCTAGGAGTACCAAACCAGTAAGTTGGCATTTACTCTGGACTTCTGTTTCATTAACTGAGCTTCACCTGGTTGCTCAGTCCAGAAGACTCATTGGCATGCTTTTCCCCTAAATGTCAGATGTAGTTTGCTTTAGTCACTGTTCAGTCCATATTGTGGAAATAAAAAGTGCTGTGATCTCCAAAACTTAGTTTCTCCTTCACAATACTTCTGTGGAAAGTACTTATATTGTCTCTCAGTGATTATCAGCCTGGAATCAGAGGACTGTAGACTGTACGTATTAGTTTCCACAGTAATCCTGTGTATTTTGTTTTGTGCCTATTTAAATATATTATTCTGAGAAGGTAGCTATAGGTTTCATTAAACTTTCAAAAGCTTCCATGGCACAAGAAAGGTGAAGAAACCCAATGAAAGTAGCTGTCTCATACAGAGCTCTATTCTTGGATTCATTAATATATTTGAAATATGGACTACCCAGTAAGGCATAAGGTAGTTTTGGGGAAGAATGGAAAGTAACAAGATGTGTAAGGCAGAGTCCTGGGCAGTTCACATCTACTTTGGGTGAATAAGCCATATACATGAAATCTATGTAAAAGTGGGACAAAATCACTTTCTACCATATTCCCCCATTCTATTTTCTCCATAGGTCTAATAATAGTTGACATTATCTCATCTGTTTCCACTCTCCTTGCATGTTATTTATTGTCTATCTCTCCCACTAGAATATGTCTTATTCACTAAATCTCCAGACCTAGAATAGTGCCTGGCACATAAAGGGAACTCAATAAAGATGTGATGGCTGTATACATGAATAAGTAAATAAATGAACAGAAAGACTAGTACAATTCTAAGACTAAACTACATCCAGCCAGTACCATGCTAAAACAAAACAAAACAAAAACCCTTATGACTCTTCATTTCTAGGTATCCATTTCTTTCTCTCCCCAAAAGCCCACACTGAGAAAAGCCACTTATATTCTCTCCTACTCTCTCTCATCCAGGGAGTTCCCTTCAACCCATGCCGTGTGCCCTGTTTTCTTCCTTTGTCCTCCTGGACCCACCCTGCTCTCTACGAGTGACCGTCCTCACCAGGCGGCCGCTGGAAATGTCACTCTTCTCCCAAGCAGCTGCAGCCTCCAGAATTTCTGGGGGATGAAATTCTCCTTGCCACACATCCTTGAAAGGCTAAATTAATAACGTAACACCAACAAGCGCCTATGACTTCAAAGGAGGGAAGGATCAGCAGGTCCTGGTGTTGTCAAGAAAAACTTCAGGGCAGGAGTGCGACCTGAGCTGGTGCTTGAAGGATTAGGTTTCCAGTTCAGACCAATGGCCTGGCCCAGGGCAGGGCCCTATGCAGTACAGATCAGCATCTGTAGCCCTCACTGGCTGACAAGCCAAACTTTGGAGAAGGGAATTGGAGCTACTACTTAAACAGGCCCAGAAGGATCCTCAGCCCTGTAGGTCCATTCACAGCTTTAGTTCAAATAAAACTGAGCTTGAAATTCTCTGAGTAAACTTCATCACCTCTCAAGCACTTATCCCTGCAGCAAACCGTGGCATATTCCCTGATTTATGAAATCTTTAGACGGTGCTAAAGCGCCTGGAGGAGGATATTCAATTGCAAATTCCTCAGTGCCTCTCTCTCTGGGACTCTACCATGGCAGGAATGCTAATATTGGGCATTTGACTAGGACTTTCCATGCAAGGTACCCAGAAACTCTTCACACATATTATCTTATTAGAATTCTTAATTAGAATTTTGCATTTTAAAAATGCTTCAGGAAGGCTTCCATTTTCCTCTAACATTTCCCCAGGTTCTAATCCCAAAAGTACCCACCTACACGACCTCATGATACCTGAGCCTACGACCAACAGAGTCACTCTTTTATTTCCAACAGGCCATGTTTTAAATACCAAGGCATTGTCTGGGATGGGTAACATCACAAACAGATAGAGCGCTTTGTCGGGCCCAGCCTGGTCTCTTAAAAAGTAGAGAAGTTCCTAAAGAAAGTGAATAAATTAAGATTGTGGGCGGAGAGTAGGAAAAGAGAGGATAAAAGTTTCAGACCATGAAAAGGGGAGAGTGTGAGATGGTTGGGCAGTGAGGTAGCTAAATGAAGTCAGGGAAAGCGATGGGATAAATGGCCAAAGAGAAAGAGATGGTCCCCAAGCCCAAGCTGAGCTTATTGGTGTAGGTGGAACCAGCCTAAGTGCTCAGATCAGCTGTCCAAGAAGTGATGAAACCAGAAGATGCCTTAGAACTCATGTTCTTAGTGATAATTTTAGAAAATATAGAAAAAGAATTTAGCTATAAACAAGACAGAGAGAAAAATTAACCCTGATTCTTCTACCATCTCAACAAAGCTCTGCTATATATACAGTAGAGAGTACAGCAGATTTCCATTCTTCCATAATCTTAGAAATCATTTCCAAGGATAATTCCCATAAGCATGCTCTCTCCAGTTTCCAAACCCCTCTTCCTTCCTTCTGGAAGCCGGTCGGCATCTCACCTTTTAGCTCTTAGCAGCTCAGACCTGCTTCTACCTTCTCCTGTGGTCTCAGCTTGGTCTCCCTGCCCCCCGCCTTCAGCCCCAGCACAGATCCCCATGGCTCTCCTCCTCTCCTGTCCTCCTAAAGAACAGCAGCTGGTTCCCGATATGAAGTTACCATTCCCCTGTGCCCTTCTATCAGCAACTGAGTTGATGGCACTGAAATTCATCATTCTTCCAAATGTGTGTGCTTTAAAATTAATTTTTTAAGCTCTTTTTTAAAATTAACTTTTAATTCCTAAAATCTACCTCTCAGATATAATCTGCACCTCTCTCATATACTCTGTGTCTTTCTCAGTTTAGTAAGTTAAGCTAGACACATTCTGTTCAAAGAACTGTATGAGAGTGATTATTTCCCTATCAAATTATTCTCATTTGTAGCTGTTTTCACTATGAATAAAATAAATACCCTAAATTCTATCTTTTCCTTTCCACAATATGCACCCCAATTCTGAGCATCTTCTTTTGAAAATAAAGTATTAATCTTGGTTCTTCTCTCCAGACTTCTTTTATAGCCGTATGGTTTTAAATTTTCATGAAAATGTAAACAAAAACTACTGCTTCTTTCTAGAACTGAATATTTTCAATAAAGTCACTTGCCTCAAACTGGGAACCCAGAATAATGAAACATGTGTTTGGCCCCCTGTCAAAAGAAATACTGCTTTCCTGTTCCTCTCACTGCAATTTCCTCAGCCAAGCACTCATCCCTGGGGATCTGTGAAGTTTCCACATCTCACTTACTTCAAGAGCTTAAGAGAAGGAATCTTTCTAAATTACCCAGTACTAAGTGATCAATTTAGGTAAAGTGCTGTCATTTCTTCATTAGAATCATTCTCCGGGATGGAATTATTACTCTCTTCCAATCACCTTCATACTTTTTCAACTTGGATGCAAAGATTAATAGAATAATATGATAAACTGTGAAATAAAACAAACTGCTTTCTTTCTTCTTTCACCAATAAATCTCCTTGTCTTCCTGAGTTACATTTTGTCGCTAAAACTAAAGATTCTTTCCTTAGAAATCCATCAAATTAACTATGCCATGCTGTGTAGTGGAAGGCGCATTCAACTAAGTCAAAACACCTTGGTTCTATTCCAGAATCTGCTTCTAATTATGCAGTTCTAATTCCACTGGGTCTCAATTTCCGCATTAGTAAAATGAGCAAGGCAAGCTATATGATTACCACACTCTTTGCAAGCTTCATTGTTCATTCATTCAGTATTTATTGAAAACCTACTGTATGCCAGGCACTGTGTTAGGCACTGGGTATATAAGATGCCTCTAGGAGCCCACATAGCAAATGAGATTGAAATATAAACAATATCCACGGAGGAAAGGGAACTTGGAAGATACATACAGAGGAAATCTAAATATTCCTGGAGATGGGAGTGAGGGTAGTGCAAAAGAGATGACTGTTGGACAGGGACTTGTGGGGTAAGAGGTAGTCCAGCAAACAAAAAGGACAGGATGAGGGGCTGAGGATGGGGAGAATGCCAAACATAGAACAGAGGACGGACAACAAGATAATATATTGTTAGTTCTTTAGGCTTTCTGCAAACGCAGACATATGAGAAGGAATGGCATTTTAGGGATGGTAGAGATGCCTGGGTTAGCTGGAACTCGGTGCACAGTGAGGAATGGCAGTAGAGGAGGCACAGAGAAAAGCTGGGACCACATTGTGTAGGAGCCCTGCGTGCAGCAGGGTTTAGGCTTCACCTGGGCAGTGGGCTGCAGCAAAGGTGTTGAAGCTGCAGAGCACGTTGGCAGCAGTGTGGGAATGGACTGGTGATAGCAGGCCTGACAAGATCAGTTGGAACACTCCTGCAAGAATCTAAGGAAGAGAGAAGGGGGACCCAAGATAAGGAAGTGGCAGTGAGGATGCAGAGGAGGGACCGTATACGACAGAGATCTCTGAGGTATAACTGACTGGCCTTGCTGACAATTAAATGTGGGTGGAGAGTGAGGGGAAGGAACTGAGACGATTTGGATGTTGGTCCCGCTCATTAAGGTGGCGTATGAAGGTGGAGGTGCAGTTATGAAAGGCAAGATAAGATGTTCAACTGGGGCCGTGTAGTGCATGGAGTTGTCTTGAGGACGTGCAGATGGTGCTATCCATCAGGTAGTTGCACAGTCAGGTCTGGAGTTCAGGAAATGGCTCAAGACTTGAAGGTTAAAAGCCTGTGGTTGCCAAGGGGGAGGGGGTGAAGGAGGGATGGAGTGGGAGTTTGGGGTTAGCAGATGCAAACTAGTATATATAGGATGGATAAACAAGGTCCTACTGTATAGAGCAGGGAACTATATTCAATATCCTGTGATAAACCATAATGGAAAAGAATATGAAAAAGAATGAAATGAATGAATGAAAAGAACGAAATGAAAAAGAATGTATATACGTAATATAACTGAATCACTTTGCTGTACAACAGAAATTAACACAACATTGTAAATCAACTATACTTCAATTAAAAAAAAAACTGCCAAAAAACAAAAAGGACTTGGAGGTTAATATGAACATCAATAATAGTATCTAGATGGTAGAGGTGTTTTGACTTTGCTTCTTCTCCTCTTAATGTTTTTCTTACATCCCCTGCACAGTGCTGTTAGGATTAGAGGCTTTTTTGGTTGACTGATTGCTTGAGTGGCTGTGGTATTCCAGCTTCTCAGAAAATTCACAGGACAGAAGGCTGCTTTCTCTTGCAATCTGAGGAAGGGACCTGGCCTTACAAATGGAAGAAATTCTTTTGGAAGGGAAGTAATTCCATCTTTTAGAATGGAAATAAATTCTAAACAAAGCATCCTTGTCTAATGCCACATCACAAGACCATTTCCTAGGATCCTTAGAGAAAAATATCCATAGTTAAGTGTTCAGTGGATAGAGAAAAATGATAGAGCTGTAGGTAGATCCAAAAGAGTATACCAATGAATGTGTAATCTGAAAGTGGGGATTTCACTCCTCACTCAAACACCAAACTGTGCATTTAAGATTGGTGTCATTTACTGTATGTGCACGTGGGCAAGTGCTGAGGAAGGTGCAGTGGTTTTCAGCCTCAGTGGGACAGACGTAACTGGTGAAAGGTGATAGATGGAGAGAAAACGGCAATACAAATTTCCAGGCTGTCTGTGCCTTCAAGGTGGGAAAGTTTAAGTTTTAAGGTTTAAGGTAGAGGGATAAAGGTAAAAAGGGAAACAAACTTCCATGTCCCCTGTTCATGCTTAGAAAAGGATGGCTTCCTTATCATTCCAAATACATTTAAAACTTTCAGATGGCCCATAATTTAGATAATAAAATTTCTATCGGGGATCTTCCAAGTAATCTATCTGCTGGTAGTTAAAGTCATGAAGCCATGAAAGTACGTGTTCTCCAAAGAAAATAGATAGAGTGAGAAGGAAAAAGGGTCAAGGATGGAAACAAATAGAACACTAAGACTGGCTCTTAAATTGTTTCAGGTAACAGACCATTAGAGAATCTGTTTATAGCTATGGACCATCTCGCCAGGGGGAAAAAAAAAATGTTAAAAATTTTAGCATGGAATTTAATGGGATTCACTTACTCCAGGATTCAAGGATCCCAAGTCAAGGAGAGAGAGGAGGGCTTCCCTGGTGGCACAGTGGTTAAGAATCCACCTGCCAATGCAGGTGACACGGGTTCGAGCCCTGGTCTGGGAAGATCCCACATGCCACAGAGCAACTAAGCCCGTGCGCCACAACTACTGAGCCTGTGCTCTAGAGCCTGCGAGCCACAACTACTGAGCCCGCGTGCCACAACTACTGAAGCCCGCGCACCTAGAGCCCGTACTCCGCAACAAGAGAAGCCGCCACAATGAGAAGCCCACTCACCACAACGAAGACCCAACGCAGCCAAAAATAAATTAATTAATTAATTTTAAAAAAAAGAAGCTACTATAGTGTTTCTGGGCATGAAGAGAGAGACACTGAGAATTGGAAAGTGTATGTACAAAATGTTACCTGTCAATTATACCTCAATAAAACAATGTATATATTGTACATTCCTTACATGAGATTCCATGCATACACAACTCCATAACATGGAAAACTATAAAGCAATAAAAATAAGCTACGGATTTATGCTATACCATGGATGAATCTTAAACATTATACTATGTCAAAGAAGGTACACACAAAACAAGACAATGCATTGTAAGATTCCATTTATATAATGTCCAGAAAAGGCAAATTTAGAGAAACAGAAAGCAGATCAGTAATTGCCTAGGACTGGGAATAGGAGTGGGTCCTCCCTACAAACAGACGTGAGGGAATTCAAGTCATTGAGTTGAACATTTATGGGTGAAAATTGTTTGTACAATACACCTTAATAAAGCTCTTTTTAAAAAGATGTCTCTAGAAGCAAATGAGCACCTCAGGATTTTTAAATGGAGCTTGGATATTTGGTAGGCATTGTTTCATGATATTTGGAATTTACATTATAAAATCCTTCCGTATCAAGTTTTGGACAATCAGATTGGTTCTTTTCAAGGAATCCTATGACATCAAGCCGCTGGACTGAAGTTGTAATTGTAAAGGAGATTAGTCTAACAACGATCTTCCATTAAGTACTCTAGAAATCTTTGCAGTAACTTCCTGTGGTCAGGAGGGAATGTGTGACTGTGTGCAGTTGATATTCCATGGGGATGACTCCATTGTGCTACTATTCCTTGGATAGTTGAAGTGGTTTGGCTTAACACAAATAATTTTTTGTCCTTGGTAAGAATTTGCTTAAGTAGAACCATCATCATTACACCATTAGGTTGAATTTTAGGACTTAAGCTTGTTTTGCTGGCTTTTGGTCCATTTATATTTGGCTTTCTTAGGAATTAACCACAAACCATTAGTGAAAACAATACAGAGGCCTGGAGGAAGTCTGGGCAAAAACAGTTGAGGAAGTCCTTAGCAAAGTTTCTCAGACTTTTTCCTTGAGTTCTCCAAATACATTGACAAATTAATGATCTCTATTAAAAAATCATTAAAAAGAGAAAACGTCTGGAACTATTTCCAGAGGATCCTCTGAACTCTCCTTACATTCTCCCCTCCTCCATTCCCTGTTCCAGGACACAACACCCCACTAGATACACGTGGCAAGATGCCAAGACTGTATTAATTTTTAAAAGAAAAACAAAATTAAGTCCTAGCATCTATACAGAAAGAGGAAAGATCTGGAAGCCTCTTTTAAGTATGCCTGAAATCTACTCTACTGCTACCTCCAAGATTCTGATAAGTGCAGTGAGGAGGGATGTAGGAATATTTTGCCAATGGGGTAAGGCTGTCTTTGGAAGAGTCTGACATAACCTTCGGGTGGGAGAGGGAGGATGTGTGGATTCCAGGTGAGGGTGAAGGGTAGCACGTGTTCTTTGAAAAATCTACCTAGATTAGTTTGCTCATAGGAGTTAGATATTTCCTCAATACTCCCACCATATCACTCTGAATATAGCTCCAAAATATAAATATTTTTGTGTTTATCATATTGTATTGTTGTCTTTCTCCCTCTAGAGACACAACTGTAATCTAACACAGGGCTCTCTCCGCAGTTCCTGGCACACTGCCTTTCAAAGGGTGTGTTCTAATGTATCTAATAAAACTGTAGAAAGGTTGTTATAGAAGTTTTTGTAAATAAAAGTAATTATGAAGTGAAATGAATTTATTAGAACAATGACATTGATTAACAACACATTTTACCTGGAGAAAGAATGTTATCATTAAGATTTTTCCATCAGATTTTGCACTCAGTAGCCACATATTTGTTTTTGTAAGCCAGTTGCTTATGTTAATGTGCAGCGTACTATATGCCTTTAGCATCAAAAAGAGTCATGTTATCACTAGGAGTTTCTCTAATTAATGTCATGCCAAAGAAACGTTCAAGCATGCCTTCATAATGCTTGTGTAAAATTTCTTCCTGGTCATTATATCATGTCAAGTCTAAATATAGGATTTGCTGTATGTAGTGTTCTTAATTCTTTGCATTGTGCCTTGTATCTATAGCTGTTGCCACTTGTTTTGCAAACCGGTCAATCTGTTATGGTGGTGTCAATATTTGGAGTTACATAATAGTTTCTCCTTAAAGGTGAAAGGCACCATACCAATATCATAAAATATTTAGATCTGATAGAACACTTTATAATTAGATGCAATGTGCATTTGGAAAAGCCTAATAAAATGTACCCAATAAGAAATATAATAAACCAAGCCTGTAAGACCATCTCTTGCTCTGTGTAACGCTTAACTCAACATCATGATTTTCACAGGAAAGTTGAACTCTAATGACTGAAGGGTCACTAGTAAGAGAAGGAAGGGGAATAGATGCAATCACTTCCCAACACTTTTATGAAGCTGATTTCCATTACGCTCAGAATGTATTGATTAAATAAGTTACCACTAGTTATTTCATCACACAGTTAAACAACAGGAAAACTAGACCAACTGATACAGATCTGCCCATGAACACATAGCAGAGGAAATGGCCACATTCCACTCACTGCCATTTAGTGACACCTCATTGAAACACAGATAAGGAACAAGAGAAATGGTTGTGAACTTTCTTTATCCCGGATAGTTAAGAGGATGTTTACTTCCACTCACCTTAATGACTACATATCAGAAGTTCCTCTATATCTGACCTAAAGTAAACAGATCTTTTTATGATTTATTTCACTACAATTTCAGCTTTTATGAAGACTCTGTTGAATCTGAAGCCTAGCGAGATGTGAATGGTCCTTAAGCAACAAGGGAGCTCAAATGCCCAAGTAGGTAGATAGCATGGCTCCTTGTTCAAACACATTTTTCCTAAGTGATCCACAGTGATGGCAGGAGAGAAAATGATGTCTCTTAGAAAGTCATGACTTGGCTAAAGTTAAACTAGCCTTAATAAAGAGCCTAAGAGAGAGGAACTCAAAAGAATGTTTGAAAAGCTGTCTTAGAGAAACTCAACGAATTCTACTCATTTGTTAGGTGTCTCAGAAGGAAAAAGTGGGGAAATCTACATTTGGGAGTCTCTTTAAACCTTCTAAAATAAAATGGTGATCACAGGTTGACTACAACTGAAGTGTTTAATTAAAGGACTTCATTTTTAAATACATATTTCAAGGTATATGTAATTTATATGCTTCTTTTCCTAATGTACTTTTGGAGAACTATATGATGTGAAAGATATGAGACATTTTTTACCAAATCTTTTTCCCTAAGAATTAGTAAGTAGTAGGTGTTTTGACTGGTAAAGATGAACCTAAATTTATTCTAAACTCAGAATAAATTCGACTAATGAAAATTGGATTTTGCTCATGGCCAAATGATTAGTTCATTCCTTGAGTTGATATTTTAATTCTCTAAAAATGTTATGTTGTTGTAAATTGCTAGACTTCCATTTGTTCAATGTGCTCTACTTTAGAATAACCCTCTCTCCACCTACCCTAAAACCGAGCATTGTTGTATGAGGAACGAGCTTGGGGTCTATTAAGCAGACCCGGAGTGGAACCCAGATTTTTGTCACCTACTCATGGCGTGACCTGAGAACAGTGCTTAACTTTTCGTAGGCTCAGTTATCTCATCTGTAAGAAGAAGACAATAATAACTGCCCCCAGAAAGTCACTATAAAAATTAAATGAGATAACATATTTAGAGTGTGAGGCACATATTAGATCCTTAATAAATACCATTTTGCTTTCTTCTTCTTTTTGTAACATTGAAAATAATACATTTTAATATATCTAATGGGTTTTTATGTCCAGAATTGTATTGATACTATAGGACACAGTAGACTAAGAGAAAGTACCTATTTGCAAGGAGCTTACACTTCTGTGTAGGTAAGAAGTTGTAAGAAATAAGACAGGGTTTTCCTCTCTCACCACTCCACTTTGTTTCATCCCCTCCACACCTTTGGTAGGAAAAGGAACTTTCATAATAATAATTCATAGAAACTATACTTTGAGAGAATGTTAATATTAGCAAGAGAGAGAAACTTTGGATTTATAATCATCTACTCTACAGAAAAAGAAACAAAACAAAAGCCGGCCCTTTAGGAGTACCGTTAGCATCTACAACACAAAATTAGAAGGGATTACAGACTTGTTGGTGGGGGAGGGAGGGATGGATTGGGAGTTTGGGATTAGCAGATGCAAACTATTATATATAGAATGAGTAAACAACAAGGTCCTACCGGATAGCACAGGGAACTATATTCAATATCCTGTGAGAAACCATAATGGAAAAGTATATGAAAAAGAATGTATATGTATGTAGAATTGAATCACTTTGCTGTACAACAGAAATTAACACAACATTGTAAATCAACTATACTTCAATAAAATTAATTTTTAAAAAAAATTAGAAGGAGGCTTTCTCTCTATTTTTACATGAAACCCAGCAATAGTCTAGCACCCTCCAAGAGTACTGGCTTTGAAAGAATTGGAATGTAACACCTTTGCCATGGACACAGATTCTCATGATGGATCCCACTCACTGCTAACAAAAAAAGAGATACCTAGAGCCATTTCAATTGCAGAGGACATCCACAAAAGCAAGGCAGAGGGAGAGAGAAAGAATATGGTGGATGCTACTTGTAGACTGGAGCAAACAGATTGGTTGGTTCCCCTTTGGAGACTTCAGGAATACTTGAGTGCAGAGGGGTTTTCAGGAAGGTCTTCAATTCTGCAAGTTGCAGCTGAAACAGGTCAAATTTGTAATGATAATACCAAATGCTATCTGTCAGACATCATTCAATATGATTTACTCACATTAACTCGTGGGAACCCCCCAACTACCCTGAGAGGTAGGCACTATTATCATCCCCATCATACAAATCAAGGAACTGAAACTCAGAGTGGTTAAGTGGTTTGACCAAGGGCAGGTAGCTAGTGAGCTGTAGAGCTGGCCCTTGTAGGCAGGCCACAAGAGCTCCAGGATCCACATTCTTAACCACTGTGCTACACAGCGAAGTTGGTTAAGCTTGAGACTGAAAGTTAGGGATATAGACAATACACCTCCAATTTTGTGAAACTGAATATACAGTATATAAAGCAAAGATGAAAACATACAAGCAAATGTTTACAACATTTACATCTGATGGTGGCTTTACCTAAAGGTGGCTTTTAGATTTTTTCTTTATGTACTTTTTTTGGATATTATTCAACATTCCTGTCAATAAGAATAACTGACATTAGAAGTCATTTTAAAAGGAAACTTTATAATAACTACACTAACTTTTCCTTACACAGTTCTTTTGTTTGTGGTGCCTTATTAAGCTAATCCCCAAATCTCAATTTTATAAACGTCATAATGGAGGAAAGTACAGATTCCATTTCATAGACAAAGAAAACAAAGACAGAAATTATTTACTCAACAGTAAATAATGTCCTGATGGACAAATATTTGGAATATGGCCACTAGTGTTTGCCAAATATTTATCAGATTTTTAAACTAAGTACCTAAAAAGAAGAGGCAGGATAAGTGAAATAAATATCTGAAACACCATGAAGAAACTTAATGCAGAATTCAAAATAAAACCTAAGTTTCATGGGTGCAAAACTAATAATTCTGAGGAATTCTGAACTTACTATGGATTGAAGCCCTAAGTGATGCAATGAGGACTCACACTTTCACTGGGATGGTCCTGGATTTCAGTGCACTATGATGCAGATCCTTAAAGAGACATTGTTCTATATTCTCCTATGGAGGCAAACTCTGGGGTGTTGTAAGGTATAGCATCACACCACTTGACACCTAGAGCAGAGGTGTCCAATGGAACATTCTACATCTGCCCCGTCCAATACAATAGCCACTAGTCACACGTGGCTATGGAGCACTTGAAATGTGGCTAGTGTGACTGAGAAACTAAACTTTTAAGTGTATTCAATTGTAACTAACTTAAATAGCCATGTGTGACTGGAGGCTACCATCTTGGACAGCACAGATCTATAGCTTTCCCACATATTACCAGTTTTTGGCCAGTTTCTCCTATTCATTTTTTATTGAAGTATAGTTGACTCACAATATTGTATTCATTTCAGGTGTACAGCAGAGTGATTCAATTATATATATGCTTTTTCAGATTCTTTTCCATTTTCAATTATTATAAGATATTGAATATAGTTTCCTGTGCTATACAGTAAATCCTTGTTGTTTATTTTATGTATAGAAGTGTGTATCTGTTAATCACCTACTCCTAATTTATCTCTCTCTCCTCTTTCCCTGTTGGTAGCGATAAATTTGTTTTCTGTGTCTGTGAGTCCATTTCTCTTTTGTAAATAAGTTCATTTGTATCATTTTTTTAGATTCCACATATAATTGATATCACATGATATTTATCTTTCTCTGACTTACTTCATTTAGTATAATACTCTCTAGGTCTATCCATGTTGCTGCAGATGGCAATATTTTGTTCTTTTTCATGGCTGAGTAATATTCCACTGTATCCATGTACCATATCTTCTTTACCCATTCATCTGTTGATTAACATTTAGGTTGCTTCAATGTCTTGTCTATTGTAAATAGTGCTGCTATGAACATTGGGGTGCATGTATCTTTTCAAATTAAAGTTTTCGTCTCTTCCGGATATATGCCCAGGAGTGGGACTGCTGGATCACATAGTAATTCTATTTTTAGTTTTCTGAGGAACCTCCATACTGTTTTCCATAGTGGCTGCACCAATTTACATTTCCACCAACAATGGAAATCCTATTCCTTTTTCATACATAAATATATATATAATATCAATTCTACCATATTAATAGCTTCAAATAATTGACGTTCTTTCTCTCTCCCATTTCCTAAGCTACCAAAGTCTAGCCCTTAAAATATATACTTGGGCAAAATTCTCCAAAATCATCCCCTATAGAATGAAGTTTATTAGAGATTCTGAAGTAAGACTGTCAAGTCGATGGAACATGTGCTTACGTTCCTACCTCACAGGAAGATGGTGCTTCATCTTAGTCAAGCTCGAACCAGTGTCTCTTTTTTAATAACAGCTTTTTTGAGATAGAATTCACATACCATAAACTTCACCCCTTCAGAGAATATAGTTCAATGGTTTTTAGCATATTCAGGGTTGTTCAACCATCACCACTAATTTTAGAACATTTTCATCACCCCAAAAAGAATCCCTAAACCCCTTAACAAGGACCCCTCACTCCCCACTACCTCGAGCCCCTGGTAGCCACCGATCTACTTTTGGCCTTGGTACTCTTGTCAAAGCACCACATTCTTTGAGCAACAAATCTGTACCAAGTAATCTTCGTTTTTCTTCTCTCTTCTTCTTTTCCATGTATTTTTAATTTTCTTAACCATTTTAAATTGCTACATTGCCCTGAATTTCTCCTTGCCTATCCAGCTCAGTGACACTCATGTGCCAGGGCTCTTTAATCCACCTACATTCTATGTCTTTTTTTTTTTTTTTTTAATTCTTTTAAGTCTATGGCTCAGAGGCAACAGCACTTTTATCATCAAAATAGGCCAAGTGAGGAAACGAGTTCATGCTTAAGAGTCTGGGATTTTAAGAGTCTGGGACTCATAGGGAAAGGACAGGTAGAATGAAAGTGTGTCTCGACTTCACTTTCATAAGCCGTCTGAATGGTGTTATTCCCGCTCCCATCCCCAGCTCCATCTGGTACCGTTCCAGTTCTCAGCATCTGCAACAAGGCCTGGCATATAGCACCTCTGCCATAAATCATCGCTGAGTGAAGAAAGGAATACACGTACTTCTTCATGACATGTTTAGAGGCTTATTCCTCCCATACAGCTACCCAGCTAGACTATCATTAATTTCCCTTCAAAAATTACCTATTAAATGGCATCCTGATGCCATAGGTAATGTACAGAGATATGTCAACTGGAGTGTGTTTCCTAGATTGCTGAATTCAGTGAATTCTCAGAATTCTTCTCTTTGATGAGCACCAAATTATAAGGAAGGAAGTCCCTGAAAATAATGGCTTATATGCTTTTCCCCACAGACCATGAAACTATAAATACCTTCATACATAACTCACGTTGGTTCTCTCATGAATGTTTGTAGGCACCTTTGTCCTAGTTTACTCCCAGACCAGACTTCTTCAGCATGCCTGGCATATAGGATTCCATATAGCAGAGGATTCCAGCCTCTGTGATGTTCTCACCGTGCAGACAGGTGAGGGGAAGGAAGAGAGGTGCTGGGAGGGAGATACAAGTCTCCACACATCTTCCTTTCAGTTCAAATATGAAAATGGAGATAAAAAGCCAAACCTGCAGACACACTGAACTTGGCCAGAGCCAAGAGTTACCTTTGAGATCGGCAGTTCCAAAAGGCATCAACAGGCATCCTCCTGGTAATTGCCAGTTGGGAAATGTCATCCCGTTGCTTGCGACAGACATGGAGCAGCTGTGCTTTGCTGAGGGTGAACAGAGGCTGGCCCTGAGCGGTAACGATGGCGGGCCAGCTGCGGCCTGGGCTCCACTTCCTCCCCACAAGCCTCTCCCGCTCAGTGCTTGCCAAACACCCCGGCGATTAATCACCCTGGAGAAGTGGGTCTAAAATGGCTGAAATTGCCTGTTGAAGATTAACTGAATCTATCAGATTTCCAGCCAAAATTAGGGGGTAGGGGTGCAGCGGGGCTGAAGAGTGTCTTTTCATTGGGGAAAGATTCTCAGCCAGATTCCTTGCAAAGCTCTCAGGCTGGTCATTCCAATCCTGACTGAAATTTAGAGCCTCTTCCAGCCAGAAATCCTTATTCTTGAGGGAGAGACGGAGAAAGGACATACTGTATTTATTTGCCTTTATGAATTCCTGGTGTGGAATCGAAGGTGTACAGCTCGAGCTAATACAGGTGGCCCTGTGGCCTCAACTGCCATCTGAAGGGTAACTTGTATGTATTCTGCCTACTGTTTGTATAAAACAGCTATTCTGCACCAACACTCACCTTTCCCTGGGTGGAGAATTTCAGCCTCTGTCAGGGGTCCTGGGCCGGAAGCCTCCCCCTCGGGGGAAGGTGAGCCTCCCAGCTGGGCTTGAAGGGCTAGTCTCGGCCCTCTGAGAAAGACACAGCCTCTACAGTCACACTGCCTTGGGCAGAGGAACTGCTTAGGCCACACACTGCAAAACCATCGGCTGCCAGGGAGCTGTGTGGCGCTCACTCACCCTACACCTGAGGCCAAAGGCTTGTGGTGACCCCAGCCCCGGCATGGGGGTGATGGGCACTAGGCATCTCCTAGGGTACCTCTGATCTCAGGACCCTGAGTGGTGGGTCTTGGGTAACCCCTAGGGTATCTTTATATCTGTATATAGCCATTGTCCTTAAATACCCCAGCTTCAGGCCACCAGGGAAGTCTCCAGAGACTGTCACTTCACAGAGGGAAATGATCGTGTCTTCTTTCTAACCTCAGAATGTCTCATTCGACTCTCTGTCTGCTCATTCCTTTACAAGTGTCATCACGGGGCTTCCCTGGTGGCGCAGTGGTTGAGAATCTGCCTGCCAATGCAGAGGACACGGGTTCGCGCCCTGGTCTGGGAAGATCCCACATGCCGCGGAGCAACTGGGCCCGTGAGCCACAACTACTGAGCCTGCGCGTCTGGAGCCTGTGCTCCGCAACAAGAGAGGCCGCGATAGTGAGAGGCCCGCGCACCGCGATGAAGAGTGGATCCCGCTTGCCGCAACTAGAGAAAGCCCTCGCACAGAAACGAAGACCCAACACAGCCATAAATAAATAAATAAATAAATAAAAATTAAAAAAAAAAAAAGTGTCATCACGGCATGATCTACAGGCAAGCTAACTTCTTTCTATTTTAATCTGTTCATTTATGTAACATTGACTTCTGCCAAACATGCTGTTGTTCTTATTTCAAAAGCTATGTTCACATAAATATCTTCTTAATAACATACATATTTCTAAATAACACCTAAGGCATATGTGGACCACCCTTAAAATAGAATAACCCTTTAGGTTTTGACATGGGGAAAGAAACCCCAAATATATTGGAAGGCGAAAAAGCGAAAACAGAATGTTTTGAATGAGCTCATTTCCTGAAAGACAGTCATACATAGAGAGAAAATAACTGGGAAGAATATGCATTAAGTTGTTGACAGCAGCTGTTTCTACGAGGAAAGATTATTGAGAACTTTTACTTCCTACATTTTTAATGCCTGTAATATCTGAAGTGTTTTTAACAGATCCTGGTAGTTGGAAAAACAATTAAGATAAAAGTAACTGCCAGGCAAAGCCGATCATTAGCTGTGATTTAAGAACAGAGAAAGCTTAAGGCCCTAGGGCCTCACCACTCAGAATGTGGCCCCCAGGATACAAACAGCAGGTCACCTTGGTGCTTCTTAGAAATCCCGAATCTTAGGCCCCTTTTTACGTTTATATTCATATCTACATTTAAGTGGAAGAAAGCATGGTCTGCCCATATTAACTATTACCTCCTTCACCTGATGCATGCGATTCCTTTTCATAATAATAAAAATAATTTTCAGAACTTAGAAAAATATCTACAGCTATTTTATTTTATAACTTGTACTAAGAGATAAACATATTTTTGTTAGAACAGATCTTCAACCATTCAATGACGATGGGCTAGGATCCCACCGGGAGGGAGGCACTGCTCTCTTCACTGAGAAGGGCAAGACTGAATCCATGTCCTCCAAGTAAAAGAGACAGGAATAAGCAGTCGGATGGAAAATGTGTAAAAATGGTATAAATAGGACTGCCCTGGTGGCGCAGTGGTTAAGAATCCGCCTGCCAATGCAGGGGACACGGGTTCCAGCCCTGGTCCGGGAAGATCCCACATGCCGCGGAGCAACTAAGACCGTGCGCCACAACTACTGAGCCCATGTGCCAGAACCACTGAAGCCCGCGTGCCTAGAGCCCGTGCTCTGCAACAAGAGAAGTCACTGCAATGAGAAGCCCGTGCACCGCAATGAAGAGTAGCCCCCGCTCGCCGCAACTAGAGAAAGCCCACGCAGAGCAACGAGGACCCAATGCAGCCAAAAATAAATAAATAAAACTAAATTTTTTTTAAAATGGTATAAATACAAGGTAAAAAATGAGAAAGAGCCACAACTAATCAAAAGGCTGTTGTGCTATTTGGCTGAATAAAGAATATCCAATAATATCTTTGCTAATCTTGCTGACTTTTCACCACTCAGAAGTAGAGGAAGGATATTGATTGGAGTAACAAATTCTGGAGTTAATTGTGACCATCAAGGAAGGATAAGTTGGTGATATAAAACTAAAAAGGAATTGGGGGTGGGAAAGTAACAATGTCATCTTGAGCTTATCATATTCACAACAAAAGAACAATGGGTACAGCTAGATTTTAGACAAGCCACATTGATCTGAGCATCTAAGATGAATACAGTTCAATTAGAGGCGAACGACCTGAAAATGAATCATTCGGTCTATACATCTGCCCATTGTCGAGATTGGAGGAGAAACACTTGTAAAAAAATGTAAATGGCTCTAACAAGAACTCTCTGGCAATTTAAAATTTTGGAAGGTCACTTACACACAATAAATGGGTGTGTAGATGATCTAGGGTTTATGACACGCCCCTTCAACATACTTGTATTTGATTTTGGACCCATGTGCATACGGAAATGATATTTAAAATTTTACTCCGAAGTCCAATTCATAGGCGCTTAGACTGGTGAGTTGAAGATGTAAAGTCTTTGGGAGAGGTTGATCTGTGTGCTCCCTTGGGAACTGGAGACTTGTAGACTGCCAATAAGAGAAAATGACAGACTATGCTGGTCATTTTCTGAAGGAAGAAAATAAAAGGCTGGATAAAAAAGGTGCTTTGAAGTACCATTACACGCATGACTTTGGTGGACAGCCCTGGAGGCTGGGGCAAGAGAGGATGCACTGATCATTTAAGAATCAGGGGCTATTCGCGCCTACAAGCCTAGAGTCTGCCACACATCTGGAACATTTCAATAGAGGCCTCACAGATAAGATTGACAGCTTCATGTCAGACACAATTAGAGGAACCAGGGTTTCAATCCCTGATATGTAAGATGAAAGTAAAGTAGGACAAAAGCAGAAATAATAGCAACTCTTTAGATAAAAGTGAATAGGTCAGAGATGTTTGTGAAATAAATAAGAGAGATCCACCCAAGTCACCCTCCTTTGAACCCAGCAATGTCTTGACAACCCTCACTGACATTCCAACACTTGAGCCTAAAGAAATATTTCAGCAGAATCATCCATCCAGGATTCTAGTTCTCATTATTACTTGTCATTTCTAAAAAGTAATTTCAGAGCCTGTTAGTTGATCTCTATAATACTTAAATGGAAATATACAGAGATCGTGTTTAACACATGTTCCTCACACATAGCTCTTCTCCCCAACCCTCCACAAAAAGATAGAAAGAGCCTCTGATTTAATGGATAAAAGATGCTGCATCATTCGTATTATTTAACATGTGGTCTATTTCACTTGGATTTAACTCTCAGTTAAAAAACCTTCAGATTTTTGAAACCAGTGCTGTCAGACTAAAACAATGGAATTAAAGGCATTGGTTTATATTGTTACCTCGTTCAAGTAAAGATTTGAGGTGACTTACAGCCAAAAGCATGTGTAATAAAATTAATAGTATAGAAATTTAAAGAAAAATTAGAACCCAAGAGAAGGAAAACAAAAAAATATGACTACTCTGTGCTTTATGGTTTGCAAGATTGCTGTGCATGAGTTGTAAAACCCTGCCCTGGTCTTTCTGGTAGAGAATAATTGTTCATATTGTCATGAAAAAATATGAAATCTCTACCTATGAAATGATGTAGAAAAAGCACGTGTTGGGACTTTGCTGGTGGCACAGTGGTTAAGAATCCGCCTGCCAATGCAGGGGACACGGGTTGGAGCCCTGATCCAGGAAGATCCCACATGCCTCAGAGCAACTAAGCCCGTGCACCACAACTACTGATCCTGCGCTCTAGAGCCCACGAGTCACAACTACTGAGCCCATGCGCCGCAATTACTGAAGCCCACGCGCCTAGAGCCCGTGCTCTGCAACGAGAAGCCACCGCAATGAGAAGCCCGCGCACCGCAGCGAAGAGTAGCCCCCGCTCGCCGCAACTAGAGAAAGCCCACGCGCAGCAACAAAGACCCAACGCAGCCAAAAATAAATAAATAAATTTAAGAAGAAGCACACGATTGCTTTCTTTCTTTTGTTAATATATGGACAAGGTGGGGTCAACACTGATCTCTGGCTTTTTGGAAATCCTGCAGCATCGACTGTGCTACTCAAAGTGTATTCTCAGGACCAGCAGTGACAGCATCACCTGGGGGCTCGTTAGACATGCAGACTCTCAGCCCCAACCCAGACCGGCCAAATCAGGAGCCGCATTTTCTTTTTAACATTTATAAAATTCATTTTATTTTGTTTTTAATTTTTATTGAAATATAGTTGATTTACAATGTTTGTTAGTTTCAGGTATACAGCAAAGTGATTCAGATATATATATATAATATCTATATATTATGCCTATATATTATATAATATATATGAATAGTCACCCCTAGGGATGCTTCTAAGTATAATATATATATATATTCTTTTTTGGATTATTTTCTGTTATAGGTTATTATAAGATATTGTAATATATAGTCAGGAGCTGCTTTTTAACAAGATCCCCAAGTGATCCACATAAACATTAAAGCTTCAGAAGCACAGATCAGTGACATTAATGATCACATACTGTCTTGTTTTTACATAAATGTTTAGTATGTGTCTACCTAATCTTGTAGCAAACTATCAATTGCTCAGGGTAGAAACTAGCTTATTCCTTTTTTTCTTCCATGACACCAAGCACACCGAGAACACTGTAGCAGAAATAAAATAATTTTTCAATGAATAAATAATCATAAAGGGAAAAAAATTAGACCAAGAGGATCAAAATCAATTTATACAAGATAAAACTATAGTATGTATTATACACCTTAATAACTCGATATTATTTTAAATAACATTAATAATGACTAATATTTATTACTTATTTGTGGCAGGTACTAATAAGCACATTTTATTATCTTCTTCACAGCACTATAAAGTAGTACTATTACCCTCGTTTTATAAATGGGAAAATTGAGATTTGAGATTAAACAAAGTGTCCAAATCAACTGCTCAAATGTAGTAGAACTATAGTTTAAACATAGGGTGTCTGATTACACAAACCATATTTTTAGCCACAGTTGTCTAATGAGAGCTTCTTGTGCCTGGGTTTCTGAGTGATATAAAACCCCAGGACCAAGTAATGAGATTAGAAGGTAGGAAAGCTCATAATGGATCAAGTGATTGGATCTGATCCAAGTTGATAAGTGAGTAGCTCACATTTTTAAACAACGATAGCATGCTTATATATTTGTGACTGTGTAAAATCACAGGCCTGCTTTTACGAATTTGAAAAGTATATTCTAATATCAATGGAGATGAGACATAGGGAAATGAACTGGGTAATAAGTCACAGTAAGAAAGCTTATAGATTACAATGCTCCAAACTACAAAATATTTAATGAATATTCATCCCTAGGGATGCTTCTAAGTATAAACTATCTATGTTTCCCTAGACAATAGTTGCCATAGATAATTTATCCTTTCTACAGCTAGGGAAACTGAGGCTCCAACAGGTCAGCATGAATCAGAGGTCCCTTTGGGTGACATGTGTGTTAAGTTATCCATGTTTGTCATGATCCACTACATTTTCTCTCTCTTATTGATGGAAACCATAAAGAAAGAAGATAGCAGGTGTGTGTATCTATTTACATGGGTGTGAAATATGTATATAAGGAATGTCGGACTTCCCTGATGGCGCAGCGGTTAAGAATCCGCCTGCCAATGCAGGGCACACGGGTTCCATCCCTGGTCCGGGAAGATCCCACATGCCACAGAGCAACTAAGTCCGTGCACCCCAACTACTGAGCCTGTGCTCTAGAGCCCGCGAGCCACAACTAATGAGCCCGTGTGCCACAACTAATGAGCCCGCGTGCCACAACTACTGAAGCCCGTGCGCCTAGAGCCCGTGCTCCACAGCAAGAGAAGCCACCACAATGAGAAGCCCGAGCACCGCAACGAAGAGTAGCCCCCGCTCACAGCAACCAGAGGAAACCCGTGCGCAGCAACGAAGACCCAACACAGCCAAAATTAAAAATAAATAAATAAAATGTTTTTAAAAAAGGAATGTCATCACAGGTGAAGGTGAATGTGTAGGTGGAAAGATACATGAAAGGTGAGGGTCGTGACCTGCAAGGAAGATGATACATTCCTCCTAAGGGCTGGAGTTTTCTTTTAGTCCTCTTAACATCCCCAGTACCTAGCACTATATTTGGTACTTAGAAGGTAAGTTTTATTGTATGAGTACCTACAGTGTGCTTAGCTAGTAGGTACTCAAGAATTACCTGTTGAAACTTTACAATCACATATCTAGTTTTGAGTACCAGCCTGACTAGTACAATGATTTTAAGTTGTTTCACCCATCTACGCCTCAATTTCCTCATCTGTACAATGGGCACATGAGGTTAACTTCATTAAGTTATGAGGATCAAGTAAGATAACGTAGGTAAATTGCTTAGCATGGCCCGTGTCACACTAAGTGTCCAATAAATGTAGCTAGAAATATGAACCTTCCAGTGAGGTTACATTCAACCTAAGTTTTTACCCATGACATCTTAGCCCAGCTTATGATTTTTTCAGATGTGTAGACCAGAAAGAAACATGAACTGACTGCCTTTGAGTGGCAGAGCCAGGACCATGACAGGCCTTTGACCAGGTCTACTCCTCCTTAGTCACCATTCACAGGAAAAGGTCTTTCCTTAAGATATTGAGTTGTCTGGGTATCTCTCCATTAGAAAGTCTCTCTTCCAGGCTCTTACACAGCCCCAGTGAGCAAATGGGTTTCCCACTTAAACAACAAGGAAGATCCTACAGTGGAGTTGCAGCCACAAAGGTCAAATTTGTCATCTTCATTTACAAAGAGGAACTGTATACACCACTTCCGCTGCAGAAGTAGGCTGCTCATGGTTTTGTACTGCAGGAGATCTCTCATTCAACTACCCCCAAACCCAGATTTCCTTGAAACTTGGTGCCTTTGGGTTCTTTATATTCCTTTATCTGGGCCCTAAAAGGACATATCTGGTAGACAAATTACCTGGAAACTCAGGCCTTATGCTGCATACTTTCATGAATGATGAAAACAGGAGGAAATGAATCCAATGTGTCATAAAGGAAGAATTAAGCCCTGGAGGATGGCAGAGTTTCTGAGGTCATTCAGACAGTGACCATTATGATCATGTTGACCAGAGGCAGTGTAGTGAGGTGGTTAGAACAGTTTTAACTACAATATGGTATCCTGGAGGGAATCCTGGTACAGTAAAAGGACATTAGGCAAAAACTAAGAAAAACCAAATAAATTATGGAGTTTGGCTGATATTAACATCAATATTGGTTCATTTTTTAAATTTATTTATTTTATTTATTTATTTTTGGCTGCACTGGGTCTCCATTGCAGCACGCGGGCTTCTCATTGCGGTGGCTTCTCTTGTGGTGGGGCACCGGCTCTAGGCACGCAGCCTCAGTAGTTGTGGTGCACAAGCTCAGTAGTTGTGGCTCGCAGGCTCTAGAGTGCAGGCTCAGTAGTTATGCACGGGCTTAGTTGCTCCGCAGCATGTGGGATCTTCCTGGACCAGGGCTCGAACCCGTGTCCCCTGCATTGGCAAGCAGATTCTTAACCACTGCGCCACCAGGGAAGTCCTGGTTCATTATTTATAACAAATGCATCATACTAATATAAGACATTAATCATAGGGGAAACTGGGTGTGAGGTATGTGGGAAGATATTAATCTTCTCAATTTTTCTGTAAATCTATAACTGTTCTAAAAAATAAATTTTTAGAACTTGGGGAGAGGGAATTGATGAGGGAATAGATGAAACAGGATTAGACCCAGAAATAATAATTATTGAAGCTGGGTCATGGGTACGGGAAAGTTCATTACACTGTTCTGTCTATTCAGCATGCTTGAAATTTTCCATTGAAAAAGTTTTTTTAAATAACTTTCAATAAGAAAATAAGATTAAGAAATACTGTCCTAGACAACATTTCCCCCACAGTTCTATTTAAGCATCAGTAAAATTACCAACTAGTAAAATAATTTTAGAAATAAGAGGCTTGATTTTGACATACCAACTCAATCTAAAGCACCATTTGTTTACTAAATAAAGTCCTCTCACGTGATATTTATAGCTACTACAGACAGCAGTCTCACGTGATATTTATAGCTACTACAGACAGCAGACTGCCGTGCTCTCTAAGGAAATAGAATTGTATGTATGCATAAATTTGCAGATGCTATACATCTATTTCCAATTAAATTGACCCATATTAATAATCCAGAGTAGACTTACTCTCTAGCTTTAAGATTGTTGCTTTTTATTGCTTTGCTATCTCCAGCCACTAGGCTTGGGATGAAGGCTATGTAATGAGCTAGCGAGTGTCCACCACAAGCGACCCTAACTCATATATTTTACATGACTTATTACATAATGGATAATATGTAGCTTTTTTGTTAAAGTTGAGTAAATAACAGAATAATGGTACTTGATATGTTAAAAATTTTTCAAAATGATCATGAAACAAGGAAAAATATACTCTCTCACATATCTTCTAAGACAATTTACTCTCAAAAAAACTAGTCAAACTACATAGTTAAATGCAATAAAATAATAATTAGTGTAAGGGTACCTTACAATGACGGTAGAAGTAAGTATTTTATAAACAGGGAAACTGAATGAGAGATTAAATCCAAACTCACAGAACTGGTGAGTGACAAAGCCAGATATATAAACAGAAGTCTGAACAAAGTTAGAGCCCATGGTTTTTGAATTAGATCAGATGCCTTTCTTCTAAAATATTCAATATGAAGACTCAAACTGAAAAATCTAAATCGCACCCTTAACCTACAGTCAACATCTTTCTTCTCTAGGATAGAAACCAATGAGTCAACACTAGCATTCTAGGAATTGTGCCACCATGTTAGAAGACATACATATAGCCTAGGTTTTGTTCTTCTTCTCCTTCAATTCCCCTGTGCAACTCATTTTTCTTTATATTTATCAAGGTAATGTAATCATTCTTTTTGCTATATTATTTAATCCCCAAACAACTGTTTTCACCTTTTTTGCCATTGGCAAAGTTAGGGAGGTTTATAGGGTTATTGAGTTCCCACCTTACAACACAAAGGAGTTTTGATATTATTTATTAAATGTGCTGGACTGCTGGTGTGCAAAATATTTGCATACAAAAGCAAGGCTGACCCAATTTAAGAAACTGCCTGCAGGGGCAGAAATAGAGACACAGATGTAGAGAACAAATGTACGGACACCAAGGGGGGAAAGCGGCGGGGGTGGGGGGGGTGGGTGGGAGGGGGGGGTGGGATGAACTGGGAGATTGGGATTGACATGTATACACTGATGTGTATAAAATGGATGACTAATAAGAACCTGCTGTATAAAAAAATAAATAAAATAAAATTCAAAAATTCAAAAAAAAAAAAACTGCCTACAAGAAGAATTACGTGGGAGTTGCACAATCCAGACTTTGATATTAACGATAGAGGAGTCTTGACAATACACTCTACAATTCGGTCATTTCAAACCTCACCTCCTTGATTCATACATTCCGTTGTATATTTATTGACAAATATTTATGAGACGTACTTCAGGCTTGGTAACACATTGAGAGTGGCCTAGGGAGTAACTCCCAAAAACAGTGCCTCCCTCCACTTCAGTGCATTTGGGTAGATGAGGCGGAAGTAAGAGAACACTGGATGTGAACAACCCCTTCAGCAAACCACTCTGTGTCCACTGCCTTTCTGACAGCATGATAATACTTCACACCTGCTCAATGAAGAGCTTGATGAAAGAATGAATCATACCTGTAAACCCTGGACGCTTTCTGAACTAAGGTTACCATATACAGATTTCACCCAGCTAACACTTTTTTGTTTTAATTTCTTTTATTTATTTACTTTTGGCTGCGCTGGGTCTTCGTTGCTGCGCGTGGGCTTTCTCTAGTTGCGGCGAGCGGGGGCCGCTCCTCGCTGCGATGTGTGGGCTTCTCACTGCGGTGGCTTCACTTGTTGCAGAGCACGGGCTCTAGATGCGTGGGCTTCAGTAGTTGTGGCTCGTAGGTCCAGTAGTTGTGGCACACGAGCTCTAGAGCGCAGGCTCAGTAGTTGTGGCGCACGGGCTTAGTTGCTCCGCGGCATGTGAGATCTTCCCGGACCAGGGCTCGAACCCGTGTTGCCTGCATTGGCAGGCGGATTCTTAACCACTGGGCCACCAGGGAAGCACCCAGGTAACACTTTAACAAGCCGCATGATTTCTGTGTGCCACCAAGAAGACTCACTGTTTCGCCCTGCCGTTATTAGTGTAGCTTCCAAGGGAAAAAACCAGTTTCTTGCCAGGGGCCTCAGTAACATGTAGAATTCTCAGAAACACTGAATTCTAATGCTGGTGTTAATCCTCGGCTTTTTTTTTGAAACTCTGCATGGTTTAGCTTCACCTACAAAAGACCTAACAGAGATTTTCTACAGAACAAACATCAGCAGAGAGAATAATTGTAAGGCCTTTTACAAAAACAACTGTTAGGACTATTTAGAGACAGCCAGCAACGTACAAACCTGTCCCCACTTGCTGAGAAACCCAGAAGCTGTTCTGTTGAACCAGCCTAACTCACCCAGTAGACAAGCCTCCCAGCCGAGCTCATGACGGGTCTTGTCATAATTCAGCTGGAGCCACTGGTAAATATCCACCTGTCTATTACTCATTAATAGAGACAGGATGTCAGCTGTTTCCGTGACTTGGAGAAACATAGGCTTTTACCACCTTCTGGCTTACTCTCAAAGTAATATTAGAAACAATAAGGCAGACAAAGAAAAAAAGGACAGGAAGATGCAATGTCAAAAATAAAAATAAATCATCATTGTCTGATGGATACAGAGATTACAGCCTTTAACTTGCTTTACAGGTTTTCGTAATTCAACTTCGGCAGTTTGATCACCTTCTTAGGAGATGGAGAAAAATAAAAGTCTCCAAACTGATTTATATATTAGCACATTTTATTCTGCTAAGGCTGATAGGTATTTTGATCTTGGGAAGTTATTAACCCCCATCGGTGATCTTTCGATTACATAACTGGTGCTGACATCCATTTGGGCAGCAAATAATTTGTCGTAAAATGTTTAGTTATGATATGATTAGAGATCTTCTAATTTGAATATTAAACAGAATTGCTTCCTGTCTTCAATTTTAATCTCAGGATGTACTTTCTGTGTCAGTTACCACACTGGTGGTTGTAACAAATAAGTGTGCAAATTCAATGGTTCAACCCAACGCAAGTTTATTTCTCACTCATCTAGCAGTCCAGGGTGTGTGTTCTGGGACAGCAATGAGCTTTCCATCACACGAGGAGTCAAGGACCCAGGCTCTGTCTGGGCCATGGCTCTCCCCTTCTCCCATTCCTTAGAACCATTTCATCATCTGCATTCAGCAGTGGGAAGGGATAGGAAGCATGAAGAAGGTACAGCCCTGATCAGATGCCTTGGCGTTGAAGGGACACACATCACACATGGGCAAGGGAACTAGAGTCAAGGGGACTCTCACGTGCAGTCCTTACTGGGAAGCCACTTCCATGGCATCTACACCTTGGAAGGAGGAACACAAATTCTAAGAGACAGTGAGCGCCCCCTCTGCCGCAAGCGCAAACCTATAGGGATGAGACACACAAAGCGAATTATTCCCAAATGCCTCTCCAATTCATTGGGCAATGCCTGAAATTTTACAAAGTCTTTTATTTAGGTTCAGACTGTGACCACCTGTTACAAGGTAAACATGCTTCCAGCTGTTCAGTTATTTACATCATGAACCACTCTCTACTCCTTTCTTTAGAGAAGATATTGGTAGCGTGAAAGAGGCATGAGAAGAGGAGAGCCTGAGTATATGGAGGGGAGAAAAAGGACCAAGAGGATGGCTGTGGAATTCCTTCCTCTGAGGTCTTCTCAAACCTACAGCCAGAGCCCTGGGACCCGCAGAGATACTTTCATCCTCAGCGAAACTGCAGACAAATTCTGACCCTGACAATGAAAACTGAGGATCCTGAATTCAGTAGCTCTGGAAACTCAAGGTCAGTCACACCTGCAGCCAGTCAGGCTCTGGTCCTATAACCAGGACTAGTGTTTGGCCTTCGGTCAGCTGCCGTGACAAAGTCCCTGCCTTAAACAATTCCTATAACTGGCTCTTTGCCTCCATATCTGAGTAATGACTTAACTTTGCGTGGCATTTTCATGAGCATCAGTCTTATATAATCTTTGCAATAATTAATGCATAGAGGAGGCATTACTATTCCCTTCATAAAAATGAAGTAGTAGAATCATAGGCAGGTTAAGTACTCATTCAATTAATGCAGCTATTACATGGCAGAGCCAAGACCTGAAATCAGACCTCTCATTCCCCATCCAATATTCCTTCCACTAGGAAGTACTGTCTTACTGAATATGCCTCTTCCTCTAGGCCTCAGGTTTTGGGCCCATTTGCTGGCACAGTCCCCTAGCCCTCTCTGTGTCTAGAGTTCTGTTCCTTTGATGCCTTTATCCCATAGATAATTAATTATGGATCATTACTATCTGCCAAGCACTTCCAAACCAAACAGGCTGCTTCTCCTTATAGAGGTTAGTCTATTCACCAACAAATAAGTGTATACTTTCACATAATAAGTGCTACAAAGGAAACAAATGGTAAAATATAAGAAATGCAAGTGGCAGATGTAGAGACATGGGAAGAGGAAACCTACTTGGACAGGGCTGTCAGGAAAGCCTCTCCAAGGTGTGATTTAAGCCAAGACCTGAGAAATGCTGGGTCAGCAGTGAGAAAAAAGTGGTGGTATTTGTGGGTGGGAGTCTCTGGGCCAAGAAAGAGACAGACAGGAACAAGGAAGGGGAAGGGAACCCATGGAACTGAAGCAGCGTGGGGGAGAGGAGCAAAGTTGTGTTTGGAGAAGTAGTAAGGTCCAATCATGGAAGAGTTTGGATTCTACTTGATTTGCAGTTGGGATCCACTGAAAGGTTTTTTAAACAGCAAAGTGATGTGATCACATGTATTAAAAGATTAGTCTCCCTGTGCTAAGGAGAACAGAGGGGGAGAGGGAACAGATGAAGGCACAGAGGCATTCAGTGGCCCAAGGATGAGAGGATGGTGTCTTGGAATATGATCGTGGCAGACAGATGGAGCTCGGAGCAGAGCTGAGATGTACTTTGGAGGTAGATTGACAGGACTCGCTGATGGAATGGCTTTGAGCACCAAGAGAAAGGGAAGAATTAAGTTTCCCTTTTCCAGCCTTTGGCTTTTGCAACAAGTTTCTAAAGGTAGTATCTTTCTTTTTTTGATATAACTTTATTTTTAAAATTTTTATTGGAGTATAGTTGATTTACAACATTGTGTTAGCTTCAGGTGTACAGCAAAGTGAATCAGTTATACATATACGTATATCCACTCTTTTATTTAGATTCTTTTCCCATATAGGCCATTACAGAGTATTGAGTAGACTTCCCTGTGCTATACAGCAGGTTCTCATTAGTTATCTATTTTATACACAGTAGTGTGTATATATCAATCCCAGTCTCCCAATTTATCCCTCCCCCCCATCCCCTGGTAACCGTAAGTTTTCTTCTACATCTGTGACTCTACTTCCGTTTTGTAAATAAGTTCATTTGTACACTTTTTTTAAGATTCCACGTATAAGCAATATCATATGATATTTGTCTTTCTGTGTCTGACTTACTTCACTCAGTATGACAACCTCTAGGTTCATCCATGTTGCTGCAAATGGCATTATTTTGTTCTTTTTTATGGCTGAATAATATTCCATTGTATATATGTACCACATCTTCTTTATCCATTCCTCTGTTGATGGACATTTAGGTTGCTTTGATGTCCTGGCTATTGTAAATAATGCTGCAATGAACATTGGGGCGCATGTATCTTTTTGAATCATGGTTTTCTCTAGGCATATGTCCAGGAGTGGGATTGCTGGGTCATATGGTAGCTCTATTTTTAGTTTTTTAAGGAACCTCCATACTGTTCTCCATAGTGACTGTACCAATTTACATTCCCACCAACACTGTAGGAGGGTTCCCTTTTCTCCACACCCTCTCCAGTATCCATTGTTTGTAGATTTTTTGATGGCGGCCATTCTGACCTGTGTGAGGGGATACCTCACTGTAGTTTTGATTTGGATTTGCATTTCTCTAATGATTAGTGAGGTTGAGCATCACTTTTATGTGCTTTTTGGCCGTCTGTGTGTCTTCTTTGGAGAAATGTCTATTTAGGTCTTCAGGCAGTATCTTCTTCAAGTGCTCACTCACCCTGATGGTAAAACTTGGTTAAGCTTTTGCATTGGGGAGGGATGGGACTTGGCTCATTTTACAGTGACTGTATTTCTCAATTCTAAGATGCATTTTTTCCATATTTTAATGCGTCTTAACATTGATATCAAAGGAAAGTTCCAGAGCAGTAAGCTGTAACAACACTGTCGTCGCTTGTAAATATGTGAACTTAGCCTAGAGTAGAAGCTATCTGCTCAGATTGTCAAGTCACCTAGGTTATTCACACCAATTGCACGACAAATGGTGCATTTTAACGTCTTATTTAACATGTTTGCATAGAGATTACACTATAAAGCTGTCTTGAAACAATAAGGTATTGTGCAGAAGAATAAGAAATAAATAAAATAAAGCTGGAAGACACAAATTTACCATAAGTGAACCACATATTTGACTCTGGAAAACTGTTTGTTTTAATATCAAACAATGAGCTAGTGTTTTCCAGGCTCTAAAACCATAAAAGAGCCCAAGAAGATAAACTGGGGCTGAGAGGGTGGGGAGTGGCTGGAAGAGCTGTCATTGAGAAATGTATAAATGTATTGTCTGTCATATGGCAGGTAAGGTATTAAAGACAGTATAAGTTGCTCAGTCCATCCATTTTGTGATTTCATCATAGAATTTTCAACGCTAGCAAAGGTTAATTTGAGCCGTTCAAGTACCGAACATCTGTCTGACTAAAACATTCAGCTGACTTTCAAAGAAGCTACTTGAGTTCCAGTGAGATGAAATTCAATTAATTGTAGGAAGATGATATGCCAGACATTTTACTTGTACAGTAAGTCCCCTACATACGAACCTTCAAGTTGCAAACTTTCAAAGATGCGACTGTGCAATCGCCTGTCCAATCACGTAAGTTAGCTCACATGTCTGGGGTACATTGTCACGTGCGTGCATCCTCTACAAGTGGTTGTGCTTTTGTGTACTTTACTGTACAGTAGTACAGTATCTTTATTTTTGAGGCACAGGACCCAAACGTAGAACGGTACACAAAGGTTGTAACAGCCGTTCAGAATGCAATCCAGTGCTACCGTGTCATCTATGACGAGAAAAAAAGAGCTACTACCCAGACATCACTAGATCGTTTTTTCAAGAGGGTAGATAGAATTGAATCCATCAAGGAACCAGAACCTGTGCCATCAACGTCAGGCGCGAGTGAAATTGCAGCTTGCCCGCCGTCTCCTATTGCTCCTATTGCTCCTATTGCTGACGATCCTTCAGCTCTACCATCTCCCACCTCCTCTCCCTCCTCCTGTCAGTAACTCTTCTTGCCTGTTCCCTCGATGCCAGCCCCTGTATGCCAGCTATTGTACTGTATTACCGTACTTTTCAAGGTAATGTACTGTGAGACTAAAAATGTTTTCTTTATTTTTTGTGTTAGTTTTTTATGTATTATTTGTGTGAAAAGGATTATAAACCTATTACAGTACCGTACTATATAGCCGATTGTGTTAGTTGGGTACCTAGGCTAACTTTGTTGGACTTACGCACGTGCTCTCAGAACAGGATTCGTTCATATGTAGGGGACTTACAGTACTTTGATTTTCTCTGCTTTAGCAAGTAAGAAATGATTTTGATTGCCTTGTTGCGGGGAGGAACATCTTCACCCAGGAAAGCTAAACAGACATTGGGTGTCTAATGTCTAAACCCTACCCAGTAGGCTATCATGCATGACAGTGAGAGAAAGAACCATTTGTATTCAGCGGGTTAATGCAACCTGATCTCTAGGTGGGTGACCAGAGAGGATATGGGGCAAACAACCTGCATACAGTAGCTCTGGGCTGAGGGGGCAACGCCTCAGCACTGATGCAACGACCAACCTTGACAAACCATGCTGACCCATGCCAGGAGCTAGGTGTGAAAATAAACAAATATCAACGATGGCCTCACATGCAGTATTCTTGGACACACCCATGGTTCTTAATTAAGGTAGCATGGAATTATATACATGCGTCACTGTAAGAAAAGCAATTACAAAAATCCCAATTCAGGAAATAAAAATGGCATCAATATTATGATATTAATGTAAAGTACCAACAAGCATCAAATATGCAGATACTGCCAATGGGATTAAGGATTTCCTTGAGGAAGGATCTATTCCTCTTTAACACTGTGTTTTAGTTGAGGACCACATCAATGAAAAATAATTTTGTTAACCCATTTTTGATAATTATTTGAAGATGCCCAGCAATTGGTCTGGGTTGACATCGCAGGTACCAATACTGCATTCATTGTTTGCCTATTCTGAGCAAGACACTGTCAGTGTCATTCATTCTTCCTTGAATATCAGAATTCTGTTACGACCACTGTGTTAGCTCAGGAAATGTTTTCTAATAAATGTCAGAACCGCCCCCACACAAAAGATTTTATTCCCATTTTACTGGTATGAAAACTGAGGCTTAGAGAGGCTTTGAGACTAAAGTCACCCAACTAATAAGCATGAGAGCCAGACTCAAACAGTTTTTTCTCCTTCTTCAAAACTCTTCCTATTCTTGTTTCCATGTGGCAATCTTCCTGAGAGGTGGAAATATTTGAATGGGATTCTTATCAGCTATACCAGAACATATGGTATTGTGCTTCAAAGTATACTTCAGGGGGCTAGTTAGCCCCTAACCACCAGTTTCAACTTAGAACTCTTTCCTGGAAACTGCCTTCAGAGCCTGTTTACAAACTGCAGAAGATAACGAGTCTGAAGTTTATAATCATCTCTCATAAAGAAAATAAGTAGCTGCCTCCTCTGTGTGAGTTTAGGGACATGAAAAATGCCTCAATGTCTTCCCCAGATAACTCTCTCACCCACTGGGTGAAGCCTGAAATCCCCCCAATAAGAGCTTAATCCCTTTAATTTAAAAGTTTGATCCCATGTTAAAATGGAAAACCCTGCAAGAAGAGTAACAAAGGATCTAAAAGCAAAGTGCCAAGCTGGCTCATTCTCGCTGCAATTATTCTAATTCTCTCTTATCCTATTGTGAATGCTCACTTATTCACGTTTTTTTTTCTCACTTTTGCTCCTGAGTTTGAGAAACAAACTCATGCTGGAATGCTAATATCTATGTTTGTAATTAATGTCTTATTTGCCCAAAGTAATTTGCATATTTTAATAGCAGTTTTCTGGAAATACATTCTTTTTTTTTTTTTTTGAAATACATTCTGATTGGTAAAATTTTCAAGCCAATAGAAACTATTTTTGCTGATGTATCATCCCATGCTGATAATCATTTTTCAATCTCTTAAATTCCATTTCTTCTAATTAGAATATGGTTTTGGAAAATCAATCAGATTTCATACGGAAACTTGTTTTACAGTCAAAAATTCCTAGGAAATTTCAATCTATCCCAATTGTTTTCTACAAGAAGAAAAGTAGAATTACTGTGACTCTTTGTTTGGCATGAGTAGAGGTCTTTCAAAAAATAATTGATACAATGCATTTGCTATTCCTTTTAGAAACCATGCAGAATTATTTATTTTACTACCTATAACTGAAATACCGTAAAAAATCTTATTTCCAAACCACAGAATGACATTTTAGAATTTAGAACATGGATGTTTTTATCCTGTTACACGACCAAACAGAAAGTAGTAAGTCCAAGCATTCAATTTAGTAGTGCATAAAAAATCCTAAATACCCATCAAATATCGCCTTCACTTTGTGCTGCATAGAAATGCACGCAGGTATGAATAGAAGAAACACAGCCACATCTGTGTTTGTGAGAACAGGACCTCATACATCAAAACAGACCATATTACATTCCCATTTTCTTGTTTCCTCAAGTTCTGTCACTCATTTAACATTGACTTAATACTTACAAAAGATAATTGACAGAAAGTCTTTCCATCGGAAAGACACAATTTAGGTCACATATTTTGCTTACTCTGTTTCTAAGTCTTGAGGCAAGTGGCAGTGAAAAAAGTTATTCTCACACCCAGCCTGCGGTGATCAGTATTTGAAACAAAAGGGAAAAACAAATCTATAACCACCCCACTTAATCTTTAACCTTGACTTTGTCCCTATCCAATTCTTATAACTAAGAATATTCAGAGGAATTTTTTTAGATTGGAAGGAATAAAGCAAAGACAGAGAAAGAGAAAGAGGAAAGAAAATAAAATCGGTATTCTAGAGAGAGTTACACCTACTTACAGTAAAGCAAAATAATTAAAGACAGACCCTCTTTGCTTTCCCTCCCTCAAGCACACGGTTAAATAATTTGCAAAATGGTGGGGCAAAGAATTTTTGCTTTCTTCTTGCATTCTCCGCTTTCAATGTCTCAATACCTTCAGCAAGTTTTTTGGTTCATCAAATCCCCTCCTCCTATTCTATTTAAATGACATTAACATTTGCCCACTGGGAATAGGACTGATATTATCAACTTACTTGTAACAAAAGCTATGAAATTTGAAACAGACTGTGGGAAAATGTTGGCTCAATGGACAGTACTATATTTCTGTTTCTCTTTTCTGGGCCAGAATGTCAAAGAGATAAGTCTCTGAATTCACACAAGTTACTTTCCCTGCCCTGGTTGCACATTGCATGGCAGATGGCCGAGTGTGGACTAATGTTCTTTAGTAACTTAAGTGTGGGATGGAACCAAAGCCAAGTTATTATCTTCACTTTTTTTTTTTCTCTTGATCAGAGAAACAGCTTCAAAACTCATGACCCCATTCTTAAACAGTGAAATGACTTCTTTTAAAAAATCCTCGGTCTTTTTAAGTAACAAACCAGGGAGAGACTATAGTCTATGCTTTTGTCACAAAGCTACAAGAGCAAGAGGTTTTTAATAAATAGCTATTTTCCAGGCAATATTTTTCTTTCATTGAAAAATGTTTTTATAATATACCTACCAAATAGTATATAAAACATTCTTTTATATACATTTTATATAGAATGTATATAGAGAAATAGATGTTACCAATATAGCACACGACTCCTGGGTGCCCCTCCTTGAACACCTCTCCCTTCCCTCCAAGGGCAATCACCACCCTGAATTTATTAATCATTCCTTTCCTTTTATAGTTTTACTTTGTATATGTGGATCACTAAACAATTTGTTAGTTTTGTCAGCTTTGAGCTTTACATAAAGAAAATCACGGAGTATGCACACTTACATGATTTGCTTCTTCCACGTAATATATTTTAAGATTCATCTATGTTAACATTGTAGCTTTCATTCATTTATATATACTGCTATATAGTATAAATACACCAGAATTTATTTATACATTCTATAGTTGGTGAACATTTAGGTTTTTTTTTTATGGTTCTTAACTCCTCAGAATCATGCTACTATGAACATTCTTGTACATGTCTGATAATGTTGCCGTGCAGGAATTCTTCCAGGAGTTTTATCAAAGGGTCCTAAACACAAATTCTACCTTTACTGGATAGAGCTAAACTCTTTTGCAAATAGACTCTACCAGTTAACACTCCCACCAGCAGTGGATGAAGTTTCCATTGATCCATATCCTTTCCAGCACTTGGTACTATCTAACTTTTAATTTTTGCCAGTTTGATAAGTATTATATGGTATTTCATTGGAGTTTTATGCTTCATTTTAGTGATTACTAATAAAAGTAAACATTTTCATATGTTTATCAGCCAGTCAAGTATCCTTTTCTATAAAAGACAAGTCTATTCATGTCTTACCTACTTTACTATTGAGGAAATTTGTGTATGTCTCTCTTCTTTATTAGTAGGAACTCCTTATATATTTACAGTACTAATCCTTTGTAGTTGTAGATGTTCATAATATCTTCTCCCAGCTTTTTGCTCATCTTTTCATTTTCTTTGTAGTTATCAAAAGTTGTTCATTTTAATGTGGTAATTTATCAATTATTCTATGTATGGTTTGAATGTTTAATGTCTTAAAAAATCCTTTCTTGCACAAAGACTATAAAATCATATGAAATAAGTGATGTTCTTGTTTCCTTTACAGTTCTTTTCCGCCCTCCCTCTTCTGTCTGCCACCTAGCCCATGCTAGGACCACTTTCTTGATTATAGCCCAGTCTAGTCCTACTCCCTGGGAATAATTCTCTATAACTCCTGGCTCTGTGCTCTTGGTTCTACCCTCTGAGTCATCCTTCCTTTTCCGTAAAAATAGCCCAAGGTTACAGCAGAGTAGAATTCTAAGCTTGTTCCTGTTAGCAGTAAGTTGGAAATCCAAAGTCCTCTTTTCACTTTGTGCTGGCTCTGTGCTCTTCATTCCAAGCTAGTATAAACAGATATTTAACTTAACAATATAAGATGCTAAGACAGATAGCAATAAATTAAAAGTATACTCAACACTTATATAAAGAGATAATTAAGAAAATAAGCAGTTTTAATCTCTGATGCCAGGCAGACTTTAGTCAAACACAATCGACCACTTGCTAGCTCTGTAAACATGGGCTCATGTAAGTTCTCTTTATTTCAGTTCTATTATCCTAAAATGTGGATAAGGAATGTAAATGAGTCAACATTTAAAATACTTTCAGGACCTGCTACATGGTGAAAACTAAATACATTTTGGTTATTGAAAAATGGTTCTTATTCCTTCCCACATAGCATTTATGTTCAGATTAACAAGAAAAAGTTGACAGTAAGCAAAGAAGAATCACAAGCTATTTAGCCATTTTAACCAAGATTTTTAAAAATATAATAAGTAGTGGTAGAATTGTTTTTGCAGTTTTATATTGTTTCATTTTATTTATTTATTTATTTATGGGGGGGGGGGGTAAAAGCCGTATTGTTTAATGAAAAAAAGCACTGAACAGAGTTAGAAGTCTTGGCTTTTCATACAAGCTCCTCCTCTGACCAATAGCTATTTGATGTGAGTAACTCACAACCCACTTGAGGCTTAGTTTTGATATCTGCAGAATAAGAATTCTACCCCTGCTCTGTTTTCTCTCCGTGGTTATCGTCACTATCAAATGATACAATGAGGCTGTCCAAAGGAGACAGAACCATCACTGAGTTCTGTGATGTATGGTCTCCCTTTTAGACCTCTCGAATACCCTGATTTTGAGCAACTCACATATAATGAAACAGACTCAGAAAGTTTAAGTAACTTGTTTCAGCTTACTTGCTAAATAGTGGAGCTGGATTTGAATCGAGATGTGTCTCCAGCCCACACACTTTCTCATGACACTGCACTTGGAAAACGATCATCCTTTTGGCATTACGTCCTGGATTGCGTTAACCAGGATGAATGAGGCAGACTCGTGAAGACAGACCTGGAAGCAGGTGTGCTCACAGAGGTGAGGGTGGGGAGTGAGTGGGGCAAAGCCAGTGCTGGAAGGAGAGTCAGGGAGCCAGAGCCTAGGTGGGTAGCAGCAGCGCAGTCGCATAGATGTAGGAAATCTAAAAGGAGGGAATGAAACACCTGGAGGGAATGAAACACCTGGATGGAACGGCAGCCATAAGGGACCCACAGGGGGGAAGAGGCTTGCGATCAAGACAGATAAATTAGCTTCAGCATAAGGACGCCAGCAGCAGACAGGGGAACCTCTGAGTTAGAGATCACGGGGAGGGAGAGATTTTTATCTGTTTTGCTCACTGCTGTACTCCCTATGCCTGGTAGATAGTAGGTGCTCAATAAGTAATCGTTGGATAAATTTGGGGGCTCTAAGAAGAAGACAACAGAGTTCCAGAAAGTTACTGAGATAGTGAAGCTCAGTTATCAGAACTAAAAGATCACTGACCCCTAATCAGCAGGAATGACTTACTGCCAAGTCAAGAAACCCTGTCCTACAGGGACCTCTGATTGAAAGTCAAAAATAAACCTTGGAATTCAGGTAGGGTTAGGCCAGCAGGTGGGAGTCAAATGACTTGACTACAGGGTGGGAGAAAGGACTAAGGGAGAAAAATCAAGCCCATCTCCTTCTCAATCTTACCTCACATTGCTTCATGAAAGTCCTGCCTGTCCTAACCCCATTCCAGCTGCCACCTCCTCCCTGGACCAGTGAGCGTGGGCCTCCCGGTACATTTGCACCTGGGCTCTGAAAACATTTTCTTCAGGTAGCCAGATACTGGATCTCACTCAAAGCTCTCTTTGGAGGAAGAACCCTAGCTCTCAATTCCAGCTGGTTCCTGCAGAATTCAATCTGTGTTTCTGTGGCCTCAATTCTCTGGTGGCCCTTTCGTTGATACGAAACGCAAATTCACAATGCGATTGTCTTTGGATACAGGGCATTGCCATCACTGAAAAGGAACTATCAGAATGTACCTTTAACTCTCCCTGGCAGAGGAGAACGTCCATACTGACCCCTCCCTAGAACCGGACCCAAGTCTGTCCTTGATGTGTGAACTTATGGGAAAGGACTCTGCTTCACACAGGCCCATCCTCAGTTTTCACCTTCTCCCCTCCATCCCCTCCATGTCAGTGATCTCTCTCTCCTCACTCCATCCCTAGAGCTTAGCAGGAATTGCCATCTTGTTTCATGGCCAGAACTGACTTTATGATGCGCGGGTGGTATCCTTATCTTGCTAACTGTTCCCAAATATGAGTTCTGGAAAGCTGCTATATTTTCAGAACCTCTTAACTCAGGATAAGGTATGGGTCCTACAAACTGTTAGAAAGCTTTGGACTTTGGTTTAAGGAAACTACTCATAATCTGCTCCAGTTATTGAAAATAGCAAAATAAAGATCCCTGTGGTCTTTTAGTGTATCGGTCTCCAAATACCGAGAAAATAGCATATCAGTTGAGTTGGACAAATGAGTTGGTTAACAATACTCTGAAAGGAGATAACACTTAACCAACATCATCCTCTGTGCAGTAGAAAAAGAAGGGCCATAATTAGCACAGAGGATTTACATTTATCTTTCTGTTATGATCTGAGCTTAATCAAAATATACACTGGTCATATTTATGTCTATCCAACACAAAATAATTGAGTAAAAGCAATCATTATCTATCTTTATTTTAACACCTGATACAGATGCAAATACTCCTAGAATGTTTACTGAAGCTTAACGATCAAATTAATCGTAGCAATTTCCCACAGCAGAATATTTAATTATATTCTAAAATGTGGATAAAGGGAAACAGTAAAAACATTGATTTGGAGACAGCATAAGAGGCAGATGTCATCAGTAAGATTACACTTGGAATTTTATTTAATGTAGGGCAAAAAAGAAAAAAAATGCTTTTCTCCCAACTATATTTTTTCATAGAGGACACTGGCACTTTTTGTCCCTCAGAAAATTACTGAATGGAGGAATACAAATGCTAATAAAAACCTTTTGGCTTCTTTTCAGTTCCTGACACATACTCTAGAGTTCACGCTATGGTTATCAGGAGAAATCTATGGAAAATAAAGCTGAACAGAACTGCAGATCATCAACTGGCTTAACCTTGTCAAGCAGGGATGAGACCGGAAGTGCCAGGTGACACTGACTGACAGAAATGAAAACCCGTGAAGAAAACACACTGAGGAAAGGATAGTGAAAAACTTAATGAGATCTGTACCCTACCATGGCCAAGATCAGAGAAAAGTGATATACGCATTATGTGTTCCAGCAAACTGGCAAGTTCCAGCAGCCTTTTTTAGCCTTTCCACAACCCTCTTTACACAGTCTTGATGATGGGCAGAGGGTCATTTGGAGAGATAATATTTCTAATTGTATAAATTATATTCCTGATGTCCTAATACCAAGGTTATTACAGTTCAAAAATCATGCAGTGAATTATGCAAGGTCATAAATTAAAGAAAAAAGATTTGGAAACCACAGGAATTTTTAATTTCCTAGAATTTTTTATTATATTCTTTTTTTGTAATTGTGGTAAAATATGCATAATATAAACTGTACCATTTTAACTATTTTTAAATGTGCAGTTCAGTAGTATTAAGTATAGTCACACTGATGTACAACCAATCTCCAGAACTCTTTTAATCTTGCAGAAAACTGAAACTCTATTTCTATACCCACTAAACAACAACTTCCTTCCCCCAGCCCCTGACAAACACCATTCTACTCTCTATCTCCATTAATTTGACTTCTCTAGGTATTTCATATAAGTAGAATCATACAGTATTTGTCTTTTTGTGTCGGGCTTATTTCACTTAGCATAGTGTCCTCAGTGTTATCCATGTTGCATATGTGTCAGAATTTCCTTCCTTTTTAAGGCTGAATAATATTCAGTTGTAGCATGTATCACATTTATCCATTCATCCATCGTTGGACACTTGGGCTGCTTCCACCTTTTGGCTGTTGTGAACAATGCTGCTACAAACTAGTCTTTCCACTTTAATCCTATGTTTGTGCCTCAGACCTGCGATCATGAAAAACTGCCATATCAAGTCCCTCACATTCCTGCTGAAAGGGAAGACTGACCACAAAAATGTGATGGGTCTCCTACTAAGATACTGAATTCTGTTAAAGAAAGGCAGAGTTCCCAAACATATTCCATGCTCACAAATTTCTTGTTCTGTGCTATTGAGTGGGTGGGATATCAAAATGAGTAGGATAGCACTATGTCCTCTGAGACTTTTTTGAACCTATATAACCCTGCCCCATCTTTCCTCCCTTCTGATGTTTTAATGTGTACCTCTAAGACACTTACAAAAACCTTAGGGAAGAGGCATAACATATGAACTTTGAAAAATTATATCCCACCCGGGGAGAAGGAGGTATGTCAGAATCTGGGGCAAGGGGCCAATGTGTATGACTTGAAAAATCCTGTACTTTATCCTGACACACATAATGTCTTGAGACCTACACCAATGGCTCCCTGGCTTTAAGATTTCACTGCCCAGTTAAATGTAAAAAAAATATTCCTTAAAGAAAAACATTCAAAATTAAGCAGTTTGGAATTTAAGGAAATTCCTTAACTGTAAAAGATTTAACTCAATGAAAAATTCACTTCTTTGCTAGAACAAATAAAAACTATCTCAAGCCCATCCCACAGGAACCGTTTCACCCATATGGTCTGTAACGTGCAATTAGCACCTCACTAGTTACCAGTCAAGTTCCTCCCTTCCTGCCACGTGACCTTCACCAGGCCCAAGAGAAAGAGGAGGAGCTGTTAGATCCGTTTTGGGGGTAAGAAAACTCATGTGCTGAGTGGGTAAATGAACTGCCATAGGCAACACGATCAGGAAATGGCAAAAATCAAACATAGAACCCTAGACTTTCCTGTGGAACACAGAACTGAGAGTGTTTAGAAACATTTATAGCAATTTACAAAGTACATTCTGTCTGTTGAATCTAAAAAATAAATTAGGGTTTGTACTTTATGTCCTGGGAGTTTTCATTTCTCATAATTAATTTCACTGTATTCTAAAAAGTATATCAGCCCACAAAACTTTGAGGGTTAAAGAAACTAATCCTTCACCACAAAGAGTTTGAGAAGCTCTGTTGGACTCAAATTCCTCTCAAAAGCAAATCAGCCCCTAATGGGTGTAGGTGAAAATAAGCATGTATCAGGAATTCTATACACCATCTCAAAATACTTTATAAGTAATAGTTAAGAAATGCAAATATTCACAAAATATGAGACTTTTCTAACCAGCTTATCCAAAACAGCATACAAGGCACAAAGAGGTAAAGACTGCACTTTAAAATAGCAGATGTCAAGGACAGAATCTGAAAGTGAAGGTTAAACGTTACCGTCAAGGACAGACGATGGTTTGACAAGGCATAGTTCCTTCTTCATGGCACATAGAAGAAACCACAGCCCTGCTCAACCACTGCCCCGTTGCTGACCTTTCCAGGGGTCTCTGGTTGTCAAGCATTCCTTAGGTCACCGAACCTCCCTGCGGGAGAGAACTCCAGTGTCTTCTCGTCACCTAGGGTCACTCCACAGGTCAGGAATAAATGGCAAAAGGGGTGTCTTTGGCACCCAGCTAAATAACCACATCATCTGCTTAGTGCAATCCTGTAGTGTTTTCTTTTTTTCTTTTAGATAATAGTTAAATTCAGGTTCAATACAATTTATAGCATTAAAACCAGATTCTTTTTTGAGGTAATAAACTATGTTCTACAGTTTCTCTCTCTGGTAAATTGGTCCTTTAAAGCCACGAAGTTTATAATAGATCTGCCATGAACACTCTTGTAAACATGAATTGTTTCATATTCAGGTTTCTTTTCATTGCCTTAATTTTCAGGTAATTATACTCCTTTGTTCCACCCCAAGCAGCACTTTACCTTCCTTGGTATTTATACATCCAAATAATTGCAGATGGTTATCAAAGCCTATCTTTGCTGTCGCTAAGCCAAGATGAACCTATTTAATTCCCTTACCTGTCCTCTTAAGTCAGTCCCTCCAGCCCCCTCAATCATCTTCCTGACTCCTTGTCTGAACGTTTTCCAAGAAAACGTCTACATCTTTCCTGGTCTCAGGCTCCCAGAACAAATGTGGTTTTCAGGTGCCATTTCATCAGGATCACTTCCCTACCCCGGGGTAAATCTCTTGAATTCTTCACATCCCTTTGGTCTTTTTCCCCCTTCCTATATCCAGCGTGGGTCCAAGGTATTTTGCTGCCCAAGGCAAAATGAGGCTTCTTTTCTTTTATGCCATGTAACTGGATTTATTTCAGAAAGTTTCACATTCTCTCCTCCACTCTTCCCACTCCTCCTCCTGCTCCTGAATTATAGATACACTGCTAAATTATCTGGCTGCAAAAGACCATAAACAAGTCCAAAGCCTTGTAGTATTTGGAAAGGTCAAAGGCTCTAGGAAGCAAAAGTGTGGATCTGATCATTCATTTCTAAAAGCCTCAGGGTCCCCATCTTTAAAACTGGGCAATGACAAAAATAAGAAATTGTTTGTAAAAATAAGAAAGAATATACAAAATTATTTGTAACAGGTAAGGAATTATATAAAGTAAGTTTTTTGTTCTTTTTTATAATAATTCAGGCTTTGTGGGCTTCCCTGGTGGCGCAGTGGTTGAGAATCTGCCTGCCAATGCAGGGGACACGGGTTCGAGCCCTGGTCTGGGAAGAACCCACATGCCGCGGAGCAACTGGGCCCGTGAGCCACAACTACTGAGCCTGCGCGCCTGGAGCCTGTGCTCCGCAACAAGAGAGGCCGCGATAGTGAGAGGCCCGCGCACCGCGATGAAGAGTGGCCCCCGCTTGCCACAACTAGAGAAAGCCCTCGCACAGAAACGAAGACCCAACACAGCCAAAAATTAATTAATTAATTAATTAAAAAATAATAATAATAATTCAGGCTTTGTTAGAAATAATGTCACAAAATGACTTAGCAAAAGTAAATACTGCATGTGGAAGAAATGCTACCAGTAATCCAGACTTTATGCTTTCTCTCTCAAAAGTCTTCAAAGTCATGAAAGGTCTGTTGCTTAAATATTGTCCTGTATATTTAAGGACTATAAATATAGTCCTATCCGGGAAGGGATTTTGTATAAGGATGAACAGTTGGCCTGCTGGACATAAGGACTGCCTCACTGGGAGTAGGGGCAGCACAGAAAGCCCCTCCCACAGGTAGCAGTGCAATTGTTAAAACTTTCCCAAGTGGAGATCTGGGCCTCTGTATCATGCAAGGGAATGCATGAGCTGATGCCACATATCAGACATCTGGATGCATGTTGCTGGGATCAATAGATGCTTTGGGGAAAGACCATAAACTCCTGAGAGTGACTGATCACCAATTAAAGTATAATTGTTCACGCCAGGGGCCTCCTTAAGCTGTACACAAAGAGACTCTCATCTTTTACAACCAGAAGGCAAGAAAAATTTAGGATCCAACCCCAGAATTAATTTAAGAGCAGCAGAGCCCCAGGAGAGGTTGTATTCTCAACCTCGACCCATTCACTACTCCAAGGTCAGGGCTCTGATTCTGAAGTAGTGGGAACGTAAGATATGGGGTGAAGATATCTGAGTTGATACATTAAAAAAATCTTAAATCCTAAGATTTTCCTGAGCCTTCTGGGCCTGCAGAAGTGGTCCACTCCTCCCTGTTAAAGGCTAGTGTCAATGCAAATAGTCACTAAACAATCTATGATAAGGAAGAGAAGAGAGCTTTGTTCGAGCCAAGTTGAGGACTATAGCCAGGGAGACAGAGATTCGAGAAGCACTCGAATTGTGTTCCACTGGAGTACAAAACAGAGGAGGCTTATCTAGGCAAAAACTGCAAAATTGCACAAATTGTTTGTCAAGAATTAGGATTGGAGCTGGCAAGAAGTAAGGGTGCTTGTTAAACAAGGATTGGTCACATAGTGACAAGGGGAGACCTCAAGATCATAAGGTTGCAGCTAGGAGCTGGTAGCAGATAGCTGTTTTGAGAACAGCTGGTGGTACCCTTGAATTTGATACAGTTCAGAAAATTCAAGTGCTCAGTGATGCAGAAACATGTCTGAAACCACATCCATAATGGCCACTGGGCTCCATTTTGGATGCCTGAGCCACAGTTACTCCATTTGATTTTTAAACGATTTTAAATATGTCATCACTAGTGACAGACCTCCCTTTCTTAAAAATTATGAAGGAACTTCTGCCTTACAAGATCACACACACACACACACACACACACACACACACACAGCATTCTTGATCTACTCCCACTTCCTGGCCACCAGACAATAACTAGGACTAAGTCAAAATAAAATCCTGCTGAAGAAGTATTGGATCTGCTAACAAAGCAAAGAGATTATACCTTAATATTGCCTCAGGGCCCCAAGATGTACCAGCAGAAACTGGAGGGGTACAAGACGGAATTCCGAGTACCACATCAATAGGAGCAGAACATACAACTCGACTAGAAAGAGTTTCCAGGACGGCAGCTCTCTTCCGTGACACAGAACTTCACATACTGGCAAGGATCCAGGGAGATAATACTAATACATTGCTAGGATGGCTCTGGGAAGCTTGGAGAAAGTGATAGCACTCACTAAATGAGTAGAAATGCCACAGCTATCATGGTGAATAGTAAAGAAGGGGTCAAAAGACTCAGAGACGTGGGCATGCTAGAGTGGAATATAAATGGTAAAAATGAATGCATCAATGAATAAATATCCTCCCTTACCTTGGAAAGACACATGTATATACTGGTGCCAGAATTTTCTTTCTAAAACTCAGATCTGATCACATTACTCCTCATTCTCACATACCAAACAAAATTTAATTGTTTTAGATTTATTATTTTTATTTTTATTATCTGTGCCTGGCATGTATTTGCCATATCAAAAAATACTTGTTGAATAAATGAAAGGACCTGCTAAGCTCTCAAGACTCAGTTCCTCCCACTACCTTCTCTTCTAAATACCTCTCATTTGAAAGGACAGACACGATGTCTTTCTCACCACTCCCCAAATACGACAACCGTTCACAGCCTGTACCTTTATATAAGCTGATCACTCTGCCTCAAGTGTTATCTCAACCTTCTTTCATCCATTCACCCAACAAATATTTACTGAGTGCTACACACACCCTCCCTGCCAACTCCAATTCACTCTTTATGACATCCTCTCTGAGAAGGGATTCCTGTCTTCCCCAAGATAAGCGGGCTTCTCTGGGCCATGGCACCTTGAACCTTCCCCTCTAGACACCTCCCCTTTGAACTGTTATTTGTCAGTTTACATGTCTTTCTCTCCACTTCACTGAGTGCACTCAAAGCAGGAAGACCACCCTCTAGCTCGGACCCCAGTGAACAGGAAGATGTGTTGCAGACACCTATTTCTTTCGTCTGCCTGGTCTCATTTTCAACGTTCTTGTAGCGACACTCCTGCTTCTTTGGGGAACTACTGCACTCTCCCCCTGCCCCCCACTCTGTGTGGTTCCAACAGCTAATCTCAGTTCATCAGTCATGGGTATCACACATGCCCTTAGTCACAGAGGTGGACATGTGACCCAAGCAGGGACCTGTGTGGCCCATGCACGGGAAGGCGCTCCCTCTTCCCAAGGGGTGGGGGGTCACTTAACTTAAAGCAGCCTGTGGCCATGACCTCCTGCTCTCAACCACATGAAATAGGGAGAATATGGCCAACGAGCAGAGAGAAGTAGAGCGGGGAGAGCAGACCTAACATTATTTTAGTCTCTGAAGCCCCTGAGGCCAGATGCACCCCTAGTCATTCAGGTAAATCATCCCCCAAAATTGTTGAATGAACACAAATGAAATTTTTAAAAATGCTTTCAAAACAGTGTTCATTGTCAAAACTCAATTCAAACATATTAAATTATTCCATAAATTATTATCGAGCCTCTACTGTGGGCTGGGCATTCTTTTAGATGTTAGGCTGGCACCAGCAACTTACTCTTTTCATAATAGAATGCTATTTGAAATTAGCACTTACCTCAGAAAAAGGAAACAAGCCCTTAGAATTTTATTAAATATTTGTATTTTAGAGTGATAAGCCCAGTCTTTTTTATTGTATCTATTCTTGGTTATTGGGATAATTTATGTTCTAACGTGAAAGCAGATAATAGCCCTCCAAAATGGTATAGATATTGGATCAGTCATGTGAAAGTCAGCTAAACAGTAAACATAATATATCAAATGAGGTCAGGAATAAAAATGTATATTTTACCCACAAATGTATATATTTACCCACAAAAATTAGATTGATTTGATTCTCAATAAGGCAAGAATGATAATGTAAGAATCGTATTACTTGTTAATGATCTAACTAACTTGCCACCTAAACGCGCTGACACATTTCCCCTGAAATAGAGTAGCATGGAGTGGAGGTACCAGATGACATATTCAAGAGGTCAGTGTTCCTCTTGAAAAGCATGCAGCCTGAAACTTAACATCCCTAAATATGTGATCAATCCCAAACCAGGATTCCTACCACCTGGTACTGTGAATCCTGACTGTAGAACTTTGGCATTCAAGGATTAAATACATGAGGTATAAACTCTTAGAGAATAACTCAAAACAGTGACATGTATTTTTCCCAAGGCACCAAATAACAAGGCTGGTAATTTCAAGCAAATCTCTTAGCTAGACCTATGTGTGTTTCCCAAATCTGGCTATGTCTCAGAATCACAGCTTTTTAAAACTAAAGCTATCTGGATACTTACCTACCAGTCAGATTCTGAATCAATGGATCTAAGATAAAGCCTGAGCACCAGTATTTTTTTTTCAGTTCCCAAGATCAAAGCGATGTGAAGCCAGATTTGAGATCTAGGAAACGGCCCAGCACTCCTATCTGAATAAATCTTTCTTTTTCTCTACCAGTCATCATGCACACTCAACTTTTTTTGATGTCCATTAAGTGAGATATAAAATTTCAGCTAATATTGAAGAGATGGTTAACTTGCGTTATGAAGCCATACTTAGAAAACGTGATGTTTTTCCATATCCAAGAATTGGGGAATTCATGAAGATCTTAGAACACAGCCCTCCTGAATATCAAGAGTCTACTATATCTTATAAATTTTAAGATTGCAATGGCAGCTACATTATATTTAAAATCTTGAATTTTAGAACTCACATAGACTTGGGAACTCATTCCGTCTAACTCCCTCATTTTACAGAAGAGAAATCAGAGCTATTGATGTTAATGTATTAACATCATTAATGGATTTCATTCAGATGGCCAATGAATTCTGAAATGTATATTTTAGTGTAAAATTTTCAAATTCTGCTTTGGCGAACACAGCAATCTCCCAAATCACAAAAGCCTTCCAAAATACTGAAACTGGTCTGTGGAGTCCATTGTGCCATTGGGTCAGTAAATTGGGAGCTGATTCCATCTGTAAAAACCTCTCAGTTGGCAACCATGACTATCTTCCACCTATTAAAATGGTCAGTTGACCTGATCATTTATAAAGCCTCTAATTTGAAAAACAAGGAAATTTCTATAAATCAAGTTGAAAAAAATGTTGACAGAGTATCGTGTTCTCAAATGGAGCATATTGTAAAATAGGGCGGATCATAACATAGGTTTGTGGCTCAGGGTCACCTCCAGGAAACACTCAAGGCTTCTGAAGTTTGATTAGTGAATCTAAGCAGAACATGTAACTTTCTAATCATAACAAACATAATGTTCAAAAAGAATACTACTTATTGGTTTTCAAGAGAATTCTACCTCAAGTGAAACTGATACAACATTTCTTGTAAACTTGCACAAATTGGTTCATTTGTATACAGCACCAGCTTTTATAACATTGAGAATAAATACACTACAAAGTCCTCAAAAGTTATCTTTAGCTGTTTAATACCTGTATAATTGAGGAGACTTGTGGCTTTAGGTGACTTATAGTATGTCACCATTTTATATAGCAACACTCCGAAGAAATCTGTCAAGTTTAGACTAAGTTTGTACGAGGCAAGACTCAGTGTGAAACCTATCTCAGATCACTTCAGACATTTTTAGCATACATATGAAGCTGGCCAGAGACAGAATGCCGACACCAGATCTACCGCAAGTCTGTAGCATGTGTCATTGGTCAACTATGCTTCAGATCGTGGGGGAAATAGTCCTGAGATGTAGGTGATTTTCTAATTTGTAACGAACAGAGACATAGAACCAGGCCCAAAATGGTCAGAGCTTGAAGGGGGATTATTTCTTTTATTCATTAATTTGTTTATGCAATAATCCCATATTAGGCACATTCATTACAAATACAAACTAGCAACTTAGATCTGGAACTTTCCATTGATAAGTTAACAGATTATATAGTATAACCTTGTCTGTTCGAGATTTACTGAACTGGAAAAAGAAAATTTACTATTTCAGTCTAAAAATTGACTTAGAGAAAGAAAAATACATACTCTCAACTAGTTATTCATACTGTAGAAATTATTGAAACTATTATTTAGGAACTATCGCAAGACTGTGCTCTAAGATTTTCCCAATAAGGAAAATAAATCCTCCCCTGAGTCTCAAATCAAAACCAATAAGTTCAAGTACAAAGTCAACAAGTAAGGTCATCCCATCTGTGAAGATTTCTTTAAATAGTGACATAATACAAGGTGGATCCCTCCTATTACTTATTTAGTAATTTCATCTTAGCACATCTGAAATTTTAAGAAACAGTAATTTTTTTCTATGCCATCAAGTTTACTGGTTATTCATTCATGAATAATATCAGAGGTAATAGATGCTACATTTAGGAAAAACAATGTCACATGCTATACCGGGAAGTTTTTAAAAGAAAAGAATGGTTTGGAAAAAATAGAACTCAACATCACATTAAAGAAATTTTTATTCTAAATATATTAGAGGAAGTATTTGGAGGGCATGGGCTCATATTTCTAGTTCAGAACTTCCTTTCAACTCTTTCTACTCAGTCAACAAGTTTCTCATTCCAAAAACACCTCTAACCTCACCTAGGCTGTATAATTTTTCTAAAAGCACTCAGTTCTCAAAATGGCCAGTGTTCCAAACCTTCCTATTTGGAAAAAAAAAAGGGCAAAAGACAAAGAAGAACTCAATCTAATGATCTGAATTTCTCTTTTTTCCTATTCAAGAACGAGAAGTATTTCAAAGTAAAAGGTTAGTGACATGTAGAAAAATCCTTGTGCCATAATGCACAGTATAGAAAATACTTAGGACACTTATAATACAATATTGTGTTACCTTAAAATGTTTTATTTAAGTCCCTCATCTTTCTCAAAAATAAAAAAGCTTGGAAGAACCCAACAGAAAAAGACATCTTAACATCTTAACAATGATTAAGAAATGAAATTATAAAATAAAAACTTAAGTATTGAGGAGAAAGCAAATATTCTAAAAACATAATTGAGAGTGAAATTTATCTGTGATCATCCTGAGAGGTAGGGATAAAATAAGAAACACAATCACCTATGTTGATCCTTTGAATGTAGAAGTGGAAGCACATCAATTTCTTGACTAAAATAGTATTATTAATATCATCTAGGATTTTATATTGTGTGGCTCAATAGCTAATGTTCTCGACAACGGTTTTCCAACAAATACAGAAGTCCTCTTTAAATGACTCTTTCTTATATAACCCCCAGCTTTCCAGAGAACACATCCTGGAGATAAAAATAGGGTCATGAGAAGAGTATTCTCCAATTCTATGCCAATTGAGAAAGTGCAACCCATGGTAAATTCCTCAACAAATGAAAAGTCCCCAAGAAGGGCCTTCTTGGCTACAATTTGGCATCCACAGTTTTCTTTCTCTCCTGTTCTATAGTGACAGCTCTGTCACTGCTGAGACCAAAAATGGCGGCTACATCACTGTAGCTCACAGAAGTGGCCATCACCAGTGGTTGGCAAGGACATTAACATTGTTGCTAAGAGTTGATGTCTGTCCTGAAACTGCCACCTTCCATTTGAATACACTAAGCTTGACTTTACCTTAGGGGCTTGCCCTAGCTATTCCTCTGCCTGTGAAGCTTTTTCCTCATGTGGCCAACTCCCTCAGGAGCCCATGTCTCTGCTCAGATAGCCTATGTTTCCCTGAACATACCTACCTAAAGTTATCATTATCCCCTAGTCCCTCTCTATCCCATAACCCTGTTTTATTTTGGACTTGGACCAAGTCACCAAAACAATCAATCATTCCTTCTTTCTGATTCTTCCTAGAGGACCAAAAAACAAAACCAATCAAATCAAAACAAACAAACAACAAGAAAAACACTTAAAGTTGGCCAAGTTAATGGCCAGATAGTGGGATGAGGTCCTCAAAGTTGTGCAGCATCAAATAAATAAAAAGCAGTCAGTGCCCTCCTTCTATCTGGTTTTGAAATTCAAGTTTACTTCCGATGGGTCCTGATTGGACCTTGTGCAGCAATATAGCAAAATGTTAAAAGGTAGCAAATATATTTCATGAGGTTTTTCCCAAATTAAATATCTGCACAAGGGACTTCACTGGTGGTCCAGTGGTAAAGAATCTGCCTTGCAATGTAAGGGATGCAGGTTCAATCCCTGGTCAGAGAACTAAGACCCCACACACCATGGGGCGACTAAGCCCGCAGTGCCTCAACTACTGAGCTCACGCACCTCAACTAGAGAGCCCACGTGCCGCAAACTACAGAGCCCACACACTCTGGAACCCGCACGCCACAACTAGAGAGAAGCTCGCACACCGCAACGAAGAGCCCACGCGCCCCAACGAAAGATCCCACAGACCTCAATGAAGATCCCACGTGCCGCAACTAAGAGCCAAAGCAGCCAAAAATAAATAATTAAAATAAATAAATAATAATTCTTAAAAAAAAATCTGCACAAATTAATAAGGTTAATGTACTACTAACCTCAAATTTTCCATTTGTCCCCAAAGTACAATCAATTAAACATATTTTTTTAAAAGAAAAAGTGCTGATCTCTAGAACAGAGGTGTTGGCACATGTGGTACAAATAGGAAGAATTTCGACTGAAACAAGTACATCTCTGAGAAACAGGCACTCTAAAACTTAGAGCAGTGAGGAATCCAGAAAGTTTGGTTAGGTGTGAGAGGAAGTTCTTTACTTAATGGCAAGCCAGAGCATGCGAAGATGGCAGAACTATTTCATAAGATTGCACAGTGGCTCCTTACAAACTGAAAGGATTATTTAGCCATAATCTCCGTACTTCCCAAAACAATGACACTGTGATTACAGCGCATGCCCAACACTGATAAGAATAGTTTTATTACTCACCAAGTTGACTTCAAAAAAGTTCAGGATTCATTTGCAGAATTTAAGACAAGATTTAAACAAGTAAATAAGTATTCGTTTAGGTTGTCCTTTTTGAATATTGGCATGAAATTGAGGCTGGTTATGAAATGTTAATATGCCGACTGCCATGGTGTTACCTGAACTGGATAGCCTGGCATTGCTATTGAAGTCTCAAGGCCACAACAAGGTATATTAAACTTTAGGAAATACAGCCACAGGACACACCAGCAGAACTTGCAAAACTCTGCTGTGATATCCCAAGGACTGTTTAGTTAGTATTTATAGTTGATGTTTCCCAGCCAAGTCTCTTAGGACAAAAAAGTAGACTTGGCATTGCAAGGACTCATCTACCCTCTCAGACTTCCAGGACCAAGTATTCACGAGACTTTATGAGAGTAAACTTAATTTTTTTCCATTATAATGTCTGTTACAAAATTGGTGAGTGACTTCAGGAAAATATTTTGACCAAATCTAAAGATCATAAACAAAAAAAAGTTGGAGGGGGGGATTCAAATTACACTTTTTCCTATTTCCTAAAGACAAATTTGTCCTGAGAAGTAGAATCAAACATCTTTAGTTTAAAAATAAAAACTAGGTTTAAAAAAAAAAAAGAAAGATATACCATGCTCTTTGATAGAAAGGCAAAAATATCAACTTGGATTTTTCCTAAATTAGTATGTAAATTTAGCTTAATTCTAATAATCATGCACATGGATTTTTTAAATTAGATAAACTAAATGAAAAAGAAAATAAAAACTTAGAAATAAAACAGCAAAAATAACCATAAAATTTGATGAAATAACAATAGAATATTTCTATATGGTAAAAAAATATATGTGTGTATATATATATATCTTAAATCAAGTCAAAATGCTAAAAACAAACTGGAAATATTATTTGCAATTCATGTACACAATGGGGAAAGGACAGTCTCTTTAACAAATTGTGTTGGGGAAACTGGAGAACCACATGCAAAGGAATGTAACTGGACCACTATCTTACGTTATACACAAAAATTAACTGAAAATGGATTAAAAACTTGAACCTAAGACCTGTATCCACAAAACCTGTAAAAGAAAACATAGTCAGTAAGCTCCTTGACACAGGTTTGGATGATGATTTTCTGAATCTGACACCAAAAGCTAAAGCAACAAAAGCAGAAACGAACAAGGGGGACTACATCAAGCTAAAGAGCTTCTGCACGGCAAAGGAAACCACCAACAAAATGAAAAGGCAACCTGCTGAACAAATGAATGTATTTGCAATTCATATATCTGATAAGAGGTTAATATCCAAAATATATAAAGAACTCACACAACTTTATAGGAAAAACAATTTTTTAAAGAGCAGAAGATCTGAAGAGACATTTTTCCAAAGAAGACATACAGATGGCCAACAGGCACATGAAAACATGTTCATCATTAATCATCAGGGAGATGCAAATCAAAACCACAATGCGATATCACCTCACACCTGTTAGAATGGATATTATCAAAAAGACAATAAATAACATGTTGGTGAGAATGTGGAGAAAAAGGGACTCTTGTGCACTGTTGATGGGAAAGTAAATTGGTGCAGCCGCAGTGGAAAACAGTATGAAGTTTCCTTAAAAAATTAAAAATAGATCTACTGTATGATCCAGCAATTCCACTTCTGGGTATTTATCTGAAGAAAATGAAAAGACTAACTCAAAAAGATATATGTACCCTTGTGTTTATTGCAGCATTATTTACAATAGCCAAGATAACCTAAGCGCCCATCAAATGGATAACTGGATAAATAAAATGTGAGATATAAAAAAATATATATATACACACACATCACACATGCGTGCGCATGCACACACACACACACACACACGTGCACACAATGGAATATTACTCAGCCATAAAAAAGAAGGAAATCTTGCCATTTGCAACAACATGTATGAACCTTGAGGGCATTATACTAAGTGAAATAAGTCATTCAGAAAATAGAAATACCATATGATTTCCTGTATATGTGTAATACAGAAACAAAACAAACAAACAAAAAAACCCCACAAAAAACAAACTCATAAATGCAAAGAACAGATTGGTGGTTGCAAGAGCAGGAACAGGGGATGGGGAATGGGTGAAATGAGTGAAGGGGTCATTAAGTAATTTTTTTTAAAAAAGAAAAGTGGCATTCTTGGAATAGGCTGCATACTCACAAGAAGTAGAGATATAAAAACACTAGATATACTTATTTATTATGTGATGTGATACAAAATGGTTTGTGGAAAATGCTTTTGAGACACCATATCTATGGTGTAAGGAACTAATTTTGGATCTAATCATCATTCTTTAAAAAAGATTGTAATCCAAGTTAGAGTTAAATAAATAAATAACCTTAAAACAAAACTTTTTAAAACTCAGTATGAAAACTTACGTTATAGAAACACAACTGAGATTTTATGGATGTGGATGGTTAAACATATGTGGGCCACTGAAAATTTAGTTAATCTGAAAACTTTCAGAATATATTTCCTTATATGTATTTGTCCATAGTAGGGTTAAAGCTTTTAATCTGCAGTTTGTCTAGTGATCAGAGAGGTAATAGTTAAGGAAAAAAAAGAAAGAAAGAAAATGCCCAAAACAAACTGAGAATAATATTTGCAATTCATGTCAAAAAAAGTCTAATTTCTCTAATACCAGGAGCTTCTAAATATAAATAAGACCAACAAAAAGCAAGCAAAGTTTAGAAGCAGATTAGTCACTGAAGAATAAAAACAAATGTCTCCTAAAAATATGAAAAGATCTTCAATAAAGAGTAATTTTAAAATGCTAAACTCTACTGAAATTCCATTTTTCACCCACCAGACTAGCAAAGTTCAAAAAGTTTGATGAGGTACAGTGATGGCAAGTATATAGTGAACTAGGAATTAAATTGCTGCTGGTGTGTAAATGAGTCCAAACTTCATGGAAAGCAATTGGCAATATCTATCAAAATTTACATGCACATACTTATGGAAATTCCGCCTCTAGGAATTCATCCAGTGGAAATACTTGCACATGTGCAAAACAATATTTACATAAAGATCTTCACTGTAACATAGTTTGTATTAGCAAAAGTTTGGAAATTGCCATCAGTAGGGCATGGCTTAAATAAGTGACAAGTCATCTAAACCATGGCAGCACTCTTGCTTTTCTGTATGATGATCATTCTCCAACATCTGTTTTGCTAACAGGCTGTATTTCGCTAATCCTCTCCCCAGCCCTAGGAGATTAGTCTTGAAGAGTGTAAATCGATCATGGTCATTCCATTCTCCCTGTTGGAATACAATAAAACCTCCAGACCACTGTCTCAGGAGGAAACCAGTGGCTGGGGTATAGGAACTGAAAGGAGATTTACTTTTCTCTAAATGCCTCTTTGAACTCTCTGAATTTTTCAACAAGGACAAGTATCTATGAAAAAAAATACATAAAATTTGTAAATAACGTCATCTTCCATTTTTAATTAAGAAACTGAGGCCTAAAAATTATATTTTTGAAGGTTTTGAAAGTAGTAGCAGAAATGAAACCTAAGTCTATGTACTCTAGCTGTAAAGTGAGTCCCAGCAAGGCCCAGCCTATCTGGATATAAGGTCTGTTGTTATTTGCTTTAATATCATCTCTTTTCCCTGGTGAATATGCAGAATGGTTTAAAAACTGATAACCGTAAATTCAGGCAAAAGAGTTCAAATTCTGTCTCTGCCCCTCCTTGAGAGCTATATGAGTTTAAGCAGGTAATGTACTCATTTGCACCTCAGCTTATTCATCATCAAACAAGATAACAATGAAACCTCAGGGCTGTATTCAGTTACAGGTGACCCTTGAGCAACACAGGTTTGAACTGCAGGGGTCCATTTGTACGCGGATTTTTTTCAATAAATACGACAGTACTACTTACCCCTCCTTGGTTGAGTCTGCGCACGCAGAATCGTGGATGGGCCCACCTTGGGACTTAAGTAGCAGTGGCTTTTGATATCCATCGCGGGTCCTGGAACCAATCCCCCAAGATACCAAGGAAGGACTGTGGTTTAAATGAGATAAATTAGAAAAAGCTGTTAGCCTTGTGCTGGGCTTTAATGAGTGCTCTAGTGGACATTGGTTGTTGTAACGTGCTCACTTAATGAAAGTAGATTCAAATGAAGTTTTGGTTCAATATTTTGGGAATTTCTCAGCACTTCTTAAAATAATCTGAAATACCGCATCAGGGATCATAAAACTAAGATCGGGATAACTCCTTTTAAATCAGCAAAAAGAGTATTCTGGGCAGTGTTTCTCACACTTAAGCTTTGCCTGAACATTGGAATTACTTGAAGAGTTTCTTAAACTCCTGATGCCTGAGTCCCACCTTCAGCGACTCTGAGTTAATTGGTTTGGGCTGCAGTCTGGGCAGCAGAATTTTTAAAGAATTTTTAAAGGTCTAATGTGCAGCCAAGGTTGAGAACCACTGGCAGAGACTCTTCATAAATCACCTGCTCTTAAGTTATAGCTATTCTCATGGTGTTGGTAGAGGTTTTGAGGGCTTATATATTTCCCTCAAAGATTAGAAGTTTCACCAGGACAAGAATTATCTCTTTCTTTCTTTCTAATTCTTTTTCTTTTCAACCTCTGCTTTCTATCTTTCCTTTCATCTCATTAAGTGCCCAGTTGAATCTCTATCTTCTTCTGTTGATTGATTGGCTATTAAAGATTGCAAACTCTGACAGCAGCTGGAAGCCTCCCTCCTTAAGAGTTTTCCTCCTCAGGTGGTTACCTGCTTAGTGAGAATCACATCAGGTGGGGCACATCTGCCACACTGCTAGGGCTCCTTCTACAGGCAAATATTTCAGAGATGGATCTGGTTCCCAGCCAAAGCAGTCAAGTTCCCTGTTGTTTTTCCTTTCCTCCCATTTGTTTTCAACTTTTACTGAATTAAATAATGATGCACATGAAACCGTACCCGGAAGTAACGTAACTATTTTGGTTTTTGCTTTCAGGCGTTTAGGGAAGGAGTGTGATACAGCAGAAGAGCACTGGATTTGAAGTCAGGGTGTGGGTTCAAGTCCTGGTCTACCACTTACGCTGAACAATCACTTTGCATCATTGCTAGGCCTCAAATTCCTAATGCATGAGATGGGTAATAATAATATAGGGTTGTTAGGATAATGAGATTAGGTGTCTGGAAAGCACTTTATAAAATATAAAGCATGTTTCAAATAATAATTATTATGATTGTGAAAGGAATAAGTGAAAACCTTAGGCAAATGATTACATCGGTTCCATATAACAATCATTTAGCATCCCTCATTTAGAAGAGAAATAATTTCCCTTAACTCTTTCCTTGTTTGCCAAATCTATCAGATCCTACATCCCTGTCTAAAATTTAACGTGGTTACCCTTATTCCCAACCCTGTAAAATTTGTCATCTAAACACAAAGCAAGTATGTCATTGTTGAGATATTCCTTTTCCCAGTGAACTCTTAGAAGGAAGATATGATGTAAAAAGCAAAGGGAAGGCAACTAGTAGGCATTCGCTCATTTATTCATTCCACAGGTGTGTACTGAGAACCTGCCAGGTGTCTTGAGAGCCTGCCGGGTGGCCAGAGCTACGTGAGGAGCTGTGGTGAAGTGCCAACCAGGACCAGCGGGGGAAAAGTGATAAATGTTACAACTAGGAAAGATGGCGATCATCAGCAGGAGACCTCACAGAGTCAAAAACTACAGAAGTGAAGCTTGAATTCACCGTCCAAATGGGCTGGGCAGGATTGGTGCCCAGGCATGGAGAACAGGAAGGTCTGGGTGAGAGAGAGCACGGTTCGTTAGAATAACTGAAAGAAACTGAGTATACCTGGAATGTGTGAGAGGGAAAGTGGTGAGAGAAGAAGCTGGAAAGGTAAACAGGAACCCTAAACCTTGGAACCCCCGTCAAGGGATTTGGATTTTATCCTAGGGGCATTGGGAAATCATTAGAAGATTTGAAACAAGAGTGGGAGCCTCAGGTTTCTAAGGGTTTTTTTGTGGGTTTTGCTCTGTTTGTTTGGTTGCAGTTTGGAGCATGCTTTTGAGAGGAGAAGGAACGAGGCAAGGAAACTGGTTGTAATACTCCAGAGGGAAAATGCTTGTGATCTAGTCTTGTGACAAATGGAATCAGAGAAAGGAAGGGAGCATTCTTCCTAAAACTCAAATCTGATGATGTCACTCCCACACTTGAAACTCTTCAAACTTTTCCCATTGTTCTTAGGATAAAATTTCAAAAACTCTTAAGACGGCTTAAAGGGCCCTTCACGTTCTGGAACCCCCTTCCTCCCCGCTTACACACCGACCCTCTCTGCTCCTTGTATGTACTAAGCTCTTTGGACCTTGAGGTCTATTACACATAAGCCGCCTAGAAACTTCATAAACTATTTGGTTTACTGAGGAATAAATGAATGAAGTGAATGATTTAAGAGATATGTATCAGTTAGGCTTGTAACTGATAAAACTTGGAGGGGAGAAGGACATCAAGGATGAAACAAATGTTTCTGGCTTGAGCAACTGGTTGGTTTAGGGAACCTCTGAAGAAGAGGCAGAGAAGATGTTTCAATTTGGCTTATATTGAGCTTGAGATGGCTGCAAGTTATCCAAGAGGCGATCCTAAACAGGCTATTGGACCTCAGTACTTAACACACACCTGATTCTGTGCCAGGCACTTTCACATCTATTATCTCCTGTAATTAACTAAAGCCAAATGTAGATGAAAAACAATTAACTATATGATCTAATTTTAAAACAGGCGCTGCACTAATTATGGTAATCCAGACTATGAGTAGCCCACATCTATTCATCGGCGGAAATGAGAAATTTATCCCTGGAGGAGTTTTAAACTATTGATTTCAATCACTTCATTTCCAAAGTATCCCTATGGCACAATTATGGGAAGACTTAAAAAACAAAAACAAGCATAGACGGGTTGGCGAATAATTTTATTCCCATGGAGCCATTTTAGCCTGTCCCAGTCTTTTGCATGAGTAATCCTGGGGCCCAGCTCATTTTAAATAAGCCCAACAGAGGTAAAGAGGAAAATGCCCTACCACCTTCAGCTCAGCCAACATTCTGCATTCCATACCACCCTCAACATCAGTCCCTGCAAGGGTTCTCCCTTCCTACTTTTGGCAAAGTATTAAAAGCCAGACCTGTGAAATATTTCTTCTACCTGGTTTATATATTTTATGTATCTTTGTTTCATCCCCAGGTGCAACATTAGCATTCCAGAATACATTTCCATTGCATCCTTCAAACCTGCGGACTCTAAGTTCCCCAGCAATAGAACCAAGCTCCTTGCTCCACAATATTTTAAAACAATGTTTCTCAAAATATGATCTATAGCTCAGCACACTGGAATCAACAGGGCTGATTTCTTAAAACACAGACTTGGGTCCTTATCCCCAGATCTACTAAATCATCATTTCTCAAGACAGGACCCAGGAATCTGCATTTGTAAAAAGCTACCCAGGTGTCATATAGTCACACTAAAGTTTAAGAATTTGGATAATTTTTCTTAAGTAAGGTAGACAATTCTCACTACACATCTTGCTATCAGAAATAGTTATGCCTTCTCACAGAGAAGTAATATACCAGAACAATAAATACATTCAATAAGTTAATAAAAATTTGAATCCACAAGAGACTGTTTGAACACTCTGAATTGGACTCCTCGAAAGAAAATTTTAGAAGATTTTACCCACCTACTGCTGCCACTAGAATAATTGCTGGAGAACAAATATTTTACACAGAACTACTAAATACCAGGTAAGTGTTCGCTGATTACAAAAAAGTAAGCTAATTAAAGGGGGTACTTTATTTTTTTTTTTTGAATTTTATTTCATTTTTTTTATACAGCACGTTCTTATTAGTTATCTATTTTATACATATTGGCATATATATGTCAATCCCAATCTCCCAATTCATCCCACTAAAGAGGGTACTTTATAATTAAGGTATCTTATTGAGAGAAGGGAAGATTCACGTTACAGAGTAATTCCTGTGTTATGAGGGTTTTGTTTTTAGATTTTGTTTTGTTTTGTGCCTATTTGTTTGGTTTTTGGTAAGTGCTTTTCAAAGACGTTTTCTAAAAGGAATGGCAGAATTGACTCACTGAATTAAACCCTCAACTATTGCCCACAAACCTTCATTCAATGTCTGTATCTTTCCCATAGAAAGATTGTGTGCGCGTGTGATTATATATATATTTAATACTCAACCTAAATACAGATATTTCAGTGTGTTTAAAACTCTTGTTTTCAGAGACAAATAAATACTGTTATTTGAGAGATGCTGGACAAACAGAGATATGTGAGACTTAATCTCTGTGTTTCTCTGCATTTTTTAAATTTGAAAAAGAGAAGACAAAATCACTTTTGTGAACATTTTCATTCACAAAGCTGCAGTCTTTTTTTTATTATTCAGATACTGAAAGGTTAATTTTTAAGTACTTTTCGTTTGCAAAATAAATAGAAAATTCTATTATCCATCAATTAAACATAGGTAAGAAGTAACAGACTTTGAACAGAGGAGAGATACATATTATGCATGCAAGGAAAATTAAAACTCGAGATGCTGCTGGGGTGCGGGGCACGTGCTTTGATGTACAAAAGAACCATTGTTCGTGTGGGACAAAACCTCCCCAGTATGGAACAGAGATAAAAAGGCGGGAGTTTCTAGCAGATCAAGGTCAACTGAGATCTATGAATAACATAAATGCTATTAATCTAGTACCGAATGAATCACGGGAGTTCAGCAGGGTATGGTTATGTGGCAGAGTTCGTGGCAGGAGTGTTTTATGTCACTTTTGTATTAGATAATGAGCATATTCATCCAGATTCCTAAATACCATCCAAACTGGCACAGAAGAAGCCTTAAGGAGCTTGAGAGAACAAATCAAAGAACTAGATCTGAAGCTCAGAAAGGTAATAGGGATGTTCAAACAGTGCGGCAAGTTATGTTTGCAGGCATCCGTACAATCTCACCCTGCAGGAAATAGCGTGAGAAAGGATTTCTTAGTTGGATGGCTAGCAGCTTATTATGTATAATGTCGCCTCCCTCATTATGTCCTAGTTTAATACTTAGAAACGATGCAGACAGTAATACCTTAAAAGACTGGATGCTGGAAAACATGGAATTCTTTTCCTCTGATGACTAATTTAAAATACAAAATGAGCTACTTCTTTCTTCAGGGAAACATTATAAAATCAGTAAGTATCATTCTCTTTTTTTCATATTAGAATCTACCTAAACATTTGGGATTCCTTTCATCTAAGTCTTATTGAAATATATATTTATTTTATATATATATATATATATGTTTGTTTATTTATTTATTTATTTACATTCCACACCCATTTATTTTTTTTATCTTTTAGTTTTTATTGGAGCATAGTTGATTTACAATGTTGTGTTAGTTTCTGCTGTACAGCAAAGTGAATCAGCCATACATATACATATATCCACTCTTACTTAGACTCTCTTCCCATATAGGTTATCACAGAGTATTGAGTAGAGTTCCCTGTGCTATACAGTAGGTCCTTATTAGTTACCTATTTACATATAGTAGTGTGCATATGTCATATATATGTGTATACATATACATATATATAGTAGTGTGTATATGTCAGTGTGTATACGTATATTTTAAAAGCACAATTAAAGGAGTTGAGAAAAGGAAAAAAAAGAGTTGAAAAGGAAGGAGAACTGGGCAGAAAACAGAGGACTTGTAACTGGTGCTAGTAAACTAATCCAACAGAAAATAGGAAGGAAACAAAAGAAAGAGAAATAAGAATAAAAGAAATTAAATTAAGGAAATAATATAAAGATGAATTTTTTTTAAGTAGACTGCAAAGTAGTACACTTTTCACTAAGGGACTGCATTTCCATCCACCCAGTGGAGCATAAAACCTTATAGAAATACATTAAAAACTCACAAAAAGCAAGCACCATAGAAGATTGGCCCATGATGACATCTTAATTTGAACACAGCTGGCCACATGTACTGAGCTCCTACCACTTAGACCCTGTTTCCACTTTATTCATTCTTTTATTCAATAAATATTAAATGCCTTGAATTGGGCATTGAGGATACTGCGGTGAACAAGACATACATAATTCCTGCCTCATAAAGCTTGTTGCTTTAAGATTGATTTCGGTGGTTAAAGAGGGTTGAATAGTGTTCTCCAAAAATTCACATCTATCCAGAATCTCAGAATGTGACCAATTGGAAATAGGGTCTTTGTTAGGATTTTGAGATTAAGTCAACCTGGATTCAGAGTGGGCCCTAAGTCCAAGGACTGGTGTCCTTATAAGAGGAGCAGATGTAGAGACACAGAGAAGGTGGCAGAGGGAAGGTGGAGGCAGAGATTGAAGTGATGCATCTATAAGGCAGGGAAAGTCGAGAACTGCCAGCCGCCCCCAGGAGCTGAGAGGGCAGCACGGGATGGTTCTCCCTCAGCTTGCAGAAGGAACCAGCCCTGCTGACTCCTTGATTTCAGACTTCCTGGCCTCCAGAACTGTGAGAGAATGAATTTCTGTTGTTTTAAGCCATCCAATCTGTGGTCATTTGTGATGGTAGCCCTAAGAAACTCAGATAGTGATGCACAGAATTAATGCAGACGTCAAAACCCAGACTACAGTACCACTGAACATGTGAGCAGCCAGAGGAAACAAAAATGCAGACATCAACAAAATCCTTAATAAAGGAACCAAAGAATGAAGGTGGGCTCACCAACAGAAGGGACTTTAAGATCATCTGGCATCATCCTATTCATTTTAGAGCTGAAGAAACTGAAGGGGATCTGTCTTTTGGCTTCCTTTCTCCTTTGTCTCAAGTGAGACGTAGATGGTCTCTTCTGTGTCAGGCAGCAAATCTCTGTCTGGCTGACACCCCGAATGATTCAGCTGAATTCCCAGGGAGTGGGAAGTTCTCACCAGTAAGATGGTAACTATAAAACGCTTTTATTCTAGAGTACTTAACCTGTAGGTCACAATGGGAGAAGCAAGAAATATGGACTCCTGTCCTTTAGAAACACATCCACAATCCCAAATACGAGACCTGTTACATTTAAGCTATAAGTAAAGTCAAACAAGTGTATTTTTGGTTCCTTGGGTTAAAACTTAAGGCTTAAAACAAGGCAGAAGAAAGGGAAAGTGTAGAATGTTTCCACCAGTGGCATTTAAAACAAGGGCAGGATGTTGCTATCTGGCTGATAGCAGACCAGTTCTATCAAACCAGAAAAGCCGGACAACACACACACACACACACACACACACACACACACACACACCCTATTTAATTATGTTGAAGGACTACGAAAGTAGCCAAAAGCTTGAGGGGGTCAAGATCCTTGGCAGAAGGAAAGTTAATTGAGAAGCTGGGGAGAAAGTGGCTGCTGAGATGCAAAGAAACTGAGCACAACCGTGAACAGTCTCGTGGGACAGGAGAGTCAACAACGGGAGCTCAAGACCATCAGGAGACCCGAGATGTGAGAAGCCAAGATCCTAGAGAGAAGGGAAACACGGGAAAATAAGCCGCTTTTGCTCCTGAGACGCTCCTCCGTTCGTCCGTGGCGCAGGCCAAGAGATGAGGACGCAGATCCAGCAGGCGCTTTGCTAAGCGCTGAAACACTGAGCAGAGCTATTGGCAGTCTCGCTGCACTGGGAGATTAAAAAAAAAAAAAAAAAAAGAGTATGGGGGCTGCCAACGTGGAGGTGCCCAGGCAGACATTTCAGGGTTTCAAGTGAGATTTCCTACACCTTCAAGTAAGGGCAAACCCCAAGTAGAGACGCCTTAAAGATTGGAACTCGGCCCCAAATCAGCTTGTTCCCTAATTGGTTTAAGGTGATCTGCTTGTCTACCACCTGCCTTCCAGAATCTAAAGAAATTCTCTCTGAAGAAAGAGAACATCTTCGAGCCCTTCTACAGTTTTTCACATGTGAGGTCCAGCCCTCCCTGGAAGATGAGCAGACACACTGGAGAGAGACAACTAGAAGGAAAAAAGCCATCATGGAACCAGACCCAGCTGTGATTCGGATATGGAAATGATCAGACCCAAACTTTAGAACCAGAGCAGGTTTGCACATCCCTTTACCACGGACAGTTCATAAAGCATCACAGACAAACTTGTAGTGCATGAAACTAGAATGGGACCTGGCTAAGCATCTTGGTGACTCAGAAACTTCTCCTCTGAAGGCTGTTGTTCTGAGGAAGAGGAGGGAACTCTGACCATTGCCCCAGAGGCTCAGTCCTGTACCCCCTTAGTGGTTGAAGCCAGTATTTCCCAAAATACTGCCAACCTGGCAGTCTGCATAAGGGATATGCAGACCAAGACCTGGCACGGGGATATCCTTGAGGTAACAGCTTCTGGGACCAAGACAAGCAGGCAGAAAGGAAAGTGAGGGGGCCCCTGGCTTTCCCCACTGGCAGCATCAGAAAGGCTCTGAACGGAGAGAGGAGCTCTGATGCTGACAGGTGCCAACCTGGGAGGGAACCACTGGCTCCACGGTACCAGGACGGGTGACAGGCTTTGCTCTGGTCACTCACGTCTGTGCTCTGCGTGTCTTTGCATGCTAAAAACCAAGGACAGGGGTTTTGCCCTCTCTCTCCCTTCCCCTAATGACTTTTAGTGGTGAAGCAGTTAAGGCAGTATTCCTCTTCTTGGCTGGGACTTTGCATTTTTTATTGGCACCGTCTTATCCCCGGAGACAATAGCAGATTGTGTGCCGTGTTCGCAGAGGGATCTTGTCCTGGCAGGCAGGCCTCCAGTCAACACGCTTAACATCCTCTGCAGAGACCGTGCCGCGTGCCTTGTTCCAACCTGACTTTCAAGTGTCTTTTATAAAGACAATCATCCTAATCACAGCAGGCAACTGCGTGAAGAACTTGCACAGAACTGAAACCAAAAATACTCCTAAGAGAGTCTGAGGGAGAAGCAAAGAGAGAGAGGATGCCCCGAAGAGTAGTAGGGAAGGGGGCCTCGACTGAAATCCTGGGACCAAAATGCTCCTGACCTCCTGCCTGTTCCCTGATTAGAAAAAGCCCTTCTCTTCCTCATACCTCGGACCTGGTTAACAGCCCTAAACAGCTTTCTGTTGGGTAATTTTAACCACAGCCATCACCCAGGTGAGGAGCTTTCCTGGCAGAAAGGTAAGAAATTTCAAGATATGCAGAACTGCCAAGCAGGGCCTGAGGGTCTGTGTCCCCGACCAGCAGCCACGCCCCGAAACCACAGTTCCTCCCCAACAGCCGGAGGAAAGCACCCCACAGGTCACCTCCAGGAAAGGCTCTCTCTCGGGCGACGAGAAATATGAACTAAGAGAAACAATGACTAAAGCCCTCGTAAAGTAACAGTTCATAAAGCACAAAGCATTCTGCACTTCCATATTTCAAAAACTTATGTGAAGAAGACAGATTTTAAACATAAGGAGACAAATTCATCAAGGTAAAGCAGCTTGCCAGAGGTCACGTGGCTGGCAAATGACAAAGCTGGTTATTCAAAGAAACTTTCTGGGGGAGAAAAGACAAACCCGTCATGCAGAAAAATTCCCAAATAATTTACGGAGATGCTCTGCCCTCAAGGAGGTGGCACATAACTGCCCACTCCGTACGTGTGGGCTGAGCACCGTGACGACCTTCCAGGAGGATGGCGTGGGATCGTGAGGGTAATTTCACCGTGGAGAAACCTGACACAACCTCAGCCATCAGGTGGTCGATGTCAACATCAACACTGATAAGTCACATGGATAGTATGTCCCCTTGATTGGATGTGATGAGAATGGCACTTTACCTCTGTGGTCTGCCTCCCAAAAACCCATCAACCCAGTCCAATCGTGAGAAAAACAGCGGACAAATTCCAACTGAGGGACATTCTACAAACACCTGACCATTCTACAAACACCTGACCAAACACCTGACCACCACCTTCTCAAAACTGTCGAGGTCAGCAAAGACATGGAACGTCTAAGAAACTGTCTCAGCCTAGAGGAGCCTAAGGAGACACGATGATTAAATGTACTGTGGTATTCTAGACAAAATCTAGACGGGAAAAGGTCATGAGGTGAAAACTAAGGAAATCTGAATAAATTATGGACTTCAGTTAATGATAATGTATCAATAGTGGTGCATGAATGGTAACAAATATACCATGCTAATGTAAGATGTTAACAATAGGAGAAACTGTGTGCCAGGTAGATAAGAATGCTCAGTAGTATCGTCTCAATTTTTCTATAAATCTAAAACTGTTCAAAAATTAAAATTTCACTTGACTAAAATGCCCGAATATCTCTGCCTAACATCTTTCTATAACAGCACACAGTTCTGTCTCTTATTAAGCAAGCATTTTCTTGGTATGTAACTCAGTTAATTAAGTCTAGCTCCCTGACCAGACACTAGATTCTGAGAAAACAGGGACCACGCCTGGTTTTGCTGAGCGTTTGACCCCTACCACTTTGCACAGTGGCTGGCACATAGTAGGTGCTCAATAATGCTGAATGAATGAAACTAGTTCCAAGGGTGTTTAGAACAGCTTTCTCTAAACACATTAAATTCAAACATTCAAAGCTAGGTCAGAAAGGATGCTAAAATATTTAAAGTGTCAAAACAAGAAAACAGGATCCCAGCACTGATTTCAATTAAGGTATTAATTCTGATGGTGGGGATTAACATGGACATTTAAGAACAAAGCACAAACCATATGATCCAGCAATCCCATTCCTGGGCATACATCCTGAATAGATGAAAACTCTAATTCAAAAAGATACATGCACCCCAGTGTTCATAGCAGCACTGTTCACCATAGCCAAGACACAGAGACAGCCCAAGTGCCTATTGATAGATGATTGGTTTAGGATGTGGTGTATATATATATATACATATATATAATGGAATATTAGTCATAAAAAAGTGAAATATTGCCATTTGCAGCAACATAGATGGACCTAGAGAATATCATACTAAGTGAAGTCAGACAGAGAAAGACAAATATCATATGATATCACTTATATGTGGAATCTAAAAAATAATACAAACAAATCTATATACAAAACAGAAGTAGATTCACAGGAATAGAAAACAAACTTATGATTACCAAAGGAAAAAGGGAGGCGGAGAGGGATAAACCAGGAGTATGGGATTACCAAATTCAAACTACTGTACACAAAATAGATAAGCAACAAGGATTTACACAGGGAACTATATTCAATATCTTATAATAACCTATAATGGAAAATAATCTGAGAATGTATATATGTATAACTGAATCACTTTGCTGTATATTTGAAATGAATACAATATTGTAAATCAACGATATTTCAATAAAAAATAAAAATAAAAAATTTCAAAAAGAACAAAGCACAAACTAGAGCAAGGTTACAAGCATGAGTTGGAACCCACATTACAAAGAAGAGGAATCAAAGAGTCAATGAACTTCAAGATACGTACAAACAATGTGGTATCACATTAAAAGTCAGTGTTATCCATGTGTACTCACAGAAATACAGCATTTGTAGGCCTGAAAGTTATCCTTTCACTTTCTTGGCTTCTTGGCTTTATTCAAAATTCTGTGTACAGTCTGAGTTTCCCTACAGAAAGAAGACAAAATATTTAAATGGTTACAGAATAGATAATCACCCCATGAGGAAAAGTTAAGAAGTTGAGAAAGGTTAGCCAGAAAAGGAAAAAGCTAATAAGTGATCAATAACAGCTACTTAATATGTAACAAGTATCTGTAAGGAGAGACCTGACTACTTTTGTGGCTTCACAGAAACCACATAAGAGAAAAATTAGCTTAAATTGCCATGAGCCTTTTTCATCAGAAACTTCCTCTCATATCTTGGATAGCTTTAAAATTAGAATGGCCAGCCATCTGGTTGACATGGCCCTACCAAGAAAGAAGTGTGGCCTTCAGGAAAGTCTGTTAGATCCTTATCAATCTATGATTCTATTATTTGACTCTGTCTTGACTCTGCACATAAATAAAATGATGGCCACAAGGCTTTCTTCCATCACCAGCCAGCCCACAATCTTCACGTGGGCAGAAACCATCTCTGTTTTGTTCACCTCTCTCCTCAGCACCTAACCTTAGTGCCTGGCTTTTTGGTGTTCAATCAATACTTGTTGAACACACACATTAATAAGTAAATCAACCTTGAATCATGAAAAAGATGGCCAATTATTTTCTGCTTTTTTAGACTTATGAGAACTCAAACTAGAAGAACAAGAGCAAAAGAATGTTGCTATCGTTGATTTCTATTCAATCATCTAAAAGAACTTAAGTAGATATTCTACAGAAAAGCCTAGGAAAAGGCATTAACACAGTGCCTGACCCACTATAGTCACTATGGCAAATGTAATTTACAAAGATGGCCACGTTTAATGTATAACCCATCCCACTCTTCTTACAAAGTGACACTGACACACCTCCATTAGGGTCCACATTCCCTTTCCTTGAACCCAGGCACACCTTGTAACTGTCCTAAATGTTACAAAAATGATGCAATGTTATTTCTGAGTCTAAGTTATACAAGGCAATATATGGCTTTCTCTCTTTCCTTTAGAATGTTTACCCTTGTAACCCAGCTACCATGTTGGGGAGAAGCCTAGGCCACATGGAAAGGCCACAGGTGGTGACCCAACATCAAACACTAGACATGTGAGTGAATGAGACTTCAGAAGATTCCAGCCCCCAGCCTTCGAGCCTTCCCCCTGGGGCCCCAGTCCTCATGGAGCCATCTCTCCTGTGCTATGCCTGAATTTTGGACACACCAAAATCATAAAAGTTAATATATGATTATTTTTGTCTTAAACAACTGAGTTTCAGGTAATTTGTTACACAGCAATAGATAAGTAATACAGGGGTTACTCGACGTTAGTTCAATTGGTTTAACTGGCTTGAATATCCCCAGGTCAGCTGAACAAATTTGCTGAACGCCTACTCTTATATGTCTGGCACAGTTTTAGGTGCTAGGAATACATACACTTGAGTCAGGCCCCTCCCTTCTACTAGCTTCCTGTAAGGGGAATAAACACAAAGTAAAAAGTTAATTTCAGAATAATATGATCTGTCTTTCTATTACTAGTGGATCCTTCCTGGCTCAAACTTGGATCCTGAAATGGGGAGCTGGTGACCCCTGTGGGCACCTCTTCAACTGATTGGCATGTGATCTCCTGGCTTTTCTTGTGATGGCGGGGACAAGAAAAGTAGCTAAAGAAGGAGGTGGAGGTTATATTTGCAGTGGGCTGGGGCTCCTGAGGAGAGGGAGAGATACAGAGCAAGGAATGGCATCGTTTGCACAACCCAGGCCTGATTCTGAGTCTCTTTGAGAGGGGAGTCAATTGAGAAGTGAAGAGAGTTAAGTTTTTGAAAGATCTTGTGACACCCTCAGTGCAGTCAGGGCTGTTTCAGGGGCCCAAGTGGTAAAGGCAGAGTCTGCAAGACATCAATACTGTGTTACCATGTTGGTTATTTCTTATTAAATTAACACATTCATGGTCTGGGGGTTTTTTTAATTGTGATAAAATATATATACCATAAAATTTACCATTTTGGCCATTTTGAAGAGTACAGTTCAATGGCATTAAGTATATTCACAATATTGTGCAACCATCACCACCATTTGTCTCCAGAACTTCTTCACCATCCCAAACTCAAACTGAAGCTCCACGTCCGTAATAACTCCCCGCTCTCCCTCCTGCCAGCCCCTGGTAGCTTCCATTCTACTTTCTGGCTCTACAAACTTGACTATCCTAGGTATTGGTTCACAAACTCAGGAGCAGCCCAGTGAAATCTGAGACCGGCGCCTTACATGGAGGTGCAGGGAGGGACCGAGAGAGGCAGCCCACTCCGGGGTGGTAGGTGGCAGTTTTAACAAGCAAGGGAACTTACTTATGAGGCTTGTCTTTAGGGGCCGCAAGATGAGTGTCTGTCCGCCCTGCCCGCCAGCATCTTAACTGTTTATAGAGACGCCTTAAGGGGGTTCAGTCACGTACGCACCCAGCTGGTCTCAACACCACACTGCTCTCTCCAGCCTGCGTTCTTGAAAATGTCTCCTAGTGTGGGAATGGTGAGTGAAATATACATTCACAGGACGGGGGCGGGGGTGAGGAGCCTCCCACTGCCCGGGTCCAGTTCACGGGTGAACCAGCGGTCATGCCCTCTCGATGACCTCCTCCAACCCGCTACCCCTCACAACCTGCTCTTACAATTTTACACGCCCCTCGTTTTTCACAATGTGCCCTGAGCGGTCAGCAAAGGGGTGTCACTAGCGTGGAGCTAGTACATTTGGTGGCCCTCTGGCTGCACTGGAGGCCGATACCACAGCAATGATATAGGCACGTGCAAGAGAAAAGACAGATTAAGAAAATGATTCCCAAAATAAGTAAGAATTTTTCCATCCAGAGTTCCATCATCCAAACTTTTTTTTTTTTTGGAAAAAAGGTTTATTATTCAAAGGTTCTGGAAATTACACAGCACACCTCGGGCCGCACAGTGAAGTCAGGGGTAGAGAAAGAGAGGCAGCAGGCCTAGGGTTCTGCTTTTATTGGGATCAAGTATGGGGACCTAGGGTTTCAAGGGCCTTCTTTTTATTGGTGAATTTAAAACACAGAATGGGAATTTAAAACGTAGGAAGAGAATAAACAAGCAGCCCAAATGGCCAGTTATTGAAATCAATCAAGATCTCTGAAACCAGCTGTCACATCCTCTCAATGACCTCCTCCAACAGTTAAGATGGATATAAAAGAGTATTTTGGTATTATGGAATAGTTCTTTATCTGATTGTGGCAGTGTCTGTTACAATTCATAGAAATGTATATTCCCCCAAAAAAGTCAGTTTTATTATATAATAATTTTTAATGAAAAATAAAGTGCAGGCTTTGCAGACAGACTTCCTAGGTTTGAATCACGTACTAGCTCTTTATCTTGAGATATGTTACTTAATCTCCCTATTTCCTAATTTCCTCATAAAAATAATGGGAATAATAGTGACAGCACCCTCATAGGTTTGAAGTGAACATTAAATGGGGTAAAACATATAAGCATTTAGAACAACCCCTGGTATACAGTAAGTGCTCAATAAATATTAGCAATCATTATTAGTACACATATACATTATGTGGGATTGTTTTACGCTGTGTAATTTTAAAAGAGTATTTTCAACAATTCAGGTGTTCCTTAGTTGATGAGTAGATAAACAAATGTGGTCTAGCAATACAATGAAATAGTATTCAGAAGTAAAAAGGAAGTAAATACTGACCCATGCTACAATATGGGCAAACCTTGAAAACATTATGCTAAGTGAAAGAAGCCAGACACGAAAGGTCACATATTGTACATCATCCAATCTTTTGATTGTTTAAGTCCCCTAGGCCAGGGGTCAGATCATTCAGAGTGTTCACTAGTGTCCTCATGTGATTTAATAAAGATGACACATGAGAAGACTCATCAGGTATGAACACACAACAGTCTGTTTGGATAATGACACAGGTGCCTCCTGCACGGCAGTAATAATGTCCAAGGCCATCCTGTTCTGGAGGACAGCTTTTCTCATTAGAGATTTCAGTATTCAGTAATGACAGGCTTTGCCAGGTATTACTTAAGTCTTGTTCCAGGCCAATGGAAGGGACAAAGATCGTGGCCAAATGATTGTACAAGTGGAAAAGGGAACATGTGCACCTGGCCTTGAGGAGAGGGAGGTTGGCAATGTTTGTTACTATGGGATGGATTCTCTCCTGTGCCCAGGGAAAACCCAGGGTGCAGCTGCCCAGTCTCCCAGGTGGCAGCCACAGCCACAGATGTGTACCATGTAACCACTGGGTCCCACTGGGGGTGACCCAATAAATACATGGGCATGAGCGGTGCAACAAGTCAATGCCACACCGGTCACTATCCTTTAATGTGACAGAATGACTGCACAGTTCCAGTGATATCCATCCCTTATTCCTGGTACAATTATGTTGGTTCTATTTAAAGTGATTTTTCTATTCCCAACATAGGGGTGCCCAGGTGCTCAAATGTCTATTACCTGGGTGAGTGACATGAACCCACCCCAAGTCTGAGTATAGCCACCCATCGGTCTGGTGATGGAATTTTTAGGGCCCTGTCGGTCAGTAGGTTGATGCTTGCCTGTGTAGTTTAATTGACAGAAAAAGAATACCCATGCATATTGACAGCGTGTGTCACGGGCCAGGTGTCCGGGTCAGTATGGGTGATATCAGATGAATTGAGTGCTAGTCCTAGCTTGTTCTTCCTTAATGCACTGCTTTAGGGCCTTCCAATCCCTTTCCTGGGGTGGTGATGCCCACCATGGCAATCCTGACAAGCTAGAGAGGGGCAGCTGCCCACATACCCAATAGCTGGATTGATTCCTTTGCCAGGCATTCAAGTGGGCCCGCTGAAGAAAAATATTTCCATCAGGTGCCCATTCTGTGACCAAACACCATAAGAGCAGCAGAAGTCAAATGTCGAAAAGCCAGATATTTAGTAAGAACTTGTATGGGAAGGTCTTCCCCTTCTACAAGAGTTACGCTTGTGGCCTGACCCTTAGATGTTAAAGGGGCTGCAGCTTTAGATGTCTGACCCAGTTGTGCAGACCCTCCGTGCTGGCCTGGGGAGGCAGCTCTGGGAGGAGATGGCAGACGAGGACCCGCACCTTCTCCCCTCTCTCAGTGCTGCACGTGCCATTCCAGGTAGAGTGCATTTCAGCAGGTCCGGTTTGCAGCAAGACAACAGGATCCCAGTAAAAACTGAGGGCTTCCCCCTCAGCCAGGGTGCAAAGTAATCCATCCCTCCCAGTGGGACATCACATTGCAAATTCCAGTGGATAACGCCTTTCCCAGGCATGATGGGACCTGGTGTTCTCCACAGCTTAGCACGTTGATCCACGGTAAGAACCAGGACAATGGTTGTTTCCCGTGACTTCCATAACTTTATAGTGTTGGGTGTTTCAGCAGGGGTCCCCAGGGCATACGCAGCAACGCTGTACTGGTTGCTCATGTGAATGTATAAAGGCTGGGATAGTACTTTAGTCCACTAGGCCAAGGTGGCTTTACCTGTTAGCCATTTAAGCTGCTGCTTTAATATTCCTTTCTTCCTTTTCTACCAGCCTTGCTGCTTGCAGGTATAGGAGAGATGGAACCTCCCTTCAATGTCATGTTCTTTTACTCAGTCTTGCATACCATGACCTTTGAAATGTGACCCTCGATCACTATCAGTTTGATGAGGTTATCTGTACGTGGTATTCAGCCTCTCTAATCCCCTAATGGTGGCAGTCTGGTTTCCGTGGCAGCAGGGGAAAGCTTGGGTTAGGCCAGATGCACTGTCCACACAAAACAGGGCATATTTAGAGCCCTCACTCAGAGAGGGAGGGGGCCAACATTATCAATCTGCCAATCTGTCCCTGGTTGGAAACTCCAGTGAACGGCTTCAGACTCCTTTGGCAGTTGCCATGGGTGTTGTTTAGAATACACAGAACGTGCTGTTACCAAATTAACCAAATCACCGTCTATCAAAGGCAAGCCGGCATCCTTGGCAATACGCCATCCCGCCCAGGTGCTATGGTTGCCACTTTTTCTAAGTCCCTAATCTGCTGTGTCTACTGAAGGATCAGTTGCTAGGGTTCATACCCAGGCGAGGGCAGCAGCTTCCTGATTGCCAGGGGGTGTCAGCACCTTATGAGCCAGGACGAGGAAGACAGTGAGGGTGTCTTTCCACACATCCTGACTCCACAAGGACTTATTCATGATCATCCACCCCTCCGCTTCCCACTGTCCAAGCCACAGGGTTAACCCCTTTAAAACAGCCCAACTATTACTGCAAAGGGTTAACGGCCAGGGCTTCTGAGTGAGCACTGCCCAGACTGCCCCATTCAGCCCACTGGCTGCTGCGGTTCGTTCCTGTTTCCTTCCAGATGGTGTCAGTGTTGGGCTAATAGAGACTGCAGTCCGTGTGGACAGATGGCCCCAACTAGACCATCTGCACGCCAGACATCAGTGGGAGTTTCCCCCCTCCCTCTCTAAGGGCTGCAGGGGCCGCCACAGCTATGGGGCGGGGAGGGGCATCTGGAGGATCCACATACTCCACAGGGCCTGGAAGCACCCCCGTTTCTAGAGACAGTGGGCTGGCGGGCAGGGTGCTCCTGTGCTACAAACGGGTGTGTCATTTCATCAACGTGGGAGTTTAAGCCATGACAGAGGTAGGTCAACAGAACATATTTTTAACCCACCGCTTGATAGGAAGGGAAGTTCTTACCAGGATATATTGTTCCTTCACGGGAGGCTGTACCTGGAGGAGCTCTTTGTACACTGCAAGGAGCTAGTGCTCTCTGGGGGTATCAGGTTTCTGCCCTCTTCCAGAACTGAGACCAAAATCCTAGGGGTGCTCTCTCCTTGTGTTGTCTCTGCCACACTGCCCAACCCATACCTTCCAGAATCACACATGCCTCTAATTCAAATGGTAGCCTGCTTGGGAGATGCCCAGAGCTTTCATCTGCTTCACTAGTTCATTTTTGCCTGCTTGAAGGGAGCTTGCTGCTCTGATTCCCAGGCCCACACGTGCCCTTTCTTTACCAGGCGGTATAAGGGACAGAGGCACTGTGCCAGGTGGGAAAGTCCTCCCAAACCCCAGAATCCCTACAAAGGCTTGCACTTCCTTCACCTTCTTAGGGGTTAGACAGGCTTGCACCTTATCAATCATAGCTTATGGGATACTGTGGGTCTTGCCCAACTAAACGACTCCCAAAAACTTTACAATGGTGCCTGGGCCTTGAGTTTTCTGTGGGTTTGCCGCCCATCCTCTCCCTCACAGATGTTCCAGTAAAGTCTGCAGAAGGTCCTGCAGCAGAGGCAAGACTTCATATGTTAACATTATATCATCAATGTAACAGGCCATTTTTCTGATGTGGGAAAGAAGAACAGGGCCAGATCTTGGGCTACCATCCCATGACATACATGGGATGTCAGGTAGCCTTGGGGAAGCACTTGTTGCCCCTCCCACATGAAAGCAAATGGATCTTATGACTAGGTGGCCAGTGGTGTACTGAAAAAAGCATTTGCTAAGTCTAGTACAGCATGGTACATTCCTAGGACAGCAGCCAAGATATCTAAGATGGTGGCAACGTTGAGCACAGCCCCATGGGTGGGGGCATTACCTTGCTCAGTTCTCAGTGGTCCACGATCATCTGCCATGAGCCATCTGGCTTTTTTACCAGCCATACTGGGCTGTTGAGAGCACTAAGGGCAGGACATAAAATACCCAGTTCTTGGATGGTTTCTTTTATTTCCTTATGCCCCCAGGCAGTTAACATTGTTTGACAATTACCACTCTTCCCCAGGGGCAGTAGATTTACTGGTTCCCAGTTGGCATACCCCTCAGCACTGGTTTGATTACCCTAGCCTGGAGGCAGAATTCACTGACAGAGGTTTGCAGAGTTTGATTTTGTAGAATATCAGTGCCCAATCTGTTCTCTGGTATTGGAGAGATAAAAACCTCATATTCTCGTGGGGGAGAACACGCAACTTGCAGTGTCAAAGGGACCTTCGCCCTCCATAACCATTGATGGCACTAAAGGGACCAGAAAACTTCAAAGGGTGACCATGTATTAGAGTACATTTGGCTCCAGTCAACCAGAACTGTCACCTTTTGTTTATTTCTGGGGGAGTCAGTGAATAGTGAACTCAACAGGATGCCTCCGATCGCCTCCAATGGCCCTCACCTGGAGGTGACCTTGGCCTGCATCCTATACCCGGGGCATGGTGGCAGGGGGCACCTTGAATAGGACTGTATCCCTGAGGTCTCTGCTGGAGCATGCAGGGCATCGGGGATGGTAGGGGTAGATGGGCAGGTCTGCACTGTTCAGGTTTTAAGGGTTTCCACAGGAGACCAACACTGTGTTTCAGGTGGGTCCTGGCAGCAATGAGGTCAAACCACATTTGCTTCCGCGTTACTTTTACGAGATTCTTTACAGCCGTCTGGGATAGCCTTTTGGGTTTTTGAGCTCCCTTTCTATCTTGGGTCTCTCCCGTAGCCCGTACCTGTTCCAAGGATTTGTCAGTTTCCCCTCAGATCAGCAGTGGATTGCCTAGCATCACAGATGTCTTGCCCACCAAGGGGCTCAGCATGGATATCAGTGTCCAAGCTGGGTGCTGGTGGCGGACTGGAGTATTTTAGCCTTCATTCCTGCAGTGAATGTGGCCTGATCAGGGCTTTCAAAAACAGGGGTGTGGTTGGTCTGTCTCATTCCCAGCTCCCTAAGAACTTATCGCACCTCCTCTATAGATTTCCAGGGTCCCACATGCCTAGCGAGGCCCCGCTCATTGGGCCAAGCCTCCCCACAGGCTAGAATAATCCGACCTGTAACGGAGTGAGGACATACTGTGACCCCGCCCAGGGGACCACGCAGGCACCACCGAAGGGCAGGGTGTGTGGCTATGTTGCTCATTTTCTCTGCCTCTTACCCAGTCATGAAAATGCCACTGTTCCCACAGCTACACTAACTTTGCCTGTTTACTTTCCCTCCCTTTCGCTGGAACTTGGCAGCTATACCAATAAGCTCAGTGGGAGAAACTTTTCTCATCATGGACGTGTCCTGACTTGGGGGCTGCCCTGTTGACTGGGGTTGTCACTGTGCTTTTGCTTTCCTTTCTATTGGGGTCCCATGGAACCTATGTCTTAGGGGGCATTTCATCCGTTTCACTGTCAGTCACAGCATCCTCCCCTTCACTCTCCTCACTTTCCCAGGGATTCCAGCTCTTAGCCTCCCGATCAGCCTCTGTCACCAGCTCTCGGACCTTCATCCGTGGCAGGTTGCACCCTCCTAGGGTTTTAAAACCACACCTAAGGTCTCCAACCTCGCATCCTGCTCTCCACCATGTCTGCCTGCCCTAGTCTTTCTCTAACGTCAGCTCTTCTTCCCGCTTTCTAACTCCAGCTTCAGCCTCTAGTTGGGCATCGGTGGCCACCCAGCAGTCCAGCAGAAGCCTCCCGCCGTGCAGCCATTCGCTTCCTTCCAGCCCGCGGTGCGCCCTGCGCAGCTCCTCAAACCAGCGCGGGAAGCCAGCCGGCGCTCTCGGCTTCCCCAGACGCGCGCGGTGGTCCACGGGCATCTAAACCCAGGCCACCCCTCCCCACACGGAGGTCAATGGCCAACCTGGGATTTTCCCTACAGATGCCTCTTTCCCAAGATCCATTTCTTCAGTCTCCTGGCTGGTTCACCAACTGCGGAATCGCAAACTCCGGAGCTTCCCAGATGAAATCTAAAACTAGCCCCCATACCCAGAGGGCAAGGAGAAGCCAAAGAAAGAGGCAGCTCACTCCGGATTGGTAGGTGGCAGTTTTAACAAGCAAGGGAATTTACTTACAAGGCTTGACTTGGCGGCCGCAAGACAAGTAGCTGTCCGCCCCTGCCCGCCAGCATCTTAACAGTGTGTATAGAATCCTTAACGGGGTTTAGTCAGGTATGCATCTGGATAAGCTCAACACCACATTGTTCTCAAGCCTGCATCCTTGAAAACTGCTCCCACTGTGTGAACAGTGGGTGAAATATACACTCAAAGGACAGGGGAGGGTGTGAAGAGCCTCCAATTGCCCTGGTCCAGCTATTGGGTCAACCAGCGGTCACAACCTCTCAGTGACCTCCTCCAACGCCAGATACATCATGTAAGTGAATGATACAGTATTTGTTTTGTGTGTGTCTGGCTTACTTCACTTAACATAATGTTTCCAAGTTTTATCCATGCTGTAGCATATGTTAGAATTTCATTCATTTTTAAAGCTGAATAATATCCTATTGTATGTATATACCACATTTTGTTTGTCCACTCATCCATGGATGGACACTGGATTCCTTCCACCTTTGGCTGTTGTGAATAATGCAGCTATGCACGTGGGTGTCCCTGCTTTCAGGTCTTTGGGGTATATACCCAGAAATGGAATTGCACTACATGGTGGGTCACTGGGATCCCTTTCTCAGAGTTTATCTCAATTCCCCTGCGTCTTCAATCTTTGCTCAAAGCCTCCCAAGCAAAACCCCATCCTGGGATGCATGCTGCCTTCACTGTCCTTGCTGCAGGTGGCTGGGATGCTGGAACAACTCGTACAGCCACAAAGATTGGCTGGAGTACGGGGCCCACAACACTGCCCATCAATTCTTCCATTGCTCTAGAACTCCATAGCCCACCCCTGCAGTGGCTATTCTAAGCCTTTACCACACTCCTCCAGCCCCACACCTTCCTGGGTTCTCTCCGCTCAACACCTTACTTCACCTCTTAAAGCAAGGTTCCCCAACCTCCTTCATTCACCTTTATGATTTTTGCTCTAATCATTTACCCTGGAACTATCATTTAGTATGTCTCTTTAAATCATTTAATTTTTAATTATTTATTTATTGGCAATAACAGCCGGAAGGGTCCCAGTTGTGCTATACAAGATTTTTTTTTTTTTTTTTTGTCTGCGTTGGGTCTGTTGCTGCGCAGGCTTTTCTCTAGTTGCGGCGAGCGGGGGCTACTCTTCGTTGCGGTGTGCGGGCTTCTCATTGCGGTGGCTTCTCTTGTTGCGGAGCACGGGCTCTAGGCGAGCAGGCTTCAGTAGTTATAGTACGCGGGCTCAATAGTTGTAGCTCGTGGGCTCCAGAGCGCAGGCTCAGTAGTTGTGGCGCACGGGCTTCGTTGCTCCGCGGCATGTGGGATCTTCCCAGACCAGGGCTCGAACCTGTGTCCCCTGCATTGGCAGGCGGATTCTTAACCACTATGCCACCAGGGAAGTCCCCAAGATATTTTTTCTATAACACAGCTATTCAAAATGTTCATTCAGACACCACTTACAATTATTACCATCAGTAAGTATACCATAATTTGGAAAACTGTCTTCTGTGAATGAGATGAATGGCATTGAGAGCGTACCTGTTCACCCTCTACAAGCTCTCCTACATCCACACCCAGGAGATCCCACCATCTGGAATCTTAACTCCATCACCCGTTGTCCTATTAGGAAACTTGATCCATCAGGAGCCTCCTCTCTCCTCCCATATTTTGACCTCTTTCAGCTCTTCTGGTTCCCATCTCTTGTGCTAGGACTTCATCACCTGTCCCACTTAAGTCTCCATTCTCTTCTTTCATCACACCCTACCTCTCACTTCTTGCACAGAAACACTAAACTGCTTGAGTTTTTAGCTCATATTGTTTTCTCTCACCTTCTTACCATTGCCCAGGGTCTTTTCTCGGTCTATAATTCCTTTCACTACCTCCCCTCCTCATTTGAAAAAAAAGATAAGAATCTATGGACTGAAAGAGGATAAGAGGTTTGATTTCTTTCTTTTTATGATCTCTAATTTTAAATGGACACAGCATATGGACAAGTTATATACGTTTGCTCAGTTTTACCACCATCCCTCATTCCCAGCCACCATTCTTTTATAAAACTCTATTATAAAATTTTTAATATTTTTTCCATTCTTTACTCTGGCATCAAAAGACCTTGTGGATGTATAATACTGACAATAACACTACCAAGTCCACAAGTTCAGCTCTGCATACAAAGTAAAAGAAATGTGTCCAAAATGTCTTTTGCCACAATATAAAGTCGCTCTCAGCAGATATAACATATTTTTCTATGTAACATAAATTAAATCTTTAAACCATATCTTGTTGCTAAAATAAAAGTGCTCTCTAATTTTATCTAGATATCAGACAATATAAATATTTAGAAAGTTTGTTATACTTAATATAATGATCTTTCTATTATCAATTAATAATTATAGAATTACTATATATAATATAATGCTTTTGATTTGCTCAAATTATTTGACCAAGGTAATCTTTCCTAGAAGACTTCAAATGGATGAATTTTGTCATCCAGATTTTTGTTCATGTTAATATTTGTAGTAAAAAGAAAAGCTAAAATCTAAAGTCAAATTTTAAAAATAATTCGACAGTGTTTATAGGAAAAAATACTCCCTTATAGAGACCTAAGCCTCTTGAAGATCTTATGAAATTTCTTCCTAAGTTTTATTTTTCCAAGGTCACAGGAGGAACAGAAATTTTAGTTTGCCACCTCAGTTTCCAAGTCTAATACCTGCAACTTTTTATTGCAACAGTAAAGCAGCAGAAATTACAAGAACTTTCTTTCTTGCTACAGACTCCCCATAAGTCCTACATTCCACTGGATTCTGGACAGTGGGTACTGGATGAGGCACATTTCAAATGCCAGTTTTTTATAGAACATGTCTACAAAAAGATTAATCCTTTTAATGTTGTTCATAGTTATCCTTGAAACCTGGTACGCTAGTAGTTAGAAAATATCCTATACTTTACGTTTCAAAGTTCTCAACCTATAAGAACATTTTTTGTTCTTTCACATATCTCACATCATTTCATCGCAACCATAATCTTGGTTGTGTGGCAAGTGCCCTCTTTTCTTATTCCACTTCCTTCTGAGAGAGAATTGCCTTAGTCTGCATTTGGGGAAGCCATATGCTTCAGGGGAAGCTGGGTAATTCTGCCTCTGCTGTGATAAAGAGATTGCCTTTGTCAGTGACTGGTTTGCGAATGACAAAGAAATGTGAGGGCAAATCTCTGAGGGACCTCTAGAGAGGTTTTAAAGCACACCAGGGGAACCCCTCCCTTTTCCTGCCTCTGGAAGCTGAAGCCACAGAGGAAGAAAGTGAGCCCATGAGACGCTGTAGGCCGAAGGCCCAGGCATTAAAGGGAGTGGATGGGAGGGGACAGAGGGCAAAATACTTATAAACAATAGACAATATATATAAACGTAAAATAAATATATATATAAATATAGAAAAGTGTACAATGGCACGCTGACATAGATCCTTAATGCAACCAAAACTCCAAAGCAGTAGCACACCTCAACAAAAGAGAGACTGATGCAAAAAACATCAAGGAATGAACTACAACTACATGTATCCCCTCATCATGTATCCTCTCTTATCGACTCTCTTCATCCCCCCCAACTGTAGCAACTTTATCTAGTCTTGGGGCTGGGGCGTTACCTGGATCTGTCCAATACTCTTCTATGCCTCTTGTTTGTGCCACAGGGTTATTATACTTGGGTCCTTCAGAGTTCTGATTTTTGACACTGATTTTCTTACAACTCAAAATCTTTTTATCTTCAACTACTGTCCCTGCCATGAATGTCATATGTGCATTTGAGAACATGAAACAAAAATTGACTTTTTTAAATTAGTCAAGACCCTTACTTGATAGTCCTGGCATTGCTGTTCTAATAAGCAGACGCTGAGAACACTTAGTACTGCCTTCCCTGCTGCCTGGCTAGAGAACACATGGTATGATTCACAGGCAGATCAAGGAAAGAAGTATAGATTAATATTTTAGGTTATCATCTCATTACACTAAAGAAAAGTTTGCAATTATTTTGATATCTTAGTTCAAAATAAGTATGGCAAAATGTAAGACATTTTCCTTTAACTTATCCTAAATAAGTGAAATAGAACCTTTATTGATGATGTATTGATGAACAGCAAACCTATTCTTGAAAACCCTGATTCATTTTTATTTTCAGTTTAATTTTGACATATTGTGAGGGTTCTTTGTTAAAGATATGATGTTAAGTTAAAACATTTCTTAAGTCCATTTCCAATGGGACAACCTTATCCAACAAAAATCCAACATTCCAATTTGCCCAGCCAATTTGATGTAGTCCTGCTGTGGAGGTAGATCAGGACTGCAACAGTATCACGGGCATCGGTCACAACCTTGGCTCTTTCTGTTGAAGCACATTTCCAGTTTGCACTGGGAGCTGAATATTTTGCTCTATATGGGAACAGCCCTACCCAGGCTGCCTGCATCCAGGGTTTCAATGCAGTTTAATCCAGTCCCTCCACACAGTGTCTTTTCCTATCAGGTTACTTTCTCCTATCCTGGATTTCAGAGCCAGGTGACCTAGGTCAGCTCAGCACAATAGTGCTTCCTTATATAAGAGCCTGATGGGAAAGAATCAAGTCTACAACTTGTCAACTCATTTCTGCTTGCAGCACTGCCAAATTTGGGGGCGAATTTCGCTTCTGTTTTGCTCTACAGGCCAATGAATGGTTGGGCCATCCTTGGGGCTCCCTTATTCGTTAGTCTTCTCCTCCCATTCTGTCTGTCAAGTGAAGTTCTTTGTTCGAGACATAACACAGAAGGCACTGCCGTAAGATTACTCAACCTGCTGTGACAGTCAGCTTGACCATTAGGGTCCCTGGAGCTGACCAAAGAACCATGATCAGAATCTTCATCCTTTTGGCTACTGTTGAAAAAAGCACTGATGTCATATTCCATACAGTTTATAGGCTGTGATTTACCACTGCCGGACTATGATTGTATTCATCGTTTAATTATTACATATAAAGCTGTCATGAACGTCTTTATAAAGAATTTTTTCTTCAGTTGAATTTTTGCCACGTGATAAATTCCCATAAATGAGATTATTAAAACTATTACAAATGATAATTACGACAATTGTATAGAAATAAAATTTAGGGTAAAACCTTTTTTAGAAAAAAAGAGAACACGACTTGCCTGAAAATTCGTGGCAACTCTGCGTGGGGTCAAGACCTGGGAGGAAAGTGTCAAAATGAAAATTGTATTAAGGTAATGAGATTAGGAGTGATTTTTTTTTTCAGAAATTTATAAAATGATGTTAAATTTTGCTGGAATTTTTTTTTTTTTTAAAATATTTGATTAGCACTTAGCACAAGGCCTGGCACAGAATAAGCATTTAATACTTAGTTATTATTAATGATATTCCTCTTTTTTTTAATATTAATTAATTTATTTATTTAGGCTGTGTTGGGTCTTCGTTTCTGTGCGAGGGCTTTCTCTAGTTGCGGCAAGTGGGGGCCACTCTTCATCACGGTGCGCGGGCCTCTCACTATCGCGGCCTCTCTTGTTGCGGAGCGCAGGCTCCAGACGCGCAGGCTCAGTAATTGTGGCTCACGGGCCTAGTTGCTCCGTGGCATGTGGGATCTTCCCAGACCAGGGCTCGAACCTGTGTCCCCTGCATTGGCAGGCAGATTCTCAACCACTGCGCCACCAGGGAAGCCCTTGCTGGAATTTTTTAAAAGAGCACTGAAGTTTTCTAATTATAGGGGACATGAGTTTCTCATTGAAAAAGTATTTATTCTTATTCTCTAAAGAGTATGTGGGAAAAGAGTGGGTTTTCTTCAGAACATTACAGCTTTTAATGACATAGTCAAACTATTCTGGTATTGTTTGCTGGGGTTTCAATAGATGAAAAGTATCTAAAGAACAATAACAACAACAAAAAGAATCTCAAAGTACCCTGTTTTTATTGTGCGGCTCTCTCTCATAAACATGCACATTTGGGGAGTTGTAATAATGACTGATCTACTAATTCAACATAATTGAATAATCATTTTTTCATATTTTAGTCTTCATTCATTCAGATTTGAATTTAGTTTACATCTTGTATGTAGATTCCAGAGGAAAGACAAAGCAAACAATGAGAAGGAAAAAACACTGAGGGTTGGGTGGATTTGCTTTGTGTGAACAAGTAATAAAACATTTCCTCTATTTGTAAAATTGTCTTAAAAGATGGAGAATAGCATTAATGCCTTCTAGTAGCTTACTTTAAATCAACATTTAAACTTGAGTCTTTATTCCTTTTGCTTCTAAGTATCATTATGTATCACTTTGTCCTTACTTAGACAATTAGGTAATCTCTAGCATTTAATAGGAAGCTTTTGTTTTATGTCTAGAATGCCCACCTTCGCTAAAGTAGATACTATTTTTAAAAATTAATGTGCCTCATTCATTTCATTCTGAAATCACGGTACGAAAGTGCTGTAGACTGCTGCTGTGAATGCTGGGTGGTTTTTTTTTTTTTTTTTTTTTGGAGGGGGGAGGTTGTGTGTTTTGGTTTTGGTTTGGTTTGGCTTTTTGCTTAAGATTTTATGCTGTATGGTGCGTGTGTGTGTGTGTATGTGTGATTCCCACCTTGGTAAGGTTCAGCAGGGGAAATACAAGGAAAAAGAAGTTACAAGAAGAAAGTTTCTATCAACTCATATTTGCCAATCTGGAAGAGAGTTTTGTAAATAGGTCACTCATTAAAAATTTATATGGTAAATTCAGGAAGGCTCATCCCGGGGAGACCAACCGTGAAGGTTTGATAGAGCGTTCTGGGTGGGCAGAAGTGCCGGCAGAACCCACAGCTTACGTAAACCATTGCTCTTTCAAATACCCCTCTAGCCCCTCCATGAACATTCAGCTACTCCTTACCCTTAAGTAGACACACTCAGGAATCAAAGGAAGACAAACTCGGTTACACAATTAAACAAACTATTCATTTCTCATGCCCCTTTTACAGATATGTGAATGCTAAAGAATGCTGGACCTGGAGGAGAAGAGGGATGTACAATAAATTACTTAAGGAATTAGCAGTACTTTTTATTTTCTTTACTTAAGAATGTCATCTTTTCCATTTTTAAAGATTTTCAAAAGTCACCCCCAAATCTGTGGCATGATCAACAATATACAGTAGAGATGGAAACGTCTAAGATTTTTTAAAGCATTTTTAATTTTTATGGACATGGGCAACTAAATAGATGATCTGCTTCCTTAGAAAAGCATAAAACACTTCTCCAGTAAAAGCTAAAAATGATTCCTACCTCCAAGAATCTTGCTAGCTTTATTTCCCAGGTATTTTTAGAAAAATTTCAGTTTATGGGCTCCATTGTACCTCTGGACTCTTTAGTCTCATAATTCAAGGTCACTACTTCATAGTTCTCTGGGTAACCTTGTTCCTAGAATTCTCCTTCCAAGCTCCCATCACCAGGGCTCTGGCTCTTATACTTTCCACACAGCATCAAGTTCAGGGCTTAATAATCATAAGGTTTTACCTGCTTCTATTAGCATTCTTGAGATACATTAAAATAAATAGCCAATGACTAAAATTGCTTGGATTTTTCTCCACTCTAAATGACTTATAAGATTACATACTTACTTGAACAGTCACATGAGAATTTCTTGACATTATTTTTCCTGGTTTAGATTTTTAGTAACTACACAATTGAAATCCCTGTTATATGACAAGAGATTTTTGAATGAAACCTGGACGTTTCACATTATGTTTTGAGACTGGATCTTAATGAATACCTTCTGTTTTAGAGGGCTTTCTCTGGCCAGGAAAAGGAGTTGCTGCCTTGTTACTGCAGGCAGAGTAGAAGCCCAGGTCTCCCACTCGGCCTGCACTGACACCCAAGGAGAGGGCCCCCTCATTACTGCTGAGGAGGGAAGGGTGTTCCAGCTCCTCACATGGTGTCCACTAACCCTGAGGAGGGGTGGCTTTGTTATCACTGGATGGCGAAAGTCCTGACTCCCCTCTAGGCCTCTTCTGACACCCAAGTGCAAGCTCCCTACTTGGCCTTCTCAGCCCAGTGGAGGGAGGGTGCCTCGTTACAGCCTGGCAAGCATGGAAGTCTAGGCTCCCCACTTTGTTGGTGAAGGTAGCAATGAAACCATGTTTATTTTCTGTGTGTTTGGCTGCAGCAGAGTGGCTATTGTCTAACAGTTTTCTGTCTTGTTAGGTTGGCCCTTTCCTGGTCCTTTGCAGAGAGATCAGAGTTTTGCTGAGGGCTGTATGTGTCTGTGGCCTTTAGTGTTTCCGGGTTGCTGGCTTCTTTGGCTCCATGTCTGGGATATACAAAGCAAGGAAAACTCAGGGAACTCACCCCCATGTTGTCTCCTTGGTCCCAAGGTTCCTAGCTGATCTGCCTTCTTCCCTCCACCTTTTCTTAGTTAGGTATGTTCTATGTAACATTCAGATACAAGCCTAGCAAAATATGTGCAAGATCTATATGTGAAAAATTACAAAACTCTGACTAATGAAATCAAAGAAGAACTGAATAAATGGAGAGAGTTTCCATGTTCATGGATAGGGAGACTCAATATTATCAAGATGTCAGTTCTTCCCAACTAGATCTATATAGATTTAATGCAATCCTACCTAGGATAGACTTTCACATATTTGGTCAGAACTGTTTTGAAAGCAAAATATTTGGGCTTTGAAGTTAAATGGAATTTGAGTGTAAATTGTGGTCATCTCATAATGGTACAGTTTCTTCAGATTTTGTTCTAGATAAAATAAAACTGGCTAAAAGATTTCAGCTGAGGACTCCAGCTTCTAGGAGGATGGAGTAAACATACTTTCCCTATTCCTCCCACTAAATACAACTAAAAATCCTGCTTTCACTACATCTGCATCAGAATTTTGCTACAAATTTTGATAACTTGTGTTTTCATTTTCATTTAATTCAAAATATTTTTAAATTTCTCCTGAGATTTCTTGACTCCCATGTGTTATTTAGACATGTGTTGTTTAATCTCTACGTATTTTAGGATTTTCCTGTTACCTTTCTGTTATTGATTTCTGGTTTAATTCCACTGTGGTCTGAGAACACACATGGCACGACTTTTATCCTTTTAGATTTTTGAGGTGTACTTTGTGGCCCAGAATGTGGTCTATCTTGGTGAATGTTCCATGTGAACTTGAGAAGAATGTGTGTATTCTGCTGTTGTGGATGAAGTAGTCTATGATATCAATCACATCCAGTTGATTGGTGGTGGTGCTGAGTTCAGCTCTGTTCTTACTGATTTTCTGCCTGCTGGATCTGTCCAAAAATCCTGCCCTAAAAGACTTCAAATATAAGAATTCAGATAGTCTTGCGTTTGAGGCATGTGTATTGAAGACAGCTAATGGGACATCTAGTCAACAGCAGATCTAATGGGATGTATGTTGTGAGTTTCTGAGGAACCCCAGACTTGGGCAGAATTGGGCAGATGTACTCTCCCCAGGTAGTACTGGACCGTGGCTGGCTTCCCTGGGCAGGGGTGGAGCAGGGCTTCCCTGGAGAACAGAGCCCAGCTGGAACTCGTGTAAGGCACTAGCTGCAGAGAGGAAGAAGACAAGCTAAGCAGAGCATATTTACATTTCAAATTTACCCATGAAATAAATTATTCCCCTGGGGAAGAGCTAATAAAGAGGTGGAAGAGGTCAGGAGTTATACCAATTACATTCCTTCCACACAGACGAAACATCAAAAGTGGTGACCTCCCACCCCTTCCAAGAGTACACATTAAATCTTAAAAAAAAAAAAAAAAAACTCACAAACATGGAAGATATTAGCATTATTGGAAACATTTTCCCAGAATTTGAGGACCCAGAGATTTGCCAACTGTAGATGAATGGCTGAAGTTAATACACAGGATGAAGCTCACATGACAAGTAATTTCTCTTGCAGAATATTTTATATCCAGCCTTTACTCTTGCCTTCAGACAATGATAAACTAGGTTTGTGTTAGCCAAGAAATGGTGAGAGAGAGAGGAGGGGGAAAGGGAGAAAGTGCAGGAAGTCAGGGAGGTAAGAACAAAGAAGAGACAGGGGGAGAGAAAGGAAGGGAAGAGGTCATCACTGTTAACAAGGAGGTGTGAACAGTCCCAGGGTTTTTCTACCCAGAGCTGAGAGTGTGGTCAGTTTCAGAATCTGGACCCTGAGCAGGCAACAGGTATCTATCTCTGCAGGGCTTCTTTATATCTTATTGCTTTAACTTTTCTCTGGTAAAAATTATTTTTGTCTGTGGAAGAGAATTTGGGGTGGGGAAAAATGTATTTCTGATTAATATTAAGGGGGAGCATGAGGCAGCACTCAAAGCCGCAGTAATCACTGCAAACCCACTATGGGGAGGCATCTGTGCAAGGCTTTCCTGGTGTGGACAACCCGTGAAGCTCAGGGTCCTTCACCTCGCACGAGACCGGAGGACAGAACCAGGGCAGGTGAGAGTGGAGACTGTGGGTTTTCTTTAGGCCCGTATGAGCAGCAGGGTCTTTACCTAGAACCCTCCTGACTCAAAAGAAGAATTAGACTTAGTTTCATTTCTAAAAATAAAAACCAAGATCACGCATTTGGGAGCTGGATCACTGTAAAGGGGAGTGCCTATTTCAGCTGGGCATTTCCATTTGTTGTTTTACCAAGCAGAGATTTGAAAATGGCACCTGCTTCCCCTGGCAAGGTTTTGTTGATGGACAGTGTGGGTAGCATTGAATGATCTTTGAGACAGTGGTTAAATTGTTGCTGTTGACATTTCCACTAAGCGCAGCTCTAGAAGCAATTGTTGAGAAGTTCGTCACTCTGTGGGGCTCCCAACTGGAAAATGAAGAGAATGAAGGGGCAGAGTAAAGCAGATGTAAACCCACTGCTTTCACACTGCTGTTGCAATGACTTGATTGACAATCAATAAACCAGGTGCAAGGAGCTTGGATGGTCAGTAACCCTGTGGGCATGCAAGACTTGTAACTTCTTTTTCCCGTTGGTGGCTTCTGATGGCCTGAGCAGTTCTGTCAATTTTGGGGAAACAGATAGTTATGCCTGTGTATCAGTTTGAATTGCTCTTAAGTGTCAGTAGTAAAAAACTTGACTAATAACAACCAAGCAAATAATTTATTTTTCTCATTGAGCAAAAAGTTGGAAGGTAGGTAGGTCCAGGGCTGGTGCAATGCTCAATGATGTCAGGGAACCTCACGGCTCCTCCTTCCTTACCACTCTTGATACTTAGTCTACCAACTGTTGCCTCAATGGCACAAGATAGCTGCTTAAGCTCCAGATGTCACACCTGAGCCCAAGGCAGGAAAAATTTGGGAAAAGGAAAGGAGGGGCTTTAAATATCTGTTGCTTTAGCCAGAGAACCCTGGGACACAATTTTGGTACTGAAGCAAGGAAAATTAACTTTAAACCCAGAATCATTTTGTTCTTCTCTAAACCTTCCCAGGCTGGTTATCCTCATCAACCCCAACCCCTTTGCACCTAATAACCTGGTTCCAGAGAATTTCTCACCAAAACAGCTGTAAGAGATCATAGGACAGGACATTTAAATGCTGCAAATACCTGATCCTGGAGCAGCCCAGCTCCCAAAGGCCTTGAAGCCACAAGTCACCCTTCATCTAGAGACTAAAGGACCACGGAAATAAGCCTTGGTTTCTCAGGAATAAACTACATTCGCAGGAAGAAATAATACTCTCCCCCGAGAGCTGCCTCCTGGAATATAGAGAAAAAGGCACGTTCTCTCCAACATTGTGCCTGGGAACATCTTACCCTGATGAAATTAGAAGTCATGCTGACATCACAGAACACAGGGCCATTCTAGTAAAATAATGTATGTGGAAAACGTCTGTGAGAGTATATGATACTTAACAGTGGTTACTTCTGGAGAGGGAGAGGGAGTTGGGAGATATGTGAAAAGGAGATATCACAATTGATTCCATATATTTCTTGTACCCGTATATTTGGAGAAGAGGGTGCTTATACTATTGCTGGCTTCTGAAGTTAGTAATATGTGCAGTGGTAAAGTGAATGGCTCCAACGACAGGTGGAGAATCTCGGACGTGATTTTTTAAAGGTGTAACCGTGTGCTGGGCACACTAGACTATGAAGTTACACTGGGCCTGGATCCTACCCTCAGCGGAAGTGACTAGGCGTGACTGCAAATTACTCCGACCCAGAGTAGAAGGTGAAGAGGTTCAGATGCAGTATCATGGGAACTGGAAAGAGAATTAGTTCCTTCTGAACAGGAGCAAAGAAGGAAGGGCATCATGTAAGAGATGGTAAAATATGAAATGTTTAAACATACTTGCACACTTCCATCTTTTCAAGATCTAGTTCCAGTGTCATCTCAGCAGTGAAGGGTGCCCTGGTTCTCTCAGAGATCAATTACTCAGGCCCATGATGTTTGTTCCTATCTATCTCACGTTAGCACCTTTTTCTGTTCATAAATCTGCTTCCATTAGACTCTGAGCTAAAGGGCAGAAAGCATCTTACATATCCAGGGACACACACAGATCCCGGCCCTAGCAGCTATGCCATCCACCCCATCCATCCATTCATTCAATTTGTCAAGATCTGTGCTAGGCGCTGGGGAGGCAAGCAAAGCTGAATAAGATAAAATATCCACCACTGGGGACAGAAACACAAAAATCAACAGTGACGGCGCAGTGTCATAAATGCCTTGACGGGAATCAGAGAGGGGTCTAAGGACCAAGAGGACCAGAGTCAGGGCAGGACGATGAGAAAGGCTTCCCCAAAGAGAGAGAATTTAAGCTCTTTTTGAAGAAGGTGGGAAGAGGAATAAGGTAGGAGATGGATTTCATGTGGCGGCAACAGCATCATCCCTTCAAGAACCATGAACCGGCACTCAAAAGTATCTGACCCCAATTACCATCACGGTAGAGTCCAAGGGACTTAACTCCAATCTACGTGTTTCCCTTTCAAAGTCATAGACATTAAAAGAATAAATAAATCCAAGACTAAGAACCCATCATTCATAAGAGAAAGCTGGTGAAGTAATTTATCCTAGAATCAGAAACCACCAGCCCACCAACCTATTTTCTGTTCACTTCCCAACCAGGATTTCAGTGCGCTGGCTCCCTGAGCAAAAGCAATGAGTCACCAGTGATAGAGTGACAGCATCTCATCAGCTCGCAGCGGAGCTCTGAGGGACTGGCCTGCAGGCTTCCGAGCTTCAGCCCGGAGACGTGTGTGCACGTCCTCTGCCCCACCAGCTGGCGCGCTTCCACTCTTTGCGTAACTGGGCCCCTTAAACCAATGGTCACCTAGGCAACTGTCGCTTTAATTCCACTTGCCACAGAGGAGACACAGGGAGCCAGCACTCGGTCAACGTGATGCTACTATAATCACCCTTTCCAAAGGGACTGGCAGATAAAATGCCCACGTCAGGCAAGGGCTTACTTCAGGTCCTGGAGGCATCTGCTAACACCAACTGGCAGCCCAGTCAGCGAACACACTGGGCCGAAAGATGTAATAGTAATGTCTACCTTTTTCTTTGGCATAAATCTCACCTAATCCTCAGGTACATATTGTGCTTCCCAACAAACGGATGGGGAAACTGAGGTGTGTCGGTTAAGCAAATTGCCTGAGCTTGCATGAGAGCTGATATGTGAGTCCGGGGGTAATCTGGCTCCAAAACCTAGTCTTTCTGTTACACAAAGCTCCCTCTCTTAATCATCCACAGACTCCTCAAGGACAGAGAAGGGAAGATACTCGTGGAAAAACATTATATTTTTTTGAGGCGAGAAAAATCAACTATATGGTAATTAATCCAATTCTGCTCGCTTTACAGGATTATGGAGAAAGTAACTGCCTTCTCAGCACAAACAGTTCAATTCTGTCCCAACGCTCCCACACTGCCCTGCAGATACAGCCCTGCGGAGAGCCATGCTGTGTGTTTAAAGGCAGGAAGACCAGAAGGCTCTCAGTGAGAGAGGTCATGAAGCAAGAACTCCAGAAATGCTCATTAACCGTTGGAGATCTGTATTACGTGCCTTTTCCTTGCCCTGCAAAGTCTGACTTACGTGTTGATCCTAACACTTGTAACTTTCTATCACTTGTACACAAGGAGATAGATATAGAGAGACACACATGATAAGAGAGGGATCAGCAAGACTACTAGACCAAAATCCCACAACTTCAAACTATGGGAAGGAAATGTGCTGTCACGGGGCAGATGTATTGCACTGGAACCTCTGGAAATTGAGGCTGGGATGTTAATTTCCCCCAAATTCCCAGTTGACTATAATGCACCATATTGAATAACAATCACAGCTCTAGAGAGGTATTCAAAGAATCATTCAATCAAAAATTCATCTCTGGAGATCCTGTAGAATTAGGGAAATGTACGACCCAGCTGTCTGTTAAAAGTTCATAACTCTTCAGCTGAAAATGGTATTTAAGGTGAGGGTTTCAGCCATTTTGGCGAGTTACTCAGTTTTTCTGGGTCTTTCCCACGTATACCTGTTATTAAACTTTTGTTTGATTTTATCCCGTTTGAAAAAAAAAGGTTCATAAATCTCAGTGAACTGACGCTTTCCATAGTCTCATCATTTAAAAAATCTGGATTTAGGAAGTGATATTTCACACTTTATTATATTAGGATGAGTGGTCACCAATGCTTGCTAGCAATTAAGGGTCTTTAGGTCTTCTCTCTGAATGAATAAAATGGGAATTAAAGGTTTACAGCCCAAATGCCATAGTTAGTCAAACCAAATCACTATGCAGGAATTTACATGGCTGAGAAAACTAAGTTTGATGGAAAAGAAATAACATATTTTCACACTAGGGATTTAAGCACAAGTACAGTTCTTATACCTCTGAAGAGTTCATCTTTCCAACAAGGTTGTTACTTTTCACATTCTGAGTCCTCCAGATTTCTTCTGAGCTTTGGGCAAACTTTTGTTGTACTTGCTGATCTCACTATGCTTCTGGTAAAGCTAAAAGAAGAAAAGAAACTGCTTTAAGGAAGGATGGCCTGTGGCCATTCTCGCTGTCACTAAAGGTAAAGCACTATTTAATTAAAACAAACACGAAGGAGTAGGAAAGTAATAAAGTGGGTTTGTTTGTTCTTTTTGTTTTGCAAGCTTGAGAGGAAAACCACCTCCAAGATTATGTGAACCAGTGTGTGATCTGGGCTTGCTATAACCTCAGCTGTTAAAGGGGCAATAACCCTATCTCTTCCCTATTTAGCTGTTAAATTTTTTTTTTAATGGTTTCCATGAAAACTAAGTGGGTTTTTTAGAAGCAGGTAGCTTAATCTCTCAAAACAAAAACAAACAAAAAAAGAAAGCTAAGTTGAAAACATCAAGAAAGAAAAGTGAAAACAAGCAAACATGTTGAGTTCAAAATAAATATTTTCTTTTTAACTGCTTAACTTTTATGAAATATGGAATGAGCTTTTTCTGTTTTTCTAAATAACTTTAGGGAAGGTTGCATTTTAGGTCATATGTCCCAAATAAGAATACACACCCGGGCTTCCCTGGGGTGCAGTGGTTGAGAATCTGCCTGCCAATGCAGGGGACACGGGTTCGAGCCCTGGTCCGGGAAGATCCCACATGCCGCGAAGCAACTACGCCTGTGCTCCACAACTACTGAGCCTGTGCTCTAGAGCCCGTGAGCCACAACTACTGAGCCTGCGCGTCTGGAGCCTGTGCTCCGCAACAAGAGAGACCGCGATAGTGAGAGGCCTGTGCACCGCGATGAAGAGTGGCCCCCGCTCGCCGCAACTAGAGAAAGCCCTCGCACAGAAACGAAGACCCAACACAGCCAAAAATTAATTAATTAATTAATTAAAAAAAAAAAAAAAGAATACACACCCATAAGCAGGTCTGATGTATGGTGATGACTAATCTTTTGCAAAGTAGAAAGAAACATAAATTATCTTCATAAAGCTGATGCTTTTGCATTTATTAAAATTAAACTGCAATCTATCTCCCAACATACAAATTACTGTGACAAGTTAAATGATGTTCCCACACTCCAACCTAATTCCATGCCAGTTGTTTTCATGTAACATAAGTTTGATCATATAAACATTTTGTGAGGCCAAGGTGGTGATAATATATTGTATCAAACTGATTTTCAAAAACATGCATGACAGGTTCACATTTCCACATTTACTGAACGTTATTAACACATATAAAACATGTTTTATATATGGGCAAGGACATTCAATAATAAATGGCACATTATCATCTAACAGTTGAACTTTTATCAAGAATGAGGTTTTAGAACATAATACACTAATATTTCACGACTATTTGAAGAATTAAATAGCAAACAATTAAAAAACAATTAACAGCAGTTTAAACATACAAAAAGCTCACTGTTTACTATTTACCGTAAGCGGAATCACTCCAATACAACTTCTATTTAAAAAAAAAAAAAAGGAAAAAAAATATAGTACTATGTGTGTTCTACAGGCCAAAAAAACGGGTGTCTAGGCAGGGCTGACTAGGTGACTAGGTGACTCCTGCCCTAATACTGCAGTTCCTTCTCTCAAAGGGCAGTGGGTTTAGGCAGTCACTTCTCAGCACAGTGTAGAGTTATATATACGGTGATCATATAATTTCTCCTCCAAATTAGGCCACTTATGAGAGAGGAGGCACTATATAAGGTGAGGAAATAGGAATAACCAGATCTGTTATGAGCAAACTCAGGATATATATGTCACTCTAGTTAAATACAGTATCAGATGCACTATCATTACCTTTGTGCTTTTGGGGACAGTATAGACCAGTTGAAAAAAATTATATTAAATTAAGAAACCCTGAATTTTTCTCCAACTGGACTTTCTGAACTCCACTTTTCCTGTCATCAGAGGTTTTGCTGGAAATATTAGTGATTATTGTCTTAACAGGTTAAAATTTATGAACTTCAAAGGCATGGGATATAGCTTATAGACTCAATAAAAGGCTAGAGATTAGTATTTTTTTCTATTAAAAAGAGATTTTCATTTTAACCAACTATAATAGAATTTGTCTTTTCATTTTAAATTCCTAAGATGTATCCTGAACACACTATATAGAAAATGTATTTTTACCTTAAATTCAGTTTATTTCATAAAAACATAAAAATGGATTTTTCTGGCCATAACTAGCTTATTCAAACATAATAGAAATAATGTAATATGTTTTTTGTATTTAACTTCTGAGCTCCAGTTCACACTCATTCAAAAATTGTTTATAGATACCCTAACAAGGATTTTGATTTTCAATCTTTAAGGCAGAGTGCCATGGCAATTAAGTATCTCCAAAACACAACAGCAGCTATTCTGTCCAAGCTCACAGGAAATGAAGGGAAGTATGGAGGATTTGATAAATCCAGAAGAGAATGTTGTTTTTTAAAATAATATTCTGATTCTCCTGATTAGATGATGAGATTTAAGACTACCAATGAATTGTACCAATTAAAGAGGATCAGGTAACATCACACTTGAATCTTACAGATTTGGGGGGAAAAAATCAAAACAAAAAGTGAAGTTTTGACATTGGGTCAACATCCACATGCAGAAACTAAGTATTAACGCCACAGAAACAAAAATAAAATTTTAATAAATTGATGTATGATAGATGATCTAGATATTTTAACTTACTATGTATCATAGCTTAATTTCATTAAAAACTATTACAAAGAACAAAGTACAGGTCTACAGGAAAATTAATGTGCAATAAAGAGATCTAGCACGAGTTCACATTTCTTCTAAGTAAATTTTAACTTTAATTAATTTCCAAATCAGGCAACTAAATCAAATATTTTGTTTCTTTACCCCAGGCTATTGTTTTACTTCAATGGGCATAACAGGTACTTTAACCAACAATAAAAATTCTAGCAGGGGAGGAGAATAAATGAGGGAAAACAAGAAAATAGGAGGCTCAATTAGCAAAACAAAACATGTTTTATTTATCAAAGACAATGAAATAAATCAGAAAATACAGAGAAATACAAAAAAAGTTATAAAGCACAATAAATTTTATTTTTTCAGAAATGGAAAAATGACCCTGAATAGTTTTAGATGTATCTTTTAGTAGTCAGTGTCTAATAATAAACAAGCAATCAATTTTATATGTTCTATATAGCTGTATCAACTGATTTTTAAGTTTAAAAGATAATTCCCATCATTTTTAATGTTGCATTTCAAAAGCAAAGATAACTGAAGAGAAAACAGATGAGACATAAAATGATTTGTAAAATGTAGTAGCTTATGAATGTAAAATAGATTCCAGTTGTGATAATATTCACACACACTCTCGCAACACACTCACACCCCATATTCCACAGACACACTTCCATAACTTGAAAACAGATATTTCACATATCGCAATTCAGGAAATGATTTTTTACAAGTTAATCCTACAATCGGAAAGCAAGAAGCTATTAAAAGCACAAGTTTTTATTTGCTAAATTAAACTAAACATCTAAAGGAAAAAATATTACAATGATATTGAAAGATACTTTTTATTGGCTTTTTAAAAGACAAAATGCAAATGAGAGTATCTTATTCAGAATATTAATTTTCAAAAATGTCTTAAATGAAATAAATATAATATCTAATACAATCTCTTCCTGCAAGAATCTCTAAGATGAACAATGTTAAAAACCAAGCTTCTCATTTGAGAAACCCTAAAACTGTCATGTCCCTTTAAAAAAAAAAAAGATTTTCTTATAAAGGACATGTGGCATACCCACATTTTCTTAAAATTTGTCCTAAAACTATCTTTAACACCCAAATTTTCTATATATATTAAGTTCACTTAATTTAAAATTAATGAAGAGATATCTAGACACAATTTCTAATAAAACAATGCAGAAAGTAATTTATGCATGGTTATTTACAGAAAGTTTTGCTAAATAATGATGTAAATATTGGTTCAACAATCTGACAAAGCCTAATAATCAGCACTGCAGGTTTCAAAAAACTTTCGATATAACAAAGGATGTTTCATGTGTAGAGTTACTAGATAAATCTAAGAGCCAGAAACTAAAGTATTTGACATGGTTAATAATTTCATTTTTATTACATTAAATGTCAGGTCAGAAGTCAATGGCATTTACATGCTGGAAGACTGTTTATCACTCAACTCTTTCAATTATATCAAACACTGATTAATCAAATGTGACTGCACTTTACTGCTACAACTTTACGGTTTCTTTCAAGTATACCCAAATCTTTTAAATGGGCACATATGCAACTGTGCAAAACAAATGAAATATAAATATTTAAGAGAATGAACAGAAACAGTTTTTAAGCATAAACCACTCTGCCATTCAGTTTTGAAGCTCTACCTTTTCTTCACTAATTTGTCTTCTGTTTTTAGTAGTCTTCTATCTTATTAAAGTTGCAGGTTTACAGACGATCTGGAAATTTCACATTGATATAAGAAAGGAATGTCTGGTCGATGCAGTCTAGGGACAAAAAGAATTAGCCTTAAAATGTATTAAGTTGCAATTATCTAAACGACAGCATAATGAAAACCCATCTTATAGTAGTATTACATCAAGTATATAATATCCTTTTGGTAAGAATGACATAAGGTAGCATATATCAAAATATATTCTAAAGTTTAGGTTTCTAACCATCTAGAAAATATTTACATTATAGTTTAAACTCTTGAAAATGCAAACAAGGTAATCACACTGAATATTCACAGAATATCATTTAAATTAGTAAAATTACTTTGCCTTTTATCTTACAGGTAATACCGACAAACTCTTAAGGTCACTGCTTGTAAAGACATTTTACCAGTTAAAGAGAAAATGTGACATCTTCTAGGGGGAAGAAGAAACCTTAGTGGAACATTTAAAGTGATATTTAAATATAATCTAGAAATGCAATTGTAATCATTGTTCTCTTTAGCAGAAATAAGTAAATCATGTTAGCTTATGTAAAACTCATATAAGCATAAAATTTAAGCAACCAAATCACAAACCATACAATTTATTTATACTTAAGTCATAGCAACTTGAAACATTTTGTACTTAAAGATACATCCAGAAGTTAAGTGTTTTAGCAGACACTTTGCTTATGCAGTTCAACTACTTTAAAAGTTCAAATCAATGAAGTGTATGATACTTGCTTTAAAAGTATCAATAGTATAGGAGTAGAGATATGAGGTCTCTTCATGTGAAGATCTACTAGCTGCACAATAAATAAATGCCTTTACTATAGACACAGCCTCCAGAAACTCACTGGATAACCAGTAAGACAACCTCTGCTCATTTCTTTATATTCCCATTTATTCAAGTTGCAGCCTTCGTTGTTGATACAAACTGGCACACATTAAGAAAATAGTAACAAAGCACCTATTTTCTTCACACAACTTTTATTCATTGATCCAGTTTGCTAAGATCAGTGCATGGCAAATTGCTTTTCAATCACAGATTTGTTTTTTTGTTTGTTTTATCCACCAGATATCTATGTGAATTTCACACTGTTGTATGCAAAATGCCCATTCTCTCCGTGTAAGTGCTTTGTCATATTTTGTTTTCCAAGCTTTCAAATGCTGTGCTGGTGGTTACTTCATATACATCCTGTGGTCAAGCTTTAAAAAGAAATTTAAAAGTCTAATTTAAAGTTTCAGTTTACTCATAATACATTTTTAAAAATTAAAATGTATGAAATTCAATTTTAAAAATGGAAGTTATCTTAAAAGTTCACAACTTCTTAAATTTCAGTAAGTGACTGTTAACAGTATAAAAATCTATTAAATATGCTAAATTTGAGTAAACAACATGAGTACACATTAAGCACTTAATATGCATCTGGTGAATTTGAATACAAAAGGAATAAACAGTTAATATATTAATATTTCTTACCTCTATAATAAGAAGAAATATCTTGTTCTATGAGCAGCTGCCATGCTTTCAGACATGTTTCTGACTTTTAGATAATTAACAAATCCTCTGAAGAAAAGAAGCAGGCCTGAGAAGGTTGAAATAATACAGATATGTTATGTTCTTACACAGAAAGGGGACACAATAAATTTTAGATAGACAATTATAAACAAGATCCTCTTGGTCTAAGGAATTTAATGTGTAGGATTACAGTCACTCCATAATATATTTTACATTATAATGACAACTCTATTGTAAGGAAATATAATAAAATTTTACTGCCACCCCCAAATTATTTCAATTTGTTACACCTAGATGTATCTAAAGTAAAGTAAATCCAGCCATGAAAATCCAAAATTACACAAAAATACACACTTACTAAATTATTTCTTAAAAAGCAAAGCTACCTAATGCATTTAAACTGATTCAACTCATAGAAATCCCATTTTATACCAAACTTTTTAATTACTATAAGTACTAAGCAAACTAAGACATATTTACTGATATAAAGTATTCAAGAGAGAACATATGCACGTAATTGCTAACAATTGTGGGATAAAACCAATAATAAGCCTGTCTAGCAAGATCAGGTGCCTGTCATCTGCAAGATCTGTATTTAGCGATATGTGCATTATGTAAATAATTTACTTATTAGCTATTATTTTCAAGTAATAATAAAAGACTAATTTATAATAAAAATTAAGTTGAGAAAAATCAAGAAAGAAGACTTTGGAAGCAGCCACTCTAGTGATTTCTTAAATGATTTGAGATCTATCTTCTATCTATCTCAGTGTTCTCCTCTGTAAAATAGTATTTTTAAATAATAAACATTTACATTAATAATCATTTATAATAATCACAGGTATCTTTAGTAATCAATAAAACAAAGCCTGTGAAATGCTTCAAAGTTTCAGATGAAAAATATTAGCTAAGTATAAAAAACATTACCATTATTAGTAGAGTTAAGTCTTTGATATACTTAAGCATACAATTCTAAGGGCAACATTTATTAACTCCAGTAAATTTTTAACTAGGTAATGGTGGGCGGGAGGGCAGGGACCAAAAGATATGTACGCATGCAACTTTCCTCACCAGGAGGAAGAGTCTGTCAATTTAAAATGTAAAGTCTCAACTGAAATTTGTAACCCAATTCTAAGACAATAATCGAAGCACTAAAATAAGAAGCATGGTTATAATAAATTAGAAAGGAAAGATAGAAGAGATATACAAATAATGACTTAAACAAGTGGTATAAGTTTCACCTAAATCTGATCCCATCTGCTTCCCATATCCTCTTTCTCCTTGTGACTCCCACTCTGAATTCTACCCTCATGCCCTTCCAGATGCTGTTCAAAGATAACGATATTGTGATCCAAACGTAAAAGTATTACTGAAAAATGTAAACCAAAATTATTTGTGAAATCCCTTCTTTTGTCGATGAAGCTGCTGATTCTAAGACATATTTTGTTCTGCTCAGGCATTTTCCAAAATAAGCCAATTCACATCTAGAAACCGATCACTCAGCAGCTATTGCTTCTCAGCGTTCTGTGATGTGCTCAACACTCCTCTGAGTATTATGTGAGAGCAACATTTTGATCATGAATTAAGTTTTCACATTCCCCTAAATGCTAGATTATGGCTCTGATATGGAACTGGGGCTGTCCTCTGCATTCTACTCTGTCTCACAGTTGCCTTCCGAAGACTCCTCAATCCGCTAATAATATTTATAAGCAAGTATCTCATTCAGTATGCTTAAATACCTAAAAGACTTTATCAATTTTTTCAGTTTTAAGGAAGAAACTCAATAATGAGCACAGAATCAGTCAGAAAACAATTAACAATACAAAAAACTGGCTAAACTTTTGTACAAGTCTGACTTCCCAACAAAATCACAACTTTAGAATAATTTCATTGTAATTATTAGAGAAACAATCTAGGATTTTTAGTGACCTTAACCGACCACTAAGATTTTGTTTCCCCAAAGATCCAAAAGATGCAACAGCAGGACTAAATAAAAACTCAAGGAGAACACTGCCACCTACTGAAATGCTATTTTCTGGTATAATTATGTTACTAGAGAAATGTGGGCTCTTAAACCTAAATAGAAACAAAATGTATTCTTCATGTCAGTAAATAAACTTGAAATGTGGATTAAAGGTATAATGTGATTTTAAGATTAACTTAATTATCATATATCTAAAGAGGAAAACACAAGGGATCAAAAATCGGAAATCCATAAAATTCATCAATATTAATAAAAGACATGCCTTGTAAGAAGAAAACTCAACAGAAGTACTGTGATCATTAGGCATGAAGCCTTTCCTTATGCCTGACTGATTAATGATTAATGCAGGGTACACTTCAAAAGTGTAAAGAATGTTTCAATGATCCAAAAATAAAAGAATGGACAGAATATCCAACTATCCTCCTCTCAACACCTCCTACGATCATTAAAAGAAAATTATGCATGTATATTTTCCAAAATAAATGCTGAAGGCAACTATTTTTTAATCATTTTAGGATTTTCAAGTTTTGTAGGATTGACTTATCATTCAACCACTGATTCTGTAAATTGACAGGCTCTGAATTTTAAATCAGAAATCCAGAGTGCTACATAGAATTATCTGAATAGCCAAGATGATATAAGTGTTTGGATATGAGAATTTTACAACAGGAAAAATTTTTTCCACATAAATTACAAAACAGTATATTTACATCTCACATTTTTAGGAAACATCAAAGTTAAACTAAATGCAAATTAGTCATACTGAAATGCATTAAGAATAAACTTACCAAGTACAAGAAATATCCACCAAAGCCAATACTGTCCATTGAAATATCCAGTAAAATAATCAGAAAACTGTGGAGTGAACATAAATATATTAACCGTATTTGTGTACCTAAATTTGAAAATCATAAGTCTTAGTTTCAGAATGATTTACCTCAAATAATCTTTAGCACTTAAAACAGCACAAAAAGAGAAACAGAAAAGAAAAAAAATACTTAATGACATACACATATAATTATTTGAGAAAAAATAACAGCAAACAAACTTATGCAAAATATTTTAGGAACAAAAAATAGTTTCAAACTGCTTGTAAAGAAGAAAGATAAGTGCTATATATCTGAATCCAACATTTTCTCATTAAGGAGTTCACATGTCAGTTCTTTTTTCATAATCTCTCAAAGCCACAACTACCATCCCAAACACACTACAGCAACCTGCTGCTTTAGATATTAACACCAAAAGCCACATTAGTTTAATCTTATCAGATGGGGATGTTCTGCTGACCTCTAAAAAGAAGAGCTTTTGACCTTCTGTACACCCCCTACTGTTAATCACTGCCAAGAATACTAGGCACATAAAGACCGCCAACTCATTAGAGTCTTTTTATTTTCAAACTAGATGCTCCAGCATTCATTTCCCAACAGTGAGCTGCGAACAGCTAAATGAACCTTGAAGCGGCATTTCAACAGTTCCTATTAGTGGCCGTGGTAGACAGTCTATATTCTCTGTGAAGTGAGGATATGAACAGGCAGATGGAAGGCAGGGTTTGATGACACTGGACACAGGTATCTTTTCCTTGATTAGACTCGGGACATGATGATTTATTATCTTCGAAAAGTTTTCTTTTTAAATCAGTCTAATTTTCCTGCTTATTTAATCTACTCTGTTTCCATTGGTCTCTGAACCGAATCTGATTTAACTAAAAATGAGTTTGTTAAATGCAGATTTGTCCTCAGATGTATCTATCTCCAACTTTATAGGTAATTATTTCCAAGTATTCATTGGTAATTTCCATAAAAGCTTAAAAATCTTATAGGTTTGGTAATAACAAAAATGCTTACAAATTGTAATGTTATTAGTGAGGAAGCATATCCACTAAAGATTATCTAAATCTGTTTTTAAAGGCTTTTAAATTATTCTCACAGGAAGTATTTACAATATATGAACCATGATCTAAGTTCTCAGCTTAGAGTTTTAGAAATTACAAAGATTAGGGATTTCAAAGTACCATCATAGATGCAAATCCCACATACTCCTACACCTTTAAAATATGTACAATAAAGGGAGAACTAGAAAATTGTGGAAATATAGCTTGTAAAGTAGGAAAGCACTACACTACTTTTTAACCAAATGATTAATAATTAGAAATAAAAGGTTTTCATACAGGTTTTAGAGATTATAAGAACAAAAGGAATAAAGAACCAAAGCAACACATTTTTAACTTTCTAATTTTAAAATATATTTAAAAATACATATTTCTAATATTTAATATATAATATTACCCGACAAGAGGCAACCAGAAAAGAACAATGTCATTCTTCACCAAAAGTACTAACCTGCAGCTATTCTTTATTTATTCCCAAGTGAAGAACAGAATTACCTTCACTTTGAAGTCAAAGAGAAAAACTCACCATGTAAAAAGGATAAACTAATAAGCTTTGGGGCTCATTACTAAGTTATCAAGTGTTTCAAAATACTAAAAGTCATAGGGCTGAGCCAAGGTGTGTTTTTGGTTTTTTTAAAACAAGTAAATAACTCATGTTGACTGGTCAACCGCAGGCTGCAGAAATCAAATTTTGGAAAATAAATTAACCAACAATAAGAATTTACCTGATTTAAATTTGCAAAAAAAGAATTCATCTGATTTTATTTTATTAATATGACACCAGTATTTTATTGTTTACATCCTGTCTACTTTCTAAAAGACTTGTCAGTTTTTAATAAAATATATATGCCTTTTAAAACAAATAACAGAAACATCAAAAGCCTTAGAAATAATATCAGAATCTTGGGCTAAAGATATTTACACTAAATATGAGGTTCACAGCAGCTCAGAAACAAAAAGAAAAGCAGCAGTTAATTTATAAATTGCTTATTATCTAATAAAAGGAAACACCAGGCTTTCAGGAGAAAACCTTTCTCTCAGCACTGAACTACAAGGGAAATTTATTGCCTTGAGCATTATAATAAAAGTCAAAGTACAGTGTTACAGAGGCAGTACAGAATTAGGAGAACAGGCACTGAACTGAAATCAAGCTAGATTTAAATCCACATGCAAACTGTGGGACACTGAGCAAGTTATTAGACTTTTTATTCTTAGTTTCATCATCAATAAAATGGCTGGCTTGTCTCCAGCATCACTGATACAGACAGGGTTAAAGAATTTAGTGCCTGTAATGAATTATGCCTGGAACATAGTAAGTGCTCACTGAATGGTGGCTATTGTTATTTTATAACAAAAGATTTTTAAAAATCCTTCTCTTATATCAATTCTCAATATACACTACAGGTATAATATTAACCTTAACTCAGTAAAGGTATTTTAAAAGGAAACTAAACAGTCCCGGTGATTAAACTTGACGCTCTTATATACCTTACAAAACTTTGAGAAACTCCAGTCTTTGAATTTAAGGTCCCCATCTTTATCACACTGACTGGAGTTGATTACTAGACAATCTAACCCCTTCTCAACCTGGGATTCTAAGAGAGAATTAGGCCCTAATATCCTAGAGGCAAAGGTTGCATATAATGCACTAATTTCTTTTTTATGAATGTAGAATGATACTAGCAATTCAATAACTTTAGGAGAATTGAGAAAATCAAATCATTTTCTGTGTTCTGTGACTTAGACAAGAAATCTCATTTGAATAATAGTAATTAATTCTATTACTAACATAACCAATGTTGGACATTACCTAGTTCCAACTCTTTTGAGATTTTCTAGCAATAACTTCTGCAAAGGCAGGAACTGTCTCTTTATCTCTGCATGCCCCATAACACCTAACAGATTTATGCTAATGGTGGGAACCCACTCTACATTTTTTAAATGAAATTAAAACAAGTAATTGCCAGGGGGGCAGTTCTTACAATGGCTCAGGTTTTAATCACCTTAGAAGAAGCCAGTCCACAGGTCCCACCAAGAATCAACTGTTTAATAACCAAATCCTATAATCTAGTCTGAACAGAGACAGGGTCTGAGAAGATTACTGAAACCCTGGGAAGTAATAAAATAAGTTTAAAAATAATGAAGAAACACACAAAATTCAAAGTTTTAATATTTTTTATAATGGGTAATTTTTTAATCTATTTGACAATGTAGGTGCACAATTGAAGTGTCTGAAGCACTTAATAAAAGCCGACATATTAGTATATGATTCTACTGAAAATTCCTCAGGAGGACTTGACTCATTCAACCAGAAATCAATGTTTAAATATATATGATTTGTAGAAAGTATATATTTTATTAGTTGTATATAGCATTTAAATGTGTGGGTAACTTTCAAGAAGAGTTATTAATTAACAAAGCCACTTTCCTAGCCTTACCTAAAGAAATCAGGAGAAAAGCTTTGTAAACAAGGAGCCAAAAGGGGCCTTCAAGAGGCAAAGGAAAAGAGCTGGGGGAAGATTATGTTAACAATACTACTGCCTGTACAATGCGTACAAAAAATTATTCGGGGGCTAGAAAAGCTGTTGAGATAGGAGAAAGAAAAGGACTTCTTGTTATCTCCCTACATACTACCTTGTAAAAGATACGAGATAGACAGAGGGTGATTTCCAGGAACAACAGGAAAATGAGAAGAAAGGCTTAGAAGGAATGTAAAGGAAAAAAAGATGAGTTCTCATAACCACCTCAAAGGCCTGTACTGTAATTTTTAGCTCTTAATGTTACCAAAAAAGAAAAAAAGAAGAAGAAAAAGAAAAAAGAAACAGTGAGAAGATATTTAAGTCCATGATAATTTCACTAACCAATGGAAATTTTTATGTTTTAAAACTGATTTTAGGCAGACCTACGCTATATCACAATAGTGGCAGCCATGATTTACTGAGCACATATACTTGTGCAGCAACTGAGCAAGGTACTCTAAATATGTCATGTTCATGCCTCACAAAAATACTAAATGGCAGCTGTTATCAGCTTACCATGAAGAAACTAATGCTCAGAACAATTTAAAAACTTAAAGTTAGAACACTCATGTACAAAAAGATGAGATTCAAACTAAGATTTATCTGATTTCAAAGTTCTTTCCACTTACTGAGACTTCCCTGGTGGCGCAGTGGTTAAGAATCCGCCTGCCAATGCAGGGGACGCGGGTTCGAGCCCTGGTCCGGGAAGATCCCACATGCCGCGGAGCAACTAAGCCCGTGCGCCACAACTACTGAGCCTGCTCTCTCTAGAGCCCGCGAGCCACAACTACTGAGCCCGCGCGCCTAAAGCCCATGCTCCGCAACAAGAGAAGCCACCGCAAGGAGAAGCCCACGCACCGCAACGAAGAGTAGCCCCCACTCACCGCAACTAGAGAAAGCCCTCAGGCAGCAACGAAGACCCAACACGGCCAAAAATAAATTAATTAATTAATTAAAAACAAACAAACAAAAAGGTCTTTCCACATACTAACAAGCTCTCATATAATACAGTCATAAAATGTCCACACCACAGAGATCACTATGATAGTCAAGTATAGAAGTTAGAATAAGTCTCAAAATAATTGAGCTCATATACACAAAATGAACATTTATGAACTACATAGGAAATTTTATGTATTTTAATTTTAGAGACAAAAGTGATAGAGGCTATCAAGACACTCACCCTGGGGAGGGGTAAGATGTGACAGGGTGAGAGAGTGTCATGGACATATATACACTACCAAATGTAAAATAGATAGCTAGTGGGAAGCAGCCGCATAGCACAGGGAGATCAGCTTGGTGCTTTGTGACCACCTAGAGGGGTGGGATAGGGAGGGTGGGAGGGAGGGAGACGCAAGAGGGAAGAGATATGGGAACATATGTATATGTATAACTGATTCACTTTGTTATAAAGCAGAAACTAACACACCATTGTAAAGCAATTATACTCCAATAAAGATGTTTAAAAAAAAAAAAGACACTCACCCTGACAATAAGGATCCATTTGATCAATGAAAGGCCAAATCCACAGATGGCACCATACCTTCCAGCTATGGTATTGGTGATACAGAAGGATAAACAAAATCCAAGCCAGTTGAAAATAAATGCCACTGAAAGCAAGAGAAATAATTCTTTTAAAGACCACACTTAGGAAACAAATTAACAGAGATATAATATAAACATCAATAATACTTCATGACTCAATGGAAATAGCAGTTCTTTCTCTTAATTCTGTACTAATTAAGTCTTCTTTATAGACTATAGTTTACCTTTTGCAAATGTATTAGTTATTTACTATACATTAACAAGTGGGTAAGCTTGGTTTCTTGTCAGTTTGGTCAACAAGAATCAATACCTTACAGCTTATCACCAAAAGGTGAAACTGCATTTTTTTTTCTTTTATACATACATTTGTTATTGAAACTGCATTTTTAAACCAGTTAAAAATTAGGTCACAATGTAGCTCCCATGTGATCCTACCCAAAAAGTCTAGTCTAAGCCATCATCAGCCAGCCAAATTAAAAAGCAATATTAAAGATGAGCCGAATAAATTATAAATTACTGTTCCCAGAGCAGATACTGTTCATTGCCTTCTCTTCTTACCTAACAAAACCTGTTGTTCCCCTTCCCAGGAACCCACCAACCTCTAGAGCCTGTATTTTTAGGAAAGGCTGGACTCCATACTTAGCCCCCAAAGGTGAGTCCTGTCTGGGAAAATCACAGAAGGCCCAAATCCCTTGCCAGTGAATTTTTTTTTAAATAGGACTTCCGAAAAACATTCTTAAAAACACAGCAAGGAGAGGGAAGATGGAATATAGGTAAAACAACAGTGGTTTTAAATTGATCACTGTTGAAGCTGGGTGATGGATACACAGATGTTTATTACACTCTTGTCTAGTTTGAGAATTTCTACAATGAAAGTTTTTTAAAAAGAAAAGAAGAAAAGGCCCTTCTTCCACTGGGTATCACGTTTAACTGTAATACCTGGAACTGCTGCAGGGAGCCTGCTATCAGCCTGAGGATTCAACCATCACTCCAAATAGTGGGGGAGTGAAGAAAACCGAAGCAAAGCAAGGCAGAGCCACAGCACTGATACGGTCTGTGCCTGAGGTCTGCTCATCCAGGAACTTCTTGTTTTGGGAGATAATCTCCTAACTATTTAAAACAGTTGAGTAAGGGTTTTCTATTTCTCATAGCAGAAACCATTCTGACATAGGTCCTTGAGATATAATCAGAGTACCTTATTTACGTCCAAGATAGCAACATCATCAAAATAATAATAGTAATAATAATAAAACTAAAGATCAATTTGAACCTAAATCTTGTTCAGTGCCCAGCCTCTTACCCTAAATATCTCCAACCAAGCCTCAGGGAGAATAAAGCAAATTACCTAGAGAAATTCTAGTTTTTCAGAATTCTAAAGACAAAGAGGAAACATTTTAGGATAAGTTTAAATGAAATGGTTATTTCTTCGAAGTAATGCCCCTACTCCTGTAATTTCTTCCTTCCTAATACTTTCTAGTCGCAGCTTTTTGGATCATTTATGGCAAACTGTACTATATGGTGTGAGAGTCAGAAAAATCAATTTTGAAATAAGAGACTCGTGTTTGAGTCACACCGTACTCACTCACTAGATATATGACCTTGGACTCACTGCTGACTTCTGTTGAGCCACAGTCCTCTGATCTTTAAGTACCTACTTCACAAGATTGATAAGAGGATTAAGTGAGAATGTAAAGAGCTTAAGGGTAGGACAGAACCTGGCACGTGGTGACTGCTAAAAAAACGCTAGCCGTCATCACTACCCATGCGAAGTGATCTCTTCACATTACAGACTAGGTCCCATCTTTCCTGCAAAAGAAGTTCAAGAGACACTACTATAAATAAAGCTTGTTTACTCTCTACTGTACTGTACAACAGAGATAGGATATTTCCATCACTGTAGAATAATCTATTGCACATAGCCACTCTGTATCAAACTGGCTAATATTTGTGTTAGCTGTAGGGAAAGCACATAACAAAAAATAATTTTATATCTATTTAAAGTAAAGAATTTATATTACCAAACAGCAGTAGAGATTCCCAACTGGTTGCTACCTATGTGTTAATGACAGGCTGAGATATTTCTCTCCTCAGCCCTTAGGGCAGGCAGGTGAGGTCTGGGGCAGAGGACAGACTGCCACCAGTCCTGAGCACCTCACTCCTTTATCTCAGTTTGCTATAAACATTCTATCATTTTGCCAGCATGTCATGTTGTTGAAACATAGGAGGCACTGACGGAGAAAATCCAAAACAGCAAAACATTCCAAAAGTGTATTTTCACCTTTGAGTATGTGTATGTTTAGCTTTGGGGAAAAAATAATTTAAACACTGTCCAATTTCTTCAAAATCAGATTTACCGATATCTATTATATGTATCATTGTACCCAAACGAGAAATAAGATTCAAAAGAACAAAAAAGTAGTTAATGAGCCATGTTTTCTTTATGCTCTCCGCCAGCAGTATGAATTCCTATAAATTGTGCTCATGTGATATAATTTGTTATAGACTGAACTCTGTCCCCTCAAAATTCATAGATTAAAGCCCTGACCTCCAGCGTGACTGTGTTTAGAGATAGTGCCTTTAGGGAGGTAGCTAAAATTAAATAAGGTTATAAGGGTGAAGCCCTAATACAATAGGATTGGTGTCCTTATAGGAAGAGGAATAGACACGAGAAAGCTCTCTCTCTCTGCACACACGTAGAGAAGAGGCCATGTGAGGACACCACAAGAAGACAGCCAACTGCAGGTCCAAAGAGAACCCTCACCAGAAACCAAATTTTCTGGAACCTTAATCTTGGATTTCTACCCTCCAGAACTGTGAGAAAATAAATTTTCATTGTTTAAGCCACCCAGACCGTGGTTTTTCTTTATGGCAGCCTGAACAGACAAATGCATAACTTAATCATCTTTAATTGGTTTAAGCACTAGGAAAACAGAGAAGTTGTGACTACTGAAGCATAAGTAGATTCACTTTTTATGGCCCTTGGTCTATAAAATAGAAGTAAAGCTGAATAGGTCTTTAAGGTACAGAAAGAGCAAAGCATTCAATTCCGGATCCTCTGTGACATGTCTGTCTCAGTTGTCAAAAAAGAGAATTTAATAAATTGTACACTAAACCTTAAGTATGTAAAATCCATAAAAGAAATAATGTGTAGTAGAGGCAGGTGAACATATACATGCCTAAGAAAGAAGACAAGAACAGGACAAGTTAAGACTTAGAACAGTTGGGCTCCACACAAAGTCACAAGGCAAGTAAGAAGCGTAGCTGGGACTGGAGCATCCAAGTCTTTTATGCCTATATCCAGTGATCTTTTTATTATATATACCTCCCACCTACCCAAAGAGGTTAGCAGAATAATCTAGAAAGCAATATTGTACACTGTAGTTTATCCATTAACTAGTAAGGCTACACTTTAAAATTTTCAATAGCCACAAGATACTTATTAATAATAAAGGGGAAAAGAGTAACTTCATAGTGAAGAAAGCTGGCGGACACCACCTTAACCTGATGAGAGTTAACATCACTAGTAATAAGACATATCTAGACCATTGCTTCTAATTTGATGTACTGAAAAGAACACATCATTTCTGTGGTATTCTTGAGGGGGAAAAAGAAAAAAAGGAAAGAAATGCAAAACCTGAATCTACTCATGAGGAAACATGAGCTAAATCCAAATTGAAAGACATTCTACAAAATAACTGACCAGTATTCTTCAGAAGAATCAAAGTTGTTATGAAACAAAGAAAGACTAAGAAACTGTTCCAGGTTGAGGCAGACTAAGGAAACACAGAAACTAATATAATGTGTAATCCTGAAATAGATGCTAGATCAAGAAAAGGACATCAGTGGGACAACTGGCAAAATTTGAATAAGGTCTACAAACTAGTTCGTAGTATTTCGTAATGTTAATTTCCTAATGTTGATGATTGGACTGAAGTTACATACATTAACACTTGGAAAAGCTGGATGAAAGTTATATGGCAATTGTACTATTTTTGCAATGATTTCCTAAATTTAAAATTATTTCAAAATGAAAAGTTTAAAAAGTTTTAAATTAGAAAAATTTTGATACTTGCTTTGAAAATAAACAAATGAATATCATAAATGAATGAATACCAATATACTAACATTAAGCACTTATTAATTTTTTTATCACAGAAAAATCCTCATTATATATAAATGCACCAGGTTTCAAACACAGTAAGTTCCCAGATAAAGAATAATCAGTTTCACTATACTTGATTCTGAACTGCATAACGGCAAATTCCTGTCTTATCCTCATGCAATACTCTTTGTTTAAACTATCAGCCATTGAGAAAAACATGAAGCTAACAATTTATTAATTTTAAGACATTTCCACTAAATTATAAGCAATGAAATGACAAAATTATTTTTCTTATAAACAGAACAAATTCAATAAAATGTTCACAAATATTATGAGTTTCTTAAGGTGTAGTTATAATTCTTAGATGTCCCCCCTTTCTGGATTCACTTATAATATGTGACCTCATCTAAAACCTATATAAAAACAGAGCTTTACATGAACAGAATAAGTCATCAATGCATTGTTTTTCAATGTGTAGTGCCCAGATAACCCCTTTAAGAACTGTCACTTTTATGACTCATCCATGGTAGGTACTTGAAAGAATTTACTGAATAAAGATGCTCAATATCACTAATCGTTGGGGAAATGCAAATTAAACCACAAAGAGATACTACCACACAACTATTAGAGTTCTAAAATTTTTAAAACTGTTAATACTAAATGCTGATGAGGATCAGAGCATTCACTGCTGGTAGGAATGCAGAACGGAACTGAAATACAGTTTGGCAATTTCTTACAAATCAGAATTCACGTTTCAAAACACCTTTCTAATTCTTTTTAAAGTTACGTACAAGTAACTTAATATCTTTTTAATTATGTTTCCCTCAAGTCTAAAATGGGAATAATGCCGGTGATTAATTATTACTATAGCATGCTGACGTGAAGATTCACACACAGTACGAAAGGCTAAACCTTAGAAAAGTTTTCTAAACAGAATCCATTACATTTTTAAGCATTAGAGTTCAAGGTCATTTCCACAGAATGTCAATTATCCAACGAACCAAACCTTAATTTCTAGCTTTTAACTAACATATAACTGACTTCTATTCCATTCTTTTAGAGACAAAATCTCTTAAAAGTATGCTCAGATACAAGCACATAAGGCACATATAAGGCATTTTTCAGTGACACTTCAAGGGATTAGGAGAAGCAAAACATTATCAGGGGATACACACATTCCGTTCTTTACATTTTCTGAACATGGGCAAGCAATTATCTTACCAAATTTACGCATAAACTTTTTTTAGGGTTACATGTGGTAAGAGACTGAATTGTAGACATTGAAAACAGAGAAGGAAAGAATTAAACCAACAAAAGGTTTTAATTGAAATATTCTTATCGATAATCGCTGCAGTTTTATTTGCACAACTTGTATAACCTGAAATGCTTAAATTATAAACCACGTTAAAGAAAATCTATTTCCAGACCTTAGAAATAGACAATAGAACAGAACCTAGACGATAGCTACTGGATAGTTTAGAGTTTGGAAAATATAGCAAGTTGCAATTTGTAGAACAGCCACTAGATGGTAGTGACTACAAATAAATCTATGCTCATTAAAGCAAATAAACTGAAGTACTGGCCTACAGCCTACCCAAAGAAATGTTATCAGGAAATGAAGGTGAAAAATAATTTATAATCTTACTCTTATAATACTGGTGCAGTATTTGTAGAATAGGAAGCATAAAGATATAAACTGTAGAAACATAATTTAGTAAAAATGTTATAAAAGGCAGGTAATTTACATTAATATATTAAATGTAAATATTTATATTCATATTAATTAATGTACCACCAGTGGCCAAAAATAAGGTCAACCAAGTGCCTAGGTTACTGTGCACTTACAACACTGGTGTATCAGTGAAATGTTGTTAGATCTAAAAAATAAAGATTGATAAGAAGATAGCATGGTTAAGTGAAATACAGAAATGGAGAGATAATAACTAAGCTCTGAGTCAAGTAATTAGATGGTGTCAAATAACATGTTTTTATTCCTAAGAAACAGGTATTTATACTAACTACAAATAACTACAATAAATTTAAATTCTTTCTTTTTCCAATGAAGATTTCTTAAAAGACATAACCATGAAAGGAATTAATGTTTACGCTACTCTTTTTGTAAAGAAAATATGTGGGAAGCCTGTTATTAATATAAAGGGTTACCAGGTTGAACTTAAACTAAGAAAAAAATTAAAGTTCACTAGACTAACAGTACAAAACAGAGTTATCTGTAGCCAAAGTGTTCATTTCCTTTTCATCATACTTAACATCATATCTAACTACAAATTATAACTAAAACCACAAGACATAAATATTGCATATACATTAGCTGATTGCCAACCTGAATATAATTTAGTAAATCTGAAGAGAAAAATGTAACTGCCTGCCCATCCACCCACGCATTTCTGAGCGGTTTAACTACTTCTACTCTTCAGTAGATGAAATGAAATAAAGAAAGGAAGCAAGAACCATTTCAAAATGGAGGAAAAGGTACGGGAATTTTCAGACTCAAAAGTAACTCAACTTAGGAAGTATGTATTTTCTATTTTGTCTATTATTAAAGTTGAATGTGGTACTTTACATAGGTAAAACATTCCTCAGTTCTATCATCAAAATTAACTCTACAGTTGAAATAAATTAAATCAGCATTCTATCAAAGAAGGTATGAAAGCTTGGTCATTGAACCAGGTTGAGGGCAGAAATTAACCCTATCATAATCTAATAAATGTACTTAGTTGAATACTGGGTTTCCAAAAATTATTTTATCAATTTAAACAGTTTGAGTGTCATAATATTATTTACTGAGTATACTATGTGCCATTCCTGAGATAGGAACTGAAATAATGAAGGCTATAATGAAGTCTTTCCACAAGTAGCTTAAGTCTACTTTATAAAGTCAAATGTTAAATTAAGAATGTTGCAAAAGGTTAAAAATTTACGGTTTCTGGTCTTCTAATTACTCGCCATTCCGCACAAATAAGACAAACCTTCATACTCCTGTGTCTCAAATCACATTGTTCCAGTTCCCCAGAATATCTCCTTTTCCAACCCTTCCTCCTGTTTAAAGACACTCAAGTGGAAGTCCTCTGCTCCAAAAGCAGAATTTATCATTTCATTATAAACGCTCCTATAGCCCCAAATGGACATGCAGCATTTCACATACAAAAACATATTTAGCTTTAAATACGCTTATATATATATCTCTATACAGTCAGCATCTAGCATAATAACTGCAACACAAAGTTACCTGATAAGTGTTTAACAAATCCTAGGATTTGTATCATATGATCACAGTTAGTTAAATGTCAGGAGCAATTTACATTTTAAACAAGGTAAGACACACACTGACAGTATCTGCCTTCCCTCACTGTCTATGTTACTTTAAATACATACACAACCAATATATGCAAAAAAATAGTTTGGAAATAGTTTCAGTTTTCACTTACTGAAAAACGCCAGCATGAAAATCCCATCATTACCCACTCTGAGCTGGTCTGCATCACTGAAGTCATCTCTTGTTGGACACTCTTCCTCTTGAATCTGTAAAACATAAACTATTAGACTAGCTCACTAAACTATTGATAATTACAACTTTATTATCTTAAGTGTAAAGATAAAAATTTAAATAAAATCTAATGTCCTCAATGTACTGTATAGGCAAAATGAGATAATGAGTACAGTATCTGATACATAATAAGTACTCAAAAAACATTAGCAAGTATTAATTTTTCATGGACACCCCTGAAAAGAGTAACTTTAAAAGTAAACACAAAAAAGATAAAAATTGAATAACATCGAATTAATGAAAATGACATCACAAAAGATCGATGTGACACTGCTGCGTCACTGTCAAATGGAAAGAGGATTTTTCATAATCAGTGGTGAACTCTAAATTGGTACAGACTCTATGGTTGGCAATTTGGCAATATTTATCAAAAATTAAAACGTACACATCCTTTGACACAGTAATTCCAGCTCATGAAATATAAGAAATTATGTATTACAGATAATTCACGGCAGCAATGTTAATAAGGGCAAAAAATTAGACACAATCTAAATGCCCATCAATAGTGGGCAACTGTCAGAAGATAATTCTCTGTGAGTCTTTCATGTTTCTACATGTCTCCCAGGTACAGGCATTGGCTACCTTTTTTCTGTATTATCTTTTCAAGGATGTTTATATAGTAGATGGCTTTGGGAGAGAGAAATAGTATCTCTCTCCAGAGCAGAGATGTAGGCATGCTTATCGGCCATTAAAAAATATTGGGTTCCCCTGAACTCAGGGTTCCACACTGCGAGCAGAGGCATCGCTTGGCCCTCTCTGAGTTGCCCTGCAGGACCTGAGGCTCAGGAAACTGCCATGAGAAAATGCTAATACCCTGGCTACTACTATTGCTGTGAATAATAAAGTTTCTGTCTCTGACCCAGCAGTCCTGTGTCTTCTGTGAGCATCCACAAAACTGTGACAAGCTAATCAGTTAGCTTACAAGTAGGCTAAAATCTCAGACCGTTTATAATTCTTGAGATCAATGAAACAAATTATTGTATATCTAAAACAATGAAATTCAAAAAGCAATGTAAAGATTTAAAAATAAATTATAATCTCCAAAATATATTAAGTGAAAATCATTTATATAGTACAATACTTTTGTGTACAAAAATAATATACAAACACATTACTGTAGTTGCTTATAAATGTCAAGAAACTTCTCTGAAAGCACGTACAAAGTCTGTTATCACTAATTGCCTCCAATATTCAACAAATATTTATAGAATACCCATTCTACATAAGACTTTGCTTCCTGGTACTTGGGATATATGAATGTACGTAAAACAAAGATGCTTGCCTTTCTGAAGCCTATATCCCAGTGAGGGGAGCCGGATAATAAATAAGTTACTTATACAAAAGGTATAAATGCTCTGCAAAAAAAAAAAAAAAGTAAGGAAAGGATGTTTAGGGGAAAAAAATGTAAGGAAAGGATGTTTAGAATGTTTAGTAAGGGCTACAGTTTTCAATATGGTGGTCGCATAAGCCTCATTAAGGTGACACTGAGCAAAGAATTAAAGGAGAGGTAAGAGAGTCAGCCATGCAGATATCTCATAGAGGAGTGTTTTAGGCAGAGGGATAAGCCAGTGCCAAGTTCCTAAGAGAGAATCAGACCTGGCATGCTACAGAAATAGCAAGGAGGCTAACATGGTTGAAACCACAGTGAATAAGAGAGAAAACAGGAAGAAATAAAGCCAGAGTCCACTAAAGGACCCTGGATTTTACTGAGTGAACTGGGAGGTCTTACAGAGTTTTGATCAAATGATTGACATGACCTGATTTACAAACTCACTATCTCCATGTTACATATACATAACCTCAGTTGGGTGTTAATTTTCAATTTCGTGTTAGTACACACAGAGGCTCAGAGAAGCTCAGTGCCTTGCCCAAGATCACATAATTAGTTAGGTCAAGGCAGGACTTAAATCCAGGATACCAATGTTCTTTCCATGCAGTCATGGTAGTCTCACTACATATATTGCTTTTCTGAAAGAAAAAGACTTTCAAAACCATATTGCTCATTATTTAGGCAAAAAGATCCCTTAAACTCTGCAATCATATATCCTTATGGTCTTATGGTCAATTTAATAATTGGCAATGATTAAATACATATTAATGAATTTTTATATCATTTCAAGCTAATTCAAGAAATAAACATTAAAGCACAGTAGAGGCCAAAAAAACACTGTCAATATGATGGCAAGAATATAAAATTTCATACTCTTTTTGAAACACCAGTCCAAGATATTTTATCATAGGACATCATTTTTTTTTCTTTTTTTTAAAATTTATTTATTTATTTATTTATTTTTGGCTGCGTTGGGTCTTTGTTGCTGTGCGCGGGCTTTTCTCTAGTTGCGGCGAGCAGGGCTACTCTTTGTTGCGGTGCGCGAGCTTCTCATTGGGTGGCTTCTCTTGTTGCAGAGCACGGGCTCTAGGTGCGCAGGCTTCAGTAGTTGTGGCACTCGGGCTCAGTAGTTGTGGCTCGTGGGGTCTAGAGCGCAGGCTCAGTAGTTGTGGCGCACAGGCTTAGTTGCTCCATGGCATGTGGGATCTTCCTGGACCAGGGCTCAAACCCGTGTCCGCTGCACTGGCAGGCGCACTCCCAACCACTGTGCCACCAGGGAAGCCCAGGACATAATTTTTAAAAAGATAGAAGACATATGCACAAAGATGTCCTTTACAACATTAACACTGGAAAACACAAACACTCTTGAAAAGAATCTAATTGTTCACTTGAGAGGAATGGCCACTATATTATAGTATATTGATTCCATGGAATTTCACTCAACCATTAACATAACAGAAAAATATTTACATAAAATGCTTAAAAAATAAAAGATAGTAGCTATGCAATAATTTCAATTACATTAAACATTGACTTATAAACCCTAAAATTGGTAAAAAAAAAAAAAAAAAAAATTAAAACGAAGAGCTGTAATAGGACAACAGTCGTATTTTTCTTTCTGATTTCCCACATTGGCTAATTTAAAGAAAGCATTCATTAACTTAATTAACTGTTATTTATTAAACACCAAGGATGTGCCAGATAATAGCTAGGCGCTAGAAATGTAAACACAAGGTCGTCCTGGAGTTGTTCACAATTTATCAAGTGCTAGCTTTTACATCAAAAGACAAGTTACTGACACACAATTTTAAACAAGGTACCAAAAAATGAACCCTATCCACTATATATGGTCATAATATGAGACTAAGTGACAAGCCATGTTCTGAAAGTTTTATAAAGTGAATCATGTGAAACAAATATTTTTCAGAGAAATATTAAAAATGGGCAATACACTTAAGTAAATCAATGAGTCATCACATAATCATACCTGCAACCCTACTCATGAGAAATAAGAAATAGTAGAAAACAGTATTGTTTCCAAGTCTCCAGGCTACCTACATTCCCCCAATGAGATTGGATTTAAGAAATAAACTTTCAGCTCATCCAGCTGAGATTCATTTACAACTGAATGTACTCAAGTGCTAATCAGACCAGTTTTTTATCTGAATCAGGTATAGAAATTCATACTGAATGATACTTTGCAGAAAGAGGGTGCTGGAGCACTGGGATAGAAACTGACGAATTTGAAAGATTTTTTTTACAAGGACCTAAGTTATAAGTTAGTCTCTTTGTACAACTCTGTTTTTGCTTTCCATAAAATTTTCCACAATTCTCACAAGCTAGAGTTACAATGGTATCGGAAATGGGTAAAAACAGAAAACTTTTCTTTATGGACATATTCCAGTTCAGGCTGGGAATCACATTACTTTCTAAAAACAAGACACTGGAAATGATGAAGGGTTTTTAATAGTAATACTTCAGAGTTTTCTTTCCAAAAGGTATAATCACCTTTATGCTTACTTCAAAGCACAGAGAACAAGACTTAATGCTTCCTACTTTCTCTTTAGAGTTCTATCCAACTGTGTAGAAGTTAGGGCAATAGAGGACCCAAGGTCCTAAGCATCCTTTAAGGACCTTTACCATTTCCAAAGTCCCTAGGAAAACACTCCCTGAGAAAAGGAGTTACTGTCCTACTTCACTGAGAGTGTGTGCATGTAAATATAAATGCATGTACAAACACACATGCACTAATAAAAATTCCACACCTTAATAGATCTATCCTCCTTCTCTATAATTCTCCCCTCCCAACAACAAAAATCCTTATTGACTGAGCTATATTTATGCCACGGTCTTAACAGAAACTTACTTCCCCCTCAGAAGGAAAAGAAATCAATAATAGGGGCTTCCCTGGTGGTGCAGTGGTTAAGAATCCGCCTGCCAATGCAGGAGACACGGGTTCGAGCCCTGGTCCGGGAAGATCCCACATGCCGCAGAGCAACTAAGCCCGTGTGCCACAACTACTGAGCCTGAGCTCTAGAGCCCGTGAGCCACAACTACTGAGCCCGTGTGCCACAACTACTGAAACTCACACGTCTAGAGCCCGTGCTCTGCAACAAGAGAAGCCGGCGCACCGCAATGAAAAGTGGCCCCCGCTCGCCACAACTAGGGAGAAGCCCACACGCAGCAACAAAGACCCAACACAGCCAAAAGTAAAACAATTAATTAATTAATTTTTAAAAAATCTATAATAAATTTGAGGTTTACTATCTTTACTTATGTGCCCAAAACTATTTATGATGACGTTTAACTCTGTGTGTGTTGGAGGATGCGAGTGGGAGCAGGTCTGAAGAGGGTTGTGGCTGATGAAAGAAACCTGTCCAGGAAAAATGCTTACCCATCAAATAATCTACGCGCTGGGCTCTGGCCCGATGGCAGCAGGACAAGAATGCTATACATACAAGCACCTTCTTCTCCCTTTTCCCCTCACCTAATTCTAGCTTTCCTGTGTCATGTGATATTTCTGTGTCTTTTTCCTGAACAAAATGGGGTTAACCCAGAATTTGACATCTCTAAAGACTAAAGCAAGAAAAAAAGGTAACAAACTCTAGTCCTGCTTGCAGCCACATTAAAATGTAAATAATTTCTACCTTTTACCTGACTGAAGAATAGCATACATACATCTCATTGATTCTCCATTACTGAGACAGCCACTCCTTTTACCAGAACAGGAAATAACACACATGTATATCACTGACTCTATTACTAAGACAGGGAGATGAGGGAGAAAAAAGGGCGGTGGAATCTTTGACCATCATTCCCAAATTCTAGGGTGGCATGTGTTCAAAGGACAAAAAAAAAAAAAAAAAAAGTGAATTGACAAACATAATTTTGTAGGCCTGGTAACTTCCTTCTTTGTGTCTTTAACCTACCTTGAGTTCATTCATAGAGTCACGAAACTGGCTATGCTAATATATAAAAAATGAAGTTGAGACACAGATGTAGAGAACAAACGTATGGACACCAAGGGGGGAAAACTGCGGTGGGGTGGGGATGGTGGTGTGCTGAATTGGGCGATTGGGATTGACATGTATACAGTGATGTGTGTAAAATTGATGACTGATTAAAAAAAAAAAATTAATAGAAAAAAACGATCTATAATTATAGTTATGGACCACAGAATCTAAACTATATAAGAAGGGAAATAAGGACACTAAAGACACTTCATTGACAGTGAAGAGGTCAACGGGGTGGGGGTAACTTGAATGAGGGAGTCGGAAGTATGGGGGGTGAAGGTTAGTGCATGAGATGCCTGAAATCAAGACTTAGGAAATGATAAATTATTGGTAAAGATTCCACCTAGGATGACCATAAGCGAAGACAGGGTGCAGGAGAAGACCAATAGAAATCGAAATCGAAATGAGAAGGTCAAGGAATGCAGAAGGTAAATTTAAATAGGAGAGTGCCAAAAAATGATGACACAAATAAGTAGTAGTAAATACTAAAAAAACTACAAGCACAAAGAACTATTTTTGATATTACTGAATATACATATCAATTAACACAAATAATATTCTCAGAAGGAAATGGTAACATTGTCTTACTCTTTGAGATGTTTCCGCTGCTGCAGCTGCCATTGCAGCCGCTTTGGCCTTCTCAGCTTCATCATACGTAGGAAGAGAGGTAGCAACGCTGTAAGGAGGTGGCACAGGATAAAACTCACTGTAAACGTCTGTATCTGAAGAAAAGGATTTTTTAAAAAGATAACCATTAAAACAAACTAATATTATGTTTATAGCCAGAACATAATTTAATAAGTTACAGAATGCCACTAAAGACTATCACTGCTATTTGTAGTCCTATGTTATAAGCTATATAACATATAAATTACTACTACATCGTATATATTATTTTAGTCCTATATTTATTATCAAGAGAAAGAACTGATAAATATCATCTAACGGCTGATATACCAAACAAGAACATCAAGAATGAGACTCTGAAAATGTGGGCAACACAAGGAGGTGAGAAACTCACCATATATGAGCATCCTCTATGTTCCTACTGCTATGCTCAAAGACTTTATTTGCCCATAATCTCACAGCCAAAAAGTAAAAATATCAGGAATAATGGTAACAAACACTGAAACAGCACTAGCCATTTACTATAACACTGCTAAATACATTAACCTTAGCAACTCTGAGGTTCAGTTAAGTGATTTGCCCAGTATCACACAATCAAGAAGTGGCAGAAGCCAGGGATTTCCTGACTCCAAATACTTTGTTATTTATTATTATTTATTATTTATTTATTCTCATATTTACTTGATAATATATAAGACGTTAATTTTTCTACACAGGTCAATTTTAACAACTCCTAAGAAAACTCAGTATTTCTCTTTGCTAAAAGATTGATGATTTTTAACTCTTTTTTTACTCTTGTCCCTTCTCCCATTTTCCCCCCATCTATCTAGTTCTTTAGGTTTTCTAGAAGAATTTCTCCCTCCCCAATTTTTAAGCTATTTTTGAAATATGATCTCCAGAACTATATTACAATATTAAATATAGACTGCTAATTTTTTTAAAAAACTGCATCATTTATTGCCAACTTTGGTATAAGTAAAATCATACACACAGGTCAATCAACTGATTAGACTTATGCTAGAATCACTGACATAAAAAACAGGTAGATTCTAAAAGTAGTACATACCACAATGTTTGACATCACCTCTGTGGTCTCCTCTATTATAACTACAGCATTTTTACGTCTTCTACATTGTTTACAATTTTACCTATCTTTATCAGATTTTCTTTCATTTTCCACATGAAAAAACACTGTACTCCAGCAATAATTTTCCTGTTGTGTTTTAATGTACATAGGTTTTAAAATAAGTATTTTTAATGCTATCAATAAGAGCTAAGGATCTGAAGTTAGGCAATTTTCAATCTAATAACAGGAAGTGGTTAGTGGGAGTATAATATTGAATGTTATCCACCAAAAGTCACAAGAGTCATAAATTCTTAGAAAAGACTTATTATTAGGATGTAAAAACACCATACACCGTCAGGTAAATAGATTTCTTTAATTCTGAAGACTAGAGTAGAAGCAAAATTTAAGTAAAAACCATGATTATGAATTTAAGCAATAACATTAAAACTATACATTTTTAAAACTGGAACAATGGCATATATTATCCAAGGACATTAAAAATAGATATGTAAGTTTCTGAAAAGTTTTAAGACCCAAGATAGAAAAAATATCTCCACCAATAACAAGTGAAAGTTGGGAAGGAGCACCTTTAATTTTCACTTGTTAATTTTACTTACTTTTCTTCTACCCTTTAAGGCAGTGGTTGGTTCTCAACCACAGAATTTAAAGTCTGGGGAGCTCCAATCCCAGCTCCTCTTCTGAGAAGTTATGTGACCTCAAGCAAATCACTTAAGCACTGTGAAGTTCCACTTTCTCATCCATAAAACTGACCCAGCGAGGCTATTACTGGCTATTATGGGATGAAATAGAAGAGTATTCAAGAGGACTCTGTAAACTGTGAAGCATTATGCAAATGTCACCTTTTATAACTCATGTTGCTCAGATCTGCAAAAGCAGCCATAAAGCAACCTACTGAAGAACATAATCTCCACAGAAAACTGGCACTGCCCATGCCTAAAATATAACAACACTGACTAAGAAGCTGAAGAAAAATAATATCAACAGTTTTCATTAAACAGAAACCCAAAATTCTAGAATTACTCAGTTCTTGTGCTCAATTATAGTCAGGAATGGCCTTTTAGCACAGGTGAAAAAATTAAAAAGACCAGAAATCAGAGGAGACTGTGAGAATAACTGAACTTCTAGGTACCAGGCTCCACTTGTTTCACAGTTGAAATTTATCTAACCTTTAAAAATGTCATGCTACATTATCAAAACTATTCCAGATCATAGAAAAATGAGAAGCTTCTCAATTCACTTTATGTTGCTTCCATAATATTAATACCCAAACCAAAAAGACAGCACATAAAGTTATAGATCACACTAATAAAGCCGCAAAAACTCTAAATAAAATATTAACAAATTTAAATCCAGGAAAGATTAGAACATGATGACAAAAAGAATTTATTCTAAGAATATAGGGATGGATTAGCTTAAAGAAGAAATCTGTTAATAATACATTTCATTACAACAAAAATTGAAGGAGAAAACCCATGTAATTTTACAATAAGGTACCAAAAAGATGACTCCCAGGTTTCTGGCCTGCTGGAGCCATTTACTGAAATGGGGAAGACTGTCAAAGGAGAAGCTCTGGTGGTAGAGGGAAGAGGCTGTACACAGTTGTGGTGGTGATACTCCTTGAAACTCTTCCCATGAAGAGGTGGAGACTAATTCCTCAATAATCTTGAATAGAGACTAAGTGACTCACTTCTAACAGCCTGAATGTGGCAGATGTGACACTGTGACTTTTGAGGCAATGTCACAGATTCCATTTGGCTTTCTCTCAGAATGCTTGTTCTTAGAAGCCAGCCTCCATTCAGTGAAGAGCCCAGGCCACAACAAGAGGCCACATATAGTTGTTCTGGCCAACAGCCTCAGCTGAGGCCCTAGCATCAGCCAGCAAATGTGTGAGTAAGGAAGCCTGCAATTACCTCCAGTCCCAGAGTCACCATCAGACACAATCACATGAGACCCTAGCAGAGAACTTCATAATGGAGCCCAGTTCCCCCCAGACCATGAGAATTAACAAGAATAAGTGATTGTTATTATACTCCATTAGGTTTGACGTAGTCTGTTAAACAGCAATAGCAACAGTAGCCACAACAAAGGGATTGCAATTTCACTCTCAGCATCTTCCATCATAGAATGATTAACTTAGCATTACTGGGAAAATACAAATTGTGACCAGAGAAATAAATGAGGGTAGTTCTTGAGAATGACCTGCAAGGATGAGGTGAACAGTAGCAAGCAGTAATCACTGCCTTGTATTCCATGCCTACACATGGAAATATTACCATGTGTAGGGGGGACATTATGTGTACGCTTCACCTCCATTCACATGTACTTACCCCAGTCTCACTCATATTCATCATTAATAATACCTTGTTTATGACTATATAAGTAAACACACACACATATGGGTATGTTTATATATTCATGTGTGTATGCATTATATGTGTGCATGAATATATATGTATATATGGTTATTTCTTCCAAAAGTTATATGGCTAGTCCACTGGGAAGGGATTCTAATAAGCATAAGAAAGTTTAACAAGCTACACTTTTAAATTAATTTTTAAAACAATGAGACAGGTAATCTATGAACTATTTTATAAACTATCTTTAGAAAAACCTTTTTTAAAAAAAATCATGAAACCGAAGAAGCCCATTAACAGACTTGATAATTACACAAAAATTACACAGTTTTTACCATACTGGTAAAAACAAAACAAAAAATCGAGCTATTAAAAACATTACTAGTTGTTTCATACTAAAAACAACAACACCTGAAGTTGCAGGTACTTCCACAGTAATACTGCTATAAGGTGGAGGAGAAGAGTCAGTCTCAAGTCCAGATGCTGAAGGAGCAGCCTGCACATTTTGTGGTGTTGGGTTTGAAGTTGACGGCTGCTCTACAGCAGATGATTCTGAATTATCCTCTTCATTGTGAAGCTAAGAGAACAAAGGAAAATGAAAACATTAATGTGAATCAAATTTAAAAAAAAATCTTAAAGATCGTTTCAGGCAAAGAATCATTTTTTAGCTAAAAACAAGGTAAAATAGCATTTAAAAAGATGAACAAAATTTTTAAGAGACATAATCAGTCATTAAGAAGTTTAGAATTTTTATAGTTTCTTTACAATAAGGATGAAGTTCAAATTGTTAGGATTTATAGAGGAAAAAAGTCATGATTACAAATAGATTCAAGTTCTCTCAATCCTACAATAAATATTGTCTACCACGTATCAATCACCGTGTACTGCAAAGAAAACTCCTAACACAACCACAATACCATATCTATTACACTAGTATCTAAAATAACTGGAAATGTAAAATGTATTAATGAAACAGAATAACAATATATATACATTCCAAAAATGTGGAATACTGTGAGGAGGTTTTCCCAAGTATCAAAAGAATTACTAATAAAGCAAAATAAGTCACTGTGCACATAAAATTCTGAAAAACGTCCATTACAACAAATTCATTGAAAGTTCAATAAATGCTAGATAATATATTGAGATCTCTATCACTTAACTCATTCAATCCTCACAACAAGCCTGTAAGATAGAGACTATTAGACTGTTATCCCCATCTGACAGATTAAAAGAAAAAAAGAAAAAAAAACCAAACCAAACCAAACCAAAACCACCCCAGACGTGTAGAGACTTAGAGTAACTTGCCAAACATCACAACAGCTAGGAAGGGTAAAGCCACGAATCACACCCAAGCAGTAGGGCTGCACACCTCTTACTTCATTTATATGGAAGGAAGGAAGGAAGGAAGGAAGGGAGGAAGGAAGGGAGGAAGGGAGGGAGGGAGGGAGGGAGGGAAAGAAATTTTGTCACAGAGCAAATCTGTGTGTTGTGATATAATGCATTTTTGGATTTTAGAAAGAATAGGCGAATTATTACTCCACTTTCTAGGAGCTTTGATAAACTTATTTTCTCTGTACCTCAGTGTCTCCATAGGTAGGTTCTGAATGTAACCAAAATCCTCAAAGAATTGTAAAATAATATTTGAAAATCATCTAGCATAATGCCTAACACACAGAAGGCATTTAACAAATACTAGTTCCACCCTTCTTCCCTTTTATTTAATATACTTTATTTTATAAACTCAAAAACAGAAATTATGTGGTACTCTGTCAGTCCAATAAGTAGTCACTCACTCGCCTCTAGAGAATTTCTTTAAATATGCCAAGTAAAACAGGAGGTCAATTTACTTCACTGCTGTTTGCATGTGTCTTGGTAAGCGATCACACTAGCAAAACACTTTTGGGGGTTCATAAAGGTATTATAACTTTTAATAAAACAGTATAAACAAACCTAAAATCATCTCAAGTTTAAGAAGACAACTTTTTCCATAACACTATGGACAAAAAATGTTGCCTGCCATTCCAGTAAACAATGAATGTTGCCCACCATCAAATCATCAGCCACTGCAGCCAACCCCACACAGTGCACCCTGAGGGGAACTCAGGATGGAGAAAAACAGGATACTGGCCCTACATAGTTAGGAAGCATATCTAAAGAACAATTTCAATAAGCCCAGACTCTTGCATCTCCGCATACATAGAAAAGCCCTGAAATCATTAACTTAAGATGTCTGTTTTGTGTGATCAGCAGTAATCTTCTCATGTCCTACTACTTCCCCCTACCACCCCAGCAAAAACTCCAGTGTATCCCTGTGCTCTTTGCAACAGCACCTCAGAGCTATCTGAGAGGCTGTCTCCTGGGCTATAATCCTCAGTACGGTCCTCAAATAAAACATAAGTCGCAATTTTTAGGTTATGCGTTTTTCTTCAGTCGACAGCACCAAAGTTTATACAATGACATCCACTCACAGAAACTGAATTCTAAGGTCAAATAAGCATAAAGTCAACTCTGTATGAGCTTTTACATTTATTTACTTGCAGCACTTTTCCAAGTAGGCACTAAATGAGCACCCTCTTGACTAGCAACACTCTGCCCTGGTGTCACAAAGCATCTTCTATGTTTCCCATTACAAGGCACCCAGGAGAATTCCCAATGTAGTCATCTTTGACCACACTTTTAAGAGCAAAAATGTCAGATGAACAAGTTAAGGCAAATAAAGTACAAATAAATACTTAGTATATACTTAGTAATTTAGAATATATTAGTATATTTAGTATATATAGTAATTAGTATTACTAAACAAATAATAATGGTGTCAAAAAAGAGGAAGCCACTTTTCCATATCTACTATTAATACCGCAAATGTAGATGGAATGTACTAAAGAGAAAATCCTATGTGACAAACAACTCTCCTCTAGTTCCTCACAAGAAACACCCCTACCACATCAAATATACAAATATGCTCCCCAGAATGACCAACTCTCTTCTTAAACCTGTCAAAATATATTCAAATAACTACAATAAAAAGAATAACTACAGATACTTTTACATATGATCTCAGAAGTAAAGCTTTGGAACTTATAAAACACACCAATTTATTTCAACTGCCTTACCTAACACCTCCAGTTTTGTTTTTACAAAATTATAATATAGGGGACTTCCCTGACAGTCCAGTGGTTAAGACTCCGTGCTCCCAATGCAGGGGTACGGGTTCGATCCCTGGTCAGGGAACTAAGATCGGGCATGCCACACAGCACGGCCAAAACATATATACATATATATATATATATATTACAGTGAACAGTTGCTCTGTGTTAACAGTAAAACCCAATAACTCAGTCAACAATCTCTACCCACTGTAGCATAGAACTTCCAATTTACTTTAAATGCAACACTGTATTTTGATATCTTTGGTGTCTCCATAAATTAACCGACTGTGTGATGAGACAAAATTATTTTTAAGGAAGGACAAGAAAAATTTTAACATAAAAATTTTTCTGCCATTTGAGGCACTACCCCCTCCCCTTTAGTGTGCACTGTGCATCTGCACTATACGTTAACTAGATCCCCTTAGAAGACGCAGGAATGCCTGCTCACTCAAAAAAATTAATTTCCATCTGGTGCCAGCAAGGTAACTCCTTAGGAGATAACATTCCTTTCTCAATTCTGTAACGAGTCACAATGACCCCACTACTCACCTTGTTGGACTATGTAAACTGTCAATATGTTACTTTGTCTCAAAAACTTATATAACTGTGCTTTGACCTCTAACCGGCAACAGCCCTAGGAGCTTTCTGAAAGACTGACTGTCTCCCGGTTATAATCCTCAGACTGGCTCCAATAAAAATTTCCATTTTGTTCTTAGATTGACTATTGTTTAATTTTTTCGACATTTGATTGCCTTTTAACTAAGTTCTTACAAGGGTTCAAATTAAGTTACATGTTTATCAAATTAGACAATGCCAATTTGTAGAAATTTTTCCTTAATCATGCTGCTATGTTGTTAAATGGTTCTATTTTACATTCTATAACAATTACCTAAACAGCAAAAAAAAAGAGGGGGGAGGAGTGGGGTGGGACCTACATATATTCAGTAATGAACCAGGCTCTGTGTCCCATCCACACATCACTTCAAAAGTTATCTTCCCAGGGAATTCCCTGGCGGTTTCACTGCAGAGGGAGCAGGGTTCGATCCCTGGTCGGGGAACTAGGATCCCGAAAGCCAAAAAAAAAAAAAAAAAAGAAAGTTCTCCTCCCAGCTTGTCCTATTTACGAGCCTCCTGGAAAAAAATGTGGGCAATAGCATGTGAAAATTAAAATATCTTTCATCTAGTGACCAGGGTGATGAAAAGTTGCACACTAAACCATAGTTTTTAGTCCGAAGGGTAAAAGGATGACAAGAGGGCTTTGTTAAATGTATCTAGCTATCTCTAGTTTTTATAGATGTATATTAAGTATTTTTAATGATAAGGAAACTGTAATCATTATGATTAGCTAGCTGGAGGTCTAGCCTTCCTGTGTATAAACTATAGTTTCTTTTACTTTAATTGGCGTGTCTCCTATACATATCCCTTTATTCTATTTTAAGGTGATAAAATATTAATGTAATAACTAGAAACTTTATTTTTGAGAAGCTAGAGATCTCATTGAATGTTTTCTAAACATACCAAGATGAGAATTATGGACATGCAATCAAGTGTTGTTTAGTGAACAGTGCCCTGTACCAGGGCCTGGTAGGTTAGCCAGTTGTATGGTCTTTTTTTCACCTTTCTTCTCATTTCTTTTCTCTTCTTTTCTGTTTCAATTTGGGCACAGAAATTGAACTACAGGGCAGAACTGTAAGATTTTGGGGAAATAAAAAACGAGCTATCTCTAAAGTTGTTTTTTTAAAAAAGTTTCTAAAGAACTAATATATGTTGTATACTGCCATATTCTGACTACATTTATTACCAAAGGGCAAAACTGGGGAGAAGAGTTAGTAGTTGCAAGGAGATAAATTTTAGCTCAATGAGAAAATTTAAAAATTTTTAGTTAGAACTTTTTAATTTTTAGAGTACTAGCTTTTCTGTGGGGCAACAAATCCTTTCAGGCAGATTTTGGATGACTATCTGGCAAGACCGTTTTATAACTAGGATGACCATACAGCTGTTTTCCCCAGGACAGTCCCACTTTACACCTGTTGTGTCACAGCCCCACTCAATTTAGCATTTTCTCCACCCCGTTCATTCTCAAAAAAATTGTACGGTCGGTCAACTGACATATAATGGGATTCTTGCCCTTTGTACAAAATTAGTAGATGACAAAGGTTCCTTCTGACTCTAAGATAACACGATTCTAGAAAAAGACCTCTGGTAGCCTCTATCATTCAATGTTGCCTTATCTAACACCTGATTTAGAGAAGCAAACAGATATGTGTTGCAGTAAAATCAATCTGTAGAGTCAAGTTACTCATTTTAGTCACCCAAGAAGAAAGTAAGCTACCTTATCTATGCTCCTAGGGATAAGGTGCTAAGAAATTTCTACAAACAGCCCAAGTGTTAAAACCAATAGCTCAGAAGATAGAGTCCCACAAAACAGTGCTGCTTAGCAAAGGGAGCTAGATTTTCTACCAATAACACTGAATTACAGCAGTCGTCCTCATACACACACATACCATTAAGCAAATGAACAGAATCTTCTTAATTTGAGGTTTACTCCCCACCAAATTTTTTCCACTAAACTTTTGCTGTCTCTGGATACCTTTCTTCTAATGAGAACTAGCCTATGATAAAGCAATGATTAGCAAATGATTCGAAAATGATACAAATGATTAGGAAAGAGTGCATAAGCAACAAGTAAACATTAAAGGAAAAATATTTACCGTGCCTAATTTTCAGCTTCTTCTTTTGAAAGTACAGAAGTTTGGTTACAGTTTTATATTTCATAATATAATACAGGCATATTTCTGCTGGTAAAAACCTTTCTTGTTAGTATGAGAGAATATCATTATTTCATGGTGTTCTACAAAGAGCACAGTGGGCTTCAGATGCTCTGTCACCTGAACAAGTCTGCAAAACAACTGTTAAAAACCAAGTATCATCAGATATTTTATCAAGACACAACGAAGTGTCTTTTAAACAAAAAGGATTCTTACTTCATTATTAAACTGTTACTGTCTGCTCATGATATGTCAACTGAAAGAAAGGTGTAAAAGACTATGTACAGTATAACTGAGTTTTTTTAAATAATAAGAGAGAGATAAACACAACAATAAAACTTTCTTTTAAAAAAGCTATTTCCTACAAATTCCAAAAAAAATAAATAAATAAGAGATTATTTGTGTAGTACATATAGGCAATCAAAATTTCTGGAAGGATACACTAGAAACAGCAAAGAGCTGCAGGTGGGGAAGAGATTTCATCATTCTCTACTATTCGATTTTTCACCCTAAACATAAATCTCTTTGAATTTTTAAATTTTTAATAAATCAAACCAAAATGCAAAAGTCCTCTAATTTCTGGTTTGGCATGTCTCACAGGCAACAATGTTAAGGTAAACACTATATCCTAAGATAAAAAAGCTTTTTCCACATAAAATGTAATATCATTATAATAGCTTCCCTGGGGTTATGTATATACAACTTTCTATTAAAAATGACACAATCTGAAACTGTAACCACAGGAAAAATATATGTGAAGAACGCAAATGAGGAACTGTATCTGTTTTTTTAAAGGAAAAATTGAGAGGGATAATTAATGGGGCAACAGAGTGATTAAAGAACATAAGACCAAATTTATATTGGCACACTAGACAGTTCTTCTGAGCTTCTGACCTAGATATGCACTCATTAATTCATTTCTTAAAACAACATTAAACATAATCACATACTAAAAAGGGGCTCTAGGCTCTTTATGTACAATTCTTTTCCTCCCATACTGCACTGCCTAGTTGACTTCTACACACAGTTCAGGTCTTAGCTTAAAATCAAGTTCTCGGACTTCCCTGGTGGCGCAGTGATTAAGAATCCGCCTGTCAACGCAGGGGACACAGGTTCGAGCCCTGGTCTGGGAAGATCCCACATGCCACGGAGCAACTAAGCCTGTGCACCACAACTACTGAGCCTGAGCTCTAGAGCCCGCGAGCCACAACTACTGAGCCTGTGTGCCACAACTACTGAAATCCGCACGTCTAGAGCCCGAGCTCCGCAACAAGAGAAGCCCCCGTTCGTCGCGACTAGAGAAAGCCCGCGCAGCAACGAAGACCCAACGCAGACATACATACATACATACATTTTTTTTAAAAAATCAAGTTCTCAAGAAAATCTTGCCTATCTCTCAAAAGTCGATTAGGATACAATCTTAAAGCACCCTGTTCTTTAGCACACTTATTACAATAGCAATTATTTATGTGATCATTCATTTACAATCTGTTTTCCCAGCTAAAGTAAGAGCTCTACAAAACTGGAGGTTATGTCTGTCTTGTTGAACACTACAAAAATAAGCTCCAAAGTATTTGGAATCAACTTTGGTTAAAATTAAAAGAACATGCAATATAGGTCACCAGTCACAACAGTATAAAATGGAAAGACTGGAGAAATAACCTTGCTATAACCCAAGTACTTTGAAGTCTCTAACAGCTAGTTATTACCTTAGTAAGTTAATGGAGAAAGAGTTAGAGTATATTTACGTCCCAATGACCTCCAAGGAACCAAGAAACCAAACAGATGGGATAAAGATCTTACATAAATTGCTATTTTCAGAAGAATTCAGCCTCCAGTTAAATTCCTTTTTATATGCTAAAACTGCAATGTAAATCGGCTAGATCCTAAGATTCTCTCTTTGAATACAAAGTGCTCTATATGGTACACTCATTAGTCGTGTTCATAGTCCTTTAATTAAATGACAAATACTTGATCTTATTCTTAAATGTTTATATCAACAGAAAGATACACTTTTCAAAATTCTATTTAGCTTACTCAGATCTTACCTAAGAAAATACATATTTACAAATCTGCCCTCTAATTATGCCTCTTTAGCAATAGGTCAATAAGATCTTAACACAGATTATCATAGTCCAAGGGAAAAAATGAGAGAAAAGAAAAAAAAGAAAGGAGAAAAAAATATTTGAGTGCTGGGCTGGCAGTTTCTCATACTTTCGTTCATCTAAGGCTGTCTGTCTACAGGGCACTGCTCCCTGTCATCCCCCATTTACCTCCTCGGTCTCCCCCTAATTTCTCAATCTAGCACACATGAATTGAGCATGAAAAGACCATAATGTATGCCATAACTGTCTATATATTTCATCATAGGAAGATGTTCTGCTTCAGCCTCACCTGTCGTGGTTTTATACCAAAATATGTGTGTTACATAACATATTTTAAGTTTACTTTTAAAAGACTGCATTTTTCAAATCTGGCCAGTACTTGGGTTTTTGTCCTCTACAACTCAAGCAGTTTTTTGAGGTGTATTTATTGATGATCACGCTGTGGTCTTAAGCAATTAAGTTACCTGTGGCAGACATGTGATTGTCTCCCTCAAATCCCTTCCATCCCTCTTTCATTACAGATTCACAGTACTGTGGGTGGGACTGCACCCACCCTGCTATCTACGCTGGTCAGGATCATTTTCTCCTTTGGCACTGCAACTGCTTCCCAGCCAGCCTGGCCCTCCTCCTGGGCTGGGTGCCTGTGTCAAAGGTGGGCAATAAAATAAGCTAAGACTATCCACTTAGAGGACATAGAAAACTGCTGTGGAAATAATGATACAGAGCAATTCCAGGGTTTAAGATTTCCTTAATTGGTTTGGGGACCATAATTTAGAAACCCCGATGGAGAAGGTGCCCCTACGCATTTTTTATAAGCAGAAGAAAATTTTAATGATAATGTTTGAATTTACAAAACTATTCAAACCCTGAGTTTTCAAAATAGCTCAATGTTCTGATTTTTATAAGCTAACATACTGGTATTTGTAAAGAAATAAATGTTCCCTGCCATTCCAGTTCTACAAGGATAAAGCCATTAGCTACTGCCGTGGCCCAGGGACAGCGCACCCTGAGGGGGGATTCAGGATGGTGAAAAACAGGAAACATTCTGTGCTTTGGAATATACTGGCCCTTAGATAGTTAAGATACATATCTAAGAAAACATTTCAAATGACCTCAGATTCTTGCATCTTCCCATACACAGAAAAGCACCAAAATCATTCACTTCAGATGTCTTCTTTGTGCTTAGCAGTAATCTTTTTATCTTGACTACATGGTTTTCCCAGCAAATAAAGTTCATAGGCATCCTGGCTCCTCCCTTACCTCTTTGGAGCAGTTCCTCGGAGCTGAGAGGCTATCTCTCAGGCTATAGTCCTCAGTAAGGTCCCTGAATAAAACTGAACTCACAACATTTATGTCGTGTGTGTTTATTTCAGTCAACATATCCTATCCAACATAAGCAATGATAAATATAATGACAATGGCAACTTGTAATGAAAGGTTCTTTTCTGTTTCCATAATCAAATTAAATAAGGACCCTTTGACAGATTCTCCAGAAAGTTTTTTACCTGCATGCACCAAAATAAGTCAGGAAATGTCATAACTGGTAAAGTTTAAAAAGCAAAATTGGCTGAAGAGTATACTTCATAATGGAGAAGTGAATCTCAGATATTAAAGTATAGTAATAATATTAAAATAAGCCCCCTTCTAGCAATCAAAATCTGAACATTCAAGAGGTTTTAAAAGCTAAACTATTCAGGCACCAGAATAAAAAACAAGAACTAGTAAACTCTAATTGCAACCATTTCCTTCCAGGAAACTATCAGTTCCAAGTTTGTGCTGTACTTCATGAGGCCCTAGAAGCTTAGAGACCCTTTAATTAGATCTGGGAATATTATTACCTTCCTAGTTAGATCATATGCATGTGAAATTTAGGAAGTATGCTTTATTTATCGCGGTATCCCCTAAAACAGGTAGCAGAGTTTAGGACACAGAATAAGCTTCACATTAAATATGCAGTCCCCTAAGCCTCCCAGAGTTTTTCTTCTACCAAAAGGCAAGAGACAGCTTGGTCAAGTAATGGATGCACTGAACATCTCAAGATCAATAATCACAACTCATATATTCTATGATTCCCATGGTGTTTTTACACATAGTAGAAACCTAAAATATTTAATCATTCAACTTTTGCAGGCAATCACTGTAACTTAATAAGTAAATATTTGTCCCCCAAAGCTTTCTGAATTAAACTAACGGTGTTTTCCAAAAACCATAGATAACTGAATTAATACATGCTAAAGAAGAATATAAATTCCATCCCCACATCACCCAAGTTTTTAGAGTAACTACTCGAGACATTCTTACCACAGCTAGACAAGACAGTCAATAGTAAAGAAAGCCACAAAAATCACAAAGAGCTGTCCCCTCCTATCACAAAATCAAAGAGCTGGCAAGGCTAGGTCAATGCATAAACTACCTGAGACTCTTTACACACTGAAGAAAGAAGCATCAGTGACTTTGAGCACAGAACAGTAATAAATGTTCACACAAAGGACTTTTATCCGTCAAAAAGTAGTTTACTATTAAAGAATATAGATACAAAAACCAAAAACAGGTCACAACAGGGGTGACCTTTTGATATAAGTTAATAATAATGAAGACTCTAGGAAAAACATTTTATTAGACAAAAGAAATGAAACAACAGCACACAGGAAGAACATAAATTATTAATTTAAAAAGTAAATATTTCTAATAATTAAAGCAGCAAAAATGGTGTGTTAGAAGCCGAACTACTGCTAGTAAGAATATATATTCATTCAACCACCTTGAAGAGCAATTTGGCAATTCCTAGTAAGGCTGAAGGTGTGTAGGACCCAATAATTCCACTTGCAAACGTCAATACTAGAAAACACTTGCACATAAAGAGGCACATACAAGAATGCTCATGGTAGTACTATTTGCAATAGTGAGACACTGATAACAACTGTCTGGTCAGCACAAAATGAATAAATATTATTCCACGATTGTAACACAATTCATTTTAAACTTATGAATTAGACCTACATGAGTCATCATAGATAAATCTTTAAAACACGGTAAGTGAATAAAGCAAGCTGAAAAAGTATAAAATAGTAAAATACTGTAACAAATACATGCTAACGTCTGTTATCTCCACAGTGCATATAGAACTATCTTTTACATCATTTTCTATACTTTCCTTTATGCTTGAAATGTTTCATAGTTTTAATATTTACATTAAAAAAAAAAAGCTGGCTAGCCAAGTTGTCTTCCATGTATAAAGTATACATAGCATCCATGAGTCCTTGGGAAAAACTACTCCATGATGAAAACCAGGCAATCAGAAAATTAAGCAAATAAAAAGTAAATAAGGAGAAAAGCAATGAGAAAAGATATGGTGGTTAGCACTGAGTCCTTTCAAAGACAGAACTAATGCTAAACATTGAGCTAAAGACTAAATAAATAGCCGCTGGCAAACAGACAGCAAACCTGAAAAAGTAAAAATATAAGCAACATAAAAATCAGGAACTGGGGAAAGAAAACATGAGAGAAAGTATTAGTACTACTCACCTCATCTTTCATAGCAGGGATTTAATCTCTAATATCTAAAATCAAAACATGAGGTCTTAAAAATTACTCCAATTTCTTACTGATTTTTATACTCTTAATTTTAGTGAAATCCTACAGAACCTAACAACTCTGTGGTAAAGAAACCTTTATCTAGAATTCAGCAGTTCTTTAAGGATTTTTTCCTTGCTGTTAAATTCAAACAAAATTGTATTTTGTATTCTCATTTTAAAAAAATAGAATAAAAAAAAAAAAATAGAATAGTGGGACTTCCCTGGCGGTCCAGTGGTTAAGACTCCACGCTTCCACTGCAGGGGGCATGGGCTCGATCCCTGGTCTGGGATCTGATCCCGTATGCCATGTAGTGCAGACAAAAAAAAAAAAAAGAGAGAGAGAGAGATAGAGAAAAAAAAAAGAGTATTATCCTTTTCTTATTATATTATTCCTGTCCATAAGCACAAATGGAAATGTGTTCACCAAATGTCAACATAATTTATTTCTGGTTGGTAAGATTTGGGTGCCTAGATTGCTTCTTTTCGTACTTACACTGCCTGTATTTAAAAAAATAAGTATATATCACTTTTTATAAAAATATACTTTAGCCTAGTAATTCTCATTTTAAGACTACATCCAAAGAAACTAATCAGAAACTTAAAATAGGATTTCTTTGTAAAGCTGTTCATCGTAGTGTTATAAAAATGGAAAACTGGAAACAATCTATTCATCCAAAATAAAATAAACATACTGTATCAATATAATAGAATCCTATATATACATTTAAGGTGGTGTTTCCAAAGGATACTTAATGAAATAGGAAATGCTCATGATACAGTGTTAAAGAAGTAACAAAACTGTGTGTGTGTGTAAATCATATATTATTCATATTATTTTAAATAAGATGAACTGTTAGCAGTTTCAAAATGATTGTAACAGACAAATGGGTAGCATGGGTGCTTGAAAACTGTACTTTGTTGGTTTTTTTTTTTAACTTTTCTGTATTTTTTCTAAGTTCTCTAGAACAGAGATGAAAGAAAGTACGAAACAATCTTTTTTTGTTCTCAATGTAGGACATATGTGATAAAGAGATTTCCATCTATGCTTATAGGAATAAGTTTCTCCAAGTTAGAAAACTGACATTTATAAAATTGCTCAATGACACTAAAAATGAAAGAAAATCACCACAGACTTTATATCCATTCAATAACCTTTTATAATCATTCTTGTCTTTACAAGAAAAGAAAGGTACATAAACCCAGATAGATGATGCTTGTTATTTTCCATCAACCAGTTAACAGTACTAACACATAAAGTAATACCAGCATGTAACCATTTGAGTGTGATGATATTCTAGTGAAACCCATTTGGAGGTCAAAATAATTCATAAAGGCTTTTTCTTTGTCTCTTTCCCACCTATAACAAGAGTTTTCTTCATGGTGCCCTTCTGTCTTAACTAGTTGTTAATCACATTATATATGTGTCTACATAATCTATTTTCACAGTCAGTAATATCATCTATTCCTTAGAACTTCAATGAGGATGGCACACCAACATTGTGAGCAACACACCACCAATGTTCCAACTGCTTTATTCTATGCCCAGCTGATACAAAACCTCCACAAACTTTCCACAAACAACTCTGAGAAAATGCGCATTAAGCACTCAGCAGAGCAGCAGTAAGCTACTGTGGCGATAACTGTGGTATCGGTCACCATTCTTCCACTGCAGCCCTACATATAAAGCATAGACAGCGCTTCCTCTATCCAAACTAAACTTTAGAAAGCAGATACATTCACATTATCTAACTGCTATATGGTAGGAAAGTGCAAAAATGATAGGGACTTGTCACAAGGACATAGAGCAGAGAGTCAAATCTGGGATGATCTGAGCCTCAAAATGATGATAGTATGAGATTATAATCAATAGAATAAAATTAAAATCCATGAATTCATACTAATATAAATGAATAAATAAACTGGAGGCTACAGGAGTTCTTCCTTATAGAATCCTACATAATAAATGCAGAAGAAATGACAGAATTAGGAAATCACCATTTGACAACCATCGTTACAACTCTTTCAGGTAATCATAAACAGTGAGTTCTAAAACCAATGGGCGAAAGTATAATTTTTTAAAGGACCTTTGTGGGGTATACTATAAAATAACTGATACGAATCTTTCCAAAACATTAATATAATCCATGACAAATAAGATTAAAGAATTGTTCCAGATTAAGGAAGACAAAAAGACACTAACTAAGCACAATAGCTAATCATGGACTAGATCCTAATCTAAAAATAAGTTTTTTCTTTTGCTATAAAAGACACTAATAGGGAAACTGGTAAAATATGTTTATAGATTACAGTATTGCATAAATGTCATTGATTTTGATAACTGCACAATAGTTTGTAAAAGTATGTCGTTTTTAGAAAATATACACTGAAATATTTAGATGTAAAGGGATAACATGTCTGCCACTCATTTTCAAATGCTTCAGAAAAAAATATAGCGTATGGGTATATATACACATATATACAAAGAAAATATCACAAAGCATATGTGATAAAACGTCAACATTTGAGGAAACTGGGTGAATGGTGTACAGGAAATCTTTGTACTATTTTTTCCACACTTTTCTGTAAGTCTAAAATTAAAATTATTTTAAAATAAAGTTAAAAAAACAAAATGCTATATGGCAAGAAAATAGAAAAAAAATATGTTGTATTAGCAAACAGATTAACTTAAAACTCTACAATCCCAGCTTCTAACTTCTACTCTATCACTAGAGACCTATATGATCATTAAAAACCTCTACACCTTCAGTCAGTTTACAGAATGATTTCTCTACATTTAGTCAAAATCCTAGTCTCCCTGGATGGCACTACATCCCTCAAAAGCCTCTCAAACGCGAAATGTTAATCCTCACACCATCCCCCCTTATCTGGAAACAAGAAGACAAAGAAAATGTTCTTGGATACAGCCAATGCTAGATCAAGAGCCTTTCTTGAAATTCATACTGTCTATACAGCCTGCCAGACTTTCTCTCATCCTGCTCTTAGTATTTACAAGGGTCTAAATCATTCCCCAGTGAGTAAAACTTACAAGCCAGCCCCCTACCTCCAATATCATCTCCTCTACCTTAATTCCTACTATAATACAAGACAGCTAAACCAACTTAACACTTCAGCTATGAAACAGGAAGCAATAATATGCAAAGTTGAATGGTCTAGTAACTCCATCAGTTCTCTACTTCTCTGACCTGAGAGTCATCTAGAACTGCTTCTACTAGAAACTATTAGATTTCTACCTCTTAATTCCTGGTCACAACCTCCTGGCCTTTTTCACTCCCTTACTTCCACTAAGTCTATTCCTTGGGCCCTCCATTTGCTGCCACCTGGTTTACTTTCTATCCTATGTAGCCTGGACTATAAAGTGAAAAACTTGCATGACACTCACCCTCAATTTCCTAGTTCCCATATCCTCTGCCACAGCTACCCCAGCGACACCCAGTTTGGGATGAGTCTAACTGTCTACTATCTCCTGGGAGAAGGAGAGAAGCAAATCCCGTAACTGTATAGACGGGCGCCGAGTACAAATTTAGTTTCCAATTCCAGCAGGGCCATCAGAACTAGTCATCACCATGGCAGGCGCTTCAGCTCCGCCACTCTTCTAGCGCCCGCTTCCAACCATGGAACTCTCAGTCCAAATCTTTGCCTCCTACTTCTCAGAGGAAAACAGGGTTTCAAGCAAAAACTCCTTCAGTTTCTCTCCCCTGAAGCTCTAAATTTAGCGTACGGCTTCCACTTATATTCTTTACTCCTAAATGCCAGATAACTGTACAGAGAAGATCCTGCCTCCCAAAGGATTGTTTGTTTGTTTTTTCTTTATGATATGTCTCTCCTTTCTTTTCTCCACTAACTTCTTTCTCTCTGCCCACATGTATATTTTATTCATACCATACTTAGAAAAAACCTGCCCCCAGCTAAAATTTAAATTTTTATCTTGTGCTTTTTGAACTATTTCCATCTCGTCCTTCTTTTCCTTCAATGACAAACATCCTAGAGAAGAAAAAAAAAAAATCTGTGCACTTCTAATTCCCATTTCCTACCCAATCCATTACCATCTGGCTTTCACTCCAACAGCTCTTACAAAGAACAATGACCTTCTTTCTAATTGTTAGATCCAAAAACCTATTCATCCTATCAAACATCTTGAATACAGTCGTCCCCGGATATCCTGGTATTTATTCCAGGACCCTCCACTCCCACCCTGCAGATATGGAAGGCCCACAGGTGCTCAGATCCCTACATAAAATGGCATAGTACAGTCTGTCCTCCATATCCGCAGATTTCAGAACCCAAGAATGCGGAGGGTATGGTGTACATTCAACACAGTTGAGTGTGATTCTAATTGGTTTTTCTTTAGTTGCCAGCGAAGTATTCCCTCTGGTTTTCCTCCTACCTTTTTTATTTTAAGATTTATTATTTATTTATTTAATTTATTTTTGGCTGCGTCAGGTCGTAGTTGCGGCACACGGGATCTTCGTTGCAGCGCGCGGGCTTCTCTCTAGTTGTGGCGTGAGGGTTTTCTCTCTCTAGTTGTGGCGTGCAGGCTCCAGAACGCATGGGCTCTGTAGTTTGTGGCACGCAGGCTCTCTAGTTGAGGCACGCAAGCTCAGTAGTTGTGGCGCGCAGGCTTAGTTGTCCCGCGGCATGGGGGATCTTAGTTCCCTGACCAGAAATCAAAACCGCGTCCCCTACATTGTAAGGAGGATTCTTTACCACTGGACCACCAAGGAAGTCCCTGGTTTTCCTCCTACCTCTGACTATTCATTGTTTCTTTTGTAGGGGTCCTTACTTTCCTCTGCCAACTTTAAAGAGTCTTAGCATAAACTGAATCCAGAGCTGTGGGTACTGCCTCTTACACAGAGAGTAGACTGAAGCTCCAGTCTATGTCATTAATTAGTTTGATTTAGTTTCATTTGCAAGGGCATAAGGCAACTAATCCCATGTAATACTGTTAAAGTTACTATCACAAGCATTCATTTGTCATTTAAAAAATTACTATAGTGTACTGTCTAGTTTGATTTCACATTCTTTTAGATAATCAAGTAGTTGCTAAATGAACAGAAGATAGTTTGATGCCAAAAAATCTAAATTTAAGTTATAGATATACCACCTCCTGTGTAACCCTGACTGAGTCTTCGAGCCTCATCTTCTTTCTGCGATTCATTCATTTTCATTCAGTCAGCCAGTTATCAGTCGCTCAACCAATGGTTACTAAATGCCTAATACAGTATGGGTGTAGGAAATAGGTGCAAATCCCAACCCATCAGTCCCTAGAACTTCTAAATTCTAACAACTAGGAGTTCTGAGGCAAGGGCATAATACAGTGCGACTAGATCAGCAACAGGGGGAATAAAGAAAATAAAAGTTTGCATATTGTATCACAGGTAAACCAGGGAGCCAACACCAGCAAGGACCAGGCCTGAAATACCAACTTTCTTCAGAGTTAGTTTTGTCCTTTCCTCAGCAAACACAGAGACGCTAAGAACAGAATCCTCAAGCAAAACTAAATACAGTAATATCAATTACCAAGACATGCTGTTGTTGATTAGTCACCCAGGAAGCACAGAAAATGCCAAGATGCCATTGGCGGCAATAGTCAAAGGGTTCATCCATCAAAGTGTTCCATGCCAAAGCAAACCCTCAAAAATTGGCTGATAAAAGTAAATACATAATCTGAATAATTTCATAATATCAAAAGCTAAATACATATACAAATACACACACACTCTCTCTCAAAAAGTTGACATTCATGTGCCCCTAAACTGATTTCTTTATTTCTGTATAAATACTTATTCTCATGTTAAAATGATCACTATAATGCCATATTTCTAAAGGTACTTATCAATAAAAAAAAGAAAAAAAACACTGTTACACCAAGATTTTCCACAACACTTGACACGACTGACATTTTCTAGTAAAAATTTACACACACGTGAATTCATTACTGCATGGATTTGCACTAGGAGCAAAGATGCACAAGACAAAAATATGTTATAACTTGTGCCTTTGAAGAAACCAGAGCGAAAATACTATCCAGAGAGAAACTGGATAGGTGGTCCCATATGGTACTCAAATTCCAACTGTCAGCAAACCCATCTCAGCACACGTAATAAAACGAATTTACCAAATACTTTTGGAGGGGGAGAAACTCTGGTAAACTACGTTTTTAACTTTACCTTTTTAAAGACTGGATTTTCCAGTCTTTAAGAGAAGCCTTAAATGTTTTAGCATACTAAAACATTGATAAATGTTAGTATGCTTAATGTTTTAGCATACTAAACATTGATAAAGGCAGACTTAAAAATATTTCATTACATACTACAGTAATTTTGCTCTTAATTAATAAGTCAATGAAAAGCACTATGTAGGAATATATCACGTACCAATAAGCAAACTAACAAAATACTGGCACGAACAGTTATGAGACTATCCTCAACCACCTACGTTGGACTAAGGATATGAAGCATACTGGTTAAGTACAAAGGCTTCGGAATCAACTTTTTAAGACTCAAATCTAGACTCCCGCACTTACCAACTCTGTGACCTGCTTGGACCTCATTTTTATCATCTACAAAATGGAGTCTATTTTCTTACAGGGCTTTCACAAGGATTACAAAAAATAACACCTGTAAATGCTTAGAATAATGCCTGACATAGTAAAGGCCCAATAAATGTTACTTTAAAAAAACAAAACAAAGACACTTTACATATAGCATCTACTCTAGTTCCTACAACAACCCTCTGAGGTGAGTATGGTCGAACAAACTTTAAATAACTGAACTGACACACCTAGTTAGGGGCAAAGACAGGATTCAAATTCAGATTTTACTGTCTCTAAACTCAGACTCTTTCTGTGTCAAGATGTCTCCAAAAAAAATTCACGGGTAGTAATCTACCCTTCCACAGGATTACCCTTATGAGTATTTCTGATGCTGATTCAAGTACACACACACACACACACACACACACACACTACACACACCTTTGAATCCACCCATCTACTTCTCTTTAATGCCACTAATTATCTAATTATCTAATCCAAGCCACCATTATCGCTTACCTAACTATTGCTATAGCTTCCTAACTAAATGGCAGACCCTGACGTTTGGGAGGTCCCCAATGAAAAGGCTGGCTCACCAAGAAATGACACAAGCCTTGCTTAACAAGTCAAATACACACAAACACAGCTTATAGAATATAAATAAGCAAAGAAAGAACACCCAAATTTAAAGAAAACCTCCAATATGAAAGAAAAATAAAACAAAAATATTAGAAGGAAAGTTAATACAGGGAGTAGAAAAACAAAAACCTCAAAAATCTTTAGTTGGCTCAAGTTCCAGCATGGCAGTATAAGCCCCCTACAGTCCAACCCTCCCACTGATAGCCACTATAAACTTGAACAAAATATGAAAAACAACTATCTGAGCATTCTGAACATTAAGGAAAATAGGGATTTGGAGGGAAATTAAACCTTGGAGAAGCAACCTGCACAAAGGAGAGTTTTCCCTTTTTGTTCTTTTTGCAGCTTTGCTGCAAGGCAGAACCATGGTTGTGGAGAGGCACCTTGTCTTGGGCTACTAAAACCTCAATAGAACCCTTGCTATTTCTAGCCAGAGGAAGCATGGAACAAATGCAGCCCAGGCAGGCCAGAAAGTGAGGGGAAATCACTACCCCTTGAACCATGCATGTGTAGGACTGAACTAAAACAGATGAGTTAAGGCCTAAGGAATTAAGCATAGATCTGAACCACTGCACACAGAATGGGAGACAGTATTTACATTTTCCAGAGTACCATAGCAAAACACTCAGAAGATCCAGGATAAAATCCAAAATTACCAGAAATACAAAATACTAGGAAATATAAATCACTCTTCAGGGAAAAGGCAATCAAGAGATGCCAATTCCAGGATGATTCAGATTACTGTTACCATACAAAGATTTTAAAGCTGTTATTACAACTATGTTTTAGGAAGTAAAGCAATATTATCTTGAAATCAATGAAATGGCAGGCCATCTCAGCAGGTAAATAGAAAACAAAAAATTGAACCAAATAAAAACTTCAGACTGGAAAAATAAAATACATGAAATAAAAAATTCACTGGGTGGGATCCATAGCACAATGAAGATAGAGGAAAGAGTGAATTTAAATTGACAGAATTTATCCATTCTAAAGAAGAGAAAAGAGAAAGGATTGAAAAAATAAATAAGCTAACAAACAAATAGAGCCACAGGGACTCTAAACCTTTAAAAGGTCTAGAAAACATGTCATTTGAGACTCAAAGGAAATAAGCGACTGAAGCAGGAAAAAAAGAACTGAAGAAATAATGTCCATAACTCTTCAAAGTAGTGAAAGAAGTAAATTTACAAATTCAACCTCAGTGAGGCTAAAACAGAACAAATTCAAAGAAAACTACACCTAGACACATCATAATAAGAGAACTTCTAAAAATCAAGGTAAAGAAAAGTTATTGGAGCAGCCTGAAAAACCAATATATTACATACAGAGAAACAATGATTCAAATAACTACAGATTCCTCATCAGAAACCATGGTCATCATAAGAAAATGGAACAAAATCTTAAAGGGCCGAAAGAAAAAAAAACTCAGTCAAGAATTCTACACCCAAAATATGTATCTATAGGGGAAGTTCCCTGGTGGCCTAATGGTTAGGATTCCACGCTTTCACCGTCGCGGCCTGGGTTCAATCCCTGGTTGGGGAACTGAGATCCCAAAGCTACGCAGTGCAGCACCGCCCCACAAAACAAAATATCTAATACTTCAGGAATGAAGGTAAAATAAAGACATTTTGAATAAAAGAAAGAAAATTGATTAGAGTTGATCTGCACTTTAAGGAATGACAAAGGAAGTTATTTAGACTGAAAAAAAATTGATAGTAAAGAAAAACTTGTTTCTTCAGGAATGAAGAGAGAGCATAGGGAATGGTAAATGTCTAAGTACATATAAAAGATTCTTTTTACCTCATAAGTTTTTTAAAATATGTGTTACTATTTAAAACAAAAATGATAACGTTTGTTGGGGTTTTCAGTGAATGTACAGGTAACACATATGACAACTATAGCGTCAAGTTTGGCAGGGGGAAGGGAGTACACAGTATACAAAGTTCTACTTTTTACATGAAGTCATATGACATTAATGTTAAACATATATGTATACATATATACCTAACTTCACTGGTTATTGTAATCTTAGAGCAAGCACAAAAATAATAAAAATAATAATATTAACGTTAATAATTGATAAATAATATTATTAATATTAATTAATAATAATAATAATAATATAAAGAGGAATAGCTAAAAAAAGCAATAGAAATTTTGAAAAGGAAACTAAAACAATTATTTTGACCAAATGATCCAAAAGGCAGCAGAAAAGGATGAAAAGAGGAAAAAAAAAAAAAAAGAGAGGACAAACAGAAGGCAAATAATACAACAGTAGAAGTAAACCAACCATACCAATAATTACATTAAATACAAACACTCCAGTTAAATGGCAGAAACTGTAAGAGTGAATAAAAAAGCAAAATCCAACTATATGCCACCAACAAAAGGCACACATTAAGAACTCAGGTTGAAAGTAAACAGAAAAAGATATGCCATACAAAAAATAAGAAGGGAAATAAAAAAAAATAAGACAGGAATGGCTATATTAATATCAAATAAAACAAACTTGAAGACAAAGAGCACTGCCAGAGATAAAGAGGGGCATTTCGTAACAACCTCAGAACACGAGCAAGAAATTGAGATAATTAAAGGGAGACAGACAACTCCATAACCACAGCAGATTTTAACACCCCCTTGCTCAGCAACTAGTAGAATAACACAAAAACAAAAATCAGCAAGGAATTCCCTGGCAGCCCAGTGGTTAGGACTCAGCACTGTCACTGGAGGGGCCCAGGTTCAATTCCTGGTCAGGGAACTAAGATCCTGCAAGCCGTGTGATGTGGCCAAAAACAACAACAACAAAAACAAACAAAAACAAAAATCAGTAAAGACACAGAAGATCAGAACAATACTATGAACCAACTTGATCTGACATTTATACAACACTATATCCAACAACTCAAGAATATACATTCTTAGGCTTCCCTGGTGGCGCAGTGGTTGGGAATCTGCCTGCCAATGCAGGGCACACGGGTTCGGGCCCTGGTCTGGGAAGATCCCACATGCCGCGGAGCAACTAGGCCCGTGAGCCACAACTGCTGAGCCTGCATGTCTGGAGCCTGTGCTCCGCAACAAGAGAGGTCGCGATAGTGAGAGGCCCGCGCACCGCGATGAAGAGTGGCCCCCACTTGCCGCAACTAGAGAAAGCCCTCGCACAGAAACGGAGACCCAACACAGCCAAAAATAAATAAATTAATTAATTAATTTAAAAAAAAAAAAAAAAAGGAATATACATTCTTTTCAAGCGCACATAATACATCACCAAGATAATATACTGGGCCATAAAACAAGTCTCAATAAATTTAAAAGGAATGAGACCATACTGAGTGCGGTCTCTTACCACAAAAAAAATTAAATTAGAAATTTTTAAAAAGATATACAAGAAAATCCCAAATAAATGGAAATCAAATGGAATTCAAGAAATAGCCGATCCAACATAGTGAAGTGATGAAGGGAAGTCTCAGTACGACAGCTGTGTACTAGGCCTAGAGAACAAATAGTACAGATAGAAACAGGAGGATGGAGGGCTCTAGGAAGAATGTCTTCAAAGAACAAAATAAAGGAACTAATACTTATCCAGTGCATGTGACCATGCAAAGAAAAAAACGGAGCTGAAAAGCAAATTCTGAAAAATGACCAGAGGATCTGCAAAGAATTAACAAGGGGGGTGGGGGAGGGATAAATTAGGAGTTTGGGATTAACATACACACACTATTATACATAAAATAGGTAAACAACAAGGACCTACTGTATAGCACACGGAACTATACTCAATATCCTGATATATATATCAATATACTCAATATCCTGATATATATATATATATATATCAATATACTCAATATCCTGATATATATATAACAATATATATTTGCTACACACTTGAAACTAACACAACATGGTAAATTAACTATACCTCAATAAAAATTTAAAAACAATAAAGAAATAAAAGTCATAAAATGTAAACACTAATTATCGATTTAACCAAATATTAGGAGCTTTTCATACACTTAATCCTCACAATAATTCTATGAGGGAAGTACTTATACTATCCTTACTTTATAGATGAGGAAGCTATGGCAGAGAGATGTTCAGTAATCAGCCCAAGGTTACAGTGCTTGTAAGTGAGAAGCCAGGATTTGAAACTACCAGGCTCATCCTATACCATCCATGCTCCTCATGTCTGGCATCGCCGTCAATAAAAGAAAGTTAACTGTAATGAAAGTTCTGTTTCCCAGGATCTTTTAACTCAGCTGACATGTCTACAAGTAATAGAATCAAATTTGTCCTCCAAGCTTTGCTGCATAACCTTAAGCAGAACCTCCCTCAGGCAGTCTTCTGTAAAATGAGACGGTTGAAGAAAATGATCACTAACTGCTTCCACAATATCTGGAGACAATTTATCTTCCTTTTTCCATAAGTAAACCAAATAACCTACCCATGGTTAATTATCTGGCAAATGCAAGTCACCAGTCAGATGAGGAATTATGTAAAACTACCAGAATTCATCTAAACAGGTTTCTCGGCACTATTCTAAAAGCAAAGTACATACCCTAATTATGGACATGCAGAATATCAACACTGTATGGGCTGGGCAACATATTGTTACTTTTACATAAGAGAACTCTGGAAAACTGTTCACTTTATAAATATATCAGTAACCGCATGGATACACTTGAAATCATTCAGAAACGGCATTCATTTATTTCTTCAGTAAGTATTTACAAGGCACTATATAATGGGCCCAGAACTACACTGTGTACTATTATAAACAAGACAGACCTAAGCCCTACTTCCCATTGAGTCTACAAAATACATACCATGGAAGAAGGACTATGATAGGGATGAGTGCACAGTGTTAAAAGAATACACTGAGCTTGGTAAAAAAGGGAGGAAATGGAGACGGTGAGGGAAGGTTTTCTGGAGAAGAGAACATCTGAACAGATTTGAATAAAGAATAGAAATTCATCCTGGAGGAAGCAGAACGAAAAGAAAAGAGGGCAATCGTATGTTCGAAAGCAGAAGAGTCAGAAGGCAAGGGAGAGCATGGTTGGGAGTGGCGCCTGGAGAGGAGCAGGGCAAGAGAACAAAAGTATTACAGTTCAAAACACGGAACGTGTGCAGGGCAGTAACAAAGTAAGCAAGGTGAGCTTAGCGGAGGCTCATGTTGTTCTCTAAGGTTACAAACAAAAACTTAAAAGGGTCTCAAGTGTTATTTCAAGTGTTAATCCTTCCCCTTGTGGGGAAATCACACAAAAAGTCATGCTGATATAAATGAATGCCCTACCCAAACGAGAACAAATGTTCTCTAAAAACTATTGGATTTCTTCAGTCTAACATCCAACAGGCTACAAGTCCTACGAGCCTCAAAATTAGTAAAGAAGTAAAACTATCCAGTTTATTTCCTTATTCTCAAAGCCTCTGCCAAATAGCACAATTTCTTTACATAATGTAACGGGTAAGTCTGGAGAAACATCATAGACAAACTAAACCACAGCACATTTCTAAACTTTTAAAAATACCTAAATCACTGATGTTCAAATCTTAAAAGTCAAAACCTTGAAATAATCTGATAGTAAATCTTAGACTACTTGCAGTATTTCCCAACTTGCACTTGGCATGTCTTTACAAGAATTTTACCTACACCTTAATTCCAGCTAAGTGATCAAACTTTTGGAAGAAACCATAACAACAACATGGCATGAAAACAGAGGATGATTTATAACCAAATGGTAGATAGGCTAGCCTTAATTACAAGGACCTTTTGAGTAAATTTACATTTAATAAGGTCAGCAGAATGTATTCCATAGTTATTTAAATTTAAGTCAGGCCTACACATGTAGAATATGTATAAAATTCTAAAATAATATATTATTAATACACATATAATCAGACAGTGTTTTAGCATGTAGGTGTGATATTAAGGAAAGAATAAAAAGAAAATAGTCTCTAAGTAGTCAATATAAAGCAGATGAGAAAAATCAAAGCAGTACCCACAACTCCACAGTCAATGAAGGTACTAAGCAGGACCACTGTACATGGCTTCCTGGGTTTCTTACTGAACAACCCTATGGGGCCAATCATATATCACAAACAACCTGAGAGAGCCCAAGTCTCAGTAGCAAAAAAAAAAAGAATTCTTATAAAAATGTGTGTGTGTGTGTGTGTGTGTGTGTGTGTGTGTGTGTGTGTGGAGAGAGAGAGAGGGAGAGGGAGAAGGGGAGAAGGAAGGAGACAGACACAGACACTAAGCAACATACATTAAGCTGTAAGGTAATGCAAAACACGCACACACACACACACACACACACACACACAATCGGAGAGAGCCCAAGTCTCAGTAGCAAAAAAAAAAAAAGAATTCTTATAAAAATAAGAGAATAAAATAACATAAGCAAGATTTTGAGTCTCTGGAATTGCTCTTGAGCTAGCACCACTCATTCAGTCATTCTTATCAAATACTTCCTAAGTGCCTACCATATGCCAGATACTGGAACGTATAGCAGTGAACAAAACATACCTGTCCTCATGAAGCTTACACTCAGGGGAAAGAAGGAGGTAGGAATTAAACACGTAAAATACTTGATAATATCAGGTGGTGATAAGTACTATGGAAAAAAATGTAGCAGGAAATGGGGCTAGGGAGTACTGTGAAGGGGGTATTGTGATGTTAAATGGCCTCAATGAGGTGACCACTCCAACAGAATGAAGATTCCATCAGACATGAGAAACTTGTCTTTGCTGTTCTCATCGGAAATTTTATACTCTAACTGGGGTCTCCACACCAATTCTAGTGATAGACCAAGTGCCTGCCTGATTACCAGGTACAAAAAGTAAGTGATGCAAAACAACCTTTACCACGTTCCTAAGGGTTTATTTCAAGACTGAGTGAAACAAAAATTTGTCAGAAGCATCCTGCAGCAGGCCCAAACTTAAGGCCTTTATGAGGTGCATTCCTCTTTCACCTACACCAGGGGTGGGCAAATTACAGCTAGCAGGCCAAATCCAGCCCACCATCTGTTTCTGTAAATGAAGTTTTATTAGAACACAGCCATGTTAACTTGTTTACATATTAAGTATGGATACTTTTGCACTAAAGCAGCAGATCTGGCACACAGCTGTGACACAGACCACATGACCTGGAAAGCCTAAAATATTAACTATCTGGTCCTTTACCGGAAAGTTTGCTGACCCCTGGTCTAGATCATCACCACCACCACTACCACCGTCATAGTGAGATTCCTTTCAGGGCCCTCTTCACGAACACATGACCAGTGCAGTCACACGGAACTTTGTTGCAGGAGGGCCTCATGCTTGAGGTTTAATGCTCTATGGTCACCCTTAAATTCTTAATAATTTTACCTTTGAATCCAAGTTTTATAAGTGAACTCCAATGGGACAAAAGAGCATGTGCCAGGGACTTGGTGCCTCAGCTCACAGGCAGTCTGCCTCCCCAGGAAAGATTCTCAGTCAGCTGAACGCCCTGGCTCAGCTCAACTCACCACCTCATGACTAGGAGTACGGCAAGGTGGTAGCTATCCCCATCCCAGGCTGGCGTCACCATGATACATTCACGAGCAAAGCAGTATCTAGCAAGTCCTGGCATGGAGGCTGCAATCCCTTGGGGGTGCTGTGGGCTAAGACAGCAGGCCCGTCGGAAGTGGAGACTGGCTTTCCCATCCAAGGCCAAGACCCCACGTTTTCACCTGGCAATGCACCTTGCAAGGTATGTAACCGGACTTGACTGCTTTCAACAAAACTTACAAACGAGAGTTCCATTCTTCTATCAAATCTAGCATAAAATTGATTTCTTTGTTTTGTCCCATTCCACTGAGCCATCCCCCTTCACCTTGCTCTAGGCACACAGTTCTCTTATTTCTTAAACCAACAAGCTCATTTGCTCCACAGGCCCTTATCACACCTGAAATACTCATCAGCTAGAACATTTCAATCAAGTCTTGGCCTGAGTGTCACACCTGCAGAGTGGACAGAGTTCCCTAATAATCCTGATTCCAATCCACTGAGGAGTCAAACCCACTGGTGTGGCATACCATCTCCAAAGATGCCACCATCAATTTTTTGCCTCCATGTATGTGCACTGCCTCTCCTTCATTGGGAAATGGAGTTTATTTCCCCTCCTTATGAACCTGGGCTGGATTTATGGCTGCTTTAACCAACAGAATGCAGCAGAAATGACATTCTGGAGTTCTAAGCTGTAGCCTTAAGAGGAATGGCAGCTTCCTCTTCCTCCTGTGATGTGAAAGGCCAAGGTCACACTGAGAGGGCACATGAAGAGGACACACAGAGGAGAACTGAAATGATCAACATTCAACAGTGCCAGCTGAGCTTCCAGTCAACAGTCATCAGCAACTGCTAGCGAAGGGAATGAGTCGTCTTGGAGGTTCCAACCCAATCAAGCCCCCAAATGGTTGGAGCCCCAGCTAACATCACATGGAACAGAAGATCCGCTCTGCTGATCAGAGCCAAACCAAGGAATCTTGAAACATAATAAAATGCTTGTGCTTTGAGTAGTTTGTTACAAAGCAATATAAAACTAAAACACCAAGATTTGAATACCAGATCCATCACACCTAGATCCACACACATGCCTGTATATATTTAACCTCTTTATGTCTCATTTTTTTCATCTGCAAAATGAAGATCATAACATTATCTATTTCACAGAATTGTTCTAAGGAATAAATATGCTCATGTGTGTAAAGCACATAGCAGAGTTCTCAGCATATTCCTGACATAATGCAAGAAGATATTATTATTCTATTATTGCTATTTTATTATTGATAAAATGTATTATTTATACCATCATCCTGCTTTACCTTCTTTAAACCATCTATTACTATCTGAAATTATGCTCACTTATTTATCTGCCTCCCCTCCACCAAAGTATGAGCCATGAGACGAGAACTTAACTGTCTTGTTCACCAGCACCTAAAACAGAATTTGACTGACAGAGATACTTTATAAATTAATATTGAATAAATGAGTTATAGGACCTCAGTTTCACAGTTAATCAATAATGATATCTAAAAACTGCTCCCATACCTTATCTTAAGTATAAATCCGACAAGAGGCACTCAAAACACAAGATACACACATAAACTATCTATAATATGTTATTTTCAGGATATAATTCCAATGCATTTACTTGTTACTGCGCAAATACTACACCATTATTGGATCATGTACTGCTCAAATATGCCTAAGTGATGGCTAGCATCTGACTCAGCACCGTTCAGGTGTTCTAAAGTAGCTTACTCGTTTGTATATTTTTTTTTAAATGAACTGTACTCAATCAAACTAATGACACACTCTCAGTTACTATTGCTACATGCACAGAAACAGCCAGAGAAACTTCCACGTGGGGTCCATTCAAAACCAAATTACCCTGGCAACACAAATTAACATAATACTAATCTTCAAGCTATGGAAACTTGGTTTTAAACACATCTGAGAGTGAATTTCCTCAGTTACAGTATTTTAAAAGTTTAAAATCTATATTAAAGATGAAATAAAAATCAGACATTCACAGAACCCTGAAGCACTTCTGAGGAAAAGCAGCAGTCTAGAAGGTACACAAAGATACACAAAAACACAATTCAGTATAACAAGTTCTCTAATACTGTGATTCTCAACTTTTCCTCTGCCGTGATGTAGAGATGACAGATGCAAGAAACTCATCCTGCCTCCCTCTTCCAATTATAATTTCGTAGGAGTTTTTACATCTAGGAACAGGATTTCATAAGGCAAACAAACCAAAGGGGTGTGGTACAGAACTTTAGGTGAGAAATAAACACATGTAAAGTCAGGGAAGTAAGTAAGAGAGAAGACATTATGGGTGAAGGTAATAATAAGTATGTCCTGCTGAACTCCAGCAGTTAGTGCATAAAAATTAAGGCGGGCAGGGGGGCGGGGAGGAGGGGGGCGGGATTGCTAAGATGTGGCATTGTATTGGTATGGAAAGGTCCATTCAAGGAACTTGTATGTTAAGAACAGAAATTTATACTTCAAAATCCAATAAGCCTGGGCTTCCCTGGTGGCGCAGTGGTTAAGAATCTGCCTGCCAATGCAGGGGACACGGGTTCAAGCCCTGGTCCGGGAAGATCCCACATGCCACGGAGCAACTAAGCCCGTGAGCCACAACTACTGAGCCCATGTGCCACAACTACTGAAGCCCGTGCACCTAGAGCCCGTGCTCTGCAACAAAAGAAGCCACCGCAATGAGAGGCCCGCGCACCACAACGAAGAGTAGCCTCCGCTCGCCGCAAGTAGAGAAAGCCCGCGCGCAGCAACAAAGACCCAACACAGCCAAAAATAAATAAATTTATTAAAAAAAAAAAAAAATCCAATAAGCCCACCAGAATGGCTAAAATTAAAAAGTCTGAAACACCAAACTTTTGGCAAGGTGGTGAGGCAGCCAAAGCTTCCATACATTGTTGGTCTAAGTGTAAAATGGTACACTTGGAAATGGTACACAGACTTGGAAAAAAGTCTGGTGGTTTCTCATAAAATTAAGCATACGCCTACCCTATTACCCAGTAATTCCACCAAAGAGAAATGAAAACGTACGCCCACAAAAAGATGTGCACAAGAATATTCCTAACCACTTTGCCCGTAATAGCCAAAAACCGGAAACAACCCAAATGTCTATCAACAGAGCAATGGATAAACAAACTGTCCTATATTCGTACAATTTATACAATGAAATACTATTCAACAATAAAAAGGGATGCACTACTGATACACACAATAACAGGATCAATCTCCTAAACTTCTTGCAGAGTGAAAGAAGCTTTGCAGACTACATGCTGTATGATTCTAGAATAGGCAAAGCTCATTCGAAGTGAAAAACAAAAACAAAACAGTATAACGATCACCTGGTGGGTAGGAATGAACAGGGAAGGGTCATGAGTGAACTTTCTAGGGTGACAGTAACGTTCTATCCCAGTGGTCAGGAAACTTTCTCTGTAAAGGGCAGAATAGCAAATATTTCAGGCTTTCTGGGCTCTGCCTCAAATACCCAATTCTGCCACTGTAAATGAATGGCATGGCTGTGCTACCATAAGACTTTATTTACAAAACAAGAGTTAGAATGTAGTTTGTTGATCCCTGCTCTATATTTCAAAAGTGGTTTGGGTTACACAGATGTATGTACTTGTCAAAACTCATCTAATTGGCCATGGAAGATTTGTGCATTTCACTATATGTCAGTTTTATCCTAAAGGAAAAAAACCATAAAGAAATACTGAACTCTAGGCTAATGATAAGCATGTGGTTTGCAGTGAGGTACACTGATATCTGCAACTTATTCTGAAAGCTCAAAAAATAAGATGGATTGACAGATATACGATAACACAAATGCAACAAAATGTTGGGAATTGTAGACCCTACAACTGGTATATGGTATATGGAAGTTAACTGTGCAATTCTTTCAACTTTTGTATATATTTGAAAGTTTTTTGTTTTGTTTTGTTTTTGGCTACGTTGTGCGGCTTGTGGGATCTTAATTCCCAGACCAGGGATCGAACCCGTGCTCCCTGCGGTGGAAGTGCAGAGTCCTAACCACTGGACCACCAGTGAATTCCCCGAAAGTTTTAATGTTAAAGGGGGGGGGGGGATATTCAGTAAGAGGCCACTGAAGATTTTTAAGCAAAGAAATGAAAATCAAATTTATATTCTACAAATACAATTTATGCAGCGCAAACAATATGCAGAAGGATGGTCAGATGAAGGAAGAAAGCACTAAGCAAGCTATTACAATAGTCCACGCCATAGAAAGTATCAACATTTGAGGATTAAGTACAAAGTGAGTTCATGCAGAGAAGGAAAGTCAGGGGAGTAAAGAGTAGAAGGCTCCTTCATTTCAGGAATGAGGAAGGAGTTTCAAGGAGAAAGTTCACAATGTCAACATAAAGGAACTTAAGCAAGAAGAGAACTGAAAAGTACCTATTAGATTAAGCAATGACCCTGATTATGTAAAAGAGGTGTGGTAAGAATGTAAACCAGATAAAGGATATTGATAAGTTCAAAGGAAACAAACAAGTGATGATCAAAGGAATCTAGCTGGGCCAAGAGAGGAAGGCAAAACTAGAGAGCAACGTAAAGTAAAAGACTGAAATACTTCTTTAAAATGGAAAACAAAAGTCAACGACTGCACCTAAAAATCACCATATATTATCTCATCCAGAAAATGTACTCTTGGGTAAGGCAGCCTGCTATGGGCCTGAGTGTCCCTGCACATTCTTGCTGAGTGTGAAAGAAGGTCAAGGTTACCACAGCACTTAACTGCCTCTCAGGGAGAGGTGAACTAGCTTGTTTGTTCTTTGCTACAATGTTTGCAGCTTGCTAAAAAAAAAAAAAAAAAAAAAAAGGGCTAGACCCTTGGTCCTGAGTTCCTTAGCTGTGATCCACTCTGTGCTTCCATCTAGACCTGTCACCCTCATGGGACCTGGTTACAAGGAAAACCAGCACAAATATGCTGACGTTCATGAGTCTGCAGGGCTGTGAGTAATAATGTCATTTGTTTCTGACCTGGGAGTCTCCTGTTTTTCTGCCAGCAACCATGAAACATCAACAGACTATCAGCTTGTAAACACGGTAAAATCAGATCTTAAGCCTTTTCACTGCTCTTGACATGGGACAACAAAGAACTAGTTGATATTCACGTTGCTAAATAAAACAAGAGACAAAAACACAGTCACCAGCAAAAACTGAAATATATACACTATTTTATAGTTTATTTACCTTACATTATTCATAATATTTATCATGTACCAGTCTCTACACTATATTTTTTACTTATACTACATTATATAATTCTCATAATAATCCTAATGAGGTAGGTACTAATATGAGGAAACTGAGGCTTCAAGATGCTAGGTAACTAAGCCAAGGGCTCACAAATTGTCATCAGCACAACCTAAATATAAGCCCAGATAACTTTAAAAGATGTGAGGGTTTTTGTTAACTATTAATAGTCAACCTCCTTCCCAGTTGATTTATCAAGGACAACTCTAATTCATATACAAGAGCAAAGTATCTATATCATCACAGTATGGATAGTTCATTATTTTTATAGAAAACTAACATTTTGGAAATGTTAATATAATCAAAGTTTTCTCTAAAAATCTGTGGTCAAGGTTTAGGAAGAGCTAGGTTAAACAAATCCAAATCACTGTCTTTACGGCAGAAGCTCTCATGGTTTAAATATGCAAATGTACGTCATTATATGCTAATATATATTATAAATCTTCTAAGATCATCTATTATCATCATTCTGAATGATACAGTTTGGGAAACTACTGCTACAATCCACAGTGCCAATTTAACTTATACACAGAATACCTCTGAAAGCTTAGTAGTCAGCTTGGTGGTTCACACACACAAATCCTTTAAAATGGAAAACATCAAAGTTAGAATGTGGCATAACAGCTCCAAGCCAAGTCACCTACTTCATAGTTTGGCAACACTGCCCATTTCCTACCAGACAAAATTGAATTTCCCATAACACAATGGAACTACCTGGCTTTTTCTTAAATTAGAAGGGTAACAAGTCAAGGCTTTTTGTATTTGTAGCTCTGTACATTGTTATCACTTGACAAAATTTGGACACTTTTAACAATGGAGGAGCGATCACAGAAAAAGTAGTTTCCACATAAAGCTTGTGAATTGGTTAATGGTAGTAAGTCATTCTGATGGTCCTAGGCATCACCGTTAACTTACCAATACGGAAAGCTAAAATTTAACTCTATGAATAAGTGGAAAATTAATATCGTATACCATTTCACCGCCAAGCATGTTTTCCTATCTCCTACTTAGTCAGCTCTAAACATTCAACAACTGAACCTGTTTATTGCTCCATTGTTATTAACCATTCCAGAGTTTTTAAAAAAAACCAAAACTGAGCTAAAGTCAGCCACACAGCAGTTGTGTTCATTATACAAGCCAGAGCTGTAAGCTGTAGATTGGTCCCTAGCTTACTGCAAACCAACTCAGATGCCTTTTATTTCCTTTTGCCCTCTGCTCTGAAGGAAGGCCTCCACCCATTCAAAGTCTATGTAGGACACATCTCCAGTAGTTTGGGGTGGGGGGGGTGGGGGTTGGCGCATATACCTAGGTAAAGTTACTGATCAGGCCATTCTCAACAAAACCAAGAGTTATTCTAGACAGATGAAATTACCATGTAATTACACAGGAATTGGAATCAAAATCTGCATGTAAACTGTACTAAGATTTTCAAACACTTCACCTTACAAGGAAAACAAATTGATGTCCTACCTACTTTAAGCAAGAAGTATCTTTAGAAGGACAGATTTTTGCCCGCTGCTCTGAAGGAATGCCTCCACCCATCCAAAGTCTCTGTGGGACACATCTCCAGTTTGGGGGGGGGGGGGGCAGGGAAGGCAATAAAATATGATACTGTCCGGACTTCCCTGGTGGCGCAGTGGTTAAGAATCCGCCTGCTAATGCAGGGGACACGGGTTCGAGCCCTGGTCCGGGAAGATCCCACATGCTGCGGAGCAACTAAGCCCGTGCGCCACAGCTGCTGAGCCCGCGCTTTAGAGCCGGTGAGCCACAACTACTGAAGCCCACGCACCTAGAGCCCGTGCTCTGCAACAAGAGAAGCCACTGCGATGAGAAGCCCGCGCACCGCAACAAAGAGCCCCGCTCGCCGCAACTAGAGAAAGCCTGCATGCAGGAACGAAGACCCAACACAGCCAAAAATAAATAAATAAATTTATAAAAAAAAGAAAAAAAAATGATACTGTCCACTTATTTTGAAAGGAGTTGTAGAGAAAAAGAAAATATCTTAACGCTGACAGCAATTTCCAACATTTTGGTGTTAGGAATTCTTAAAAATAATAATCATAACTACTGAAAGCAAATGTGACACTATAATAAATTACTTTAAGGCACAAATACATCAATTAAAAATGTTTTGAGCAGTGATTTGTATATGTGAACATGGTGGATTCTGATAAGCAAAACCCCCAAAGAGAAAGAATTCGAATCAGTTAACACCATTAAGGGAAACAAATAGCAACAGGAAAGAAAACAGATTAGAGAAAAGAAATCCCACTGGTAAATGCAATAGGTATTCAATATTTACCTATTGCATTTTATTTTTACTAACATCTGCAAAAATAGGAATGCCTTAAAAAACAAACAAACCACCAAATGTGTATACACTAACAACTTGACAAATGCCTTCCCAAACTGGCAGCAACATTTTCCAAACCATTCCAAAAATACTGATAAATTTTCACAGAATTCAGAATATACATCATTTGGAGATTTTACCGGATGTAAACCAGATGAAGTGGAAGCCTCCTGAGCTTTTATCTTAAAAAAAAAATGCAAAATTACATACACTGGGATTTCATCTTTCAGTAGCCTTTGCATTTGTCAAAATACACTTAACAGAAATTCTTTACTTCACAACTAAGTCTCTCCTGTGCAAATAGATCTGAAACATGAAATCTGCACTAACAGATCTATATTTGTAAATTTCACAAACAGTACTATTAATTGCATCATCGGTGCTCCATATTAACGTTTTCCTCCTCTCCCTCAGTAAATAGGTTTAACTAAATTTCCACCTCAAAGTTTACAGAATAACATGCTACCTAGCTGCAACGAAACAGTCAACTACTGCTGAGTCCATTTTTTAAATAAGGTTTACGTAGGAATCTCCAATGACACCACCGGAATTAAAATCAGAGAAAAAAAATATTTGAAAATTTGACACGGAAAACATAGAGGGGCACTTTTCACTCATTTCAACATACAAAGGTTTATACGGTTAAGCTGGAAAACCTTGTATTTAAAGAAAATTTTTCAAACAAGATTAGCATTTTTTAGTAAAACTTCCTGTTTCCCCTCCTACCAAAAAAAAAAACAAAAGTAACAGAAAACAGAATGCAATCACTTTTAATTCTAACAAAACAGAAAAGGACAAAATGACAAGGTTAACTAGAATTGAGAAACAAGTTCATCCCCACGACTATTCTCTACAGCTGCACGATTTTTAAGCCCACATTTTTTTTTTTACCAAATCCACTTCCCACCTTACGTAGGGCTTACACCTGCCTCCTCCCCACCCACTCCATCTGTGACGGCGACCACCTTCCCAGCAGGTATGTGAACTCATTTCCAGTATACAATCCACAGGAATATCTCTGAAGTGACTGGGTCAGGGCAGAACGAAATGATCGAGAAAGTGAGACATAAAACAGATACAAGTTTTAAAGGGAGGGGTAGGGGTGTCTAACAGCGGAGGGATGGGGACCTCGAAGGAGACTGGGGTCTGGAAAGAAAGGTCTCAAAGGAGCCACAGGCAGGCTCCATCCGAGAGGTGTGAAGGAAGCAAGGTCCTGCCAGAAGAGGCAAAAAATAAATTAGCCAGCACGTCCACTCCGCGAAAAACCCGAGGAAAGGGACTCTGTGGGCCACGGCGGGGGGGCAATCCCGGGGTCCTCGGCGGCGCAGGAGGCCCGGGCTGGGGCCAGAAACTCACCACCTGGTAGCGGCCAGTCCCCGGCTGGTGATGATCCATCCCGCCCGGCTCGGGATCCGGCTTCCGAGCGGGCGAGTGCTCTCGGCGCTCAGCCCCCTCAGTCACCCGGATCGACGACGTCGTCTCCGCAGCGACCCTTCCGCCTCTGTTTCTGCCGCCGCGGTCGCCCAGCCGAACCACCTCACTTCCCGTCACGGCCACAGAAGCCGCCGAAACCTCCGCGTCGGCCGCAGCTCTGGGCCGAAGCTCCGGGGCGCCGCGCGCGCTACTGAGCATGCTCGGGATGGTCGCGCATGCTCGCTGGGTCTTCCGCCGTCCCATCCGCGTCGCGAGTTGGGGGGGGGGGGCGGGGGCGGTTTAGCTGGGTGGGAAGAGGTGGAAAAGTCAGGCAAGTTCCAGGGAGCAATCTAGGTTGTCAGCCTGTCCGGAGTGGGCGGTGGCAAAAGGATCAGGGGAAAAAATATCACCGTCCTTGACTGGTCTTTCCGTTTGGACGGGTTTCGCGCAGGCACAGTCACAGCGCACAGACACAGATGTCGAGGAGAGCGGGGACGCATTCCTAGAACACCTGAGGACAGGTCACCCTGTTTCCCAACACTTCCTCGTATTACTCACCCAGCCTAGGACAAGGCAGAGAGATCCGTCTCTAGGACCTTCCTAAAACTCTTATTCAGAATCATTAGTGAGCTAAGGGATGTCTTGTTAGCTTGTTTTGTTTGTCCCCTTCTTGGTAGTAAGAGATTTAAGAATCCAACAGGGACTCTTCAGCCATACTCATGTATCTCGCCAAGGAAAGAGGCCTCTAGCCTCTAGAGCACTAGGTTGCTGGAAGGATGCAAGAAAATAATGAAACAATATAGGACTCTTTTGTGGTCATATTCATATCAATAATTCCAAAGGGTTTAACAGTAAGGAATCACTCCGTGTGCAACATTGTCAGTCGATATCAGTATCCGGTTAACCACACGTGACCTACTATGTGTGAGTATCTCCCACGGGGTGCAAAGCATGTTTCTCTAGCAAGTAGAAGAGTATGATGGGGCAGAGTACTCTTTAACCCAAAGACCTGCTTTCTATACCCTGAAAACTATGATCCCACGTGACCTGGCTCAGCTCTCTTTTTTACTTAACTTCCCTCCTGAATCGCCAAAGGAGATTCCTGGAATGAAGAAGGCTACTGGATGGGCCTGATCACCTAGTTAAAATAGCAAAAATACAATAAAGAGAGAAACTCATTGAGAGATCAGCTGAAAAAATGTAAGCCTTCCTCTGATTGCTTTATTCAAAGAGCTTGACACATTTGGTGGTTAGAGAGTATTAATTAATAGGCTAACAATAAGAGGCAATGATATTGTCATACTTAAATGTCTTTAAACTTTCTTTAGGTCTAACTTAATGTGTTTTAGACTCTAAGATAATAAACATGACATTTCATTGTGTTACTGTACAAGAGCTCACTCTCACAGTTTCACCCCAAATGGTATCACCTTTCAATGATCAAAACAACCACCAGTTCAGCAAAATGAAATTAGATTCCTACACCATTTATGGTCTATATGGTTCATTTAGAACTTAATTTTATATGCAGTTGCACTTTCATTAATCATTTATATGTCCACTTGTTTTTCAAATAGACTGCTGCTCAGGACAGAGGCCATTTTTTACACCTAGCACACCCAGAACAGTAATGGGAACATAACGGTGAAAACCAACTTCCTGACAAAAAGCAAACATCCTAAATCTTGTTAGAGTAACAGATTCTTCCAATTTTACTCTCCTCCCAAGTTTTGTGAATGTTTTGCTAATCTAGAGAGGTGACAAAATTCAACAGGAAAGGGGTTCTTCAGAGAAGAGGAGGAAGAGAAAGAGGGGAAAGAGAAGTAGAATAACAGCTGATACGTACTGAGCCCTTCCCAAGCCAGGAACTGCATGTGTTATATCATTTCATCCTCACAACAGTGCCATGACGTAGGCACGATTGTAATCCCGGTTTAACAAATCAGGAAACTAAGGCACCAAGAGCCACTTGTCCAAAGCCAAATCACTCGTAAGTGGTGACAGACTCCAGAGCCCCCACTATATTAGGCACCATGGTATAATACACCCTTAAAATGAACAAAGAAACAAACAAAACAAGTCTTGTCTCTTTCTGTCCACCACTACTGTGAAACTTCTGCAGAAGACCAAAAAAAAAAAAAAAAAAAAGTGATGCATCACAAAGAGCCAATCTGACTTCCTTAAATGCCACCTCCTTGATCTGTATGAAATAAGAGATTCTCATTGTTCTCTAAAGAGCCATTCTGAGCTCCTTTTGCCCATTTCGCCACGAAGCCAGTGTGACCTGTAATGGGCCATCACAAGCAGAGGCCCTGACTTGTCCCACTAGGAGCAACTTTTTTGGGAAGATATGGGGGTAATTATATTCTTACCATTTTAGAGGCCTTAAGCAACATTTGAGATGTTGATATTTAATCTTTTGGTGGTGACAATTTGATATTTAATCTTTTGGTGGTGACAAGTCTAGTTACCTAAGGAATTGGTGGTGGTCTACCACTATAAACTCAAGTGGGATTTTAGAATTAGAGTACACTTCACTAACACCTCTTGTTCTGGCCTAATCAATATTCATCTCCAAATACACAGCCACCAAAAATTTAACTAGTGCCACACTGCAGTGTGACAGACATGGAGATAAGATGGCTGGATTCCCTGTCATGAAAGCACACTCTGCCTAGCGCCATCCAGCTGTTAGTTTTGTTGATGTTTCCTTTGGCTTGGCTTTCTACCTTGAGGTCATGCTGTCTTCAGGGTGGCACCCTGCTGTTTACTAAACAAGGCAGTGGTCTAGCCCCACTTTTGCCTGACATTGGACCCTTTTAAGGGGCAATCTCTGCTTCAGAGTTCCCTGCTGAACTAGCTGAGATTTTGTCAGCTCTGCAGTATGTTGTGACAGCGCTCCGTGCCCAATCCTTTTTGCTCTCACAGATGTTAACTCTCCAATAAAGCTCCTGCACTCATAACTTCATATCAGCATCTGCTTCCTCGAGAGCCCAACCTAGACAAGTACCAATATTGTCGACTGAAAGAAAAACGCACAACATTGTTGTGAGTTCAGTTTTACTCAGGGACCTTTCTGAGGACTGCAGCTCTGAGACAGCTTCTCAGATAGTTCCGAGGAACTGCTCCGAAGAGGTAAGGGAGGGGCCAGGATATCTATGAACTTTTTTTGCTGGGAAAAACATGTAGTCAAGCATAAAAAGATGACTGCTAATCACAAAGAACAGACATCTCCAGTTAAAATGACTTTAGTGCTTATCTACGTATGAGAAGATGCAAGAATCTGGGATCCTTTGAAATTTTTCCTTAGATGTGCATCTTAACTATCTAAGGGCCAGTATATCCAAAGCACAGAATGTTTTCTGGTTTTCTCCATCCTGAATCCCCCTCAGGGCACACTGTCAGAAGACAACTGCTGTGCCTGATGGCTTGATCCTTGTAGTAGAACTGAAATGTTGGCAGGCAACTCTTTTTTTTATAAGATGTAAAGTGATAGAACATGATTATCAAAATTATGTTAAATGACTACAACTGCCCTTTCACATAATTGATGTTTCGTCTCCAGAATAACCCTCAGTACCCTCCATTGTTACCATTTTCTCATGTGGACATAATGTATCTACAGCCTTCCTGTGAAGAATGACTTTGATTTTGTTCTTTAGAGTGATGCTGTCAGGCCAAGTCACAGGGACCCCTTTGCCTGGACATACTTCCCACTGGGAATCCCTCTTACCTTCCCAGAAGCAGAGGCATTCCCTCCAGAGGTAAACCAATTTCTTATCCTCCCTATCCTCCTCTTACCTCTAACCAGGTATGCTAAACTGTGTATACATGTGTAGGATTTTTGTTGAGATTCCCACCAGTTAAAGAGCAGCAGACATGCCATTGCCTGCAGATGACCATCTACACTGGCCTAAATCACAGGGAGGCAAATGCTCCACATTTTCCTTACTTCTTCAGTGATTTTTAGTTTTTATATCACTTCCTCTACAACATAGAACATACAACATAGAACTACTCCTCAAGTAGCTACTGATGGTTAGTGTGACCATAGGTCCTAATAGTTCGTTGCATTTGGAATATGTATGATTTTGTATATTTATCTAGAGAATGATCAAAAAGAGGTAAAATCACATTCTCTATCTGAAGATTTCTATCTCTACCTAATAAAAATTCACTAGCCATTATTTTCTGTATATTAAATTCTAAAGTAGATTTTAGAAAATACAAGAAACTATTGTCATTTTAGTAAATGAAAATAAGTATAATTATTACTGCAGTTTTATCTCTGTTACCATGTATGTGGATTTTTTTAAGCAGTTTGTAGGCTCGAACCTCAATTTAGCTTCACATGGTGTTCCTTATTTAACTGGTTCTGAGATTCCTGTCATCTGTTCAGCTCTATAATTTTAGAGAGGAAGTCTTGTAAAGCGAGCAACTTGACAATCAGGTATCTACTTCCTTTGTCTCTTTATTCTCCTCCAGTATGTTGAAAGACTCTAAAACATAGCTAATGTTCTTTTCTTTTTTTTAATTTATTTAATTAATTAATTTATTTATTATTTTTGGCTGCGTTGGGTCTTCATTGCTGCGCGCGGGCTTTCTCTAGTTGCGGCGAGCAGGGGCTACTCTTCGTTGCGGCGCGTGGGCTTCTCATTGCGGTGGCTTCTCTTGTTGCGGAGCACGGGCTCTAGGTGCACGGGCTTCAGTAGTTGTGGCACGCGGGCTCAGTAGTTGTGGCGCACAGGCTTAGTTGCTCCGCGGCATGTGGGATCTTCCCAGACCAGGGCCCGAACCTGTGTCCCCTGCATTGGCGGGCGGATTCCTAACCACTGAGCCACCAGGGAAGCCCCATAGCTAATGTTCTTTATCAGTCAGAGTTCAACCAGAGACAGACCAAGAGCAGATAGATATGAAGAGATTGATTGCAAGGAGTTGGCTTACGCTGTTGTGGGAACCTGCTAGGCAAGTCCAAAATCCGTAACTCAGGCTACTGGAACTCTGGAAGCTGCTGTCTAACAGGCAGAACTTCTTCCTCCTCAGAGACGCCTCAATTCTGCTCTTAAGGCCTTTCAGTAGATTGAATCAGGCCCACCCAGATTATCGAGGCTAATCCCCTTTACTTAAAATCAACTTATTTTGGACTTTAATCATATCTCTAAGATACCCTCACATCATGCTTAGATTAGTGTTTGATTAAATAATTGAGACTATAGCCTAACCAAGTTGAAAAAAAAAACTGACTACCACATGTTCATTTAAGTGCTACAAGCAGAAATTTTCTCTGTATAATAAAGGATGGGGGGGGCGGGGAGAACAGAAGAGAGAAAAGGAGGAAGTACCAGAGAGTTAGCTTAGAGAATTAAAATAAATTTTCATGTTAAGTTATTTCCTATCAGCTTTATTTTGTGTAAGTACTGTTGTGTATAGAGGCACCACCAGGCAACAATTAGAAAAGGTTTGAATTTCGATAAGCTACAATATTTTCATTTAGCATTTTCATTTTTCCTTTGTTTGGTCATGAGCAACAAATGTGAGCAAATCAACAGCCATTTTGCCTTAAGGATTACATATTTTAAATTGGGCTAAGTTATAAGTTATTAAAATGGTCTTTGCTTTACCTTGAATATGGAAGGCTGTTCTTTGACCATACTAAAGCAGGACATTTTTGTGTTGTTATTTGTTTCCTATTTTTCTCTGAAAGCCTGATTATCACTTTCGTCACAGAAGAGCAGGGCTGGCACTGAGTATATTGCCTATTATGACAGGTTTCTCTTGACTAACGTGTGATCATTGTGTAAGAAGACAAACACTATAAGTGTGTGGGAGCTGTGGGAGAGTAAAAAATACTAGGAAAGAAAAATGTCTCCTACATATCAAGGTGTTCTTAACATGTTAAAGATCATGCGCTTGCTTTCTTCATAAGAGGAACCAGGCCTTATTTGTTAAACAGCCTGCTGTCAGTATGCTGCTTCACCATTAACAACATAATACAACATTAACAAGAGGGTCGCCATATAACAAAGTTGCCTGATTTCAGTACTGAGGATAAAGGGCATTCAACATCTGAAGGGACAAAATGATGACAGTAATTAGACAGAGTGACTTACCAGATGCTGCCTTTCTAGAACTAGGAAAAAATTCATAGCCATTACCTGGCCTTAAGATTCAAATCGGAGAAAAAAACTAAGGGCCTAACAGAACCAAAGTAAGCCAAGATAATGAAAAAAAGGGGGCGGGGGAGGGGTGGAATTCCCTTTATATCTGGAAGTTATGTCCTAAAATAAATAAAATATTTATAATGTATCCCACGTCACCTGTCAATAATATGTAAAGTTCCCATGAAATATCTGTAAATTCGGCTTATAGAGAATGATCACTGAGAAATCTGGCATTATTTCCCCAATAAGGGTAAAGACATCAAGCTCAAATCTTCTTTATCTAGCGTCTTAGTCTGTTTGGGCTGCTATGACAGAATACCACAGATAGGGTGGTTTATAAACAATAAAAATTTATTTCTCACAGTTCTGGGGGCTGGAAGTCCAAAATCAGAGTGCAGCATTATCTGGTTCTAGTGAGGGCCCCCTTCTAGGTTTCAGACTGCTGACTTCTCATTGTATTCCCACAGGGCAGCAGGGGCAGTGAGGGATCTCTCTAGGGACTCTTTTATAGGGACGTTAATCCCATTCATGAGGGCTCCACCCCTGGACCTAATCACTTCCCAAAGACCCATCTCTTAATACCATCAACTTGGGCATTAGATTTTCAACATTTGAATTTGGGTGGGACACAAACGTTCACACCATACCATCCAGATACTAACTTTTAAAAAGAAAAGCATCAATGTTACAAAAACACACACATACACATAAATATAGCACATAGAGTAGAAAATCAAGTTTAGTTTATTTTTGGTTTGAATGGGGCAGATGATTTGGCTCACTATAGGCCCCTGAAATTTCTTTAGAATCCAATTGTTTGGAAAAGAGGGAAATGTTTGTTTTCATGGAGCCATAAAACTTTAGCATTTGAAGGGACCTTCCAGATCACCCACGCTTCATTTTGAAAACAAGGAGACTGAGGCTCAGAGCGGTGAATGCAGCCTTAGAGTGCTGTCTGCGAAACTGCCACTCCACTTTCAGCTTGGTTCAAATGCAGTAACTCATAAAACAATCCAAAATACTCCATTGACTGTTCCCACCACATCCAGCGAGAAATAGCCATCCAAAACAGTACAAATAAAAATCAAAAATTTAGAACTCCGACACATCAAGAGCTCAACATGTGGGACTTATCTGGTGGCGCAGTGGTTAAGAATCCACCTGCCAATACAGGAGACACAGATTCAATCTTTGGTCCAGGAAGATCCCACATGCCGCGGAGCAACTAAGCCCATGCACCACACCTACTGAGCCTGCTCCCTAGAGCCCGCGTGCTGCAACTACTGAAGCCCTCGCACCTAGAGCCTGTGCTCCGCAACAAGAGAAGCCACCGCAATGAGAAGCCCGCGCACCGCAACGGAGACCCAACGCAGCCAAAAAAAAAAAAAAAGGAACTCAACATGTCAAAATTTCTTTGGAAGAAATATTACAGTCAAATGTATTGCCACCAAAAAGGATTAATTCTGAATAGTTGCTAATTCTCTCAGGGGTTGCTGCTTTGGAACAAGTAAAATATCTTCTTTTTAAAATACAATAAATGGACCCTCCAAAAATACAGTCTTTGAGAGCTGAGTAGATACCTAACATTAGTTGTATGCATGCAAGCTTAAAAACCAAACAATCCCAACCCCATACATACATACACGTCCATTCATATAAGGTTGGGATATAAAATGACCTAAACACATAAAGTTAGCCCCTGACCATGGGATTTTACCATGATTCCTGAGACAATACAGCTGCACATACATACAGTAGCCCCTAGCTACACGTGACCATTTAAATTCAAATTAATAATATTAAAAATTTAGTTCCTCAGTGACACTAGCCTCAAGTGTTTAGTGGCTACCGTGTTGGACAGTGCTGATAAAGGACATTTGCATCATCACTAAAAGTTCCATTGGACATCATTGCTCAAACAAAGATTCTCTTACTATTCACCTTAATCGCCTTCATTTTCTTCCTGAATTATCCACATAATTTTCTAATAGCTTTTGTCCCAACTGTGCAATATCTTAGCAATGAGGCTCCTGAGTAAGTCACTGAACCTGCTGAGCTGGTTTACTCATCTTTAATATCAGATCCTTATCTGTCTCACAGGTTGTATTGAAGTTCAAAGGAAATGTAACCATACAAATAAAAAGGGTAATTGTTTCTGAAGACCCTTTTCCTTTCTTTCATTTTCCAGTGACTGCCAGAAAAAAAGTGATGTTTAATAACTTTTACACTTAAAATGCGGAATAAATATTACCATATAGGGAAGATAGAGACTACCTAAAAGAACACAGAAGCTGGTTAGGTCTCCCAACTAGGCCGCATCTTATTTTTTCTAGGCCAAGTGACTGGACTTATGCTCTACGTGAGTCATCATAAAATAAGTAATAGCGCCAATCTGTGTAACCATAGAAAGTACATCAGTTGTTGTTATCCAGGAATAAAACTATTCCATAGTATATTTGTCAGCCATTGTAATTATCGTAATAATGGCTAACATTTGTTGAAAGCTGCCGCCATTTTTGCTAAGTGCTTCATATATATCTCACTATATTTCACAGCAAAAATATGCCGTAAGTGCTATTGTTATTACCATTTTACATATCAGGAAACTGAGACTTAGAATCTTAAGGAATTTACCAGAGGTCACAAATCAGTGAAGGAAAGGGGATTTGCTGGGTTGGGTTTTTTTTCACTTTTAACAATTTTTTTATTGAAATAAACATACATACAGAAAAGTAAAATTCCTAAGTGTACAGCACAAAGATTTTCCATATACTGAACCTATGCTACCAGTACCCATTAAGAAATGGGATATTTCCAGAACCCCAGAAAACCCCTTGGCCCACTTTCTGTCTCTACTCCCATACAAAGGATAACCATAATCCTGACTTTTAATACTTGTATATAAACGTTTGACTTTATCTACATGGAATCATACTCTGTGTACCCTTTTGAGTCTGATCCTTTTGATTAACTTTATGTTTGTAAGATTTATTCATACCATTGAATGTAGTTGTAATTAGTTCATTTCATTGTTGTATAGTATTCCATTGTGTGAATATACCATACTTTATTTACCTGTTTTACTGAATAAATACAGCTGATAGACATTCGGGTTGTTTCCAGTTTGGGATTTGTATTAGTTTCCTAGGGCTGTGGTAACAAAGTACCACAAACTGAGAGGCTTGAGCAGCAAAAATTTATTTTCTCACAGTTTTGGAGGCTAGAAGTCAAAGACCAAATGCAGGATTGTTTCTTTGGAGGGATGTGAGGACTAATGCATTCCATGCTTCTCCCCTAGCTTCTGGTGGCTTACTGGCAATCTTCGTTGTTCCCTGGCTTATAGAAGCATTACCCCAATCTTCCTCATCTTTACATGGCATTCTCCCTGTGTGCATGTCTGTGCAAAAATTTCCCCTTTCTGAAAGGTCTTTAGACATATTAGATTAGGGCCCCCTCCTATTTCTGTATAACCTTAACTTACTTTTTTATAAATTTATTTATTTTATTTACTTATTTTTGGCTGGGTTGGGTCTTCATTGCTGCGCGTGGGTTTTCTCTAGTTGCGGTGAGCAGGGGCTGCTCTTCATTCCAGTGTGCGGGCTTCTCACCGCGGTGGCTTCTCTTGTTGTGGAGCACGGGCTCTAGGCCTGCGGACTTCAGTAGTTGTGGCTCATGGGTCCTAGAACGCAGGCTCAGTAGTTGTGGCGCACAGGCTTAGTTGCTCCGCTGCATGTGGGATCTTCCCGGACCAGGGCTCGAACCCCTGTCCCCTGCATTGGCAGGCGGATTCTTAACCACTGTGCCACCAGGGAAGCCCCCAACCTCATCTTAACTTATAACATCTACAACAACCGTATTTCCAATTAAGGACACAGTCTGAGATATTGGGGGTTAGGACTTCAACATATGAATTGGAGGGGGGACATAATTCAACCCATCACAGGGCTATTATGAACAGTACTGCAAAGAATATTTTTGCACATATTTTGGTCAACATATGTACTCATTTCTGATGTGTGTATTCCTACAAGTGGATATGCTGGATTATACAGTATGTGTATGTTCAGCTTTAGTAGGTACTGCCAACCCATCCACCTATGGTCACCCAATCTATGACAAAGGAGGCCAGAATATACAATGGAGCAAAGACAGCCTCTTCAATAAGTGGTGCTGGGAAAACTGGACAGCTACATGTAAAAGAATGAAATTAGAACACTCCCTAACACCATACACAAAAATAAACTCAAAATGGATTAAAGACCTAATTGTAAGGCCAGACACTATAAAACTCTTAGAGGAAAATACAGGCAGAACACTCTTTGACATAAATCACAGCAAGATCTTTTTTGACCCACCTCCTAGAGGAATGAGAATAAAAACAAAAATAAACAAATGGGACCTAATGAAACTTAAAAGTTTTTGCACAGCAAAGGAAACCATGAACGAGACAAAAAGACAACCCTCAGAATGGGAGAAAATATTTGCAAAAAAAGCAACTGACAAAGGATTGATCTCCAAAATATACAAACAGCTCATGCAGCTCGATATCAAAAAAAAAAACAACCCAATCCAAAAAATGGGCAGAAGATCTAAATAGACATTTCTCCAAAGAAGACATACAGATGGCCAACAAACACATGAAAAAATGCTCCCCATCACTAATTATTAGAGAAATGCAAATCAAAACTACAATGAGATATCACCTCACACTGGTCAGAATGGCCATTATCACAAAACCTACAAACAATAAATGCTGGAGAGAGTGTGGAGAAAAGGGAACCCTCTTGCGCTGTTGGTGGGAATGTAAATTGATACAGCCACTATGGAGAACAGTATGGAGGTTCCTTAAAAAACTAAAAATAGAATTACCATATGACCCAGCAATCCCACTACTGGGCATATACCCAGAGAAAACCATAATTCAAAAAGATACATGCACCCCAATGTTCATTGCAGCACTATTTACAATAGCCAGGACATGGAAACAACCTAAATGTCCACCAACAGAGGAATGGCTAAAGAGGATGTGGTACATATGTACAATGGAATATTACTCAGCCATTAAAAAGAACGTAATTCTGTCATTTGTAGAGACATGGATGGACCTCGAGACTGTCATACAGAGTAAAGTAAGTCGGAAAAAGGAAAAGCAAATATCGTATATTAACACATATATGTGGAATCTGAAAACATTGGTATAGATGATTTATTTACAAAGCAGAAATAGAGACACAGATGTAGAGAACAAACGTATGGATATGAAGGGGGAAGGGGGAGTGGGATGAACTGGGAGATTGGGATTGACATATATATGCTATTGATACTATGTATAAAAGAGATAACTCATAAGAACCTACTGTATAGCACAGGGAACTCTACTCAGTGCTCTGTGGTGACCTAAATGGGAAGGAAATCCAAAAAAGAGGGGATATATGTATACGTATAGCTGATTCACTTTGCTCTGCAGTAGAAACTAATACAACATTGTAAAGCAACTATACTCCAATAAAAATTTTTTTTAAAAAGTAGATACTGCCAGACGGTTTTGCAAAATGGTTATACCTATTCCCCTCCTCTTACCAACGTATGAGAATTTCAGTTGCAAAACAACCTCACAAACATTTGGCATCTTCTGTCTTTTTTATTTCAGCCATTACAATGGGACTATAGTTCCATCTCATCGTGATTTCAGTTTAGCTTTTCCTGAAGATTAATAAAGTTGAACTCCTTTTCATATCTTTATTGACCATCTGGAGATCATCTCTGCTCATCTGTTCATTTACTTATTTTTTTATTGAATTGCCTGCATTTGTTTCAGATTTGCAGCAACTCATTTTTCTGGAAATAATTGGTCCTTTGTCATATTGACGTATATGTATATCCTTTTTCACTCTTCTTGGTGTTAAGAACGAGGCTTCAGGCAAGTGGACAGATCTAGGTGATCTGCTTCACTTTCTGCCTCCTTCTCTTATGCATGTGTTTAAAATGCCAAAGGTGGGGACAGGGGGAATCATACTCTAAAATAGGGTCAGGAGGAATAAATTGGTGCAGAACTATCCATCATCATCTGGTCTATTTGAATATATTTTCATATCTGACCTTTAGTTTCAGAGAGTAAGAGCGAGCATGTTTGTCTCTGTGAGTGTCAGGCTGCCATCTCTCTATTCCTTTCAATGCTCCCTTCAAAAGGCTTTAGCTGTTTGGCCTGCTCACCTCTCTTTTTTACAGCTTTTTGTACTTCCCCTGCCTTCAGGCTGGCTGTAGAGGATAAGATGTGTCTACTTTCAGTACCTAACATGGGACCTTGCATAAAGTAAGCCCTCATTATTGATTTATTGACTATAATTGATTGAAGCCTTCATTTCATTGCTATGTAATAGATGCATAGCATCCATTCTTAGGATGCTGTCTTATTTTTTAAAGAATTTTTGATATCAGCAAGGAAATATGCCAAAAGGTAACCAAAATATCATACTTTGTAAATGAGGTTTAGGAAATATCTAATAGTTCTCTATGAAATTTTCCCTCATTTATCCTAAATATAAATAGAACTAGGTCTGACCACTTAAATGGCATCTCACTAATGATCTCCTTCCCACTTTCATTTATTATTATAGGTAGAGTCTTTTATGATCCCCAACCTTGTATTTGTTCTATAATGGGCTAGAACTCTGCTAAAGAGTTTTCATGAGTTACTTTTTATTGTGGTAAAATATATACAACGTAAAATTTACCATTTAACTCTTTTTAACTGTACATTTCAGTGGCATTAATACAGTCATACATTGTTGTGCTACCATCACCACCATTTATTTCCAGAACTTCTTCATAATCCCAGACTGAAACTCCCTACCCATTAAACTTTAACTTCCCTTTCCCCTCTCCCCCTAGCGTCTAGCAACCATCATTCTACTTTCTGTCTCTATGAATTTGACTATTCTGAGTACCTCATACAGGTGGAATGTACAATATTTATCCTTTTGTGTCTGACTTATTACATTTAGCATAATTTCCTCAGGTTCATTTGTGTTGCAGTACGTGTCAGAATTTCATTCCTTTTGTAAGGCTGAATAATATTTCGTGATATGTTATATGTATATACCACACTTTGTTTATCCATTCATCCATCAATGGATATTTGGGTTGTTTTCACCTGGGTTCTTTTATTTAATCTTCACAATTACTACCCCTGGCAGACCTGAATTTGAAAGCTGGCTCTGTCACTTATATAGCAACTGACCTTGGCCATGTTGAATTTTCTCTTTGCATATCAATTTTCTCATTTGTAAAATGGAAATGAAATTACCCAGCTCACTGGAGTGGAGTAAGGATTTAATAAGATAACAAAATACCTCGTGTAGTGCCTGCCAGATAGTCCGTGTTCAGTAAATGGCAGCTGGTAGCATAATGATTCATGTTGATAGTAAGCAATTCAAAAGTCTGTTCCATACATTTCAGGAGAAGTCCAGACTAGTGTGTGCAATGTAGTCCCTGCTTTATGGAAAAGTCATCTTAGGTCGTATACATATGGCATATCCAAAAGGTATTTTTGGTTTCTAAAGTACTCAGATCAATGAAGGAAGACAAAAATCATTTGTGAAACATGTACTTTTTATTCCACCCACAATCTATTTGCCAGCCTTAGAGAGGTTAAAATGTCAGTTCAAAGAGTTCAGTCTTAAGAACTACCAATGACTTGTTTCTTCAGGGAAAAAAATGTTTCATTTTGCTTATCAGACAAATAAGTAAAATCATATCTTTAAGGAATATGGACTTGATAACTTAGTAGAAATAAAAGTATCTTCAGAGTCAACTAAGTCATTCTCAGAGTGAGCATCTGGGAAAATAAATAGCCAAAATTTTCAGGAGAATTTTTAATAAACTTTCATAACAATCTCAATTTAGAGTTCCTCTAATACCAAATATAAATATTAACCAAAAAGAAATTTTAAATATGCTTTATAATTTTAATAACTAAAGTTTTTTCATAAACATTTTTCTTTTTTTAAGATTTATTTATTTTTATTTATTTATTATTTTATTTACTTTTTGGCTGCGTCGGGTCTTAGTTGTGGCACACAGGATCTTCACTGAGGATTGCAGAATCTTTCATTGCAGTGCACAGGCTTCTCTAGTTGTGGCGCGTAGGCTCCAGGGTGCGTGGGCTCTGTAGTTTGTGGCACACAGGCTCTTTAGTTGAGGCACACGAGCTCAGTAGTTGTGGCACATGGGCTTAGTTGCCCCGCGCCATGTGGGACCTTATTTCCCTGACCAGGGATCAAACCCGCGTCCCCTGCATTGTAAGGCAGATTCTTTACCGCTGGACCACCAGGGAAGTCCCATAAACATTTTTCTTATTATAGAAAATTTGAACATATAAAAAAGATAGACAAGATATTTACTTCCGGTCTTTTTTCCTAAGCATAGTTTTTTACGGGGGCAAGGAGAAATAAACACAGTGAATGATTCTCTGTATTCAATTTTATATCCTTTTTCACTTAAACTTATAATGCAATACGTTACATAGGATTTTTCCAAAGTGATGAGAACTCTTTATGAACACATTTTAACAACTAATTAATCATTCTTTCTTAATCCTTTTCTAGGCAAATGATTTCTGGAGAGGAACTATAGCAAAGCAATTAAGAATGTGAACTTAAGCCAAATTTCTGGGTTCAAATCCCAATCCCACAAGTTGCTAGCATCAACCTGAGTAAGTTACTTCTTCACCAAAAAAAAAAAAAGGAACTATTAATGGTGTCCCTACCTGTTAGGGTTTGGTATAAGGATTAAATGTGTTAATCTTTAACACATTGAATACATAGAAAATTATTAGGTACATATAAAATGCCATAATAGTGCCTCACATTTGCTAAGGATTCTATAAATGTTACCTATTATTAGCTATTAAAAATCCTTGGTATGGTACACTAAAAACTATAATTGTAAAACAAGATAGATGTAATTGACTAAATTTAAAATACGTAACATTATTTGTAGATAACTTATAATGCTTTCTCAGTTTAAATTTTAACATCATCTATAAAGTATTTCAGATCAAGTATTATTAGACTTCTAATCCTCAATTTTTAATTTATGGACTAACTTTGTGATTGTTTTTCACTTGTCAAAGGCATATACATCTTCACTGACAAATATAATTTGTCAGATCTTCTAATGAAAAGCACTTAAAAATAGGAGTGAAAATCAATAAAATTTAAATTTTTATTCCCCAGTTGCACTAGCCACTTGGTCATACCAACCAGCTCAATAGCTGTATGTATAGTGGCTACTATATTGGAAAAACTGATATAGAACATTTACGTCATTGCAGAAAGTGCTGTTGAACAGAGCTGTATTATGTCTTTTGACAAAAGTAGCATGTTTGCATTATGTATCAATTTATGAGTAATGTGTTTTTGCCCCAATTTTATTCAATTAATTATGCAAACTTTAGTAATTAAAATTTTTTTCTAATATTATAAAAGCTTAATATCATTTGAGAACTGCACAATCATCTATGGTAAATATCAAATGCAAGAAAAGCAATATGTGAGTGTGATATACATGTTTTATTTCACTTGTTTCTTTTCTGCATTAATTGAAAGGCTACACTCACCATACTTAACAAATATTATCTTTTAAAATACTTAATTTACTAGATTAAACACAGCTTAAAATTTTTTTTTTATAATGAAAAACGACAATTTCTTCAGACGTAGAGAGACTAATATAACAAACCTCCCCAGATCCATCACCCAGTTTCAACAATTATCAATTGATGACCTATCTTTTTTCATCTATAACCTACCTGCTCTTACCCTCCATCCTCTACTGGATCACTTTGGAGCAAATCTCAGACAATATTTCATTTTTTCTGTAAACATTTTAATAGGTATCTTTAAAAGATAAGAACTCTTTTTGTTTACTTGTAATATTTTTTGTTTTTATTTTTTCAGTTTTATTGATATAATTGACCTCCAGCACCATATGAGTTTAAGGTGTACAGCTTAATGACTTGACTTACATATATTGTGAAATGATTACCACGATAAGTAAGAACTCTTTTTTAAACATAATCATAGTAACCATTATCACAGCTAAAAACAAAGAAACCTAGCAGTAATTTTTAATATATTCAAATATAGTCATTAAACAAAAACAGACCAAAAAAGGCCAGTCACTTTTTCTGACTTTGAAAGCAAATTTCGAGGTTAGGAAGTACATGTGATATTGTCATCAGTTCAAGGTCACTGATCATTTGGTGTCAGAAACACTATGGATCAATATTCAGGAAATAAGAGCAGTATGTCTTATCTGTTATTTGCTAACAACAACAAAAAAGCTTCACGCACGAACTCAAAAATAACCAGTAGGAACAAAAGTAGGCTATCCAATTATTCAAAATAGGCCAAATCATCCTAATAATAAAAACAAGTTACTACCTCACACCAATTAGGATAGCTACCATCAAAAAAACAGAAAATAAGTGTTGGTGAGGACATGAAGAAATTGGAACCCTTCTCCACTGTTGGTGAAAATGTAAAATGGTACAGCCGTTGTGGAAAGTAGCATGACATTTCTTAAAAAAATTAAAAATAGAGCTACCCTATGATCTAGCAATTCCACCTCTGGGTATATACTCAAAAGAATTGAAAGCAGAGCCTCAAAAAGATGTTTGCACATCCACGTTCATCGCAGCATTATTCAAAATAGCTAAAACATGGAAGCAACCCAAGTGTCCATGAGTGAATGAAATGGATAAGCAAAATGTGGTATATACGTACAATGAAATGTTATTCAGCATTAAAAAGAAAGGAAATTCTGACGTATGCTACAACATGAGTAAACACCACAGACACTGTGCTAAGTGAAATAAGCCAGTCACAAAAAGGCAAATACTGTATCATTTCACTTATATAGGGTACTTAAAGTAGTCAAAATCATAGTGACAGAAAGTAGAATGGTGGTTGCCAGGGCCTGGGGGAAGTTACAGAGTTAAGTTTTGCAAGATGAAAAGAATTCTGGAGGTGAGTGGTAGTGATGATTGGACAATAATCTGAATGGGCTCAATACCACTGAACTATACACTTTTAAATGATTAAGCTGGTAAATTTTATGTTACGTGTAGTTTACCACAATAAAAAAGATTGGAAAAACACAACGCACTGTACTATGCTCTTTGTAACAGAAGACAAACTGTGCATAAAGGGTGAAACAAAATAGATTAATAAATATTTTGCACATGTGTTTGCAAATATACCATACACAGATACAGGAGTGATTCCTGTATATCTTGAAGAGGACAATATTATTCACATAGGAACTCATTTTTGCTCAGAGTTTTTATAATTTCTACATAATGTGGAGAAAATAATAGTAAAAATGTGCAGAAAACATAAAAAGTTGATGATAAATGCTTGCACAGGTAGAAGGAAATAAGTTGTTTGACTCAGCTAAAACATCCTACTTATAGGCCAGAAATAAGAGACAGAAAATGGATTGTGAAACATTCAACCTGTTTGGCACAGAGATTCAGATACAGGGATGAATAGACAAGACATATTATCATTCAAATTGAGGTTACTAGTTGGATTTACTGGATGCATTGAGAAATTTGGTAGCCACTCTAGGATTTTATAATAAAGAGAAAGATAAACAAAGGAAAGGTCAAAGAATTTAGAGTATAGGAAAAACAAAACAAGATAAAACTGGGAACATAACTGAATACAGACTTAGTTGGTTCTGATAAGATGTATGTGTAAATTGGAATTACATTTATTTTTTATTTACTTATTTTTTTACAGTATTTCTGTTAATTAATTTATTTATTTTTTAACATCTTTATTGGAGTATAATTGCTTTACAATGTTGTGTTAGTTTCTGCTGTATAACAAGGTGAATCAGCTATATGCATACGTACATCCCCTCCCTCTTGCGTCTCCCTCCCAACCTCCTTATCCCACCCCTCTAGGTGGTCGCAAAGCACTGAGCTGATCTCCCTGTGCTATGCAGCTGCTTCCCACTAGCTATCTATTTTACATTTGGTTGTGTATATATGTCAGTGCTACTCTCTCACTTCGCCTCAGCTTACCCTTCCCCCTCCCCGTGTCCTCAAGCCCATTCTCTACTTCTGCGTCCTTTTTTTCTTTTTTGAATTTTTGAATTTTACTTTATTTTTTTATACAGCAGGTTCTTATTAGTTATCCATTTTATACATGTTAGTGTATATATGTCAATCCCAATATCTCAATTTATCACACCACCCCCCCATCGCTTTCCCCCACTGGTGTCCATACGTTTGTTCTCTACATCTGTGTCTCTATTTCTGCCCTGCAAACAGGTTCATCTGTACCATTTTTCTAGGTTTCACATATATGCGTTAATATACGATATTTGTTTTTCTCTTTCTGACTTACTTCACTCTGTATGACAGTCTCTAGATCCATCCACGTCTCTACAAATGACCCAGTTTTGTTCCTTTTTATGGCTGAGTAATATTCCGTTGCATATATGTACCACATCTTCTTTAGCCATTTCCCTGTCGATGGGCATTTAGGTTGTTTCCATGACCTGGCTATTGTAAACAGTGCTGCAATGAACATTGGGGTACATGTGTCTTCTTTTTTTTTTTTTTAATTTTTAATTAATTAATTAATTTATTTATGGCTGTGTTGGGTCTTCGTTTCTGTGCGAGGGCTTTCTCCAGTTGCAGCAAGTGGGGGCCACTCTTCATCGCGGTGCGCGGGCCTCTCACTATCGCGGCCTCTCTTATTGCGGAGCACAGGTTCCAGACGAGCAGGCTCAGCAACTGCGGCTCACGGGCCCAGCTGCTCCGCGGCATGTGGGATCTTCCCAGACCAGGGCTCGAGCCCGTGTCCCCTGCACTGGCAGGCAGACTCTCAACCACTGCGCCACCAGGGAAGCCCACATGTGTCTTTTTGAATTATGGTTTTCTCAGGGTATATACCCAGTAGTGGGATGGCTGGGTCGCATGGTAGTTCTATTTTTAGTTTTTTAAGGAACCTCCATATTGTTCTCCATAGTGGCTGTATCAATTTACATTCCCACCAACAGTGCAAGAGGGTTCCCTTTTCTCCACACCCTCTCCAGCATTTGTTGTTTGTAGATTTTCTGATGATGCCCATTCTAACTGGTGTGAGGTGATACCTCATTGTAGTTTTGACTTGCACTTCTCTAATAATTAGTGATGTTGAGCAGCTTTTCATGTGCTTCTTGGCCATCTGTATGTCTTCTTTGGAGAAATGTCTATTTAGGTTAACTGCTCATTTTTTGATTGGGTTATTTGTTTTTTTTCATATTGAGCTGCATGACCTGCTTGTAAATTTTGGAGTTTAATCCTTTGTCAGTTGCTTCATTTGCAAATATTTTCTCCCATTCTGAGGGTTGTCTTTTCGTCTTGTTTATGGTTTCATTTGCTGTGCAAAAGCTTTTAAGTTTCATTAGGTCCCATTTGTTTATTTTTGTTTTTATTTCCATTTCTCTAGGAGGTGGGTCAAAAAGGATCTTGCTGTGATTTATGTCATGGAGTATTCTTCCTATGTTTTCCTCTAAGAGTTTTATAGTGTCTGGCCTTATATTTAGGTCTTTAATCCATTTTGAGTTTATTTTTGTGTATGGTGTTAGGGAGTGTTCTAATTTCATTCTTTTACATGTAGCTTTCCAGTTTTCCCAGCACCACTTATTGAAGAGGCTGTCTTTGCTCCATTGTATATTCTTGCCTCCTTTATCAATGATAAAGTGACCATATGTGTGTGGGTTTATCTCTGGGCTTTCTATCCTGTTCCATTGATCTATATTTCTGTTTTTGTGCTGGTACCATACTATCTTGATTACTGTAGCTTTGTAGTATTGTCTGAAATCAGGGAGCCTGATTACTCCAGCTCCGTTTTCCTTTCTCAAGACTGCTTTGGCTATTCAGGGTCTTTCGTGTCTCCATACACATTTTAAGATTTTTTGTTCTAGTTCTGTAAAAAATGCCATTGGTAATTTGATACGGATTATAGTGAATCTGTCGATTGCTTGGGGTAGTATAGTCATTTTCACAATATTGATTCTTCCAATCCAAGAACATGGTGTATCTCTCCATCTGTTGGTATCAGCTTTAATTTCTTTCATCAGTGTCTTATAGTTTTCTGCATACAGGTTGTTTGTCTCCTTAGGTAGGTTTATTCCTAGGTATTTTATTCTTTTTGTTGCAGTGGTAAATGGGACTGTTCCCTTAATTTCTCTTTCAGATTTTTCATCATTAGTGTATAAGAATGCAAGAGATTTCTGTGCATTAATTTTGTACCCTGCAACTTTACAAAATTCATTGATTAGCTCTAGTAGTTTTCTGGTGGCATTTTTAAGATTCTCTATGTATCATGTCATCTGCAAACAGTGACAGTTTTACTTCTTCTTTGCCAATTTGTATTCCTTTTATTTCTTTTTCTTCTCTGATTGCTGTGGCTAGAGCTTCCAAAACTATGTTGAATAATAGTGGCAAGAGAGGACATCCTTGTCTTGTTTCAGATCTTAGAGGAAATGCTTTCAGTTTTTCACCATTGAGAATGATGTTTGCTGTGGGTTTGTCATATATGGCCTTTATTATGTTGAGGTAGGTTCCCTCTATGCCCACTTTCTGGAGAGTTTTTATCATAAATGGTGTTGAATTTTGTCAAAAGCTTTTTCTGCATCTATTGAGATGATCATATGGTTTTTATTCTTCAATTTGTTAATATGGTGTATCACATTGATTGATTTGTGTATCTTGAAGAATCCTTGCATCCCTGGGAAAAATCCCACTTGATCATGGTGTATGATCCTTTTCATGTGTTGTTGGATTCTGTTTGCTAGTATTTTGTTGAGGACTTTTGCATCTATATTCATCAGTGATATTGGTCTGTAAGTTTCTTTTTTTGTAGTATCTTTGTCAGGTTTTGGTATTAGGGTGATGGTGGCCTCATAGAATGAGTTTGGGAGTGTTCCTTCCTCTGCAATTTTTTGGAAGAGTTTGAGAAGGATGGGTGTTAGCTCTTCTCCAAATGTTTGATAGAATTCACCTGTGAAGCCATCTGGTCCTGGACTTTGTTTGTTGGAAGATTTTTAATCACAGTTTCAATTTCATTACTTGTGATTGGTCTGTTCATATTTTCTATTTTTTCCTGGTTCAGTCTTGGAAGGTGATACCTTTCTAAGAATTTGTCCATTTCTTCCAGGTTGTCCATGTCATTGGCATAGAGTTGCTTGTAGTAGTCTCTTAGGATGCTTTGTATTTCTGCGGTGTCTGCTGTAACTTCTCCTTTTTCATTTCTAATTTTATTGATTTGAGTCCTCTCCCTCTTTTTCTTGATGAGTCTGGCTAATGGTTTATCAATTTTGTTTATCTTCTCAAAGAACCAGATTTAGTTTTATTGATCTTTGCTATTGTTTTCTTTATTTCTATTTCATTTATTTCTGCTCTGATCTTTATGTTTTCTTTCCTTCTACTAACTTTGGGTTTTGTTTATTCTTCTTTCTCTAGTTCCTTTAGGTGTAAGGTTAGATTGTTTATTTGAGATTTTTCTTGTTTCTTGAGGTAGGCTTGTATTGCTCTAAACTTCCCTCTTAGAACTGCTTTTGCTGCATCCTTCTGCTGTTTGCCCTCTGGTGGATGAGGCTATCTAAGAGGCTTTTGCAAGTTTCCTGATGGGAGGGACTGCTGGTGGGTAGAGTTGACTGTTGCTCTGGTGGGCAGAGCTCAGTAAAACTTTAATCCACTTGACTGTTGATGGGTGGGGCTGGGTTCCCTCCCTGTTGGTTGTTTGGCCTGAGGTGACCCAACACTGGAGCCTACCTGGCTCTTTGGTGGGGCTAATGGTGGACTCTGGGAGGGCTCACACCAAGGAGTACTTCCCAGCACTTCTGCTGCCAGTGTCCTTGTCCTCACGGTGAGCCACAGCCACCCCCCGCCTCTGCAGGAGACCCTCCAACACTAGCAGGTAGGTCTGGTTCAGTCTCCTATGGGGTCACTGCTCCTCCCCTGGGTCTCGATGCGCACACTACTTTGTGTGTGCCCTCCAAGAGTGGAGTCTCTGTTTTCCCCAGTCCTGTTGAAGTCCTGCAATCAAATCCCACTAGCCTTCAAAGTCTGACTCTCTAGGAATTCCTCCTCCTGTTGCCAGACCCCCAGGTTGGGAAGCCTGATGTGGGGCTCAGAACCTTCACTCCAGTGGGTGGACTTCTGTGGTATAAGTGTTCTCCAGTTTGTGAGTCACCCACCCAGCAGTTATGGGATTTGATTTTATTGTGATTGCGCCCCTCCTAACATCTCATTGTGGCTTCTCCTTTGTCTTTGGATGTGGGGTATCTTTTTTGGTGAGTTCCAGTGTCTTCCTGTCGATGATTGTTCAGCAGTTAGTTGTGATTCCAGTGCTCTTGCAAGAGAGAGTGAGATCACGTCCTTCTACTCTGCCATCTTGAACCAATCTGAGTTACATTTAATATTTTAACTTTTAAAAATCTGCAGGCATTTTTTTTTTATTTTTTATTTTTTAAATTTTATTTATTTATTTACTTATTTATTTTTGGCTGTATTGGGTCTTCGTTTCTGTGCGAGGGCTTTCTCTAGTTGCGGCGAGCGGGGGCCACTCTTCATTGCGGTGCACGGGCCTCTCACTATCGTGGCCTCTCTTGTTGGTGGAGCACAGGCTCCAGACGCGCAGGCTCAGCAGTTGTGGTTCACGGGCCTAGTTGCTCCACGGCATGTGGGATCTTCCCAGACCAGGGCTCGAACCTGTGTCCCCTGCATTAGCAGGCAGATTCTCAACCACTGCGCCACCAGGGAAGCCCTGCAGGCATTTATAAAATAGACTATACGGACTCTGAGATCCTGTCCACATCTAAGTTTAATATTCTGAGTTTCAGTTGCCTTTTGAAATTTTAATTTGCATTTTTACTCTTCTTATCTGGGAAATAACTTGTAGCTTTTTAATATTTTGTAATTCAATCCTTCAGGAGTTCATCCAGGCATTCTTTCTTTTATGGAGTACCTACAACAATATTTTATGACACTGTGGTGTATAGTGAGTACACAAAAAAGAATCAGATACCTTGACTGCCCTCAAGAAGGTCACTATCTGTATAGCAAGGATAGAGAGGTGTACAGGTAATTCCTTTATCTTTAAGATAAGGATAAGGAGGAGTGAGGTTAAGAAGTGGGTGTTTCAAGTAGGAGGAATTTTGAAAGTGCACAAGTAAAACCTGGGAATGCACAGTGCCTGAAGAAATTGCAGGTAATTAAGTATTCTTGGGAAAAAGGGTGGTGAGTGATTGGGCGGCACAGTTAGGAGAGGCCACATAATTAAGGACTCTATTTGGCAATGCTAAGGAACGTGGATTTTATCCTGAAGGCAACGGTAAGTCAGATGAGGACTCCAGTTAGGAATGTGACAAGATAAAATATGAATTTACAATTAATCTGAGGATCAGGTGGAAGTGTGTTCAGACAATTAGAGGCATGTAGGGCAACTGGAAGAGACTTACAGTAATCATGGCAGGAGTTATGCTCCCCTGGACCAAAGAGGGGACAGTGGGCTCTCAGAGGCAGGGATAAAGCCCAGAGATACTGAGGAAGTGGAACTGTCTAAATGTGGTGAGGGTCCCACCCCAGGAAATTGGGTGGTCTGGAGAAGGAGCTCGAGGCAGATAGTTTAATAAAATTTCCCAGGTAATGCTCTTGCTTTGTCAGGTGTGAAACCCACCAGTGTAGATTGCTTCTCAAAGAGCTTGAGTGTCAAAGAAAAGAGGAGAGAGAGGATGGCAGTAGAGGGCCAAGGGGCACCTTTGGTTAAAGATCAGCGCTATGACTGTTCACATGCCAAAGAAAATGAACCAGCGGGGAGGGAGAAGCTGGAGGAGCCGAGATCATAGAATTTATCCTGCAGGGAAATGACTCAGTGGGAGCAGGATTTCAGTTCTGAGATAGGAACTAAAAAGGTAAGTATAGAAATGTAGACACAGACAGTTGGAAAGGGAGGGAAAGGGACAAGGTTGAAGGAATTCTACCTTCTATCCTTCCACCACCACTGCCCCCCCGCACCCGCCCCCCACCCCCGCCCCGGCAAACCCATCCATCCCAAGCCGGTGATGAGAGGGGGCTGGTGAGAGAAAGATAAAAAAAGATCAAGAGCCCTGTTCAGGGAAGAAATTGTGTGTTTGTACTGGTACCAATGGGCACACTTTGTTATTTTCTTCCTACACGGTTGCTAGATTTAGCAAATAAAAATACGACACCCAGCTAAATTTGAATTTCAGACAAACAACGGATAACTTTTTAGTATGTCTCATGCAGTATTTGTGACACACTTAAACTGTTTAAAGTTTATTCTCAATACGAAGTTTATACATACTTTTAAAAATTATTCATTAGTTTTATAAAATTCAAATTTAACTGGGCATTCTGTGTATTACCTGGCAACCCTATACTAGAACTTGAAAAATCGGACGTGAGGCTTATGACCTAATACTTAAAGTTAAGGTTGACGTTTACTAGGAAAGTCCTCTTCATTTATTAATACTTATTCTGTTTGTAAGCATGACACACTGTCAGCAGCAGACAGGGCCACAAACACATGCTTATAACATGGCAACAACTAGAAGCGAGACTGATAAGCATGTGACTGCTGAGCTGTTTCTTTCCTACCTGCTCCTGTCCCATTTCCAGAAGCACCCTCCTTCACCTCTGGCTCTGGGAATCAGTGTTTCCTAACAGTGAATCATCTGTTAGGTTTCTGTTATCCAAGTCTGGAAAAATTTAATCATTCCTCTTATACTACCCTAAACCATCTACCCTGATATTAGCTAAAAGTAGGGTAACAAACTGTCCTGGTTTGCCCAGAACTGAAGGTTCCCAGGACTTAGGATTTTCAATTTGGGGGTTTTTTTTAAAAAATTATTTTATTTATTTATTTTATTTTTGGCTGCGTTGAGTCTTCATTGCTATGTGCGGGCTTTCTCTAGTTGGCGGCAAGCTGGGGCTACTCTTCATTGCGGTGCGTGGGCTTCTCATTGCGGTGGCTTCTCCTGTTGCAGAGCACAGGCTCTAGGCGCGCGGGCTTCAGTAGTTGTGGCACACGGGCTCAGTAGTTGTGGTGCACGGGCTTCATTGCTCTGCAGCTTGTGGGACCTTCCCAGACCGGGGCTCAAACCCGCATCCCCTGCATTGGCAGGTGGATTCTTAACCACTGCGCCACCAGGGAAGTCCCTGCCACTTTTCATTTCATCCTGTTTTCGTTTTTGTTTTTTAGGGATGCTATGTTTGCGGGGAGGTTAGGAATGCATGGGGATGTTTATATTTGGGCATCAGGTTAGGAAGAGATGGTTGGCAGCCTTCTTTGGAGAAATATGAGGAACTAATACATTAACACACTTTCTAGGATCACTAGGAATGATGTAGGATCAGAATTCTTACTTCTCAAAATGGCTTCAGGACTGCCCTTGTTTAGTCTATGGAACAACATTTTTTTAATTCAGATACAACTCAAATATGTGGATTAGGTTACAGTAGGTATTAGATAATCTAACTGACCAAGAATGCTTTCTAACAAGACTATTTTCTTATTTTGAGCTTATTATATTAAGCTCTCACCAATACCAAAAGATCAATTTAAACTTCATTTTGTCTTCTAATTTTCTGGATACAGGATTATTTAAGTTCAGAAGTAACTCAGACTGCTTCAGAGATGTTAGGTATTTGCTCAACTTTTTATTTTGATACTATGCACAGTAATAATTGAGGTCCACAAACTTTATCACACAGAATTATTTCCCTCAGCTTCCTTCTTATTTATGGCTCTTTCTCTTAACTAGGCTAAACTTACACTTTGTAGTTCTCTCCATTTTTTGTTTGTTTGTTTTTGTCTTTACTAAAAGACCAATCAAGTAGCCAAAATCTATGCACCTTATCTAGCTGTCAAATTAGCTTCAGATTTGTCTCTTTCTCTCTCTTTTGTTTCCCCAGAAAAGGATCCAACTGTATTAACTTCCCATTAGGAAGTTCTACAACAGTTTGGGCGGGGACAAATATCACAGCCTCACCCTTCCCTGCAGCTGGTTAGCCAACATTTCTATACAGGCGGAATTGCATTTAATATGAAAACATGAGCAACTGGAATGTTGTTTAAGAAGAATAAGGTAGAAGCAATGCAGCTCTTTCTTTTGAAGGCAATGGAAGCTGGTATGTACTGATTATACAGACACAGACTTTAGGCCTGTCTCTAGCAGTGGCTGAGCCATTTCCTCTCTCTCAGAGAGTCGCTGCCCTGAGTCACTGCCTAGCTGTTGCTGGGTGCTTGTTTTCTAAGTAGTCACACACTCCACCCTCACTTCCCCACGCACAGAGTTCTGGGGAATTGCCCCAATTTTCAGCTCTGCTGAGGTGGTTTGTGACTCATCCTCTTTTCTCTTTAATGACCTTTTAAAGCAACAGGAATAACCCCTATTTTTATTTTTTTTATTTTATTTTATTTTTTAGTCATTTCTCTTGTAGGCCTCTTACTTATTTGAAAACAGGTATAATGAAGTCTAAAATCAATAACTATGTTTTGCATACCATTTATATAAAATTGGCTTTCTATTCTGCTTCCTAGATAAAATATTTTCTTTCCATTGGGGGGGAAAAGGGCAGGAGGATCTTATTTCCTATGGGACAGTGGACTATATTTCCCATTAAATGCTCTCAGTAATTGTCCTAAATAAGGTATGGAACTGCAATCCTAGGCATTCTATGTAGGTTCTGTTTATTCATAACTTTACATACAAGATCTCTCCTCAAATGACAAGGACTGCCAGCGCAAGCAAAATTGCAGCATTTGATTTTTGCATTATGCTGCAATGTCAAGTAATTTTTTAAAAAAAATCTTAACTCCAGTATCTTTGTTTTATTTTATTGTTATAATTTAAAACTGTTATCATAACTAAATATCCTCACCTTTAATAAAACCTCCTTACCAATATTTTATGTTAGAGTTCTTGGCATGCTTATTAGCCTTCTAACCTCCCATAAAGTGGAGAAACCCTTGTGGATGGGCTATGGAAGATGTCTTTGTGTATGTACTTAACTCCCATCACTAGCCCTGGAGCCAACTGGATTAGAGAATTTTAAGCAGCCCAATTTTGTTGGAACATAAGGTGTGAAGGTGGGAATAGCAGGAGATGATGTAGGAGAGATATAGTGTTAAAGAGCTTAAATTTTGTTATTTTAGAGTTTGTCGTAGGTCTGGAGAGAAAGGCTGGGCATAATCTAATTTTAGGAAGTCTAAAATCTAATTTAGATCAATTCTCCTAAATTTAAGAAATTATATATTTCAAAAAATTTAGAGGAAAAAAAGTATAAGGCTCCTATATAGTTCAAGAAGGTTTAAAACTCCAGAAATACATTTCTCACTATATAATTCAAATGGCACTAGTAATCACATTGAGAAGTGTTATTGGTTAGTATATTCGCGAGTGGGTGAAGGAGGAGATATCAAAAGAAGCAATGAGATTCACACTGAATTTTTTTGTAATCTCACACTTAAATTTATGTGTATAGATATTTATTTTTATATGTAAAATTTTTGTATATAAATTTGTATATATGTGATATTACACACACACAGATGCATGTGTGTATGTCTATGTAGCGGAAATAAAAAGCATATAACTATGGACAATGTCAAATGATAGAAATATGCCTAAAGAATAAACTGAGATTATTTTTAAATACCATACATAGCGAGCTATTTCTTTTTTTCCTTTCTTCTTGCTTCCCTTCCTCCCACCCTTCCCTTCTTCCTTCTTTTTTTGGTTATATAAGAAGAAAGAAAGAAAGAGAGAGAGAGAGAAAGGAAGGAAGAAAAGAAAGAGAGAGAGAAAGGAAGGGAAGAAGGAAAGGATGAAGGGAGAAAGAGAAAGAAAGGAGAAGACCAAGTTCTGGCTCCAGGGGCTGGCACCTGCATGTGGTGGGTCCCAGCCAGGTCTGCCAAGCCTCATGCATGTTTGCAGGTTGGTCATTGCTGCCCAGTGCTGATGAGGCATGATTGTAGTGCCACTGTACACAAACAAGCCCTAGTCATTTTTATATAACCTACAGACCAGGTAGCAAGATGGTGTCTATGACAGAGAAAAAACTGTACCTAGAACCTGGATGAGACACATGTAATATAGTTTGCTTAAGACAGTTTTAGAAACCATATAATTTAATTATCCTGGAGTTTCAGGTGAGTATGATTTAAGTAAGAAGAGCAGCAGCAAATCTAGGTTTTATGAGGTCTGAAATGTATTCAGTTTGGGAGAAGGGCCCTATTTAAGACAAAATGAAAACTGACAAATTCAAAATTTCTATGGTCTTTCCCAAGGCCTTGGGAAGGACTCATGCAAGCAAGGGATCCTAAAGCTTAAGCTTTAATCTGCCTTTGCTTCAATAAGGGACTTTCTTTGATGTGGCAGGACCTTACCCTGGACAATCACAAAACCATTTCCACCACCCAAACACATGTACTTTGCAGCACTCAAAAAGCCACATTCTCTGCCCACCTGAGCCAAAGAACATGGAAAAATGATTTGAGTGACAATTTTCTCAATTCTCCCCAAATGGTTACATAACTAGAACTACTCTAGATGCATAGGAGAGAAGTTAATTCGTTGCATACAAGGGATGCCTTAGTGCAATTATGGCCTAATTCGCTCCGGGAACTAGTTGAGAAAGACTACGCTAGCTTCATATCTTCTGGTATTCTTTGCTGCAAATGTATCACTGGAAGCTACACGATAAAACGTGTACGGTATATTTGTCAGAGTGAGCACTTCTACTACTCTTTAAAGCCAGTTTCTACCAGACTGAGTCAGCACTTTAGACTATGATCCCAGAAAATGCTTACTCAGAGTGGACACGTCTAGGCAGGTATGAGCCTCTGGTTATCAGAGGACTAATATAAACCATTGGGGCCAAGAGGCAAAGATGAGGTCATAAACAGAAAGTGAGGACAAACATCAGGAATGATGGTGGTGAGAAAGAGGTATCAAGTCTAAACACGGAGGAAATGTTGCAACCCTGTTCTTAACTGGGGGTAACCACATGATACAAACACAAGCTTGACAGGATGGGTCCAAAGTGAGAACCGATGGTGTACTAATAATATAAAGAAGGCCTACTTCTCATTTTCTATGCTGTTCTAATATTTTCTCTCAAGGGAGAACAATTTTTTGGTGGACAATCATGAAATGAATATTAGTAAAAACATAGAAACCTACGATTAAAGAAGAGGTTGCAAAGAACATGTCAATAATCTACATGAGATGAAGTCTCCTAACTTAGGTAAATTCCATGTCAGTTGTGGGATATAAAGTATGGTTACATATTAGCTATGCCTATGAGGAGGAGGCATCTAGAGGGATTCTCAAAAAAGGCAATGCTTGAGATGAATCTCAGAGATGAACAGAACATTACAGGTGGACAAGGCAGGGTAAGGAAGGCTAAGTAGTGTGAACAAGAACTTGCACGGGGTGGGGGGCTTCCCTGGTGGCGCAGTGGTTGAGAATCCGCCTGCCAATGCAGGGAACACGGGTTCGAGCCCTGGTCCGGGAAGATCGCACATGCCACGGAGCAACTAAGCCCATGCGCCACAACTACTAAGCCTGCGCTCTAGAGCCTGTGCTCCGCAACAAGAGAGGCCACTGCAATGAGAAGCCCGCGCACCGCAACGAAGAGTAGCCCCTGCTCGCTGCAACTAGAGAAAGCCCGCGCGCAGCAATGAAGACCCAACACAGCCAAAAATAAATAAATAAAATAAATAAATTTATAAAAGAAAAAAAAAAAGAACTTGTACGGGTATCAGTGATGCTTCAGGGGCTGTGAAAGATGGATTCAGAGCAGGAGTAAAACAAAGATTATACAACATTCAAAAGAGGTAAGAAGATTATGCTACAAATTTCTAAAATGGTTGATCACAAGGAGGATTTTAAATTGGATTACTAAAGAATGCTTCATGTCCTTCTAGCTTCCAGCATGGATTAACTTGAAAAGATCAATACATCCTAACCTCGCCTCTCCAAATCCCACACATACCATTCATTACTGGCAGTAGAGGAATGTGTCTGAGTGCTTAAAAGAGGCGGAGAGGAGGAAAGGGGGCATTGGCTGAGGGGCTGCAATGAAAGTTAGTATAACATAACCCTGGGGATTAAAGCAGGCAATGGAAGGCTATGCAATAGGAGATGTTAAGGCCAGATGATTGAGGAAAGCCAAAGGAAAAAAATGTGCCAAGTTTCAAAAACGTTAGGAAAAAAGTTACAGGAATTGAAGGCAGAATATGATGCCAAAAATATGAATCTCAGGATAATAATAGCAAGTGCCAACAGTCTGGCATTAAATCAGGGGAAAGGGAGAAAAATAGGAGAAGACAGGAAGTAAGTCCTGAGTGGTTGCCCTAAAACATTGGTTTGTTTGTTTGTGTTATTTTTTAACATCTTTATTGGAGTATAATTGCTTTATAATGGTGTGTCAGTTTCTGCTTTATAACAAAGTGAATCAGTTATACATATACATATGTCCCCATATCTAAAACATTGGTTTTTAAATTGTGAAGCACCAAATGAGCATCACGTGACAATCTGTTAGAAATGCAGATCCCCAGGCCCTGCCCCAGACCTACCGAATCAGCAGCTCTGACTGGGACCCAGCAATCTGTGTTTTAACAAGCCCATCAGGTGATTCTGGCACAACTAAAGTTTCAGAAACACTTCCCTAGAATATCAGCTAGAGTTTGCAGCTTGCTTTAATGGGAGTAGGGAACTCAGTTTAACTCCAAGGGCCAGTTTCTATCTTGATTGTTATATGCTAAAGGTTTTTATTTTTAAAAAGCTACCCCCAATTTTGGCATTGTGTTTAGATTTCAGGGATCAGTCACAAATTGTTTTGTTAAAAAGGTCTGCTGCAGAGAAGAATGTCATTTTTTTCTAACCACTGAGAGTTACAATGAGCTTTTTATAGCACTGAAAATAAAAGACCTAAAAAAGAGAAAACTTAGTGAACTTGCTGCTGATTCATTTGTACCAACTGATAAAATTTATGAACCATCATCAATTTTCACTCTAGCTATTATATCATGATTTTAGGCAATTATTTACAACAATGCTTCACAAAACTTTAACACTTACTCAAGCACAAAGGTTCCTATTGTGTATTTCATAATAGATAAAATCAGGTTCCATAGCACATCCTCTTCTTTTTGGGGACAGGAGCTTAGAGAACAGAAAGTACACTGTAAAACAAAATGTAATCTGATTTAGGACATTTATTCCTATCCTAGTAAATCCAGTGAGCAAAAGACAATTTACTTGATGAAAAAATAAATGATTTTCTTCTCAAAGGGTTTATGAGTCAGGGTCCACTCAGGAGACAGAAACCAAACCAATTATTTAAACAGGAAAAGTTCAATATAAAGAATTGTTAGATAGTAAAAGGTGGTCATCTACCAAAATGAGTAAATGGAGTCCAGAAATGTCAGGTGCAAAAAAACCAAAAAACAGCTACTATTTATAGGCTGTGAATACAGACAATAAAGGAACTAAGTACAGTACCAAGAGAAGGCTTCCCCTACCCCGACCCCTACCCCAGACTAAGATTTGGACCTCTTCAGAGAGAAAGCAGCTACCATAGTAACACAGCCTGCCAGTAGCCCAAGAAGTTGCCAGAGTATAAGCTGGCACAGGTCTGTGGAAGAAGCCCACCATTGCTGGAGGAAGTGGTGAGTGGGCTGGAAGTGATACACCATTTGTCAGATGGTGAAGGCAGGCCAGAGCTGTTCAGACATCCGATAGGGAGATCATGGCCTCAAGATATGATTGGAACTCCTCTGCATAGTAGACTACTAATTTCCTGCTCTGAATAATCATATCTAAGGACTGGAATCTGGAAGGGAAGTGTCTTACTGAGGCTATTGCCTAGAGGGTCACACTAGTGCCCCCTACTGGCAAGTCTAATATTCCCTTAATGCATCTCAAAGAACTTCCTGGGTTCCAGACATACTATTCTTTGCCTTTATGTGTGGTAGCAACCCAACTTCCCCTTAGTAATTGGGATCAGTTATACCAGCCAGTAGAGTAACTTTTTTTCCTGTCACCTTCAAAGGACAAGGTGGTAATCTTATCTTCCAATTCGACAGAACCATTATTTTGTCTTCTGGTGGAAGCATTCCCTCCTGAGAACTAAGACCTTCAAACCAGTGGAGCGCAAAACTGCTAGGACAGGAAGCAAAGATTCTGTAAGTGGGTTGCTAGGCACAGTAGTAAGAGAAGCCACTGCTACTTCTACCCCTTGATTCCTACTACCATATATTAGGGGTAGAGAGTACCATACAAGTCTCCGACTCAAAGTGTATAAATGTATTCTGTAAGACAGACTACTTGGCTTCAGGGTATTTTTTTCTCCCAAACTGGAACTGTAATCGAGTTTTTACATTTACTAATCAATTAGGCCAACTGCTTCTAAGTCTCTGGCTTCATACATTTTTCTAAAAGAGAGGACTTTTATGTTTGTTTTTAGAGCAGATAGTGAAAATGGCTTAGATCTAGTGTGACGTGAACCATAGTGGAATATATGACAAATGGAAAATGATATACTTATGAACCATTTAGGGAAATACGGATTGAATGGATGGCTTGGATTAGAAAACAGTGGAGCACGCATTCCCAAAAGATTCACAGGTCAATGTCACCTGAGAGGGACATGTCTAGTGTATCAATACAGAAGAGTATTCTTGGCCCAGTAATGTATCACACTGTGATAAATGGCATGGATCATGATATGATTGATGTTGAGGGCATACGCTTCAAATCTATGATAAAATAAAATTAGAAGGGATATAGAATAAATTGAATGAGTTAGGATATTAAAATCTTTAGACCTTAAATTTGGGACTTAATTTAACAAGATTAAATTTAACATAGAATCAATACAAATACTAATAAGCTCTTATGGAGTTATACAACTTGATACTAAAGTTCTTATAAAAAAACAAACAGGCAAGAGTAGCCAGGAAAACACTGAAAAAGGAAACACTACCAGGGAACTAGCCCTACCAGGTATTAAAACATAGTAAATATAAATCCTCCATAATTAAAACAGTGTGGTACTGGCACATGAATAGACAAATAGGCCAGTGGAATATAATAGACTAGCTAGAGTTAGATCCAAATATTTATGGAAATTTAGTACATGAGAAAGGTGACTATACAAATCACTGGGTTAAAGATAGACTTTTTAGTACATGGTGCTGTGACAACTGGGTAGCCATTTGTAGAAAGATAAAATTAGATTAATATCTCACACCATACACAAAAATAAACTCCAAATGGATTAAGTATCTACACGTAAATTTAAAAAAATCATACAAGTAGCAAAGGAAAAACAGATGAATTCCTCCTCAACCTCCATGTAATGAGAGACTTTCTAATCATGACTCAAAATCCAGAAGCAATAAGAAAATAATAAATTTGACTACATAATAAATTAAAAAATTTTGCACGACAAGAAAACCATAGGACTTCCCTGGTGGCGCAGTGGTTAAGAATCTGCCTGCCAATGCAGGGGACACGGGTTCGAGCCCTGGTCCAGGCAGATTCCACATGCCGTGGAGCAACTAAGCCCGTGCGCCACAACTACTGAACCTACACTCTAGAGCCCACAAGCCACAACTACTGAGCCTGCGTGCTACAGCTACTGAAGCCCATGCACCTAGAGCCCATGCTCAACAAGAAAGAGAAGCCACTGCAATGAGAAGCCCACGCACCTCAACAAAGAGTAGCCCCCATTTGCCGCAACTAGAGAAGGCCCGCACGCAGCAATGAAGACCCAACACAGCCAAAAATAAATAAATAAATTTATTAGAGAAAGAAAACCATAAACAAAGTCAAAGTATAATTGACAAATTGGAAGAAATGTTGATGATACATAATACAAAGTGTTAATAATCTTAATATGCAACTACTCTTAAAATTGAGGGACAGTAGCTAAAGCAGTGCTTACTAGGATGTTTATGGCATTAAATATTTATATTAGAAAGGAAGAAAAGTCTCAGATCAATAATGTAAGTTTTCAATTCAGGAACTAGCAAAAGAAGAGAAAAAATAAAACCAAAGCAAGAAGAATGAGGGAAATAATAAACATTAGAGCAGAAATCAATCAAATTGAAAACAGAAAAACAATACAGAAAGTCAATGAAAAAAAAAGCTGGTTCTTTGGGGAAAAAAAAGTAAAATTGATGAACCTCTAGCAAGACTGACAAAAAAGAGAGAGAGTGGCACAAAATACTAATTCAGGAATAAAAGAGGGGATATCACTACAGACCCCACAGCCAATAAAAGGATAATAAGCGAATATGATGAACAACTCTATGCGCACAAATTTAATAACTCTTATGCACATAAGATGAAAAGTACAATTCCTTGAAAACATAAAGAAATCTTTTCCTTCTTTCCATTTTCCCAGGATATTATAACATTATCTTCTGATGATCCCAACCTATTCTGGTTAAAAAAAGCCAGAATTCCAAAGTACAGTTTAACATTTTATTTTTTACAAGGCAGAAGTTCCTCCATATGAATAAAATGGATTTAATTATAGTTAGAACAAAGAAAAGTAGTCCTGCTGAAAAACACCCCCAGGTTTTTCCTCACTTAACTGACGTTCAAAGTAATTTTATAATTTAGTTTGTATGGTGAAAGGCAATATAATTATCTTGTTTATGAAACACAACACATGATGACGTATTGCAATTCCAAATGCCTGCTTCAAACATTGTTAAATGTTCCCTTTAGAAAAAGTATATCAATGAAAAGGCCCATATTTATTTTAATCAGTGAGTTCTATATTCTATTTATATGAGTTCTATATTCTATATTCTATTTATATAGAACTAGAGCTCTATATTCTAGTTTGGGAAATGGAAACAATTTATCTCATCAGCTTCATTAATAGTTGCTTCTGCTCAGATGGAATGTTAATATAGCTTATGACAACTACTAAACTTTAATTAGTACACATAATTTTCCAAACAAATGGCTAGAAAAAGGGTGATTCTATAATTCATAACTCTTATTTTAAAATAATTTAAGTACTTATTTTTGCTTTCTCTTAGTATATAAACTAGAATTATAAATTTATAAGACCGATATAAAGGAGTGTTATAGGCTGAATGGTGTCCCCCCCCAAATTCTTATGTTGAAGTCCTAACCTCCAGTACCATAGGATATTTGGAGATAGTGCCTTTCAAATAGGTCATTAAGATACAATGAGGTCATATGGGTGGGCACTGATCCAACATGACTGGTGTCCTTATAAGAAGACATTCGGGGCTTCCCTGGTGGCGCAGTGGTTAAGAATCCGCCTGCCAATGCAGGGGACACAGGTTCAAGCCCTGGTCCAGGAAGATCCCACATACCGCAGAGCAACTAAGCCCGTGCGCCACAACTACTGAGCCTGTGCTCTAGAGTCCGCGAGCCACAACTACTGAAGCCCGCGCGCCTAGAGCCCGTGCTCCACAACAAGAGAAGCCACCGCAATGAGAAGCCCGCGCACCGCACTGAAGAGTAGCCCCCGCTGGCCGCAACTAGAGAAAGCCCACGCGCAGCAACAAAGACACGATGCAGCCAAAAATAAATAAATTAATTAAAAAAAAAAAAAAAGAAGAGATTAGGACATAGACATAGTAACAGAGGAAAGACCATGTGAGGACACAGTGGGAAGGTGGATATCTGCAAGGCAAGGAGAGGGGCCTCCGAAGAAACCAAACTGGCTGACAACTTGATCTTGGGCTTCCTAGCCTCCAGAACTGTGAGAAATAAATTTCTGTTGTTTAAGCCACTGAGTCCGTGTTACTTTGTTATGACAGCCCTAGCAAATGGATGCAAGGATATTCAATATTTTTTCCCACGTGTTGAAAAATGTCTGCAGTATGCTAGGCTCCGTGGGGAATACAAACATTTTAAGAAACAGTTGTTTCACTCAAGAAGTTTAGAATATTCAGACTTAAGTGGGTTGAAGACTGTGGCAGATCTTATATTCTGTAATAAGCAGAAAGATATATATATATACATATATACATTCTCTTATAGCCTTTAAAAGTAAACAGAACACTGAGTTTTCTCTTCATGATGGCTAAAACAAATCCTACAGTGTTTTTTTTTTTGCACTGTAATATATAAAACCCCATAATAACATATAAATGCAGTTTAATCATGGACAAATTATTAATGAAAAGCATTTTTTTTCTGCTCAACTGCACTTTCACAAGAAGTACAAGAGCAAATAGTAAACTTTACACTACATTTAACTAAGAATGTATTTAGGATCTCCAAACAGGTGCTCATTAACACTGAATACCCACCAAAAGATAACAGTCTAAGGCCAGGGGACTGACACCTAGAGCTGAGTAGAGACAGCGTGCATGCACCAATGGCGCTAGAATCCAAACAGTGGTATCTGGGATTTTACTCTTCTTACAAAACAGGAGCTACTCTTGTATTTGTGATTGTTCCGAGGACTAATTACAGGACATTTCTTTCCAGTAAAAAGTTTCAAAACTTACACACTGCTTTTTTCACTGAAAAAAAAAAACAACAACTGTGCTATTAGTTAAAAGAAGATATGTTGATAAATGAGAGTGTTGTCTGTTCTCTGTGGTTTGGTACAAGCTATATAATCCATTCCCATCCCACACATCTACATTACTCAACTCTCACTGAATAACTGAAAGTTAGCCTTGCATTTAGGCACTTACTGCATTGTCTTCTCATACATTCTTAATACTGTATTGCTAATAAGTTGATAATGTACCCCCTTGGATTAGAAATAAATAATCAAAGGCGCTGAACTCTGGGAATATGAGCTGTCAGCTTTCCTTTCCTCACTAATATTGAGTTCATTACTTTGATCACTTGGGCCAGTGGTTAGGGTTAAGGATAGCTCATACTCTGCTGAACATTGAATAAGTATTTGGGGGAAGCTCCTTCTGGAAATGAATTAATTTTATCAGAAAGGGGCAGAGGCAAATTCACAGACAGACATGTTCATAGTACTTGCTAGGAAAGATTTTCAACACATAGTTATTGCTAAAAACTATATGAAGCTTTCTTAGGCTTGGTCTATAACTTTTATGATTAATATTAAACAGATGAATTCCATTCATTCATTCAGTCAGTCCACAGAGATTTGCTGAATGCCTACTATAAGATGCTATCTTATGTCAAGTTCCCTAGAAGCAAAGCCTGAGATGGAGATTCTCGTTGAAATGATTAGTTGAGAGAGTGATCTCAGGAGAATGGGGGTGAGAGAGGCAGGTTAGTACAGGGGATAAAAGCTTAGCAGGGATGTAATCTCACCGGGATACTAGCTTCAGTCCAGTCTCACGGGAAATTCTTTTCTCATCTTGAGGGAAGGGAGCCAGCTTTTGTGCCTCCTGTCAGTCAATTATTTGATGGGGGCTATATCCCTCAGGGTGTGGCTGCTCCAGTCTCCCGTTCCGCTGAAGGGAAGAGAGCAGTTCTCCTGCGTTGGGGACAGCTGTGAGTTGCTAACAAGAGATACACTCATAAGTGCTAGGGGATGGACAGACCAGCCAGATCAAGCAGGGTGGGCACTAAAATAGTCCAGCAGATATGGTCCTGACTTGTTAAATTTTTAAATTTTTGAAAATTTAGAGGTAGAAAGTACCTTAGAGATTACATAACAAATTACCACTCATTTTCCATATAAGGAGAACCGAGGTTCAAAGACAGTCTTAGAAGCCCCTGATTTGGCATAATACGGATTAAAGCACAAATCCGACTTCCAGCAGTTTAACTTTTATTATATCCCAATTCCTAATTCCAGAAATTTTTCTTTTGATTAGTATATAGGTAGCAGAAAACGTACCTCTAATGTTTTTCTTTCAGAGAGCAAAAGGACTTGATAACATATTTTGGGACAAAATTAATTTTGTAATGGGAAAGAATTAACTGCTCAAGGTCAAATTACTGGACTTCTCCTTCCTGCAATGAGTTTAAGAAGAATTCAACATCTAAATTTAGATGAGAACAAAAAAATAAAAAGGCAGCCCCAAACTGGAGATAAGAATAAGAGACAAAAGATCAATTTCTTCCTATCACAAGTGATGAGGTAGAAAAACCCCAGGCTGGAATAATGCCTAGAAATGAAAAGCAAAAAGAGATGCCTCATCACTGGATTTTTTTTTTTTTTTAACAGAGCTAAGTATTTTGATCACATTTTATGAGGAAGAATCTTGAAAGAAACTGAGAGTTAGGATTCTATTTTTGAGTCTTTAGACTTGACATAGACAAAACCAGGAATTTTCCTTTTCTCTTAAAACATCTTGGCTTTATAGATATATTTACGCTGTCTTTAGGGGTTATGTAACTGTACCAAACAGTCAAAATGTGAGGATTATAAATTCCATTTACTGTATCTGTTTATATCAGGAGTTCTTAACCTGGAATCCTTGGATGCCCAAACTGTCCATGGATAGAATTCAGTGGGTAGTTGAACTTGATGGGTAAAAACATTTACATCTTTATTTTCAGTAATATTTAACTGAAATTTAGAAAGTCCTCCAAGTATGAATGTTGGCAAAAATCTTAGTCTCTGTGACCTTATAAACCAATAGGAATCACAGAGACTTTCACATCACAGTGAAGTTGTTGAATATATCTCAAAATACCACTTACGCTAATCACTCCCTCAAAAGTACTGCAGTGTTAGCTCTCAGCCTCCCTGTCTACAGACGCCCTTGCAGTGGAGCTGGCCAAATGCAGAGCAACTCTGGGCCTCCATATGGTGAAGCTATATAACCTCATAATAGAAATTTAACTCAAATAGCTTTAGAGATTTTTGATATTCCTTGAGAGAATCTATCCATTCCTTGTTAAGCAAGCTATGGAAACTTTAATTAAATTTAGGATAATATGTTTTTGAGAATCTGGATTGTCAGCACTTGAAGCCAAAAAACAAAAAGTAGAAGTCAACTGGATGTCATACGACATGTATATTGCTCTGTCAAAGAAAGTTTATCATTCTTATTCATGTTAAGTAACAACAGCCTTCACACTAAGAGTTGTAAAAAATAAAATTTCAATTTGAGTTGCCTATATTTAAAATCTATTGTTATTTAGTGTATTTTTTAAAGCTCATATATTTTTATAGTACAAAAATAATATTAAAATTTTTTCAATATTTTGAAATATTGAAAAATGTTTAAATATTTTGAAATATTGAAAAAATTTTCAACATTTTTTCAATGATTTTCTTTGTAATCCTATATATTCAAAACATTTATTTTCACTTAATTAAAAAAATATTTATTGAAACATAACAAGCCAGCCGTTGCTAGGGACAACATGATGAGTATCTCTATCTCATATAGAACAGCAATAAATTTTTAACATGCATAACTTATTTAGTACTAATACAAATGTCCACATAACCACAAAGATGAAAATCAATCAATCTACATTTATTTTCAAACCCTGTTGTCCCTTGAATTGCTCTTAAGCTCACCTAGGTTCTTAACATCAGGGCAGCTTTAATGGTCCTACTTGGCTACACACTGGCACTTATTCATGCCTAGTTAGACACAGAGTAACATATCAGATTAAAGGGGGAATGGATTTTACAATTTAAAAATGCAAACTATATAAGAAGTGCTGACTACATTTGAATTTAAAAACATTATTATTAGTAGGAATCCATAGGCTTTATCAGACTGCCAAAGGGGTCCATGTTATAAAAGAAGGTTAAGAACCTTTGATTTAGGTGCAAGTTGTTATTTATGCAAATCATGACACTGAAGGGTTGCTCTCACTGGCCTTTGCTTCTGTGTTCTGATTTAAATCATTTTTATTATTTCCTTAACTCATATTTCTTCCTATTTTTTTACCTTTAATGAGATATATTTCACATACCATAAAATTGCTCATTTCAGGTGTATAATTCAGTCATGCAATTAGTAGCTTTATTGAGTCAGTTTTAGAACATTTTCATCCCCCTAATAAGATCACTCATGGTTATTGATGGTCCTTAGATCATTATTAGGTGTATTGAAATTGTATCTCACCTCCTCCTCATTGATTATAGTGTTTTTTAGATTATAAGAATTCACCTATAATGAAAGTCCTGTGACTATGTTAACACAGTGTGGCATGACTGGTATACATTTTAGAAACAGGTTTAATGAAAAGACATTCATTCTAATTAATTCAGGCAGTAGTCATCAATAGATGCTAACACTGGTGTGTAAATTTTTGAGGAGTATTAAGGTAGTTACATAATCTCAGAGTATGTTTCCATAAAGCATTTATTAATTATAAGAGATAACATAATAATGCTACAGTGGAGAAACATGACAGATACCACCTTAGCCAAATGATCAATGTTAACTTCAACCATAATGGGACAAATAAACAGCATATGCTTCCTACTGTGGTGCGCCAAGAGGAGCACAGCCTCATTTCTATGATATTCCTACCAAAAGTGCATAACTTGAATCTAATCATGAGAAAACATCAGACAAACCCTAATCTGAAGGACACTCTACAAAATCCTTGTCCTGTACTCTTCAAAAATATCTGCTTCATAAAATACAAAGAACATCTCGGGACTTCCATGCTGAAGGAAAGTAAAAAGATATGACAACTGAATGTGATGCATGATCTTAAATTTCTTTTGCTATAATTGACATTACTGGACAGTGAAATCTGAATAAGGGCTGTATAGTAAATAATAGTGTTATATCAGTATTAACTTCCTAATTTTGAAAATTGTACTGTGGCTGTATAAGATGTTCTTGGTTTTAGGAAATACACATTGAAGTATATAGCAGGAAAGAAGCATTGTATCTGAAACTTACTCTTAAAGGATTCAGAGGTGTGTGTGTTGGGGGTATGGGTGTGGGTATGTGCAAGCATGCTTGGATGCACGCGTGCACACACATGAGAGAGAGAGAGAGAGAGAATGAAGAAGGTTGTGAGTACAATAAAAGTTAACATTTGAGGAATCTGGGTGGCGTGTATTCCAGAATTCTCTGTACTATTTTTGAAACTTTTCTATAACTATGATATTATGTTAAAAGAAAACAAAATAAAAAACCTTTCTAAGTGTACTCACTGTCATACCAAATACTGAGAGTTCTGATACCCCAATTTATACTCCACTCAGTTATTTTTAGCTACTGGCAAATTTTCTCCATAGATTTTTCGCTGTGCCCTATTTGCTTTTTTCATTTGAGTATTCGTGCTCTCCTCTTTTGTTTATTATTTCCCTAGGGCAGATGATGCTAAGCTGCAAACATATGGCCATTTTCATTTTCTGCCAATCACTTACAAACAAATGCCCCTAAAGACCAATAGCTGTGATAAACTAAAATAAGGTGTGGAAATGTGGAGCAGAGTGAGTCATATATTTTGCGAGTCAGCAGCTTTGGTTGGCTGCTGATTCAATTCGTGAACTTGGGAAAAAACCCATCATTCCTTTGTGCTTTATTCTCCTCATAATCTTTTTCATTATGGAGTTTTGAAAGGATTAATTTATGATTGTACATCACTTTGAATCTCCATGATTTAGGTATTAAGGGAGTTACCACAATTAAATATTCCTATAAATAGCATACTTATGAAAATCTTCTCCTTGGTATTTTCATAGTCGCTTTAGAATTATAAAAGCTTTTCATAATGCTCAAAATACTACCAGCCTTGGCTTGTGGTAAATTTTCACCCTATAGACATTGTATTATTGAATATTATTGAAGACAATAGGAATTATGCAAGGGATTTATAGATTACCATTGTTTTGCCTATTTTGTCTTTTCATTTCTAGACTGGAAGTGCATAAATTAATTTTTTCCCTTCAAGGTTTTTGCCCTCTGCACAAGGTCTGCTGTATTTGCTTGCATGGTACCCAATCACCTTTTTGCTGGAATTGAGTTTAATTTAGGGAAACATGCCTCCTCCAACTCAGTTCATATGGTTTAGTTGGGACTGACCCAGGAGGATGGGGTCCTTGATGCAGATCTGGCCAATCAGAGAGCACTTGCCCTGTCTACAATGATTGTAGGAATAGGCAAGTGATACCAAGGACCACGAGTCCCTCTTATGACTCATTCTAAAATTATTAAGAAACAGATCTCCTTCATCTGGGATTGCTTAACTGAGAAAATGTAAGCTTAGTCTTTCTAGTAGCTATCTTGTCATTATGAGGGGAGAGCACATCTAAGCCTGTTTCCAATCCAGATAAAAGCAAAGGTGAGAGGTAAAAGGAAGTAAAATTTCCCAAAGATCATTTGAGTACCTAGATTGGGTATGCCTGTACAGAGATAACAGTTTGCTAATCTGGGTCAATGCATTTTTTTTTTTTTTTTTTTTGCCTTAAGTTGGTTGAGAGAGCTCCAACAAAAACATTTTGTACATGTGGCAGAGACAGCTGGTTGCTTATTCAATATCCACTTTCCTCTTTATCCTTAGTAACATAATCTCAATTTTATTCAGGGTACCAATTGTCCTAGCTTTAAAAAAAAGTACTTCCCAGCCTCCTTTATAGGTAGGAATGACCATGTAACTGGTCAAAGAGATATAGGCAGAAGTCATAGGCTGGGATTTATTAGAAGACTCTTATTAACAGAAAGCTTGGATGAGTTTTTCTGCTCCTCGCCCTTCTACTTATTCCTTCCTGAAATAACATATGACAGTTGCAATTCTAGTGGCCATCTTGTGCCCTGGAGGATGGAAACCATGTATTAAGAAAGGATTCCTGTTGTCGTTGTAGAACTTCGTACCAGTGTGGATAGCCCACTTTTGTGTTTCTTACATGTAAAAGAATAAACTCTTAGGTATTTAAGCCATTGTAGTCAGGTTTTTATTGCCAGTAGCTGACAAAATTCCTACTTGATATAATACAACTCTGCAATTGAACATCAATGGTACTTCAGGAGATGCTTGAATTTATTTTCTGTGAAATGAAGAGAAATGAGACAAGAGTATTTTTGCTTAAAGTTACAGGTAATTCTCTTTATTTTTGCATCATTTATGAATTTTAGGTGACAAGCAATTAATAATACTGGCTGCTACTTCTTCAACCTCTTTTCTGATCCTTTCTATACAACGAAGAAAATTTTAGATGGGTCAAATGTGGTAGTTCAGAGTCACAAAGCTCGCCAATATGAGCTTGTAGATGTTCTCATTTTTTTGGCCTTCTCCATTCTTATGATTATTGTCCCATTTCAGGACATCATCAGTCTGTTACTTGGGGCTTCCTGCATCCAATCTTTTGTTCGCTAAGCCCAATTCTCTGCACTAGCATCAACGTTATCATTCAAATATACATCATGATTTTAAAAACTGCTTAAAAAACAATGACCTAAATGAGCTGGAGAGTGACAAAAATCAGGTAGAAGCTGGAGAGAAGTCAGAACTTGAAGGAGGTGGTAACAGGTTATTTTATCACGTGATTTTTAACAGGCAGTCTCCAGTGAAGGAGCTAAAACTTGGATGGAAACCCACAGTCATACTGGCTTAAAGAAACAAGAAACAAAGCACCAAGTTTAGGGTGATCACTGCAGCTGGAAAGAAAGAGAAAAAAATCTCTTAAAGGAGAGATCCAGAAAGGGAGAGTTCCAAATTCTCTGCTCAGATCTTAGTTGAAACGTGAACTCTACTTGCACATGACAGATTAAAGGGGCCCAGATAAGACCAAAAGATTTGAACAGAAATTTAGCTGCTGCCCCTTATAGGGAAGACAGATTTTGGAGTGTGAGTCCAGCTATGTTAACTACATATTAAAAAACAAACAAACAAGCAAACACCACTATTAGAAAACTAGGAATAGAGAGAAAATTCTTCAACTTGATAAGGAACTTGATAAAGAACCTACAGCTAATATGGTGAGAAACTTAAAGCTTTCCTGATTATATCAGATACCAGGCAAGGATATCCCTCCTCACTACTGCTTTTCAACATCATACTGGAAATCCTAGCTAATGTAGTAAGACAAGAAAAGGAAATAAAAGTTATACAGATTGGAAAGGAAGAAATAAAACTGTTGTTGCTTGCAGATGACATGATTGTCCATGTAGAAAACCCAAACGAATCAACAACAACAAAAAAACCTGGAATTAATAAGCTATTATATCAAGGTTGCAGGATACAAAGTTAATATACAAAAGTCAATTGCCTATATACTGGCTATGAACAAGTGGAATTTGAAATTAAAAACACATTATCATTTACATTAGCATCACCCTTAATGAAATACTTATGTATAAATCTAACGAAATATGTACAAGAGCTATATAAGGAAAACTCCAAACTCTGAGGAAAGACATAAAGAAGAACAACATGAATAGAGAGGTATTCAATATTCATGAGTAGGAAAACTCAACATAATCAAAATGTCAGTTCTTCCCACTTTCATCTATAGATTCAGTGCAATCCCAATCAAAATCCCAGCAAGTTATTTTGTGATTCTAACGTTTATATAGAATAAGCCCCAAAATAACCAACTCAACACTGCAAAAACATGAACAAAGTTGGAGAACTGACACTACCTGATATGCTTCGAGACTTACTATAAAATTACAGTAATCAAGACAGTGTGGTATTGGGACTTCCCTGGCGGTCCAGTGGTTAGGACTCTGCACTTTCACTGCAGGGGGCTCGGGTTCGATCCCTGGTCAGGGAACTAAGATCCCACATGCCTCGTGGCCAATAAAATAAATAAATAAAAGATAAACGAGTAGGGACTTCCCTGGTGGTCCAGTGGTTAAGACTCTGGGGGTTCAATCCCTGGTCGGGGAACTAAGATCCTGCATGCCGCCAGTGCGACAAAAAAAAAAAAAAAGAGTAAATGGTAAATTAAAAAAAAAAAAAAAGACAGTGTGGTATTGGTAAAAGACTAGACAAATAGATCAGTGGAACAGAACAGAGAGCTCAGAAATAGACCCACATAAATATAGTCAACTGATCTTTTTTTTTTAATTGATGAAATTGACATACATTATATTAGTTTCAGGTGATTCAATCTTTGTATTGTGAAATTATCACCACAATTAGTCTAGCTGACATCCATCACCATACATAGTTACAAAAGTTTTTTTTCTTGTGATGAGAACTTTTACCATGCACTTTCTTAGCAACCCCCAAACATGTAATACAGTATTACATCTATACATTACATCCGCATGACTTATTTACTTTATAACTGGAAGTTTGTATCTTTCTGCATGCCAAATAAATACTATAAGTCCAAAGACAACAAAGTGGTGACACACATCACAAAGGGTTAATTTCCCTAATAAAGAGAGACAGCCTACAAAATTAATAAGAAAAGGACTGACAACTCAAAAGAAAACGAGCAAAGGATTATGAACACTAAGTTCATGGAAAGGAAATACAAATAACTCCGACAGTGATAGCTCACTCATAATAAGAGAAATGTACAATACATCTGCAACTAGATACATTTTTCATCTATTAGATTGGCAAAATTCAAAAGCTTGGTAACACTCAGTTGGCAATACTCTAACAAAATGGCTCCATTGCTCCTGAGGGAATATAAATTGGTATAACCTTCATGATGTCAATATCCATCAATATTACACACTCACATGTCCTTTTACCTAGCAATCCCACTTTTGGGACTTTATCCTTCAGACATAATTTTCACATGTATAACATGGCACATGTATACAAGATTATTATTGAAGAATTATTTGCAATAGAAAAAGACTGAAAACAACTCAAAAGTTTATCAACTGGGGACAGGTAAATAAATTGTGATATATTCTTAAAATGCACTTGCTATCCACTATACAAATGTCGAAGAAAAAAAGGAGTAAGTTTTCTACAATAGATATATGGAAAGATTTCCAAGATATATTAATAATAAAAGCAAGATACAGAATAGGGCATATGATATGGTGCTTTTTGCATAAGAAAAAAAATAGATTAGAATGAGACACATATATATCTGTATATTCATAAAGAAATTCTGGAAGGATACATAAGAAATTAATAATGAATGTTTATCCATGAATGTGGAGGGGCTGAGCATTGAGCTGAGGGAAACATGTTTATATTATGTTTTATTACATATGCAAGAATTACATTTAAAATGTGTCATATTTCAAAGAATAAAACCCAAAAGATTGGGGAGGTGGCCAAAAGGGGATAGTGCTAATACCAACCTGGCTCCTTTGCTGGGAACTCTTGTTATCTTGTTCTGTATTTATCTAGCGCCATATTTAGAAAAGATTAAATCAAAACTGTGAAATTAAAAAAAAATACAATTGATAAGCCTCTATCCATATTGGTCAAGAAAAATAGAGAAAAAAAATAAAAAATAAAATGTGTCATATTTTACCTATCCTATTTTATATTTGCAACTGGAAGGTTTTCATTTTAGTTCAGTCTACCTTACCAGAACCATAAATCTTGGTAAGAAAAAAATTTTTTTTAAGTAAAGGCTATTGGAAAAATAAATGGACAGAATTAATTTTAATTGCCTGCCATTTCTAAGTAAAATAAATGATAATGATATCTTTTTTTGTTCGGGAATATATTTATTATTTTAACAAGAAATAGGATATTCTTTTTAGTAATACATTTATATTATTTAAATAATAACTACATCATTTTTCAGAATCCAGCAGCTTTTAAAAGAGAAAATGAGTTTCTTTAGTTAAAAAACAAAACAAAAATGTTTGAGCTCCCTCTGCTGGCTCTGTAGTAGCATATCAGAGTAAATTTTGGTTTTATTTAGAAACAAACTTGCACATGATTAATGCCATTAATTCATTTGCCAATATTTAAGAGAGTAATTCTAAACTGTGTTTTCCAAAATTTTATAAATGTTAAGTTCTGCTAATATGTCACTAATATTGCCAAGTAAAATGAGCATTTCAATACAAATCTTAAAACGTTATTCAGTATGTGCCTTTAATACATCCTTAAATACGGTACCACATAATTGGATTGTACAGGAATGAATTCTACATACACCACAATACGTAAAGGAGAATTTTAGTTTTTAAATTTATTATGGCTTTCAAGCTACAGTAATCATAAAACCTACCTGTTGGGTTAGTATATTAACATTTAATTGATTTTAAATATCATATGCATATTTTGAAGTTAGAAGGAATATAAAATATTTGCATAGTTAAACAATGATTAACACGACAATTTAGAGTAACTGTAAATATTGTTTTGTTCTTTGTCATGATAGCATAATCTATGATTATGATGTGCCGTGCAAAACTACTAGCTACTTCTCTTCTCTTTTTATTTCTATATTCCAGATCATTGATTAGTGTCTCAGTGGTGACTTTTATCCTTCTATTTATCTACTAAATTATTTAATTATTTTCTGTTTTACTTAAATTTCTTTAAGGATGCCTTTAAAAAGCAATTCAGGTTTTCATCTTTCTGTTTTATCAGTTGTATTTTCCAGTTGTTTGTTCTACTGACATTCCTCTTTCAAACTACTCATGCTTCTTACATAAGATGTTGTTTTTGTTGGTTGGTTCATGGGTTCAATTCCGATTGTTGAAATGTTGGGAATTCCCCATGTGGTGGAAGATAAAGGTGTTTCTAGTCAATGGTGTGCTGGAGTCAGCTGTTAGCAGCTTATGAAACGTGATTGTTAATTTTTCAAGAATTTTGCAAGCTAGTTGTTAAAAACAGCTTCTATTAAAAATGAAATTATCTAAACTTAGAATAACATTAATTCTATTAAAAAGGCAAAAAAGTACTCAAAACTCATTTCCTAATTATTCTACTTTATTATTATTTATGCTACTCAGGTTACTTATATCTATTGTATCTGTATAGTGAAAATACTGTATAATGGTGTGTTACTGCAAATTTCTTTCCAACTCTGCATTCAGTGATATCATGTCAGTAACTTGAAATTGGCTATGGTGGGAGCATTTGGAAATGGCAAGTGCTACAGAGCTGGGCTTGATTTATTGTTTTGTTGATGGTCTAGATGTAAGAAAGTGATGCAGAAAATGTTACACATATAAGCACTTGGCAAAAATCAACTAAAACGTTTTGTGAGAACCAATTTGTTGTACGGAATTTATAATAAAGAGTATTGTATATTTCATTATTTGTAAATTGTGTGCTACACACCTTTTATATCAGTACAACTTATATACATACATATGTATCTATACATTTTGATTTCTAGAAAGGCAGTTGATAAACATTGACCAACATATCATTAAAGTCTCTATCCCCAAAGGCAGTATAGGCAGGCAAACAGCCAATTCTCTGCTGAGGCTGCTGAAGGAATCACTGATGTGGTATTCACCCAGCCTCAAGGGTAGTGCCATGGCTTTAAAATACGTCCACAAATTCTTTCATACATCTCATTTCTGAAGGTGAGTACTAATTCCTTCCCCCTTGAATGTGGGCTGTACTTGACTCTAATGAGTAAAATGTGGTGAAAGTGAAAGTATTAGACTTCCAAGGCTAATTCATAAAAGATATTGTGGTTTCCTACTTGCTCTCTCTTGGATTGCTTGCTTTGGGGGATGCCAGCTGCAATGTCATGAGGTACAAACAAACATCCTCATGAAGAGGCCCACGTGGTGTGGAACTAAGGACTCCTGCCAACAGCTATTTTGGAAGAAGATTCTCTAGCTCCAGGCAAGGCTTCAAAGACTGTGGCCCCAGCAGACATCTTTACTGCAACTTCATGAGAGACCCTGATCCAGAACCTCTCAGCTAAGCAGCTCTCATAGATCATTATTGTTTCTTCAATTCCCGGTAAGTCTTTCACAATGATAATTTCCACTGGTTTTGTTTGGGCTATACGGGTGCTTGTGTGTTTTACTTGTGATTTGAACTTGCCTTTTGGACATACAGTTCCCAAATTAACTTAAATTAATATCCATCTTCTGGAAAATTACATGCAAATAAGGTAATTATTGAAGAAAAAGAATCAGAATTTGATTCCCATTAAAGTGTTATCTGTGATTACATGCCCTGTCCTCCAATTTACGTTGGTAGTAAATCCCTCTTCCTTGGTGAAGAGATAGGCATAGACTCAAGCTCAATCGATTAGCTTCTCTATCCTGATCATTTGTATCTTGAACAGAGAAGCCCAGGGTAGGTGGTTGCTATTGTGTCATTGGAATGCAGGAGCACTCTATAGAAAAAGTCCATGAAGGAACAAACATTGGCTGCTCTGATTCTTAGAGGTGTGCTGGTTCTTGTTGCCTAGGAGGCTTGCTGTTCAGCACTCTTTGATGCCATAAGTTACCTTAATTTCATTCAAAACATGAATCTCCTTTTATAAAAGTAAATCAGCTATGAATATTGGCTGAATGAATGATAGAATGAAAGTTAGAGCTGTGTCATAAGAAAAATACATGTTGATAGAGACCACAAGCCTCAGCACGTGTTTGTTGGGCTTTGTGTCAGTTAGCGTTCACTACATAACTAACCACCTCAAATTAATGGCTTAAAAGCATTTATTATTTCTCATCACTCTGTGAGTTGCTGGGACATCATAGTTTGGGCTGGCTGGGCAGAAGCTGAGTGGTTTAGGATGGTCTTTCTCACACGTCTGGTGGTTCGCAGCCTGGATCTAGTTGGGACTTCTTCACATGGTGGTCTGGGGTTCTCAGGGTTCAAAAGGATGTGCAAGTACTTTTCAAGTTGTTGACTTGTATCACATTTATCTCAGCATATTTGCTTTAATCTCATTTAGTCAAAGCAAATCACATGGCCAAGTCCAAAATTGCTGTGGGAGGAAACTGTGAAAGTGGATATGGAAAGTGTGAACAAATTGCAGGGCCATTACTGTAGTAATTTACCATGGGCTTGAAAATATGAGTAGCGATAGCCTTTAAACTCCTTTGACTTTCTAGCTCCTTAAAATACAAGACAAACCCCAAAAACCTTTGTTAATTCTTTTTTAAACCAGTTCATTTTATTTTTTCCCCTTTTTCTGGGAGAATGACAAATATCAAAGAAAGGCCATTAAAAAAAAACCAAACAATCTCTCTTGTGACTACTGTTTCATTTTCTGGTACCCTGAGAGATAGACAAGTGTCAGTTACCATCATGAGCACAATACCATCACAATTACTATACAGAACAGCCCCCCCCGCCAATGATAAATGACAATTTAAAAAAATGTATTATCTTCTTATTCCCATTTTAGAAATGAAAAAATTAATGTGCAGAAAGTTTAAATAACTTGTCCAAGATAAATCAAGGCATCAGGATTCAGACCCTGCTGGCCTAACTACAGCTTAGGCTCTCATTGGCCACACGCCTACCATTGCCCCTGGTAGGGACAAACACAGGGCCAAAGGAACAAGTCAACCTTAGGTTAAGTTAACCAGTTAATACAATTAATCCATGAGCATACTCTACAGAAAAAAATAACAATAAATAATTTCCTTCATCTCCAGAATGTACAGTTAGGGCTCACTAGCTGCTGCCATTACCTTTTCCATGACGCTGTGAAGCAGTGGAATGCCATACCCAAAATTAACAAAGATCATCACTTGTCCAGAGACAACGAAGATTTCTCTGTGCCCACAGCTCCTAATGAGGCTACCTGTCATTAGTCAAATAAGAAACACTAGGTTGGTAACAGAAAGGTCAACACTAACACATCTGCTAATTGTCTAATGAGCCCATGTCCCAGAAAATCTGAGGGAAGCTCCATTGCCCAAGGGGGATCAGAATTTTATGTCTTAGTTTTTTTGGACTATTTCTTGCTGTCCAAGGAGTAACACTGGGTTACTATTTTACTGGACACTATTTAATCGATACCAGTAAATCCCAATGATGTATGCAAAGAGGGGTGGGTCTGATACAGAATGCGTGTGGATTAAGGTCCAACAAGTCCCCTCCTCTTGGTCCCACCACTGCTCTTCCCTCTCCTGACTACTAGCTCTCCATGGCATTTGACTGCCTGCTGTGTTTGGAATATTCTGCACTTTCACAAGCTAAAAGAACACAGACTTCTTGGGGCTGTATGGCAGAACAGGCTCTGGAATCGGACAAACCAGGTTGAAATCTTGGCTCTACCAGCTCCCACTGTGTGACCTGCCCAAACTCCTGAGTCCTCTGAGCCTCAATTCTCTCATCTATACAGTTGGGTCATGAACGATACCTACCTTATGGGATTGACGTAAAGAGTAAATGCGTGTCAGCTCCCAGAACTCCATAAATAAAAGCTACTATTCAAGAATCTGGATTGATTGAAAGCGGTGACATAAGAATATCTCTAAGCAGCACTTTTCCCCTAAAGTCTCCTTGCTTAACCCACTTCTGGACCTTCTCTTTTGTAACTGCCTCCAGCATGAGTACCTTTGGTAATGACGTTATCTGTTTCCTTTGGGGATGCATTATGACCAGAACTGTTTTTCAGAGCCAACAGTGGTACTGAGAAGAGGAGCATCCTTTTAGTCAAATGTGAGGGGTGACTGTGAAGTCCAAATCTGGTCCCAATACACAAGTCTATCAGCTGTCACCACTCCCCATCCTATGCATTCAGAGTTCCTCAAACCTCACCATTCCCCAAGTGAGCAGAGACTTTCCTGCTCCCAGGGCTTCTCACAGGGCTCCTCCTCTGAATAGAATGGCACAGCCTTGTCTCTCTGACCCATTCAGAAATATCCTACTTATCCACCACACCAGCCCACTCAACCCTTCTGTAAAGCTTCTTCTCTGCCAGGGAGGCACAATGGCACAGCGGTTAAGAACAAAGATGTAACAGCCCAATAACAGGGCTCAAGAGAAGCATCAGAAAAGGTGGTGATGTGCATGGACCACGAAGCCAGGCTGCCTGGGTCTGAATCCTGCCTCTACAACGTGGTCATGAGCTCTGTGATCTTAGATGAGTTACTTTATGTCCCCATGTCTCAGTTTCCTCAATAGTTAAGATAAAGAATGGTGGTTACTTCAAAAGTCTATTTTGGAGATGAGATAAAGCACCTAGAATAGTACCCACCAAATGTTTGTCTAATAAAGTCCTCAATCTATCACTTCTTAGCTGGGTGACCTTCAACAGTTTATTTAACCTTTCTGTATCTCAATTTCTTGACTTTAAAATGAGGATAAGAAAAATAGCACCAATTTCATAGGATTGTTGAGACTTAAATAAAATAATATATGTAACTTGCATATATTTGTTGCAGGATTTCAACAAAATGGTAGTTTAAAAAAAAAGTTAGTTATTTTTCCTGAACTCTGTAATGCCTTACTCATATATCTATTAAGGCACATATCAGATTATATTGTAATAGCCTAGACTGGGAACTCCTTGAGGACAGGAAGTTTGTCATTATTCTTCTGATAAAGGGAAAGCCAGTTCAGCTGGCAACTAGGATGTAAGGGGGGAACTGAAAATTGAAACAGAAACCACAACTTGCAAAACTATATAATGAGTCACAAAATAGAAAAACTGTACAAAACCATGATATACAAGACAAACTAAGTTCAGACCCTTAACAACACCTCATGGTGTTCTAAATAAGACAACAGACAAACTAACCTAACAATAACTCCACACAAAGGCATGTCTTCTAAAGATAAGACCGCTGATTGTTCCAACAACTTCCTAGTTTACGAATTCTGACCTATCTCTGCCAAGGCCATCCAATGACTAACTACAGTCCTGCAAACTCTGTAGATAATCGTCCTTAACTTCCACCTGTTAAAATGTTGAACTCTCCATTATGTGTGCACCTCCTTGCTGCAGCAAGCTAATAAGCCTTTGTTTGAAAAAAAAAAAATACTACCTATTGTATGTTGGACACTGGGAATAAAACTGTGAATGGAAAAAAGCTTTTGCCTTCAAGGAACCTAATCTTTTAATGTGGTAATAGACAAATATTAACAATACAGTGTGATATAATTATAAGCAAGGTAAGCACTGTGAACACTTGGCTTAGTCAGGGAAGTCTTTCTGGAGGAAGTGATTTTTAGGATAAATCCTGAAGGGTGATTAGGAGTTAGGTAAAGAATATAGGGTTGGGCATGGTAAACATTCTAAACAGCAAGGGCTCCTTGTGCGAAGAACAGAATAAAGGACAGCATGCTTGGAATAGAATAAAGGACAGCTAGGAATAGATTAAGGACTTTATAGGCCCCATGCATCAAAAATATTGCTATGTTCTTCCATTTGAAATTCAAAATAAAAATTAATGCTAATTATAAAACACATGCAGGGAAAAAGGCACACAAGGCCCAGGGCGCCACCTCCAGGCACTTGGAGGAAGGAGGGTCGGTGCAGAGCCGGAAGAGCACGCAGCCAGGTGGGGGGTCGTGGCTCCTACAAAGGCGCAGAGAATGTCAGTAAGAGGATACTCTGTGGCTGAGACCGCTGGTAAGAGGCTTCTGGCACTTATAATATCAGAGCCATGTGGCTGACAGGGTCTTGGTGCTCCGGCCGGGTGTCAGGCCTGTGCCTCTGAAGTGGGAGTGCTGAGTTCAGGACATTGGTCCACCAAAGACCTCCTGGCTCCGTGTAATATCAAACGGCGAAAGCTCTCCCAGAGATCTCCATCTCAACGCTAAGACCCAGCTCCACTCGACGACCAGCAAGCTACACTGCTGGACGCCCTATGCCAAACAACTAGCAAGACAGGAACTCAACCCCACCTATTAGCAGAGAGGCTGCCTAAGATCATACTAAGTTCACAGACACCTCAAAACACACCAACGGATGCAGCCCTGCCCATGAGAAAGACAAGATCCAGCCTCATCCACCAGAACACAGGTACCAGTCCCCTCCACCAGGAAGGCTACCCAACCCACTGAACCAACCTTAGCCACTGGGGGTAGACACCAAAAACAACGGGAACTATGAACCTGCAGCCAGCAAAAAGGAGACCCCAAACTCAGTAAGTTAAGCAAAATGGGAAGACAGAGAAATATGCAACAGATGAAGGAGCAAGGTAAAAACCCACCAGACCAAACAGATGAAGAGGAAATAGGCAGTCTACCTGAAAAAGAATTCAGAGTAATGATAGTAAAGATGATCCAAAATCTTGGAAATAGAATGGAGAAAATACAAGAAACGTTTAACAAGGACCTAGAAGAACTAAAGAGCAAACAAACAATGATGAACAACACAATAAATGAAATTAAAAATTCTCTAGAAGGAATCAAAAGCAGAATAACTGAGGCAGAAGAACGGATAAGTGACCTGGAAGATAAAACAGTGGAAATGACTACCACAGAGCAGAATAAAGAAAAAAGAATGAAAAGAATTAAGGACAGTCTCAGAGACCTCTGGGACAACATTAAATGCACCAACATTCGAATTATAGGGGCCCCAGAAGAAGAAGAGAAAAAGAAAGGGACTGAGAAAATACTTGAAGAGATTAAAGTTGAAAACTTCCCTAACAAGGGAAAGGAAATAGTCAATCAAGTCCAGGAAACGCAGAGAGTTCCATACAGGATAAATTCAAGGAGAAGCATGCCAAGACACATATTAATCAACCTATCAAAAATTAAATACAAAGAAAAAATATTAACAGCAGCAAGGGAAAAGCAACAAATAACACACAAGGGAATCCCCATAATGTTAACAGCTGATCTTTCAGCAGAAACTCTGCAAGCCAGAAGGGAGTGGCAGGACATATTTAAAGTGATGAAAGGGAAGAAACTACAACCAAGATTACTCTACCCAGCAAGGATCTCATTCAGATTCAATGGAGAAATTAAAATCTTTACAGACAAGCAAAAGCTAAGAGAATTCAGCACCACCAAACCAGCTTTACAACAAATGCTAAAGGAACTTCTCTAGGCAGGAAACACAAGAGAAGGAAAAGACCTACAATAATAAACCCAAAACAATTAAGAAAATGGTAATAGGAACATATATATTGATAACCACCTTAAATGTAAAAGGATTAAATGCTCCAGCCAAAAAGACACAGACTGGCTGAATGGATACAAAAACAAGACCCTTATATATGCTGTCTACAAGAGACCCACTTCAGACCTAGGGACACATACAGACTGAAAGTGAAGGGATGGAAAAAGATATTCCATGCAAATGGAAATCACAAGAAAGCTGGAGTAGCAATTCTCATATCAGACAAAATAGACTTTAAAATAAAGACTATTACAAGAGACAAAGAAGGACACCACATAATGATCAAGGGATCAATCCAAGAAGAAGATATAACAATTGTAAATATTTATGCACCCAACAGAGGAGCAGCTCAATACATAAGGCAAATGCTCACAGCCATAAAAGGGGAAATCAACAGTAACACAATCATAGTAGGGGACTTTAACACCCCACTTTCACCAATGGACAGATCATCCAAAATGAGAATAAATAAGGAAACACAGCTTTAAATGATACATTAAACAAGATGGACTTAATTGATATTTATAGGACATTCCATCCAAAAACAACAGAATACACTTTCTTCTCAAGTGCTCATGGAACATTCTCCAGGATAGATCATATCTTGGGTCACAAATCAAGCCTTGGTAAATTTAAGAAAATTGAAATCATATCAAGTATCTTTTCCGACCACAACGCTATGAGACTAGATATCAATTACAGAAAAAATCTGTAAAAAATACAAACACATGGAGGCTAAACAATACACTACTTAATAACCAAGAGATCACTGAAGAGATCAAAGAGGAAATCAAAAAATACCTAGAAACAAATGACAATGAAAAAATGACTACCCAAAACCTATGGGATGCAGCAAAAGCAGTTCTAAGTGGGAAGTTTATAGCAATACAATCCTACCCCAAGAAACAAGAAACATCTCAAATAAACAACCTAACCTTACACCTAAAGCAATTAGAAAAAGAAGAACAAAAACCCCCCAAAGTTAGCAGAAGGCAAGAAATCATAAAGATCAGATCACAAATAAATGAAAAAGAAATGAGGGAAACAATAGCAAAGATCAATAAAACTAAAACCTGGTTCTTTGAGAAGATAAACAAAATCGATAAACCATTAGCCAGACTCATCAAGAAAAAAAGGGAGAAGACTCAAATCAATAGAACTAGAAATGAAAAAGGAGAAATAACAACTGACATTGCAGAAATACAAAAGACCATGAGAGATTACTACAAGCAACTATATGCCAATAAAATGGATAACCTGGAAGAAATGGACAAATTCTTAGAAAAGCACAACCTTCCGAGACTGAACCAGGAAGAAATAGAAAACATAAACAGACCAATCACAAGCACTGAAATTGAGACTGTGATTAAAAATCTTCCAACAAACAAAAGTCCAGGACCAGATGGCTTCACAGGCAAATTCTATCAAACATTTAGAGAAGAGCTAACACCTATCCTTCTCAAACTCTTCCAAAATATAGCAGAGGGAGGAACACTCCCAAACTCATTCTATGAGGCCACCATCACCCTGATACCAAAACCAGACAGTGATGTCACAAAGAAAGAAAACTACAGGCCAATATCACTGATGAACATAGATGCAAAAATCCTCAACAAAACACTAGCAAACAGAATCCAACAGCATATTAAAAGGATCATACACCATGATCAAGTGGGGTTTATCCCAGAAATGCAAGGATTCTTCAATATATGCAAATCAATCAATGTGATAAACCATATTAACAAATTGAAGAATAAAAACCATATGATCATCTCAATAGATGCAGAAAAAACTTTTGACAAAATTCAACACCCATTTACGATAAAAACCCTCCAGAAAGTAGGTGTAGAGGGAACCTACCTCAACATAATAAAGGCCATATATGACAAACCCACAGCCAACATTGTTCTCAATGGTGAAAAACTGAAACCATTTACACTAAGATCAGGAACAAGACGAGGTTGTCCTCTCTCACCACTATTACTCAACATAGTTTTGGAAGTTTTAGTCACAGCAATCAGAGAAGAAAAAGAAAGAAAAGGAATCCAAATTGGAAAAGAAGAAGTAAAGCTGTCACTGTTTGCAGATGACATGATACTATACATATAGAATCCTAAAGATGCCACCAGAAAACTACTACAGTTAATCAATGAATTTGGTAAAGTAGCAGGATACAAAATTAATGCACAGAAATCTCTTGCATTCCTATACACTAAGGATGAAAAATCTGACACAGAAATTAAGGAAACACTCCCATTTACCACTGCAACAGAAAGAATAAAATACCTAGGAATAAACCTACCTAAGGAGACAAAAGACCTGTATGCAGAAAACTATAAGACACTGATGAAAGAAATTAAAGATGATACCAACAGATGGAGAGATATACCATGTTCTTGGATTGGAAGAATCAACATTGTGAAAATGACTATACTACCCCAAGCAATCTACAGAATCAGTGCAATCCCTATCAAACTACCAATGGCATTTTTCACAGAACTAGAACAAAAATTTCACAATTTGTATGCAAACACAAAAGACCCCGAATAGCCAAAGCAATCTTGAGAAAGAAAAACAGAGCTGGAGGAATCAGGCTCCCGGACTTCAATACTATGACACTACAGTAATCAAGACAGTATGGTACTGGCACAAAAACAGAAATATAGATCAATGGAACAGGATAGAAAGCCCAGAGATAAACCCATGCACATATGGTCACCTTATCTTTGATAAAGGAGGCAAGAATATACAATGGAGAAAAGACAGCCTCTTCAATAAGTGGTGCTGGGAAAACTGGACAGCTACATGTAAAAGAATGAAATTAGAACACTCCCTAACACCATACACAAAAATAAACTCAAAATGGATTAAAGACCGAAATGTAAGTCCAGACACTATAAAACTCTTAGAGGAAAACATAGGCGGAACCCTCTATGACATAAATCATAGCAAGATCCTTTTTGACCCACCTCCTAGAGAAATGGAAATAAAAACAAAAATAAACAAATGGGACCTACTGAAACTTAAAAGCTTTTGCACAGCAAAGGAAACCATAAACAAGACTAAAAGACAACCCTCAGAATGGGAGATAATATTTGCAAACAAAGCAACTGACAAAGGATTAATCTCCAAAATTTACAAGCAGCTCAATATCAAAAAAACAAACAACCCAATCCAAAAATGGGCAGACCTACATAGACATTTCTCCAAAGAAGATATACAGATTTCCAACAAACACATGAAAGAATGCTCAACGTCACTAATCATTAGAGAAATGCAAATCAAAACTACAATGAGGTATGCCCTCACACCGGTCAGAATGGCCATCATCAAAAAATCTACAAACAATAAATGCTGGAGAGGGTGTGGAGAAAAGCGAACCCTCTTGCACTGTTGGTGGAATGTAAATTGATACAGCCACTATGGAGAGCAGTATGGAGGTTCCTTAAAAAACTAAAAATAGACCTACCATACGACCTAGCAATCCCACTCCTGGGCATATACCCTGAGAAAACCATAATTCAAAAAGCTACATGCACCCCAACGTTCATTGCAGCACTATTTACAATAGCCAGGACATGGAAGCAACCTAAGTGTCCACTGACAGATGAATGGATAAAGAAGATGTGGCACATATATACAATGGAATATTACTCAACCATAAAAAGAAACGAAATTGAGTTATTTGTAGTGAGGTGGATGGACCTAGAGTCTGTCATACAGAGTGAATTAAGTCAGAAAGAAAATAGCAAATACCATATGTTAACACATATATATGGAACTAAAAAAAAAAAAGGTTCTGAAAAACCTAGGGGCAGGACAGGAATAAAGATACAGACGTAGAGAATGGACTTGAGGACACGGGGAGGTGGAAGGGTAAGCTGGGACGAAGTGAGGGAGTGGCATGGACATATATACACTACCAAATGTAAAATAGATAGCTAGTGGGAAGCAGCCACATAGCACAGGGAGATCAGCTCGGTGCTTTGTGTCCACCTAGAGGGGTGGGGTAGGGAGGGTGGGAGGGAGATGCAAGAGGGAGGAGATAGGGGGATATATGTATATGTATAGCTGATTCACTTTGTTATAAAGCAGAAACTAACACACCATTGTAAAGCAATTATACTCCAATAACGATGTTTTAAAAATAAATAAATAAATAAAATGAAATAAAATACATGTAGGAAAGTCCTTCTGGTTTTTCTCATCATGTGTAGTTTAATACTTTAAAAGAAATCTTGAATTCTCTGAAAAATATACTCATGTTCCTGCTTTGGCGCTTCAGCATTTATCAGTTTGTCTATTGCATTACGCACTACTGTTTCTTTAGGGAACTACAAATACTTTAGTGTGGCAGCATTGTAGAGTGTGAAAGGTAATGAAGTAAGAGATAAAGCTGGAGAACTAGGCAAGCACGAGTTAATGAAAGACCTAGTAAAGATGTAGTTAAAAGATGTGGTCTTTGTTGTCCTACTGACCTGGGTTCAATCTCTGCCATGCTTGGGCACTCACTGTATATGACTGGGCAACTCAAAGCCTTAATTTCCTCAGCAGTAAAATGAAAATGCTAAGCTGTGATGATTAACATAATAAATATAAAGCGCTTAGCACAGTGCTTAATATCGTGAAACACACTAAATTTCAGTTAGGTATTTTTGTTAATAAATTTGTTCTTCAGCCTGAGAAATGGGGAGTCAATAAAGGGTTTTAAGTAGTGATATGATTAGAATAGGATTTTATGGATTTCTTTGCTGCAGTGTATAGTCTAGGTTGAATGACAATGAGTAGATTCTAGGTGTACTTAAGAGGAAGACTCAATAGATAATAATGGGGCTTCCCTGGTGGCGCAGTGGTTAAAAATCTGCCTGTCAACGCAGGGGACTCAGGTTCGATCCCTGGTCCTGGAAGATCCCACATGCCGCGGAGCAACTAAGCCCATGCACCACAACTACTGAGCCTGCACTCTAGAGCCCCCGAGCCACAACTACTGAGCCCACGTGCCACAGCTACTGAAGCCCGCGTGCCTAGAGCCCGTGCTCCACAACAAGAGAAGCCACCGTAATGAGAAGCCCGCGCACCGCAACGAAGAGTAGCCCCCGCTCGCCGCAACTAGAGAAAGCCCACGTGCAGCAACGAAGACCCAATGCAGCCAAAAACAAACAAACAAATAAATAAATAAAGTTATTAAAAAAATAATGATTGGATGGAGGTTGAAGATATATATGCATATATCTATATGTTGCATATATACATATATTACATATTCATACATACACACATTTACAAAGTCTCCTATATAAACTGCCACAGATGATGATAGGTGTAAATCTCAGTTTCCAGAGGAATCAAATATGTAATATTATTAAAATCATCTCTCAGTGAAATGATGTGATAATCTGTCAAAATAATTTAAAATGGGCTAAGGAGAGAAGATGGAGTGTCAATGAAATAAAATTGACCAGGAGTTGATTACTGTTAAAACTGGATGACAGGAAAGATTATACTTTTTTCTGCTTTTGGATACATTAAAATTTTTTCATAACAAAAAACATTAAAAAAAATACACTAAGGTAGGGAGACCCAGGAAACAAAAAGATCCCTGGGGGGCCTAATAGAATGGCTAGAATACAAGTTCCATGAAGGCAAAGACCTTGCCTGTCTTGTTTACATCTGTATCTCCAGGGGCTAGAGCAGTTCATAGCCACACAGTAGTCTCTCAGTATGTATTTGTTGAAGGAATGAACACTGGAGAACAAAAACCATAACCTAAGTGAGTCTGACAGCTTAGACTGAGAGCCAAGATTCCTGGGGATCATCTTTTATGCTACATATGATATCTCCCTAGCTACTGTAAGGAAAAAGAGCTCGAGAAAACCATCCCAAGAGAGAGCAAAGCAGATTCACAAACTTCACTTTGGTATTCCATGAGAAGTAGGTATTTACAATGGTAATATGCATATGATCCCTAGAAAGCTTCTTCGGGGACTCTGTCGTATCATTTCATACCATTGCTTTTTAAAAAACAAATATTTATTGTGGAGATGTCTTTGTCTTGTCTTCAAGCCAAGAATCAGAAGAAAACTATGTATACCCTATCCTCTCCTTCCCTCTCTTATGGCTAATACTACTATGGCTAATAGAAGAGAGGGAAGGAATAAACAGTCTTTTGAAGAAGGTTCACCTCTACATTTTGTTCTCATTTCCTTAGTAGCCTTACGACAAAACTGTCTATTACAAAAGTAATGATGTAGAACCTTAAATAGGGCTTTTGAAATTCAAGCCCACTCTTATGGGGGGCAGAACCTGAGCAGAGGAAAACGACCAATAACACTGAAACAACAGGCATCAGGTACAATTAAATGCCCACATGAGGCACCCTCTAAAGTTTTAAAGCTGCACTGTCCAGTACCATAGCCACTAGCAATGTGTAGCTATTGAGCATTTGTGATGCAGCTTGTCTGAATTGAGATGACCTGAAAGTATAAAAATACACACCAGATTTCAAAGACTTAGTAACAACAACAAAGTAAAATATCTCAATTATTTTTATATTAATTGCACAGTGAAGTGAAAATATTGTGGATAAGTTAGACAAAATATATCATTAAAATTAATTTCACTTTTTTTTACTTTTTGAAAAAGTAGCCACTAGAAAACTTAAAATTACATATGTGGCTCACACTATATTTTTATTGGACAGCATTTTTTTGTTTTTTTAGTACTTTTCCTCTCCTTATGTGGAATAAAATAAAGAGCTCAGGGTATTAATAGCACAACTCCTAGTCTTCTTACTCTATACTGTTTTGGGTCCCTTCTATAAAAGTACTGCTATACGGAGTCATTATAAGCAATTATAGGTATAAATGGAGTGCCCACTGAAGAACTGGTGATTGTCCCACAAACTCTTTTTTTACTAGAAGTGCTCTGAACTTATTAAGGGGGAAATGATAGAATGTCCTCTGATTCCAATTTACACTATTAGCAATTGCTGAAGTGTTTCCTCTTAAATTACCTAAGGATATACCTTACCACAGCAAGCATTATTTTTCTTTCCAAGTCATCAGTGCCTAGTCTCAGATGAGAAAACTGTATTCCCTTTATTAACATGCTCTTGATTCACTTTTTTTAAAAAATAAATTTATTTATTTATTTTTTGGCTGTTGGGTCTTCTTTGCTGCGCGCAGGCTTTCTCCAGTTGCGGTGAGCGGGGGCTACTCTTCGTTGCGGTGTGCATGCTTCTCGTTGCGGGGGCTTCTCGTTGCAGAGCACGGGCTCTAGGCGCACAGGCTTCAGTAGTTGCGGCACATGGGCTCGGTAGTTGTGGCTCACGGGCTCTAGAGCGCAGGCTCAGTAGTTGTGGCGCACGGGCTTAGTTGCTCTGTGGCATGTGGGATCTTCCCGGACCAGGGCTCGAACCTGTGTCCCCTGCATTGGCAGGCGGATTCTTAACCACTGCGCCACCAGGGAAGTCCAGCTCTTGATTCACTTCTAGCGAAATAAAAATCCTGGCATTATTATGTTAAAAGTGATTTGCCTCCCTTCTGTTTTTATTTAAAAATTCCCAAATATAATTAAACTTTTTCTTTTAAAAGAAGTATGTACGTATGTTCATGTTTTCAATTCATCCTGTCATGCTGAAAAACTTTCAATGGTTGTGTATCATATTTTAAATAAAATCTAGTTCAAAAATCTTAATGTGGCTCTTGTTTACCTTATTTGACCTACAGCCATGTTTCCCCCTAACTTGATACACTCCCACCTCTCTGGCTTTAAGAGCCTAGCTCTTCCTTACCTCTGGAACATCCCACAAGCTATTATGTCTGCCTTGAATGTTCCTGTCTCTATTTTGTTTCACATGGCTAACTTCTACTCATTACTCCCTTTCTTAACCATTTAAACACTGTATTCTAAGAGAAGACATGCTTGAGTCTTTCCAGTCTAAATTGTTATAATGGTTCATATTTCTATTTTCTTTCATAATACCTAATATAATTTGTATTAAAATTTAAAAATTTAATTATAAAAATTAAAAATTTTTTCCTATATGATTTTCCGTTAAATGTCTCCCTTTCTAAATTAGGCTATAAGCTCCATAGGGCAGATACCATGCCTTGTTTGTCCATCACTGTATTCTCAGCAAGTAGTAGTATATCTGAAACAGAGCCGACCTTTAGTAAACATTTGTTGAATGATGAATTGGAAAGACCCAACAGAGTACAAGAGTTGCAAACATGAGATAAGGAAGTAACTGATGAAACAAGGTACTAAAGAGGCCACAGGGGATAAAGTATATGTGCATTAAAAAATAAAACAATAGGGGCTAAATCAATGATGGCCATAGAAAGTCAAAGGTTTGTTAGAATGTATGTCCTGAGAGACATCATATTAAATGAAGGTGGCTAGGGATGGTTTCAAAGAAGTAATTGGGCCAGAAGGGACGGTTAGATTTTATTAACTATAATTAAAAAAAAAAATTTATAAAAATAGAATGAATCAGATGACTTGTGTCATAGGTTAGGTTCTCTGGGAAGTAGATGTTGAGGTGGAGTTAGAAGCACAAAAGGTTTACTGGAGGATAGCATTTGTGAAAGAGAAGGGAGAAAGTAGGATTAGGCAGGGGGAGCCATCAGACTGCCATGCAGGCCTGAAAAAGCCTCTGTCATCCTAATGTTGACATTAGGTCCTTATACTATGCCTTACTCAGTCTTTAGTTGAGGATGGGCATGGGAGAGAGGGGTAGCCCTGAAAATAGTGTAACTTCAGTTTGGAAGATGAGGTGAACCCAGAAGTTAATGACTGAAGGCTGTCAGCTAACTACATGCCTTGCAGTTGGGCAGTGAGTCCTTTCTCGAAGGTAGATCTGAGCAAAGTACCTCTGTGACCGCCAATTCAACCCAAATTAATCTATAAATTCAATAAAGGATCTTTTTTTTTTTTTTTTTTTTGCTAAGCTCAACAATCTTGTTCTAGGAAGTATTTAGACCAAGGGTTCACAGTTAGCTAAGTCAAATTTGAAAGACAAGAGCAAAGCGGAGGGATTTTTCACTATGACATATTAAGACAGTCTATAAGACAATGGTAAATAAAAACAACATGGTACTGGCGTCATCATGGACAAAGAGACCAACTGAAAAAGAGGTCAGAACCAGAGCCATACATAAATGGAAATATGAATATATGACAAAGGTGGCATTGAAAATCAATGGGGAAGGGAGAGACTGTTCAGTAGAATTATAGAGAAGAATTGCCCTGCTGTTTGGAGAAAAAATAGGCTAGATCCCCACCTTACACCAAATAAAGGTATGTATTCCAGAGAGAATAAAGACCTAAACGTGATTCTCGGGACAGAGTACTGACTATAAAACAGAAGAAAAAATACAGAATATGTTTGTGATGTTGAAATACAGGCTAAGTGTTTAATCAAGACCCCCAAAGCACCACTGAGAGTAATAAGATTGTCTCCATCAGCTAGGTGAGAGAACTGAAGAACCTAAGGAGTTAAGTATACTCTAGAGAATATTCCTAGGATCAGGGCAGCTAAGTAAACTATAAGGAGACGTAGGCCTATTGGGAGATATATCATTATGACTTGCCTATCGAAAATATTTCCCCTGCCTCTACTTCCTTCTTATATCCTTCAACAAACATTTTTGAGTTCCAGACACTATGCTACGTGCAGAAAGAACAAAGAGGAATAAACTTGAGTCCTAGTCCTTAAAGAGCTCATAATCTAGTTAGACAGACAGATGAAAAACTAAATAAGACGTTTTAACTCCTATTCTACAGGTAAGAACCAAGAGGCAACAACCTTTGCTTTGAAGGAACATGGTATGTTGGAAAATGTTAAGGAGGTAACCTAATAATGGACATTCTGAAATGTTTGTTACTGAATACATAAAGTAGTCTATGGGGGTTGTTTTAGTCTTTTCTTAGTTGCACTGCTTATCACATTAGCTAATTATCACCTCTGAAGACAAAGCCAAAGAAGATGCAGCACTGAAGCGATGAGGGATAAATGATAATAGTTAAGAAAGAGAATCATGCTAGGAAGCACTGATGACTAGTCGTGGAGTGATAACAAGCACTGTAACTAAGGATTTAGAGGAGGAAGAGATTGCTATCAGCTACATCGTTCAGGGAAGATTTCGTGGAAGTGGCAGGGCTTGATTTGATTATGCAAAAAATTGAGAATTGAGAATTAACTGTATATATCAGGGGCTGTGCATGGAACAGGAGATTCAAAACCATAGTCTACTAATGAACAGATAATCAGATAATTGCAAAAATAAAGCAATGAGTGTTATAATAGATGCAAGCACAGGCTGATGTGATAAAACCTCAGAGGGACTCCTGCTTTAGAGCAGGGAGGTCAAGGATGGTTTTCTAAAGGTGATGCTGTATGCACTGAATTTAATGGATGGGTAGGATTCAAGTGCAAGGGAGGGAAACACATTTTGCAATGGATCAGTTTAGTGAGAGAACACACCTCTTTCAAGGAGCATGAAATAGTTCAGGGTGGCTGAAGCGAAGGCTGAAAGGCAGTGAAAGAAGTTTCTAAGGCATATAGGAAGAGTCTGATTTTAAAAGGTCCTTTATAGATGTTAAAGAATGTAGATTTTTATCCTGAAGACAACGTGGAAGTTGATGAAGATTTTAAGCAGGGAACTAACATGATTAGATCCAAATTTTACAATAACTGCTATTAAAGGCAATGATGATGAAGGAAACTGAAGATGAACTGATAAGGCGGCAGCTAAGAGGCAGAGAAATTAAAAGGCTGCTACTATTGTTTAGGAAAAATAAGGAAGGATTAAAAAATACAGTAGCAGTGGTACTGAGAGAGAAGGATGGGCAAGGTTTGAATAGCCAGAGAAAGAAGTAAGTGGAAGCATTCCCTGTGGAAATGATGTGAATAAATGTTTGGAGGAGGGAAAGGTGAGCAAATCTGTTTCCCCGGATTATATAGCATTTAACAGAAGAATGATGATTAGCTGGAGTGGAGAGCCAGAGTTACCCAACAGTTGGTGAGTCAGTCTGTGGCAAGGCTATTAAACAGACAGGCTGAACAATTAGGATTTTACATTTTCCCTAGCAATATTAAATTTATAAATCATTTTTTTATTGTGGCAAAATATACAAAAATTTTAACCATTTTTAAGTGTACAGTTCACAACACTCACATTGTCATGCAACCATCAACACCGCCTATCTCTAGAACTTTTTTCATCATTCCAAACTGAAATTCTTTACTCATTAAAAAATAGCTCCCCATTCTCCCCTACCCCTCTTGCCCCTGGCAACTAACATTCTATTTTTTCTGTCTCTAGGGGTTTGGCCACTCTAGGTACCTCACATAAGTGGAAACACAGAATAGTTGCCCTTTTGCATCCAGCTTATTTCACTTAGCTAAATCACTTGTTAATCAACACCCTGGTTAATCAGTAGCAGGCTTCTAATTTGCATACTACTTTATATGCTATATTTTAAAACAAATGTCAAGCTTTTCTGACTTTATCAAATCTTTTCCACTTATTGCTTAAGGACACTTCACTCTAGCAAATTATAAACTCAGATTTCTTAACAATTTAGTCTACCACTGTGTCTGCCATAAAAAGCTTTTTATTGGTCTACTTTAAGTGTCTATATTGTGAATTATTTTCATTTCATTACCGTTAACAGGCACTAGACTTTTTGTAAAATTCCACCTAGTACCTTAATGGAAGTAAATAATAGCAAATAGAACAACTGAGGCAGGAATCAAACTTATTTGACCACCCAGGAGAAAGGAAGTTACTTTATTTAGGATGCTGATATGAAGGCTCTCTCTTTTGATATTATGTAATTTCCCTATCTGGGGCTGAATCGGCTCTAAACGGATAGAATTAAAAACACAAACACTTATTTCTAGCTGGGGAAAAGTCCGGAAGTTTCAGATGTTTGGAAACTATTTCAGAACTGTCAAGGGTTGGAGGAATCCCTAGGTCATTAGTGCTCTGCCCATGCACGAAGTCGAGTAATTCTGGACAAGACTTAACTATGCTTCTGGAGGTCTCAGTGCGTTACATGAGACCAGCCCGTTCTTCCCAATCTTGTCCACAGCACAGCACATGCAGAATATAGTACTGCAGGACCCTGAGGTAAACGGAGGAGGCAGCACAGCGCAGCACACCTGTAACCCCCAGGTCGCCTGCATCCCGCCACATCCGAGTGGACGCTCTCAGTGGAGCGCTCCCGTCGCAGGGTCGTTCCAGCCGATGCGCCACGCCGTCTGTTACAGAGGACGGGCTGGGGTTCCCGCTGATCCTGAAATCAGCGGACTTTCCCTCCTTGCAAAAAAAATAAAGTCTTTATTCCTTAAGAGAATCAAGGTGTGAAAAAGCACAGGGCCCACAAGCCACGGAAAGACGCAAAACTCGCCGTACTTGCCTAGCGCGCTCTCCGCTGATCTTACGTCTCTTCCCAGCAGGCTCCGGGAGTCACCGCGACACTTCAACAATTCTCGCGAGATTTATCGGCAGCCATCTTCTTGGGGGTGCTGGGAGCCGGGAAGACCCCCCGAACCGTTCCCATTCAGCTGCCCTTCGTCTTCGCTTTCTTCACTTTTGCCTCTTCTGCGTTGCCAACCAGCACCTGGTCTCAAAGCTGAGAGAAAGCCCGGGTCTAGGAGCGTGTCGCTCTCTGGTCCAGGAAGATTCGCTGGCGTGGAGAGAAGGGGGAGGGCCCGGGCAAACCGTTGCTGCCTCAGCCGGGGTCGGGTTCCGGAGAGGGGGAGCTCCTGGCACCCCGTGGACTCGCGGCCTGTGGCCGTCTCCCCGGAACTGTTGGCCCATCGGGGCTCGCGGGAGCCTGCCACCGGCGCCTCCCACCGCGGCCCACGCGGGCGGCGCGCGGAGGAGGGGGCGGGGGCAGCGGCGGCTGTAGCGGCCGCGACCTGGGCGGGCGGAGTAGTGTGACGGGCCTCTGGGCCGCTGTGGATGGTTTCTAAAATGATAATTGAAAACTTCGAGGCCCTCAAATCCTGGCTCAGCAAGACTCTCGAGCCCATGTGAGTATCCGGGTGCTATTTCCTTGCAGGGGTGGAAGTGGGAGATAGGTGGACTCACGGTTGCCTCAAGTGCCTGCCGTGGAGGCCGAAGCGGTGAACGGAGGTCCCAGGGCTCTGTGTTTTCTCCTCCTCTACCACCCTCGTTCCCAGGTTCAGAATACGCCTGGGAGCCTGAGCTGACCTTTACCTTATCGCTGAGTTGGTTCTTAAACCAATGTCTCTTCCTCTTGTTTTCCCGTTATTTGTAGACCGACCCCAACAACCTACACACACAACTCGTATTTGCCGAGGGCCCCCAGATCGGTTTCTTCTGGTGAATCCGAGCATAATCCGCTGTCCACTAGACTATTTTTGTTTCTTTAAATGAGGTGAATAGCCCTTATTACGGATTAGAACAGTTCTCGTCTCAGCCACTCACGTTTTACCTACATACAGTCCCTGAAAGAAAGGCCATGTCTCCCATGTGCTGTCTGGCTCATCAGCACCTCTGTTAGCTGAAGATGTAACAGGTGCTAAGGTGCCCAGTAAAATTCCCCTTTCTCACCTACACGTTTGTTAGCTTGGAGGAAGAAAATGCAATCTATCCATATGGACTATTTAGCAGTTTTAAGTAGGTTTCTATAGGTGACTCTGTGTGCGTGTGTGTGCTTGAGGGGGTTCAGAGTGCTGAAATGTATTAGATTGGAAAAATTGAGTGTTTTAAGGATTTATCTTTTAATACACGCAAAATGGGCCAAGTGTTTTATCAAAATTGGTTGATTTACAATAAACAGCTTAAAATACAACGGGGAATATCCACTCATTTAATAAATTTATTAAGCTCCTTCTACGTACTGTGGGAGGGTCGGGGCTAGAGTTTTTAAATTCCAAAATCAGCAAGACGTAATAAACAAGTAAATAAGCTAATTTCAGGTAATAAGAGTAATGACGATTGTAACAGTAGAGGATCATGTAAAAGAGTGACTAGAAGGCCTCTCAGAGGAGGTGACATTTGAGCAACACCTAAGGAGCAGAAGGAAGTCTGCATAAAAGTCTGGAGAGAGAGTGCTCCTTACAGAAGGAACAGCGAGTGCAGAGGCTCTGTAGTGGAGATGATCACGGTGTGATCCAGGAAGAGAAAGCAGGCAGTTGTGGCTGCAGGGAACCTTGTGATGGGGGAGAGGATGGAAGGTTGTGAAGTTTGAGAAGTAGGCAGGGGCCAAATCATGTAGCATCTTCTAGGCTGTGATCAAGAGCTAGGATTTAATTTAAACTATAATGGGAAGACATTAGATGATTTAAAGCAGGCAGGGATTGATTTGATTTTGTTTTAACTCTGCCTGCTTTGTGGAGGTTAAGGGGTCAAGAAGGGAAGTAAGGAGACCATTCTGAAGGACGTTGTAGGCAGAGCTGTAGATAGTTTGCATTAGAGTGAGAGTGGAGACAGAACTAAATATGTTTAATGAATAGATCTGGTAGAACTTGCTGATGGATTGGGTGTGAGAGATAAGGGAAAGGTAAGTCAAGGGTGATAACTAAGAAGTTAGCCTAAGCAACTGAATCCGTGTTGGTAGAGAAGGCTTGGAGAGAACAGGTTGAGGGGAGAAGGGTAGGGTGGTTGGTTTTGATCATTAAGTATAAGGTGTTATATATCTAAGTGAGATGTCAAATAAGTAGTTGGGTATGAGTCTAGAACTCAGGCCAGGACTAGAAATATTTGGAGTCATGCAGATAGTGTTTAAAGCCATGAGACTGGGAAGTTTCTGAGGAAGAATGTGTAGATAGGGAAGAGAAGAGAGTCCAGGTCTGAGGTGGGAAGAAAATTGGGATACATGTCACTAATAAAACAAATGTATGACAAAAGAGGAGGGTTGTCAACTTGATGGGATACTGCATAATAGATGAAAAAGGTGGAGGCAGATTAGTGGCCCTTAGGTTTGGCAAGGTAGAAGTCATTGGTGAACTTTGTGAAAAGTTTCACTGGAGTAGGGTGGTACGGATAGAAGCCCTGTTTAAGTGGATTGGAGAGAGAGAGTAGGCAGGAGTGTAGTAATAGTGGTTGAGAGGGAGAACCCTGGAGCCAGAATGGCTGCCTTTGAATTCTGCCTCTGCCACTTACCAGCTGTATGATATTAGGTAAGTTACTTAGCTCAGTGCCTCCTTCCTCATGTCTCAAATGGGGAAAATAATGAATATGTATTAAGAAAATCTTTGAACACTGCCTGGTTTGTAATTAGCACTCAATAAGTGTTAGGTGAACAGAAAACTAGAAGAATGTTTTGAGTTAAAATAGCATTCCCTTTTTTAAGCATTCAGTTCTCAAATTACTTATCAGCTTTATTACCATTTCCTTTTTTTTTTTCCCACTAATTGAAGATTATAGCTACTTTGCTTGTCATCTTTCTTGAGTTTTAATAAAGCATCTTCGGGTATCATATAGCCTACTCAGATGACTGTAGCAGTGCAGTCATTACTGCTGGAATAAAGCACTACTTGTAGAACCTAGACAGTGATGGGAGCTGGGATTGGTCCTTTTACAATGCACACTACTGTGGTAAAAATGTGCCCTTATCCAAGTTGCTGTCCCTTTAATTGCATTTCAGGTGAATTCTTTTAGATGACTTTTAAAGCTGATTCCAGTTATTTAAGACCTATGGTTTCTAACCTTGGTTTTGTGAAACTTGAAGACGTGTTTGTTATCTAAAGAGATTTTTTTGCTTTACTTCGTAATTGCCATATAGCACCTATTTGAGGCAGGACCATATGAAGGACCAAGGAAAAGACAGAACTCGAAACGTGTATAGAACTTTTTTAGCTATTTGTGCTAGTAAAGTATCTGATGGTTTTGGACTTGCCTCGTAGTTTAAATGTATTAATTCAGCACATATTTATTGAGCACTTAATCTACTCTGTGCTAAGCACTGTGTTAGATATTGGGGAAATAGTAGGAAACACGACATGAAATGACCATCTTCATATTGTTTACCGCTTAGCACGGAAGACAGATGGTGAACAAGTAACCATAAGACTAGTGAGTGTTATAAATCCAGAATGCTGTCAAAATATATGTCTGGGAGGTCAGGAAAGGCTTTCCTGGCACGATAATACTTCATCTCAACCGGGATGGATGAAGAGCAGTTTGCTGGGGCAAAAGGATGGGAATGGAGAGCTGTGACAGCAAGGTTTTGGAGGGCAGATGGTATGAAGGCCCTAAAATAAAGGGAAAAAAAGGTGTCTTGGAGGAATTGAAAGAAACTGAAAAAAGAGCCAGTGGATAGCTCCAGAGAGAGGAGCCAGATCGCACGAGACTGTTGAGTCATGTTAAGGATTTGGGATCTCATTGAAGGGTAGTGGGAAGCCAGTGAAGGGTTTTAGGGGAGGAAAGTTTTCAGATGGACATTAAGAAAAAAAAAAAAGTCAACCTGGTTGCAGTTTCAACATGAAATAAAAGTTGGTAAATCTGTATTTTATTTGATTATAAGGTCTGTAGGTATATCAAGATTCTGAGTTTTTCATAATTATTGAAAATATAGGTGTTAAAATTGTCATCTTGAAATACTTGATGTTTTTGTTCTCCCAAACATTTGCTTAGTCATGCATGCTAATAATAAAATTAGATGTTGGTCTTCCCTTTAACATTGATTTCTTTTTCATAATGTGCAGTCCTGGAAAAAAATTAAGCTATCTTCTTTCGATGTTTTTTTAAACAGAAGAGGTTTTCTGCTGTATTTTAAAACTCGTTCTGAGTTTACACATCACTAAATGTGGTGATTTAATAAAATCATGGATTTTTTTTAGTTTAAGGGAAACCTCAAGATCTAATCAAACCCCTTAATTTTTCAGAAAATAAAATTGAGAGACAGATGGATTTAATGATGTGCCCAGATTTTGTTGAGTTTAGTAGTAAAGAACAAAACGCCTAGTTTTGTGCTCCTGCTACTATGTACTGCTGTGGAGGTAGCATTGTGTAGTGGAAAGAAAACATTTTTGTGTCCCCATAGACCAGTGTTCAAATCTCAGCTCTGCCACTTATTAACTGAGTAATCTAGGCAAATGAACCTCCCTTTTCCTTGTTGGTGTGATAGGGAGAATTATACTTGGTTCTTTCTGTAGTTGAAAGGATTAAATGAGACATATTTTAAAGAGCCTAGCCCTTCCCTCCTTTCTTAAATACTGGGTTGATTAAACACAAATAGGTTACATTACTATTATTGCTACCATTAACATTTATACGCATTGTTAAAGTTTTGTATTACTTTCAAGTTCTGTGAGGTAAATACTGTTACCTCCATTTTGCAAGTGATGACCCGGAGGCACTGAAGCATGAAGTTGAGATACTTGCCCAGAGCCACAGCTTTTACATGTGACTAAACAGTGATTTAAACTCAAGTTTTTGACTCTGGAGCCTTCTTCTTAATTTACTACAACACAATACAGTGTATTCTTTCCTATTACTCTGCGTGTGTGTGTATACACTTTTTTACTATTACATTTTTGGAGTAGTAGCTGCTATTGTAAAGTAACAAAGTTCTAAAGCATCATGGTTATCAGTGCTTTAGAGTTTAAGAAAGAAACCTAGAGTTTTTGTAGTCTTTTCTCCTTCACCCACACTTGTTATTAAACCTTTCTTACCACATTAAAATTTATTTTTGTTCCTGTTTTACAGGAAGAGCTGAAAGGTGATCTTTTTATTTCTGAACTTTATACCTGTTTACCTCCCTTGATCTTTTCTTTTCTACAGACTCCTTTGGGCACAGAGTCAGTCTCCCATTCCTTAAGGAAGAAAAGCTTAGCAACAATAGCAAAAAATAAAACAAAAAATTAAATCATACTTCTAGTCACTTTCATGCTAGCTTTCTTTTCCTGTCACTGTTAAATCTTGAAACAGTAGTCAGCCTTTAATTTTTCACTCATTTGCCCCAGCCATTTACTTCTTAATGCCTTACAATATAGTTTCTTGCTACTTGTATTCAACCAGAATTGCTTACCTCAATGTTACCAATGAATTTGTTTATTAAATGTAAATACTTTATATAGATTTTAATTCTTTGACCTCTGTGTATAACATTAGACAGTGTTGATAGCTGCCTTTTTTTTTTTTTTAAAAACTTCTCATGTCTTGGATCTATAATATTTTGGTTCTCTTCTCAAATCAGTCCTATCTCCTTAAGTTCTTTTTCTTGCCTTTGAATTGTATTATTCTTAGTTCTGTTCCCAAGACTTTTAAATCATTTCTACTCCTGCTCCCTCATTCACATTCATTCCTGTGGATGGTTTCTATTGTAATACATGCCTGTGGTTTTTAAAAACTTTGTGTGTGTGTTGTAGATGCTTTGAAAGTTTGATTAAAGACTGTTTTCCCCAGGATATTGCATATACACATTTGCATTTGAATCTTAGAGCTTTTCCAAGAGTACCTGTATGCATTTATTTTTCACACAATTATGTTTAGGCTTAACCACTTCAAAGTTTTAAGCTCTTAACTCCGATTACTAGCTCTGTACCTGATCCTCTCATCTGAACTTCAAACTACTGTATGTTTCTGAAAATAAAATGTTCATTTATTTCCATTTCATTTCTCCAAATTATCTGGGCTTGAAGTTTCATTTTTTTGGCTTCTCCTCCCTTCATTTCTTTTCTCCCATTCAAGTTGGTCATTGGGTTCTGTCTCTTTCTTTTAATAATTCTTACTAATGACAGTGCTCAGTAGGGGACTCTTCACTCCTTATCTAAACCATTGCAGTTTGTTTCCTAACAGACCTCCCTATCTCCAGTCTTTTTCTCTCTTCCAGTTCTTCTGGCCTGGTTGCCTGACTTGTTTATATCCTATTGTTAGATCAAAATCTTCAGGACTCCTAAGTAATTAATTGCATACTTTTTAACTTGGTTTTCAGAACTCTAACGTCTGTTTCAAATTATCTTTCCAGTTTATATCTTCCTACTTTTTATGTAAGTCTTAAATTTCAGCAAAACTGAACTTTACATTCTGATTCTCTATCACATTGGTCATACTGTCCTTTTCCCCCCAACTTTAAGTAGAAGGTAACATTCATTGAGTGCTATTTGCTAATCCTTGTGCATTCATTGTATGTGAGCTAGGTTCTGTTATACCAATTTTAAGGATGAAGAAATTGACTCTTAGGAAGATTAAGTAATACATTTCATTCATAGCTTATAAATGATAGAGACAGGATTAAAAACAAGACATTTCTATTCCAGAGCTTTGTTGTGCATTATGATGTACTGCCTTTCTCCGTTTCTTTTTTATATGTTGAAATCAAAGGTCAAGTGTGATTTCAGTTCTTCCAGAAAGCCATTTATCATCTATCCAGTTGGAAGCAGTGACTCTCCTCCATGACTCTCCTCTCCTAGCTCTAGTTTGTACTCATCACTCGCAAAGTTGTTCAGTAGTTAATTCTTACTTGTTTTAGGGTTACTGTTAGAGTCTAAGGTCCTTGAAAGTAAACTCCAAATCTTAAGGTTAAGTGTTCTCCTGTTCTGGGTGAGCACCCAGCACAATGCCATGTGTGGGGTGTACATCTGAGTTTCAAATGCATTAGTTGAAATTTCTATTTTGTGCACCCATGACTTAAGAGAGAAGAGGCATTTGTGTAAAACTTTTATTTCAGAGAAGCAGATAAGTGAGCAATTTGAAGATTTACTAATCTCAGGGTCTGTTTTGCTTTATTTTTACCTTTCAGCACTTTCAAATAAACTAAAGCTTAAGTGATTTTTTTAAGGGGGAAAGGACACTGAAGAGTATTAACATTTACTCATTAAAGTATTAGTGAATGCTGCTATATGCAAGATTGTGCACCTCCATGGAGCTGCACAAAAAATTATGTATGGTAATTCTAGTCTGATGAATTTTACAGCTGGTAGAAGAGTTTTTCTATAATTATTGGCTAAAATATTTTTCATGACCTTCATTACCACATTTTACTGCTGCAACCTTAGTTGGGTTTTCCATCTGAGTGATGAGTAGTTAAAATGCATTTAGCAATTTCTATCTGTTTTAGCAATTCCTTTTCTTTGGCTTACAGTTCTTTTCAAATGAATTATTTTACATGCATAAATCAAGATACAGGGATAGTATTATGAACAAAATGGAAAGTAAGATATTCCGGTGTTTGGTGTGTACATATTGAGAATGACTAACTCAAACTTGAGCTAAATGTAGCCTTCTAGGAATTTTTTTTCTTCCTCCTGCTTCCTTAGTCCCAGAGAATAGAGAATGAGTGAAATGAGTGGATGGTAAATGCTTCCTACTAGACTTACTCACTACCCTCCTACCACCTTGTTTCTGTGGAAAAATCCTTTTCAGTTTACAGATAGTAACTTCTGAAATAGGTAAAAGTTTATTTTTAACTTGGGGTTATATTTAGTATTTTGTGTGTGTATGAAACAATGGAGTATGTTGGAGATACGTTACTCATTGGTTCTCACTGCGATATTTTGCTTATATACAAGCAAATATGTTTATATATTTTTCATTCTCTTTTTTTATATAACTGGTATCATACTTGGAGGTCATTTGATATAATACATAAGAGACTTGCCCCCTTTTTAATGGTTGCATAGCATTTTAATGTAACAGGTGTACCATAATTTATTTAACCAGCCTTTATTGATTTACTGAACAAATAGTACTATGGTGTATATATCTATCATGTGTCAGTTTATACTTAACATAAACATTAGTTGCATAAGTTTTGACAGTTATATACGCCTATGTAATCACCATATAAAACAGGATCTAGAACATTCTCTGGAAAATTCTCTTGTGCCTCTTTCTGGGTTTTTCTTTCCCTCTCCAACAAAGGCATCTACTTTCTAACTTTGGCATTATGAATGTGGCTGCTATGAATATTCTTATTCAAGTCTTTGTGGAAATATCTTTTTTTGGGTAAATACCTAGGAGGATATTTGCTAGATCATAGGGTAGATAGATGTATGTTTTGTATTATAAGAAACTGCCAAATTGTTGCTACCTGTGACTTATGAGAGTTCCAGTTGCTCCATATCCTCAGCAATATTTAGTATTGCCAAGGTTTTTTTTGTTTGTTTGTTTTTAAACCTTTAGAGTGAGTATAAAATGGCATCTTTCCTTTTTTGGACTGACAGTTTAATTCTCTTTATGGTTTTAATTTGTATTTTCCTGATGACTAATGCTATTGAGGACCTTTCCATGTGCTTATTGACTATCATATCTTTTGTAAAGTATCTAAGTCTTGCTTATTTTTAAAATTGGGCTGTCTTTTATTGTTGACTTATAGGAGCTCTTTATTCATATACAGTACATGTACTGCAGATTTTTTCCCCACTCTGTGACTTTTATACAGTAGTCCCCCCTTATCTGTGCTTTTGCTTTCTGTGGTTTCAGTTACCTGTGATGAGCTGCGGTTTGAAAATATTAAATGGAAAATTCCAGAAGTAAACAGTTTATAAGTTTTAAATTGCATGCTGTTCTGAGTAACATGATGAAATCTTGCACTGTCCTGCCCGTGATGTGAATTATTCCTTTGTCCAGCATATCCCACCTGTTAGTCACTTAGTAGCTGTCCTGGTTATCAGGTCAGCTCTCATGGTATTGCAGTGCTTGTGTTCAAGTAACCCTTATTTTACTTAACAATGACCGCAACACGCGGGAGTAGTGACGCTGGCAGTGTGGATATACCAAAGAGAAGCCATAAAGTGCTTCCTTTAAGCGAAAAGGTGAAAATTCTCGACTTAATAAGGAAAGAAAAAATTCAGTACTGAAGTTGCTGAGATTTACAGTAAGAATGAATCTTCTATCTGTGAAATTGTGAAGAAGGAAAAAAATTCTTGCTGGTTTTGCTGTCACACTTCAAACTGCAAAAGTTGCAGCAACAGTGTGTGATAAGTGCTTAAGATGGAAAAGGCATTCAATTTGTACAATAAAATATTTTGAAAGGAGGAGAGAGAGACTACACTCACATAACTTTTATTACAGTATATTGTTATAATTGTTTTATTTTATTATTGTTGTTATTGTTGTTAATCTCTTACTGTGACTAATTTATATATTAAACTTTATCATAGGTATGTCTGTATGGGAAAAAAATGTAGTGTATATAGGGTGTGTTTGTGGTTTCACTGGTTTCACACCTCCCCCCCCCCCAGTGGGTGTCTTGAAACATATTCCCCCCATGGATAAGGGGGGACTATTGTATAATGATGTCATTTCGTGAGCAGAAATTTTTAATTTTTATTAAGTCCAATTTATTTTTCTTTTATGGTTAGTGCTCTTTGTGTCTAAGAAGCCTTTATCTTCTCCAACATCATAAAGATATTCTATGTTCTAGAAATTTTCTGCCTCTTTCTTTTATGTTTAGGTCTGTTCATCTCAAATGAATTTAAAAAAATGCATATGGAGGAGTTTGGGTTTTTTGAGCACAAGCCACCTGTTCTTCTTACTTGGCCCTGCAGTAATAATTTCTCAGTGCCAAACTCCGACATTTTGGTTTGTTTGGCCTAACTGTGTGTCTCTCAGGCACACGAACTTGCGTTTGGTATCAGTTTTGGCGAGCCAGCCCAGTAGTCCATTCCTGTGGCAGGTTGACCCTGGCCAGGAGCAGCCTCTTCCCTGAGTCCCCAGCAGCTGCCAAAGCTCATTTCGTTCTGGGGCACTCAGAAGGACTCTCCCGGACAAGCACTGGCTGCCCTGGCTCAAGGCTGTTTGGAGTCGAGAAACGAAAAACAAACAAAGAAAAATGCATGTGGAATGAGATAGGGCTAAATGGCTCCTTTTTTTTTCTTTAATAAGTATATTAAGTTTTCCAGAAATGGTTCCTAAAAAGACTTTCCTTTTCCCATGGGATGACTTGGCATGCTGGTTGATAATTAACTGTATGTATAAGTCTATTTCTGGATTCTGTCTTGGTCCAATGATATTTGGCATGTTGGTTGATGATTAACTATATATGAGTCTATTTCTGGACTCTGTCTTTGTCCAGTGATATTTATTTATTCTGATGCTTATACCACACTGTCTAAAGCCAACTACCTTTATAATAAGTTTTTTTTTTTTTTTTTTAAATCAATGCTTTAACTTTTTTTTGGGGGCTGGATTTTAAAATTTTATTTATTTATTTTATTTTTTTGGCTGTGTTGGGTCTTCATGTCTATGGGAGGGCTTTCTCTAGTTGTGGCAAGCGGGGGCCACTCTTCATTGCGGTGCACGGGCTTTTCACTGTCGCGGCCTCTCTTGTTGCGGGGCACAGGCTCCAGACATGCAGGCTCGGTAGTTGTGGCTCATGGGCCTAGTTGCTCTGCGGCATGTGGGATCTTCCCAGACCAGGGCTCGAACCCGTGTCCCCTGCATTGGCAGGCAGATTCTCAACCACTGCGCCACCAGGGAAGCCCTATAATAAGTTTTAAAATCAGGTTATGTAAGTCCTCCTAGTTTGTCCTTTTAAAAGATTGAGTTATGCTGGATTCTTGGCATTTCCCTATAAAGATGAGAATCAGCCTTTCAGTTTCTGCAAGAAAGCCTGTGTGATTGTTGATAGGGATTGTGTTGAACGTAGAGATCAATTTTAGAAGAAAGAGCATCTTCATAATATTTAGTCTTCCAGTTCATGAATGTGGTAATCTCTCCATTTATTCAAGTTTAATTTCTTCTGGCAATGTTTTGTAGCTCTCCGTGTGGAGTCCTTGTAAACCTTTTGTTAGATTTTTTTCCGTGGGTATGTGATGTTTTATAAAATCATTTTAAAATTTAACTTTTCAATTTTCTTTGTTATTTATAGAAATATGATTGATGTTTGCATATTGACCTTATTCTGCAGCTTTCTAAGTACACTTATTAGTTATAGTAGCTATTTTATAGATTCTTTGGAATTTCTTATACCAGTCATGCCATCTGTGATTAATGACAGTTTTACTTTCTGATTTTTTATGCCTTCATTTCTTACTGAACTGGTTAGGAACGACAGACAGTACAAGTTAAACTGAAGTGGTAAGAGTGGACATTCTTGTTTTGTCTCAGTCTTAGGGGAAAGAGACTTAATGTTTCAATATTAACTGATGTTAGTGCTAGATTTTTTTTTTTTTTTTTTTGGCCGTGTCGGGTCTTAGTTGCAGCATGCAGGATCTTCGTTGAGGCATGCGGGATCTTTCGTTTTGGCGCGCAGGCTTCTCTCTAGTTGTGGTGTGTGGGTTTTCTCTCTCTAGTTGTGTCGTGTGGGTTCCAGGGCGCATGGGCTCTCTAGTTGTGGCGCGTGAGCTCAGTAGTTGTGGTGTGCAGGCTTAGTTGCCCTGCAGCATGTGGGGTCTTAGTTCCCCGACCAGGGATCGAACCTGCGTCCCCTGCATTGGAAGGCAGATTCTTTACCACTGGACCACCAGGGAAGTCCCCAGTGCTAGATTTTTTTTTATAACTTCCTTTTAAATACCAGATTGAGGAAATTCTCTTTTATTCTTACTTTGCACAGTGTTTTTGTCATGAAAAGGTATTGAATTTGTCAAATTCTTTTGTCTGCATTTATTGAGATGATCATAGGGGTTTTCTCTCTTTCTCTGTTAATATTGTGTATTACATGGATTGGTTTTCAAATGTTAAGCCAGACTTGCATTCCTGAGATAAACCCTGCTTGGTCATGATGTATTATCGTTTTTATACATATTACTGGATTTGATTTGCTAATATTTTGTTAAGAAGTTTTGGTTTTGCTTATGAGGGCTATCTGCATTTTATTTTTTCTTTAAAATGTTTGGTAGACTTCACTGATGAAGCTATCTGAAACTGAAGATTTTGTTGTGAAATGGATTTTTTATTACGAAATCAGTTTCTTTAATAGGTATAGGTCTATTTAGGTATTCTGTTTCTTCTTGTGTCACTTTTGGTAATTTATGTTTTTCAAGGATTTTTCTCTTAAGTTGCCAGATTTATTGACATAGAGTTGTTTCTGTTGTCGCCTTACTATTCATATAATGACTATAGAATCTATTGTGATGCTCCCCCTCCCCTTTTAAAAATTATACTTGATGTTGGTAATATTACTCTTATTTTCTTGACCAGTTTGGCTAAGTTTATCAATTTTATTCATCATTTCCAAGAACAGTATTAGCTTTGTTGATTGTTTTCTGTGTCAATATTATATTTTTATTATTTCCTTTTTTCCTACTTTGAATTTAGTTTGCTGGCCTTTTCCTCTTTCTTATGTCATTGGTTTTATATTTTTCTTTTAGTTTCAAAAGCTGGGAGCCTGGAGGTAAAGCACAGGCAGGTATCCAGAGTCTTGTTAATGCTGAGATTCCAGTTTTTATGAAAGGGAAAATCCTGATCATGCCCTCAAAACATTTGAAGCCAGTGGTGAACTGAATCACACTAAAGCTTCTTACAAAGCCCAAACCATGTCAATTACAGAACAAGGGACTCCACTCTAGTGGCCTGACGAAAGGGCATGGCATTTACTGAAGATAAATCTTATTTACCTCAGTCTCCATCCACCTCAGTGTTCTTTTACACAAAACATTCAACATAAGATCAAATAACAAGGAACACAAAATAGTAAGAAAATAAGATCCACATGAGAAGAAATAGTCAATGGAAACATACCCAGAGATGACTCAAATAATAGGATTATTAGACAAGGACTTTAAAATAACTATGACAAAAATGCTAAAGAATTTATTTGAACATGTGGACAGCATGCATAAAGATATGGGGAACTTCAGCTAATACATAAAAGCTATTAAAAAGAGCTTAATGGAAAAACCTAGAAACGAAAACTATAACAGAAATAAAGAATTCTGCTTTGCAACAGACTGGACACCACAGAGGAAAAAAACAGCAGTGAACTTGAATGTAGGAAAATAGAAAATATCCAAACCGAAAACAAAGGGACAAAAGTAATTTTAAAAGATACATCTGAGATCTGTAGGATAGTAGCAAGTAATCTAAAATACAAGTTACTGAAGTCTTAGAAAAAGGAAAGAAAAATGAGGCAGAAAAAATGTTGGAAGACATAACTACCAAGGACTTTCCAAAACTGATGAAAGACATCAAAACATAGATCCAAATTGGCAAAACCAAACAGGATAGAATACACACACACACACACACACACACACACACACACACACACACACATACACAGCCTTAAGCATATTGTAGTCAAACTGCTGACCAAATAAAAAGAATCTTAAAAGTAGTCAAAGGGAGAAAAAAAGACAGATACATACAGGAAAACAAAGACTCAAATGGTGGCTGATTTCTCATCATAATCAGTGGAGGACAGTGGCAGTAGAACAATATCATAAAACAACTAAGTGTACAACCACTCAACACTTACCAATTAAAAACACAGGAGTAGTTCTGCAAGCAAGGAAGGAGAAGTAGAAGGGATCTACCAAGGCACTCCCAGCTTTCAGCTAGCAAATTCTGAGAGTAGAACAGGAGGGATGAGCAAAACTCCTCTTAGGCATTCCAGGCCTTCACAGAGAATTGGCTGGTTACCCTACAAAAGAAAAGGGAAGGAGCAACAAAACAACTGCTCTGCCTATATTCTCCATTTATTAATTTTCCACCACTTACTGGCAGTATAAAAGTTGATACGGAAAAAAACCCCCAAAATCTTGAAGTCAGTTATTATAAATAAAAAACATTTGATTTCAAGTCCTACATATAAGCACTAATAGCAGTTCAGCAGATCATTTGTTGCTCTTTTTAATATAGTTTAAGTGCAAGAAGTATTTTGAAACCTATAACTTAACCTTTTTAGGGCATTTTAAAAACAAATTGTCAGTGTGACTCTTGTTATTTTTATATATTTAATGAGAGCTAAAGTACTTATTTTACATTTTCAAAAAGTTTAATTTTTTATAACAACAGACTGTGAAAGAGATAGATCTTATTTTGAAAACTGTTTTATAAACTTGTACTTACCAGGCTGTGAAAGTTTTTCAAGCACTTTCTCAAATTGGATTGTGTTAAAGTTTTGTTTTGTTTTTTTAAAATAAATTTATTTATTTATTTATGGCTGTGTTGGGTCTTTGTTGCTGTGGGCGGCTTCCTCTAATTGCGTTGAGTGGGGGCTACTCTTCGCTGCGGTGTGCAAGCTTCTTATTGCAGTGGCTTCTCTTGTTGCGGAGCATGGGCTCTAGGCGCGTGGGCTTCAGTAGTTGTGGCACACGGGCTCAGTAGTTGTGGCTCGTGGGCTCTAGAGCACAGGCTCAGTAGTTGTGGTACACGGGCTTAGTTGCTCCGTGGCATGTGGGATCTTCCCGGACCAGGGCTTGAACCTCTGTCCCCTGCATTGGCAGGCGAATTCTTAACCACTGTGCCACCAGGGAAGTCCCTGTGTTAAAGTTTTGAAGCTTCTGATGACATTGCCCCAAATTGGATGAATAGTTATGTTCTATGAGGAATTATAACCGTTCATTATGGGTAGGAAAAGGTTTTTGACTCCAGCTAGCCTTTGTGGGTTTCAAATTAAAAAGGTTTTATTACCATGTTGAAGTGTTTGGACATTTTGGGGACTAGGTTATGGGATACTGGGAAGGTTAATTAAAGTAGCAGAGTAACTTGGTCACATCTCTTTTTAAGAATGAAACTATGGTGTTTAGAGATTTGATTAAGTTGTAACATTTTGGAGACAAGGAAGACTAAATAGTTTTTTAATTCTAGTTTTAAGAGTGAGTTGTAAAATGCCTAAATTTGGGCTTTGGCAGGATGTAGGAAGAGAGAGGTAATATACTAAGAACATATGTACTGGATATATATGAGGGCCATTGCAGCAGTCAGAATATGGAAGAAAAAGCAACTAGGAAGGGCTTGTCAGAATGCTTGTGGGCTTTTTTATTGACCTTTTTTGGTATCTGTGACAGCTTTTTAAACTTGTTGGCACACCTTTGTATTTGTAATAATTGGATTTGACCTAAACTGAGAATTGTTTTTTTGTGAATTTTGGTTGATATGCCCCTGACTTAGTATGCTATTGCATACTGTGATAATTAGTAGATACTTCTCAACCAATGTGATTGGTTCTAGGGAAAAGGTAGACATAGTTACCTAGTCTGAAACAGACAAGCACACCAGTAGTAACATTTTAACAGTGGTAGAAATATGTGCAGATCTTAAGGTCTGGCAATTCAGAAAAATTATGTAAAGTGTTTCTACCTAGTAGAATTTAGTTATTCTTTATCCTTCCCAGAGGCTCAGACTTTGCTCATGAGTGTTCAGAAAAGGGAATTCTATGGCTTTTGAAAAAGACCTAGAGGACAAAAAATTTTTTCAAAAAATTTTTTTTCAGATTACATACTGAATTATTTTTAAGTTCAGTTAAAGTTCCTGGGAATGAGAGTAGGGGAGTGCAATGACGGTGAAAGCTTTGCACCTTATTCCTAAAAAAATGACCCACTTTGTCAGATTGTATGGTTCAGCACCTTTGTTTTAAAAATGAGAAAACTGAAGCCTAGAGAAATAAAATGCTAACCCAGGATTATGTAACTAATGAATAAAGTAAGATGACATCAGACTAGAAATCTGAAAACCCCTGGGTTTTTGGAGTTCATTTCTGTGCTTTTTTTTTTTATAATACCAGACTGCTTCAAGGAAAAGCTGTTAGTTTGGCTTAGAAGACAACATAGATTTGAAAGGGAATAGTGCTTAAAATATAGTAACTAGATTTTAACACCTATTCTAAGGGGGTGGCAATAATAGGCATCTTATTACTTCAAATTTTTATTTTATTTCATTCTTTAGTGGTCCATTTGTTTTGGTGTTTGGCAGGTTAATAAAATGCTTTCTTATTTGCAGTCATATTTATTTGTAATTATTTCTAATTTGGCAGAGCAGCTGTTCTCAGATAAGGAAACTGAAGCTTAGTTTCTTTAGTCCTGAGATTTGTGAGGTGAAAAGTATCCCCTTTTTAATGAAAAAATTTCAGCGTGATTTGATAGCAGTATTAGAAAACTGTTGTGGCAATATTAGAAAAAACCCAGAAGTATGCCATACAGCCACAGAGCATTAGCCCGAATTTTTTTTTTTTTTTAATATATGAGGGAACAGTTTGTAAGAATTTAGTTGAAAACAGAATGACAGAACTAGGTTTTTCACATTTCTAGTCTTAGTGCTATTTCTTTTGTGTAATTCTGCCCCTTCTTGGTCAAGAGAGAAAATGTTCCCTAGCCTCTCCTGTCTCTTAGTAACTGAAGGGGTGAAGCGCTTCAAATCTGTTTTGTAACTAGGTAAATGTGAATCCACATATAAGTAACTGAAGGGGTGGCCTTTGGAAGCCCCAGAGCCCTTTCCCAGAGAATGTGATTCTTCCTCAGCTGTGAATTAGAATGTAAAACGTACAAGAAATAATGGAGTTTTGTTGTGGACTGCCATATCAGCATTTCACCTGCAGTTCCACTTTTCTTTTAAGAGAGAATTCTATGACATGATTCTATAACCACACCTATCTGTGCTCAATTTGCTATTTGGGCTACTGCTTTTTGCACTGAGCAGTATACAGTCTGATTATTGGGCCTTTGGGAGTGTGAAGACTGACTTTGTCTTTGAATTAGATGCTTAACACATACTTTCTGAATCACTTCTAAAGCAGCGATTCTCAAATGTGGTGTGAGGACTCCTAGGGCTTCCTGAGACCCTTTCATGGAGTCTGTGAGGTCCCCACTTTCCCAGCTGTATACCTGTGTGAGGCCAGATTTTATATTTCAACCAAAACAGGGTATCACAACAGATTGAATATAAAAGTAGATGTAAGTATCAGTCTGCTATTTAAGGCAGACATTAATGGTATTTGCAAAAAAAAAAGAAAAAAAAGAAACATTGTCAATCTTCTTACTAAATTTTTGTTTTGGTGTGGGAATATAACTTTATTCACAAAAAAATATAGGGTACAGGTTTCCCCTGATATGTGAAAGTAGAGTGTTCCTATGAAACTTTTCGTAAGCTGAAATGGCGTAAAGTGAAGAAGCAGTTACTTTAGGACACATCTTGTCAATGGATGCACAAAATAAATTGAGATAAAACATAGATGCTTACAGACACAGTTCAAAGCTATGGCAGCTTGATGCTGAGGTGCCCAGTGTAGTTCTTGGGGAAGGATCTGGGCAGTGCCACTCTGGCTGCTCATGATATGGGCTACCTCTATACAACTTGCTACAAAACAAATGCTGGACACTATTTTTGTTTTTCGCCTTTTCTCATAAAAGTGAAAATCCTTTCTGAATTTCTTGTGGTTAGTAGTTACCAATGTAGGTCTTCTGTAAAAGCTTCACAAAGTGGCATAAAGCAGACTTTTGAAAAGCAGGGGATTCCTGTGTTTAGTTTCAGGTGAGGCTATTAGTTATCGAGCTCTGCCCATCCCTGCCTTGCAGTGGGGGTATAGCTCAAACTGGAGAAGGTCAGTCATTTTCAAGGACCAATATGATGCTCTGGGAGAGAGGGGAGGCTATTTTCTCTGGCTTCACTAGCTGTCAGAATAATGTAAGCCCAGAACTGCTCAGGGCTATTTTTGTTGCCATATGTGCCTGCCTCAAAATAAAGCAAGTTCAAAGGAAAGCAGAATAGAAGGGGAGTGTCCTGGTAACATCATTTGAACTCCTGGATCCAGCTATGCCTAAAGTCAATCCTACTATTGGACTTCCCATTTATTTATATCAATAAGTTCCTCCTTTTGATTACTCCTCCTGCCCCCCGCCCCCAAGTATTTATGTTAAATCATAATGGATTTATTTAGTTATTTTAAACTAAATAATTTAGAATTTTCTCATTTTTAAATTTTAATATGGTAAATACTGGCAGATATAACCCTTTTAAATAAAAGCTTTTCCGGGTTCTCTGTCATTTTTAAAGTGTAAAAAGATTCTGAGACCAAAAAGTTTGAGAACCACTGCTCTCAAGGTAAGGAGGAACTCCTGCCATTTCTTGGGGGGTAATATAAGGGAATGAAGGAACTAACTGAATAGTTTTCAGCATTATAATTACATGTTTTGTGCTAAGTTTGTGCAGTGATAAGAAGTGGTTCATGTGATGCTCATGGATGTATCACGTTGACATATGCTTATTTTGTGGTGGTCATTTTATTTTGTAGAATAAAGTGGGTATGTAATCAGTAATTCTTAATGAGTAACCTTTGCTGTAACTAATTACTACATACAAATAATCTATGTTTTACTCTTTTTGAATTGGATGAAACTGTATAATAAACTATGGTAATTGAATTTTTCAATGTATATAGTATGTTTGTTGCAATGGAATTTGGGTTTTTAAAAGAGTAATTATGTACAGAATATAATTGCATGACTTTGATGTAAATTAGATATTTTTCTTGAATATAAAGTGAAAATTTGGTAGGAACAGACGTGGGTGTATATCCGTGTTCTAAAGTGACTGAGTTAACATATTTAAATTTAATTTTTAATTCCCACTGCCACCTCCAGCTCCTCCTTCTCAAGATTACTGAAAATGGAAGCTTGGGTAAAATTTCATCAGTCATCTTCCACTGAATTTCTCAAGCCTCCAAAAAACTTGGGCAATACAAAACAAACTTCTTTTTAAAATATTGTACTGGCGTGTTAGCTTTTTGTTTTTTGCTTCACTGTCTCGTTACTATTTTGAAAGTACTAAATTAAGAAGTAAAAACTAATATAATGAGTGTGTTAGGAAGATTAATTAGAACCTTTATATCTTGGGGTGATTCTTTTTTTTAATTGAGGTATAGTTGATTTACAGTGTTGTGCCGATCTCTGCTGTACAGCAAAGTGACTCAGTTATTTGATTCATGTTTTTTGAAGTCTTTCTTAAGAAAATTAAGTTCTTTTGGGAGATTTTATTAAAACATTTGATTTTCTGCATTGCTTTGGGTTTTCTAACTTATTTAGTGCATGTGCTCTCCTCCCCAGATACAGCTGGAGGAGAATGACCCTCTTAGATATTCACCCGTGCTTTTCAGGGGTATTATTATTAGTTGTATGCTTAACTGAGTATATTCAGAGATTGATCAAATTTTATTTTTATGCCTTTAAAATCATTGGTTTGAATGACTTCATAGTGATATGATGTAAATTTTAAATCCTTACAAAGGTGAGAGATTAGAAATCCAAATGTGCATGACGTATTTGGATGGAATGGAGCACTTTGCTCCATTCCACTGTACTCCTATCCCTCATGAGTCAAGTATCAGTAGATACCCACCTCAGCCCTTTTCTGTTGGTTCCCTCTGCCTGGGCTGACCTTTTTCCAGAAAGCCAAAAAGCTTGCTTGCACTACATTCTGTTCCCTATTTAAATTCTGACCCTGTTTAAATATCCTTACCTGATAATCTTATCTAGGATCTACTCATTCATTCCTTTTCCTCCCTCCCTTTTCTTTCTTCCTCTTTTTTCCCCTTCATTCCTCTTCTTCTATACTTTATCCCATTACCTGGCATTTTTTCTCTTCAGAGCACTTGTTTATATGAGAATGCCTTCTGTGTGTGTATTGTCTGGCTCCTTCCTACACAAGAATCCCTAGCAAGTTATCTGATAATGATATGCGTTTACCATTCTGGTCATTTTCTAAGAATGTTTGACTTTGTTTATATATTTATAAAAGGTGGCACCTAGAAGTGAAAGCAGTGGCACTCCCTACTGCACGGGAGAGCTGCACTGTTTCCTCACTGGTTATGATTTGTTTTCTTCCATATCTCATTTGACTTTTGTAAGTTGAGATACTTAGTTGCTTCCCCTTCACCCCACCTTCCACAGTGCTATTGGTAAGCCATGTCTTCTTTATTTTGTAGTTTCTGGTTTTCTTTGTGTTTTCCTTGCTCCCCTCCTTCTATCCCCTCGCTGCTCCCACCCTCCTACCCCCAGCACACACACAGAAGGGTAATTGAAGTTGGAGCACTCTGTGGTCAGAGTTGTACTTTATTGGCAGATTATGTTTTTGCTGGGCTTAGAAGTACTATGGAACAGAGACTTAGTGTGAATTCAGCCTGTTTTCTAAGGTAGGAGTGAAGTTTGTCACTCTTTCAGTATTATTTCTTTGTCCTTAACATTTTCAAAATCTGATTCTTTTTTTCTCTTTCCCTGATCTGAAAGAAGATTTCAGCCCCACTTTTCTTTCACATGTTTCTAGAATGCTGGCAGTGTAGCAGAGGGTAAAGACTAGCTTTGACAAGATAATGTGTCATTCAGATCACAAACTTATTATCAGCAGTACCAACTGGTATAGTAAAGTACCTCGTGAACAATCTTGCTTACCTTGGAGACAGTTTTTAAAAATAACCCCTTACTATCAGAATATAGTTTTCTTTTGATTCAGTAATTTAAACATTTTTGCTTCATTAATTTTGCATAGCAGGTTATTATTGCTAGATGTTCAGATGAAGTAGCATTGGTACTTTTAATTAAGATAAATAGAAAAGAGAACACACAGTTTGCCTTTTGTCCCTGATCCATAACATTTTGGTATATTATTAAACTTCTGTGGTTCAGATTATTTTTTACTTAGCTATAATTTGTAACTACATACCTTTTTTTGTTTTCAAAAGTTATTAAAATAAAAATGAAGTGGCTTCCTGTAGGACTTAAGAAAAATTACCTCCCAAATGCATATTTACCTGTTCTGTTGTTAAATGTGAAATTGTAAACCTTGCTTCTACTATGTAATTTGCAGTCTAACAAATTTTAAAAAGTAATCTGCCTTTCAGACTATTTTAAGTATTTAACATTTTTTTGTATGGTAGTTAATTCATTATGATTGTTGTGGCTTTTATTGGTCCTTGATTTGGTTTGAATTGCTTCTAATAGAAGATGTTGAGCAAAGATTGTTCAGGAATTCTATCTTGCTGTTTTATAAAACTGTATTCTAGGCCACAATAATTTTTAAAAAATCGCAAGAGTCTTTCTCCACATTTTTAGCTGCTAACATTTTAATTCACTTTTAAAGTGTCTTGTTTAAAAAGTAATGGAGGGAATGGAATAGATTTGGTGTTTAGCTAAGAGAAATGTAAAGTGACAGTTATTAGAAAGGCTGTTATTAAGTTGAAAATTCACCACAACAGTCAAACCAATACTCAGTCAAACTATAGCATTTGGACTCAATGTAGAGATTCTGAATTTGTTCATTAACAGTAGTTGCAATAAAACTGTATAACACAGTGATAGTATTATGTATCACAGTGATTTCCAGTAAACTGAAGTATGTTCAGCTTGGTGTCTAGTTAGGTTAATGTTTAGTTGATTGTGCTTATTCAGGTTACCTAACATGAAAAAGTACTGTTTCATGGTCTCTCATGCAGTGTTACCAGATTGCCAGATATAAGTGTATCTGTAGATACATCATGAGGTTATTGTCCCATTTCTTCATGCTTATTTCATCATGGAGGTTGACCCCAGCCTCTCCAGTTTCTATGAATTCGTTGTCCAGCTCTTTCCTATATCCTTATCTGTGGACTTTTTGCTAAAGGAAATTCCTTGTTTAATCGGTGTTTCAGAAAAATGGGAAAATTCATGGCCCGTTGTCTCTGGAGTCATATCATCATCTTCACTAGCAATTAAGTGAAAAGCAGGCTCTAAAATTTTTCTCACAAAATTACCAACATGAATATTATCTTTAATATTGTGCATTTAATATTAATGCACAATATTAACATTAGCATTATTAATATTAGCATTATTTAATAATGCTCATTGTGATAAACATGAAAAAATTAACTTACCACAAATCACTTTGCATTTAAAAAATTGTTGGTATAAATAAATATATTGAAATAAATTTCGAAGAGAAAGTGTTTAAAAATCTCATGTACCATTGAAATGAATTTTTTTTTTCTTGTTTAGGTTATAACCCACTTCAGGTCTTTGTAAGTAAATGGAAATAGATCTATGAGAAAAGTTGATATACAATTACTAACAGATTACCCTGAAACTAAGTAGCCCAGCAGACATTTATCATCTCATGACATATATCATTCCTGTGGGTCAGAAATTTGGAGCAGGTTAGCTAGGTATTTCTGGCTCTGAGTCTTTCATGAGATTGTGGTCAAGCTTTTGGTCAGTGCTGCAGTCTTTTCAAGGTTCCACTAGGTCTGTAGAATCGGCTTCCATGTTCATTCACGTATGGTTCTTGGCAAGAGACCTTAGTCCTCCCTGGAGCCTTCATTTCATAGCCACATGGTGCTCTCTGTAAGGCTGCTTGAGTGTCCTTGAAACATAGCAGCTGATTTCTCTAGAATATATAATTCCAAATGACCTAGATGGTGTCTGACCGTAAACGTCAGACACCATCACTTCTGCTGTATTCTATTTGTTTAGAAGCAAGGCACTAAATTGAGCCTACTCTCAAAGAATGGGGAATTGGGCTCTGCCTTTTGAAGGGAAGATTGAAGAGTTTGAAGACACAGTCACCACAAAGATGTACACTAAGGAGTCTCAACATTATATAATAAATGCTGTACTAGTTCCTTAATAGAGTAATTCTCAACTCTGATACTGTATCAGACTTATCTGTACAGCTCTTATAAAATAAACAAAGCAAAATGCAGATGGTTGTATTAGACCTGTTGATTCACTTGCAGTCAGATTTTCCATAGGTGCTTCTACTGTGCAGCCAAAGCTGTCCATTGTCTTTAAGATGTACTTTTTGATTCAGTGACATGTTACTGCTATAATTCTGTAAAACTGTTACATTCCAGATATGTATAGGAATTAAGACTTTTTGGTATATGTCTTAAAGTATTTTCTAGCTTTAATGTGTATAAGTTCCTTATTAATATTCTAGCATTTGAACTTTTGGTAGAACATGTGGAATTTCTATTTTGTGTTTAGTATTGTTAGAGTTAAAATTGCTAATAGTTGTTAGAATAAAGAGCGATAAAAATGAATGGAAGGATGTCATGTGTCATGTATGTATCTGTTTTTCCTCAAATGAACTATTAGGTTATCCTATCTCTCCCCCTCATTTGTAGTCATCTCTCCCTACTGTAATTCCCTAATGTATTTGTCTTTTTTTTTTAAACCGTGATTGGTAAGTCTTTTTGTGTCATCAGTATCCTTTGAAAATTTAATTTACTGAGCATTATTTGTGTTACTGGCATGAAACTAAGACAAGCTAGGAAGTTAAATCTAAGCTGGGGGTGGATTCTAAGTTGGGATTTTGCCAAGTTGGTGGCATAGAAGAAGAGTAGAAAGAAAGTGAGGCAAACGTGGCTGAGGAATTTAGAGGTTGTTTGAAATAGTGGACTCTGAGGGGAGAGTACAGGAGGAAGTAAATTAGAGGAACTGTGCCTTGGACGGCAACTAAGGGAGGTATTGTAGGGGGCTTTTACTAGGATGGATAGGGAGTTGGTGGCTGTAACTAGATGTTTGTAGCAGTAAGTTAATTGGAGGTCTGGTTTTTGGGTAGCTCGTTGTAAGAAGCAATTTGGTGTAGTGGTTAAGAGAGCGGACTTTAGAGTAAGAAATTTAGGTTTCAATCTTGGTTCTGTTACTAATTTACATGTAGTCTTGGGCAGTTTGCTTAGCTTTTTCCTGAGCCTCAGTTTCATCAGTAAAGTGAGAACTAAATATAGAAGGTAAAGTGTGGAGCACTGTTCATGGCGCAAATGAGGGTTCAGTAAATGTTAGTGCTTAGCTATTGCTATTATTTTATTATTATTTACCCTAACTTGTAAAATGATCTTTAATTAAATAGGTAGCAACTTTAGCTTAGTTGAAAAACAATTATCTGCTTTTTAGCAATTGGATGGGCATGGTTTGGGCATCAAAAACTTTCCCTCTTCCCTCCTGACCCTGTTTCTTTTTCACTTCCTACTCCCTACCTGCATCAACAAATAACCATAGTTACTTGTTTATACTTATACCTATTCATTATTCAGACATAAGCCAACCCAAATATATAATCTCCTTTTCTCCCCACACAAATGGTAATACACTATACAAGTTTTTTCTCTATCTCGCTTTTTAAACTTAACAAATTGATAGGAAAATTTCTCCATGATATGAAAACTTCCTCATTCTTTTTTGTCCTTTTGTTGTATGCCATTCCCTTGTGTAGATTTAGTATATTTTCTTTTTCCAGTCCTCTGTAAATGGACAGTTGCAGATTTTTGATTTTACAATCAGTGTGGCACTGAATGACTTGTACACATGTCATTTTGAACATGTAAGTATATCTGTAAAGTTAATTCATTGAAGTAGAATTGCTGGGTCAGTTGCATTTGTGATCTTTTTACTGCCATACCCTAGGAGCTACCAGTTTACTCTCAGCAGCAATAATGTATGAAAACTGATTGTTTCCCTATAGTCTTGCCTCCAGAATATGTTTCCATATATTTAGATTTTATCAACTTTATAACAGAAAAATGATATTTCAGTATAGCTTAAGTTTGAATTTCTCTTATGGATGATGTTGTACTTTTACTCATATTTAAGAATCATTTTTATTTCTTTTTCTGTTTAGTATTTCATTTGACTTTTAAGTCTTTTTTACATTCTTAAGTTTTTGCTTCTTTTTGTATAATCAAATTACTCTTTTGCAGTATGTGGATTTTCTGTCATAATTCAAAAGGTCTTCATTACTCCAGAGTTGTAAAATAACTTTTTCTTGTTTTCTTCTAATACTTTAATGGTTTCATGTTTTTGCTGTGGTATGTGGAATAAGTTATGGGTCTAACTTAATTTTTTAGAAAGGCAGCTGCCAAGTTTTCTCGATACCATTTATTTTGTAGTTCATCCCTTCTTCCTTGACTTGGATGTCACCTTTATAAAATTTATGTTTCTATATATATTTGGGTCTATTTCTAAACTTGCTTTTCTTTCGTTAAAATTCTGTATTGTGTGGTATGTTTTCAAGTTTCCCTTTATTGTCCTCTTTTTCAGGGATTTTCTGACCATTATTTACCTTGTTCTGGGGGAGAATAGCCTCTTGGTATTTTTATTGGTACCACACTAATTATTATTAGTTTTTGATGTTTTGGCATTGTTTATAATTTGTTATAACTTCTTTTTTTAATAATAGAGCCTACTGAATCTTTAATACATGTATTAGTGTGTATTTGGCAGAATACTGAATGATGACTACATATACCATGTAAAGCATATTAAGATAAGGGAGAGAAACTTATATTTCTTCATTGCTTTCTATGAACCAGATGCTTTTTTACATATATTAACTCATTTGACTATCATACTGTTAGTTTGTAACTGGAATTCATAGACTGTGCAATTGTTTATGGTTAAATTTCCTTCAACATTGCTTTTTTCTTCAGCTGTGATGCAGATCCATCAGCCCTGGCAAAATATGTTCTCGCTTTGGTAAAGAAAGACAAAAGTGAAAAAGAGTTAAAGGCGTTATGTATTGATCAACTGGATGTATTTCTTCAGAAAGGTAAGATCTTTGGTTTAAAAATACTACTTTAAAAAGTTATTTAAAATAAGATTCAGAGAGTGTTAAAGGAGTTCAGTAAGAGACAGACTCTGACTGTAACAAAGTTGAACAAATAGTGTCATTACTGATTATATTCATAGCTTATTTATAATGGAAATCTTTTCTTTCATGAACATCCATATGCTCATTCTTAAAGAATCTTAAAGAATCTCTTAAGAGATTAAGAAAATCACTGAAAGGTAGTACTGCTTAGGAACCTACTTTGGATGTTGTCTAGCACAGTGCTTCTCAACTTTTTTCACCTTGCCAGTATCTAGGTAATGATAATATTTCTGTTTGGCACACTAGGCAGGGTACATGGAGACTAGTGATGGCTGGGAGCGACTGACCCAGAGGCTCTAGCCATTCTAGCCCTCAGCATCCTGAGAACTGAATGGATCAGTATTACCATGGGACTTGTGCCATAGCACACTGGTTGGGAAGCTGTTGATCTTAGTATAATTTTTAGATTTATAAAAATCAAGGCATATTTCATCATACTGATGTGGAGAAGTAGAGAATAAATATCTTAGCAAATGTTTTTTAATCTATGCTGGTTTTGGTTTTATTTTTAGAGACACAGATATTTGTGGAAAAACTTTTTGATGCTGTGAATACAAAGAGTTATCTACCTCCTCCAGAGCAGCCATCATCAGGAAGCTTAAAGGTAGAATTTTTTCAGCACCAAGAAAAAGATATAAAAAAAGAAGAGGTAAGAATTTGTGTTAAACTTTACATGTTCTTTAAAAACATATTTGGAGTAATTAAACTGAGTTTTATTTTTTGTATCTGTGTTGGGAGTCCTCCAGACCACCTCCAGGTTTGACTATTTCACTAGGAGTACTCACAGAACTCAGAGCATATAGTCATACTCATGGCTATGATTTCTTACAGTGAAAGGATACAAAGCAAAATCAGCAAAGGGAAAAAAGTGTATGGTGCAAAATCTGGGGAGAAACAGGAACAAATTTCCAGAGGTTTCTTCCAGTGGAGTCAAAGAAGATGCACTTAACAAGTAGTGACAACATGTGTGAACCAGGGACGCTCATTAGAGACACAGTGCCCAGGGTTTTTGTTTAGGGCTGGGTACATAGGCATCTTCAGCCTAGTATGTACCAAAATTCCAGACTCTGAGGAGGAAAGCAGATGTTCAGCATAGACCATATTGTTTATCCAGACAGTTTAGGCATAGTGAGCTGTTGTTATCAGAGAATGATGGGAACCTTCGAGAAATCAGTGTTTGCGGATGCCAGCCAAGGGCTTACCTTATCAGCAGGTCTTTCGAAAGATAACAGTCTCAGGAGTCCTTTTAACTCTTTTCTGCACAGTATCTTATAGGTATGGACTCTTATTATCTGTGTTCTATGAAAATAGTTAGATTGTCAGTAGATCTGTTTGCTTCTGCCTACATGCATTTTGTAGGGGACTTTTTTTTTTTTTAACAAGTTTTCTTTCTTTTTTTAAAATTTTATTTATTTATTTATTTTTGGCTGTGTTGGGTCTTTGTTTCTGTGCGAGGGCTTTCTCTAGTTGCAGCGAGCAGGGGCCACTCTTCATCGCAGTGCGCGGGCCTCTCACTGTCGTGGCCTCTCTTGTTGCGGAGCACAAGCTCCAGACGCACAGGCTCAGCTCATGGGCCTAGTTGCTCCGCAGCATGTGGGATCTTCCCAGACCAGGGCTCGAACCCATGTCCCCTGCATTGGCAGGCAGATTCTCAACCACTGCGCCACCAGGGAAGCCCATAGGGGACTATTTTTAAGGTAGTCAAATAAAAGGACCTTCACAGGGCAATGGAAATGACTTCATACTTTAAGAGGTGTTTACCTTTTATACAAGATTACCACTCTTGTTTAATAATCATATAATAATTCAAATTTCCTCAGTTTGATGTTTAAAGATTGTAATTTTAACAAAAATAATTGTTGACAATTAAGCTATTAATATAATATATCCATGGTTAGCCTAGTTTTAGGTCAAACAAATCTTGGTTAAAATTTTGCCACCATTTTGTGACCTTGAAATTACTGCTTTTCCAACCCTTAGTTTACTCAGCTGTGAAATGGAAATATTATAGGGCTGTTGTGAGGAATAGTAAAATAAGGTCTGTGAAGCACTTGGCAGAGTGTGTGGCACAAAGTAGGTTCTCAGTAAATGATAGTTGCTATTATTGTTGAGGCATTGTTGTGTGGTGGCTGATGTGGTTGTGGTTGTGGCCTTTGGTTTTTTTTCACCTGATACTCTGTTTTTTTCCAGATTATGTAAGTAATATATGTTTGTTATGTTTACATATGTATTATATAATAATATTTACGTATGTATGATATGTATTGTGATTTACATATGTATTTACATATGTATTATATAATTCTCAAATGTATTTTTGTCTCTGTATATCTGAACATATTTGCACACATGTATGTGTATATAGTTACACGCACTTATACATAAGACACCCCCATCACGTCTGTCTTCAGAGGAAGACCAGAAATAATTTTATAACTGCATGTTTTGTACCTAACGGTATAGGGGTTCTGTTAGTAAGGAAGAATGGGATAGTGGATATTGTCTTGGCAACTGCTTGTGCAGCATAGAGATATACAATAATTTATTTAAATTTTACCCATTGATGGAAGTCTGGGTTGGTTCCAGAATTTTTTCCAGATAATTGCAAATTATATTTTAATTCTTGGAAATCTTGAGTAAATCATGGGCTCTTTGTTTGAGAAGCAGTAAGCCTTAGTCTTACATCTGTTGATACAATAATATTTCACCACAGTTGTCTTGAGCAGTTGTGAAGGATATTTATCCCTCATCTTTCAGAACCGAAATGTCAGATGGCAGTCTGGATTTTAAATGCTGTGGGTGTTGTGAAAGTTCGCAGTTGGGCAGGTACCATGGAATGTGACAGTCTGTCAACCTAACTTACTTACAAGACTGCATGGAAGCAAACTGAAGGGAAAAAGTGCATCAGGAGGGTTTTTTGTTTTGTTTTGTTTTTGCAGGGGGGAAGGTTGAAATGGGTAGGAAGAATAGAACAAAAAAAGTACTTACAAGAAAGAAAAAAAAAAGCAAACTGTTAAAAGAAGGCTTTTAAGTATTGTTTCTCAGAGTTTGGTCTGTTGATAGGATTTCCATTTAATTTATCATCCAGTGTGGGACACTTGACAGTGAGAGGCTTTTACCCAAAGGAATGCTGAAACAACTGGCATAAGCTGGGACATGTTTATACTATCTGTAGACTATGTGCATCAGAATATCTTAGGGTTTTTATTAAACATGCAAAATCTTGAGCCCTATCATATTTACAGAAGCTCATGTTCAGTATTTTCTCAATTTGTTTATTCTCTGAATCCTTTTTTCTCTAATAACACCTCTTAATGTCCTGTGGAACCAGTTTTTTGGGCAGCATGGAAAACTGGTCTAGAGAAAGTAGCACTGATCAAGGGAATGTTTTTCAGGGCTGCATTCTATTAATTATATAATATGAATTGTAGGAAAGAGGAATATATAGCTGTCATACTGCTGTGAGAAACTAGAGAACTGTTTTCACTTGTTTGTTTATTTTCACAGGTATTGTTTTCTCAAATGTTTTCTTTTTCTATGACTTGGTTAGTTCTAATGCATTCCCCTTTAGTCCCTAATGTGTTTGGTGCCAGATCAGATCCATGAAACCAAAACTTGAATGGACTTTTGAAAGAAGGAATAAAATTGGCTTTCCATTAATGATGTGTAAAATGAGGACACTTGCTTAAAATGTTTTTCTCGCTACTGTTATCTAAGATAAGCATTTATGAATTTCTTTACCATTCACTTTAACTTTCAGCAAGCCTGTCTTTTATTGTTAAATTAAATGATTGTACTTAGAACACAAATTTATTTTGTTCAGTGCTTTCACAAGAAGACCCTATTGCTCATATTTTAATATCAGTTAAGTGATTGAAACAGTAACATGGCAAGGAATAACTGTTGTTAAACTTGCACACATTTTTCTTTGTATATCAGATCACAAAAGAGGAAGAGCGAGAGAAGAAGTTTTCCAGAAGGCTAAATCACAGTCCTCCTCAGTCAAGCTCCCGATACAGAGAAAATAGGTGATTGATTCTTTGAACCATGTTCAATGTTTAGACATTGCTTTTATTTTATATGAATATTTAGACTTGATTTTCTTTTACATAGGGGTAAGTAATGTCTACTCTTTTATTGGTCTAGGAAAGTGGTAACTCGATCCTTTTCTACCAAAAATATCTAGGTGAGATTTGTTGGTCCTGGAAGTGAGATTTAGAACAGTGCTCAGCAGATGTTAGTTATTGTTATTATTTTTATTCCTAACTGCAAATTCCAATGAAGTCTTAATGTGAGACCTTTTTTGCCCAAAGTTTCCCTTTAGAGTGAAAACATTATTTTTCCCATTAAGGCTTCAAAAGCATTTAGAGTGCAGTGTGTGTAATATATGCCTATAAGTATGAGACTGTGTACAAGACAATATTTGCTATAGGACATATGTACAGATCCCTTAATGTATAGATGCATTTGTGTATAAAATGAAGACTTCAAAAGAGTTTTGTTTTTTTTTTTCCTTAGAAGGAGTTTTAGAGTACTTCAGCAGATCATGTTCAGTTTTTCAGTTTTTTGAGTTTCCTGTGTTTGTATTCTGATGGTGGGATAAAGAATCATGATGGTACAAGAATAAAATAGACCTTTTGCATTTAATTGGAGTTTTTCATGTATCCACTTAAATATTTTCATAAAAGTGATCATATATTTCTTTAGAAGTCGTGATGAGAGGAAAAAAGATGATCGTTCTCGCAAAAGAGATTATGATCGAAACCCTCCTCGAAGAGATTCATACAGAGACCGGTACAATAGAAGACGAGGGCGAAGTCGCAGTTACAGCAGGAGTCGGAGTCGAAGTTGGAGTAAAGAGCGGCTTCGTGACAGGGATAGAGACAGAAGCAGGACTAGAAGCAGAAGCAGGACGCGGAGCAGGGGTAAGTGATCCACGTCCACGTACGTGTTGGCTGCCACTTGCATTGGGAAAGCAATTCTGTATTTGAGGGCTTTAAAAATTGTTGTAGTTTTGTTAGTGTTATCTTTATTTTTTTCTATTTTGATGTATTTTATGTGTCTAAGTGAATACTTTTTAAAAATTTCTTTAAAAATTTTTATTTTATACAAATTAAAGCCACAGTGAATTACCACTGTACACCCATCAGAATGATTGAAATTAAAAAGACTTGCTCTACCCAGTGTTGGTGAGGATGAAGATAAGCTGGAACTCTTTGGAAAACACTTGAACAGTATCTTAAAAACGTTAAGCCTATACCTACCAAATGACCCAGTCAGCCATTCCACTCCTAGGTGTTTACTTAAAAGAAATGAAAGTGTATTTCCACACAAAGACATATACAGATGATCATGGCAGCTTCATTTGTTATAGCCAAAAGCTAGAAACAATCCAAACGTCCATCAACAGGTGAATGGATGAACAAATTATGGTATATCCATAGAATGGATAAAAAGGAAAGAACTATTGATACATGCAGGAATATGCATGAATCTCAAAATAATTATGCTGATTGAAAGAAGCCACACAAAAAAATGTGTGTGTTTGTGTGTGTGAGAGAGAGAGAGAGGGAGAGAGACATAGAGACATAGAATTTTAGAAAATGCAGACTAATCTATGATGACAGAAAACAACTCAGTGGTTGCCTGGGATAAAGTAAAGGAGGGATGGATCATAAAAGGGAACAAGGATACTTTTGGGGGGTGATGAGTATGTACAGTATATACCTTATTTTGATTGAGATGTTTGGTTTCACAGGTGTATACATAGATCAAAATTCATAAATTGTACATTTTAAGTATGTTGAGTTTATCATATATCAGACCTCAAAACTATGAAAACAGTTAAAAATTTTCATTTCAGATGTGTGAGTTTACAAGAGCGTCTCATTTCCAACATGCATATTTTTCTTTCAATGTGTATTATTGAAAGGAATATATTGCAGGCAGTAAAACAACTAAACACCTTAAGAGTAAAATACCTTTACTCAACTTAGATTTTTACTACCCTTGCGACCTTTATTGTATAGTTACTTTTAGTCTTTAGGAAATAATATTTATGGCTTTTGTATAAGCCCTGTATTTCTCTGTTACTTTTAGAGTTTTTCCCCCCCGTGATCTAGGTGTATTAGGCCTTTCTGCACATTGCTTCACTTAACTGATCTCCTTAATGTCTTTTCTCTTTCCTTGGTAAATTTTCTTTTCTTGACCCAATTAATTTCTTTGTGTTTATTATGTACTCCTTTTTCTTCCTCTTTACACATCCATTCTCATCTTCAACAAATAGTGTTCAGTGTATAAAGCCATGCTAGGACCTTTGAATGGATGACAACTAAATGTTCATCACAGAAAAAATAACCATACTTATATTGTATATTTTGTTTTGTTGGCTAAAGTTATGCATACTAAGATTGCAGTGAAGAAAATTAAAAAATTCTCTGCTATAACTAAAACTCAAAGAAAAATCTCGTTAGGTACAGCAAGTTTATGTGTGGTTTTTTAGTTTAGGTCATATTGAAAAGAAATAGCTTATCTTGCAACATTGTATATACATTGAATAGTTTTTAAAAGGAGGATTGTGTAAAATTTGAACTTTTTCTCTATGTTTAGCAAAAATATTGGGTTGGCCAAAAGGTTCGTTGGGGTTTTTCCATAACGTCTTATGGAAAAACCCAAACGAACCTTTTGGCGAACCCAATATCTGTGTCTTAGATTTGGGACATGTGTGTTTTTTGTTTTTTTTTTAAATAGAGTGTAGTTTTATAAGTCATTTATATTTTGTTGCAGAAAGGGATCTGGTAAAACCTAAATATGACCTGGATAGAGCAGATGCATTAGAAAACAATTATACTCCAGTCTCTTCGGTACCTAATATTTCATCTGGCCACTACCCTGTACCTACTTTGAGCAGCACTATTACAGTAATTGCTCCTACTCATCATGGTAATAATACTACCGAAAGTTGGTCTGAATTTCATGAAGACCAAGTGGACCATAACTCGTATGTAAGACCACCAATGCCAAAGAAACGGTGTAGAGACTATGATGGTAAGCCTGTCAACTATTTCATGAGGTATCGAATTAATATTTCCAGCTGAGTAAATTCTGTAAATTTAGGTTGTACGCAGTTACTCAAAGGCTTAACCTATTGGAAATAGTGGGAAATTAGTTTTAAGCACTTCATGAATTCCTCAGTATATTACTGAAGTCTTCATTAGTCACCACTGACTATTGAATATCAATTTAAAGATAGTGTTTATTTGCACCAAGTCTTAACATATTTTTGGAATTTGCCAAACAAGAGTAATATCTACTGAGTTACCTAGCAGGGAATTGGCTACTGAAACATTCTTGACAAAACTTACTTCTTTAGAAATCAGTGGTTATTAGCATGTAAGTAAAACCTAGAAATGTGAATATCACCTATGTAATCATTTTATAAATGAATTGAAGACTCTTTAAGATTTTACTGTAAAAGTTTTGTAAACTGTATTAAAGCTGTATCATGTTGCTAGCTGGGTATACTCATTTTAATTTGGTGATACATTTTTTAGTGGGTATGTTAGCTATATTTTCACTTAATATGTATTTTATATTACTGGAAATGAGTAGGTAGCTCTTGTGATATGGTTACTTATACTTGCCCAGTGTTAAAAATATTCCTATTTTTAAATATCTCCACTTCTGTTAACTTAGAGAAAATGTATATGTCCAGCACTTTTCATATTTCTTTCTAATTGTTCTTCCTCACAGAAAAGGGTTTCTGTATGAGAGGAGACATGTGCCCTTTTGATCATGGAAGTGACCCGGTAGTTGTAGAAGATGTCAATCTTCCTGGTATGCTGCCTTTCCCAGCACAGCCTCCTGTTGTTGAAGGACCACCTCCTCCTGGACTCCCTCCACCACCACCAATTCTTACACCCCCACCTGTGAATCTGAGACCCCCAGTGCCACCGCCAGGCCCATTACCACCCAGTCTACCACCTGTCACAGGTAAGTAAATATGTTTGCCTGTACTTACTATCTATTCATTCATAGTCTTTTATTAAAGTTAATAGTTTGATGCTTGCTTTTGTTAAAAGTATCTAAAGTAATCCTGTAGATGCCTGCTAGAAACTAAGAATAAGATGCTGCCATCTGGAGTATACTCCTTATTTTTCAGGCTGTGCCAAACCTATGGTTTACTGTGGTTTAGGGTGGCCCTGAATTATGCATGTTACTGATGAATCCCAGCTATCTGTAGTCCTTTATAGCTTAAGACAAACCTGTTTTGGAATGCATTAAATGAACATTTTACCCTGAAAAACTCATATAGTTGTAAGAGCTTGGTGTTTGTAGATATTATAATTTGCTAAAGGAGAATATCACATTTGGATATACAATAACTTATTTTATTTGTTTGCTTTCAGATGATATTTCTTATTCTTTGGTTTTGACAGGACCACCACCTCCACTTCCTCCTTTGCAACCATCTGGCATGGATGCTCCCCCAAACTCTGCAACCAGCTCTGTTCCTACTGTGGTAACAACTGGCATCCATCACCAGCCTCCTCCTGCTCCACCCTCCCTTTTTACTGCAGGTGCAGTTTTGGCCCTTTCTATATTAATAATGTAATATAGTTTAGAGAAGAGTTTTAGGTGAGGAATTTAAAAATGTCTAGAGAGTGAATTGCTCTATCAAGTCTCTTTTTCTTACTAAAATTATATGGAATAAAATGTAGACATGGTGAATGCACATTAAATATAAGTTCTCAGTTACACTTTTTTAAAAACTAAGTTTTTAATAACATTTAATTTTTATAAGACTATTTTAAAAAATACATATACATGTTAGTTATGAATTAGTAATATGTTATGTGGTTGACTTTTTCTGTTATCAATATAAAAAAATTACCAAGCGGAGTTTTATAATTGTTTTTTAATTGCAGTTTTTGTATTACCAGATACATATGACACAGATGGCTACAATCCTGAAGCCCCAAGCATAACAAACACTTCCAGACCAATGTATCGACACAGAGTGCATGCACAAAGGCCTAACTTGATAGGACTAACATCAGGGGATATGGATTTGCCACCCAGAGGTACTATGATGAATCTTTTCTTCTTATCATTTTCATAATATCAGGAGTGGCAAAGCATTTAAAAAGAACAGTAGGTCCTGTGTTTATTGGGGTTGAGTAAGGGATGATGATTATGTTTGTTCCTTGGATCCTTTGGTCTCACATGAGAGAAAAGGTAATGTGTGGTACCCTATTTGTGGTGTTGGTGACATTTTATTCTGTCATCCAAGGGGAAAGGAATGTCCCCAAAGTCCTTATTTTCTAGCTTTTTGGGGGCATATGCTATCATTTGCAGTCTTAATTGGTTCATTTAAACTCAAGAATAATGCTTTAATTCCTAAAGATAAATTATTTTGTAGTTTAGATAATGAAATTAGCTGTACAAATTTAATGCTTGATACATATTTTATTTTTGTTTGCTTTTGACATGTTAGAATTTGATACTGGTTTGCTTATAATATTTTAAGCAAAAAGAATTATATTTTAGAAGGTGACTTGTTAGCTTTTAAAATTTTCTTAGAGGAGACAGACTTTTTGGTATAATTTCTAAATGGGAGAAGAAGATAGAATTTAGACTGGTCCACAAGCCAGGGCAGGGAAAGTGCTATACAGAGGTGCAAACTGATACAAAGGTTCAGAGGAGGGAGAGTTCACATTAATTTGAAAGATGGAGCAATGTTGTCAGACATTATAGAAAATATTACACAGGCCAATAAAAATATATCTTTTTTCCTAACTACTTCAACTAACTTTTAAATCCCATTTTCTTTCCAGTCTTTCCTTGCCATCTTTTATTTCTAGTAATAAAAAAGAAAAAAAAAGGTCATGCATTGTCAGTTGTGTATAAAAGTCCAACTTGTTTAAATAAGTAACAGTCTGTACCTAATGTGGTTTAGTAAACTTGTGTTTACTTACACTTTGTACTTTTTTTGTTTGTTCATTAGAAACTGTCAGATTCTGAGCATCTACCTTGAGTGTTCAGAGAACTTTCTGTGGTGGAGGAGTGAGGAACATTTTAATTGATATCCTGTGAGATCACAGGACAACATTTCATGTGGATGTCCCTTTCCCCCCACACCTTTTAAAGTCTCCCTGAGGCATTCTAATGACTTTCATTAATAGCAATAGAAAAAAGGTTTCTTAACAATTTTTATGTAAGGGAAATAAGATTGCTTGTAATTGAAAAGTAGCCACTTAAGATTATGGCTGTTCATGGTATTTACTCATCCCTTGAGTGTCTCCTACCTGACTAGTTCAGAGAAAACCCCTTCCTTCTTTGGGTTACTACTTAGCACTCATTTTCTTTTCATTATACCAGTATTCCTTGCTCTTACTGGAACCTCTGACATCAAATCATCTCTTTCTTACCTTGCTGCTTTGGAGTGGCATAAATGTATGCCACTATAGATCAACATTTATTAGACCCATCCCAAATCTAGGACAGTTTTTTGCTGGTGATTGAGAGAAGACAGAAGGATCAAACCCCTTGCACATAAATCTTACCATATAGAAGTTGGAATTATGGTAATTTCAGCTCCACATGCATGTAGTTACAAGTTATAGGAAATGGCTCTATTGAGATATAAATGTCTGGTATGCCTACTTAGAAATTTGAATGCCTTTTCTCATAGAATCATTATACATAATGATTATTTTAGTACTTTTTAAAGTTCTTTAGATATATCATGTACTATTTCTGTAAGCTGGTTTAGGAATATATTTTCCATTAATAACATTGTTTTTATGTACCAGACAACTGATTTAGCAAACCATTTAAATTGAGGATTACCTATACTTCATTGCCTTATCTTTTTTCAGTCCTCCTCCCCTCAAAATGTTCTCATCTATTGCCCATTTGGTTTGAAATTTACTGGCCTGGATTGTGACATATACATAATTAAAAGTTTATAATGTTGTTCATTATATAATTATTATACATTTCTAATAGCCTATAGATGGCCTCATTTACCTTTGTCACAGACTATTATGTGATAACTATATTTTTATGCTTCATACTTTCAACTTCATAGGAAATTATTGTTACTAAACAAATGAAAAAACTTTAGGCCTTTTGATGCCTTGGAATCAAAAAAGTGACCTAGAGGTCCTGATAATTGTACTTTCTAGATTCCTAAGGCAGTGGAGAACTTGGTAGACACTCCCTTGACTGGATACAGATAGGTAGGAAGAAGGGCTAAGTGGTTTTTCATTTGCCATCAACAAAACCAGTGCTGAAAACGTTAAGCAGAAAAACAATTTATTAAAAAGATATCAGGGGAAAACACAGTAAATACAACTAATAGACACATTTACTAATTGTATATCAAGAGGAACTTGCTTCTGTGTGTTTAACACTCCTTCTTTTAAATAAATAACAATGAAAGAGAATATGAGTGAGAGAATACAGATGAGTTGGAGCAAACACATCACTGCCTTTCTTGGTGAACCTTCAGATAAAGAACATATTAAAGTACAAAAGGATATTGGATAGCTCAAAGACTCTTTAAAAGGGCTAGTGAACATGTTTGGGAGGCAGGAATAAGGCCAGAAATTCTGTTGCAGAACTGGTCCTGTGAAGATACCACTCGGCAAAGAAACTACAACTTGCACTGTGAATGCCTGCAATGTTAGTTACTGGATGTTTCCACCTGATCTGCTGTAGAGATGTGGGATAAGTCAGAGTTAGCCAGAAAAAGGGGGTCGATAAAGCACATATATCCTGTGCTACTTTTGTGAAACTGGAAGATCTTTTTGATTAGAAACAGAGGGAGTAAGGGATATGGGGGCGGGGAGATAGGAGGCCAATTAAAGGCGTTTGAAAAATTCTAGAAAAGAGATGATAAGCAGCTAGACTAGGGTAGTAACAGTGGGAAGTAAGATTTAAGTTTAGTGGAAAGAGTTGACAACACCTTTAACTTATTGAATTTGGGGACTTAGAATGGGGGTAATGGAGAAGGTGAAATGAAAGACACCAGGTTTCTGTTTTGGATAATTGGGCAGATGATAATATCATTCATTGAGAGGAAGAACAGATTTGGTAGGAGGATCTCCTGCATGGAGATTATAGTGGTAGCCATGAGAGAGATTGTGCTGAAACAGATCCTAAGTTCTTTTGGTTAGTTATATGTTTAGAAATACTCAGAATAGGAGTTATATAACCAATTTATCCATCTTTTAAGAAAGGAATTTTAAAATATATTTTTTCCGTGTGGACTAAGGTTAGCATGTTTTAAACTTTGGCGTCATTTGGGAATAACAGGTTAAATGTAGTTTTGTGTTTGTCAAACTCCATCTAAGTGTATGTAAAATGTTGAAAGTAGCACATATTTACAGCTCTTTGGCACTGCATTTCAATGTTGAATCTTTACCTTTTTAAATTTAACATGATTTTATTATGTTAATATGCTGATGTTTAAATAAGCAACTCATTTCAGTCACAACTCCAGGTTATTGAGTCTTAAGGTTACTAGACTAGTGTTAAATTTTAAATCTTGTAGATTGTGCATTTAATTTCAAAACTATAAACTCAGAGCCCCAAGATGATTTATTTATTATTAATTTGACATATGAGAATTACTGATTATTCTTCAGTTAAGTGTGAAAGGAATTCAAAGTAAGTTAAAATCCCTTAGATGACTATATTTAGATGTACATATATTTCTATTTCTTCTAAAATGTATATTTGGACAAAAATTCAGAACTTTGTTTTTAATGCAGATTTAAGGAGGTGGCTATGATTAACAGAAAATATTAATCTATGCTTTCTTTTCTTTTGTTTCAAACAGAAAAGCCTCCTAATAAAAGCAGTATGAGGATAGTAGTGGATTCAGAGTCAAGGAAAAGAACCATTGGTTCTGGGGAGCCTGGAGTTCCTACAAAGAAGACTTGGTTTGATAAGTAAGCTGGCAGGGGAAATTGAGGAATTTTATTATGCAGTGATCTTTAGGATCATTGCAGTATTATTGTGACAGTATAGTGGTCTCTTTCAAAATAAAATTTATTCTGTAGGCAGTCCCCAACTAAAGTGTATAGTATTTGTTTTCTAAAAATGTGTAAGTTAGTTGTCTGGTACTTGGAAGGTACTTTCTTATAGAAATGGTGTGGTGGTTGAGCACATAATTTTTCCTATTTGTACCTCCCCCTACCTTCACAAAAAAAACAACAACCCACCCCTTAACTTAGCGATGTTGTTGAATACTAGCTGCTTAAAGGATAGTCATGAGCCTACTCTCAGGGAAGGAAGGAAGGGTTAGGTATGAAAGGAGGCTTTACATGTGGGCAATTCCTGTTAGGAGTTAGAAAGCAGCCTTTGTGGGGGTAGGGGAGGCTGTGTGTTTGATGATTCATTTACAAATTTGTATGTTTGAGGAAAGACTGGGATCACACTTTTAGAGCTTTAACATATGTTTAATAATGGATAATTTCTAGTTCTGTCTCTGCCTTTAATTCTGTGATTTAGGGCAAGCAAGGTAACCTCCCTGGGCCACAGTTTTGCCCCCCTTTCTTCAAGTGTCAAACGTATGGTCGACAATTCTGACTTTTTTTTTTAATTGGAAGGAGGTCGAGACAGTCATTTCTTGCTTTTAATCAATGTTTTGAAGTAGGAAATATTTCAATAAGTTAGCCTTTGCAGAAACGGCAAAGGTTATATAGGCAAATTGACTGAAAGAGGGTGCTAAGACCTTTCCTGCTAAGAATTTTAAGTAGGAGTGGAATAGAAGTGGAAAGGAACAAATGATACGGGAGAACCCTTCTCACTTGGCTTCCATGAAAGATAGTGAACACTACGCATTTGGAAACTTCATTTTTTGAGGAAAAAAAATAAATTCCCTTTATCAACTAGCAATTTCAATTTTGAAAAAAAAAATGAACTTAAGTTGCAAAACTTTATTCCTTTGTACTTGATAGGGATCAGGATTTATAAATGAATGTATTAATTAACTTGATTTTTGTTACAGACCAAATTTTAATAGAACAAACAGCCCAGGCTTCCAGAAAAAGGTTCAGTTTGGAAATGAAAATACCAAACTTGAACTTAGAAAAGTTCCTCCAGAATTAAATAATATCAGCAAACTTAATGAGCATTTTAGTCGATTTGGAACCTTGGTTAACTTACAGGTAAGAGCTTTAAAGTGATTCTGTTGTCTCTGCTTAATTATTTACAGAGGGAACCTTAATATAGTAAGAAAAATAGTTTTATAAGAAAATATTATAGAAACTTTGGTAATATTCTAAGTTTAGAAAATTGGATATGAAGTGAAACTTTTTATTTTAGGAAAATGTGTGATTTTGAATAACATATTTACTTTCAAAAGGCAGGAGACTTGATTGATCTTATTATACACTTTTTACCTAATAGAGATTATCATAAAATTACAGCAAAGTTAAATAACCACAGTGGTAAAATCTAATCTTACAGTAGTTTTCATTTCCTTGGTTTCACGTTAGCAGAATGCTTCAGTAAGATTTATTTTTGCTGCCCCTATGGTGGGACACATTTAATAGATACTTTGGGGGCCCAAATACCAGGTAATCCATAATCAGTTTAAACATTTACTTTTTTCTCTTCCACTTTTGAACATCTTTTAAGATAAATATCAGTGTAATTTGTATTTGATTTCACCTTAAATTAGACCTTGGCTTAGGTATATGTTACTTGTGAGGTTATTTAGTATTGAGTTTACATTATGTAATATGTTGAAACTGTTCAAATAATGTTGGGCTTCTTTTCCAGTTTGTGCCACATTCTTTTGAACTAAATTATTTCCCATAATCTGATAAAAATAAGAGTAAATGTTAGAGAGTACAGCTTAAGTTGATATTTTGGAAAAATTTGTTTTCTTTCCATTTAAAAAATAATACTATAAAAGTAATAGATGAGGGACTTCCCTGGTGGCGCAGTGGTTAAGAATCCACCTGCCAATGCAGGGAACACGGGTTTGATCCCTGGTCCAGGAAGATCCCACATGCCGCGGAGCAACTAAGCCCGTGCGCCACAGCTACTGAGCCTGCGCTCTAGAGCCCGCGAGCCACAACTACTGAAGCCCATGTGCCACAACTACTGAAGCCCGCGCGCCTAGAGCCCGTGCTCCACAACAAGAGAAGCCACCGCAATGAGAAGCCTGCGCACCTCAACGAAGAGTAGCCCCTGCTCGCTGCAGCTAGAGAAAGCCCTCAGGCAGCAACGAAGACCCAATGCAGCCAAATCAATCAGTCAGTCAATCCCTAAAATGAAAAGAAAGTTCAACAAAAAAGGGTGGGGCGGTAGAGATTTATATAGAATTTAAAGAAAATGTGTTCAGCTCTCTGTCTCTTCCATTCTTCTCCTCATACATACCCATAATATTATTACGTTATTGGTAACAATTTACCATGTGTTATTTTGGATTTTTTGTTTCGTATTTCTGTGAGTACGTATCTAACTATAAATCAGTATGCAAACTTAAAAATATGTACGTATTTAAAAGTATGTGGGTCCCTAGTATACATATTACCCTGTAGTTATTTACTGTATCTTGAATATCTCTAAATATCTTTTTATGGCAATTCGATTTACCACGTTTAGATAGACTTTAAAAAGTTCTTTTCCTTACACAGTTAACTACATTAGTAATATTAAATTTAAAGAAGTTTAAAGCTGAGGGTTAAAACATGGTATCTCACTATTGTTTCAACTTGTATTTCCTCAGTTACTGGTAAGATTGGTATCTTATCTCTGTATAGGTCCTATTGCTGTATCTGTATACTACCTGCATTATTATTTATAAAATACATATATTTGAAAGTTAGTTTAAAGAAACCCTTTAGCTTTATCCTAATAGAACTCCCCTCCCCCCACCCCGCTCTGTTTTACATGAATTACTATTTAATTCTTAACAACTACTGAGTGGGTATTGTTATCTGGAGCGAGGTCGCTTGATTCAGGGTCTGTGTGCTTAATGCCTATTTTGTATTGCTTTGCATCACCAGCAGTTTATATAACACACTTTGGAAAGTAGTGGTGTTATTGAAAGAACAGGAAATTGAACACTAAAAAGCCCTGGATCTACTACTTATTCGTTGTATGGATCTACAGAATCACGTACTCTTTGAATCTTAGTTTCCTTATGTGTAAAATGTGATTGTTGCTTTTGTTTTGTAGATCTTACTCCCCCCCGCCCGCCTTAAATTTTCTTATGCTCTTGGAAATATTTTTGTGAGAGTTACCAATTTGGAAAATTTTACAGATGGATTTTTCTGTAATTTTCAATTAGAGATCACTCCTTTCAAAGTAGTTTACTGCCTTTTTCTGACTCTGGGGATCTAAGTCATGTCACTCAGTGACATAAGGATTATTTCTCATAGCCTTAATATTGGGGGTAGAAAGTGAAACATTCTAATGTTTGTATATAACATTTGTGCAGTGAGCATCCTCTACTAAGTGTTATATAGAGGAGGCTCTGATTCCACTCTGAACGGCCCTCAGTTACCATTTCTTCTGGAGTGAAAGTAGGCTACGGTAATAATCTAGATATAAGGAAGTGTAAAGATAGACTCTTACTTGGAGGACCAATATTTCATTTCTTGGGGAATTTTACTGTATGAAGCAATAGATTCATTTGCAAATTCAATGTGCTTAATATTTTAAATCTTAGGTTGCCTATAATGGTGATCCTGAAGGTGCCCTTATCCAATTTGCAACATATGAAGAAGCAAAGAAAGCAATATCAAGTACAGAGGCAGTGCTAAATAATCGCTTTATTAAGGTTTATTGGCACAGAGAAGGAAGCACCCAGCAGTTACAAACTACTTCTCCAAAAGTAAGAGAGAAATTTCTGTGAAATTAAATGCTTTTCTTGGAACGCTCTTGGCACAGTGTTTTTTAAAAGCAGAGGTATTGCAATCAGGTAGACTTGAATTCAGATCCTGCCTCTACCACTGTTAACTGTATGCAGACTTAAGGAAGTTACTTAACTTCTCTAACCTGTTCTCTCATTTTATTATGACATTAATCCCTAGTTTAGATAATTATAAGATGATATGTGCAAAGCATATAGAACAGTTCCTGGTACATGGGAGATATTCCAGTACATGGTAGCTGTGTGTATTCTAGAAACTCAGACTGTGGGTTCATATTGGAAATCCTTCCTTCCTCTCTTTTTCTTTCAATCAGTGAGTCAATGAATATGTAAAGTTTAATTGTTTACAGAGGTGTACTACAGCAGTTTGTTTTTCTGTTTAACTTTCTTCTGTTAATTAAAAAAAGACAGAAGATAGTGAAGGTTAGATTTTGATTTTCTCCTCTACTTTATAAATATTTTATGCATCTATATACATGCATGAAGGAATTTGGGAGGTGGTTAGGTTTTGATTATAAGCTGCACTTTTAAAACTTTCTCTGCATGGGCAACTTAGTAACAAAATAACAAAGGTTACCTTCCATGCTCATGAACTAATCAACTTGTTTAACATGTTTTTCTTGTTCTGAGGTAATGCAGCCTTTAGTCCAGCAGCCCATTTTGCCTGTTGTGAAGCAGTCAGTCAAAGAGCGGTTGGGTCCGGTACCTTCAAGTACTATTGAACCAGCAGAAGCCCAGAGTGCCAGTTCAGAACTTCCTCAGGTAAATGAAAAGTCTTACTGTGCCTGTCATGTAATAGGTTCTCAGTCAATTAGTTTCCCTTGGTGATTTGAATTATAATTGTGTGTGTGTCTGTATATATATATATATATATATATATATATATATATAGTGTATTATATATACGTTTTATACAGAAATATGATGGTCTATTCATATTTGAACACCACTTGTAAAATTTTTTTTTTTACCATTACCATAACGTTTTCACAGTCTACTTTTCCTATAGTATTTGAATCTTAAATTCTTTTCTGTAGCTAATACTTATTTATGAGAATAAATACTTTTTCACTTTGTAGAGGAGACATTTTCCAGCAAAACTGTCTAAAATGTAAAGTTTTAGTACGTTAAATCTTACTTTTCCCATCATCTTTTACTTAACTAGAATGCTGTTCCAGAGATAATTATGCAGTAGACTGAACTGAAAGCTTTTGGGAAGGGAAGGCTTAAACCTTGAAGTTACTTATGCAGCTCTCTCAGAACTTTGCATCACTTATTCCTGACTTTCAAATTCTCTTCTCCATATGCTATTCCCTTCCCTCCCTTCCACACTTGAGTGGCACTTTCTTGTTTCTGCACCCTCAGTCTCTTATGTTTCAATATTTGCTGTGTGAAATAGTTAGGATGTAGTATCCTACTTAGCTAATGGATGCCACCTTGTTAAAATAGTCTTTGTAGATAATTCCTGAAGAGTAAGATATTGAGATTTTATAAAAACATGCAGGATGTAAATTAGTAAATTATTAGGTACTAAAAAAACCCCCTCCAATCCTGCTATCCCAAATCATCACCAAATACAGTGTATTTGGCTATAAAACAAACATACTTTAGGAAAGAATGGCATTTGTTTTAAGCTCACAAAGCAGGCACGTATTTTAACTACTCAAATCTAATATTTAGAATGTACAAACTTTCTACTTGTCAACATAGGATTCTAAGAATGTATGGTTCTGTATCACTGGAGGGGACTTTAGCAACCACCTGGTTCAAACCTCTTATTTTACATCATAATTTTCCATGATTGAGTAATACTGTATACTGTTTGTTTTTCCAGACATTCTCTTTCTGTTTCTGTCTTTGCAGAAGGCCCAAGGTTTTGTTATTAACATCAGTATACTTACAGAGTCAATATATGTTAGTAGAATCAGAATGTTCAAAGTCCCTACAGACTTATATATGTTTGGGGAAACACTGAATATGTCCATTTTAATTTTTTTAGAATGTAACTAAGTTATCTGTGAAGGACAGGTTGGGTTTTGTATCAAAGCCATCTGTTTCAGCAACTGAAAAGGTAAGAAGAATAGCATGATGTGTGTGTCTTGGCTTCATAAATGTTTTCAGGTGGCATCTTAATTTTTTTCATAGTTCCAAACTCTTGCTTCTTAATTGTATCTTTTATTCCTACCTTTTTGCTTTCCATTTGCTGAAAAAAGAAAAATATTTGCCTACCTCTTTTTACTTTTTGCATCAGCATTTTAATACTTGCTGCTCACTGTATTTCCTTATGCTCCATTCTTTTTGTTTTTAGTTTTTATTTACTATTTTTTCTTTAGAGAGATCATACATTTTAATTTGAAAACTCTGACAACCTTATAGAGAGGGCCATGAATTAGGAATTTTACCTGAGTTTGAGCTCTGGCTCTTCACTTACTAACTGCATGACTTTGGGCAGTGCTCTTAACCTTTCTGAACCCTTTTCCTCATCAATAAAATGGTGATGGTAATATTTGTCTTATGGGGTTTTATGATGATTAAATAAAATCAGTTATTTAAAGAGTATTTTGTAAATTAGAAAGAATGATGTAAATAAGTTTTTTATTTATTACAAACAGCTATTGTGTATAGCCTGACAATATAGTTAGTCATTTCTTTTTTTAAATGAGGGGAGCAAATGCTGATTAAATTGAGAACATTTTTGGACCTGTCTTATAGTTCTGTGTAGATGTGTTATTTTTTTCTGTTTAGGTATGAGTGAATGGCCCTGATCTTTAGTCTTTTTTGAGGTATGTCGAATCACAGAATATTAGAATTAGATAATCTTTCTCATTTCTTTATCCTCACCTTAAGGAAGGTAACCCCCAAATAGCTTTATGGTTGACCTATACACTATGAGTTACTGAGCTAGGACTTGAATCTGGGTCTTTGATTTCTTTCTAGTCCATGGCTCCTTCCATTATGAAGATTACGTGGGAAATTGACATTATAGATAATTAGAGCATGCCATGAAATAGCTGACCTGCTCTCTTCACTGGTTCTTCAGTATATTATTTTCCTTACTTACTGTGTTAAACTTTGGCAATTCTAGAAATTTGAGTATGAATCTCATTTTGTATATCACATTTTCTTCTTGGGTACCTCAGCATTACTTTAGGCATAAAATGCCTAAAATGATTCATTATTTCCCCTATAAATTAATTTCTCCTCCTAGCCACCCACCTCTGGAAGTGATGCCACCATTTTCCTTGTTGTGCAGTCTAGAAGCCTTAGAGTCATTCACTTGTGTTTGTAGTCCAGTTGTCTCCTTCAGTTCCCTGGCCTCTGGGCTGGCATCCCCCTCCTCTAGTTTACACTGCCACCATTCTACTCTCAGACTTATTTTAATGTTAACTTCGTACAGAAACGTTCATTTCCTCAGCTAAATTTGCTTGATTCATAACTCATCATACCTCAATTATTGTGGTTCTGTTACCTCTGCTTTAGTTGTTCCTTTCTACCCTAATGAGCCCTTTTCTGTTCATTGTCTCTTGCTATTTCCTGCCTCTTTTTTCTTTTTTTTGATGGTGGTTTTTCTGGAGTGATTTCCTTCTGCCTAACAGATTTCTAGTCACTCTTTTAAAGATTGAAAATCTCTCTAACCTCTATTATGAAACCTCCAGATTTTTCCATATATGCCCCCCCACCCCGAATTTGTGTGGCTTAGTCTATGCCACTAAATTTAGCAGCATCTAAACATTTACTTTGATTATTTTTATCCTCCTTGATAATAAGTAACTAAGGAATAAAATAACAATGTAAGGGCTGTTACACTTAGTATAGTACTGAGCAATTCTGGTGAGGTCTACAACCCTGATTATGTTTAGGATCTGTTTATGTCAGGATTTGGATTCTGAAATTGAAGTGTACTAATTATAGCTTTTACAAAACTTTTCTAGCGTGTTTTGCTACTTGTTCTCATTATTGTTTTTTAACGTGTTTTGTATAGCTTTAAATGAAAGGCGTCCAAATTTGGAATTGATAGTATAAATTTGCTAATATAGTTAGCATTAAGTATATTTGTGAAAAATCACTAATGGTGGTGGGCTATTTATTAAAAAAAATTACTCAGTAAATATTGTAAAGAATCTTCTAAGGAAAGCAATTATTTACAAGTATGTAACTTCCTGTCATCTTCAGGGAACCTGTTTACAGAATAGCATTTGGTTTTTGCTTATTCTTGGTTATTTCTGTTCCCCTAGTCCATAGGGGTTTTTACTGCATAATCCTTAGAGCTCAGTGATTCAGAGAAGTCTTAGGAAGAGTAGGAGAATGTTCCCCATCATCAAATGTTATTTAAATTTTTTTTTAAATTGAAGGCTGGAGAAAACTCAAACCTTGCATCTAAACAATATCTTTTGTCATTGTTAAAGCAAACAAGTATACAAATGTAAAATTTTATCCCCTTCCTGTAAATAGCACCCACTAAACCCTCTAGTGATTCTTTGTTATTCTAAGATTGCATGTGAGAGGGCTAAGAAAGAGGAAACTTAAAACCTAATTTTTACTGCTAAATATTAAGATACTGTAATAGCTGTTAAATAGGTATTGTTTGAGTAGAGTGATCAGTAAAATGATGTTTGAGTGCCTCAGCTTACTCTAGAGAGATTTATGAAGAATAAAGGTGGCATCTGCATATACCATCCTGGTTAGTTTTTTTTTGTTTTTTTTTTTAAATTTTCTTTATTTATTTTCGGCTGCGTTGGGTCTTTGTTGCTGCATGCGGGCTTTCTCTAGTTGTGGCGAGCAGGGGCTACTTTTCATTGCGGTGCACGGGCTTCTCATTGCGGTGGCTTCTCTTGTGGAGCACGGGCTTTAGGCGCACAGGCTTCAGTAGTTGTGGCATGCAAGCTCAATAGTTGTGACTTGCAGGCTCTAGAGCACAGGCTCAGTAGTTGCGGCGCACGGGCTTAGTTGCTCTGCGGCATGTGGGATCTTTCCAGACCAGGGATCGAACCCGTGTCCCCTGCATTGGCAGGCAGATTCTTAACCACTGTGCCACCAGGGAAGTCCATCCTGGTTAGTTTTTTAAAAAAAGTTTAGACTGTCCAAATTATCCCCGTAAAGCTCTTCTAAATTCTAAGAAGGTAAACTGACTAATCAGTTGAATATTTAATGTTCTTATATCAGTTTCAGGTATATCAGACTTATGGTACAGGATGTTATTGTTCCTTAGCAGGGTTTTTTTTTGGTAATCTAAAAATATATCCTGGTCCCCTTGCATGATGATAAGCTGACATCTGTACCATGGAACTTTTTTTTTTTTTTTTTTTTTATTTTATTTTATTTTTTTCTTTTTTTTTTTTTTAAACATCTTTATTGAAGTATAATTGCTTTACAATGGTGTGCTAGCTTCTGCTTTACAACAAAGTGAATCAGTTACACATATACATATGTTGCCATATCTCTTCCCTCTTGCATCTCCCTCCCTCCCACCCTCCCTATCCCACCCCTCTAGGTGGTCACAAAGCACCGAGCTGATCTCCCTGTGCTATGCGGCTGCTTCCCACTAGTTATCTATTTTACATTTGGTAGTGTATATATGTCCATGACACTCTCTCACCCTGTCACATCTCACCCCTCCCCCTCCCCATATCCTCAAGTCCATTCTCTAGTAGGTCTGTGTCTTTATTCCCATCTTGCCACTAGGTTCTTCATGACCTCTTTTTTTTTTTTTTTCCCTTAGATTCCACATATATGTGTTAGCATACTGTATTTGTTTTTCTCTTTCTGACTTACTTCACTCTGTATGACAGACTCTAACTCCATCCACCTCATTACAAACACCTCCATTTCATTTCTTTTTATGGCTGAGTAATATTCCATTGTATATATGTGCCACATCTTCTTTATCCATTCATCCGATGATGGACACCTAGGTTGCTTCCATGTCCTGGCTATTGTAAACAGAGCTGCAATGAATATTTTGGTACATGACTCTTTCTGAATTATGGTTTTCTCAGGGTATATGCCCAGTAGTGGGATTGCTGGGTCATATGGTAGTTCTAATTTTAGTTTTTTAAGGAACCTCCATACTGTTCTCCATAGTGGCTGTATCAATTTACATTCCCACCAACAGTGCAAGAGTGTTCCCTTTTCTCCACACCCTCTCCAGCATTTATTGTTTCTAGATTTTTTGATGATGGCCATTCTGACCGGTGTGAGATGATACCTCATTGTAGTTTTGATTTGCATTTCTCTGATGATTAATGATGTTGAGCATTCTTTCATGTGTCTGTTGGCAATCTGTATCTCTTCTTTGGAGAAATGTCTATTTAGGTCTTCTGCCCATTTTTGGATTGGGTTGTTTGTTTTTTTGTTATTGAGCTGCATGAGCTGCTTGTAAATCTTGGAGATTAATCCTTTGTCCGTTGCTTCATTTGCAAATATTTTCTCCCATTCTGAGGGTTGTCTTTTGGTCTTCTTTATGGTTTCCTTTGCTGTGCAAAAGCTTTTAAGTTTCATTAGGTCCCATTTGTTTATTTGTGTTTTTATTTCCATTTCTCTAGGACCTGGGTCAAAAAGGATCTTGCTGTGACTTATGTCATACAGTGTTCTGCCTATGTTTTCCTCTAAGAGTTTGATAGTGTCTGGCCTTACACTTAGGTCTTTAATCCATTTTGAGCTTATTTTTGTGTATGGTGTTAGGGAGTGTTCTAATTTCATACTTTTACATGTACCTGTCCAATTTTCCCAGCACCACTTATTGAAGAGGCTGTCTTTTCTCCACTGTATATGCTTGCCTCCTTTATCAAAGATAAGGTGACCATATGTGCGTGGGCTTATCTCTGGGCTTTCTATCCTGTTCCATTGATCTATATTTCTGTTTTTGTGCCAGTACCAAACTGTCTTGATTACTGTAGCTTTGTAATATAGTCTGAAGTCAGGGAGCCTGATTCCTCCAGCTCCATTTTTCGTTCTCAAGATTGCTTTGGCTATTCGGGGTCTTTTGTGTTTCCATACAAATTGTGAAATTTTTTGTTCTAGTTCTGTGAAAAATGCCAGTGGTAGTTTGATAGGGATTGCATTGAATCTGTAGATTGCTTTGGGTAGCAGAGTCATTTTCACAATGTTTATTCTTCCAATCCAAGAACATGGTATATCTCTCCATCTATTTGTATCATCTTTAATTTCTTTCATCAGTGTCCTATAATTTTCTGCATACAGGTCTTTTGTCTCCTTAGGTAGGTTTATTCCTAGGTATTTTATTCTTTTTGTTGCAATGGTAAACGGGAGTGTTTTCTTAATTTCACTTTCAGATTTTTCATCATTAGTATACAGGAATGCAAGAGATTTCTGTGCATTAATTTTGTATCCTGCTACTTTACCAAATTCATTGATTAGCTCTAGTAGTTTTCTGGTAGCATCTTTTGGATTCTCTATGTATAGTATCATGTCATCTGCAAACAGTGACAGCTTTACTTCTTCTTTTCCGATTTGGATTCCTTTTATTTCTTTTTCGTCTCTGATTGCTGTGGCTAACACTTCCAAAACTATGTTGAATAATAGTGGTGAGAGTGGGCAACCTTGTCTTGTTCCTGATCTTAGTGGAAATGGTTTCAGTTTTTCACCATTGAGGACAATGTTGGCTGTGGGTTTGTCATATACGGCCTTTATTATGTTGAGGAAAGTTCCCTCTATGCCTACTTTCTGCAGGACTTTTATCATAAATGGGTGTTGAATTTTGTCGAAAGCTTTCTCTGCATCTATTGAGATGATCATATGGTTTTTCTCCTTCAATTTGTTAATATGATGTATCACGTTGATTGATTTCCGTATATTGAAGAATCCTTGCATTCCTGGAATAAACCCCACTTGATCATGGTGTATGATCCTTTTAATGTGCTGTTGGATTCTGTTTGCTAGTATTTTGTTGAGGATTTTTGCATCTATGTTCATCAGTGATATTGGCCTGTAGTTTTCTTTCTTTGTGACATCTTTGTCTGGTTTTGGTATCAGGGTGATGGTGGCCTCGTAGAATGAGTTGGGGAGTGTTCCTCCCTCTGCAATATTTTGGAAGAGTTTGAGAAGGATAGGTGTTAGCTCTTCTCTAAATGTTTGATAGAATTCGCCTGTGAAGCCATCTGGTCCTGGGCTTTTGTGTGTTGGAAGATTTTTAATCACAGTTTCAATTTCAGTGCTTGTGATTGGTCTGTTCATATTTTCAATTTCTTCCTGGTTCAGTCTCGGCAGGTTGTGCATTTCTAAGAATCTGTCCATTTCTTCCAGGTTGTCCATTTTATTAGCATAGAGTTGCTTGTAGTAATCTCTTATGATCGTTTGTATTTCTGCAGTGTCAGTGGTTACTTCTCCTTTTTCATTTCTAATTCTATTAATTTGAGTCTTCTCCTTTTTTCTCTTGATGAGTCTGGCTAATGGTTTATCAATTTTGTTTATCTTCTCAAAGAACCAGCTTTTAGTTTCATTGATTTTTGCTATTGTTTCCTTCATTTCTTTTTCATTTATTTCTGATCTGATCTTTATGATTTCTTTCCTTCTGCTAGCTTTGGGGTTTTTTTGTTCTTCTTTCTCTAATTGCTTTAGGTGCAAGGTTAGGTTGTTTATTCGAGATGTTTCCTGTTTCTTGATGTAGGCTTGTATTGCTATAAACTTCCCTCTTAGAACTGCTTTTGCTGCATCCCATAGGTTTTGGATCGTCGTGTCTCCATTGTCATTTGTTTCTAGGTATTTTTTGATTTCCCCTTTGATTTCTTCAGTGATCACTTCGTTATTAAGTAGTGTATTGTGTAGCCTCCATGTGTTTGTATTTTTTACAGATCTTTTCCTGTAATTGATATCTAGTCTCATAGCGTTGTGGTCGGAAAAGATACTTGATACGATTTCAATTTTTTTAAATTTACCAAGGCTTGATTTGTGACCCAAGATATGATCTATCCTGGAGAATGTTCCATGAGCACTTGAGAAAAATGTGTATTCTGTTGTTTTTGGGTGGAATGTCCTATAAATATCAATTAAGTCCATCTTGTTTAATGTATCATTTAAAGCTTGTGTTTCCTTATTTATTTTCATTTTGGATGATCTGTCCATTGGTGAAAGTGGGGTGTTAAAGTCCCCTACTATGATTGTGTTACTGTCGATTTCCCCTTTTATGGCTGTTAGTATTTGCCTTATGTATTGAGGTGCTCCTATGTTGGGTGCATAAATATTTACAATTGTTATACCTTCCTCTTGGATCGATCCCTTGATCATTATATAGTGTCCGTCTTTGTCTCTTGTAATTGTCTTTATTTTAAAGTCTATTTTGTCTGATATGAGAATTGCTACTCCAGCTTTCTTTTGATTTCCATTTGCATGGAATATCTTTTTCCATCCCCTCACTTTCAGTCTGTATGTGTCTCTAGGTCTGAAGTGGGTCTCTTGTAGACAGCATATATATGGGTCTTGTTTTTGTATCCATTCAGCCAGTCTGTGTCTTTTGGTGGGAGCATTTAATCCATTTACATTTAAGGTAATTATCGATATGTATGTTCCTATTCCCATTTTCTTAAATGTTTTGGGTTTGTTATTGTAGGTGTTTTCCTTCTCTTGTGTTTCTTGCCTAGAGAAGTTCCTTTAGCATTTGTTGTAAAGCTGGTTTGGTGGTGCTGAACTCTCTCAGCTTTTGCTTGTCTGTAAAGGTTTTAATTTCTCCATCAAATCTGAATGAGATCCTTGCTGGGTAGAGTAATCTTGGTTGTAGGTTTTTCTCCTTCATCACTTTAAGTATATCCTGCCACTCCCTTCTGGCTTGCAGCGTTTCTGCTGAAAGATCAGCTGTTAACCTTATGGGGATGCCCTTGTGTGTTATCTGTTGTTTTTCCCTTGCTGCTTTTAATATGTTTTCTTTATATTTAATTTTTGATAGTTTGATTAATATGTGTCTTGGTGTGTTTCTCCTTGGATTTATCCTGTATGGGACTCTCTGTGCTTCCAGGACTTGATTAACTATTTCCTTTCCCATATTAGGGAAGTTTTCAACTATAATCTCTTCAAATATTTTCTCAGTCCCTTTCTTTTTCTCTTCTTCTTCTGGGACCCCTATAATTCGAATGTTGGTGCGTTTAATGTTGTCCCAGAGGTCTCTGAGACTGTCCTCAGTTCTTTTCATTCTTTTTTCTTTATTCTGGTCTGCAGTAGTTATTTCCACCATTTTATCTTCCAGGTCACTTATCCGTTCTTCTGCCTCAGTTATTCTGCTATTGATCCCATCTAGAGTATTTTTAATTTCATTTATTGTGCTTGTCATCGTTTCTTGGTTCCTCTTTAGTTCTTCTACGTCCTTGTTAAATGTTTCTTGCATTTTGTCTATTCTATTTCCAAGACTTTGGATCATCCTTACTATCATTATTCTGAATTCTTTTTCAGGTAGACTACCTATTTCCTCTTCATTTGTTAGGTCTGGTGTGTTTTGACCCTGCTCCTTCATCTGCTGTGTGTTTTTCTGTCTTCTCATTTTGCTTATCTTACTGTGTTTGGGGTCTCCTTTTCACAGGCTGCAGGTTCGTAGTTCCCGTTGTTTTTGGTATCTGTCCCCAGTGGCTAAGGTTGGTTCAGTGGGTTGTGTAGGTTTCCTGGTGGAGGGAACTAGTGCCTGTGTTCTGGTGGATGAGGCTGGATGTTGTCTTTCTGGTGGGTTCGTCCACGTCTGGTGGTGTGTTTTGGGGTGTCTGTGGCCTTATTATGATTTTAGGCAGCCTCTCTGTTAATGGATGGGGCTGTGTTCCTCTCTTGCTAGTTGTTTGGCATAGGGTGTCCAGCACTGTAGCTTGCTGGTCGTTGAGTGAAGCTGGGTCTTGATGTTGAGATGGAGATCTGTGAGAGATTTTCGCCGTTTGGTATTACTTGGAGCTGGGAGGTCTCTTGTGGACCAGTGTCCTGAAGTTGGCTCTCCCACCTCAGAGGCACAGCCCTGATGCCTGGCTGGAGCACCAAGAGCCTTTCATCCACACGGCTCAGAATAAAAGAGAGAAAAAATGGAAAGAAAGAAAAAAAGAGGATAAAATAAAATAAAATAAAGCAATTATAATAAAAAATAAGAAAAAAAAATTATTAAGAGTAAATTTATTAAGAAAAAATTTTTTTTTAATTTTTAAAAATAGATTTATTAATTTTTTATACTAAAAATAAGAAAAAAATTATTTAGAAAAAATTTATTAAGAAAAAAAATTTTTTTAAATAAAAAATATGAAAAAACTTATTAAAAATTTTTTTAAAAATAGAAAATAAGGAAAAAATTATTAAGAAAACATTTATTAGGGAAAAGAAAAAAAAAATTTTTAAGCCAAAAAAAAAAAAAAAAACGGACGGACCTAACCCTAGGACTAACGGTGAGAGCAAAGCTATACAGACAAAATCTCACCCAGAAGCATACACATCTACACTCACAAAAAAAAGGAAAAGGGGAAAAGTTAATATATCCTGCTCCCAAAGTCCATCTCCTAAATTTGGGATGATTCGTTGTCTATTCAGGTATTCAACAGATGCAGGCACATCAAGTTGTTTGTGGAGCTTTAATCCGCTGCTTCTGAGGCTGCTGGGAGAGATTTCCCTTTCTCTTCTTTGTTCGTACAGCTCCCGGGGTTCAGCTTTGGATTTGGACCCGCCTCTGCATGTAGGTCCCCTGAGGGCGTCTGTTCCCCGCCCAGACAGAACGGGGTTAAAGGAGCAGCTGATTCGGGGACTCCGGCTCAGTCAGGCCAGGGGGAGGGAGCGGTACGGAGGAGGCGGGGCAAGCCTGCGGCGGCAGAAGCCGGCGTGACGTTGCAGCAGCCTGAGGCGCGCCGTGCGCTCTCCCGGGGAAGTTGTCCCCGGATTACGGGAGCCTGGCCGTGGCGGGCTGCACAGGCTCCCGGGAGGGGCGGTGTGGAGAATGACCTGTGCTCGCCCACAGGCTGTTTGGTGGCGGCAGCAGCAGCCTTAGCGTCTCATGCCCGTCTCTGGGGTCCGCGCTGATAGCCGCGGCTCGCGCCCGTCTCTGGAGTTCGTTTAAGTGGCGCTCTGAATCCCCTCTCCTTGCACGCCGCGAAACAAAGAGGCAAGAAAAAGTCTCCTGCCTCTTCGGCAGCTGCAGACTTTTTCTCGTGCACCCTCCCGGCTAGTTGTGGTGCGCTAGACCCTTCAGGCTGTGTTCACGCAGCCAACCCCAGTCCTCTCCCTGGGATCCGACCGAAGCCCGCGCCTCAGCTCCCAGCCCCCGCCCGCCCCGGCGGGTGAGCAGACAAGCCCCTCGGGCTGGTGAGTGCTGCTCGGCGCCGAGCCTCTGTGCGGGAATCTCTCCGTTTTTCCCTCTGCGTCCCTGTTGCTGTGGGATCCGCGCTGATAGCCGCGGCTCGCGCCCGTCTCTGGAGCTCGTTTAGGCGGCGCTCTGAATCCCCTCTCCTTGCGCGCCGCGAAACAAAGAGGCAAGAAAAATTCTCTTGCCTCTTTGGCAGCCGCAGTCTTTTTCCCAGACTCCCTCCCGGCTAGCACCGAAGCCCGAGCCCCAGCTCCCAGGCCCCGCCCGCCCCGGCGGCTGAGCAGACAAGCCTCTCAGGCTGGTGAGTGCTGGTCGGCACCGCTCCTCTGTGCGGGAATCTCCGCTTTGCCCTCCGCACCAATGTGGCTGCGCTCTCCTCCGTGGCTCCGAAGCTTCCCCCCTCTACTACCCGCAGTCTCTGCCCACGAAGGGGCTTCCTAGTGTGTGGAAACCTTTCCTCCTTCACAGCTCCCTCCCACTGGTGCAGGTCCCGTCCCTATTCTTTTGTCTCTGTTATTTCTTTTTTCTTTTGCCCTACCCAAGTACGTGGGGATTTTCTTGCCTTTTGGGAGGTCTGACGTCTTCTGCCAGCGTTCAGTGGGTGTTCTGTAGGAGCAGTTCCACGTGTAGATGTATTTCTCATGTATCTGTGGGAAGGAAGGTGATCTCCGCGTCTTACTCTTCCGCCATCTTGCCCCTCCCCCCCATGGAACTTTTAAAAGGGAAATTGTGTGGCATATTTGAAGGAACATTGCATGTCATATAGAGAATTTGGCTGTTAGGATTTAGCAGCTGACATTCTGGATGATCCTGGATAAGTCTTACTGTCTCTGTTTCCTTAACGATAAAATACAGTCATTTAAGTAACCCTTTGATTTTTAAAATTTGTATTTGTTGTGTAATTTTGCTACTTTATTATAAAGATTAAGGAAATGTATGATCATTTCTTTTCATAACTGTTATTGACTAATTTTAATTTTAAAAAATGGATTGGCCTCTGTCAGGATTATTCTGTGGATTACTCAGTCAGGATTATTTTTCTTCCAGAGAAATATGATTTATATAAAATTATTTGCTATGCTGAATTTTCTGGGAACCAAGCTGTTGTAGCAAAAATTGATTACTGACTTAAACATTTTTTTCTTTGATGTTAAAATATTTCTCTGCAAGATCTTCAATCCCTTTGTCTCTTTTAAGCTACTTGGTATTCTTGTAAGAAATAAAATCATTAATTCCTGAAAATATTTGATAAACTTAATTTTAAAGTAAATTCCTGTTGTCCTCACTAGAATTCCCAGTTAAGTTTTGCTACAGAAAACACATCTGTATGCTGCTTTAAGGGAATATCATTAAGTGAACATTGAGATTTATTGAAAGGCTGATTATTTACTTAATATGAAAGTTGACTATATGGTAATTATATATTAATAAGTTTCCTACACATAACTCCTCAGAATACTGTCTTTTTATTGCATTTAAGCAAAGCACTTCTGCTTTAGACACCTGTGAGAACTAGCTTATTGGGAGTGTTGCTTTGAGGCATACTAACTATGTTTCTTTTGTATTTGATTTTAACTTGGGTACTTGTTATTAAAAAATGATACTTGGATGACTTAATTTGTAATAACCTTCTTTTGCAGTAGGTAATTTTTACAAAATACTTTTTTATTCCGCTTTTATCCACGAGAAAAATCTATTTTTCTTTTTTTACAAGTACTAGTAATATTCATGGCTTGTAATATTTTATATAGGAAGTAAGATAAGGTGTTAATGGATTATAACCTCTATTTTATTGGAGAATTGGCTTTTATCTTGGGAAGTAAGAAGTATTAGTGATGTATATTTTAACAACAAAGCATGTGATACTTTTCAGCTCATCTTATGAATTGAAGAGAGCTTTGATACCAGACCTGACAAGTGTACTACAAGAAATGAAAATTACAAGCCAATATCTCATGAACATAAACGCAAAAATCCTAAGTAAAATGTTAGCAAATGTACAGTGATATGAGAAAGATAATACATCCTGACCAGGTAGAGTTTATTCCAGAAATGCAAGGTTGATTTAACATTTGAAAATCATTTATTTCACCATATTAACAAAATAAAGGGTTCGGAGGAGGGATGGGGTAGATGTTGGAGGGAGGGAGAAGGACCCCATGTGATTATCTCAGTAGAAAAAAAAAATGTGGTAAAATTCTTTATTTAGTCACATTAAACATTCTGCAAACTAGGAATATAAAGAAACTTCCTTAATTTTGACAAAGTATATTTGCAAAATAACAAACCCCTACAGCTAACATCTTCAATGGTGAAATATTGAATACTTTCCCCCTGAGATCAGGAACAGCAAAGGATGTCCACTCTCGTCACTTTTTCCAGTAGTATAGGGCCTAACCACTACAATAAGGAAATAAAATAAACTAAATGGCATAAACGTTGGAAAGGGAGAAACAGAACTATGTTTACTCACAGATATGATTGTATATGTAGAAAATCCAAAAGAATTCACAGACGATTGGAATTAATAAGTGAATACAATAAGGTCACTGGAAATAAGGTCAATATGTAAAAATACAGCACATACAGAAACCCTTTTGGAAAATAGAGGTGTGGTTGTTTAGAAAGACCACTATGTTTTTATTATATTCTTAGAATCGTAGCATCATCTTTTCTGTTGGGTTCGTTACTTCCCTCCACTGGTTTCATTTTTAACAGATTTTCTTCTCTTTTGTGACAACTCTATCCTCATCTTTTGAAAAATACAGATATTTCTTGTTATTCAAACTTACTGTCTAAACTCTGGAACCTAATAGATTCAGATAGTGAGCAATATTTGTAATCATATAGTTCACTGTTTCTAAGACATTTTATTTTCACACCTCTGAAATTGGGCTACATCTTATAGTTGTTGGTATTTATGATTATAATTGGCACCCTTTTCCTTTAGTAGGGTTATATTAAATGACAGTGTGTCTCCTAGGCAGTGATATCTTAAGCTCAATGAAATATGTTAGCTGATGTTCTGTTTTTACAGAAGGAAGTTCCTGGAAAAAACAAGGAAGTGAGATGCTTGTAGCAATAAAGGAGTCTTCTTACTGTTATCAGATACTTTTATTCACCTTGCAACAGCAATCCTTAGTGTGATATCTGGTATTAATAACAGTACTTGGAAAGGGAGTGTTCCCTACTCACTGAAATTGGAGAAATGCTGAATTAAACAAATTATATGGGTTTCTTTGCTTCTGGCTTTCTCACAGCTCTTATGATAATGTACATTTTGAAACTAGAAAGTAGGGTTATGATATTGTTTCCAACTTTATTTGAGTATAGAAATCCTTTTTGGGTCACAGCTGTTCAACTTGTTATGGAACCATCATGGCGAAAACAGTTTATGAACACTCAGTCTCTTTCTTCAGCAGATTATCTTGTGTTTCTCCCATTATAAAGTTATTATCTCAGCCTGTATAATCATACAGTTTGACATTGTATGGTGTGGTAAAGTAGCATGGAGTAACTTTTTCTCTAGAATTACAGAGAATGTGACAAGTTAGACTATGAACTAAAATCTGTGTCTACTTTATATTTTACTGAATGCAACCGTTTCATACTTGTTAGTGATACCTTGAGTATTTTCATTATTGAAGAAAATTATCAAAGTTTGATATACATCAACTATTGTAAAGAACCTTTATTTTTAAACATCAGTTGTGCTGTATGGAACTAGTGTAATTACAGTATTCTAGGTTTTTATTTCATTTAGAGGCTAAGACATTCTTGGATACTTAGAATAGTGATGAGTTGCCTAAGCTTTGTGATGTTCCCTAATCTAATTTCATGATAAAAGATTAGAAAGTAGTGTCCAGATTGCTACTTCTCTGATATACCCAGTTATTTACATTTTAGTAGCGAGAAAGTAGGGCTCTTTTTCTCATTGATACTCTTGTATTTATGTAGTTCTTCTAACCTCTTTTAGGTCATGAACTCCTTTAAGACTTTGGAAACTATGTTTTTTCCTCTGGGAAGTTACACTCTTCACACATATGGTTTCATGTTTAGATTTTATAGCATTCATAGCTCTCTTTGAAGGGATCTCTAAACTCCTTTCCAAGAACCAGTAACCAACCACTCTGTGGAACCTAGAACTTTCTGCTTTCGGAGGATAAAAAAGGCAGCCTATACACTTTAATTTTCTTAAATTGACCTTTGTGTGGAAAAGATTATCCACTCTGATCTACCATCATTTCATTTTAACTTGGTGCAAAAGTGTTTATTGAGTATTTGCTGGGTGCCCCGGTGCTGTTCTAGGCACTGAAGATAAAGCAGTGAACCAAGCAAAAAAATCCCTACCCTCATGGAATGAATTTTTGGGTTTGTGAGGACATTAGACACCATCAGGTTGAACTTCTTATTTAATGAGCAAACTGAGGCCCAAGAAGGTACCTGAATTTACCCATTGTCTCATAATTAGTTGGTAGTAAGGTTTAGGTACTAGAAGCAGCACAGAGGAGAAAGACATGTTTTTTTTGTTTCAGGACTCTTACAGTGAAGATAGGGAGAGAGATATAAAATAAATTAATATGTCATCAGGTCATTTTTACTAAATATTTTAATAGGAATAATATTTCATCGAAGGACCTAGGTAGAAGAAATAAATGATTAGAGCTTTGTGGAGGTCTGGAGTGGTTGTGCTGAACCTGAGCTGAGTTTAAGGGAATAAGGTCACTTAAAGTAGGAGCAGTGCTAGCAAAGGAATGGAGAGAGAAAGCAATAAGGTTAATTTCAGAAATGTAAATTACAAATGATCATTTAAAATTGTTTGCAAGACAGCGTCTGATTTCCTCCTGTGCTGTGTTCTTGTGTACAGTTTTTGCTTTAGTCACTAGGAATACTAGTAATGTATTCAACAACTAATATTTTCTCAGTGATATAGTAATGGCAGTGTTTTTTATTGATTTGAAGTTTTTGTATGTTTGCTTTTTGCTTTTCTTCTAAAGGTATATGGTGTTAATTAAAAATTTTTTCACTTTATAGTTTATCCCTCACTCATACCCTTTCTTTCAAATCACTAATGTGACTTAGTTATTACAAATATATAATACTTTTAGTTCAGTGTGCTAGATTTTGACAGGAGTGCTTTAGAGTTTTGAAGGAAATAGTACTCAAGAAATCATGAATGCTTGATACATTTTTTGAGAAATTGAATTTGTATTGGTAGGTGTTGTCTACATCTACTGGCCTAACAAAAACGGTGTATAATCCAGCTGCTTTGAAGGCTGCACAAAAAACCTTACTTGTTTCCACCTCTGCAGTTGATAATAATGAAGCACAGAAAAAAAAACAGGTAAGTATAGTAGTGTACAGAATTTGCAGGTCGGGAAGCTTTTCTGCATGTATGTGTTTTTTCAATGCTTATCATAAAATAGAGCTAAAAGAAAGGTATATGTTGGCTGCCACTGAACTTTTATTTTCCCTAGTATATTAGTAAATATTAATTTTCTTCTTGGAATGAAAGGCTCTCCTGATTGATTTTTGAAACTTGTGTACTTATTTAAGCTTTACATAGGAAAACTTTGCATTTCATTTTTGTTGCCAAGCTTCTTCAGTTACAACCAGTTCTGTCTTCTTGGGTAATTCCATTTATCGGAAAGGTAAATGGTAAATATCCTAATAATGTTTTTGATCCCTTCTCTAGGAGGCACTGAAACTTCAGCAGGATGTAAGGAAAAGAAAACAAGAAATTTTAGAAAAGCACATTGAAACACAGAAGGTAAAATATTAAAGTTAGATTTGGCAAAATATATTTATAAGTGTCATAATTTTTAGTGAATTTAATCTTACACTCTATAGATAGTCCTGAAAAACATATTTACTGTAATTGATAATGGTAAAACTGAAATATTTATCAATAATAATGTATATATTAATTGATAAAATGTTGGGGATGAAGTGTATTACATTGTGTAATATACATTACACAGTGGACTGGGAAATGGATTAGTTTAAACTGAGCTATGACTATCAACTTGAAATGAAAATAAGGAATATTTATCCAGGTATGTTGCTGCACAGTAGTTCAATAGATAGTAAATGGAACCTTTTTCTCATTGTTGACATATGTACCTTTCTTTAATTGGCTTGGGATCCTCTAGTCCTATGTTGTCTGGTACAGCAGCTAAGAGCCACATCTGACTATCAGGTACTTGAAATGTGTCTAATCCAAATTGAGATGTGCTGTAAGTGTGAAATACATACCAGATTTCAAACACGTAGTATGAAGAAAAATGGTAAAACATCCCAGTAATTTTTGTTGAAATGTTACTTTTGATAAAATGAGTTAAATAGAATATGTATTTAATTAACTTTAATGTATCTCTTTTATCTTTGTAAGGTGGCTGCTAGAAAATTAAAAATTATGTGGCTTGCAGTATTTCTTTTGTACAGTGTTGCTCTAGTTATGACATTTAATTAGTGTCAATTCTTGATTATGTCTGGTAATAAAAGTTATGACACTTGAAAATATTGAAAATACACAAACTTTTACCTTTTGGTTTAAAATGTATGTCTTTTCTAATTTAAATCTGTATGTACTTGATAAAGAGACATCACAATGCTTTACACCCAAAACTGAAACCATCTTGACTCAGAGAACCTATAATACTTTGTGATGTCTTCTCCATATTACCATGTTTATCTTCTTACTTCCTATCTATGTTGGGCATATTGTTCTTAGCCTAGCCAGTTACTGTTCCCTCTGACAAAGAAAGTAGGTAACTAAATATGCCATTTTTCTAATATCTCATATGAAGGGAAACCGTAAAACTTTTCCTCTGATTCTTTCTGGGTTGCGGACTATGTTTGGAGTGGGAATACTTAGAATCAGTAATATCAGCAAGTGGATTAGAAAGTAAGATTGTTGCTATTTCAAAATGACAGCTTTTCAGGGATTGAATTAAATTTCTTGTGGTTGTATGCTTTGAACTTATGTTCTAAGAGACTTAAATAGTAATATAGTTCTTCACAGCGTAAACCAAGATTAAGACTTGAATTGAGATAGTTAGCATCACCAATCTGCTATTCTGCTATCTCAGTGATTGTAAGCCTTGTCATGAATACATAAACTAAAAGTAGCAGTTATTTATTTTTATATTTACTTTGCCCTGTTTGCTTTTTAAATAATAGTAGGAATGTGTCTTATATATTTGTTTTAAAAAATTTGCCAGATGTTAATTTCAAAACTGGAGAAAAACAAAGCAATGAAGTCTGAAGATAAAGCAGAAATAATGAAAACTTTAGAGGTTTTGACAAAAAATATTACCAAGTTGAAAGATGAGGTCAAAGCTGCTTCTCCGGGACGCTGTCTTCCAAAAAGTATAAAAACCAAGACTCAGGTATTTCAGTTTGTGTTGTTATTCATATTACTACTTGTTAAAAAAAACATTAAAACACTACATTATTTAAGATTCAGTTTTCCTTTAGCTAATATTCTTTGTTTAAAATTTGATCATTATATACTACCATTCTTCTCCTTCTCTAGTAATTAATAAGTAAATAAACACAAACAAGCAAACTCTACTCATCTTTTGAACCCTGCACATTGTAGTTAGAAAGTCAATTGTAGTTAGAAAGTCAGTAATTAGACAAATAGTTTCGGATAATCTTGAAAAGGTAGCTAGAGGACAAAACGATATAGGTACTGGAATGCTTGACTGAGGAGTTTGAGCTTTATTTTTGTAAGTAATTGGTGGTATAAAATATTAATGAACAGAGAGGTAACAATCTGATGTCACTGTACAGAATGAATGATTTTTTCTTTTAATAAATTTATTTATTTATTTTTATTTTTTGGCTGCATTGGGTCTTCATTGCTGCACACGGGCTTTCTCTAGTTGCGGCGAGCGGGAGATACTCTTCGTTGTGGTGCACGGGCTTCTCGTTGCAGTGGCTTCTCTTGTTGCAGAGCATGGGCTCTAGGCACGCAGGCTTCAGTAGTTGTGGCACGCGGGCTCAGTAGTTGTGGCTCGTGGGCTCTGGAGCGCAGGCTCAGTAGTTGTGGCACATGGGCTTCGTTGCTATGCGGCATGTGGGATCTTCCTGGACCAGGGCTCGAACCCATGTCCCCTGCTTTGGCAGGCAGATTCTTTAACCACTGCACCACCAGTGAAGTCTCCAGAATGAATGATTGAAAGGGAGAAAATTCAGGTAGATTAACTGATTAGATACAAAAAAATGAGCAAGTTAATTTCAGATGACAATAAGTGATTTAAAAAAAAACCCATGGAGTTATACAATACTTATACTTAGTGTGTGTGTATGTGTGTATTTGGGGTGTGTGTATGTATGTATATATGTGTGTATGTATATATATAAAATCATGAGTTTATATTGATATTTCTCATTCTAATCTAATACCACAGGGTTCTTCTTTTCTTTCTCTTATGCCATATCTCCGTGTTCCCATGATGACAACTTGGTTCCCACTAACATCAATACAGTATACGTTTGCACAGTCCTGTAATCCATTCAAATAGTTCCAGAATTGCTAAAACAATACCACTTCCAACAACTAACTAAATATAAAATTAAGAATTTGTTTGCATTCTTTACAACCTCATAATATACTCCACTAAGAGTGTCGAGTCAAACCTGTGGTGTAGGATCATGTGTTTTTCCGTTCGTGTGGTTATGTTATTAATTTGATAAAGTTAGGTTTATTTCTGTCTGTATTCAGTTTTGGATCCCCCTCCCTGTCATTCTTGCTGACTTAATTTTATTTTTTGAATAAGTAAAACATTAACATGATTCAAAAGTTATATACTATATAAAAAGGTTTATATAAACGACCATTCCCCTTTGAGCCCTGACACTCTGTTCCCCACTCTTCCCTCCCTCTTGGTGTGTGTGTGTGTATTCTTTCCTACGTAAAAGCATACTGTATATTCCTCATTAACACCTTGGTGTTTTTTTCTTTTCAGTTATTTCCTGAAAATTACTCCATATCAGTCCATAGAAATCTCACTCTGGCTTCTGTATGGAAAATGAATTATAGGGAAATCAGTGGACGTAGGAACAAGTTAGGAAGCTGTTGCAGTAGTGTAGACCAGAGGTGACTGGTGGCTTGAACTAGGATGGTAGGACTGGAGATAGAGAAGAAATGTACGGATTAAATGGGAATGTGTAAAAAATTCTTTGTAAAAAGTTTTGTATAGGGCTTCCCTGGTGGCGCAATGGTTGAGAATCTGCCTGCCAATGCAGGGGACACGGGTTCGAGCCCTGGTCTGGGAAGATCCCATATGCCGCGGAGCAACTAAGCCCGTGTGCCACAACTACTGAGCCTGCGCGTCTGGAGCCTGTGCTCCGCAACGGGAGAGGCCGCGACAGTGAGAGGCCCGCGCACCGCGATGAAGAGTGGCCCCTGCTCGCCGCAACTGGAGAAAGCCCTCGCACAGAAACGAAGACCCAACACAGCCATAAATAAATAAATTTATTTAAAAAAAGTTTTGTATAAATGCAGGATATTGTCATCACCTAAAATATTTCATTACTATTTTCTAGATGCAGAAAGAATTACTTGACACAGAACTGGATTTATATAAGAAGATGCAAGCTGGAGAAGAAGTCACTGAACTTAGGAGAAAGTATACCGAATTACAGCTGGAGGTATGTTTCATGATAGCCACACAGTACGCTAAAGAGAAGTAGTTGTAGTCTTGATGGTTTATTTGAAAATATATTCTTCTCATTCTGGTCAACAGTCGTTGGCAGTCTCTGGCAAACATATTGGGAGTTGATGTAGAAAAGAGGGAAGAGGTTAGCAAATCTTTCAGAACCAATAGAAAATCTCTTAGTATTTAATGAGGGATGATAGCCATTCTACTTTTATACACAAGGCCCTCTACTTCTAGTGAATTTTGTTCCTTTTCTATTTTTGGTTTGTTTTTCTTCCTAGGACCAAAATCTATTAAAGTCTTTTCAGATATACTTAGGGAGATATTCTGTGCACATATAGGCATGTTATGTTGAGTTCCTATAAGGATCAGACTTCTGGTGGTAGAATTATATTGAAGAACATGCTTACTTAAGTTTTGCCTATAGATGGTGCTGTGGATGTTAAAGAGAAAAAAACTAACTTCTTATAATTTAGTTATATGATTATTTATATAAGAAAAATCTAGTAAAATTGATCTCTATATGTGAGAATTTTTAACATTTAGCAAAAAGATGTTTTAGAATCAGAATTACATTTTGAAGTACAGGGACATTTATGTCATTAGTGTAGTTGGTACTTGTCTGTATTTATCGTTGCCACAATTTAATTTTTTGTATTTTAGCTTATTCCTTTTGCTTAATCTGAAAATAATGCTTTTTTTCCAAATTTGTTAGCAACTTGATTTTCTTTTTCCAACATAGTAGAAATCTGTATTGAGTACTGGTATCCAGCTATTAAAGACTTTAACATTTAGCAGCCATTGTTCTTGTCTTAAGGCTCTGTCTTGTCTGTCATAGGAAGCCATAGGATGGTGTATTAAACCTGCATATATTTTGCATTCTCTGGAAAACTGATATGGTTGTCTGTGTGTCCTGCCTAAGATAACAAGTTTTGGAAAAGATAGGTTCCTTTTATGTTAATATAGAAATTGTGTTTTCACCATTCTGGAGATTTCATGCCTGTGTTGATGCGACTTTAAAAAAATACATTATCATTTTAAAAATTTTGGCCCATAATTTTAGCAAATAAATAATAGCATTACTAATAGCCTTTATATTATTAGTCCATGTTTTCATTCTTTATCATGATATAGCTAAACACTGAATGACATCTTCTGTTTTTCTTTTATGATGGCCAAACTTTAGTTTGCAATTAATATTAGTATATGCAGTAATGCAGTGTTTGCCAGAGTGTGTTCATTCACCACACCAATTCCATATTTTGTTAATAGGTATTAGTGAAAAAAGCTTTTGAGGCCAAATAAGTTTGGAAGAGGTTATAGTAAACATGGGTTTTGTTTTGATTTTTTTTCCACATTCTATTTTCTATTTTTTTATTTTTTTAACATCTTTATTGGAGTATAATTGCTTTACAGTGGTGTGTTAGTTTCTGCTGTATAACAAAGTGAATCAGCTATACATATACATACATTCCCATATCTCCTCCCTCTTGTGTCTCCCTCCCACCCTCCCTATCCCACCCCTCTAGGTGGACACAAAGCACCGAGCTGATCTCCCTGTGCTATGCAGCTGCTTCCCACTAGCTATCTATTTCACATTTGGTAGTGTATATATAAACATGTGTTTTGTATATGGTTTTCTAGAGGCTTGTAATTTGTGAATCTCCAAAAACACATGTTTAAATACTCAGTATTGCTCAAACTTACTTGTCCAGGGACCCCTTTTTTAAGGAGCATTTTGAAGTTCCTAAGAGTATACTTTTGTATATGCTGTGCTGTTGTTGACATTAATCCTTGACCTTTGAAGTTTATTATTTGGATTTTAGATGATTACTTTAGCTAATGTTAAAATTTACTGTCTTGAGATGAATAAACTAAAATATTTATACTTGCAGAGATTTTGGCAGTGGTGCCTGCTTGACATTTCCACTTGGATGTCTCACATCCTCAGGCTCAACATGTTCAAAATTGTGCTTATTTTGTCCCTAAACTCATCTACACAGTTACCCAAACCAGAAATCTGGGAGTCATCATTGATTTCTCCCTTTCCTTCAGTATTCATACACATTTAATTACCAAGTTTTATACATATTACTCCCCAGTGTATCTTTTTTTCCCTTAGTTAATTAATTAATTAATCTTTGGCTGTACTGGGTCTTCGGTGCTGCGCGCGGGCTTTCTCTAGTTGCGGCGAGCGGGGGCTACTCTTCATTGCGGTGTGCAGGCTTCTCATTTCAGTGGCTTCTCTTGTTGCAGAGCACGGGCTCTAGGCACGCGGGCTTCAGTAGTTGTGGCTCGTAGGCTGAGTAGTTGTGGCTCACAGGCTCTAGAGTGCAGGCTCAGTAGTTGTGGAGGATGGGCTTAGTTGCTCCGCGGCATGTGGGTTCTTCCCAGACCAGGGCTTGAACCCATGTCCCCTGCATTGGCAGGCGGATTCTTAACCACTGCGCCACCAGGGAAACCCCCTCAGTATATCGTAAATGTGTTTATTTTACTTCTCTCTATCTCCGTGGCCACCATTGTAGACTAAGCTTCTGTCTTCAGTTGTTGGCGCTATTGTAGTAGCCTGACTGGTTTCCCAGCTTGTTCTCTTTTCCTTTTACCAGAATAATATTTTAAACACTGATTTGATTACATCACCCTACTTCTGAACTTTAGATGTTTTAATTGATTTTCATGGCTCTTGGGATAAAATCAAAATCTTTAACGTGGTCCTTAAAGTTGTTCATGATCTGGCTCTGCCTGTCTCTCTAGCCTCATCTCTTCATCCCGTGTGGTCCAGCTGTACTGGATTTTATTCCTTCTTAGAAGTACCATGTTCCTTTCAGCCTTGGTTCCTTTGTTCATGCTCTAACCCCCACCCCTCACTCTTGCCTTGCTTGTTCTTTGTACCTTCTTTGATTCATTGAACAAATATTAAGTTTCTGCAGTCTGCTAGCTGCTATTGTAGGTGCTGGGGATAAAGTAGAGAATAAAACAAGGAAAAAAATTCCTCATGGAACTTTTATTCTAGTAGTTTATTCATTGCAGATCTTTAATATTCTATTCAAATCTTTAAGTAGAGCATTTCCTCATTTTTTGAGTCACTTCTCATTAATATAATCAAATAACTTGATTGCTTAATGTCTCTACTCTTCTAGGATTTGAGCTTCATGAGGGTAAAGACTAGACCATAGGAAGTGCTCATTAAATATTTGTGGAATGAAGGAATGGTGTGCTATTCATATAGAGTGATAAAGTGGAATATAAGTTACTATGCTACATTGGTTGTATGATGGTGTTAGTGTAAATGATCAAAATGATGAATTTGAAATAACTGTACATACTGAAGTCAACAGGCAAACAAATGGAAACACTGTATTCGAAAGTCATAACTGGAAAAAATACACTTATGTATATATATAGGTATCTTGTATGTGTACATTATGCTAACTTCTTTTTTTTTTAATAGATTTATTTATTTGTTTATTTTTGTCTGCATTGGGTCTTTGTTGCTGTGCCCGGGCTTTCTCTAGTTGCAGCGAGCAGGGGCTACTCTTCATTGTGGTGCGCGGGCTTCTCATTGCGGTGGCTTCTCTTGTTGTGGAGCACAGGCTGTAGGCACGTGGGCTTCAGTAGTTTTGGCACACGGGCTCAGTAGTTGTTGCTCGTGGGCTCGAGAGTGCAGGCTCTGTAGTCGTGGCTCAAGGGCTTAGTTGCTCCATGGCATGTAGGATCTTCCCAGACCAGGGCTCACACCTGTGTCCCCTGCATTAGCAGGAGGTTTCTTAACCACTGCACCACCAGGGAAGTCCCTATACTAACTTTTGAAGTAACATTCAGCACTGTGCCTTATTTGGAACTCAAGAATTGCTGGTCTTTAATTTCAAAACATTGCTTAAGTTAATGTTATTTTGTTTTCTAAATTCATTAGCTACCTAAATTTGCTTTCACTTTAAAAACTAAAACCCTAACTTAAATTATGAAATCCTTTTGTAGGGCATTATTTGAATATGTAAATATGTATCAAATTGTATAACTCATATCAGATTGTATGGCTCATCTGACTGAGTATAACACTTGGCTCGTGTTAGTAATTGTGATGTTTAACCTATTTGTCTAATCTCTTCTAGGCTGCGAAACGAGGGATTCTTTCATCTGGTCGTGGTAGAGGAATTCATTCAAGAGGTCGAGGGGCAGCTCACGGCCGAGGCAGGGGTCGAGGTCGAGGTCGAGGTGTGCCTGGTCATGCTGTGGTGGATCACCGTCCCAGGGCATTGGAGATTTCTGCATTTACAGAGAGTGATAGAGAAGATCTTCTTCCTCATTTTGCGGTACTTTCTTACTGTCCAACAAAACAAATACTGATAATCATTGTTGGGGATAATGGATATTAAAGGGGAAAGTATGAAAATGAAATGAATAATTTAAACCCATTAATCTCACCAAAGATTTTGATTAATCTATAATAATCCTTTGTTAATTACTTAAAAAACAAGCGCTAGGGGTTTTTTGTTTAATCATTGTCTGGAAGAAATGTTACTATTCTTACACTTAGTAGGCCTTCACATTATGAAAGGAATGATTTAGACCTTATTGTTTCAGAGAGGGAAGTCCTATAGTTTAGTTTCATTTGATATTTACTTTTAGGAAAAATTTAGCATATTGCATGGGCCATCCAGATTTTTAAAAATTAAGATAGAATTTTATTTGTTAATACTGTATTCTTGACCTAGCTAACCTAGAAATGACACAAGACAAAATTTTGGAATACGATCTTGACGTTGCCTTAGTTGGTGCCAGGGTATAATTAAAGGGAGTCAGTCTAATGGCAATGGACTTCCTTCTACGAGGAAGGAGAATAAGATTCTAGTCCCTGCTAATCCATTATTTTACTTGGATTTCCTGGGATCTGTTGGGTTCATGTGCAGAATGGAGATTATATCTGCCTAAAGCCCTTTTCAACTTAAATGTTATGATTCTTAGTGGTATCCCAAAGGTTAGTTACTAAGCATTGGTCTTGCCTGCAGCATTAGAGTAATTGCTCTGGAGATATCAAGTAAATAACCAGTTCTTTACCCTCAAGGATTTTACATATAATGGTTTAACACAAACCAGTTAAAGTAAACTACAAATAATTTATAATCAAGTTAAATTTATTAAAAACTGTAAATAGTTCAGTAACTTAGAGAAGTATTTTTCACACAGGCATATGATGGTGAAAGAACAGTAGAGGAAAGTTTCAAGAGGTAGTAAAGCTGGAGCTTAGGTCTTGTGGGATAGGTAAGCTTATAGATAGGTACACAAGTAATTTAACGTTTTGAATATTCAGATTTAAATGTTTGACAGTTATATTCCAGACTGTTAACTGCAGTTACAAATGTGAAACTATACTTTTTCAGGACATAGAGAGGTATTGAAAGAAATGGTATATGTTTAAGAAATAACTAAAATGATTAATATTTAAGGATGGTGAGTCTGGAAAGTCTTATGCTTTATGGCTTCAAAGGGAGAAAATAAGGAATCAGCTTTCTAGCTTGGAAATACTGTAGCTCGATTCTTCCCTACTACACGCCCTGTTTGTGCACCTTCCCAAGGGGAAGAAGATCCAGATAACTTAGGTGTATTACATATAGTTATACAGCTAATCAGGAAATTATCAAAGGATATGCTAAAATAATCCAGACAAACAAGGTGAGTTTAGGAATGTGTTTTGATGAGACTAAAACGGTTTTGGTTTTAGAAACATTCAGAGCCTCTAAATGTATATTCTTGGATGTATTTGGAGATTCGAACTCTTCTCAAAGTTAGTAGTGGTAACGCACATTTAAAAAATTGTCAGTCTTTAAATAAGATAGCTTCTCTATCTCAACCTGTGATTTGAACATATGACAGGTATCAGAAAAAAAATCTACATTACTAAAGGACCATTGACGGTTACAAATTGTGATTAACAAAATGCTTTCTTTAATTTATCCATTGGAACCAGTAGCAGTAATAAACATTACAGCTAAAACTTACAGAGCACTTACTTTGTGGCAGGTATTTTTCTGAATGCTTTATATAACTCACCATATTATGAGTTATTTTGACAACTCTATGAGGTAGGTACCTTTATTATGCTTATTTTAGAGATCGGGAAAATGAAGCATGAAGAGATTAAGTAACTTGTTCAAGTTTACACAGCTAGTACTAACAGAGCTGGGATCTGATTCTGCGGTCGTTTTCTTTACTATGCCCTACAGAATTTTTCTGTGTGGAGTGTGTATATTTAATGAGATTGTGGTTATAATTTTATTTGGGGGTAAGAAAGAAGGAGGTATTAGTAATGATATATAAAGGCCTAAAGTTTTATGTGATAAAGGTGCTGTTTTCTGCTGTTTGCAGAAAAATCTTCCTACACAGGGAAAAATAAAATCTAGCACACCCAAAACCAGCATAATTTAATATGTTTAGCTTTTAAATGTCCTAAAAGAGTGTGGTCTAGAGGAGGGTAAAGTAAGAGTAAAAGCACAGTCAGTTCAAGTTTTGAATCAAAAACTTTTGAATGGAAAACTGGACTCTCATCCTGGTAGTTAACTAAGTTACTTTGGAAAAATTACTTAAATTCTCTGAACCTCCCCCCCCCCCCCCGCCATCTTTAAATTGGGAATGATAAAAAAAACTCACAGAATATTCTGAGGATTAAATATTCTGCTTTAGAAAGAATTTAACATACTCTGGAATTGGAATAATGAGTATAGAAGGAATGGCAATAAGGAAGCTCAATCTTTCACCATTGTTTCCCTATTTAAAGAATAGTTCAATCAAGTGTAAGTTACCCTGGTTCTAGGAAGTATAGAATTGTAAATAATATTGGAAAATAGGAACACCCTTTATCATACAATATTACGTACTAAAATGAATTATTCATAATTTCTTTCTGCTAATCACCCTGAATTGTTATGCATTCTGGGTTATATTTATTGGTATTTTAATATTTTAAAAACCATTAGGATTTTGGATGTTTCAAAATATTTATTTGGAGGAAATACTTTTTTTTAATTTAAAGCAATATGGTGAAATTGAAGATTGTCAGATTGATGACTCTTCACTTCATGCAGTAATTACATTCAAGACGCGAGCAGAAGCTGAAGCAGTAAGTATTATAAATATTCTAATTTATTGAAATTCAGATTTAAATGTTTTATAAATATTGCCTCTAAGTTTTAATATAAATGAATTTTTTTTGACTTACTAAAGAACTACACTGTGACAGTAGATAGACCATAGGAAGTGGAATTCATGGCTACAAAGAATGTCCTAAAGCAGTTAGGCAGTTTTATATATAACATGAATATTTAGAATATATAGTTAATCACCAAGTTGAATGTCAAGTTGTACTCTCTTGAGACATTAGGAATTCTTCCATTCTCTTTCACAGGAGATAGGGCCACTCCACTTTCCATTATCCCTTTCTCAGCTGGCCCAGAACAAGTCTGCTTTGGCAGAATGAGTGGTGAGGGGTAAGGTACAAGCGGAGCTAGAATCCTGATGGCTGCTCTTCTTAACCATCCCTCATCTGCTGCTCCCTAGTCCCAGTTGGCTGAACCCTACAGTGTCCGTAGCTCAACATACCCGCAACTAGGCCTCTACAACTTTTTGCCCAAGACAGGAATATATAGCGCTAGCTTTTAGGGTCCTTTTAGTATAGTTGTCTTAAAATGTGTATCTTGAATTATCTTTCTAAAGAATGACCAGAAGTATATGCAGCCTTGTCTTTCTTCTGGGTTTAAAAGATTTAAAAAAGGAAAATGAGTGCGACGTGTAACAGGTTCATCGGAACATTTTTAGCCCTGTGTATTCTTTGTTCAAGATTGCAGAGAAATAGATGTACCATTTTGACCTTGGAAAAATGCATTAAACGTTCCAAACAGTTAACCTCATGTGAATGGAAGAGTAGGATGGTTTTCAGAAGTTTTAAGATGATTGTGGTCTAACTAAGTTTTGAAAATCTTCTAAATTGATTTATTCTCTTTGTAGTGAATACTCCCTGCCGGTACATTGCTGGGAACTTACCTGGTAGGAGTTGCTCTTGGCGCATTGCAGCCTATAAAAAAGACTGTTGGTCTGATTAAGTCTCAGAAAAGTGTTTAACTGGGCCCTAGAATAACATAGTTTCAGGGTTAGGCGGGTGGGTAGTGGATAGTTTTATAGAATAGGAATTCCTCATCCTAGAGTTCTATTAAGTTTTAAGAAATCTTCTATTTAAAGGTCTTTTGTGAAAATAAAAGGTAAATCTATAATTGATGAGAGTTTAAAACTTTCTTATAAGCTTATATGTATACATGTTATATTGAAAAAGTAGATTTTTGATCAAGTTTTCTCTGAGAGGTATTGTTGAATATAAGTTAAGAATGAGCCTCCTTTAAATGACAGCTTCAGTGACAGTTTTCAGTGTAATGTTGGATAGGTAGCTTGAGTACCATCTTTTTATGTTCTATTTATTTTCTAGGAAGTAGTCTTATTATAAAACAATGGTAATTGTTATGTTCAAATGGTTACAGTATTACAAGTTTGTGATTTAGTAACTACTTTAAAAATATATATTACTACTTGTCCCTGTTTACTTATGTGGCTGAGGAAAAAAAAAAAAAAACCCTCCTGCCTCTTAAATAATTTTTGGATGTTTTGCTTTTGATAAGTAGGACCTGTTGACGTATATCTTCTTGGGTTTTGCTTTTTCTATCTCAGATGTAAATTTTAATATATATTTTTATACTATGTATATATCTTCCAAATGAATAGCAGTCATTTCAAAGGCCAGGGGTTAATGTATAAAGAAAGATTTTAACAGTGAATTATATGAAGGTTGAATAAGTGGCAGAATAACTTAGCTTAAGTTAGATCTGATGAGAGTTAGCTTTTCAGGGTAAATACCATTTTAGTTGGATTTACTTAACAGACTAAAAGGAACAACTACCATTGCTAGGATAAACATTTGGAATTAGGTTATAGAAGTTGTTAAACATAAACATTTCCTTAAGCCAAAAAAATTTCTTAAAATTTTGTAACATTCTATTTTAGAAGAGGATAGAAAATTAAGTTGAAGCTAATCTTATACAAGCAGAATATAGGCTAAAATAGTGTTTTTCAAACTTCTGGATTTTAGGGAACAGTGAGGTTTAGGAATTTAAAAACTAGTGTGTTTGACATTAGGTTGCCAGTGTTTAATTTTGTCAAGGAAGAATGCTTAAAAAGTACAAAAAACATTGTACCATCACCATAATTATATAAAATAAAGAAAAATTTAATACCAAATGTAGGTGGATATAAACTCAAGGTAAAGGATAGTCCTTCCCAAGAAAAGAAAATTGTAAACCTTTGCTAATGTTTATTTCCAAATATTTCATTGTTCACAATTTCTGAATCATTGTATTAGATGACTGAATGTATGTCTATTTCCTTAAGTCAATAGATACATAATATTTCAAAGGAAAGTACAGGAATAAGATAATCAAGACATTCAAATATGACTGAAAAGTAAGAAATTTTCCTCAGAAAAGAGATTGAAGTATTTTAAGGAGTAATAATATAAACAGAACCTTTTTAGCTTTAAGTTAAGATGGTTAAGGTTTGACTCTGGTTAGTTAGAAGATGGATCCTGCTGCTTTATTTTCTGTTTTCCAATTTGTCTTTCACCACCCCTAATGTGCTAAAGGTGCATAAGTACCCAAACAGGACAGAAAAAAGTAACCTCTTCCCATGACTGGTTAGAATGTTAGTTTTCCTACTCTGACTTGTTCCTATACTTTTGTAAGAAACCAGGATCCAGTTTTAGAATAGGAATAGTTAAGTTCCTATTTTATAAGAATCAGTCCCAAAGATGAAACTCTACAGTCCCAGACTCAAAGAGGGTATATAGCTTTTTATATCAAAAAGAAAGAGAATCTTGTTCTACTGTTGCGTTTTTGACACCCATGCCTCAATTCCCAGTAGTTGTGTGGATTCACTGATTCAGAACTTGTAATACTTAGAACAGTGCCTGGAACATAGTAAATCCTCTTAATGTTAGCTATTTTTAATATTTGTGTGTGTGTGTGTGTGTGTGTGTTTAAGAATGAGAATTGATTGGTAAATCAGTGAAACTGAATACAAACAAGATAGAGTGATTTCAAAACTCTCATTCTTTAGACCTGAAGATAGAAGCACAAAATTGGATTCATAGAGGATAGTGCAACATGAAGAGTAGAAGTTATGGGGCTGACTGAGTAAATAGCAAATTTATAGCAAGAAGTAAATGTATAAGTGGATTCAGGCAAGAGAAATCAAATCATGTATCTCACAGTCTTTGTGTGTGTGTTCTTGCTGATTTACTTAATAGTTACTAAGTATTGCTATGTGATGGGCACTGTGCTATGAGAATTAGTAAATCTAAGTCTGAAGCTTGTGAGACAGTGGCCATGTAGTCTTTCCCTGTAAGTTCTAAAAATCAGATTTTACATGTTTTTGTGGTCCTTTAATGTAACTCCTACCTAAACATTGTATACTGTGGTTATTACAAACATTAATAAACTTGGTTTTAACCTTCTTTTATAGATAGTTTTATCGTTATGGTTACTAAAAAAAAGTTAGGTACACTAGGCTTGCAGCTTTAGCTCTTCTGGCCTTAGGTCAGATTTCCCCACAGTGTTATTAACAGAACACTGGTTCTATAGGAGCTCCTCTAGCAAAGGATTCTCTTGTCAGTAAATTTGTGAAGAGCTGCATTTTGTATATTCAATTTAGAATTATAATCTCAATGACTTGAAAAGGCAAAAGGCAAACACACCTGTTTAATTTTGCTTAATCCAGCCTTTTCCAAATGTTAATTGTTTCCAGAATCATTTTCCATGTAAGATATGGAACCTACCTCATAACTACTTTTCATACTTTTTTTTTCTTCCTTCATTTGTCAGGTCTTCAAAGCCTTTTTTAAAATTTTTTCTTCTGTCACTGTGTATGCCTGCTTTCCTTACGTCCTAATATGGTGCAAACTTTGAATGACTGTGCAAGACTAAATAGACAAATGTCTAGAGCAAGCCTATGAATAAAATGCTTCAGCTTTTAAACAGACTTTTTATTTACACTTCAAAGCATAGAAATGAGAGAAAATTGTAAAATGAACCTCTACACACTCATCATCAAGCTTCAGCAATTATCCACTTATGGCCAATCTTATTTTGTCTGTATTCCACCCACTAACAACCCTCTGCCTCCTTATTTTGGAGCCATTCCCAGTCATCATATCATTTCAGCTGTAAACCTTTCAGTGTTTATACTGAACCTGTTCTCTCAATATTAGAGCCTTAAAAAAATAAAACAATCCTATTATCGCACCTAAAAATGATTAATATTTCTTAAGTATTACCAAATACCAGCGTTTACATTTCTCTGGTTTTCTTATAAATATTTTACTTACTTCCTTTAAGGATCCAGAATAAGATTCATATTTTGATTTAACTTGATTGGTATTGTGGAATTATAAATTCATAGATTTAAACATTTCATGGGTATTGATCCATTGTTCTCAGTTATTGATGTCCCATCTTTGGCTAGTGGCTAGTATATAGGTTTGTTTCTGAGTTCTTTTGACAGGACTCTAGTGGGTTATGATACTTTCTCTGCTTTCTGGTATGAAAAGGTGTTCTAGGTTCATCTTATAAATTTTCTCTTCCAGACCAGGAACTGGCCATTTCTCTAAGGAGCTCTGGTTCTTTTTACTGGGAAAGGTATTTAAAGACCACAATCTGAGTACTAGGGGTGCTCATTACTACTGAGTTTGTTACTATAACTAATCTTTTTCAGTGGTAAGAGCTGGGAGTGGGGAAGAAAATGCATAGGTTCATATAGACACATGCACATATACATACACATCCTACTGATATTTCCCATTTAATTCTGTACTACATGGTTTTTAAACACACACGTATAGAGGTATACCTTGTTTTATTGTGCTTTGCTTTACTGCAATTTGCAGATATTGTTTGTTTTAACAAATTGAAGGTTTGTGGCAGTCCTGCATTATGCGAGTCTGTCAGCGCCATTTTTCCAATAGCATTTGCTCACTGTATGTATCACATTTGGTAATTTTTGCAATATTCCAAACTTTCTTCTTCTTATATTTGTTCTGGTGATCTGTGGTTATTTGGGGGCACCACAAACCATGCCCATATAAGACAGCAAATTTAATCAATCAATGTGTGTTCTGACTGCTCCCACTGACCAGTCATTCCCCATCTCTCTCCCTCTCCTCAGGCCTCCCTATTCCCTGAGATAAAACAACATTGAAAGGAGGCCAGTCGATGACCCTGCAGTGGCCTCTAAGCGTTCAAGCGAAAGGAAGAGTCACACATCTCTCACTTTAAATCAAAAGCTAGAAATGATTAAGCTTAGTGAGGAAGGCATGTCAAAAGCCAAGATAGGATGAAAGCTAGGCCTCTTGCACCAGTTACTCAAGTTGTGAATGCAAAGGAAAAGTTCTTGAAGGAAGTTGAAAGTGCTACTCCAGTGAACACATGAATGATAAGAAAATGAAATAGCCTTATTGCTGATATGGAGAAAGTTTTAGTGGTCTGGATAGAATATCAAACCAACCACAACATCCCCTTAAGCCAAAGTCTAATCCAGAGCGAAGCCTTAACTCTCTTCAATTTTGTGAAGGCTGAGAGAGATGAGGAAGCTTCAGAGGAAAAGTTTGAAGCTAGCAGAGGTTGGTTCATGAGTTTTAAGGAAAGAAGCTGTCACTGTAATATAAAAACGGAAGTGCCAATATAGAAGCTGCAGTGCGTTATCCAGAAGATCTTGCTAAGATAATGAAGGTGGCTACTGTAAACAACAGATTTTCAATGTAGATGAAACAGCCTTATATTGGAAGAAGGTGCCATCTAGGACATGCATAACTAGAGAGGAGAAGTCAATGCCTGGCTTCAAAGCTTCAAAGGTCAGGCTGACTCTCTTGTTAGGAGCTAATGTAGCTGATGACTTGAAGTTGAAACCAGAGCTCATTTAGCATTCTAAAAATCCTAGGACCCTTAGATTTATGCTAAATCTACTCTGCCTATGCTCTGTAAATGGAACAACACAGCCTGGATGATAGCATCCAGTAAATAATTTTAAAATTAAAACTTGAGAGAGTTGTAGATTCACCTTATAAATTTAAAGTGTGTGCTAAATATAGAGATTTACAAAATTAGGTCATTAGGAATTTTTTTTTTAATATATAAGTAAATAAACTTATGTATGTATGTATGTATGGCTGCGTTGGGTCTTCGTTGCTGCACGCGGGCTTTCTCTAGTTGTGGCGAGCAGGGGCTACTCTTTGTTGTGGTGCACAGGCTTCTCATTATGGTGGCTTCTCTTGTTGCGGAGCACGGCTCTAGGCGCGCAGGCTTCAGTAGTTGTGATTTGTGGGCTCTAGAGCACAGGCTCAGTAGTTGTGATGCATGGGCTTCATTGCTCCGCGGCATGTCGGTTGTTCCCAGACCAGGGCTCGAACCCGTGTTCCCTGCATTGTCAGGCGGATTCTTAACCACTGCACCACCAGGGAAGTCCCCATAAGAAATTTTGAAGAACTTACTACAAAAAAACATCACTTACATTTTTTGCCTTTTTTAGCTGGATGAAAACATGAGTTTTATGAGTAGACATTTTGCATGAGACAATTGGAATTCCTTAAAGGAATATATTTTTATGTAATAGTTATAGCTTCAAAAAAATTACAATTTGTTTCTGGCCTTAAATATTATATATAAGTACTTAAAAATTTTTAGTTATATGACATGATAGGGTCATGGACTAAAAACTCCTGAGCTGCATTTTAATAGGCATGAAATATTTTAGATTTATCATAAATTTATATGTGCAGGTTTAAAATTTATACCTGGGGACTTTAATATCACGCAACTCATAGTCAAATGTCATTGAACATGTAATTGTTTCTACATTTCACATTATGCTGTACTTTGAGATTGTGCTATAAATCTTTTGTGACTATGAGTTATTTTGGTATGTTGCTAACATTGATTTATGTTAGTTCACATTACTTTAATTTGAAAGCATTCTTTCTAAACCAGCCATTTAATGTAACAAGTACTTAGACTTGACTGTTTACTCAGTTACTTGACTGTTTACTCAGTTTTACCATATGCAGGTCTGAAAGCTTTGTAGGGAAGTGCTTTAGTTTTCAATAGAAAAAGTTCAGGGTTTTTGTTTGTTTTTTTCTTCTTCATTTTGCATTTTAACATATACAAAATATTTATATTTTGTAATAGTGATACATCAGACATTTTATGGTATTTTGTGATTATTTGATGTAATTTAAAAATAAATACACATGCAAAATTATTCTTACATTTGTTAAAGGTTTCTAGTTTATCATTATTATATGAGCCATTTGTGAATTAACAAGAATTAAGATCTACAGCCAGAATCTTGAAGTGCTTTGAGATTGTTGCCTTGAGTAGCAGTTATCCTTTTACTATAGACATGGAGACATAGTTCTTCTAGTCAGATATTGGCCAGTAGTGAAATAGCTCTACTCGATTATGAGAAATTGTTCCTGTTTTCTTTTTATAAAGGAATTTACAAACACTAGGCTGGTTTTAGAAGTAAATAACAATATAAAGTACATTATAAATTGCAATAATAAATAGTAAATAAAGAAGTAAACCACAAAGCAAAAATAGACAACTGTCTTTCACTTCTGTTTAGCTAATTTAAATATTAGGTACTATAACATTTCATTTTTTTCTTTACAAATTATTAATGTTCTATATTCCAATGTTCTTAATTGTTTTAGGCTGCAGTTCATGGAGCTCGTTTCAAAGGGCAGGATCTAAAACTGGCTTGGAATAAACCAATAACTAATATTTCAGCTGTTGAAACAGAAGAAGTTGAACCTGATGAAGAGGAAGTATGTTTTTTTTCCACTTGTTTTTACCCTTAAATGTTTACGTTTTTATATAAAATGTGATTTTATGGCTGTGATTTTAACATAAAACTTTTATTCCTGAGCCATCTCCAGGCAGGGGATATCAGATAAATGCAGACAACTTTAAATTTTATGTATTAATGAGAACTGTGGATTGTTAATCCAAAAAGAATATATGAAAATCATATATATACTCAGTTTTCATTTACTCTTAGAAAACATTAATTATTCATTAGATTTTTATCCACAGGAAATCTTGTGATATTTTAAGTTTTAGAGTATATATTCTATTCAGTTGCTTTATTAACATTTCAGGTTTCATTTTAATTCATATCATTTTAGTTCATTAGAATGAATGCCTGCTATATGGTAGATACTGTGATAGGCACAAAAATGAATAAGACACGGTCCCTGTTATCAAGGAGCTTATAATATGGAAAAGGGGGTGGTGACAGACACATAAGAAACTAATTATAATAAAAGGCAGACTGATATGGTAAATAAAGATTTGAACAATATGCTGTGGGAACCCAGAGGAAGGAGTGATTGTTTCTTTCCAGAAGAATCTTGAAGGAGGTGGTGGCAGTGGAGCTGAACTCTGAGTGATCAAAAAGCTTTTCATAACCAAGAGCTGGGACTGGGAGTATAGTTGAGAGAGGCATTTTAAATGGCAGAGGTATAGGTGTGGAAGAGTACATTTTTTCTTGGGTAACAGCAGGTAGTCTGATGGCTGAGAGGTGGGAGCATGAAGAACAGTGAAGTGGAGAGCCCTTTGAAACCAAAAACCTAAAGATAAGCAACTCTGTTTTGTTTAATCATGAAGTAAGCTGTAGGAAAAAGTTGAGGAAGTTAAGGAATGAAAGGTAAGGTGGGGAAACTAAATGGTTCCATGTTTTACCTTGGTTAGATTTTCATAATGGCACTTCATTTTGTTTGAAGAGCATTCAAGGCTGTTATACATATCCATAGTCAAATGCAAGAATAAAATGTGTATTTTGAAACTCATATACATGATTTGTCATTTTATATTTTAGATTATACCTTTGTCCTTCCATGAGTTTGAATTGAATGGGGAGAAAAGCAGGAGAGCTCCTGGTATTAGGTATTTTGAAAAGTTTGAAAAGTAGTCTGAGAAGCTTTTATGAAGGGAATGGGGAAAAGAAAAGAATGCTATAAAAGAAAATGTTTGTTACATACAGCAGAAAAGAAATATAAATATTGATAAACTTTATTCAAATTGTTGGTTGATTTAGTGTCAGAGAAGACTTATTGATGTTTTCTTTAAAAAAAAACGTGTGGAGCAATGTTTTGTAGGTATAGAAGATGGCATAATTTGATAAAGAGAGGCAGGAAAAACGGCATGTACAAAGGCATACTTTGATATTTTTTTAGTGTCTATTTGGTGCAAGCGATAGAATAGATAGTATTGAGAAACCATTGAGTGAAGATTGGTTTTCTTTGTTTCTTGAATGTTCTAGCTATAGAAATACCGTTTGTATTCGACTCTGTTGAGAGTAATCAGTGTTTAAAAGTGTCACCTTTTTTCTTTTCTTTTTTTTTTTTTTTTTTTGGGTAAATTCCTAAATGCATTTTAACCTAAAGTTTCAGGAAGAGTCTTTGGTGGATGACTCATTACTTCAAGATGATGATGAAGAAGAAGAGGACAATGAATCTCGCTCTTGGAGAAGATGATTTGACTGATCATTGATCTGCATATGATAGAACTCTACCTGTGTTTCATTAGTATTATCTAATGTACTTTTACATATTTGTAAAAACAATTTTTGGTAAACGTGATGAAGATGAATTTCACAAATAGACAAAAGAGAAGAAAACTACCTTCTGAATCCTGTATTTTGAAAGATTGATGTTTGCGTTTTATTTCAGTAAACAATTGGTAAAGACATCACACTAGAAACATATGCAATGTTTTTATTACATACTTCTACTGAACATTACAGAATTCTTTGGGTTCTTTGTAATTTAATGAATAGGTCTGAAGACTTAATGACCAATACTTGTTATAACTTAGAGGATTTTGTTTTACTCCAAATAAGGAATGAATTTGCATTTAAAATCTTAATGAATGTTTTCAAAAATGAGTAGGTAACATAGTACTCTAACTAAAGTCTCCAAGTTATGTATTCATAATATTACATAGTAGTATGCTTAGGCTTTACTATGTATTAGCCTTTTGTTGGACTTGTGTATGTATTTTACCATATGGGTTTTAATGATAACGGTGTATGACTGCTTTGCATTTGAGTCCTTATGCATTCAGATGTTAAAAATAAAGTGGAATGGTCTCTTGAAAAGAAAAGAAAAGAAAAAAGCAATGACAAAAAAAAAAAAGACAATGTTCCTTGATTTAAAAAAAGAAAAAAAAAAAAGAAAAGAAAAGAAAAAAAAAAGTTAAATAGACCATTCCAGATGGTGATCTACCCTTCCCCCCAATTATCACAAAAGGAGCTATAATCACTAACTTATTCTTAATAATAATAATGGTTACCAGTACCTTTACAATAATGTTCAATCCATTGTTTAAAATTTATACCACTTCAGTTTGGTTTGATCCTATAAACTTTCAACAGATGTCTTAAATTAAAAGCAGGCTGATTAGTTTGGAACCAGACTTCAAGTAGAGCTAACATTTGGTGAATAAGAAAACATCACATTACATTTTGGATGTATGAAAGAAAACTTGACCATTTGAAGATGTATGAATAAAGAAATGTACTATAGATACTACTTTAGGAAAACACTGTTTGGTAAGTGTTCCAGTCTGATATTTTAAGTGTGCATTTCCTATACTTGTATAAAAAATCTTTGACATTTGCAACAATATTGTGATTTTTAAGTGGCTTTCTCTGACAAGTGAACATGATCATTGAAAGTTGATACAGCAGTTTCCAGGAAATAAATGCATTCTTTGTAGAATGGAGGGTGGGAGATTACATATTTATCTTTTACAGTTTATCCTTTTGGTTGCAAGTGTTCTACCCCTCCTGAGAATATAGTGATTATATTAAAAGTCACATTAAAAAAAAATTACTTTCTTCCCATACTGGGGTCCTCACAATCACAGACTGTAATTTCACCACCATAGTCTTTTGCCAATGGAGTAGCTAGTGGATGCTGTTCCTCTTTTTCTTTTCTTCCCACACTTAGGGTTAAAGTTGTATATATATTCTTGATGGTAATAGTATTTCATAGGAATGTTTTGGCTTGCAGTTGATGCACATGTTTATATTTAAAATTTCACTATCAGATTTCTTTTGTCAAAATAGTGACTTTACTTGAAACTTCTTTACTCTACTTAGAGCTGTGATATATTTTGATGTAGACTCTTGTATGTTGACTATGTGCTATTCTGATTCATTAGGTAAGTTTGTTTTCTTTTCTTTTTAGTAGTCGTGAAAGATGCCAAATTGGCAGAGGCTCACGTTTCTTCTCTTTACACCAAACAGGTATTATAAAGAAAGAAAATCTTGCAAAGGCCAGTTAAATCTCCATGCTGATTTTTGGCTTTATAATATGATTAGTAAATTTTAGCATGATGTTTTGCAATTATTGTAAAATTCCCTTATAATGTAACTGAAATCACATACTATTTATTTAAACCCATAAATAGCTAATCACTTTCCCTAATCTTAAATTCTGTAGTAACCTAAAATTAAAATGTTTTACACCATGTTGCTTTGAATGAATCAGAAGACAAGTATGTTTTGATAGGGTCCTGCAGTATGGGGATTAAATATTAGCAACATTCATTAGGTCCATAATTATATTTTTATTATCATTAATATGATTTTAATTATAAATATTACGTAGTATGAAATTGCTATTGGATTTTTTCAAATTAATGAGTATGTTTATAAATACTAGTACTCTACATGTACTTTCATGTGTTCTCATTTAAAACTTAAGATATCCCTTTGAAGTAGTTGTTAATTCCCATTTTACAGATAAGGAAACTTAGGCTAATAGAGATGGAATGACTTGCCCAAAGTGACAGCTAGTAAGTAGAAGGACTAAATTTGAATGCAGGCATTCTGATTTCAGTGCCAACTTTTTTTTAAACCTCTACATTGCTACCTCCTTCCTAACTATTGATTGGGCATGAGATTGTGTTCACAATAAATGTGGTAGTTGTTACACAAAATTAGTAGACTTCTTGGTCATTAGCCAGTTCATACCTTAACCATCCCTTTTAACACAGCACTTTGTTCATATCTCTGTTACAGTACTTATGTTGTAATATAATTTATCTGGTTTATATGTCTGTCTTCCCCACTAGATTACAAGCTCCTCTAGGAAGGGGACCATGTCTTATTCATCTTGTTATCTCTAGTGATTATCATAAAGCCTGGCTCATAGTGGGCATTCAGTTGTTTGTTGGATGAATTAATGGATGAATGCATATTTAAATCTCCAACAATGGAGTGACAGTTACCTCCCTTGTTAATTCTTATCAATTTTCTAAAAATCTCTCTTGAAGGTCTTCTCAGTCATTGGGACCGTCTTAGTAAACAATTGATACTGTTAAGTATTGTACCAGTGGGAGTTACAGATACTGATGGAGGAATATACACGTAGTCTTAGTGGAATTTCCATAACAATTAGTAGGCTATTAAAATTTTGGAGTATTAAATGTTGTCCATTCAGGAGTAAAATCGCCTTTTGGTTTCTATCAGTGTGTAAGAATAGAGATGTCAAGAGCCACTAATCTAGTCCATCCCATTAATTTTTTATATCCGAAGATGAGCTAGTGTAGAGTACTGGACAAGGGTTAAGAGATTTAGCTTTTGGTCCCTAGCTCTGTAACTTGACTCTCTGGCCTTAGACAAGTCTCTTAACTTATCCAGAGTTGTTTCCTTGTCTGTAAAATGAAAGGGGTTGGACTAGATGATCTCTAAGGTCCGTTTCACGTTTTAGTTTCCCTGGTGGTGTATTAGTGTTTGATCTAAAACAATTTAACATATCTATGCCAATTCTCCCTACCTGTTGTTGCTGTTGCTGTTGCTGTTTCTATCATCTTATCAGTGGAAACAACTTAGATTTGGTTATGATAATTCATACAGTGTGTCTTGGTACAGTTTTGTATATAGTGTTCCCAAATGTTTGCCTTTGCTACCCAAATTCCTTTTAACCTAGGAAGTGTAGATTAACTTCTGTATTCACACTTTTTCTTCTTGCTTGTAACTTTTCCTTTCACTTCCAAACTTAAAGTTTAAAACTCTTTCTTATTACAGTATGCTACCTGAAACTTGATACACGCTTTTAAATTTTGCAGTTCTAACAAGTTCTTTGCTGTAGTATAGATCTGGGCTGAGGTGGGAGTGAAAAAGGGATTGAGATGTAGGTAGCTACTTTTTCCAGGAAAAAATTGAAGGAAATTATATATCATTGTTTTAAAAAATTGATTAGGATTACCTCAAGGGATGGTTGAGTTGTCATTTTACATATTTCACTCAATATTTTATGTCTCTACATAAGCAGAGTTGCTTTAACTGTTATTGGATAATTGTAACATTTAAAAATTAATTTTAGTATTTAACCAGTACTCAAGCATTTAATGAAACCATGTTGCATGAATGGGAGAGTATTCCATAGCTCTTGTTTTATTTTGTAATATGATCAAATGTATCAAACAGTAGTTTACTATAAAGATAAGACTTCACTGTTTTAGCTGATTACCTGTAGAAAGTATGGCTGAGCTTAATTGAAGGAAATTTCTTGTTACTAGAACTGTTTTATGGGGACTGTATTTTCAGTCTTACTTGGAATACTAATCACTGGCTCTAAGGGTTACAAAAAGAAGGCAAACAGTTGCTTGTTTGGTATGTTGAAACATCAATGGCTATTGTAGAGTATTATACAAACTTTATCAGTCTATATTTTCTTTCTTTTTTCCCCTTACCTATAGTGTGAACTAATTATAGAAAATCAGTTTTAGTCCTTCCAGAATTTATGTAAATATTTGTAAGATTTTCTTTTTTCTTCCCTTACAAGAAGTCTTTTAGCCTTTTAAAACAAAAATGTCCTGCATAAAGTTCTGGCTTATTAGGTTAGTTCACCTTTTGGTCTTTCGCAGGGCTTTTCTCATTCTTCCGAAACCCTATAATTAAAGCAGAAATTTAATCTAGGAATAAATCGTCAGCATACAGTATTTGTAAGGCAGAAAGAAAATTTCCTTTTCCCAGATCTCAGGAACTACCTTGTTCTTGTTAACTTCTTGAACTGGCTAGTTGCTCTGAGGTATGTATATAGCATACAGGCTTTTAGAGAAGAGTAGATTTTTTCTCTCTGATCATTGTATACCTATCAGATGACAGCAGATTATCTTCCAAAATAGCTATCTAAAAGATCTAAGAAAGGAAGAAACCTTGGTGAACATGACTGACATGCTCAGTAATTTCTAATGAAAACTTGTTCAAAGAAAAATTTCATACTTGTTCAGTAGAAAAATTCCTAATTTGGTTAATAACTTTCTTGCAGTTTATCAGTATTATGTACTCAGTATAATTAAAAGCATTTTTATTTTACTTTTTTGTATCAATTTATTATATTTGCTTCTTCCTCATCCCTCCCTCCCTGTCACTTTACTTCATCCATCCTCTCATCTTCCCAATCATCCAAGTTAGTCTTCCTTTGTATACGAACCACTGTCTCATTTTGATATGTTCCTTTTTATTTACTTTTGTTGTTAATCATTATGCTTAGTATAGTATTTTATGTCATATAGTGTGATTGAAGAATGAAATGGTCATCACATGGAGTTTAAGGAAATGAAGTCCTTGGGAAACTTAAGACAATTGTTCTTGCTTTTATTTTATATCAATATTTTGGAATTTGTTCGTGATTTCTTAAAATTACTACTTTGCCAACCCACACTGATAAAAATTTACTATGTGGTCAGTTATGACATTTCCTAATCAAAAGTTTTAGATCGTAATCATGTTGCAGAGCTGTGATCTTTGCAGCTTAATGTTTCAGTGAAGCATGATGCAGAGAGGTTTTGTTAAATCATTTTAACCCAAGGCTGATCTTTGTGAAATTTGTCTGCAACTTTCATTTTGATTGCTTTCTCAGATTTTATGTAATGTTTAAAAAAATTGGAGGTCAATGTATGGTATGATTCAGTTTTTAGATTTATTTACTGTTTTCACAGTTTTTTTTAATAGTCTTCTCTTTTTCCAGCAGAGAGAGATCATCGTTGCCTGAATTTAGCTTTGTGACTACAACAGCAAGACCTGTTCCTGTCTGGAGACGACTGTTATAATAATATGATACTATCGTTTTATGTTTGCCCTTTATCATTTTGAATAGATGTTTACATGTACCATAATTAGCATTTTATCTTTACAGTTCTTTTAGGGTACATCTGAGTCCAGAAGTAAATCTGACTGTGTGCTTTGTCTGACCTTATTCTTAAATGTTTTCTCCTCTTTATAGCCATTTATTTTTAAACAGTCTAAGAAGGATAAAAAAGAAAATCCCCTTGGTTTTCCTAACATGAGATAAGTTTTCAATCTCAGCCAAATTGAAATTGTGTCTAGGAAGTCTATAAAGCCATGATACTATGTTCATTAGCATGAACAATTTAGAATGATGAAAATGATTAAAAAGTTAAACCTTGGTTTGGCTTTAATTTTCCTGGGTTTTTAGGATACATTTCTGGAGTTAGGATAGTCACTTAAAATAATTTTGAACAATTAGTAAAATACTTTTTTCACATGGTGATAACTTGCCTGTTTCTTCTAAATATACTTATTGAAGTCACTGCCAAGGCCACTTACCCAAATAATTTTTTTTTTTCCAAATAATTAAAAAAAAAATTCTTAACTCTTCAAAATAAACAAGGAGAATAATTTTCTTTCTTTTCAAGTAGTATAAAATGATCTGTGGATTATAAATATTGAGAAATATCTATTAAATATCTGATTTACACAGTTTTTCCTTATTTTCCTCAGTTGCAACCAAGACATCAAAGACAATTTTAAAAGCAAGGGGAAATAGTGTTGTGTGTCTAGCATTGTTAAAACTATAGTTTTCCTGCCTTAAAAGGTGTATGTCCGTATTATTTATTTATAAGCAATATGGCTTGGAATTATTTATAAAGAGTGTGATTAAATTTTATTCTAAATATTCACCCAAAATACCCTCTTTATAATGGGCACCATAAAGTTTTCAGAAAATTAATTTCTTAGTATTCCTTCATAGATTCTCATTAGCATTTGAGAAGTCAGAAGTTACACTTGATAGCAACTCTTATTAGAAAAGTCCAGATTATACTTGATTCTTTTCTCCCTTGTTTTGTTTTGTTTTTTTTTTTTTAGTTCCATTCAGCCATGCTCATATTTTCACCTTTTTGTGCAAAGTTAACTATTCTGCAAGCACTTTTTCTTGAGTATGCATTGCATTTGTCTTCATGAAAAAAAGAATGAACCCGTCAGACATAATGTAAGTTATCTATTTTGATCCATGTTAGTTGGAGACAGCATGGGTAATGTAGGCTTGGTTTAAAGGAAGGTCTTAACATAATTATGACCTTACAGCCTACAGGGCATTTTAAAAATTGGACTTCTCTTTTAGTTCACATTTGCGAACAAACATATAGCTGCTGGGAGTTCACAAATATTTTCCCAGATTAGTTCAGTAGTTTTTTCTTTTTAAGGAGATTCTCTGCCTGTGTAATAGAATAGTTCTAACCTGCTGGGCTAAAAACCCAAAGAACATTCTCTGAAGAGACCATACTTGCTGTTAACAGTTTTGGTTGGTTAATAGATGTGGATCATATCCCACCACTCTCAATTTTATTTTCTCATCTTCCTCCCCTGCCGCCCCTTGCTTTTAAATTAAAAACAAAATAAATTGAACATGCCATTGGGAATCAGAAGTCGAGATGATTTAATTCTCATTGAGATCATTGTACTTTTTGAAAATTGCTGTGAGATCTGGTAGGTCAGGTACATATTTGAGTTCCCATATGTTTATTAATTAAAAATAGGGATTTTCATTATTTCATTTTCCTGAAGAGGATTCTTATGGAGCTATGTGTAGATAACTGTACAGAATCACTTTTGTGTAATTGAGTGAAGCAGTTTACCTCTGCATGATTGCATTATGGAAGCCTTTTATATATCTTTATATTTTTCAATATACTTAGATTTTACACTATTAGCTGCCCTAGTCATGCTATATTTGTTTTTTTTTTAATAGAGTTTATAAATATTTGTGCTCAAAATACAGATCAATTGAATATTTTTGGTCTTGTTTACAAGATAAGTAATACTTTAAAGTGATGCAGCCCCTCAAGTGTCTTAGGAAAAAGTCATTGGTGCTACAAAACCTTTCAATATCATTTTTCAACCTGTTATCTAGACTTTGCTAGGCTTAAATCTATGATTGCTTATAACTTAATCTAATCTAGCAGCATAATTATAAAAGTGGTCTGTGGTGAGTCGGGTAAAGAGCCCAGCCAATTAGAAACATCCCATAATTTAAAGATAAGATGGAGAATGACATTATACTAATTTGTGTCCAGCTTCCCCAAAAGAAAATAGTTTCTTCAGTTTTTCATTAGCTCTTTTGATAAAAGGAGTGGTATTAATATGACTAAAATAAAAAAAATGATACATTCAGCATGGCTCAGTTTTCCCACATTTCAAATGGAAAACTTTTCTAGTCCTAAAATACGGTGTAATCCTGTTCTTTAAATTCCCATCTGTCTTTTACTCAATAGGAGGCAGGGTAATTCTTAAATATTTATAGAACATATGATGAGTTCTAAAGAGATGTATTATTTACATTGTACAAGTTTTGTGTTAATGTGCAGATTGTTTTCTACATCTGCAAGACTTCATTCCAGCACCTTAGTGAATGTTCTTAAGATACAATTTTTAAGTATCAGCAAAGCATTCATAGATGTTTACTTTTGATTCTCAGAATCCTGAACCTGTTTTGAGTATGATGTTACTTCACAACATGTCTGGCACAAGATTTCCTTTAATAGTGGTTTAGTTTAACTCAATTTCTGTGGATTGTTGAACCGAAAAACACCAAAGGAGTTCTTTCTTGTCTGGAGACTGGATTGTTCCAGTTTTTAATACCTGTGCCCATAAGTATCCCATTTCACGAATGTGTGTTGGCATGGGGGAAATATTCCCTGCTCTTTGAGTGGAGCGAAAGTAATTGGTTAAGCTGTAGCAGCTTTTTTTGTTTATTTTTTAAAGTGATAATAAAACTTGAACTGAAAATGGTAAAACTTGAACTAGAAAACTACTCTTGTATGCTTAGAATGTTTATAGTATTATGTGTTTATGTGAGGTTGTCAACATTTTTATTATTTATAGTTGAATTATGTTGTTTTGTTAAATATCCATAATGTTTATTATTTTTATATTTTGAAAAATTTTAAAATAAAATAGTCTTACTAAAAGCAGTTGTTAACTTTTTAAAATTGTCTTGCATTTTGCATCAATTATAGTAATATAGAATAGAAAGGAAAACTTGCAGCCCTCGGGCACTGCACAAGTAGAAACATAAAGTGCTTATACTGTCAACTTCCAAGGCCAATGAAAGTTTTTGGAACTTCCCTCCATAATTTTCAGTTTTCATCTGAACATTTCTTCTCCTGATCTAATTTGATATACTTTTCCAGCATTCAGCATGTTCATTTCATATTTATTTTTATTGAATGATAAATATTGCAGTATTTGTTTTTTGTGTTTGTTTTTCATTGCAGATATCCCTTCCATCATCTATAACGTGGGTTAAATAAGTTTGGTAATAACCTGTCTTCCACTGCTTCTACAAGAAAATACATTATCATCTCAGTATATAAGTTTTGATAAAAATCTAGTTAAAGAGATCTGGTTATGAAATAGTAGAAGTCTCTGGCTTAAAATAGAGGACTTTGGTTAATAAATAATGATACTTGGTAAAATTATTAAAAAGAATTATATATATATAGATATATACCTATATATAGTACAAATTACACACAAAAAAGTAAGCCTTTAAAGTCTTTCACATTTTGAACCATTTTTTAATCTTAAAACGTTATTTGTCCCTAAGATCTCATTTAAATCAGAATTTTCAGGGACATTACCAACCTATTTTTTTAAAAGGTGATTTAAAACTTCGTGGACATCCTGTATTTTTTATTAGAAGTCAGTGTTAGGAAGAAATACTTAGAAGTTATAGCCGTCTGCAAGTTTGGAGTTGGATAGCTTTCAAATTTGTACTAAGTTTAATGCAGTATTTGTTGTTGTTTAGGGTTTTTTGGGGGATAAATAACTGGATAATATGCCAACTTCATATTTTACTTTTTTCTTATCAAGTTGATATTCAGAGTTAACAGAAATTAAAGAATGATGATAAAAAGGAAGATCTCTGGCATTTAACAATTGTCATGTCTGAATGAGGTAAGAATTTACATAAAAACCAAAAGGTAACTCTTGACAAAAATATTGAATACTGAGCTGATTATTAGTCATGACAGCCCTCACATACGTCATATTTATAATATTAAATGGATGAAAACTGCATATACTAAAAATGTAATATAATCCTAACCAACCATTTTTTGGTCAACCTAAAAGGAGTAGGTCTTTTAAATTTTGTTTTGTCAAGGTCTCCAGTGAAAAAGGAGAGAATCCCCAGATTGGGAGTGCTCACAAAAGAATAGAGCCATATAAGGTGCCAAGGATGGGAAGAGGAGGATGGATTATAGATTTAGTCCTGCATTTGTGAAAAGTTCTGACTGAAGCAGCCTGGAAGCAAGTAGTACATTTTTATTTTTATTTTTCTCCTCAACTGATAAGCTTTATGGAGCATCAAAAGACATGAAAATTTCATAGAAAAACATGTATCCAGGGCACATCTATTCAAGGTCCTGCTTGTGTTTCTCATGGGGAACCACTTAAGGAAGGGATGATGATAGCAACCTGAGCGAGTTACATTGCCCCCCCGCCAATAGCTCCCTTTTATCTGCCACAAGAGCACCTCAGCACAACTTATCACATAAAGCCATAAGCCACGCCACTCAGACCTAACATCCAGATTCAGTGTCCCAGGATTTTTACTGTGCTATGTATGTAACCTACCTGTGACTGCGCTTACCCGTTTGGACCTGGGAACGTTCCAAATGTGAACAGTTAGGGCCTTCCTGTGTGCATTTCTAACTATGGCGTACTGCAAACTATAAACAGAGAAAAATCAATTGCATTTCTGTATACTAGCTTTGAACACCTGGAGGCTGAAATTAAAAATACAGTGCCAATTATAATAAGCGAAAAAGTGACATACTTGGGTGTAAATCTAACAAACTGTGTACAGGACTTGTATGCTGAAAACTACAAAATGCTGATAAAAAAAAAGAAAAGGAGACCTAAGTAAATGGAGAGACTCATGGGTCGGAGAACCCAATGTAGTAAATGTGTCACTTCTCCCCAGACTGATACGCAGGTTTGACATAAGTAATTTTCTTTTTGGTAGATACAAGATCATACAAAAATTTATATGGAAAGGCAAAAAGGAACTAGAATAACTAAAATGATTTTTTTAAAAGAAGAATCAAGTGGGTGAAATTATCCAATTTCAAGACTTATAACTATAGTAATCAGGACTGTGTTCTTGATGGGAGGGATAGACATATAGAGATCACAGAAGTAGACCCACATGAGTGTGCCCAACTGATTTTTAACAATGTGCAAAAACAGTTGAATGGAGGAAATAATTGCCTTTTCAACAAACAATCCTGGAACGATTGGTCATCCCTCGGCAAAAACAAAATGAACCCTGACTTAAATCTCACACCTTACTCAACTGAAAATGGATCATGGACTTAAATATAAAACTATAAAACTTTCAGGAAGAAAAAAAAAATCCAGAAAAATCTTTGGAACCTAGGGCTAGGCAAAAAAGTTCTTAAGACTTGATACCAAAAGCTTAATCCATAGAAGTGTGATAGATTGAACTTCATCAAAATTTAAAACTTTTGCTCTGTGAAAGAATCTGTTAAAAGGACAAAGATAAGCTACAAAGTGGAAGAAAATACTTGCAAACCACATTTCTAGTATGTGTCAGGATTGGTATCTAGATTATATCAATAACTAAAAGCAAAACAAAAAAGCAAACAGTCCAATTGGAACATAGGCAAAAGACAGAGACATTTCCTCAAAGATGACATTCAGATGACAAATAAGCTCGTGAAAAGATATTCAACATTCTTTGCCATTAGGGAAATGAAAATTAAAACCACAATGTGACATCACTACATACCTATCGGAATGGCCAAAGTAAAACAGTGACAACACTAAATGCCGTCAAGGATGCAGAGAAACTGGATCACAAATACTCAGTACATTGCTGGTGGGAATTGGATAGCCACTCTGGGAAACAGTGTGGCAGTTTCTTAAATAGCTCAACATGCAACTGTCATATGAACTAGCAGTTATACTCCTGGGCATTTAACTTATTTTCACGCAAATACCTGTACACAAATGCTCATAGAAGCTTTATTCGTAATAGTAAAAAACTGGAAATAATCCACATCATTCAATGGGTGAATGGTTACTGATGCATCCGTTCCATGAAAATACTACTCAGCAGTAAAAAAAAAAAACTAATACATGCCACTCCTGGATGAATCTCCAGAGATTACACTGAATGAAATAAGCCAGCCCCAAAAAGCTACTGTGTGAATTCCATTTATATAATATTCTTGAAATGACACAATTATAGAGATGAGGAAAAGACTAGTAGTTGCCAGGGATTACGGAGGTGGTAGCGGAGAGAGGGAAGCGGATGTGGCTGTGAAAGGGAAACGAGGGATTCTTACGGTGATGCAAACTATCTCGTCCGTCTATCAACGTAAGTATACTGGTTGTGATAATTGTACTATAGTTTTGCAAGATACTACCATTGGATTAGCAGAAATTGGGTAAAGGGTAATGGGATCTCTCTGCATTATTTCTTACAACTGCATGTGAATTTTAATTATCTCAAAATCAAAAGTTTAACTTTAAAAACAGTAACGGCAGAATAACATCTAACTAGTCCCATTTTAGGGTGCAATCTAGGGAAATGTCTGGGATGTGTGCTCCCCATAAAGAATGAGGTTTGGGGAATTCTCTGGTGGTCCAATGGTTAGGACTCCGCACTTCCATTTCAGGGGGCACAGGTCCCCTGGTCGGGGAACTAAGATCCTGCATGCCATGTGGCGCGACCAAAAGAAAAAAAAAAAGGTCTTGAGAACAAGTATTTGAGGTATATAAAAGCAATGAATTGAGTTTGCACACTTGAGAACTTTTGGAATTACTGCAGACATTTCTCTCACTGGTTACACCACAACCAGTGCCAGTAAATGAAGCAGTTCTATATATATGTTGCATGTTAATTCTTCCCATCAGCATTGCTGCCTGAAAGGGACTTCAGACTGAGAAGTGGCACAGCTCACCTACGTATGAAAAGGTGGGTGAGGAGTAAAACAATTGATTCTTATCTCGCTCTTTCTGCCCTTTACATAGTTCAGGAGTGTTGAAATCATCCAAAAGGGGAAGGAAACAGAACAAAAGCAAAATTTTAAATGCTCTGAAGGAACAGAGTTTCATGAAAGTATAAAGCAAATGGATCTGACTTAGGAAAGGTTTCCCATAACAAGTGATCTTTCATTTGAGATGAGAGCTGAGCAGGAGTTTACTATGGGGGAGCATATTCTTGAGGGAGTGAACAGTTTTGTACAAAACTACTATAGAGGGACCAAATGTGCATTTGAAGAATGGGAGAAACCCAGTGTGGCTACAAGGCAGAGATGCACAATTTGAGAATTATTTACTACAGAAATCTTAATCTGTCAGTGAGCATGAAATTCCTAGAGATCAAGTATAGAGTGAGGAACTCTACATTTAATCCAGATAATGTGGACAGATTCTGCAAAGGAAAATTAGAAGGGGCAATGACAGAGGTAGAAGAAAACCCAGGAATGGGAGTTATAGAGGCCAAAATAAAAAATAAAAAAAGCCCACTTTGTTTTATAAGGAAATGATCAACAGTTTTAAATGTTGCAAGGTAAAGTAAGATGAAATGTGAAAATGTCCATTGGATTTTAGGATAAGGAAGTCATTGATAACCCTGGAATGTGTTTTTGTCTGTTTTTTTATTTTGTTTTGCTTATTTGCTTTTTAATAGTGGATATCGGAGACAAAATGGATAGGCTAAGGAGTGAAATGAGGGTAAGGATATGGAGACAGTATAGACAGGTTTTTTGAGAAGATTTTTAAGGATAGAAGAGAGATTAGTAGTTTGCAAGGCAGATGGGATAAAGGGAGGCCAGAGGCCTAATCATGTTTAAATCTGCAGAAAGGCGTCCCAATTAGAAGACAGAGTAGACAATAATGATAGTTTATGGTACCCAAAAGATGGGATGAGAAAAGATCCAAAGCACAATTAGAAGGACTGCCCCTAGGTAGTAATACACAAAAGTCGTCCACTGGAGGACTAACTGGAGACAAGGAGAGAAAGAAAATTTCATTATGATTTTAGGTTTGGTAATGGAATTAAAAGAGTTCCCATCAAATGACTTCAGTTTTCTTTACAAGTAGGAATATTATTTGCTGCATAGCCCTCACCTGTGTAACTGCTGTATATCATCCCCCTTTTACCATCTTTCCCAGTTATACCTGAGAATCTCCTAAATATCTAGTCTTAACTAGTCCCCTCACATTCTTCCTTACCAGATTCATCTGGACTCTTCACGAAGGCCTCTATCACTATGTGGCCTCTGTTAAAACACTGCTTTACTGGTAACCCTCATAGTGTCCTCCCCTACCCAGGACACCAAAGCTGCACTGAGGTGTGAGAAAGTCAATGACCCTTCTCCAACTCTGTCAATCTTTGTTCCTGGGATCCAGTGTATAGCATCTGCTCAGAGCCTGTCTCTCTTGAACACAGCTCTTCTATTTCCTGCCCTAAGCCTCTCATGCCAGTGGGTAAACAAACATCTTGCTATCTCATAATCCTTTTTTGCTCTTTCTACTCTCTTTTTTGATATTTAGGGGAAAAAGTTTCAATAAATATCAATTAATGAAAATAACCAGTTATTTTGTCACTTCCCAGGAGTGACAAATAACTAGTGACCAGTTATTTTGTCACTTCCCAGGAGTGACAAAAGCATGAAGTAGTTAGAATGTAAAGGGTTTTAAGGAAAATAGAAGCTAGGATAGAAGGAGTCTGAAAAGAAACAAGGTTTAGAGCATGGTAAGAACTTTGAACTTCATCTTGTGGTGTTGCCACTGAAAGGTTTGAAAGTTTATAAGAAAGAAGGTGATGGAATGAAAAGAAGACAGGAATGAGGGTAGGATAGTGTTAAATGATCATAATCGCAGTTTTGAAAGATCATTTTTGCAGTGGTAAGGAGGGTGAATTGGAGGCAGGGAGGACATTGAGCATAACAAGGGCAGAGAAACCCCAGGTTTCTGGGCTGAGCAGTAAAGCTGAATGGTTGTGAGGTGGGGCATGTGGGATTGGGAACTGGTTTGTAAAAAAGAAAAGAAGTTGAATTCATTTCTGACATGTTGAGCTTCAGGGCCTGTAGCATATCAAAATCGAAATAACCTGTGGGCAGATGTCTGCCATCTGAAGCCCAGGAGAGAAGTCTGGGATGCAGATATAGGGCTGGGAAACATATATAAGAATGAGATTCCCCAGTGAGGACACATAGCATTCAAAGAGGGAAGACTAAGGATGGTGAACTCCATTATTTGCAAGGACTGGCGGAGGAGGTAACCATGAAGTAGATGAAAAAAGTTGCTAGAAGAAGACCAAACTGAAGTGGTGTCACAAAAGCCAGTGAAGGAGAGAACTTCACAAATGGGAGCTTAATCAAATAAGAGGTCAAGTAAGGTCAAGATGGATTGAAAGTTCATAAGTCTGTACATGGTTTAATGGAAGGAAAAGACATACTGATGTGGAATGAAGAGTAACGGGGATGCTAGGTGGAGACAATGTAGGAAACTCAAAGTGGAAGGCAAAATTCAGTGTGGTAGCTTGCTGGGTAAAGGAAAGGTGGTGGTTGTTTCTTTTTAGAATGGCAGAAACATGAGCTCATTTTATAGACTGAAGGAAAAGAGTCAATGGAAGGAGGAGATTAAGAATGTAAGGGAATTTGTTTATAATTGATAAGACATTTCAGGGTACACCGTGGAAAGGGATGACAGCAGTTGTGAGAACAGTGATGAGAGTATGCTAGAATGTGGTCGCCAAGGCCCAAGTGGCATGTGGCAGAGAGAAATGCATGGAACTAGACAAATTCTGTATTTTAAATCAGTTTTGATAGTGCTTTTGGTCATTACTGAAGCAGGTGTCAGGTGCTAGGGGATGCTGGTTGTCATTTGCAACCAATCCCCACAAATCTAAACAACTGGAATATTGTAATTGTCCATTACAAAATGTAAGTACTTTGCTCATAATAAGCATCCAAAATATTTGTAAGATAAATGGATTAGACTGCTCTGGACTTTTCTGGAAAAGAGAGAAGGGAAATTATTAATAATAAACGTGTAGGAAGGGGTAATGAGGAGAGGGAAAATACCAGGGAAGAAAGATGAAATAACAAAGCCTGACACCAGAATTAAAAAGACCCTGTGTACCAAATGTAAAATAGATAGCTAGTGGGAAGGAGCCGCATAGCACAGGGAGATCAGCTCGGAGCTTTGTGACCACCTAGAGGGGTGGGATAGGGAGGGTGGGAGGGAGGGAGATGCAAGAGGGAAGAGATATGGGAACATATGTATATGTATAACTGATTCACTTTGTTATAAAGCAGAAACTAACACACCATTGTAAAGCAATTATACTTCAAAAAAGATGTTTAAAAAAAAAAAAAAAAGACCCTGTATAAGAAAAACGTGTTTGTCTATGCTTTCCAGGAATAAAAGACAGAAAATTTTGAGTTTTTCTTTTCTTTCTGTTTCTTTTTCTTTTTTTTAACTCTGAACTGTTTGTTTCTTTCAAGCTGTGTCTTGATGCCTGGAGTAATGAAAATCTTCCCAGGGCAAGAGTTGGTAACTTTGGCTCCTGCTACTGCTTCCTAGAAATGAGTAACGTAAGGTAAGTAGAGAGAGGAAGCGCCTGGGTTTAGTAATTGTGTGACCTCCAGCAAATGATTGGAGTAAAGATATCAGTCTCCTCATATGTAAAGTGGAGCTAAAAACAGCACCTTTCTCACCGAACTATTGAGAAAATCTGATGAAACCGCATAAAGTAAGGATTTATTTGGGACATAGCAATGACTCAATGGATTAGTAATTATTTATAAAGCCTTGGGGGTTGGAAAACACCGGCTATGAGCTCCCTGTCTTGGGGAAAGGAAGGCCCAGAGGAAGGTCCATGAGCTCCTTGTCTTGGGGAAAGGAAGGCCCAGAGGAAGGTCTATGAGCTCCTTGTCTTGGGGAAAGGAAGGCCCAGAGGAAGGTCTGTGAGCTCCTTGTCTTGGGGAAAGGAAGGCCCAGAGGAAGGTCTGTGAGCTCCTTGTCTTGGGGAAAGGAAGGCCCAGAGGAAGGTCCGTGAGCTCCTTGTCTTGGGGAAAGGAAGGCCCAGAGGAAGGTCATAATGAAAATGGATGTGGGATAGTTCCATCATCCACTCCCAGTGCCTCATCTGGGAAGGTGAATTGGATTTACCTTCTCATCTGGTCTGGTTTAGTTATAGGGAATCCTGGGAAAAGCCTCGGTATTTCCCCTTCTTTACTCCATCTGCTTCTAAATATTCTGGAGCCCTAAATTAAAGGGGCGTGGAGCCTGTGGAATAGTGACAGCTGAGCTTTTTGTATTGCAAGGAATTAAGGCTGCTTCAGGTACTCCCAATGAGCTCTGTGTCTTGGGGGAAACTGGCTTGAGAGGTATATATGGTGAGGAATTCGGAAATTATTCAAGGTTAAAAGATGTGCACAAATTTCCCTTACCACAGTTTACTTAAATAGCGCCAGTCCCCAAATGCCATGATTCAAAAATCAGTTATCACAGTATATTAGCATGTAGTTGTGTTGCCTTCTTGTCTCCCAGTGATAGACTCATGAAACAGTTTACAAAAATGGGTAATGAAGTGCTAGTTACAGCAGTTTTAAAGTGGCGGAGAGGGTCGTTGCTCTCTCAAGAGTGAAGAATAGAAGGGGACAGTTAACTGTCATGGAAGAGGGGCCGGCTCACAGGGGCTGCTTGGACTTCTGAGGAGTTCACACACGGCTGATTCTGAAAGTGATAAAAGATGCTGGAAGGATACACACAAGAGCTGGAAGTGGGAGCTTCTTTTCTTCCTTTCTTTCCCTGGTAGTCTCCTAACAGTGCCTCCCATTGGCAGTTAGTCTGGGAAATGTAGCTCGCAGACACCCAGCGTTACAAAGCCAAGTATAGAGGGGTTGGATTGCGTCTGAGAGGCAGTAGGTAAATAACAGCATAGCTGCCATCACCATTTCTCCCAGGGATTGTTGGAAAAATAGGATTGCTAATGCCTTGCTTTGACACCCCAGATCTTTGAAGAGGCATGTCCACAGAGCCACTGTCATATATTTGCAGCACTTGTAAGTCATGCATTGAAATAAATGGACACTTGTTGCCCAAATATCAACCAGAGGTCAGTTACAACTACTTTTTCTTGGTCTACAAAAATCAGACACTTTTTCCCAAAGGCAATCATTGTTATTGGTAATGGTTCATTTCATTTCTTATCCTCAAATGGCTAACCTTTGTGTGATTCCATGTCCAAGAACTTTGCTGGCCTTTTATCTATTCTCAGGCTGTGGGTTTGCTTTTTCTTTACACCCTTTCTCATTTGCCTCTCTACTTCTGGTAATGAGGTATCCTGGGTGTTCATTCTTTGAGAGGATTTTTCAGTATGCTACTCAAAGAAAAAGAGGCTAAGGAATCTGAGATTTTAATTCATTTCAACTTTCTTTGTTTCTTTGTTATACCCCTCCTGACCCACTGGGAAGAAACAAATCTATGCCTTTGGAGAATTTTGAGCTTATGCTCTGGAAATGAAAACAGAGGCTTGCACATACTTCTTAGTATATTTCTTGTTTTCTTTTACATACATTCCTTTACACATAAGCATTTGTGTGTGATAAAGATAGATAACCACAGCATTTGAGCGGTTTAAAAATACTGTTAAGACAGTTCTGGGATCCTACCTGATACCTGCTTGTACTGGTGGCAGTGACACCAGGATGGAAGAGAATAATGTGCATATACAGAGAAAGTTAATGAAAATTACTAAATGAACTATAGATGACAAGTCTTGCTTATATTCTAATTTTCATAGCTATTTTTTTCAAATACATCTTTGATATGCTAAGAAGCTATAAGAAGGATACCAAGCAGTTAAACTGATGAGTGCTTCTTTTTCACTGCATCATTTTGTGCTTTATAACTTTTTATGGAAACTTTTAGAGGAACCTCACTTTTTGACTTAAAAAATGGAATGTTTGTCTCAGAGAGCTAGACCTGGCTGCAGTCAGATTTTGAAAAATTATGCCTCTATGGCTTTAAGGGAAGACTGGCTTGATATAACATGCCAAGGAAGTCTTTATGATACATTGGTTTGCTAATAACACCATCGGCTAAGAAGTAGTAAGTGAAGGTTCTAAACTAGTATGTATCATACATAACATGCACATATGCATAAAGTGAACAAAACTAACATGTTCTATGAAGTATTCATTTTTATTAACTGACTACAGCAATAAAACGTGTATTCTAGTGGAAAGAGCCTTTGGTGACCAGGGTTCCATTCCAGTTCAGTCTCTACTACTAATTAACTCTGTGACCTAGGCAGTCATTTAACCTCTCTGGACCTGACTTTGCTTATCTGTGATAAAAGAAAATGAATCAGACCAGGAATGACAAGCAGGATACATCCTGACCACCAACTCCAGGAAGTAGCCTGTTAAGAGCTGAGTTGAAAATTCTAAGGCTGAGTCTGGGCTTAATGAGGAGTGCCATGATCGATTAGTGCTGTCTGCTGTGAGTTCAGGATGTGGAGAGCAGCAATGTGAGTGCCAGATATTAGCTGTCTCCCTAGACTAGCTTACCTCCAAGGCCACTTGTGCTATGCCATATAATTCAAGTTATTCATCATTTAAATTTAATTTACAAACATAAAGCAAACTGGAAAAACAAATCTTGAGGTTCCCTGACCTAAACATGGATTTTGGAAAAACACAATTTTTCCTTTTGGAAGTAGAAATAAAAAAGGAAGTTTCTGCCAGAACTTTTTTGAAAGCATTTTAAAATAATGTAAACTTATCTCCCTTCACGCTTTCATTATCACATGAAATATTAAGTACCAACTTTGAAATTGTCACAGTGTGGGTGTTGAATATTTGCTGAATTCAATTGAATTGGGGGATAGAAAGATGAATAGACACAGCCTTTGCTCTTGTAGAGTTCATGGCCCAGTGGGGAAAGCAGACATCCTAGCAGGTAATTCCAATACAATATGTTAAATGCTATAATGGTTTTGTGAAGCTTAAAAAATGAAATGACTAACTTTGTCTGAAGGAGTTCCTGCAGGTTCCACACAGAAGATGACATCTGAGCTGAGTGTTAAAGGACGAATAAAAATCTGTCTGGTGGAGCAGGGTAGCTTAGGTATTTTGGCACTATTGAAAAAGAATTCCTTCCCACAAATTATTTGTATTTTGGGGGTTTTTTTTGGTTAAGTTAGAGTCTAGAAAATTGAACTGTAATTGTTAGTGGTTATTCTTGTTTAAGAAAATATTGTCAAATGATGTAGGCCTGGAAATGCAATTTGGACTGCCTGGGAGAGGAGGGATGAAGCATTTAGGTGGAACTTTAAATATCTCTGGATGACAACTGCAGGGAACAATTTGGAAGGAGAGATGACAGAACCGTGCTGATCAAAACTGGAGACTCAGAGAGAAGGGTAGAGAGCACACTGGATGAGAAGGGGCTTGGGGGTTGGAGGGGTTCATCAGGGAATTTGTGTAAGGATTTGGAAAGGGATTGTCCTAAACCAAGGGCCTCCCAGGAAAGGACTTAGCATCTCCAGGAATACAGAGATGGAAGCAGTATCTCATGCTGCAGTATGACAGTGAAATAAAGTATTAAGTTATGAGAATGACCATCAAAAGTCAGGCGAACAAGAGAACTCAGTCACCAGAAGAAAGGTTATGTAGAACCCAGCATGGAGGGACATGCTGATTGTGTATTAGTAGGTGAAGCCTTCATTTTTAATACTTGCAAAAAACAATAGAAAAAACTTACTCTGTAGACTGTGATGGTTTCCAGGGTAAAGTGGGGAAATTCTCAGACCAGGTGCCGCCTTAGAGGGAATAGTTCGAGATCTCAGCTCCCTCTCCCTTGGAGCTATTGAAAACTGTTGGGAAAAGTGAGAGTGGACTAGACTGCAAATTTCCCCGAAATAGACTTAAGTGTTGCTCAGAGGGTTTGGTTGCTGATGCTCTGAGTTGTGACTATGTGTCGGCACGCCTGGTAAGTAGAGTTAGCAATTGGATTTGCTTTTTAAGCTGCATGTACGCATTTGGGCAGCAGATGAGCCTTATTCGTGCAATGATTGGCTAATAGTATTATCCAGGCCCTCTCCTGTGCAAGACGAGCTGTGACACTGAACAGTGAGGACTCTGTCCATTTACCCACTGAAAAAGCACATTTATAGATTGAAAGTGCAACAGGTCTTTTGTTGTTTTAAAAGGATAAAATCAGATGTGTTAGATGAATAAAAACGTGGCGCGTGGACTTCCCTGGTGGCGCAGTGGTTAAGAATCCACCTGCCAATGCAGGGGACACGGGTTCAATCCCTGGTCTGGGAAGATCCCACATGCCGCAGAGCAGCTAAGCCCGTGCGCCACAACTACTGAGCCTGCACTCTAGATCCCTCGAGCCACAACTACTGAGCCCACGTGCCACAACTACTGAGCCTGTGCACCTAGAGCTCGTGTTCCGCAACAAGAGAAGCCACTGCAATGAGAAGCCCGCCCACAGCAACGAAGAGTAGCCCCCGCTCGCCGCAACTAGAGAAAGCCCGTGCGCAGCACCGAAGACCCGGTGCAGCCAAAAATAAAAACAAAAAACAAAAAAATGCAGTTCATGTTCTGAACGATATAAAGTGGGTCCTGTGTCTGCAGCATAGAATTGGGATTTGTGGGCAGCTATATCTAACTTTAGTTGCATAGCACACTTTTGGGAAGTCACTCAACAAACTGATCACTTTCCAGTCCATTTAATGAATTCCTTAAGCAGATGGCATCAGAGTTGCAGCCTGGACTGCCACTCTTTCTTTTCACAGCAAGTCATATACGATATTGGCAGGGCTAGCAAATATCAGCATTCAGGTTTCAATTCAGGCACGTTATTTTCTGGCTGAGAATTACATGTGTGGCATGTGTATTTAATTTTAGTCAATTTTTTTTTTGGGTTTTTTTTTTTTTTTTGGTAACCTAAAAGAAAATTTCATAGGACATAGTGAAATTTCCTTACTATATAAAAAGGGCTTTGTTCTGCTTTAGAAAACTGTTAGGCAGGATCTACTAAAGCTATAGAGTCGTATTCAAATATATGTGTACACCCAGTGACCCAGGAATCCTGCTTCTAGGTATTAGACTCCATAGAAATGAAAATATATGTGCACCAAAGCAAATGTACAAGAATGTTCCTGGCAGCAATCCAAGTGGTCACCAATGGTAAGAATATGCTGTGCATACAACAGAATACTATGCAATGAGAAAGTATAAACTACTGTTACACAACAACACAGATAAATGCCACAAACATAATATTGAATAAAGTAGTCAGGCACTCCCACCTCCCCAAAAAAGAAGCCAGACCACAAAAAGTAGACTTTGTAAGATTCAATTTATATGAGTTTCAAAAACAGGCAAAACCGAGCTATGCTGACGAAATTCGGAAGAGTGGTTATATTTGAAGGGGTTAATTACTGAGAAGAGGTATATCGGGGGCTTCTGCGGCATTGTTAATGCTGCATTTTTTTTTTTTATCTGAATGGTGGTTACACAGGTGTGTTTACTTTGCTACATGTCATTGCTATATACACTTATGATTTGTGCACTTTTCTGTATATGTATATTTACTTCTATAAAAAATTTAAACGGGTTTTAGTAACAAGCATTTAAGTTGTAATATTATTCTAGCCTTGTAAAGTTAGGTTTAAAGATTTCTTTCTCATTAGCATAGTAGGCTCGAGTATTTTGCACAGGAATCAGTATTTTTATTTTGATTTTTCGTTAAATACATGTGTATACCAGTTAGTATTTTCTGAATTTTATGACATTTTCTGTAGTAGTTAATCCTGAGGTAAGCAATGATGATTTTAAGAGATAGACTAAGGTAACAAATTATGTCAGAGTTTCTTGCAGAGCAAAAAATGTCTATTAGCTAATAGTATCAGTTGCCTGTAACAAATTATATTTTAACATTTGTGTATTTATTTTCTTGAATATGAGTACTATATAACTCATTTAAACATGGTTTGCCTTTGTTACTATCTTTACTTTCTGCATCTCTTCATAAAGTATTGTTTGGTATCCTCCCTTTTTATGAAAAGAATTTAAGATTACATTGCCCCTATATATGTGTATATATACATATATATATATATATATATAGCCTCTCTCTCTATATATATATATATATATTTATCCATAAAGTACATACGTGTGGGCGTTTTTTTTTTTTAACATCTTTATTGGAGTATAATTGCTTTACAATGGTGTGATAGTTTCTGCTTTGTAACAAAGTGAATCAGCTATACATATACATATATCCCCATATCTCCTCCCTCTTCTGTCTCCTTCCCACCCTCCCTATCCCACCCCCCTAGTGGTCACAAAGCACCGAGCTGATCTCCCTGTGCTATGCGGCTTCTTCCCACTATCTATTTTACATTTGGTAGTGTATATATGTCCATGCCAGTCTCTCACTTTGTCCCAGCTTACTCTTCCCCGTCCCCATGTCCTCAAGGCTGCGTCTTTATTCCTGTCCTGCCCCTAGGTTCTTCAGAACCATTTTTTTTTTTTGATTCCCTATTTACATGTTAGCATACAGTATTTGTTTTTCTCTTTCTGACTTACCTCACTCCGTATGACAGTCTCTAGGTCCATCCACCTCACTACAAATAACTCAATTTTGTTTCTTTTTATGGCTGAGTAATATTCCATTGTATATATGTGCCACATCTTCTTTATCCATTCATCTGATGGACACTTAGGTTGCTTCCATGTCCTGGCTATTGCAAAGAGAGCTGCATTGAACATTGTGGTTCATGTCTCCTTTTGAATTATGGTTTTCTCAGGGTGTATGTCCAGTAGAGGGATTGCTGGGTCATATGGTAGTTCTATTTTTAGTTTTTTAAGGAACCTCCATACTGTTCTCCATAGTGGCTGTATCAATTTACATTCTCACCAACAGTGCAAGAGGGTTCTCTTTTCTCCACCCCCTCTCCAGCATTTATTGTTTGTAGATTTTTTGATGATGGCCATTCTGACCTGTGTGAGGTGATACTTCATTGTAGTTTTAATTTGCATTTCTCTAATGATTAGTGATGCTGAGCTAATAAAGTATTTTATTGTTTGGTATCCTCCCTTTTTATAAAAAGAATTTAAGATTACATTGCCCCTTTATATATATATTTTTATAAATATATATATATATATATATATATTTATCCATAAAGTACATATGTGTGGGCGTTTTCTGTCTTTTTTTTTTTTTTTTTTGGCTGCATTGGGTCTTCGTTGCTGTGCGCGGACTTTCTCTAGTTGTGGCGAGCGGGGGCTACTCTTCATTGTGGTGCGCAGGCTTCTCATTGCGGTGGCTTCTCTTGTTGCGGAGCATGGGCTCTAGGCGCCTAGACTTCAGTAGTTGCAGCATGCGGGCTCAGTAGTTGCAGCGCGTGGGCTCTAGAGCCCAGGCTCAGTAGTTGTGGCACATGGGCTTAGTTGCTCTGCGGCATGTGGGATCTTCCCAGACCAGGGATCAAACCCATGTCCCCTGCATTAGCAGGCAGATTCTTAACCACTGCAGCACCAGGGAGGTCCCCCATTTTCTGTCTTTTTGTCTAAAATCATTGGTGTCTTCCCAGAAAGGGGTGTGTGTGTGTGTGTGTGTGTGTGTGTGTGTGTGTGGTGATAATTAGAGAAATTGTAAAATCAGATATTAAAAGGAACTGAGGGCCATAGTTCATATTCCTGTTTTCAGACAGCAGACCCTACCCTCTAAGAAATTTGGTGTTGTAAAGCATTTTATTAAGAACTTTTAGAGACTACAGAATTATAAAGCCTCAGAGAAACAAACTAGGTAACAAGCTCTAGTGTTTTTTAACCCTTCTGGCTTCATAGAATCATAGACTGTTTGGGCTGGTTGGGACAGAGGTCAAACACCCTACACATTCATGGAAATTGTCCCTCAGAGTCTCCTGGTTGCTGGTGATTGTTCTCCAAGGTCCTGAGCACAAAGGAGATGCCACCCTGAACCTGAACCTCTTTGCAGAGACACACTTGAAGATGAACTGACTATATTAACTACAGAGAGGACCTCTGCCTTGTTGGAGATGGAAGCCTGTTAAGAGAAAAGCTGCGATGTCTCGGATTTCTTTCCATTGTGCTTCGCTTTAAAAATTTTAAACTTTGCTTCAGTCCTAAAGCCTGTGGTACAAGAACAAAGCTTTCCAATCTTATCTATTTTCCAATGTAGGATAAACATGTTGGGTTTAGTTAAATGATGAATGCTGATAATATTCATTTGGTACAATTTATATTCTTCTTTTACCTTTTTATTTTGGACAGTCTAGGCTGGGGCATAAAGCATTATTATATTCCTGGCATCCCCCCTTAGAAGTTTTAAATCAGTTCATGAGGCTTTCAGCGCGCTTCCTGTCGTTCATCCATCAGCATCCAGTCCATTTAATCCCGGCCTCTCAGCCGAGCTGCCCTGGCCCCTGTTGTGAGTGATTGGCCTGCCCCAGCGCTCCCAGCTTCTCCTGTCACATCGCATTTGCATAAAAGAGAACAGATAACCAAATTTGAGCACACAAATGAAAATGCTAAGCGCTAAACCTGTCACAGTTGTTGTTCAACTAATTGTGAAAAATTTGATTTGCTTGCCTTTCACTGTTTGTCATGTGGACCCCCGTCTCAAATGTGTCTTGGCTTCTGCCTCTGTACATGTAGCTTTTAAACTCTTGAGCACAAGCAGCCCACCCTGGGGATTACTTACCTCTCCTACCAGCTTTTAATGTTGGCTCATCTTCTCGACTAAATTAGGCCACCATGGCAAACAAACACATAATTAAAAACCCAGGAAAGACAACTGCAGTTGCACTTCTTAAATTGATTTTTACAATGCTGGTGGATGCCTCTGTGTGTTCTTCCATTTGATAATTTTATTTCTTTATATAACCTTTTGGTAGGAGAAAATTAAGAATGGGCGTTGTAGAAACCTTTATGTTATTTTAAAACCTATGTGTTATTTTGCTCCTTTCTGTTCCTCAAATAACAAAACTTGTATAATGGGTCTTAAAAAGCATATTTCTGTTCCGTAATACTTTACCTGCCATACCAGTATACATTTTTAATCAAGGTTTCAAATGATTCCATTTGAAATTGTATTAGAAACAATGGATAAAATTCCTTTGCTCACAATACTCAATCACATGAACTCTGTTTAAATGGTAGGTAGTATGAGTGTTTTGAAAATTTGTATGTGTACTATGTACAGTCTGGTTCAATATTTGTTATAAAGAGGCTTTAACTATTGTTTTTACAGGCATTAAGTTGGTAATTTCTTGATGCTCATTAAAACAATGCATAATGGTATCTCTATAAAGTCAAAAAACTTGTTTTCCAGGAGTCGCACGAGAAAATGTCTCTTTCATTTATAACAATACCTCTCATTGCTTTACTGCATTAATTTGTTTCTAATATTTTAGGTATGTGATGTTCAAGTAACAAAGAAGATGGCATTAAATAAAGTTGAAACCTTTTAGGGTTGAATACAGCTTAAATTACCTTGAAGAATTGGAGGGTTATATTCTTGAAATTGGGTTAAAATGAAATGTGACATTACAGTGACAGTTTGTGGTTTGCAAAAGTTGGATGTAACATCATTTATTGCAGTATTCCTTTGGGATTTATTTTTAGTAGGTCATATGAAATGGGTTAAAGAAATATTTGAACGGTATAATTTTATACAGTCTTATCCTAAAGAAAAGAAGGTCTTTCTTTTTGCTACAACCCCCTAAAATGCTGAGGGGTTAAACCTAATGTGAAAATTTGAATGCACACTCATCTCTTTACAATGTTTAATCCCATTTTAGTTCAAAGGAGTTAAATTATGGTATGAAATGCTCACCACTTTAACACTTACATGATAAACTTAAAGTTGAACTTTTTTTTTTGACAGAGCTAGAGGAATAATTTCATCCCTATTACATTTTGTTTATACTTCACTATTTTTATGTCATCGTAATTTCTTACCATGTGGGTGAAAGTCTCTATGACCCTGATGTATAAATTTCAACTAGATATGGCTAGTCACATATGAACAATATTGATTATAAGATATTTTAATATCTCTAAACCAAACATCTGGAAAAGACCACAGAAATTAATTTAACACTCTAGGAAGGGTTGAATGAAACTCTTACCAGAGAAATCTCTTATAGCATTTAGCACAGGACCTTTTACAGAGTAGAAACAAAATAAATTAATAAGTCTACACCATTGTCTACTTTCATTCTACTTCCGTGTTGTGCTGATTCCTCTTCAGTAATATTTATCCTTTATCCACATATATTTTCATTTTGCATTAGTTTAATTATGGATCATGTAATTATGGAGGTAGCATTAACACTGTGGTTAGTAATTTGGGTTTTAGAACCAGGCATGGGTTGGAGTCCTGTCTGATGCTCTCAGTAACTGTATGACCTTGGGAGAAACTCCCTGTTATCTCCAGATTTCTCTTTGACATACTGGAGATGATAATAACGCCATCCTCACAGATTAGTTATTAGGTTTAATGCATGTGATGCTTTTAGATCATAATTTGGCACATAGTAAGTGCTCAAAAGTAGTAGCTATTATTGTAGTGCATACAAAATTAATGCTTTACTTTTGCCTTTGACCTATTTTAAATACCTTTTAAAGGTTTCTGGGCAATCATATTTAGCATTTTAATGGTTTTATATAATATTCCATAGTTTACCCAATATTTCCCCAACTAGTGGATGTTCATATTATTACTAATCCTTTTTCTTTTATAAATAAACACTGTTATCTGTATCTCTGTTCATTCAAGCCCCCTACCCTACTACCCCCACCTTTTGTATTATTCCTCTGAGTTAAGTTTCCAAAGTGAGATTCCTGTTTCATATGTCATGAACTCTTTATGAATATTGAACTATATTGCAAAATTGTCATCCAAGAAGTTGAACCACTTTACAATGTCAACCACAATCTCTGCCCTCACTAGTGTTGGTCTTGCTCGCATTTCCTGCTTTGGTGTGTTCATCCCCTCAAAGTCGCATCCTAGCTCAAAACTACTGCATAGTTACCACTTATTCGTTTCACATTAGAATAATTCTTCTTAACCATTGTCTGTCTTTTGGCACCATTAGAATTATTCTTCTGTGGCTTCTTGAATAAAAAGTTTTTATTAGTTAAAATAAACCATTGAATCAATTGCCTACTAAGTCTACCATTTAAATTTTTTTTTTTCTATTAGGAAACTGCACAGCCTAGTTCCAAGAATACAGGCTTCAAGTCAGACAGATCCGGGTTTAAATCCTGATGTTATTATTTACCAAGTTGGGTAACCTCAGGCGAAATCTGTGAACTTCAATTCCTCATTTAGGATAAGAACAACCATACCAAACTTGTTTGGTTATTGTGATTTAAGGAATGTGAAATCTCGGCTGACTTTAGGCACTCAATAAATATTAGTTAATTTACTCTTTGAATTACTACCCTGTTCCTACTCTTGCTCTTTTCTCGGAATATTTCCTGGAAATATTTTTCCTCTCCCATTTCCAAACCATTGCAAATGCTGAGATTCTTTATTCTCTCTGCTGAATTTTGATATATTTTTCTTTGAAATCATCTTTACTCATTTCTCCATATTAGACTCACCTGCTTCAATGACTACTCTTGTTTGGGATTTGAAGAGCATATAGAATTTTTTAATTGAATATTAAGCTTATATTGGGATAAAATACTGAAGGAATCCATGAGTTCATATGAAAATAGAAGCTGTCATTTGGGTGGGGAAAGCAGAAAAGAGGAGAGAAGACTTTTATGAAATCACTTCTCTTCCCCAGTGAGTGAAACCATGTTGGTTCCTGAATGGCTCTAATATATCCTCCTGGTCTTGGAGCTAGCAGAACTTGAGATAAAAGAGACTCAACAGCTCTTTGGCTAATTATGTTTACAAAGTGCTTTCCACTCATCTTGGCCTATTTAAAATTTTAATTGTATAAAAACATTTCCCTGACCTTAGAAAACTTACAAGATGGTTGGAAATATAAACAAAACATATTTTAAAAAATCACAGATAAAGATTAGGAAATAAACACCACCAGCAGCATGACATGCGTAGACCAGGATTTTCAAACTTCAGCAGTATGGGAACTGAAGAGTGTATGTGGTCCCTGAAAGTATTAAAATTTAATCAATAGCAACAACAACACACCATGTTGACGAAACAAAATACATCTGAGTGACATTCTGTGGGATGCTGCTTTCTAACTACTTGCATGCAAATTATATTTACAGAACCAACCATGGTTCAGGAAGAGTTTATGAAGACATTGGTTCTAAGCTTTCAATGACAAGTGCGACTTGAAGATAGGAGGCCATATGCTAGGTAGAAGTGATGGAAGGGGAAAGGCAGAGAAAGAGAAAGTAGATGATCTTTCCTAAGATCAGTGAATGCTTTGATTTTATTTGAGAGGAAATTCATGCCCAAGACAAAAGCTCCAATGGTGAAAAGGAGTTGATGTTTATACTGTGTGCAAGGGCAAACTACAGAAGGGGATGCCTCCCCATGCCCTCCCCCTGGAGATTAACCTAATGAAAGTAATACTTGGTTTAGGATGATTGTGCAGGTGGTGTGCTGAAATTAGGGGACAGAGAAAAGCCTGGAGAAAAGGAGACCAGTTTGAAGATGATTTCAGTGGTCCGGGTACGAGGTACTAAGTATAAAGGTGAAACATGGAAATGGAAGAGCACGTAAAACGAAGGTTTCATAAAAAGAATTAATAGGTCTTGAGACCAGATAAAATTTGGAGCTAAGAAAGATAAAGAGATCAAAGTTCATTGATGTTTCAAACTTGGGCAGAATATTAACTAATGAAACAGAGCTGGCTTTGGGGGGAAGTTCTGAGTGTGATTCTAGATTTATAAAGTAAAATATTTAAGTGATGTAGTATATAGGTAGTTGTGGTGATTGAGATTGGAAGTGCAGGTGTGGAGATCAAATATGAAAGTTACATGGAAGGAGGAAATGAAAAATGATAAACTAGAGTCAGGGGATATAACTTGTTTCAGGACTTTGACAGTGAAAGAAAAGCTAGAGAGAGAGCTTGAGCAAGTAGGAGAACTGTAAGAAAGTTATTATTTTTCAAGAAAAAGGAGGAAAATTGGGAGGGACCAGTAAAGTAGGGACACCTCTTTCTCTGCCCAAAGCAAATCACATGATCATATTGTAAAAAAATTAATAAACAGAAACCTCAATTAAAACAGATTGGGGAAACGAGAGAGAAGTGGAGGGACTCTTACTTCTGTGATGATACTGGAGCCCAAGAGAAGAAGAAGGATTCCTCTTCTTTCCTGGTAACAATTCAGCCAATGAAAAGCCATTGGACTCTTTGTTTACTAGAGCCCTCTCAACTTCCTTTTCCCCTCTATAATAGAATTTCCCTTGTCTTGTCAAGTGGGGACTTGTACACGGCTCACAATGGTTGTAGACCATGAATTGCAATTCTTTGCTGATCATGAATAAATCCATTTTTGCTGGAGAAGTAACTGGCAGTCTGTTTGTTTTAGGTAAACAATATCAATGAAAGTCCAAATCCCACACTGGATTAGATTCAAGAATTAGGTTCCTTTTTTTGCTGCTCTGGGGACAGCAAAGAAAGGGAACTCCCTTTCTTGTAGCAAGAGGTAAGATCAGTGTTCAGAGTGGGAAACTACCATAAATTCCTGAAATTGTGTGTGAATTAAAAATGTTTTAGTAGGATTCTTTTTTCACGGCCTTTGATATCTGCTTTAGAATTTTGTTAAATGTTTTATTGGAGTTGTAAGATAATAATAGCTGTTTATTAAAAGCTTTGAGAAATTATAACTGCCAAGACCCAGCCACTGTAGTGAGTGACTACAGTAAGTGATTATTGTGATCATTCACAGCCACGGCAGGCATTACCACTCCTCTTCAATGTCTGGTTCTCCTTCACCTTTGGGCAGGCAGGTGGGTGGCAGCTTTTCCCCACCCTGCTGTTCTGGAGATAGGTATGCATGCTTTTCCCAGGGCGTGTGAGTGGAAGTACTATGTGTTAGTAATGACTCAACTCTTCAACCTGCTTGTCCCTCCCATTGTGATTGATCACGGACATGCATGTTGATGTGAAGATGCTGTAAGACTCAAGCAGGTGATAATGAAGCCAACATGTGAAGATAAGCTGCCCCAGAGTGCTATCTGTTGTCTGTTGTCTGGGAGAGTGAGAGAGAAGCTTTTGTTGAACTTTTTTTTTTTTAAACCGCAGCTTAATCTAGCTTATTCTGATAAATAAAATGACTGAATTGAAAAATTAAATATAAAAAAGGCAAGTTACAGAATACCTACATGTCTCCCTTCACTTACCTGAAATGTTTATAGTGGTTCCAAGTATAAATCCTTATACTTGGAATGTAAAATTTTATAACAATAACTAGGTATAAACAGGGTAGTAATAACAGCTAACATTTAATAAGCTCTTTCTGTATGCCAAGACCTGTTCTAAACCCATCTAAGCTCTGTACATTCTCTCATTTAACCCTCATGACAATCCTAAGAGGAGACTTTTATTAATACGGCCACATTACAAATAATAAAACTAAGGACAGAGAGGTCTGGGAACTTCTCTGTGGCAAATTCAATGTTCAAACCCACATATCTCTGTTTTTAGGTTCTTTGTGCTTCCAGATGTGTGCGTGAAAGGTGCATAGTAATTGACACTGATGTCTGAATGTCCTGAATCCTGTGTTGTCTGAATATAAAACCCAGCCTTTTCTTCTACTATAATTACATGCATCAGAATTTCAAACTTGAGATCCTTTCTGCTACTAATTAGTAACTAAATCTTTGAACTAAAAGACATGATACAGATTATTTTGAAGAATTTTAACAGTTTGACAAAATGAGAACCCTTGATTAGCCTATGGATGGAAATCAGGCAAAGCCTAGTCAAAATGATTTACATGCAAACCTTGAGAAGTAATTTAACTGATTAGTTGATTCTACACATACATGAAAAACACCACAGATAAGGTGAGAAATCTTTGATTATGCAGATGACTTCATTTATTTAGCACCTCTGATGTGCAATGGACAGTACTAGGTGTGATGAAGATTCAGAGATGGATAAACATAGCTTAGGGAGCTCACAACTAGGGATTATGTGACATCAATAATAACAATAATAACAACACTTAATAACTCTGAGCATTAAAAATGTGCCAATATACCAAAACCCATTGAATTTGCACTTAAAAATATGTGCTAGGCATTTCACATACATTTCTTATTTAATCTTCAAATTAATCTTATTTAATAGTTGTCCACATTATAAAATATCCATGGCTCAGTGAGGTCAGGTAACTTACGTGAGGATACACAGTAGGTGGTAAAGCTGGGATTCACATGGAATTTTCTTGGACATCAAGGCCTATGCCTTTCTTTTCTTTACTAGTATTTCTAAAGGTGTGTTAGATCTATACTGGTGGTAAATCAGAGATTTTAATGTGGTACAAAAATAAGCAGCTTATTTGAAAAGTTAAGGGTTTTACAGTTAATTTTCTACTTACTAAACAATAAGAATATATAGTTTTATTTTAAAGTAAATATTTTTAGGTAGATAAAATTGATTTAAATGAAAAATAGTATATAAGTTTGCAAAAAATTGTGAAGATAGCACTTGAGTGCTTAAATGTTGAAAATATTGCTCTAGGCCACACTGTAGTATGGCTGCAGGAGCGCTGAGGGTCAGGAAAGGCTATGCTGCTGTAACAAACAAGCCCTGAATTCAGGAGTGTAAGAAAAATGGCTTATTTATGGTTCACATTATATACCCAACATGACAGGAAGGGACAGTCAGGAGTGTGGAGGTGTCTCTTTTCCAGGTAGTCACTCAGGAACCTAGGTCCACTAGCTTATGTCACTCAATGGGAGTCTGGAGGATTAAGCAGGGACCATCCATGAAAGGTTAAAGAATTTGGACTTTATCCTGAGGGCAAGAGATTAGTGCTTTTAATGCCTTTTGCTCTATTCACTGCAAGCGCAGGCAGTGTCATGGCTAAGAAGATAATACAATATGTTGCCTGGGGACCCATCACTAAGATTTTTGTGATTCAAACCTAATATATGAAAATCCAGGCTTATACTGCAAATAAATATGGGGATTGCTCAAACTGCAAAAGGATTCTTTGCTTAAATAAAGGATTAATTGCAGGGTGCTCTTTAAGAGTAAATATTCCTTAGATGGGCTATTTGAAATGAATATTTATTTAATTCTGTGTAAACCCAGCTTTTTAGAAGCTCTTCTGTGATGCGGAGTTTTACCTGTTTCACAGTGAAGGTAACAATGTACATATTTAAAATATGTGAATATTGTTTCCATTAACATGAACAGCAGAATAGAGTTGTTGGGTTTTTTTCCCCACGTGAATGCAATGAAAGCAAGTGTAATTTAGATTCTAAGCATTGGAACAAATACAATTTTGAGAGGCAGGAACATTTCTTTAGTGATTATTTGAGCTCCCAAACTCTTGGTTTATGTTTCTATAATAGCCCTTATCAAGTAGAATTACAGGCTTACAGGGCTGTCTTCTTCACTAGCTCTGTCACTGAGGACAGGAGATGTTAGTTAACTTTGTCTTTCCAACACCTGACACAGGTCTGGGCTCTTAGTAGGTGCTCAGTAATATTTGCTGAGTGACTATATAAATACCTTGCATTTTTCAAACCAAATTCTAAAGCAGAAGGCTTTTCCAGTCAGTTTCGCCTCTGCCGACCATGACTTTATTCTTAATTCATCAGTCCTTACCTCTCTTTAGTTTGCTAGAGATAACAGCTAAATCTTTCCTCTAAGTAATCCAAGATAAATAAGAAATACACTTCAAGAGAGCCAATGAATTCTTAAATTGTTGATTCCTGTGACTAAGTGAGAAAAATGAATGTATCTGTGTAGTCAAGAAATAAATTCCAGGCAACCTTAGCATAGTTGTCTAGTTTTGAAACATTAAGGCCAATTTATCAGCCATTACACTCCAGTTATGTACTAATCAAGTTTATGTGTCCCCTCCAAGCTAATTAATAAGAACTCTGATTACAGGAGAACACTAAAACCATCTATTACGCAGTCTTAAAATGCTTGTGACTTTAATTTCCATGAAGAGCATATGCTTATTGTGTTTAAATGTCAGTTTCACAAAAAGCCATACATCACAAGTCGGACAGTCAAGTAACTGGAAAATAATTTGCAAAAACTTGAGTTCTTCCATTATCACCTCCCACTTTGCAATTATTTTTTTCCCTTTTGGGTAAATTTCTATTACATCTCTTTATGTCCTAAAGTGTATGTATTGATGCAGCTTCAGCTTTCAAATTCGTACCACTTGTGCTGTTGAGAGCTCTGATTCCCAGATGATCTCCATTCCCTCTATTCGAGCTTAAGCATCATTTGTTATCCTTGAAATTTATGTGACAAGCCAGAATTGTGGCCACTACGCATTTGCTTCTGAGAGCGCAAAACATACAAAGCGAAGAGGTAGAAAGCAGATGCACTCAGGGCTCAGATTAGCACTTGAGCTCAGTAATAAAGGACCTGCCAGTAATTAAACCACTTCAGAATAATGAAATGATTGTACACAGTATGGAGGGAGGCCCACCATTAGATTGCTCATCATAGCTAAAGGAAAGGAGGACCTGGGCTTCCAGGGAAGAGGTATTGACCTCCAGATGCTTTCTTTTGACACCTCCAAAACATGACATTGTTCAGAGGTATTAAATCAGTGCATCTTTGTTTAGATGAAATATAATGCTGGGCTGTTAATATATTGATACTTTCTCTATGTTTTAGAGCATCTAGGTCTAGAGACCAAATTTTTTGGAGTTCTTTGTTAATCAGAGAGGCACTATGTAAACTAGAACAAATTTCCTGTGGGTGGGGACCAGCCATTGTGTACAAGCAGGCAGAGTGAGTCTTCCTCCTGTTATTGTAGTTTCCATTCAGAAAGCAACACTTAAAGCTATTTAGATGGAGGGGAGTGAATAGGGATGAAGAGGCCAATTAACCAATTTTTCTTGGCCTTTCCTCACACATAGACACATTCTGTACAACACCCCAGTTTTGATGTATTATTTTAATTAATCCCAGTCTTTTGAATCCTGCAGAAAGAAGGTTAGCAAATATAACAATGCTCGGGAGTTTCTTTATCGTAAAAGACACATAATTTCAAGCATTTAATAAGGTAGATTTATTCTGGGTAGTTTAGCTTGCACATTCACTCAAACAGCCCTCCCCAAAGACAACATTAAAAATGTGATTAGTTAGCTGCCATCAATAACACAAAATAGGAAAATGCTCTCTGAAGGGACAGCTTTGTGGAAGGCACTGCACAGTGTGTAGTAAAAATATATGGCCTAATAAGTTTACATTTGCAGGCTCATTTGTTAAAACTCTTGAATTTCTAATTTGTGTCGGAAAGATAAATGGATGGAGCCAGAGTAAAGTGTGAGATTAATACTGATGGATGGGGATTCAGTTTTTTGCTAGCCTCTTAGTTCCACACAACCCAGTAGGCAGTTTATAGGAAAACCAAATGTAAATAAAAAGGACATAATTTACTCCGGTTGAGACCAATTACCAGTTATTTTGTTCCTTTCAACCTTACAGTTAAGGAAATTTCTATGTAATTTAATTATTATACTTCAGTAATCAGAAGGGCTACAATTTATAATTTGATGTTTCTAAGATTGGCCTCCAGAAGCTCTATTATGTGAGGAGCAATTAGGGATTGCCCGATTCGTTGTTTTTCATAAAATATTTCCCCAGATTGTCCCTAAAATTTTTTTTCTGGACACAACATGGGAAGAAGACATGGGTTCTGAGGAAAGGCAGAAGAATGGTAGGCTTTTTCACAGCCAAGGGTTTAGGAAAAACCAAATGTGATTTCTGTAGCTGAAATAAATTTAATGCCTCTTTTTGTTGTCTTAAACCACTCCCCTTCCTCTCCCACTCAAGGCCTTAAGCAGCCCCCGGCATGGAGTTTCCTAATGCCTCAGGAACTTCCTCCCTCTGTGTCACTGTTGGCCATCAGATCAGTAATGGCAACAGTGGTCAATGGCAGAGAGGGAGGGAAATCAATACCCCAAACACTTAGTTTGATAAAAATCACTCTAAAATCCTGAAATGGGTGCTCAACACATTTGTAAACTCTAGCTCCTTTGACTGAAGCTAGACGTATTTCTAATTAGGAGACATGTTCTACATCCTGTGCCAACATTTCATAGGATCTACTTGGAGGGGTGGGAATCAGCAAGTTAAATTCCCCTCCCCTCCTCTTCCCTTCATCCCCCTACTCGGTCTCTGTCCCCCTCCACCCTCCTCTCTATCAGGGCATCGTCACACACCTGAAAGCGGTCTCCAGGAGGGACTCTCCAATTGTCCCTGAGTTCCTCACTGATTCCACTTGCCTCAGCAAGTCCCAAGAGGGAGTGTAGCACAGATAAAAGAGCTTTGGCCAAGGGAACAGAACAATCTGAGAGGTGGCTCTGGTTCCACTACCTAAAAGCTGTGTGATGGGCAAGTCCCTTACCTTCTCAGAGTCTCATTTTCCTCATCTCTAGAATGGGAACAGTATTTATCATAAAGGCTATGTACGTTATATGCATGGAATAAACATATAGTAGTGCTTTAAACAGTAGTTTAACTCCCTATCTTTAATTAGGCTGAAAAATAACCTTTAAAATGTTAAAAATTGTAAAGGGGAATTTAAAAAAAAATCAATGTAGAATTAATTGTGTGGCCATGTCTGGAGGTGGTGATGTTCCCCAGAGAGCACCTCCGTCCACAGGATGCCGAGGGCACTGCCAACAGGTGCTGGCTGGCTCAGGGGGGCTGCATGGGGGATTCTGATGTGGGGTGGGAGCTGGGCTTCTGCTCCCTCTGCTTCTCTACAACATGAGAAGCCCAAGCTGTAAGTGTGATGTGCACTGGCCTCGGGCCAGTGGCCTCCAGGCCTGGACTGACCTCTCCTGAGCCCCAGTGGCAATTTTTAGCCTTGAGTTCTCTGGCGAGGTTTCTGAATAAACTACATCTGTCCATCTGGCGCTGTATGGTTCAGCTCTTCAAAGAACCATCTCCAGCCGGCATTCAGCTAAGGCTAATTTTAGTGCTGATGGTTTTGGTGTGCTCTAGTTAGATCTGCCCCGGGAACGTTGCCTTGTCCGGAGGTCCGCTGCTCCTCTAATCTGCTGAGAAATGAGCAGGAGGTGCTCACAAGTCCGGCAGTTAGCATTTGTTGAGCACTTACTATGTTTTTTAAAAGGGATCTCTTTTCACAGGAATGCAAGAAAATGACTTTCGTCTGTGTTTAGTATGTGACCTAGGGTCAAATGTTTGCATCTGAGGTGGAGTGTGAAGGAATGGAGGCATTGTCATGACACATAACCACAAATTGGATTGGTAAAAGGGCAAAAAATCCAAATGCACTGAAATTTTCTATTGGGAAACATCAGTCCTAGAGAAGGAAGCAGTATGTAGTCTGAAGATGAGAGGCTCCTGAAAGTTTTCTTTGGTGAAAGTTATTTGTAGAAGACTGAAGCTGTGGATTACTTTAGGAAATTCTAGGAATAGATTTAGCATGCACTTAAGGCTCCCTTGCTTAGGGCTAAGCGGAATTAGAGGGAGTATAAAGCACACAGAAGAGAAGCATCCTCTCCGTTTATGGGCCCTTGATCTTAGGCCACGACAGAAATTTGTGTTGGTGAGTGAATCCTCCTATCAACTCTAAAATGGAGAGAAGAGCCTTTTCAGAGTTTTCTTAGGTGAATTTGTGGTAAAACATGAAGAAGCAGATTAATCTTGAAACTTCTAGAACTATATTCTCTTACTTAAAAATTCTGAGTGGTTCCCTATTGCCTACAAGATAAAAATCCAAGCTCCTTAGCTCCACATAGCAGACTCTGTCATTTTTTTAATATATAAATTTATTTATTTATTTCTGGCTGCATTGGGTCTTTGTTGCTGCACGCAGGCTTTCTCTAGTTGCGGCGAGCGGGGGCTACTCTTCGTTGCGGTGCGCAGGCTTCTCATTGCGGTGGCTTCTCTTGTGGAGCACGGGCTCTAGGCACGCGGGCTTCAGTAGTTGTGGCGTGCGGGCTCAGTAGTTGTGGTTTGCGGGCTCTAGAGCGCAGGCTCAGTAGTTGTTGCCCACGGGCTTAGTTGCTCCGTGGCATGTGGGATCTTCCTGGACCAGGGCTCGAACCCGTGTCCCCTGCATTGGCAGGCGGATTCTTAACCACTGCACCACCAGGGAAGTCCAGACCCTTTGTCATTTATTCCTACAACTTTGCAGCCTCATCTCTTTCATTTTCTACCAATGCATTTTGGCCTCCGTTACACGAAACCCATTTATGGGTTCCTGAGAACCCTGTTCAGATGCTATTCCCCAGACTGGAATGTTGCCCTTGGCCTCTGCTGGCGCCCCTGCCTGCCCTGACCTTCAGGGCTGCCCTCAAATGCAGTCTCCACTGGAGCCCGAGTGAGCACCTTCCTCCCCTCTGCTCCTCCCTCACGCTTAGTCTCTTCTAGTCCTCAGCTATTACCCAGAAGTTGTCTGAATTGTTCGGCACATAAACGATGAACCCTTTAAAAAGAGGAACCTGTGCCATTGTCCTCACACATAGTGTAAGGACAAAGGCACAAGGAGTCTGAAGGAGAGCCATTGTTCCCAATTAGTGCCTTGTGTTTTGTGACTTGGGGCAAGACAAGACAGATTGAGGAGGGTGGTTGCCAGGAGAGATCGGTCACTTGTGTGTCATGGTTAAACACATTTACAGACACTTTTTAAAGTGTGTGTGTTTGGGGTAGGTTGGGGAGGTGGAGGGTTGGCTAAGCCACAAAGCAAAGGCGAATTTAAGTGTTTGGGTTGACTAATTGGCACAGAGGTCTGAGATAATGTTTCCCATCATTGCTCTAAAAGATTTATATGTTTTCAAGGGACTTTCAGACTCATTAATTAGCATGTCTGCGGCCTTTTGCTCTCTAATGTGATAAAAAGAAATACAGCTCTTCAGGTGACAGCTCTCTGTCTGTTATAGGTAGGAAGAGACTGTATAATGTTAGTTTGAATACAGCACACCCAAAACGAATGTCCTTTATCTAGAGGCCACACACTTTCAAATCTGAAGTTCCATTTGATCAGACCACGAGGAGCTCAAGTTCCTACGTCAGTAATCAATAACTCGAATCCCCCCAAATCCAGCAACCTGTCAGTTCCATGTTTAATCAGAATTTTAGGAAGGATTAGTTCTGCAATGAATTCTTGTGAATTTGCTTTCAATCTTCTCTACGTTGATGACATCCTTGCATATGTATATCCATATTTGCCTCTCAGTGGGAATGCATATTTGACATTTCAAAGACTACAAAATATGATCTGGAAAATAAACACTGCTGTAGTAATTTTGATGGTTGATCATCTGTTTAATGTAATGTCAGTTAACTTTGAGACTGAAAATTAGGCTGGCTTGATTTGTTATCAATTTTCAGTGCTGTTTTCATCCTGAACAAAAAACAAAACAAAACCTCCATAAGATCTAGGGAGGATGAAGAGTAAAGATGGATTTTAATCTTTATGGGAAGAACTGTCACGTATTTTCCAGTATCTAAATGTAGGTTACTTAGATTAATTCTAAGACACAAAAGGCATTTTATGCTTTCAGATTTAGGGAAATGATGTTCCAGACAATGGACCTATTGTTTCATTCTCTATTTTTATTTCATGGTATTGGTGAGCTTCCCTGCATGGAGAAAAACAAGGCCTTTCTTTTAGGTTGTACTAATTCATAAAAATAACCTTCTATGGAATTCTGTAAATAAGGGTTTGGTGAGTTTTGTGTTTTTGTTAAAATGTTTAGTCTTTTTTTTTTTTTTTTTTAACTGAATGGTTTAATGTCATACAGACCTAGTTTTAGAATTGAAGTTGTTATTCTATTTTAGATCCTGATCATGTGGAAAACTTACTTGGAACATAGAAACTTTTATGACTACCAAACTCCATTTTCTGAAAACAAAGATATGAATTTAAGAATCCCAGATGTGACAGATGATAGCATTAATCGAGATAGAAAGATTCCTAGACTGGAGTAGGAGAATGAAGCGCTTCAGGAGTGAGGATGGGGGTAGGGCAAGAAGAAGAAGGATTTGCTAGATGATCAGATATATTTGATCACTTTAAAAATTGTATTGAGACGATGTTGGTAGGATTGGGAAGAATTAATGAAAATAACACAGAAAAATTAGCAAGAGAAAAAACTAACAATCATTAATAACAGGAAAATAACTTTTATTGGAAAAGAAATTTAATCGTAATACACTATTTTGCTCAGCAATAAAAATTACATTGTCAGAATAATGTAAACAATAAAGTTTTTAATAAAAATTATGGCATAACTATATTGAAGATAGGTGATATAACTATATTGATGGGGGGAGAGGAGAGTGAAGAGAACTATATCCTCATCTACCACGGTAGCAGGTCAAGAGATGGTTCTAATAGTGTTAATCAATTTAAAGTTGATTAAATCAATTTAAGAAAATATAATAGCAATATGAGCATATTATCCAGAAATACAGAGGTAAGGACCATAAGGAACAACACAAAGGCTTGAAGGTAGTTGTCTCTGGGGAACAGGACAGAGGGGTAGATGGCTGTGGTTTTCATCAAAAACTTTGATATTTCAAATTATGTGTATTATTTTGATAAAAACGGAAATTAATTTTTTGAAATTAATTTTCTATTCCAACTATTCCACTCTCGTCTTCTTTCCTTTCCTAAAATTCTAAATACCCATAAACACATACCTTTATATTGAACCACACAGGGCAGGAAGGCAATAATCATACTGGTTATTCAGTAGCATACACCACAGGATTGTTGAACTGGATTGGGGATTATCTGCCCTTCTTAGATTTATGTTACATATGAGACTCTTAAATTCATCTTTATTTTCAAAAGATGGAGTTTGGTAGACACAAAAGTTTCTATGTGCCAAATAAGTTTTCCACATGGTCAGCATCTGAAATAGAATAACAACTTCAATTCTAAAACTAGGTCTGTATGACATTAAAGCATTTGGTTTTAAAAAATGAACATTTTAACAAAAGCAATAATGTCATATAAGCACAGAATTCACCAAACACCTATTTGTAGAGTAGAAACTTCATTATCAGAGATCTAGTGACCAAAGGGTTGAGGGTTTGCTGAAGGGCTGGGATCTTTCTGTTTTCAATCTGATATTTCACCTCAACCTGTCCTTGGTGACTGTAGCCTCTGATTCAATTTACCCAGATCTCAAATGCTTTGATAAACTGTCTTGAGGGGTTGGGGAGGAATGTTAATTTGGTGCCATATAGTAGAGATGGGTTATTTGGGCATTTCATCCATTGCACCTTTTTTCAACCCCATGTCTAACCTCCACTTGATATGTACTTGATATCGCCAATTATTGAGACTTTCTGGGGCTCTGTGGCTGGAAACTGCTTGCTTCTTGTTGGAAGATATGCAGGTTACAACTCCTATAAGTCAGATAGAACACCTTCAAAAGCGTTTCATTTTCTGTTCTCTTTCTCCCTATGGGTTTATGATTTTCTTTTTTTTTTCTCTGTTGTTTTTGTGATTTTTCTGAGAGAGTAAAAACATGATATGTATGTTTAAACTGACATGTTTTTAAAGAGAAGTCCAAACGTTTAACTTATTTAAATTATTAGTATTCCCACTTGTACTCAGTAAGATAATTTATAGGTATCTTATCATCACAACAATCTTAAAAAGGAGATATGACATCTTTACTTTGTTTTTGTTTGTTTGTTTTGTTTTGTTTTTTGGCCACGCAGGATCTTAGTTCCCCGACCAGGATTTGAACCTGCTCTCTCAGCAGTGAAAGCATGGAGTCCTAACCACTGGACCGCCAGGGAATGCCCAGACATCTTTACTTTGTAAATGAGGAATCCGAGGTTCAGAAGAAATAAGTGATAGATCCAACATCATATGATAGGTAAGTTGCTCAGATTGTGTTTGAACCTTATCATTTTCTGTGGTGCCATAGTACCTCTTCTTCTTGTGAAAGACATGTTGTCTTCATTTTAGCACATCAATAGGGCCCAACATTGCTCTGATGTTTTTACTGCTTTGCTTGTAAGAAGCAGAGTTAAGCTCTATTCCTAGACACACAGCCTCCCGATGGCGCTGACTATTTAGGACATCCCCCTTTTCTTTTTCTGTTCTTCAGGCAGGCTCCCTGTGCCTTACTCACCCTCTCTCCTGGGCTCTCTCTTTGGTGCATCACAGTCTATGTGTCACTCCCAGTCTTGATCACCTCTGTACCCAGATGTCACTCCATTTTCTGGCTCCCACTCTCCCAGATGATTGTTTTATACTCACCCTGCTCTCCTCCAACTTGAACGCTCTCTTTTCCCCACTCATGCTCCACTGATGACCTTGTTTCTTTTATCACTGAGAAAATGGAAGCTACCAGAAAAGAACTTCCACATCCTTCTACCAAATCTACTGACCTGTACCCATACCATGTACACTATTTTCTCTCTTGTTGCACTGGATGAACTGTCCCTGATCCTAATTTAGGTGAACTCCACCTCGGGACACAGGATCCCAGCCCTTTCTGCCTACCTGAAGACTCTTGTATCATCATTTTTTCCTTCTCTCTTGGAGGACTTCATAAACATACGTCGTGGAATGGTATTCTTCATTAAAGAAAAAAAAATTCCTGCCTTGACTGCTGAGCCCTCATCTACCTACCCTTCTACCTCTCTCCCCCCTTTTACAGAAAAGTTGCTTGAGCGGTATCTGTTTGCTTTCTTCACTTTCCTTCTCACATGATTTCTTGAATCATCTCACATCAGGCTTTTGCACTTAGCCCTCCACTGAAACTTACTTTTATCAGGAACATTGAGGGCTGCCCCACTGCCTAGTCCACTGGGCGAGTCCCAGTGTTCATTTACTCAGTCTCTCAGCAGAATTTCACTCTGCTGGTTTCTTCCTTCTTCTAGAAACACTGCACCCTTCTGGATTTTCTTCTGTCATAAGGCTATCTATCCATTATAGACTCCTTTTCCAGATCATTCTCCTCTTCTTGACCTCTTCATACTGGAATGCTCCAGAGCTCAGTCCCTGGACTTCTTTTCCTCTTTGAATTTTTATTTCTTAGATGATACAGCCATTTCTGAGGCTTTAATACATCTCTGTACTGATGATGCCAATATTTGTTCTCCACTGAACCTCAAACTTGCATATTCAACTACCTGCTCAACTTTTTCACTCAACTGCTTAACAGGCTTCTGAAATTTAATGTGCCCAGGAGAACTCTTGATCTTTCCCTTTCACACCCATTCTTCCCCCAGCGTCCCTGATTTCTGTAAATGGTTCCTCTTATGGCCAATATTTCTCCATCTCCAAACCTTGAAATCATCCTTGGCACCTTTTCCTCACACTCCACATCCAATCGATTCGCAAATCCTGTTGCCTCTTCCTTTAAAATGGATTCCACATATGACCACTTTTATTTTATTTTATTTTATTTTCACCATGCTGTGCGGCTTGTGGGATCTCAGTTCCCCGACCAGAGATTGAACCCGGGCCGTGGCAGTGAAAGCACGGAATCCTAACCGCTAGGCCACAGGGAACTCCCATATGACTCCTTTTTCATCTCTTTCATCACTAGCACTCTAATTCACATTGTTCTTTTCTCTTGCCTTGTCTAAGACAATACCTTCTAACTAGTACCCCTGCTTCCATAGTCACCTTACTGTAGTTTATTCTTTACACAGTAGACAAAATGATACTTTAAGAATGTAAATGAGATAATGCTGTACTTTGCTTAAAAGCGTCATGTTGCTCTGTTCTATTTTCTTCATATCACTCACCACCTCCCCACAATGGGACATTATGTCACTATTTGCTAATTTGATTGTATTCTTTACCTCCAGAATGTAAGCTCCATGAGGCCAGGAATATTGCTGGTCTTGTTTACCTCTACCATTCAGACTGCTGAAATAAAAATACCATAGACTGGGTGGCTTAAACAACAGAAATTTATTTCTCACTGTTCTGGAAGCTGGGAAGTCCAAGATCAAGGTGCAGGCAGATTTGGTGTCTGGTGAAGGCTTGCTTTCCAGTTTATAGTCAGCTGTCTTCTCTCTGTGCCCTCACATAGTGGAAGGGGTGGGGGAACTCTGTAGGGTCTCTTTTTTTTTTAATTAATTTATTTTTATTTTTATTTATTTTTTGCTGCCTTGGGTCTTTGTTGCTGCACGCGGGCTTTCTCTAGTTGCAGCGAGCGGGGGCTACTCTTCGTTGCGGTGTGCAGGCTTCTTATTGTGGTGGCTTCTCGTTGTGGAGCATGGGCTCTAGGAATGTGGGCTTCAGTAGATGTGGCACGCGGGCTCAGTAGTTGTGGCATGTGGGCTCAGTAGTTGTGGCTTGCGGGCTCTAGAGCGCAGGCTCAGTCGTTGTGGCTCACGGGCTTAGTTGCTCCGCGGCATGTGGGATCTTCCCGTACAAGGGCTCAAACCCGTGTCCTCTGCATTGACAGGCAGATTCTTAACCACTGCACCACCAGGGAAGCCCCTGTAGGGTCTCTCTTTTTTTTTTTAAAGATTTTATTGATTGATTGATTGATTGATTGCTATGTTGGGTCTCCGTTTCTGTGCTAGGGCTTTCTCTAGTTGCGGCAAGCGGGGGCCAGTCTTCATCGCGGTGCGTGGGCCTCTCACTGTCGCGGCCTCTCTTGTTGCGGAACACAGGCTCCAGACGTGCAGGCTCAGTAGTTGTGGCTCACGGGCCTAGTTGCTCCGCGGCATGTGGGATCCTCCCAGACCAGGGCTCGAACCCGTGTCCCCTGCATTAGCAGGCAGACTCTCAACCACTGCGCCACCAGGGAAGCCCGGGTCTCTTTTATAAGGACACTAATCCCATTCATGAGGGCTCCACCCCCATGACCTAATCACCAGCTCCATGTCCTAATACCACCACACTAGGGATTAGGATTTTGGAGGGACACAAACATTCAGTTGGTAGCAGCCTCCATATCACTAGTGTTTAGAAGAGGGCCTGGTACTTAGTAGGTGCTAGGAAATGTTTAACGAGTGGACGAATGAATGAGTGATCTTGAAAGCACTCCTGGGATCCTGTAATTGTTTTTTCAAGTACCATTGCTTACTTCATCCTCCTGCCTTATCCTAAATAACCACTCTCCCATGGATCTCTTAAATATATAAAAATTTAGTGTTATGCAGTTTGTTCTATTGCCCTATTCAATTTATTTAAATATAGTTTAGAATGTTGGATAATGGAATAAAGTGTATAATAAATAGATGATTAAGTTACTTAAATATGGCTATTGTAGATTTTTCTATAAAACTAAAACAGTCTTTCTTTATGAACAGAACTCTGTCATGGCGTTTTTAGTGGGGAATAAATTTGAGTTAAATTATTTCATCTTATAGAAAGTTTACTTTGAACATGAGCTGTGGTGAAGATGTAGGTACCTTTCTGTGCCTTGCACTGTGTGTGCATGTGCATGTGTGTATGTGTGCACGTTGTTTTAGAAGCTGGGGCAGTTACACAGTGGAAGGTACAGGCTTTGCCTGATCCACGTAGCATGTGTTTAATCTAAATTTTCTAATAAAGAAAAATGCTTCACTGCCTAATGTCCTTCATTTAAAACAGAGAACATGGTTATTGTTAGAATATTATCAGAGACAAACGCAAAATATCATTCATGACCCAGTTGAATTAGGCGCAAAGTTTGTTTGCTACTCTTATGTGACACTTTTTCTCTTTTTCTTGGAAGTGTTTGTGCAATGAGTTTTTTCCATATATTTGTAGCAAAACGACGAGTCCTCCACAGACAGGAGTCTATCAGTTTAACTTAAGAGCATACGGCAATTTACATACAAACTGCTTTATGTTTGGAATAATAAAAATGTCAGTACAAACAGGAAATGTTAAACATGGTGATATTTTTATACCATGTAAATTTATTGTCCCATTTAAAACTAAAGTTATAAAGGAATGTGATTGATACTGCACAGTTTAGTTGCCAAAGAGGCTAGGCAACACTGCTGGAATCGTACCTTCTCTTTCAGGCTGAGTGCTGTTTTATTGGTAAATCTTTTGACTGCCGCAGTGCTCTCTTTCATCTTGTAATCCCGTATTAAGCCTACCCAGAAAGCATGAAGAATGTTCTGGATGTACTGACTTGTGTGTAAACAAGTTTCCTTTGCTGTCTTCCTCATAGGAATGGGAGTGAAATATCGGCCAGTTTCACCATTCTAGTTGCTTCCCTCTGTGGAGTTTTTTGTGGTTTGGTGCGTCTGAGGTCCTGAAAGAGAGCTGGTTTTCAGATCACTTTCCCAGGTTATACAAGGGTACAAGGTCCTTAGTGAGTGAAAACTGAAGACACTTACACTGGCCTCTTCAAATGGAATAAAATAGACTAGGCAAGGAAGGAAACATGGAAAGGAGACAAGTCTGAACAAAGGACGTGCCAGACAGTAGATCTTGTATGATTTACTCAAGGCTCGTGTTTTTATTCCCTCTAAATGTTGAAGGAGGTGAAGGATATGTGTGAACACCTAGGAGTATATATAAAAACAAATGTGTGCTTAAAATTTTGTATCTAAACCATCTGAAATAACTCTAGTCTGCCAGCTGGATTCCCTTGAAAAAAGAATTGGTGGAGAGAAATTCTTTAAAGTAGTTATAAGCTCTTTGGGGATCAGAGAATGAATTTTGACTTGTGTTTAGGGACTACCTTAATATGAGTAGTACAAAGATCTAGATAACGTATCCCAGCCATAAAAAAAAAAGATAAAACCAGGAAAATGGAAATTTTGCATCAACTCAAAACTTGGACAGGGATCAACAGGGAGTGGTTCTGCTGAGCTTTTCAAGCACACAGGTGTCTGCTGCTCTTTCTTGATGAAATGCTGGCATAGGAGGTAAATTGTGGGCATTTTATGTCTTTGGAGCAGACAGATAGGTGTCTAGTCCTACGGGCACTAATTATAAGTAATGCTCTCTGGGAGTGGCTCCGTACTTAGGTCTTGGCAATTACTCACACATATGCCATCCCTCATGGCCCCAACTGTGGGGATTTGAGTCTGCACCTCACTGCTGGGAGAGTCTTCAGGAGGCATTCAAGTAGTGAATTCCTTCCAGCAGCCCTTACTCTTGTTTACAGCCTTTCTGCCAAAGTAAGGCAGAAGAGGTAATAAGAGGGACAGGCCATCCCAAACCAAAAGTCCTTCCTGGTTATGATATTTCCTAAAACCTTCTTTAAGGAAGCATTCAGAACTGATCTGAGCATCTCTTGCCTCAATAGTATAGAGTCAAAACAGCTAGTTTTCATCTCCCCAATTATTATACAAGGTAGTGTTGTTGTTGTTATTGTTGCCATTTGAAAGAGGAGAAAAGAAAACTGAGGCTGAGAGATATTGAGTAATTTATCCATGTTGCATAGTACAGTGTGGAGCCAGGAATTTACTTGTTCCCAAATGGAAGCATTAATGTCAACATTATGCTCAATAAATATTTGTTAAATAAATTGATAAGTGGGATAATTGCAAGTCCACTGGTGGTAGCATATAAGTAATATTTTGCTTTTGCTCAGTATTAAGAGGCATCTTCAGAAATTATGGAAATCACTTATTACCCCAAGCATATTGCTGATAATAAATCACACTCCTTCATAATAAACTAGCACTTTAAAATTAGGAAGGCACTTTATAAATAGAGAAAGTATATTTATATTACATGTTTAGTTCTTATAAGAATCTTGTGAGGTAAGTAAACATTATTGTATCTATATTATAAAACTATGGAGGCTCATGACTTGCCTACATCTGTCCAATGCCAATGGTTTTCTTGAACTATAAGAAGTCAGGATCTTTTTTTTTTTTTTAATTTAATTGGTTTAGGGTGGCACCCTTTCATGATTTTTTTAAAAATTATGTATTTATTTATTTATTTATTTTTGGCTGTGTTGGGTCTTCGTTTCTGTGCGAGGGCTTTCTCTAGTTGCGGCAAGTGGGGGCCCCTCTTCGTCGCGGTGCGCGGGCCTCTCACTACCGCGGCCTCTCTTGTTGCGGAGCACAGGCTCCAGACGCGCAGGCTCAGTAGTTGTGGCTCACGGGCCTAGTTGCTCCGCGGCCTGTGGGATCTTCCCAGACCAGGGCTCGAACCCGTGTCCCCTGCATTAGCAGGCAGATTCTCAACCACTGCGCCACCAGGGATGCCCCAGGTCAGGATCTTTTAATTTAAACCTCCTCCTCTCCTCTTTTTCCTCCCTCTTTTCCACTGTTACAGGCAACTGGTCGCTTAATTCCACATTAGGGATATAGTTGAGAGGCTGTATAAAATGCATTTCATGATTGTTCTTCAACACAGCACAACACAACACAACACAATAGAAAAGAATTTATCCATTGGTGCCTCTTCCTTATTCTTCCTAAAATGTCCAGATTATGTCTGCCTGTGTGGCATCCCCAGAAGCTACAGGGCAGGAAGTGAGCAGCATATACCATGGGGCTGAGGCAAGATGCTGTCGGTTTGCTTCTGTATGAAGCTGGTTGGAGCCCACAGTGAAATGGTTATTGCAGCAGTAGCTGAAATAAAAGACAGGTAGGGCAAGAGACTCAGAAGTTAAATATCAGATAGGTTCAATACAGACAAAGCAACAAATAAGCAAACAAAAGTAAATTAAATATCCAAAAAGGTCCATTAAAAATGGAACAAATAGAAATAAAAAAGATGGTAACAAGAAGTCCAACTATATTAATAATACAATAAAGAAAAACAGATTAAACATATTAGTTAAAGATAGGGATGATCAGATTAGGTTAAAATATACTAGTTTACATCTAAAGTATGAAGGAATAGAATGGTTTAAAGGATAGAAGGACAGTATACCAAGCAAATATTAACCGAAACAGGAGTGGTATGTTATATTATCAGACAAAAGAGGCTTTAAGACGAAAAGCATTATTAGGAATGTAGAGAGTTACTAAATAATGATAAAATACTGAAATTACTGGGAAGACATAGCAACTCTAAACTTGTATGCCTCTAATAAAATATCTTAAACATATAATACAAAAATTGAAAGAACCAGAGGAAGATAAGTCTGCCAGTAATGGTGAAAATTTTATTACACCTGTTTCATTGTCATATCCAAGATAAAAATAGTTAATAAAGATATAGAAATTTGCACAACACAATAAACAAGTTTGATTTAATAGAACTCTGCATCAGACTCTTAAGGAATCCAAATTCTTCTTAAGCACACATAGAACATTTACAAAAAATGATTATGAACTGGATTAAAAAGTGAGTCTCAACAAATTTCAAAAAAATCAGTATTGTATACACTGACCTATAACCTACATCTCCCAGATCCTCAAAAGTTCTGAAGCTTTCTGGTAAATGCTTGAGCAGCAATAGCTGTGTGGGTTAACTCCACGTGGAGAGATTAGTAAGTGCACAAATGGGTCTACAACCTTGGGTTGTTGTGTTGGGAAAGGGGATGAATAGGCTTTGCTGCAAGCTGAATTATGAGGTGACAAACTACTTCCAATGATGCCTTGATAGAAATACATACACTTGTTTTGCAGAAAATGCAAAGAAACCAACAGCTAGGCAAGAGCTGCAAAGAATTTAGTTAATCAGCAGCTTCTAGTAAGGGTAGTTATGGGAAATCTAGCTGAACCAAGGTGAAGAGATGTTTAGTTTATTAGAGAGGAATGAAAAATTTTTAGGTGCTGAACTATGTCAGAGAAGGTCAGATTATATGAGTTAATGTGAAACTAACCAACTCTGCAATGGCTGTTTCATGCTGTGTCTACAATTTAAGGCCATTTCTTCCAGGTGGTATATGCTACATGTACAGCCACATACAATTTTAATTTTCTGGATAATATCCTCATTTTGGTTCTTTTCCTACCTTTTCTTGTTGCCCAATCTGTATAGTTGATGGCAGCCCTTTAATTCCTACTCCTTTACATTTGGGTTATTAATCTAGGTGATATGAAATTGGATGGACACGTGTATATATTGCAAACCTCCTTTGATTTTTCTTCCTTTAAGGATGGTTGATAATTCTTGAGGCAGGGAATATATTAAGTGCTAGTTGGGCACTAAACTTTACTACTGACATTACCTATTAAGTATCTCTAAAGGAAATAATGAAATAGCAGCTTTTTAGAGCCCATTTGTGACTCATAAAGTATGGGTTAAAATCTCCCATTTTATTATACTTTTACTTCTGTAATTATTACTGTAAATGATGGAACAGTGCAGGGCAATCAAGAAATCAACTCTCTCAACTCCTACACTCGAAGACAATCTATGAAAGTCTAAAGAACAGCCTGATGAATTAAAAAATAAATAGATCAAACGACAAGGCAACAGAAACAAAAACCAAACTCCCAATAAAGTAATCGAAATAATGCTAAAATCATAGATCTGCAGAACCCCTGAGCCCATACAAACCTGCTTATTCCCCGCTTCAACACTCAAGGACGACCCCAGGAGATTTGCTCAATGTCTCCACACCTTAATTTGCTCATTCAGTAAATGGGACATAAGAATTGTACATAATGAATTTTGTATTTTGGGGGGGAGTTAAGTGAGCTGATATATGTAAATACATTAGCACCAGTTCTGACATATAGCAAACGGTCAATAAATGTTAGTTAATATTAATTAATATTATTATTATAATGCTAATTGTCTTCTTATACATGGCCCATTAGATTGTATTGTGGTATGTCTGATGTGATGTTTCTGAAGCTATTTTACCAGTAGCCTGTCTATTTTTTCCCACCTTGATATGTGCTTGAAGTAGTAATCACAATTGACTTATACTCAAAGCCTATTCTCACTCACTTTTGTTGGGAGAGGATGGGAAGACTGTAAATCTAGCTGTTAGTTTTTACAAATGCTATGTGAATGCCCTTTATTTACAAAGCATTACTCTTTTGGTTGTAGGAATAAGCCATGGTCCCTGGTTTCAAGAATGGTATGGTGTAATATAGTACCCAGACACAGATACAAACACTGTCATGCAATAGAGAGAAACAGAAAGGGGTTGCATGGGCTAAGGGAAGTGTTGTGCATGGGCTAAGATTCAGATTTAAATTAAACCAATATTTAACCAATAAGCTCCTGGATTTCAGGCATTTTTCTCAGAATTAACTGTCGTTTGGTATTGAACCAATCACCCATGGCTCTAAACTGGGACATTAGTTATTGTGATATGCAGTAATCACTTTAAAATCCCATTGCAATAGTGTTATTTAAGGTAGTACTGTCTGTGTTTGAAGCCAGGAGAAAAGAAAAAATGCTCCTTTTTTATCACCCTCCATTGCCCGGATTCAACAGACTCACGGTCTAGTGGAAAAAGACAACAGTGTATTAACAGATATATTACTATGTCATGTGATAAATTCTATAATTGAGGAATGAAGCAGTGATGTATGTATGCTTTTCCTTGAATTAGTTCTAGTCTATCTCCGGGAAAAATGAAGTTTGTGAAACATGTGTTTATGCCCCTCAGTGCCCTGGGTGTTTCTGTAATCCTTGATTTTCTATTCTACACATTGCAGGCTCCTACCCTAAATACCATGCCCATGTCACAGGTTCTCTTTTTACTTGTCATCTAATTCACCCCAAAGAAGTACTGACATTTCTCCGCTTTCAGGGTTAGAATTTCAATAGGGACATCTTGAAGAAACAACTACTTATGTGCAAAACGAGGAGTGAGTGTTTACGATAGAGACCTTTGGCTGGCATGCTTGTCTGAGGGCTCTATCTGCCCACCATAAAGAGTCTGTGTCAGATGGTGAAAAAGAATGGACCTTGGATGTGACAGACCTGAGCTGTAACTCTTGCTCCAGCGTATACTGGCGGTCTTGGGCAAGTTATTCAGCCTCCTGGAGTCTGTTTCCTTATTATTAAAACAGGATAAGAATCTCTATTTCAGAGAGCCACTGTACAAATCAAAAGAGGTCAACCTATATAAAATGCCTAATGCAGTGTTTTGTATGTTACAAACAATAGAGAAATTATAATGGGGAGAGACAGACAATAGATGAAACTAAAAGTTAAAATATGCTCTTTCCTGCTTTCTTTTTCTCACACCCCCCACTGAAATCTGTCCATTTTGTATCTCCTTTACCCTGAAGCTCTTCGATTTACCGTGAAGTTCCATGGGATTCCTGGAGTTCCATGGTGACGTTCTCAAGTGCAGAGCACTGACCTGGGAGCCAGAATATGTGAGTTCCAACCTGCTTCTTTTCATCATGAGCTGAGTGACTTTCACAAGGTGCTCCAAACTTCTGTGATTATGTTTTACTGTCTTGATATTCTCTAAGAGTCTTCTCCTGCAGATATTGCCTATTAGAGGTAATTACCCACAGAAATCTCATTTAATTCTCACAGTGACCCTTGAAATAGATATTCTCTGTTTCTGGAGGCAATATTCTCAACTGTTGGGTCTAACCCAATTTTGGATTCTAAATGTAAGGTTTTCAGTCCAGTTTGTTTATGTCTGAGATCTATTTATATATTCATTTAACAGGTATTTATTGAACTCAGGCTCTGGGTGAGCAGGGAGGTGGGCCTTTTGGAGCCCCTCAAAATCATGCTCATCAAGCTGTTCCCTGGGACTTCCCAGGAAGAGTCATTCTTGGCAGCCAGACTGTGAAGACCCAACAAAGTGTCCATGGGTAGGACTTAGAAAGAGCTGGGAATGGACTCTGAAACAAGAGAACATTGTGAGAGAAAACCAAAAGCAATAAGTTCGTTGATCCTTAAAGAGTTTTCCTTAGAGTTGGCTGGAACTTCAGTCATGGGAGCCCTGGCTGAAAATGGTATTTCTAAAAGAGATTAAGGTATCTATTCTGAAGATTTGAAGGCATTTTAAAATGAGTACAATCTTTTGAGACTGCAAAACTTTCTTGTTGGGTTGGAGGAAAAAGGTCCACATGAGCTCTCATGCCTTATAAGGTATCTAACCAGTTACAGTATCATTGCAATGCTGTTCTAGGCCACTTCTAAACTCTCCTTTTTAAACCCCAATAGGTGAAACTTCTCCTTTCACCTCTCATATCCATGTGACCAAATGAAAAATCCCTACTTACTGTTATTAACCTGATTCTCAGTGAAAGGAAGCAGGCCCAGTTGCTATGGAAAGGAAGCAAACTGTAGGAAGATGTGAAAGCTCTTCTTTGCCTTTGTTAACATGGCTAACTCTAGGTAGAGGGGAAGTGGCTTTATTTTTATACTAACATAATTAGCAATATTTCAGGTTGAGCTGTGTTTTTGTGTTTGGTTGTGTTTTAATATGCATAATCAACTTGATCATTAAGAACCATAGGAGTTGCTGAATGTTTCATTTTCACATCTGTCAGCATAGGTAGATTTAATAATTGAATGGTCAGACTCAGTTGCGAAGATAATCTGTGAACTCTTAATTAAAGTATTGAAAATAAAAGTAGAGTTCAGTGGCAGATTTGTTTTTAGTTGGGAGGGTGGGTCCAGCTTGTAAATGCAATCACGTTACTCTGCCACTCTACCTTTTGCATAGGTACAAGAGTATAAGGTCTGCTACATTACTACTGTGCTAATAATGTCACTGACAATTAAAACACCAGAAACACCAAAGCAAAAGTAAATTCCTCAAAGTAAAGAACAATAAAACATTTAAAAATTAATATTTTATCTAACCAGCTTTTTGCCACAACTGAGTGACATTATTTTTACAGCTTTATTGAGGTATAATTGACATGCAATTAACTGCACATATTTAAAATGTAGACTTTGATGAGTTTTGACATATGTATACACCCATGAAACAATCACCACAGTCAAGATACAGTCAAGATAAATAAATGTATCTACAGCCCTAGAAGTTTCTTTGTGCCTTTTTGTAATCTCTCCCTTGCTCCCTTCTCCAACCTCCTTCCAATCCCTGGGAAACTACTGATCTGCTTTGCATCACTGTAGTTTTGTTTGCATGTTATGGAATATTATATAAATGGAATAATATGATGTGTACTCCTTTTTGTTTGGCTTATTTCAGCATAATTATTTTGGGTTCGTCTATGTTGTTGTATGTAGCAATAGCTTATTCTTTCTTATTTCTGAGAAAATTCATTGCTTCTTATTGCTGAGTAGTAATCTATTGTATAGATATACCACAACTTATTTATCCATTCATCAGTTGATGGACGTTTGGGTTGTTTCTAGTTTTGGCTAATAGGATAAAACTGCTATGAACATTTCTATGCCAGTTTTTGTGTAGACATAGGCTTTCATTTCTCTTAGAAATGCCTAAGAACAGAATTGCTGAGTTGTATGATGGGTGTATGTTTAACTTTTAAAACTGTCAAACTGTTTTCCAAATTGATTGTACAATTTTATATTCCCTCCAAGAGTATATGAAAGTTCCAGTAGCTGCCCGTCCTCACCAACACTTGGTATGGAGAGCCTTTTAGCCATTCTAATGGCAATGCGGTGAGATCTCATTGTGGTTTTCATGTGCACTTCACTAATGACTAATATTGGACATCTTTTGATGTGCTTATTTGTCATCTGTATATCTCCTTTGATTATATACTTGTTCACATTTTTTACCCATTTATGAAAGTGAGTTGTCTTCTGATTGAATTGTAAGAATTCTTTATATAATGTAGATGCACTTTTTTTCATATACATGCTTTGCAAATGTTTACTCCCAGTCTGAGGTTTGCCCTTTATTTTTTGTAATAGTGTCTTTTGAAGAACAACATTTTAATTTTGATAACATCCAACTTATTATTTTATCTTATAGTTTGTGATTTTTCTGTGTGTCCTATATAAGAACTGTTTCCTAAACCTAGGATCACTAAGAATTTTTCTATGTTTTCTTCAAGAATTTTTGTAATTTTAACCATTACATTTAGGTCTATGATTCATTTTGAATTAAATTTTGTACTACAAATCATTGCTTAGCAAAATTTTTAAAAGACTTAAGTAAATGGAAAGTTACCCGGATCAGAAGACTCAATACTGTTAAGCTGTCAGTTCTCCCCAGATTGATCCCAATAAGGATCCCAGCAGCCTTTTTTAAATAAAAATCAACAAGCTGATTTAAAAATTTATATGGAAAGGACCTAAAGTAGCCAAAACAAGTTTAAAAAGAACAAATTTGGATGACCTACACTACCTTATATCAAGACTTACTGTAAAGCTATAGTAATAAAGAAAATGTGGAATTGGTATATAGATAAGCAAACACATTAATGGAACAGAATAGAGAACACAGAAATTAAACCCACACACATATGGTCAGTTGGTGTTCAACAAGTGTGCCAAGGCAATTGGGGAAAAAGATAATGTTTTCAACAAATAGTGCTGGAACAATTGGATATTTGTATGCAATGAAATGAACCTTGACATTGTAGACATTTTAATGAATCATTATCAAGAACCTAATAAAATATCATGGTTTGAATAGATTTTCCAGATACTAAATAAATGATTAGAAATAAATGGTTCAATTTAAAAAGTTTAAAAATTCGAATTGGGCTTCCCTGGTGGCACAGTGGTTAAGAATCCACCTGCCACTGCAGGGGACACGGGTTCGAGCCCTGGTCCGTGAAGATCCCTCATGCCGCGGAGCAACTAAGCCCGTGCGCCACAACTACAGAGCCTGTGCTCTAGAGCCCGCGAGCCACAACTACTGAGCCCGCGTGCCACAACTACTGAATCCCGCGCGCCTAGAGCCCATGGTCTGCAACAAGAGAAGCCACTGAAATGAGAAGCCTACGCACCACAACAAAGAGTAGCCCCTGCTCTCCGCAACTAGAGAAAGTCCCGCACGCAGCAATGAAGACCCAACACAGCCAGAAATAAAATAAATAAATTTATTTAAAAATTTATAAATTTTTTTTCACCAGACAACTGTGGAAAATTCATACAAATGATCATATAAATTGTAATCAATAGTGACAAATACAGTTCATCAGTCTCTGGTTTGCCTTCTATAAAAATATGAAAAAATATTCAATACAATGCCATATATAGAAAATGAAAACAGCCAAATAGAGTCACGTTCTCTATCATTCTGTTTACACAGGCAAACGAATTTATCAATACATCTTTTAAAAGATTGGATAGAGGGCAAGGTTAGGTTGCTTTGAAAACAGCTTGCTAGATCAGTAAAACAAAATTTTTTGTATCACTATATTTACCTCTTTTGTGTCCAGTTGGGGCCTGTAGTAGCAAATACAAAATTGAGAAATGAAGGTAAAAGATTTACCAGTTGAAAAAAAATTTATTTATTTGTGACCAGTTCTCTCAATACTATTTATATTGAACTCTCCATTCTCTGGCTGTTATCACTGTTTCACAAAAAAAGTAATAAAAAACTTGTTTACCTTCTGTATCTTTTTTCCATTTAAACCACATGCAGATTTGTTAGAGCCCTCGCTGCTTTCCATGCCAGTAGATGGCATGCTTATTCTTGTTTTTATTTTAATAGGCTTAGATTCATGATAAATGTAATGCTCTGAGCTGGACTTACATTTGGTTTTGGTTCCTACAGTCCATGTTTGGGATGAACAATTTCTGATGCACATGAAAAGGAGAGGAACACACTCCAGAGAAGGATAAAATTGTGGTACTTGGAAAACTGGGATGTATCCAAAAACTTGTAGCTTTTCTTTCTTTCTTTCTTCCTTCCTTCCTTCCTTTCTTTCTCTCTTTCTCTTTCTCTCCCTCTCTCTCTCCCTCTCTCTCCCTCCCTCCCTCCCTCCCTCTCTCTCTCTCTCTCTTTCTTTCTTTCTTTATTTCTTTTCTTTCAACAGATATTTATTTCTCAAGTTCTGAAGGCTGGAAGTCCCAGATCAAAGTGCCGGCTGATTCGGTTCCTGGTGAGAGCTCTCCTTCTGGCTTGAAGACGGCTGCCTTCTCACTGTGTCCTGTGGCTTTCAGTGAAGTTCTCTGGACATCTCCCAACATCTGTCTGGAAAGGATCCGGCAGGTCATCAGGGAGAAAACTCACACTGTGGATGAACTCCAAGTTTTGCTGGCTTCTCCATCGTGTTCTCCTGCGACAGGAATGAAGTGAGTCCATGAAGAAGCGGGAGAGGAAGAGAGCGTCAGGGGCCTGGAGGTGGAGGCAGGTGCCACAGGCTCTGGATGGAGAAGGGTGGCAAAGAAGCCGAGGGATGCTGCTTTATTTTTTACTTTGCTAAGTAGTGTCTGGTCTAGTGATGGTAGGAATTTTTGGTGAGGGGTAGACTGAAACTTGGCCATTCAAACTATCTGCATCTCTGCAGGGCAGCAGTTTCTTGTAGGTTAACGCCACCCCTTCTGGGTGATAACTCAGGCTTTCTGGCTGTCTCTGCTCCTTGTTCCCCTATGTGGAGCAGCTTCTGGATATTGGGCAACATTGACCTTGTGGCAAGGGGATTAGGTCTTGGGTCTGCATGCTGGCTGTTTTGGATGTTCTCTGTTCACCTGGTGGCTTGGTCCTGATGACTCTGCTGCTGTGATGTATTCCCTTGGCACAGTCAGGGTCCTTCCCCCAGCTCTGCAGGTGCTGCACTCTGCTGATCTCAGCCACAGCTTCCATCTGGCCGGGCTTCAACCATCCGCACCACAGCCTCTGCTTCAGGGTCACTGTGTCCTTGGTAGGGTGACCTGTGGCTCACCTTCTCACTTGCTGCTCTGGGCTGTGAAGTGGCTCCCTCACTGAGAGTACAGACTGTGAATGTCTGTATCCCTTCCACAACCTCCAAATGGAGCCACCGGAATCTCAGGGCCACCATTTCTGGCTTGCTGTCTCTATGTGCCCCACTGTCATTTCTATTCTTCTGTGATTACCATGTTCTGGGTAAGGGCATAGTGCAAAGTGTCATCTCTCCAGGATTCCAAAGGGGAAATAGGTCCAGAGGCACCTGCCTTTAGCTTAACTTTCCATCTCCCTAGGATTCCAAAGGGGAAATAGGTCCAGAGGCACCTGCCTTTAGCTTAACTTTCCATCTCCCTGGGATGGCTACATATTTACTGTGTCTTCAGGGGCCAGTCATACTTCTCCTCCCACTTTCTCCCTTCAAATTTTTGTCCCCAGAAAGCAGACAAAATTTTACCTGTTCCCAGAAAGTACAGTTCTTCCCATTCATATTTGTTGAAAACTCTCCTTAATACTTTTTTACCACACAGATTATCTTTGCCTTAGATTGGTGTTCTCAACACTGTCATACACAATGCTCCCCTTTTATATAACAAATATTTGTAATATCTTGACTATAAGTATTAAAACAATGACCTAAATTTATTATAAGAAACAAAGGAAAATAATTTGTTCTAAAAAGATGTTTGCCCCTGTATGTAGAATCACCATGAATCTCATAGCCATGAATGCAGACTAATACAGCTGTCCTATTGTGGACTCAAATATCATGAGTGGCAAAAATTTTCGAAACTGTGAAAACTCTTGATAAAATCTAATCATAACAAACTATAATTTTTCCTTCATTTACTTTGCAGTTACCATCCTAGAAAGTCAGTTCATATTAAAACTGGCCAAATAATTCTACATGTATGCTATATATATCTATATGTAAAGCAAAATTAGATCATTATAGATATAGCTTCATTCATGCAATGTTGTGCAAAATTTTGTGGGAACTGGAACAATTCTTCCTTGTGCAGAACTATCTTGTGCATTGTAAGATACAGTACCCCTGCTTCCTGCTAACTAAATGCCAGTAGTGCCCCAATCATTGTGACAACTAGCCTTTTCCCCAATTTCCAAATCCTCCCCTAGGGGACAGCAGCATTCCCATTGAAAACCATTGCATTAGGTAGTACCTTCCCATAAAATGTTTATGATCTCTACAGGTCACAAATTTAGCAATACTCTGCAAAATGGGCCTTTTGTTCATATTCTCTCAGATAGCATAGATGCTGTGGAATTTCTTGGTATGTGTCCCCATTATTGATAGATCTGAGGACTCCCAAGTTGCCCAGACATTCTTTGAAAACAATAGCACCATACTACACTGTCCTCTATTCCTGTCTTTTGCCCATTTATCTATTGAACTATTTTCTCATCATTTTGAATTAACTCTTAATACCTCTCTGATATGATTAGGAAAACCAACATCCAGAAACTCCAAGTGATTCACAAGGAGTCTCAGAGGAGGAAACTAGGTAGATCAGGACCAGAGCTCTAATCTTCTGTCCAGAACGTTCCTGCATAAGATTATTGCCTCATAAATTAATCCATTGGCTTTTTATTTGGAAATCAGTGTTTAAATAATTATTATTTTTATTATTGTTGATGTAAATCAGTTCAGGCAGGCCTGATTGTGCCTAGGGGAGGTGACACATTGAATTTCTAAACCTGCAGACCTATAAAGTGGGGACCCCACTAAAGCTACAGGCACCTTGTGAGGCCCAGCCTAAGGAAGCCTTTCAAGTATACCCATGGTTCTCCTTCAGTCCCAAGGAGTCATGACTCTCCTTGGTTTCTTTTTTTTTTTTTTAATCTATTTATTTATTTATTTTTGGCTGTGTTGGGTCTTCGTTGCTGTGCGCAGGCTTTCTCTAGTTGTGGTAAGCAGGGGCTACTCTTCGTTGTGGTGCGTGGGCTTCTCATTGTCGTGGCTTCTCTTGTTGCGGAGCACGGGCTCTAGGCGCGCAGGCTTCAGTAATTGTGGCACGTGGGCTCAGTAGTTGTGGCTTGCAGGCTCTAGAGCGCAGGCTCAGTAGTTGTGACGCATGGGCTTAGCTGCTCTGTGGCATGTGGGATCTTCCCGGGCCAGGGCTCGAACCCGTGTCTCCTGCATTGGCAGGCGGATTCTTAACCACTGCGCCACCAGGGAAACCCTCTCCTTGGTTTCTTATTCCATGTTTATCCATTCTTGTAGTCAGTCTTTGTTTATTGTATCGTCTATATATCTATATACATAAAAGATTTATTTATTGTTTATTTTTATTTATTTTTGGCTGCATTGCATCTTAGTTGTGGCATGTGGGATCTTTGTTGAGGCATGCGGGATCTTTCGTTGCAGCGCGAGGGCTTCTCTCTAGTTGTGACGCGTGTGTTTTCTCGTCTCTCGTTGTGACGCGGGGGCTCCAGGGTGCGTGGGCTCTGTAGTTGTGGCGCATGGGTTCCAGAGTGTGTGGTCTCTGTAGTTTGCAGCATGCGGGCTCTAGTTGAGGCGCGCAAGCTCAGTAGTAAAAGCAAAAACAGAAACCATTTTATCTTCTTCTGATGTAGCAAGTCTTGTTTAAGGGGGAGGAAATTAGCATTTTCTATACAACATTAGAAAAAAATTTCTATGTCAAGAGCAAATTTTATGATCCAATTCCCCCAACATGAGTCCATCTGATCTAGCTAACAGTTATCCTTTCTAAATCAAGAAAAGAACATTAGGGGTAATGGTTGAGTTGTGAATGATAAACTCTGTGTGTGTATTAGGGAGAGAATGCATATGTAGCAATTGACTTAACTAGGTGTGCAGCCCTGTGCGCATTTGTGTCTGAGGTCCAAATCAAGCCCTTAACAGGCAAGATTCTTTAATATAAATGAGAAATAGGCTTTATCCTGCCATAATGACCTGCAGCCTCTCAGACATGGCTCTCCACAGACCCATCAGTCCACAAAAAGGTTGGCCAGCTCACTGAAGCCATTATCTTTTATTTATGCAGATCAGATTGTGACAATCCTTGGAATTTTTTGTTTTATCTTTTTTTTAAATCCTCTTGATATGGCGCTTTCTTTCTGCTTCTGTATAGGCAACTCCCCAAACAAGCATTTTCATGACTGTCCAAGTCATTGAATGAAAATATTAGAGTATAATTTGGTTAGCTTGTATTATTCCACAAAGAAAAGAAAACTGTTTTAATTTTGGAAACTACTAGAAAAAGGAAGAGGAAAAAAATTTCTTGATTTTTTAAACCACCCAGGGAGTTACGTACTGTGCCAACATACTAACAAGTACCAAATCCCAATAGTTTACACTTTCATTATTTAATATGCCCTCTGGAGTTTTGGACGTGGCTCAGAAAAAAATTTTTAAACAAATTTCTTACATATGACCCTAATGTCAATGGATGTGCTTTAAAAAACCTTAGCTTTCTTCCTTTTACATTTCCCATTAGTCAATATTAGCCACATATTCATGAATGGGAATTTCAATAGCATACATCTTGTAAAAAATCATACCAGGGTAACTTTTTTTAATGGCTGTGCTTCCAGTGATCTTTCCCTCTTGGGGAATGGGGGGATGTTTAATGGAAGAAGTTGAAAGAAAATGAGAATGTTACTTTTTCTCTTTTTTGGCCATGCTGCCCAGCTTGCGGGAAGTTCCCCTACTAGGACTTGAACCCAAACCCTTGGCAGTGAAAGCTGGGGAGTCCTAACCACTGGACTGCCAGGGAATCCCAAGAATGTTACTTCTGACTGTGACAGTTTGGTCTCCATTGCGTATTACTTTTTTTTTTTTTTTTTTTTTCCCTGTAGTGCTGTCCTTTCTAGCTTTTATCTGAACCAAGAAGCAAGGCAAGAAGCCCACTGAGAGATCAGACAACAACCATTGTAGGAAGGATTTTCCCACTTGATTTGGGGTAGTGCTGAATTCAGCTGATCCTCAGCGTTATTATTCTTGCATTTAATCTATGAGCATTTTATTGAATATTTATTATTATATTTCAGTTACTCTGCTAGATGTTATGGCAGATATAAGAAAGAATCAAACATGATCCTTGCCTTTATTCGATCATTTGATAAACATTTGCTATCCACTGGCAAAACAACAATGAACCAGACCCTGTGATCTTTACAGTGTGGTGTGGAAGACAACCTGGTAAGTGATGGTGTTGTTACAGAAGCTGGATCAGTTGTACTGGCTGCCATCGAAGTAGAGGTTCTGGGTGTTACGGGAGCATAACACACAGGATGCCAACTTGGTGAGTATGTGCAAAGGTACCAAAGGTCTCCCTGAAGTCATAAAGTTTATGTTGAGACCAGAAGCATGAGACCCAGTTAGATGTTGGGGATTGTAGGGGATGGAGCACTGTCCTGGGGAGATGTGACATAGCTCTGTGAGGTTGAGTTGAGTGGTGCATTGGAGGAGCTAAAAGAAAACTCAAAGCTAGGTAAGACTCAGTTCCTTTTTCTCGTGCAGATCATGAGTTTTGAGGGCTGCTCTTAAGTGGCCACGAGTGGCTGCCTTCAGTGATTGGAAGTGATGAGCTGCATTAGGAGCAACTTGCCATGTGCAAGGCACATCTCCCTGGGAGGAGTGGGCAAGCCCCTGGGAAGCAGGGGACGGGGGAGGGGAAAGAGTTCAAGAAGTAAACTGTTTGGGGTGGAGGGTAATATAAAGAACCAGCAACCTTGGGGGCTTCCCTGGTGGCGCAGTGGTTGAGAATCTGCCTGCCAATGCAGGGGACACGGGTTCGAGCCCTGGTCTGGGAAGATCCCACATGCCGCGGAGCAACTAGGCCCGTGAGCCACAATTACTGAGCCTGCGCGTCTGGAGCCTGTGCTCCGCAACAAGAGAGGCCGCGATAGTGAGAGGCCCGTGCACCGCGATGAAGAGTGACCCCCGCTTGCCGCAACTAGAGAAAGCCCTCGCACAGAAATGAAGACCCAACACAGCCAAAAATAAATAAATAAATAAATAAAAATTAAAAAAAAAAAGTCTAGTTGGTATGACAGATATTAAAAAAAAAAAAAAAAAGAACCAGCAACCCATAAAATATTAATTGATGATAGGAGGAAAATGTCTCTCCACAACCAAGGAATAACTGAGCTCCTGAGAGGGGACATGGATTGTATTTCGGGCTTCTTATCAGTCATTATTAACAGCTTGCTAGGAATGCATTTTTCGCTGCTGGTTGAAGGCAGGGAATTAAGAATGTGGGATTTGGGGCAGGAAAGTTTCTTTAGAGAATGGAGAAGAGATGGGACTAAAACTGTTGAGTCAGAAAGGGAGAACGTGTTAGACCTGAGCGTTCAGTGGCTCTGTGAGGATAAGAGGGTGAGAGGGCTTTAACCACAGCACTTATTCATCTTGTGAGTATCTGATACGTCATCTGCAACTGAGGGTAGAGGCCTTGTAATTTCCTAAGTATGAATTTTGCTGTAGTCTCCTCCCTCTGGTCATCAGGAAACTACTTCCTACCATGAGAAAGGAAATTTCAGCATAAGTAGGAAGAGATATGTTTGGGATCGGGAGTGAAATGTGACAGAATAGTTCTCGAAGGATATTACCCGAGTGTTCTCAGGAAAGAAGGACAATGTTTTTCTTACAATGGTCATGGAATATTGCCCTAAATTGCATTGCATTCATGATAAGTTTCTTGTCATTATAGTTAGGGCATTTAGTTTTCTATTCCTTTTAAAAAGGAATAGTTTTCTATTCCTTTAAAAAATATACATTAGGGACTTCCCTGGTGGTCCAGTGGTTGGGAATCCGCCTTCCAATGCAGGGGGCGTGGGTTCAATCCCTGGTCGGGGAACTAAGATCCCACATGCTGTGGGGCAACTGGGCCCTTGCGCTGCCACTCTGAGCTCACACGCCTCAGTGAGAGAGTCCGCGTGCCACAGCTAGAGAGAAGCCCGCATGCCGCAACGAAGATCCCGCGTGGTGCAACTAGGGCCCGAGGCAGCCAAATAAATAAATATTTAAAAAAATACATTAAAAATCAAGAGTTTCTCCAGAAAAACTCTTCTTAAAAAAACCTTTCATCGCTGTTATTTATGATGGATCAGGAATTTTTGAGATGAAGAAACAATTGGAGAGACCATATTTGACTACGTTCATGTAAAAAACCAGTGGTGAAGCCCGCAACGCCAAGTAGAGCTCCTTGGAACTCAGAAATAAAGTTACATATAGCAGAAAGCCGGGAGAAAAAAAATCTACATTAAAATAACAATAATAAAAACTCCTCAAACTCATCTTCAGCACTAGTGCTTGGATCTCCTTAAAGAGACCTTGTCATCCCAGGCTGACACCATCCTTTCATGTTGGCATTGACGAATCAACATTAAGTTTAACAAGGTGGATATTTTTCATATTATACTAATCACTGAAAATGACCATCAAGTCTGGTATTTCTATGTTCCAGCGTGAGCATCTCTTTACAGGGCACATCTATGAGAATGCAGTCCTTGTTTATCGCCTTCTGGGTAAGGCAAGCTATCTTGTTCAAGTGTAAGAAACTATAATGCATCTTTCACATTTAAAGTGCCCTCTGAATCTTTCTGCTTCACAACCTCTCTCCTTCTTTCCCTGTTACCTCTAAATTTTTCATACCATCTTGAGCACCTCTCAAAGAATTGCAAATTCTAGGTGGAACATGATTACTTTAGAGTGTGGCCGGCTCCGATGGAGTGCTCTGCCATCCATCCTCCTTACACAAGGCTACTCCTCCTCTTGGCTCTCAGCAGGAAAAGTGAATTAAGGCAGAGGCCCGGGTTGTTCAGATGGGCTGCTTGAAAATGAATTTTTACCGGCGATGCCACAAAGTCAAAATTGTGTTGCTGCAAAAGTGAAATTACAGTATATAGTTGATGTTCTTTTAGTTGCAAAGCTCAGTCACCCCATTTCCCTCGCTCCGTTTGCCAAGGGAATATCTATTATTCTTTATTTGGAGGTGAAAGACAAAACACAGGTGTTGTTTCTCCTCCTTAAAGACTCCCTACCTTTATTTTGTTCATGTTTCTAATGGCTTCTTTATTTATTTCATCATCTAGTATTTTCTGTGAGAAGGTCACCTCCCTTCACTGTTGAAAGAAGAAGCCCATTTATTTCTGTTGTTGTAATTCTTTTAATAGAACTCAACCCGGCTGAACCCTGAAGGCCAATGCCACTGCAATCACAGGTGGCTTCCAGTGGTATTCACCAAGGAAACCTGCTCCAGAACATCTTTTAGACTTGGGCCCGTTTGGCTCCCATTATTTTTATGAAGAAGGACAGTGGACAATATAAACCTCCTCTTTGGATGGTATTCTATATAAATATTAAATCTGCATTTGTGTATATTTCCTACAATTTAATTACTCGTATAAAAATACTCTTTTTTGTGTAAGAGATGTGATTATCAGGTATCTAATGTATTTAGCAAGTGCCTGATGTGTATAGTTAGGGCTCAATCCATGCTCATAATGACGAGGGAGAGGAGGAGGAGGATGGAATGTTGGGTCTTGGAAAATATTACCAGAATAACCTGTTGATAAGACAAAGCTGAGTTTATCCGTATTGCAGTAAGGGAGACCACTACATTTCCAGAGTCCTTATAAAGAATAGAAATCTGGTTTAAGGAAGGTCTTTTAAAGTTGCGGGGTAGTGGAGGTTGAAGGATTTGGGGGATAAGGGTATGGGGAGTGTGGGAGGGGAATAGAGATTGTGATATAATGGTTTAAGATTGGTGGAGTTGAGAATTTTGAAGGCTCTTGGAGAGTTAACAGTCATTGGATTGAAGAGCTGAACATTTTGATGTTCACATTAGTGGGATTTTCATAAAGTTTCTGGAACCAACAATAAGGTTATTTGCAACTTTTTTCTTCTTGGGCAAGTTTTCTGAAGTAGTAAAGTAAAATCAATGAAGACAGTAAAGTAGTAGAGTTCTGTTAGTGAAGAGTGAAGACAGCCCATAGTAAAGCCATGTTAGCGTCGTGGTAAGTTGTGTGGATGTAGGTGGTTTTGATTCTTCGTCTTCCTTATTCCTTATTCTCCTCTTCCTCTTCCTCATTCTCTCATTTTGAAGCTGAAGCCTTTTACCATCAGGGAATTAGTTATTTGAGATGTGTGTGTATGTGGGGTGTGTGTGTGTGTGTGTGTGTGTGTGTATGCGGGGTCTGTGTATGTGTGTGTGTGTATATGCAGGGTGTGTGTGTGTGTGTGTGTATGCGGGGTATGTGTGTGTATGCGGGGTGTGTGTGTGTGTATGTGGGGTGTGTGTGTGTATGCGGGGTGTGTGTGTGTGTGTGTATGCGGGGTGTGTGTGTATGCGGGGTGTGTGTGTGTGCGTGTATGCGGGGTATGTGTGTGTATATGCGGGGTGTGTGTGTGTATGTGGGGGTGTGTGTGTATATGCGGGGTGTATGTGTGTGTGTATGTGTGTATATGCGGGGTGTGTGTGTGTGTATATGTGGGGTGTGTGTGTATGTGTGTGTGTGTATGCGGGGTGTGTGTGTGTGTATGTGGGGGGTGTGTGTGTGTATATGCGGGGTGTGTGTGTGTGTATGCGGGGTGTGTGTGTATATGCGGGGTGTGTGTGTATATGCGGGGTGTGTGTGTGTGTGTGTGTATATGCGGGGTGTGTGTGTGTATGTGGGGTGTGTGTGTGTGTATATGCAGGGTGTGTGTGTGTATATACAGGGTGTGTGTGTGTATGTATGCGGGGTGTGTGTGTGTGTGTGTGTATATGTGGGGGGGTGTGTGTGTATATGTGGGGGTGTGTGTGTGTATATGCGGGGTGTATGTGTGTGTGTGTATGTGTGTATATGCGGGGTGTGTGTGTGTGTGTATGTGGGGTGTGTGTGTGTATGTGTGTGTGTGTGTATGCGGGGTGTGTGTGTGTATGTGTGTGTGTGTATATGTGGGGGGTGTGTGTGTGTGTGTATGCGGGGTGTGTGTGTGTGTATATGCAGGGTGTGTGTGTGTATATACAGGGTGTGTGTGTGTATGTATGCGGGGTGTGTGTGTGTGTGTATGCCGGGTGTGTGTGTGTATATGCGGGGGGTGTGTGTGTGTGTGTATGTGGGGGGTGTGTGTGTGTGTTGTAGTATGGTAAATGTTCTGTGCTGACTTGAAAGAAGCTGTGCCAAGGAAAGCATTTCTTCAAGGCCATTTCAAACGCTGACTCTTTAAAAAGTCTGACCAAAGTGCTGGAGAACTACACGACCTTCAAAATTATACTCCAATAAAAATGTTAAAAATATATATATAAACTGCTACCACAGAAATGGTACTGCTTTTATTTTTGGCTACTTTTCTAGGCTGTGTATAACTTATAGTACTTAGTGCAAAGCATGGAAATATTACCAGGTATAACAAATGAGAGAAAAAAGGTTTGGATTTGACAAATAAAACTCAAACTATAGCAAGTTGCATATAGAGAAGTAGGTGTTTCATACAACCAAAGTAACATTTAAGGGACAATTAACATTCAAAGTCAGTAGTAATAAGGACATACTGTAGAGCACAGGGAACTCTACTCAGTACTCTGTAATGACCTATATGGGAAAAGAATCTAAAAAAGAGTGGATATATGTATAACTGATTCACTTTGCTGCACAGCAGAAACTAACACAACATTGTAAATCAACTATACTCCAATAAAAATTAAAAACAAAAACAAGAACAAAAACAAAACAAACAAAAAAAAATATAGCTCCTCTGAGGACATTTCCAGATATCCCTGCGAGGTATTAGGATTTGCTGCTTTCCTTCCTCCCTCTCCCCACACTGTGAGATCCTCAATGTAGGAGTTGCATCATTCTTCTGTCATCAAATATTTTTCTACTTAATACCAGGGACTGTACTATGTGTTGAGATACAATGAGGAATAAAAAGCAGTGCCTGCATCTTTGAGTTCTCATTCCAGTAAAGAAAGTAAATGAAAGGATTGCCATTTATTTACTTTTTTAATGTTTCTATGTGCCTAATAGAGCATTGCATTGTTCTAATAATTCTGTGATGAATAAATGAATAATTTTGCACATCCATGAGGTGGGTGTGAAATGGTATTTTATCGTGGTTTTATTTTCCTGAGAAGTTTTATATATATCCCACTTCTAAACAAATTGCCTTTTTGTTTCATTTATCCATTTTTTGTTATTAGGTTGCTGTCTTTTAAAAATGAATGTGTAGGATTTTACTGTATATTCTGAGCAAAAATTTCTTACTGGTTTTATGGACTGTAAATATCTTCTCTCTGTGTCTGGCTCGCATCAGTGTCACTTTTCATATATTGCCTTTTGTGGTCCAGAAAGTTTAATTTTGATGTACACAAATTTATTAATTTTTTCCTTCATGGCAAGTGCTTTTTTGTGCCTTGCTTAGGAAAATTCTCTACTTTAATGTGATAGATATGTTCTCTATTTTCTTCTAAAAATTTTAGAGTTTTGCTTCTTGAATTTATTTAGTTTACTGGGCTTGATTTTTGTGTATGGCATAAGGTAGGCATTTGACTTTATTTTAGTTTCCTCACATGCATTCTCTGATCAGCTGAGTACTTAAGGGAGACCCTCTACAAATCTCTGAAGGTTCTTTCTTTGCACTGCTTGCTCCTGTCTTTTACTTTGTCCTTCTAATTCTAGCCTCCTTGGTGTCTCTGAATTCTTAGCTACATCTCTTCAACTCAAGTTGATTACTGGGTTATTCCTGAGTTCCTCCGCCCTGTGGCTTGGCAATGCTCTCAAGGTAGTAAGCTGGGCAATCATAAGGCTCATCTCATTTGTTTCCATTTCTCAGGGATTACTATCTTTAGTTGCCTGATGTTGAGTGACTTGAAAATCTTCGTTTCTTATATTTTGTCTATTTTTTTGTTGTTTTAGATAGGGGGTAAATCTGGTCTCTGTTATTCCGTCTTGACTAGAAGCAGAAGTCTGAAGAGGGCAGTGAGAATTGAACTAGTTAAGATCTGAAGCTGGAGACAGTCAACTTGGAAGAGCTAATTTTATGGATCCACAATCTGAGAGAGACCTCACAATGATTCAATACAACTAACTGGGGAAAGAGGCTTGGAGAAGGGCAGTGACTTTCTACGCGTGATCTGCGTACTGAGCCATGATTACTATCCAGGAAATCAGATGGTGGCTTGGTTGCATTTTTCCTGATCTCTGGCAATATATTTGGAAAGACAAGATAAAAAGGACTAATTTTCCCTCTCAATGTTGATGGGACCTAGAAGAGAAGACAGTGGTTTGGGCTAGGATAAAATTGAGGTGGTCCTAGGAAAGGAAGCAGATTTCCTTAGAATGGAGGCCTAAGTTAGGATGGTGGCTTAAGCTTTCTTATGACTTAGCTTCCAAAGTCCTGCAGCCTGACTTCCACCACAGTCCACTGGTAAAAAGTGAATCACAGGCCCAGCCAAAGGTGAATGAGGGGACACAAGGGTATGAGTATCAGTGTGGTTATTTGGGGGTGAACATCTTTGGCACCAATAATGACAGTAACCCACTAAACATTTTGAGTGGAGAAATGGGAAATGAAATGAGAAACATAGAATATGGCCAGACTGTGAGAATCTGGAATGCCAGGGTATAGTCAAAGGGAAGTTAAAGGGTCTTGTGCACCGGATTAATAAAGTGAAAGCAGTGCTTTAGGAAGAACAACGTAGTATTAATATGTGATCTGATTAGAGCAGGGAGTATTGGACATAGACCGAGATGTTAGGAGGCTGCTATGATAATAGCTCAGATGTGAACAGGTAGAACCAGATCAAAGGTGGATGCGGTGGGGACAGAAAAAAAGGAGACTTCTAGGATATTTTGATTCTAATTCGATATATCAGAATCCTGCCTAGTAGAAAGATGTTTCCATTGGCACATGATAGATATCAAAACCAAATAAAGAAATATGCCAAGCCAAGAAACATTAAGCCAAAAAGTTTTCAACAATTCGTAAGAAGAAGAGAAAGAGGACCAGAGACATATTAAGCAAAGTGGGGAGCAGGAAGCAGAGCAGCAGAGAATAGAAACAGTGGGCATTACAACTGGGAACAGGGACGGTGATTATACCCACAGATAGAGAATCTAAAGTACATGGGGAAAATATTCATGGGGGAGGAGGAAAAAAATACACTAAATAGAAATGTGAACCAGTCTATGTAAACTCAGTAGAGAAAAAAGTAAGACATAAGTCTCAGTTACATCACTTAAATATAATAGTACAATAATTGATTTTCATTAGCGATAACACATTTATTCATTTAACAAACATTTCTAAATATTTACCACGTACATACAAAGTACTCATCCCTGACACTATTATGTTCAGAAAGATAAAAAAACACCCTCAAATTCTACCATCATGAAATTTGCAATGTGTTTGAGAGAGATGTACAGAAAAAAAATTGTAACATCATAAGTGCTAAGTGCTAAATTAGTGGTAGGAAAAATTGCTTAAAACACAGAGGAGGGAGTGAATAACTTTTCTGAGGGTGTAAGAGATGACTTCACAGAAGACCCAGGACATCAGGAGGAATGGGAGCTCCGCAGCTGGAGAAGGTGGATCATTTTGTGCCAGGTAGTGGGGACACCTGGCACATGCAAAGGTAAAGGCTTTAGAAAGCATGATGGACTAAAGACCAGCAAGAAGCCCCAGGGACTCTGTTCACCAAGGCAGGGAAGTTGGGAAATCATTTAAACTATTAAAAAGTATTTGAAATCTTTGGCATCCAAAAGGTTAAACTGTCAGTTATCTGGAATCCTGTTAACCCACAATAGCTCTATACTGCCAAAATTTCCCAAACCAAGGTGTTTCTTAGTGGTATTTACTACTATTGCCTATTCTTAATCTCTTTCCTTCAATGTGGGGTATGACTACTGTAAGATTTGTGGAATCTCTGAGTGATTTAAGAGGTTATATATCCTGTGTTTTGAGGCAGCAGACTAGATTGAAGAGGCAGAATTGAGTCACATGTTAGGTATTCTTGGGATATCCTATGTGACTTTGGAAAAGCAGGGAGAAGTAGATCAATCTGTCTATCTATCTATCTATCATCAATTTCTATCTGCAAATTGTGATAAGCAATGCCCTTGGACCCGTGTAAATTTCTATTGTATAATATAAGAGTTATCAGCCAGCATGGAATAGCAATGCAGGATGCAAGCCACTTAGACAGGACTGCCATCTTTGCAAATGTTACCAGGTAACCTTCAAGTGTTACCAGGTAGCAATATTCTACTTCATTAGCTTTATCCAAAGCATGAAGACTGCTGTTTGAAGTAAGTTCTTTAGCTGTCTTTTATTCAGGATAATGCTAACATATATTCTTTTTTTTTTTTTTTTAATTCAAGCCAATCTGAGTATTTCTTTCTTTTTTTTTTTTTTTTTAAATTTTTTTTGGCTGTGTTGTGTCCTTGTTGCTGCGCGTGGACTTTCTCCAGTTGCGGCGATCAGGGGGCCACTCTTCGCTGCGGTGAACGGGCTTCTCATTGCTGTGGCTTCTCCCGCTGCGGAGCACGGGCTCTAGGCACACAGGGTTAGTAGCTGTGGCGCACGGGCTTAGATGCTCCGCGGCATGTGGGATCCTCCTGGACTAGGGCTAGAACCCGTGTCCCCTGCATTGGCAGGCGGAATCCCAACCACTGCACCACCAGGGAAGCCCCCTAACACATATTCTTTGTAAATAAAGTTTTAGTTCACAGAGTATTGCCACATCTATTATTTGGCTCACTGTACCTTTAAGAGGTGGGTAGGCATTCCCCCCTCCCCCGCCACCCCTATTTTACAGACTAGAAAACTAAGGCTTAAAAACATTTAGGGCTTTGCTTAAGACCAGGTAGGTCATAAGTGAAGGAGGCGAGATCTGAACTTAGATCTTTTGGCTTTAAGCGTTTTGTCTTGCTAGAATACCACAGCTTCTTCCTACAATTTCCTGTAATAAAAGATTGCAACACATAGTGATTCTGATTTAACTTTAAATCTTTATTGTCAATGCAAACATACAAACTTTTGAAAGTTAGGGCATTTAAGCACATTACTAAGTACAAATACACCTGTAACTTTAGTAAAAATTTGGCACTTTTAAAGAAATGTAATTTGTACATCTCTGCAGTAGATGTTACCCTGCTGATAAAGAAGTTCGTTTTGCTTATTGACTTGATAATGATGATGAAGTTAGTCTTGACCAACACGTGGCCTAATATATTTCGCCCCACAAACATTGCCGGGACATGGTCTCTGCACTGCAGCAGCTTACGATCTAATGGGAAAGACCAGAGAAGCTAATCATCTGCATTACAGGGCAGAAAGTGGGAAGTGTCGAGAAGGAGGTGCAGAATGTATGGAGGCGTGGGAAAGGGGGGCATTCATTTCAATCAGGGAAATCAGGAGAGGATCACAAAGGAGGTTTCTTGGAGCTGAGTTTTGCCTTATGGATAAGACTTCAAGAAGTCTCCATCTGTTCGGGGCTGGAGACAGGTGGGTTGAACAGCATTCTAGAAGGAAAAATGCTTTGCAAACACTGGGAAGTGGGTAGGTATTTGAATAATTGCTGATGATCTGATATCACTCTGGCAGAGAAAGATAGTAAAGGTGTAGGGCAAGAAATGAAAAACACAGAGAATTAGTGGCAGGTCATGGAAACCATTAAATGTCTCCATGGTGCTGGTCGTGCAGGCCCAGGAAGATGTACGTCAAGATTCGGAGCCAAGGAGAGACACAACTGAGCTGGGTATAAAGAAGGTTGCTCAAGGGGCAGTTTACCAAAAGGATGAGAGAGGAAAGATGGTCCTGGGGAGAGGCTAAGGAATGAATAGGAGGGCAACTCAAGAGAGGCAGACTGCTGGGTGAGGTCCAAGTCAGATCCACACTCTGGAAGAGGCGATAGGAACAGAAGAAAAGACGGACAAGGAGTGGGAGTCCAGAAGAGGCAGGAGCCAAAGACAGTGGTGGGATTTGATGATGGTGAGGATGGTGAGGATGGGGGTGGGCTCAGTGAGATGTGGAACCAAAGGGCGAATCGGCGAAAAGATACTTGTTTTGGTTTGTTTTAAATCCTCACGGTATGTTAGTTTTGTGGATAAGGCACAATAGTGCTTTTTCTTTAGAAAAAAATCGGCAGGCAGGAACTGTGTGTTTTGTAGACTATGGTTTACAGAGCACAGTGGCTGCGTAAGTTTTACTCTGTTTGGCCGAAGCACTCAAAAGAGAGCTCTGGCTGGGACACGCATTCCGATTTTGTGTTTCTGTATTTTACAAGGGAATAGAAATGCACCACTTCAGAGTGAATTAGGAGTGAGTTTGTACATTTTTCTGCTTAGTGGAACTCAAATAGTTTTCCAGGGAATACGTTTTCTGTTTTTCCAACACCTTCCCCTATTTCCCAAACAGATTACACGTGTCACTCATATTTCCCACAGTGTCATCAGAGAGAGAGAGCAGGGGGAGGGCACGATAATTCTACACTTGAGACAGTGAGATGTAGGATCTGAAGTTTCTAAATTCCTGAAGACTCTTTGGTGCGAGGTGACTTTTGTGTTCCAACACAAAACCAACACAGCACATAGAGTAATCCCTGAAGGTATCAGGGCATAGACTGCACCTGAAATTTTGTATTGTTCGGCGTTTGGGAACATTTCATATTGTTTCCTCGATGTCCAGTTTCACACTTGTAACATACTGAAATTAAAAAGAAAGCCTGTGTTAGTGTTCAATAAGACTAACACTAAGGAAATGAAGATGCAGTTTCTCTTACCTCTCCTTTTAAAACTTTTCTCCCGTATTTAATCTCCTGGGAGTCCCTTCCTTCTCTTTTCCACCCTTTATCGTGTTACTGACTGGGAGGAGTTCTCTGATCTAAACCCAGTATCACCCAGAGAAACTAGGGAATTAATCTCATTTGGAAGAAGAAGAAGCTTCAGAAGTTACACATATTTGAAAGAGGCTCCTTGCGTAGTAGGTTGCAAATTTACATGCATTACACCTAGATGTGCCCAGAAAAATAAGAGCTAAAAGGCATCCAAGGCTGTTCCTTCCAGGGGCTGAGTCATTTGAGGAGGGTTTGTTTCCAGGTCTTGGCCACATCAGGAGACATCAGGTCACACAGACTGCAGCCTCGATAGCCCGTGGGGCAGCAGCCACCTGCAGGGCAAGGAGCATCGCTCTAGAGGCAAAGGTGCCAGTGATTTCAGTATTATTCTCTGGCTGGCTCTGGACCCTGTGTTTCATTGAGCAAACTCTGGAGATGCTTGGGCTTTGAGTCTTTTACTGTCTTTGTAGGAATTATCAGAAGCAGAAGTCACAGTTTGGAGAGAAAACCCTTAGACTGATGGGAGACGGTGGCAGAAATGAGGAGGGCTCCCACAGCATTCTTTTTCTGCTGAGGGTCTGATGACCTCAGAAGGTGAAAAGCACTACCTAAAGCTCTTCGGGGGTGGGTTTCTTTAAAGGTAGTGAAATACCAGAGTCATCATGATCATCATGATCTAAGAAATGGTGTCTCATAGGAAACAATGAAAAGAGACCACCAGATTGTTGGCATTAAGCAAACAAATACAAAATTAAAGTTTATCAGATGAAGGAGGTGAAATAAAGAACGTAGTTTAAATTATTTTCCGACGAGTTGGCACGGCTTTCTGAGTACCGTCGTTAGTGACCTGGCTTCAACTCTAACTAAAGTTTTCAAATAACAAATATGCTAGAAATAGCGTGTGATTCCTATTTTTCTAAATAAAAAATAACTTTCAGTTTTCATTGGAGGAAATGCAGAATTTCTGAGAGAGGAAATTCAAATCACAAACCCCGGCTCAGTTCCATGTGACAGGGGTCTTTTTGGAAACGGATCCATCATCAGTTAGTGATGACGTGTGCGAGCTTTTTTACTGGACTGGCTCCCAATTTTCTCATTGGAAAATGGAAGTTGGGACGCCCAGATTGTGAAGATTCTTTCAGCCCTTCCTAAGGTCACTGAACATTTTAACTGGGAGTTGATAAGGAATGACCACAGGGGTATAAGCAGCAGAAAACGATGAAATCTGGGTTTTAGGAGATCACTCTGGCACCATTCTGAGGTAGAATAGGGCAATGGCACCACGCTGATCAATACTGGGATGATGGCCAGAAAAGGAGTAAAGTCTCCAGAAGACAACATGTATTTGAAACCAGAGGGCATCAATCCATGACAGAAGAGGCTCCATGAGGTCAAGTCAAATCAAGGTGAGTCTGACACTCCTGAGGACATCAAAGGATAGAAGACTGAAGGAGATGCCAGTTAATTCTTTGCTCATGTAGAATTTCTCCAGCTAAAGGGATTTTTTTTTTCTGTCCAGATACGCTCCATATTACTCTGAACTTCTGATTCATTCTAAGATTTGTTTCAAACTGAGAGTCAGTTTTCTTCTCTATTTAGATACAACATTGTTATCCTGAGCCTCTCAAGCAAACATCAAGATAGAAACCTTGAACTGAATTATTAAGAAAGGAAGCAAGCTATTGTTTTATAGAACTAGAAGTAAAAATCTACCAGAAGCAATAATAGGTAATGGATACAATTTTGAAACAAATGGATCAGATGACAAAAATGTAAACATTTACATACCTGTTTCAGCAAAGTATATTTTATCTCCTGGCAACATCAGCTTAGGTGGGGTAGGGACGTGACCTCATTTAGTGATTCTATACCCTGAGAAGGACCGGTCTCTCCCATTGACTCCTAATTGCTTGCATTTTCCATGGTAAACCGAAATCTCATAGAGCTGGGGTCACTCTTGGTCATCAGCCAGTATTTAGTACAATTTGCATTCTTACCCTTTGTTGCTGTTGTTGTTTTAAAAAGACAAGACAGAAAAAAATATATTCATTTTTTTGGCGAGGATTTATTTAAAAACTTATGCGGTCTACGCAGTAGAACTCGCCAGTGGGGATTTTGCTGTGATGAGGGTTTATTTAAGCAGTTGTATTGTGTTATAGAGCATCTTGTGACTTGCCTCAAGGAAAATGTCTGTGTCCCCCAGACTGTTTGATTGCAGCTCTTGTTCTGGACTCTCTGGGGCTGGCTGTGTCTCTGTGCTATCTGGTGTCAGCTGCAGTGAGCAGTGGGGGAGGTATGTTCTCCACAGCCCGCTGATGTCAAGGTTTCGGCGAGCTCAGATTCCAGGTCTTATCTGCCCTGTCAGGAGTATTTTATTTGTATTGCTCCTGTCCCCCACGTTTCCCACATCAGAATCCTGAGAGTCAGGATAACAACTACAAAGCAGTCATTTTTTTCAGCCTCTGTCCTGGTGCATTCAGAGGGACCTACAACCCATGGCAAATTTCTTTCCAGCAGAATTCCACTCCTCAGGGAGTGTCTTGTGTTCTGTAGTTCTACTCACAAGCATCTCCAACATTTTTCCCCTCTCCTGATCCAACTTGCTTTGATAAGATTCGTGTTTCTGGGGAAATTATGCATGGCTACCCTGTCCCTATGGCTCCCAGCAATGCCACCTCCGAGCCTGGTGCCCACTGAGAGAGACGTGGGCATAGGATGCCTCCTGTGTCCCCGTAATGCTGGTATCCCCCGAGGAGAATGTCTCAGCAGAGCACCCTTCCCCGCTCACAGTGTTGGTTGGTGCCCACGCTGTGAATGCTTTGCTCTGAGTGAGATCCTGCCTTTGCACAGGAGATTCACATTTTTATTTTCTGTTTTTTTTAAAAATGCTATTTATGTGCTTTATTTTATTTATTTATTTATTTGGAATATAGTTGATTTACCATGTTGTGTTACTTACAGGTGTACAGCAAAGTCAATCAGTTATACATACACATATATTCATTCTTTTTCAGATGCTTTTCCCATATAGGTTATTACAGAATATTGAGTAGAGTTCCCTGTGCTATACGCAGTAGGTCCTTGTTGATTATCTATCTATTTTATATATAGTAGTGTGTGTATGTTAATCCTAAGCTCCTAATTTATACCTCCCCCCCACGTTTCCCCTTTGGTAACCGTAAGTTTGTTTTCGAAATCTGAGATTCACATTTTTATAGCCGTCCCCTTGCTCAGGAGTTATGTGTCAGTCATTGAGGCTTCCGTGATATTTCTTGCTCCCTGCCTCTGGGTGCTGCAGGACTCTCGTCTCCAGTGTGTTTGAGGCAAATGTGTATGTGTGTGGTGTCGGTGTGGGTGTCCTTGTGTTTACGAGGAGAAGCTCAGAGGGACAGGTGCCCAGTGGCCTGTTACTTAGCCCCAGGCAGCTAGCAGATGGGAAACAACAAAATCTGTATTTTCCTTCCTGTCCTTTTGAATAGTTTGAATTTTTATTATAAGCACAGGTTATTTTTACAATAAGGGAAAGACCAACTTAAAAAAAAGAAGACTGAATGTTTGTGTCCTCCCAAAATTCATATGTTGAAACCAATTCCCTAATGTAATGATATTTGGAGATGGGGGCTTTGGGAGGTGATTAGGTCATGAGGTGGTGCCCATAAAAGAGAGACCCCAGAGAGATCTCTCATCTCTTCTACCATGTAAGGGCACAGTGAGAAGATGGTGGTCTATGAACAAGAAAGTGGGTCTCACCAGACACCAAACCTGCTGGCACCTTAATCTTGGACTTCCCGGCCATCAGGACTGTGAGAAGTAAGTTTCTGTTGTTTATGAGCTACCCAGTCTGTGGTATTCTGTTCTAGTAGCCTGAACTGACAGAGACAAATGGTAAAGTGGAGGGTTCCTCAGGTTCCACAGGAAGGAGCCTAGTGTAGGTGGTCTGATGGGGTGGGACCACAGAGGGCAGACCTGAGAGCGGATGAGGGATGTTGGGGAGACGGCTGAGGGCCGATCTGGGAGAACTGTGGAGGTCGGATGTCCTTCCATCAGCCATTTTGATGGAAGAGATTCAAGACAGGCCCTCCTAACTCACTCTGGTCTCTTGTCCAAGACTCTGAGTGACGCTCTTCACACCATTAACCCTATTACTGGGGAAGGATTTAAGGGTACCCAGCACCCACTCCCCCATAGCAACTGTGTTCCCATGTGGAAGCTTTATCCTTGGTCCATTCACCGGACTCCTCCCACCACTGCCTCTGCCAGCTCAATGTCTTATATTATTTCTGTCCGTGGCTTTATGCTCTAGTAGATTTTAAACTCCTTTGAGGGTACGAACTGTATCTTATCCAATTTCACACCCTTCTCCACAATTTAGGACTGTAATTTACATGAAGCAGGTGCTCAGTAAATGTTAAATTAAAACAAGTATATAAGAGTGAGGAAACATTGCATTCTTTTTTTTTTATTTTTTTTAATCTTTGAATAGGGTTTTTTTTTTTTAATTTTATAGCTACTTTATTTATTTATTTATTTATTTTTGGCTGTGTTGGGTCTTCGGTTCGTGCGAGGGCTTTCTCTAGTTGCGGCAAGCGGGGGCCGCTCTTCATCGCGGTGCGCGGGCCTTTCACTATCGCGGCCCCTCCCGTTGCGGGGCACAGGCTCCAGACGCGCAGGCTCAGAAGTTGTGGCTCACGGGCCCAGTTGCTCCGCGGCATGTGGGATCTTCCCAGACCAGGGCTCGAACCCGTGTCCCCTGCATTAGCAGGCAGATTCTCAACCACTGCGCCACCAGGGAATCCCCATTGCATTATTTTACTAGTGTGTCACGGGCTACAGCTGTGAGAAATTCTTGGTTTAGTTCCCACTACATTTGTCACCAGTAAAAAGGAGATAATCTTAATCCCTCATCATGTTGGTAGTGTTATTTTGAGGCTTGAGAAGAAGAATCCATGTTAAGGTCATACCACATCGTTAGTGCTTAAAAACTGTTAGCTAATATTATTTAGACAAATCTAACAGTTGTTGCTGTTTGCAAACCCAAAATGCCTACGAAAGTTTGGGATTTTGCTTATTTCATCAATTTGAACAAAATCAACTGCCAAAGGGAACTTAATATGAATAAGTGGGTTTTTCAGTCTACTCTGTTTCCATGAAAATATTTCATAACATAACAGTTAGCTTATATCTAGTTGAACTTACCTAAGTTTGGCAAACCTGAATGAAACCTAAAGATCATTTAAATCACATTAGTGGAGAGGAATGCCTCTTGGGCAGAAAAGACTGATAATTTTACTAAACTACAAGTTCCTAGGAGGGCTGGGTCAACTCAGTTTTTATTCATCTCTGAATCCTTAGCCTATAGGAAAGTGCCCACCCTGAAAAGAGGCTGAAAACATTTGATTAAAAAATTAAGGAATGGTCTAGGCTCAAAATCCCTTGATGGTTCTAAATTATACAAAAGCATATCAAATATATCACTTATATTAGAAAGAAAAAAGTATGTGTATATGATTCTGAGATTTGGATATCCATATCAAGGTATTTATTTCTGAATAAAAACTGTAAAATCAATGTAGTTCAGCTATTTGTTACTGAATATCCAACTAAACTGGGTTAAGTAGAAGCAACCTACAAGAATCTTGGTTAAGGGGCAGTAATTTGAATGTCTGGGTCAAAATGCTTTTTGTGAATCCTATACGGTAGGAAAGCTAAGACATTGAACAAGTAAATCGATAGTTTATGAAAGAATACTTACACAGACCCTGCTTTCAGTAAATGTGTGTAGAAAGGCTGATTTGGAGTTTCTCTCTTTCAGGGATGTGAGAAGAGCAGCTGGGGGTCCGTGAGATAAATCTGGTGCTCTTGCTGCCTTGCACAGAGTAGCTGCCACACCTCGTTCTGTTTGCTTTGACACCCAGCACAGCCACGTTAGAGACCAGCCCACGGGAGGAAATGGTCCAAGAGGGTGTTTACTTCAAATGTAAGCAAAGGGCCATCCCCCCTCCCCTCAACATCCCCCATAAACTACCAGGATTCACCAACTCCTGAAGAGGCAATCCACATGAAAATGTTTTTGCCAAGTCTAAAGTACTCACTAACTTGTTCACAAGTTACAAAGTGATTTTACAACCATTTGATCTTCACAATTAGTCTCGATGGTGGGGACTACTGTCCATCCATTTTATAGATAAGATAAGGCTTAGAGTTCAAATACTTGTATAATCTACGTCCTGCGCTCTTTTCCCTACCTGAGAGTGAAATGTGGTGCTTTGAGTGTCTTACTAGCTGTTGAACAGCCGTTGAGATGGAGGCAGGGCAGGGAGGGGCGGGAGTATTGCTGATACACAGATCAAGTTGCGCAGTGTGATCTACACGGAGGCTGGGAGCTGGGCTTTCCACTTTGATGAACCTCTGTGTGCAGTCACACTCGCCCTGCCAATTGAGAACTCCATCAATACCATCTTGAAAGTGGAAGTAGCGTAGGCTCCGGGACACTACCTCAAAAGAAAGATCTAGAGGGGGAGGATTAAACTGCTATTTAATTGTTGGGGACACGTCCACAACGTAACAAATGCCCTTAGAGAAGCAATTTGGAAAAGAGTGAGTCGGAGACCTTGGGGGAAAGTCAGAATCTTTAGTCATAAAACACCTGAACAAGACATAATTATTAGCCCTGAGCTTTATTTTAATGATGTACTATGTCTTAAATATAATACCGACAGTTCGCTGAAAGATGCCAGCTGCTCAGAACGAACGAAACAAAAGGAAAAGAAGGGCCATTTGTAATGAGTCTGGATCTTTGTACGACCTGTCATTTTGGTCGTCTGAAGCTCTGGTGCGTCAAGGGGCTGACAGAATGTGCTGGCATGTGCCGTGGGACATCTGCCGACAATCCTCTGGCCTGTGAGTGGTCCCCACTTTGATCCTTTACCCTGTGTGCATCCATGCGTTTTCAGCAGGTTGTCAGAGACAGTCTCAGAGAGCGTCAGCGGTTTATCCTGGAGTGGGGTGGTGGGGCAAGCATTTCCCTTGGAATTTGGAGACCTGGGTTCAAATTCTGACTCTGAATTTGACAAATAACTCTGCTTTTTTGACATCACAGTTCCTCATCTGCAAAATGGGATTGAATTTAGACACTTTAAAGGATTAAGGTAAGGACCGAGTAAATTTCTCTGTGTGAAAATGCTTGGAAAGTAGCAGAATTTTTTTCTGAAGGAAAGGTGATTATCTCAGTTCCTCCTATGGAAGATCAAATCTCTTATTATCAAATTAATGTTTATCTGGACAACCAGTCTTTTACATTTTATTAATGATCTTATTCTCTTTGTCACAAAAATGTGTTCTCCAACCTCAATTCTTTGAGACAATGTACCTTTGTGACCTGGCTGAGTGGACAGGTAATTTCATTTAGAGAATGGAATAGCTTAGTGATCTTCTTTGGCACTTTTCACTTACAATTAATTTGAATTTTTCAGTCTTTTGGAAGAGGACCGGATGGGCAATACTCCCAAGGCATTTAAATATTAACTCAGTATTAGTACCTCCAAGAAGCTGTTTATAAATAACCAAGCTGGCTTCACATATTCACTAATTTATGCATAGCCAGGCACTAACCATACTTCTCCCACAGTGTCCACACACATCTCCATCATTGTTCTTGCCATTTCATAATACAATTAAGTTTTCATAGGTTTTATCTCCCCCACTAGAATAAGAGCAACTTAAAGATAAAACTTTGACGTATTTGTCTTTACACCTGTAGAGCTTGACATAGTGCCTGTCATATTATTATACTTAACAATGGTGAGGGTGCTATTGGCAGCAAATAACAGACAACCTAACTCAAAATGGCTTAACTACTAAGGATTTTCTGTATTCATGTTGTAAGAAGCTCAAAGGTAGGTTGCTTCCAGGGTTGGTTGATTCATTAGCTTCATGATATCATCCAAGATTCAAGTTCTTCACATCTTTCTGCTCTTTCATTTCCAGGATGGCTCTGGGGTGGCCGTCACACCAGACATGCAACATCCTGCAGAAGAAAAGGGTTTCATTCCTTTATTCCTTTCTGTGTCTATTTTTGTTAAAGTTCTGACCCCCTCATCCCTCCCCCCACCCCCATCATCAGACTTCTCCTACCAGCTCATTGGCCAGAAATTTGTCATATCCCTAGCCTTCAATGAATCACTGACACAGGAAAGGTGGTACCAAAATAGGCTTGGACTAAGCAGAACTCACTTCAGGGCTGAGGATTGGGAACTCTTTCTTGATTAAATGGCCACTCAAAAGAGAATGGATATCTGAAAAAAATTGTTTTGTGTTGCTATTTTACTTAATATGGAAGTATGCTAGCTGGCAAAGTAGTCAAGAATGTCATCAAGAGCTAAATATTTATAAAATAAAACAATGAAGCAATACCACATTTTAGTTCACCAAGTAATTTGTTAAAATGTGGAGTATGTTATGAAGTTGACTTTAAATATTTAAATGTCATGAAGCCTGAGTCCGAAGTTATCTTCTTTTTCTGAATAGTCTCACTTCAGGAATACTGAAATTTAAAATTCTTAAATGCTTTAGAAGGGTAGACTTTATATTAGGTCAAAACAGAAGAAGAAAGTTCTAAAAATAATCTGCCCACCTACCTGCCAAAGATACCTTATATTCAACACTAGAGCTTTATTCCTTTGGATTCATATACTAATACCTCATCGGTGGAAACACATTAATTTATAATTTATAGTAATCACTCAAACTTAGCATCCAATATTTTATTTTTTATTTTTATTTATTTTATTTTATTTTTAAAACATCTTCATTGGAGTATAATTGCTTTACAATGGTGTGTTAGTTTCTGCTTTATAACAAAGTGAATCAGCTATACATATACATATATCCCCATATCTCCTCCCTCTTGCATCTCCCTCCCACCCTCCCTACCCCACCTCTCTAGGTGGACACAAAACACCGAGCTGATCTCCCTGTGCTACGCGGCTGCTTCCCACTAGCTAGCTATTTTACATTTGGTAGTGTATATATGTCCATGCCACTCACTCACTTCGTCCCTGTCCCTGTGTCCTCAAGTCCATTCTCTACCTCTGCGTCTTTATTCCTGTCCTGCCCCTAGGTTCTTCAGAACCTTTTTTTTTTTCTTTTTAGATTCCACATATATGTGTTAACATATGGTATTTGTTTTTCTCTTTCTGACTTACTTCACTCTGTATGACAGACTCTAGGTCCATCCACCTCACTACAAATAACTCAATTTCGTTTCTTTTTATGGCTGAGTAATATTACATTGTGTATATGTGCCACGTCTTCTTTATCCATTCATCTGTCAATGGACACTTAGGTTGCTTCTGTGTCCTGGCTATTGTAAATAGAGCTGCAATCAACATTGTGGTATATAACTCTTTTTGAATCATGGTTTTCTCAGGGTATATGTCCAGTAGTGAGATTGCTGGGTCATATGGTAATTCTATATTTAGTTTTTTAAGGAACCTCCATACTGTTCTCCATAGTGGCTGTATCAATTTACATTCCCACCAACAGTGCAAGAGGGTTCCCTTTTCTCCACACCCTCTCCAGCATTTATTGTTTGTAGATTTTTTGATGATGGCCATTCTGACCGGTGTGAGGGGATACCTCATTGTAGTTTTGATTTGCATTTCTCTAATGATTAGTGATGTTGAGCATCCTTTCATGTGTTTGTTAGCAATCTGTATATCTTCTTTGTAGGTCTTCTGCCCATTTTTGGATTGGGTTGTTTGCTTTCTTGATATTGAGCTGCATGAGCTGCTTGTATATTTTGGAGATTAATCCTCTGTCAGTTGCTTCATTTGAAAATATTTTCTCCCATTCTGAGGATTGTCTTTTCATCTTTTTTATGGTTTCCTTTACAGTGCAAAAGCTTTTAAGTTTCATTAGGTACCATTTGTTTATTTTTATTTCCATTTCTCTAGGAGGTGGGTCAAAAAGGATCTTGCTGTGATTTATGTTATAGAGTGTTCTGCCTATGTTTTCCTCTAAGAGTTTGATAGTGTCTGGCCTTACATTTAGGTCTTTAATCCATTTTGAGTTTATTTTTGTGTATGGTGTTAGGGAGTGTTCTAATTTCATTCTTTTACATGTAGCTGTCCCATTTTCCCAGCACGACTTACTGAAGAGGCTGTCTTTCCTCCGTTGTATATTCTTGCCTCCTTTTTCAAAAATAAGGTGACCATATGTGCATGGGTTTATCTCTGGGCTTTCTATCCTGTTCCATTGATCTATATTTCTGTTTTTGTTCCAGTACCATACTGTCTTGATTACTGTAGCTTTGTAGTATAGTCTGAAGTCCAGGAGCCTGATTCTTCCAGTTCTGATTTTCTTTCTCAAGATTGCTTTGGCTATTCGGGGTCTTTTGTGTTTCCATACAAATTGTGAAATTTTTTGTTCTAGTTCTGTGAAAAATGCCATTGGTAGTTTGTTAGGGATTGCATTGAATCTGTAGATTGCTTTGGGTAGTATAGTCATTTTCACAATATTGATTCTTCCAATCCAAGAACATGGTATATCTCTCCATCTGTTTGTATCATCTATAATTTCTTTCATTAGTGTCTTATAGTTTTCTGCATACAGGTCTTTTGTCTCCTTAGGTAGGTTTATTCCTAGGTTTATTCCTAGGTATTTTATTCTTCTAGTTGCAGTGGTAAATGGGAGTGTTTCCTTAATTTCTCTTTCAGATTTTTCCTCATTAGTGTGTAGGAATGCAAGAGATTTCTGTGCATTAACTTTGTATGCTGCTACTTTACCAAATTCATTGATTAGCTCTAGTAGTTTTCTGGTAGCATCTTTAGGATTCTCTATGTATAGTATCGTGTCATCTGCAAACAGTGACAGTTTTACTTCTTCTTTTCCGATTTGGATTCCTTTTATTTCTTTTTCTTCTCTGATTGCTGTGGCTAAAACTTCCAAAACTATGTTGAATAATAGTGGTGAGAGTGGGCAACCTTGTCTTGTTCCTGATCTTAGTGGAAATGGTTTCAGTTTTGCACCACTGAGAATGATGTTGGCTGTGGGTTTGTCACAACCTATAGCCTTTATTATGTTGAGGTAAGTTCCCTCTATGCCTACTTTCTGGAGGGTTTTTATCATGAACGGGTGTTGAATTTTGTCAAAAGCTTTTTCTGCATCTATTGAGATGATCATATGGTTTTTCTCCTTCAGTTTCTTAATATGGTGTATCACATTGATTGATTTGCATATATTGAAGAATCCTTGCATTCCTGGGATAAACCCCACTTGATCATGGTGTATGATCATTTTAATGTGCTGCTGGATTCTGTTTGCTAGTGTTTTGTTGAGGATTTTAGCATCTATGTTCATCAGTGATATTGGCCTGTAGTTTTCTTTCTTTGTGACATCATTGTCTGGTTTTGGTATCAGGGTGATGGTGGCCTTGTAGAATGAGTTTGGGAGTGTTCCTCCCTCTGCTATATTTTGGAAGAGTTTGAGAAGGATAGGTGTTAGCTCTTCTCTAAATGTTTGATAGAATTCGCCTGTGAAGCCATCTGGTCCTGGGCTTTTCTTTTTTGGAAGACTTTTAATCACAGTTTTGATATCAGTGCTTGTGATTGGTCTGTTTATATTTTCTGTTTCTTCCTGGTTCAATCTTGGAAGGTTGTGCTTTTCTAAGAATTTGTCCACTTCTTCCAGGTTGTCCATGTTATTAGCATGTAGTTGCTTGTAGTAATCTTTCATGATCCTTTGTATTTCTGCAGTGTCAGTTATTCTCCTTTTTCATTTCTAGTTCTACTGATTTGAGTCCTCTCCCTCTTTTTCTTGATGTGTCTGGCTAATGGTTTATCAATTTTGTTTATCTTCTCAAAGAACCAGCTTTTAGTTTTATTGATCTTTGCTATTGTTTTCTTTATTTCTATTTCATTTATTTCTGCTCTGATCTTTATGATTTCTTTCCTTCTGCTAACTTTGGAGTTTTTTTGTTCTTCTTTCTCTAATTGCTTTAGGTATAAGGTTAGGTTGTTTATTTGAGATGTTTCTTGTTTCCTGCGGTAGGATCATATTGCTATAAACTTCCCACTTAGAACTGCTTTTGCTGCATCCCATAGGTTTTGGGTTGTCGTGTTTTCATTGTCATTTGTTTCTAGGTACTTTTTGATTTCCTCCTTGATTTCTTCAGTGATCTCTTGGTTATTTGGTAGTGTATTGTTTAGCCTCCATGTGTTTGTATTTTTTACAGTTTTTTTCCTGTAACTGATATCTAGTCTCATAGTGTAGTGGTCGGAAAAGATACTTGATACGATTTCAATTTTCTTAAATTTACCAAGGCTTGATTTGTGACCCAAGGTATGATCTATCCTGGAGAATGCTCCTTGAGCACTTGAGAAGAAAGTGTATTCTGTTGTTTTTGGATGGAATGTCCGATAAATATCAATTAAGTCCATCTTGTTTAATGTATCATTTAAAGCTTGTGTTTCCTTATTTATTTTCATTTTGGATGATCTGTCCATTGGTGAAAGTGGGGTGTTAAAGTCCCCTACTATGATTGTGTTACTGTTGATTTCCCCTTTTATGGCTGTTAGTATTTTCCTTATATATTGAGGTGCTCCTATGTTGGGTGCATAAATATTTACAATTGTTATATCTTCTTCTTGGATTGATCCCTTGATCATTATGTGGTGTCCTTCTTTGTCTCTTGTAATAGTCTTTATTTTAAAGTCTATTTTGTCTGATATGAGAATTGCTACTCCAGCTTTCTTGTGATTTCCATTTGCATGGAATATCTTTTTCCATCCCCTCACTTTCAGTCTGTATGTGTCCCTAGGTCTGAAGTGGGTCTCTTGTAGACAGCATATATAAGGGTCTTGCTTTTGTATCCATTCAGCCAGTCTGTGTCTTTTGTTTGGAGCATTTAATCCTTTTACATTTAAGGTAGTTATCAGTTTGTATGTTCCTATTACCATTTTCTTAATTGTTTTGGGTTTGTTATTGTAGGTCTTTTCCTTCTCTTGTGTTTCCTGTCTAGAGAAGTTCCTTTAGCATTTGTTGTAAAGCTGGTTTGGTGGTGCTGACTTCTCTTAACTTTTGCTTGTCTGTAAAGGTTTTAATTTCTCCATCGAATCTGAATGAGATCCTTGCTGGGTAGAGTAATCTTGGTTGTAGGTTTTTCCCTTTCATCACTTTAAATATGTCCTGCCAGTCCCTTCTGACTTGCAGAGTTTCTGCTGAAAGATCAGCTGTTAACCTTATGGGGATTCCCTTGTATGTTATTTGTTGCTTTTCCCTTGCTGCTTTTAATATTTTTTCATTGTATTTAATTTTTGATAGTTTGATTAATATGTGTCTTGGCGTGTTTCTCCTTGGATTTATCCTGTGTGGGACTGTCTGCACTTCCTGGAGTTGACTGACTATTTCCTTTCCCATATTAGGGAAGTTTTCAACTATAATATCTTCAAATATTTTCTCAGTCCCTTTCTTTTTTCTCTTCTTCTTCTGGACCCTATAATTCAAATGTTGGTGTGTTTAATGTTGTCCCAGAGGTCTCTGAGACTGTCCTCAGTTCTTTTCATTCTTTTTTCTTTATTTTGCTCTGTGGTAGTTATTTCCACTATTTTATCTTCCAGGTCACTTATCCGTTCTTCTGCCTCAGTTATTCTGCTTTTGATTCCTTCTAGAGAATTTTTAATTTCATTTATTGTGTTGTTCATCATTGTTTGTTTGCTCTTTAGTTCTTCTAGGTCCTTGTTAAACATTTCTTGTATTTTCTCCATTTTTTCCCCAAGATTTTGGATCATCTTTACTATCATTACTCTGAATTATTTTTCAGGTAGACTGTCTATTGCCTCTTCATTTGTTTGGTCTGGTGGGTTTTTACCTTGCTCCTTCACCTGCTGTGTGTTTCTCTGTCTTCTCATTTTGCTTAACTTACTATGTTTGGGGTCTCCTTTTCACAGGCTGCAAGTTCGTAGTTCTCATTGTTTTTGGTGTCTGTCCCCAGTGGGTAAGGTTGGTTCAGTGACTTGTGTAGGCTTCCTGGTGGGGGGCACTGGTGCCTGTGTTTTGTTGGATGAGGCTGGATCTTTTCTTTCTGGTGGGCAGGACTGTGTCTGGTGGTGTGTTTTGGGGTGTCTGTTAACTTACTATGATTTTAGGCAGCTCTCTGCTAATGGGTGGGGTTGTGTGCCTGTCTTGCTAGTTGTTTGGCATAGGGTGTCCAGCACCCTACCCTCTGCGTGTAGGTCGCCTGAGGGCATCTGTTCTTCACCCAGACAGGACGGGGTTAAAGGAGCAGCTGATTTGGCGGCTCTGGCTCACTCAGGCCTGGGGGAGGGAGGGGTACGGAATGCGGGGCGAGCCTGCGGCAGCAGAGGCCGCCATGACGTTGCACCAGCCTGAGGCGCACCATGCGTTCTCCCGGGGAAGTTGTCCCTGGGTCATGGGACCCTGGCAGTGGCGGGCTGCACAGGCTCCCAGGAGGGGAGGTGTGGATAGTGACCTGTGCTTGCACACAGGCTTCTTGGTGGCGGCAGCAGCAGCCTTAGCGTCTCATGCCCGTCTCTGGGGTCGCGCTGATAGCCGCGGCTCGCACCCGTCTCTGGAGCTCATTTAGGTGGTGCTCTAAATCCCCTCTCCTCATGCACCCCGAAACAATGGTCTCTTGCCTCTTCGGCAGCTCCAGACTTTTTCCCGGACTCCCTCCCGGCTAGCTGTGGCGCACTAGCCCCCTTCAGGCTGTGTTCACGCCGCCAACCCCAGTCCTCTCCCTGGGATCCGACCTCCGAAGCCCGAGCCTCAGCTCCCAGCCCCCACCCGCCCCGGCGGGTGAGCAGACAAGCCTCTCGGGCTGGTGAGTGCTGCTCGGCGCCGAGCCTCTGTGCAGGAATCTCTCCACTTTGCCCTCCGCACCCCTGTGGCTGCGCTCTCCTCCGTGGCTCTGAAGCTTCCCCCCTCTGCCACCCGCAGTCTCTGCCCGCGAAGGGGCTTCCTAGTGTGTGGAAACCTTTCCTCCTTCACAGCTCCCTCCCACTGGTGCAGGTCCCGTCTCTATTCTTTTGTCTCTGTTTTTTCTTTTTTCTTTTGCCTTACCCAGGTACGTGGGGAGTTTCTTGCCTTTTGGGAAATCTGAGGTCTTCTGCCAGCATTTAGTAGGTGTTCTACAGGAGTTGTTCCACTTGTAGATGTATTTTTGATATTTTTGTGGGGAGGAAGGTGATCTCCACGTCTTACTCCTCTGCCATTTTGAAGGTCTCCCCCACTGATATTTTATTATATACTTTTTTAAAGAAATAAATGAGCCAAGTGTAAATTTTGATATGTAATAAAGACCCCAAATATAATGAGCACTACCAAAATAGGAAGATTTTCCTGTGTTCTATTTTTCTATATTTAATAAAAACTGGTATTAAATTCATACATTCAGATTCCAGAATAAGTTTGAGTTGGTGTAACCTAAAATACAGGTAGATTGCCCCTATTTAAAAGTCAGAACTGTAACATATAGCACTAAAATCTTGAAAATATTTTTGTGAACATTTGATCCTTAATGTTCTACCTCTAATGTAGTATTTGTTAGTATTCTTAGATCATTGAAGTCAATGATTACTATGAAAGTGTGTTTAAGAATAGTTCTTTGGAATCTTTCCACCAAAAGAAAGTATTCTCCAGTTTTTATAAGTAAGCCTAAAACAACATTTCTGCAAATCCTCTGTAATCTGTTTCTTGCTTCATGGGATAAAAACATTAATATTTGTAACAGTAACTGGAATTCATACGGCACATCCCACTTTATAAAGTGCTGTCTCATAATTACCTCTTTTTTGTTGAAGGATAGCTGATTTACAATATTATATTAATGATTCAGTGTTTTTTTATAGATTATACTCGATTAAAAGTTATCGGAACATAATGGCTATACTTCTCTTCACTCTACAGTATATCCTTGTTTCTTATCTACTTTGTACATAGCAGTTTGTATCTCTTAATCTCATACCCCTAATTTTCCCCAACCCCTTCCCTCTCCCTTTGGTAACCACTAGTTTGTTTTCTGTATCTGTGAGTCTGCTTCTGTTTTACATATACATTCATTTGTATTACTTTTTAGATTATACATACAAGTCATATTATACAGTATTTGTCTTTCTCTGTCTTATTTCAGTAAGCATAATATTCTCTAGGTCCATCCACGTTGCTGCAAATGACATTATTTCATTCTTTTTTATGGCTGAGTAATATTCCATTGTATATGGAATATATATTATGCCTGTTGATCAGCATTAATATATGCCTGTTGATCAGCATTTGCATTGCTTTCATATCTTGGCTATTGTAAGTGGTGCTCCTATGAACATTGGAGTGCATTTTTCTTTAGTTTATTTTTTGGCTGCGTTGGGTCTTCGTTGCTGCGCATGGGCTTTCTCTAGTTGTGGTGAGCAGGGGCTACTCTTTGTTGCGGTACGTGGCTTTCTCATTGCAGTGGCTTCTCTTGCAGAGCACGGGCTCTAGGTGCATGGGCTTCAGTAGTTGCAGCATGCGGGCTCAGTGGTTGTGGCTCATGGGCTTAGTTGCTCCGCGGCGTGTGGGATCTTCCCGTACCAGGGCTCGAACCTGTGTCCTCTGCTTTGACAGGCAGATTCTTAACCACTGTGCCACCAGGGAAGTCCCTGGGGTGCATGGTTTTGAATTAGTGTTTTTGTTCTTTTCCAGATATATACCTAGGAGTGAAATTGCTGCATCATATGGTAGTTCTATTTTTAGTTTTCTGAGGCACCTCCATATTGTTTTCCACAGTGGCTGCACCAATTTACATTCCTATCAAAAGCGTACCGATCTTTTTTATTCAGTAAATAAACATTACACAGAGTTGAAGGCCCCTTCTCTCTCTAGAATAATTACTTTCCTGATGTTGAAATGTTCGAATGTGTGTGCAAGGCTGTTACAGCATTGTTTTTAACAGCTGTCATTTGCAAATTATTTACATATCTACAGACAAATGTATGGATAAATAAATTAGGATATAATGGAATGCTGTTGAAATAAGCCATATACATTAATACATATGTATGTATTAACATGGATAAATCATGAAACTATAATATAGAATAAAAACATCACAAAAGAATAAGAATAGCATGGTATCATGTATGCAAAGTTCAAAGCATAAAATAGTACTATGTATAGTACTGTTTTATATATACAAAAAATGGAGGCAAGTGATACGTTTCAACATCAGGAAAGTGAGAAGGGGGTTTATTCTAGAGAGAGAAGGTGGTTTCAACTTTGTGTAATGTTTATTTTTTATTTTTTTAATTGAGGTATAGCTGGTGTACAATATTACATGTTTCAGGTGTACAACATAGTGAGTCACAATTTTTAAAGTTTATATTCCATTTATAGTTATTATAAAATATTGGCTATATTCCCTGTGCTGTACAATATATCCTTGCAGCTTATTTATTTTATACCCAGTAGTTTGTACTTCTTAATCCCCTACCCCTACCTTGCCCCTGCCCCCTTCCCTGTCCCCACTGGTAACCACTAGTTTAACACAACTGACTCTTGATGAATTGTACTACCTACCTGGAGGAGAAGAAACAGACGGACATAGCAGAGAGAAGTCAAACTTTTTGAGATTGTTCTACATACTCCCAGCAACCACTGGTATATTTTATAGAGAGAATGGAAAGTGTGGTGAACCTGATAAATTAGTTAATTAGAGGTTGGTTAAAACAACTTCTATATTTTCATCTAGTAAAACTACAAATAAAAGCTGCGAGTTTTTAACAACTGAGGTGATCCAAAATATACTTTCTCTGAAGTACAAGGAGGCTTGTGTGACTTTCCAGACATAAATGATTTTAAACAAATCTCCACTTCATGCCGTACGACAGAGTAGAAATGTTCATAATCGCTTAGAGAAAGAGATAATGTGTTATGCGTCACCGGAGGAAAATGTAAAACAAATATTTTACAATTTTTCTCTAGCCATTTATTGTTTTGATTTGACTCAAATAACCTTTTCTTGTTATTGTAATCGACTTCCTAATGCATCTTCTCAATGGCAGGAGCAGATACACAGAACTTTATATGCATGAATAATATAAGTTGATGTAGCAATATATTTTCTTTGTTTTCACATTACACATACAGTACAAATCCTAATAAAACTAGACTGGAATATATTACAAATTCATTTGGTTAGTATCCAGTTACCAAGTGAATGAATAAATATATATGATTTAAATTAAGAATGTGCAGTCCATTACTTAAAATGCCACCTCTTCTACTTTACTTCTACTTTATTTTGATTTTTGCACTTATCATGTTTTATTAACATTTTGAAGTTGTAAACATGAGTAGAATGACAGCCATATCACAAAGTTGAGGTTAGGGGTTTGTTGTATGTTGGAATATGAAAGTCCTGAGAGTAACTATAGAGAAAGTTATTCTCACGTGCAGGGATGGAAAATATTGCTGTGTCAGCAATGCTTCTAGCTTTCCTTTGTGGATGGTGTGTGCTGATGGTCTAGCCCTGTGCATCTCAAAGAGTGTTTAGCAGACAACGGTACTGAATCCAAATTCAGTCCTTGTGAAAAGCCGTACCCTGGGCTCACCGTACACCTATTAAATTTACTTCTCTGGAGGCAGGGCCAAAGAATGTGCATTTAAGATAATCTCTCCTATTGATTCTTATAAACAATAATTTTGAGATTTTCTTGGTTCTGCTTCTTTAAAATCGGAGCCTTCAACAGGGTGATTTTAGTCATGGCACATGATTTACTGAGGCAGTGTTTTTCAGAAAAATCTGTGAGGTTGAGAGTGAAGCAGGATAGGGAAAGAGAAAAGGGCTGAGAAATGGCGTGGTCTTGGGTAAAGTCTCGTCTTCATCTCATCCACAGGAGGTGGGCTATGGCGTTGTCCCCCTTTGAGGCAAGGGTGGCAGTATTTAGTACTGTGCTTTCAAGTGGTCATAAGTCATGGGTTGTATCGGGATGGAGGGTGGCAGAGATGGTGCAGACCTTTCCTGGTGAGGCAGTTCCTGTGAGCAGAGGGCAATCTTGCTGCCAAGGGCGTAGCTGTGAACCCTTTGGCAGCCAACACTTACAATACCTGGGACCTGAGTGCCCTGGTCTGGTTAAGAGGATTTGGATGGGGCATTAAAACAGCATTCATCAGTCAACCCCTTGCATTGCTCAGGTCCACTTGCTTCTCACATTAAATTCACTCTGATAATACAGATCCCATGATCACAGTTCTTAGGGAAACTTAAGAGGAGGGTTGGTGGGATAAACTACAGCTCCTGCTACTACAACTGGTACCAATGTCCTAATCGATATTCATCATCTCCCTCCTCTACCACCCATTTCTGACACCCCTCACCCCCAGCTAGCACTCTGACTGATCTAGGTGTCTTGTCTTTGGGGTTGATGCAGCTGTCATCTCCGAGGAGTCTAAGTCTCTGGTTACCATGCCTTTTTGAACCTGGGGTTGCTGTACTTGCCACAGATGGCATCAATGTGCCAGGAAATGCCCCAGCAGAGGTACCAGACATATTCATTTATGTCCTTATTATGAGGTGGTAGTTCTAATTCCTTATAATGATCAGGGTTGATTTTCCTGGACATTAGATGAGGATAGCTCCTTTTTGTACCTGTTGGACTACTGGCGTAAGGAGCCCAGTGTGACTTGTAGCAGCCATTGCTTTGAATTCGGTTGGAGTTAGTTTTACTATGTCTTTTGGGTAGGCCTGTTCACTATATTGCAATCAGGATACAGATCCAGAGACTGTAAACATATGGAGGGCTTCCCTGGTGGCGCAGTGGTTGAGAATCTGCCTGCCAATGCAGGGGACACGGGTTCGAGCCCTGGTCTGGGAAGATCCCACATGCCGCGGAGCAACTAAGCCCGTGAGCCACAACTACTGAGCCTGCGCATCTGGAGCTTGTGCCCCACAAAAAGAGAGGCCGTGACAGTGAAAGGCCCGCGCACCGCGATGAAGAGTGTCCCCCGCTTGCCGCAACTAGAAAACGCCCTAGCACAGAAACGAAGACCCAACACAGCCAAAAATAAATAAATAAATTAATAAATTAAAAAAAACAAACAAACAAAAAAAACATATGGAAATGGGAAGCACAGGTCTTTAAGTGAGTCACTGGAAGTGTTGGTGAGCTGGGGTACTCCTGCGTTTCTACTGCTTGATACCTGGATCTACATATTCTGTTTACTGGAGACACAACCCACGTGAGGGACCTTGCTTGAAGGAATTTATCAAATCATGCAGAATAGCACCTATCATTCCAAGGATGTTTACAACTTCAAAATGTTAATTAAACTGGTTCAAGCTGGTGTCTTGGCTATATCTTTAAGAGGCTGTTTCATCACTCTATCTGCACAGGAGCTTTTTGATGGTATAGAAAGTGGTAGAACTGTGTATCCCATATATATGTATCTATATTTATATCTGGATATAGATATAGATATATATGCCCACTGCCACACCTTCTTGGCCATAAAGTGGGGTCCCTTGATCTGGAGTGACTTCATGCAGAATTCCATGAGTCAGACATAATGTGAGCCCTTGGGTAGTGGGACTGGCTGAGAACCTGTGGACAAGAAAGGCAAACCTATACTGTGTGTGTTAATCCTGGTTAGAATGCATCTCTCCCCTTTCCAGGATGGGAGAAGTCTGATGCAAGCAATTTGCTGTTAACTAACTAATTGATCTCTTGGAGAGAGTGTATTATCCCAGTAAAGGGGATCTAGGTGGGGCATCAAAATGGGTTTTACCACAGAGACCTACTGGCTGTTCTTTCAGAGTACAGTTTAAGCCAGATTTGACACAAAGGATCAAATTTGACCATATTTATGGATTTATTGATTGCGTACTGGCTGTTTGATTAAACCTAAAATGTGTTCAAATTAGTTGAATTCACAGTTATTTTCAGTTCAGTTTGCTTGAGTAAACCCAAATCAGATTTATTACTGTAGTAGGTCAAGCTAATTTAATCAACACAGACACTAGCTATTAGATATTAGCCAGTTAATGGAGATAAAATGGTCAAACCATTTTGGCTGTGTAGAATCAACCTTTGAAAAATTTAGCTGCTATTGACAACGAAAAAGCTCAGAAACGGGGATTGCAGACAGATGGCATGGCTCAATGAAGTTTCCTTTTTGATTCTGAAAATTGTACTTTATAAAATATATTTTTTTAAAAAGCTTTTGACCCCATTTTGGGGTACTATAAACTCCAATAATAAGCTTTTTGGATCTTATGCTAAACTTGACTGAAGAGACGTGATATTTAAAGAAGGCAGTCTCAGGAACATGCTTTTCCTAATCTTAGACCAAGTTAGGTTACCAGAAAGCTAATATATTGGCTATATTGCTGTAGTTCCTACTAAATTGCCTTTAATACATTTTACATTTATTTAATACATGGGCTTTGAGATTTATTACAAATAAAAGCAATCTGAAAAAGAAAACTTCTGCAATTCTAAACAAACAGACAACAAAAAAAATTTTTGTTTTGTTGTTATTGAGGATTTTTGTCCATTACTTTACTCAGAGTACTCTGTATAAGTCTACTTGAGAACATTATTTAAAGATTTATGGTTCTGAAGAACCTAGGGGCAGGACAGGAATAAAGATGCAGACATAGAGAATGGACTTGAGGACACAGGGAGGGGGAAGGGTAAGCTGAGATGAAGTGAGAGAGTGGCATGGACATATATACACTACCAAATGTAAAAGAGATAGCTAGTGGGAAGCAGCCGCATAGCACAGGGAGATCAGCTTGTTGCTTTGTGATCACCTAGAGGGGTGGGATAGGGAGGGTGGGAGGGAGACGCAAGAGGGAGCAGATAGGGGGATATATGTATATGTATAGCTGATTCACTTTGTTATACAGCAGCAACTAACACAACAATGTAAAGCAATTATACTCCAATAAAGATGTTAAAAAAAAAAGATTTAGTGCCCAGAAATACATTGTAACTTCGAAGAAATTGGTGTTCCCTCTTTGAGATAATGAACATGAAACATCTTATCATATTTCCTTTCTTTCATAGTTCAGTGGACACTCAGAGCCAAATTTGTATATTGATTAGTAATAATGTTATAGTTTTCAGATAGCATAACTTGTCTGCTATCTCAAATCTTGACTTCCTATTTTTCCATTTTATTATATTTGTCTAAATAACCTTTGTTGTAAATCACTACAAATCCTGATTATTATTATAATCCATTCTTTTTGGGATATAAATAAATACGGTAAATTAAATCACTACTAACTCTATTAATGACTTGTAGATTAACATATTATAGGTCTCACCATAATAGCTTAATTTTTACCCACTTGACATCAAGAATAAGTTAGTTATTTTGGTATCCAGTTTTCAATCTATGTGTTTCTTGACTTCTCTTCGATTACAGAACTAAAATCAATGATGTGAATAGAAAACATGGAAGACATTTACACTGTTTGCTTGTATAAATGATTTATTACATTCCTTCTTTTCTGTTTATTTCTTTTCTTTCTGATGCTTTTTAGGTAAACTTAGAAATTACATTTTCTACTCTTCCTTTTTCTTTGTTTTTCTTGTCCAAAATGGACGTGTCTGGTCTGTTATACTTAGTTCAAGAATAATTATTTTTCAGTTCGAGGTGACAATTTATTTTATTATGAACTGAGTCAAATTTCCCAGGCAGTGTATTTTGTGGTGACTTAATGTACTCCATGGACTTCCAGTGTAAGATTCGATAGTTAATTTATTCCTCTTATGGAATAGCATGTCCACAGCCTTTGGGTTTTGCAGTTAAATGCTCCTTTAGGAAGGGATTCTAGAGCTGGAGTTTCATTGTAATATCAATTATATTGAAAAGTATTATATAAGCAAAGATTGTTTGCATAACTCCCAGCAACAGGAGCAAACATTATTTTGAAATTCTCTCTTTTGGTTTGTTCAGCAGACTTCCCACAGGAATGTGCAACTCACATTCCTTTTCCTATTCCCTGAGTGAGGATGTGAGACTGGATTTAGTGTAGGAATCCCTGAATGAGAGGTAGGGATCTTCCTGAAAAAGATGGTAAAATCTGGAATACTTCCAAAAAAATGGATGGAAAAGTAATTTGCCATGTTGAAAACTCTTGTGAACAAGGAGAGGTATACACACACCAGAGAAAGGAAGTTGCAAGAGGCTATGAGTTTACCATCCCAATGAGGTGCTTCTAAGGATCCTCTAAAATTGATTTCCCTGTTTAGCCATGGAAAGTATTACTGCATAGAGTTTCTGCCTCTGTTTCTCTGTATCCACAATTGGGAGAGTGAGGATGTATGGGATGAAATGAATGTAATTGATTGTAATTCCAAGGCCCATTAGACTTCCAAATGTGCATATCCACGCATATGAACCAATATCACCATTTCTGTATTCCACACGGATCTGTGTCCCCTTGGCTGGTGCATCTCTTTCTGATCAGGATCCCAATCCTATACTTCCTGGGGTCTTTCCGCTTCATGGCATCATTGTAGCCCAGGCATCTCCAGCATTTCTTGGGCACCCAGAGAAAAATTACATTAATTAGGGCTAATTGCAATGACCCTTTCCAGAATGCTTACTGTTGCAAATAAAAATTAATTCGGTTTGGGGACTTCAAATTTAAACTCAGTCTCCAATAACCCCGAATTAAATATCAAGTTGAATTAATGTAGCAGCATGTGATACATATAGCCACACCAAACCGTAGACTCTTATGAAAGCCTCACAAAGGAGACAATGGAGCTCATTTTGTTTCTCAACCTGACCCTTGCTTGATTTCCCTTCATCCTACTGATCCTATAGGCAGCTGTGGGAGAGAGAAACACTTAGGACCTAAAATAGGAGACCTGAGCTTGAAGCCAGCTCTGAAACTCATTATTCATCTGACCTTTGGGTTATCATTCAAACTTTCAGAGTCTCACTTTCCTGACCTGTCATATGGAGACAAAAACTCTCCTAGCATTGGATAGCTGGGAGATTAAATTATAAAATAACTAACGTTATATGTGCACAAGTTTTTGTAAATTATAGTGTGTGAAGAATATTAATAATTACTATATATTAGCATTAATTTATATCTTATAAGAGATTTTGATACAATTTGGGAGACATTTTGATAAAAGAATATTCTGATAAAATTTGGGAGAGTAACCAACCAGATTTATTTCTTTCAAAGGTGTCCTGTGTGCCTATAGTGGTAAATAAGTAATGATGATAATAAATAAATCCAGGAATTAAGTATTTATGTATACTACTTTACAACTTCATTTGGTGAAGCATCTTTCATGCCAACTATATCCCCAAACAGATTACATTCAATAAAGACTTACAGTGATATGCAATAAATACTAGCAGTGAGAGACAGACATTGAGATAAACAGGCAGGGGAAAAGTGCTCTTCAGCTAAATTCTGAGAAGAAATGAAGAATTTAGGGGCGAAGAGACCCAGGAGAGATGTCACAATAGGCAGAAACTATTGGAGATAAAGTTTTCACACTCAATTTTCTTAGTGAAAGGCCTGAGGCACAGAGTACCAAGGCCTTGAACCTCTGCCTGGGTCATCTCACTGGCAGCATGTCCTCACTGTGGGAAAAGAAAAAGATATTAAGTCCGAGGGAGGTGAGTTTAAACTTCATGGGAATTATGAGGCAGGGAAAGCATTGCTTTGATCTATGTGGAACAGAGGAAGACTGTATTGCTATTCTGTTCCCTGTATTCCACCCAAGAAGTGCATATGTGAAGTTCTTCACTGGAAATCTGATTTTCAGTCTAGAGTGAGGATTTTCAAGTTAGTTCAGAATACACTAATTTCTAGTTCCATTAGTTTGCCTTTGGTTCACAGTTTTGGCACAATGAAGTGATTTTTTAATGTTAACTTGACTTTTTTGTAGGTATGTGGATAACCTAAGCTCTTTAACACTGTGTTGTGGGATGTGTGTGTGTGTGTTTTAAGGAGGGAATGGTGACATAAAGAGAAGAGAAAGAGAAGAAGAAAATGTTACTAATAAGGTCTTATTTAAGACTAATTTTAATCTACTCTCATTTTTTTTTACTCTGTTTCTTCATATAGAAAAGGAGGATATTAATATCTACTTACTAGGGTTGTGTGAAGATAAATAAGACCACAATGGTGAACCTTCGGTGCTGCAAGTTTTAAGGCTTTTAATAAACAGTAGTCCCCATCTTCATTAGCCTGAATGTGCTATTGCCATGGAACCCTTCTCATGCTATGCATGAGAAGGAAGTATCTCTTCTCTCTCTTTTTAAAGTTATTATTTAGAAATTTTAATTTTTGTAAAATACTTTCTATTAGAGACAGAACCACATCACAGGAAATTCTTAGGGTAGGCAATTAAAAATCTCATGTTTTGATTTTAAAATGCATCATATGCATTTTTTATCACCCTCACTCTCTAGGCTAGTACTAAAAATGAGTGTATTTTTGTAAATCATACTGACTGACATTGGGGGGAGGTAAGAGTGGGGAAAGGTAATATGGCTCAAAGGTTAAGGAAAGGTTGCTTGTATGAGAAATTTGATTCAGATGATCTACAGAGTGTGTAAGAGTTACTGTATTTTCTATTCACAAAGTGTTTGTATTGTTGTTGTGATTTGTTTGGTCTGGTTTAATTTGGTTTAAAGGCTAACCAATGCCCTCCAATGAAAGATGACCTTGCAAACCTATTTGAAACCGTATTACATCATTTTATATTCAGAGCAGTATATGAAGCTCAGTATCAACAGGATACATTTGGCTTGCTGGGTACATATTGACAGCTTTAAGGAGGGTCACGAAAGTGTCTTTTGTGATGCTAAAGTGGCCTCAAAATGAGCAATTTATTTTGGAAAAGCATATAAAGAGTAAAAAAAAATAAGCTTAACTTGGAAGTACTGATAGGAAAAGAGACTGTACATAATGAATGAAGAGATTAGCACTAAGTAGCTACAATCACAAATTGGTTTCACAGCTGCTCCTGATATGACCAGTGAATAAGATAAAGAATGAAAAGAACTAGTCAAGTAAGTCAGACAGCCATGAGGGGTCCACTCCTTGAGGGCAGGGTTCCTGTCTAGTTGCTGTCTATTCCATAGTGAAAAACATGAATATATAGAAATAAATAAAATATATTAAGAAGGGAGTGGCTTGACTTTTTTTATTTAGGTAGATTCTAGATTATTTGATCCCCGTGGCCGAGGTTATCTTTTATAAAATTTCCTCTATTTTCCAGTTGTCTTCTAGGAAGGCATTTCTATCAGTGGTGTTCTTTCTGGGCTAAAGGTGTAAGAAAGATGCCTCCAGGAACAGAGTGCTCTGAAGTTGTTACATTAAAAAGGTTTCCCAGGCAGGCAAGATGGCCTGGAGTCTCCTCCTGGTTACAACTTTAATCATTTCACACCAACTGACTGTGGAAATTTACCTGAATGATGAAGGAAATACTTTAATCTGGACTGCATTGTGTTACTTTTGCAACTTTGGAGTTCAGAATTGATGTAAAGAGCATGGAAAATTATCTGCAACTTCAGTCCCCCAGATTCTAGAAACCCATGAGAAATGAGAAGATGTGTTAGTCCATGGAATGGAAGAGAGAGGGATTCAGGCAAGGAATCAGAAATGGGAAGGATTTGGGTGTGTGTGTGTTGGGGGAGTTCAGGCCCCAGAAAATTCAGTTCTAATAGCTATTGAGAGTTTGGACTAAGTTTTGGGAAAGAGGAAGAGTATCAGTGGTCATAAGATTAATGGCAATTAATGGGTAGAATTGCACCATGTGCTTGGAGCCCAGGAAATCAAGCTGACTTCAGAAGTCTGTGGTCTTGGATACAAAAGGAAGCTAAAGCTACAACAGTCATGAAATCAATCAAGGTGAGAAAGAACTTGTAGGAAAGGTGGTTAAGATAGATAAGGGATTGGATTTCAGGAACTCGAAGGGCCAAAAGAATGAGAGCACCTTTCAGAAAATAGGACTTGTCTAATTATTCTTACACAGGAATTATTGGAGTTAAAGACTATTTTCATCTTGCCAGATGTAGGAACTGATTCCCCAGCACTACGGGCACACACAAGTTTGGGACAGATCCTTTCTGCAGGACCCTGTGTTCAGCTGGGGTGTGTGTAGGAAAGTGAGAAATTCAGGAATGTTCTTGTGTTTTCCTGTGAGCAGATCATCACATTTCTCAGCTCAGAGGGACCACTGAGAGAGGTGGACTTGGAAAGATGTTTCTGCTGAAAGGGAGGACAACTCTGGGATATATTATAAGAGAATTGTATTTCTTGCAAATAAACACAAAGACCTTTCAATGTGTGTCTTCTACTTTAAAAGAGGAGAAACTCAATTGATTCTCCCCAGTCTAGACATCAAATACATGCAGGACAGGTGTCCGGAGTGAGATGCCTGTGAGGAGTTAACCAAAGTCATTGTCAGATTTAACGATCTAAGGAGTCTAAATGAGTGTGGCATCTCTCTTAGCTCCCTGAATAGCACTGCAGATGTTCCTCTGTGGTTAGGCTGGCCACCTCAAATGACCCAGAGATGAAGCTGCTTCTCCGGCGATGTCTAATGTCTGTTCCATAACCTCCATCATTTCTGTGTGTGTTTTTCTTTAAAGCTCTTATGATAACACAGCACATTTGAGTATGCTTAAAGTATTCAAGTGGTGCTACTGGCTATAATTCAGTTCTTTCAGCCTTTCCATTACAAATTCTTCTTTCCAGGGTTTAATATCTCAGAGACTTCTAATCCCACTGGACCAAACTCAGTACAGAAATTGTCAGCAGGAATGCAAATTTTTCTGCTCACCCCTAAATATTTCCAATTAAACAAATGCATTTTTTTCTTTCTCATTACAGCATAGGTATAAGGTTTCAGGTGCTTTCGAAAGGCCAAAAGAAAAAAGTAATCTAAGCATAAAATCAGAAAGAAATGTACAAGAATGCAGAATTTATCTAGTTTTGGGGTAGGTGGGGAAATATTGAATATTTCCAGTATCAGAGAATTTTTTACGTTGTGTTTTTAAAACCAAACTCAAGATTTAGCTGTGAAATAAACTAAAAACATATTGGTTGTTGGTTTGGACTTTTGATTTTTTTTTTTTAAAGAGAAATGGTTGTTAATTCTGTGAAAATTTAAAATGGTTCATTGATTCCAATATATTCATCTGATGTGGGCTATAATGGAAGTGTTTCTCTTCCTTTCTTCTCTGTTTTGAAGCCAATTGAATGAAAATCACTTGTGACATTATTGCTTTATAACGAAGTTATTAATGTAAAAAATTTGTATTTTTTATTGTGGTAAAAAGTACATAAAATTTACCATCTTAAGCATTTCTAAGTATACAGTTCAGTAGCGTTAAGTATATTCGCATTCTTATATAACTAATCTCCAGAATTTTTCATCTTGTAAAACTGAAATTCTATACCCATTAAGCAACTTTCCATTTCTCCTTCTCCTCAGCCCCTGGCCACGACCATTCTACTATGTTGGTTTCTGTGTTGCTGTTTCTATGAATTTGACTACTCATAGATACCTCATGTAAATGGAATCATAGAGTATTTGTCTTGTGACCAATTGTGACTGGCATATTTCAATTAGCGTAATTACCTCAGGTCATGCATATTTTAGCATGTATCAGAATTTCCTTCTTTTTTAAGGCTGCATGATATAAAAGTTAGGAAAATTTGACTTTTGAATGTTTATTCAGTTTTGTCTTTATTCTTTTTTGTTAATCAAAAGATCCAATTCCTTTAATGGAAGCCCTTGCTATGTCTTCAAATTCTTTCATACTTATTAAAATTCCTCTTTGGGGGTTTTAACTCTTTAGCTTAAAGCTACAGGTCTTTGACCTTGGCTATACTGCTTGAGAGAGTGAGCAGTTTTTTACAGCCATGTTTCCTACATAGTGGAAGATGGACCTCTTAAGGTCCTGGGCTGTGGCCGTTTGCTTCCGGGTCTGAGTGGTCCTAATCATCTGCCTTGTTGTCCTTGTCCTGCCACCACAGCTGTGGTGACTATGCTGTTGCATAGTCATTCTCTATTCTGTCCCCAAAGGAGTTGTCCTCTCTGCTGTCATATTCTGATATTCCAACCCCTCGGATACTTCTAAATGTGGCTGTTATGCTCTCATCTGTCTCTGAAGTTATTTCTATTGTGTTCTTCAACTTTTCATCTCTTTCCATTTTTCTGCTTTCTTCTGCCTCCTAGAATTTCCCTGATACTTCTTGTTTTCTCAAGAAAAGGTTAATTTTTCAAGACATGTGAGCCACCTTCTTTTTTTCACTGAGCTCTGATTATTTGGTACAATTCCATTCAACTCCCCAAATATTTATAAAAAAATTCTGGGTAGCAGATTGAGAATGCAAAGACAACGAGACATGCCTGTATCCTTGAGGAGACCTTAAGCTTAAGCAGACACATATGCAGACAATCCAAAGCAATGTAGAAAATAGGGGGAGAAGAGCCCTGTGGCTTTTGTGAGGGGCACCAATGAGGAAGAACCTTGCCATACATGGGAAAATTGGATCAGATCTTAACAATAGGGCAACATTTAAAATCACTCTTAAAGAATGACTACAAATTGGCTAGAAAAAAATATTTTGACCTAGTCTCTCTCCTTCTCAGTTATTTGCTTATACGGTAAAAATAACACTTGGAAATGAATAGTCCCAGATTTTTTCCTTCCCACAAAGACACACTGGTTAAAAATCAGTAACTTTTCTCAGGTGCATTTGTTATTTCTGGTTGTCCCATTGCCACTGCATTTCCTATAGGGATATCAGGTTTACTTTTGAGGTCTCCCGGATCTGGTAGGTTAAAGAATCCCACAGGATACAAAGGGATGGATTATGACGAGCGAGTACACTATAAATTGTTACCAGTCATTTACATATAGGTGTGAATGAAGCAAATGGAAGAAGGTTTTGATAGGGACAGGAAGTTGAGAGACGAGAGGGTAGGAAGAGCTTGGGAAAGAGATGGCTGGAGAGTCACTGGTGAAAGGGGAGTGGGGAATTTGAAGTATGGGGACCTCGAACAAGCTAAAGACTGGATTTTTTCTAGAAGTAGCCCTGTGTGTGCAAGAATGCCTTCTGAGTCATATTTTATTTGAACAGCGTAGGTGTGAGGAAGCTCCAAGGTGGCCTCCGATAATCAGCAGCCCTTTTCCTCACCTGGGTTCCAAGCAAACTAATAAATAAAACAGAGAGTAAATATGGGCTATAAAAAAACCAAAAAACAAAAAACAACTCCCTTTGCCACTGGTAGAGTTCAGAGCTTTGGGCTTGTTACTATAGTGACCTTTCTGATCTTGAACACAGAACTGGGCAGACTTGCTGTCTACACCCCATCTTGGCAGCACTAGATTGGGGCAGGCCACTACACAAGGATAAGTCACCAAACCCTTCTCCACATTTACCAAGCACAGAGCCACTCTTCCTCCCTGGGACTGGAATGAGGAAGGGGGCAGGAAGAGGCTGGAAAGATGCTAATATCCTTGCTTCACAGTAAGGAAGCCTAAGAAATAAGCAAGAGAAAAGCTTCCCCTCTCTGTAATAAATTACTCTCAATTTATTATTTTTTTTAAACAGAAGTCTAAACATAAGTATGGATGGTGTTGCCTTTCAGTCTTTTTATCTTCAACTTTTGCTTTGTCCTTTGTTTTGGGCATTGAAGCTTTCTCAGATTTTCAGTAGAGACTTTAAGTGTGACTAGCCTCCATCCCTCTTTGATTATTCTCATCTTAGCTCTTCCAGTTTTTAATTTTTTGGTTTTGTTTTCTTCTTGCTTATAGATGGACCACATTTCTTGAAACAATGCAGAAGAGTGTAGAAACTAGGTGCTTTCGAGTCCTTGATGCTATTGCCATCTGCTTTGGCACCTTTCAGCTCTCTTTGGTATTCAGAGTAGGTAGATTCTGTCAGGTGCAGTGTTGATGGGCTTGCATCTCAGCATAGTGAATGTGGAAGCGATAGCCTGTTTACCTGGTCTCCCCACTGCAGTGTGGTGAATTACTATGAGCCATTTAAATTAGCCTTTATATTTGTCTTAGGGAGCCACCTCCTTCATCTTTCAGTTCCCTCTCTATAGTATTGCCCCTGTGAGGCTTATGGGAGCTGCAGGGACTTAAAGATGAAGCAAATGGCTCTCCAAGGAAATCTCCCTAGGAGGTGAGAACAACTTGGAGTTTGTGAATGCTTGGAGTTTGATTCTCACCGTGAAACGAGATCAATGTAAGGTAGAAACGTAATGAAACAACACTTTGTTCCCGTGGGTAAAGTCAGATTGGTAACAGCTAGGTATTCTGAGAGTCAAGTTTCATAATCTAATTGATTTCTAAAGAAATTTAGAAATCATCAGTTGTTACAATGCTATGAATATGTAAGAGTAGCAAGAGAGGGGATTCTAATAGAAATGAGAACCAGTGCCATCAAAGCTAATTTGCTTCCTGTTTTGTTCTTGACATGACACAGTAGCTGAAGAGAGCTTTTACTATTGTGTCTGTCTTTCAAATAAAAGGCAGTTTCAACATCATGTTTTAGAAAAGTAATTTTGGCATAGATGGTATATATTTGCAAAGCACACGGAGTAGTGACTGGCATGTAGTGAGCACTGCATGAGGATTTTGTAAATAAAAAGTATTAGAGTAAATCAAACCACATTTGCCAAAATTCACAAATGAGGATGAAAACTCTGGGCTTTGTTGATCATTTTATAGTTTAGGTAATCTTCCCTGTTTCATATCTTTTGGGATTAGCAGGGTCATTTATGGTACCACTAGGTTAAAGGTTTTTCTTCAATATCAATTAAACATTATTCACAAATAGCCTCTTCAGAGTTTCCCAAACTTTAAGGACATTATAGAGAAGACTAGTGAGAGTTTATATATTAATAAATGAAAGCTTATGGTAGATTAACTGAAGATCAAGTGATTATGGACAAAAAAATGACATTGCTAATTTGCAGAAGTGTCAGCCATAACAGTGCTCAAGATATTTGCCAAATTCAGGAGTGGAAGGAAAAATTGTGTATTGGCACCCTATAATATATGTCTCCATAGAGATTGGTTCCACATTTTTAGGTGCTTGGACTAGATAAAATAGATGAACCAAAGGCCTTAGAACCCAGTGATTTGGCTAATTTGCCCATGTTTATTTTATATACATATATAAAATAAATATATATAATATATATAATATTGTATATAGATATATAATAAATATAATAAATAAATATTCTACTCGGTGTGAGGCTCCATGTTAGTAATCTCATAAAAGCAGACAAGTATGAGAAGAGAGGAGATAGTTTCTAATCTATTGTGTTTCATGGAGGTTTTGAATTTAGTTGATTTGTACAATGATTAAATTTCCTCTGGAAACATTTTCACTTAGCATGTCTAGTTGGTTTTTTAACTCTTCTTGAGCATCCTGAAACTTAAAGAAAGGGGAATGTTTCTGTTTTCCACAAACTTTTATACTAGGAACCATTTATTTTTTATTTGAACTAAATGTTAGTTTATTTCATCTTCATGATTATAGGCATTACAGGACAGGGTAAACAAGGAAAATAAAGCAAACTCTTTTCTCCCCCCATTTAACCAGATGCAGCATTTTGGCATTTTGATGATATACTGGTTGACTTAATTCATTGACTTGGGTTAAAAGCTAGCAACAGCAAATCTTTGCAGTTTAGTATCTTCCTCCATAGCTACTTCAAGGATCTCAATTCCCGAACTACACCATGAGTTCTGAAATGGTGTTCACTGCAGCATTCTTGAAGCTTTCACATCTTAATTTGAGATCTGACACCTCTTGTTAAGGCAGGGAACTGTTAAAAGTTGTCTTCCTCTTGGCTAACCCCATTCACCAGCAACCTTAACAGTTACTATATAAAAATAGAACCGTGCTCCCAAGCATTGGTTGAAACTGTTGTGCTGGGAACCCTTTCCAGACCATTAGCTCCGTGAGAGAAAAGAGAGGTCCTAACCAGTGGTTTCCATGAACAATAACAGTGTAGTAATATCCTTCACAGCCTAACCCAAGAGGTCAGGCAACCTTGATCATCCCGACAAGCTTATCAGTATTTACATACAAGGTATATTTAAAATTGATCCCAGACCAAGTATTGCAACCATAATCCCGAAAAATCCCATTATTTAGCACACTGAGTTTCTATGAGAAGCCAAAGCCAGAAATCGTCTCAAAGCAAAAAGTGATGGTTCATCATCTTTTGCAAGTGAGAGAAAAACATCAAGAAGGTGGAAAGGAAACTTCTCCCTCCTAAACTCATCAAATCGCTTGATCGCTATCTTCACAGCGTTAATTGACAAAATCCAGAGTCCTCAATCTCCTAATTTCCATTTTCAAGATGACTGTCAAGGTCGAGAAGAGTTTTCAGGCTTTCCTTTGCCATGGCCCATGAACTCCAGTCCTTCAATAGGAACTTCCTTCTCCTTACTGCTTTCTGAACGGACTGCTGGTAGTGCTTCAAGAGGCTGGTGCACGCGGCCTTGGAGCCCTCCCCGTGGAGGAACCTCGCGGCAAACCAGCGACTCAAGCATTCGTCGTAGGCGCGCTTCTCGGTGCGACCTCCCGCACGCGGTTCCGGGCGGCTGCGCCCTCGGATGGCGTCACTCTTAGGCGCGTCGCTTTACGAGAGGACGCACTACGCACTACGCAGGCCAAGAAGGAGTAGGAACCATTTAAAGAGGCGTAGTAGAGCAGGTGAGGTGATAAACTAAAGAGATGTGCTGTGAGAAAGGAGGGAAGAAGGAAGAAGCGCCACAGTTGAGTTTGAGAGTGTTCTGCCGACTAAGGACAAATCTGATGTGGTAAGAGCACATTTTATTTATTTATTTATTTTTAAAAAAATTTTTATATTTTTATTTTTGGCTGTGTTGGGTCTTCGTTTCTGTGCGAGGGCTTTCTCTAGTTGCGGCAAGCGGGGGCCACTCTTCATCGCGGTGTGCGGGCCTCTCACTATCGGGGCCTCTCTTGTTGCGGAGCACAAGCTCCAGACGCGCAGGGTCAGTAGTTGTGGCGCACGGGCCTAGTTGCTCTGCGGCCTGTGGGATCTTCCCAGACCAGGGCTCGAACCCGTGTCCCCTGCATTGGCAGGCAGATTCTCAACCACTGCGCCACCAGGGAAGCCCAAGAGCACATTTTAGAGGCTCAAATTGATTTTGGGTATACCTGGGGTACATATAAATGTTTAGAGCATTTAGAAGGACCTATAAAGCCCTCTTTTGTGTGCTCTACCAAAACTTTTTTTTGATTTTTGTATCTAAGATAGGGTGTGTCCGTGTCTTAGGCAAGTCTGAAGTTGGTTTTCAGGCCCCTAAGATGATAGAATTTTGATCACCCAAATTTAGTCCTCCCCACCTCCATAACACCTAGTATCTTCTGATAGCCCTCTGCTTCACACCTGTGTCCATCCCAAAGAAAGGAGGGAAAAGCAGCTACAAAATTCTGTGTTTTGTCAGTGCCTTGTAGTTCCACATATGTTATCTCATTAATCCTCATTTTAGCCCTTTGAAAAAATTTTATTCTTTCTAGTATGCCTGTGAAGAAACAGAAATTAAGCAAAACAAGATGCATCACTTATTGCCATACGGTCAGTGGTGGTGATGCTGGGAGTCAACACACGTGCTTGACACTAGACTCTAGACACGCACGCTTTCTGTACCACTCATTATGTTGTTCATCATTAGCTTAGATTTTGCCTGGTGCTCTGTCATTCTGCTGCTGCTGCTTCTCCGTCTTCTTTTTTTAAATTTTATTGAAGCATAGCTGACCTACAATATTATGTTAGTTTCAGGTGTACAGCAAAGTGATTTGGCGATATATATATATACGTGTGTGTGTGTGTGTATATATATACTTTTGCAGATTCTTTTCCATTATAGATTATCACAAGATATTGAATATAGTTCCCTGTGCTATACAGTAAATACATTTTCTTTATCTATGAATATTTTATACATGGTAGTGTGCATCTGTCAATCCCATACTCCTAATTTATCCCTCCCCCTACCGCCATAACCATAAGTTTCTTTTCTATGTCTGTGAGTTTGTTTCTGTCTTATAAATAAGTTCATTTGTATTATTATTATTTTTTTGGATTCCACATGTAAGTGTTATCATATAATATTTGTCTTCGTCTGAATTACTTCATTTAGTATGATAATCTCTAGGTCCATCTATGTTGTTGTAAATGGCAATACTTCATTCTTTTTTTATGGCTGAGTAATATTCCAGTGTGTGTGTGTGTGTGTGTGTGTGTATATATATATATATATATATGCCACATCTTCTTTATCCATTCATCTGTTGATGGATACCTAGGTTGTCTCCATGTCTTGGCTATTGTATATAGTGGCGCTATTAACGCTGGGGTGTATGTATCTTTTCAAAACAGAGCCTTCATCTTTTCCAGACATATGCCCAGGAGTGGAACTCTTGGATCATATGATAATTCTATTTTTAATTTTTTTAAGAAACCTCCATGCTGTTCTCCACCAGTTCACGTTGCCGCCAACAGGGTGGGAGGGTTCCTTTTTCTCCACACCCTCTCCAGCATTTATTATTTGTAAACTTTTGAACGCTGGCCATTCTGACTGGTTGTCATGCTTCTGATAGAGTTATGAGTCCTGACTCCTCTTCCTCAGTGCATCTCTTTCTGTTGGTTCTTCTGATAAACAAAATCATGCTATGGTATTAGTGGCCATCACTGTCTTTTAACAAAGGCTTATATCTTAACCCTGAAGAGAACCAGTGGCAGAAATATGAAGCTTGTAATCACTCTTTACATTGCCTGTACAGTGCTTGCAGGTGGGAAAATTCAGGTTATATTTTCTTTGAAGAATCTAAGGATATAGCACACTGCAGAGTTATATGTGTATAGCAGACTTGCAAATTGTACTGTGAGGATGAATGAATGAGTTGATAGGCAGTATTCAGCCTCAGCAGAAGGGCAGTTTAAGTGGATTTCCACTTGTGATATCCTTCTTTTTACTCTTTATGAGTAGCAATGCTATCTGTACAAATGTACGTTCTGAGTCAAATAGAATGTGGTAGTTCCTAAGAAGTCCAATATGAAGAGTGTGTTCAGAGATTTTTAAACTTTGAGCAGTTTATAAAGTCATATGTTCCAATTGTGAATCAATTCTTTTTTGTCCCTTAGAGTTCATTTTGAGATTTGAATGAAGATCGTAGTGTAAGCTGGTTGCTGAACTCAAGCTGTGTTAAAGTGCCTGACTGCCCTGCTTTATTGTTTGTGACTAGAGGTAAGGCTGGGTGATAGTGAAATAAAATATTGGTGAAAATGGCACTGAAAATGTGTTAAAGCAACATATTTTGAAATGTGTGTAGAGCTCTTTGAAGTGAAATAATGGTTTTAAGTGAATTCATAAATATGTTAGTACATCTTTTTAGTGATAAAATTGCTGTGACAATGGAAATCCCTAACCTCATCCAAGAACGTAGATTAACTCTAGGGTTTATTAATTTTCCAATTTAAGAATAATTTAATAATAATAATATAGAAACTATATGCTACAAGAACTCAATTTTTTTGGTAAATCTCTTTAATATTGGCATGACCTAATAAAGATGCATGAGGCTATTATAAGATTTACACAGTGCTAAATATTTTTAGATTGATTTCAACATGAGAGATTGGAGAACATTCCTTCAGAAGTCTCAGGAGAACCATTTTAGCATATTTCTGATAAAGACCCCCTATGCACTCAATAAACAACCTCACATGTAATATCATTTGAACATTTAATCTAGTAATCTTTTAACTTTCATGAAATGTTAGAACTAGATTTCAAACTTAATAAAGGAAGTAAAGTGTGTGTGTTTTAATATAATGCTGATCTGAGAGTCTTTGCTTAGAATAACCAGCTCTATTTTCAGTGAAGACAAAAAGGAGAAAAATATGATAGAAATAAATGGATACATATCTATATATTTAAAATTATTTATACATGAGGTCACTGATCTGTCCATTTTAGAAGAAAATATTATTTTAATGATAGCTTGTATATATTATTTTTTATTTATGGAACATGGATGGAGGAATGATACGGGATGGACAGCTAGATGGAGCCGACTGTCCATAAGTCACAAGCTTTTTCATTGCTAGAAAAGCAAACTCTGATGTTTTAGTGCAGATTCTGTTCTGAAGAGAAAAGTAGAGAACACTGAAGTGTCCTCTCTGGTGGACCAGTAGTGACAGTAAATGGTGAGTCCCATTAAAAACAAAAACGGAGTAAATTGTTGCTTAATTGAATATAACAATGCAAAGATCGCCAAGGGGCTTGCTCTCCTACAAGAAGTATTTTGTTATAAGCATCCAGGATCACAACAGAACTCTAAATATACACCAACCCTAAATCTTCATTGTGGAATTGCCTTACTACTAGGTAACTCGATTAAGCTAGTGAGATAGTTTGGCTAGAATATCTAGAGATACATACAGCATGCTCAATTTCCTTTATTAAACAAATTTATTTCTGGTTGCTTTCTATTTCATTACAGCAGCTACAAATTTCTTTTAATACATATTAATGGAGAGATTTTTTTTCTGAGTTAAGTTAGACCCCAAACTACTTCATTTAGATTTAAAGAGCAAATGCTTAGCACTGCTTTGCTTTGCTAAAGACCAAACACCTGGTAAAACTCCCTACCTTCTCTCCCTCCACTTGAAAAATTTCAATTACATTGGGTTTCAGGTTCTAGGAATTTCTGTAGCACAAATAACGGCATTTTTCACGATTTTCTGCTAAGACCACACTACACTCAACCTCATCTTGTGCTTTCTAGAAGAAGGTCTCAAAGCCATCTTAGAATTTTCTAGGGAAAAACTCCCAAAGGCATCCTCCCTTTGAGAGAGGGAAAAATGTATTATCCTGGATACTTATTCACATAGTTTTCACACATTTTTTAGGGATGGGGTAGGAAAAAATCCAGAATCAAGGCCACAGAAGTTCACTGGATTTACATGTCCAGTTTATCATAGTGACTTTTTTGAGCCTTCTTGTATTGAGTTTTGGATACTCTCTCTCAGTTCTGGTCAGTGGACGGTCTGCGAATGATTGGGGGTTCACCTAGATCCTCTCAGGAGTCTGCATAGTCAGTATTATTGATATAATAGTATGAAGACAATATTTGCCTTTTTCACTGTGTTGACATTTGCACTGATGATGTAAAAGCAATGATGGCTAAAAGTGCTAGTGCCTCAGCAGAGTTAAAGGCAGGGCATCAATTGTGACAGAGTCATTGTGTTCTTCACCGTCACTAACTCACAGAATGTCTTTGATGAAACAGTACAAATTACTGACATTATTAAATCTCAACCCTAAGTATATCTCTTTAACATTCTATTGATAAATGGGAAGTACCCATAAGCCTACGCTGCTGCAAACTAACGTACTATGCATATCTCAAGAAAACGAACTGGTGTGATGCTGTGCCTTGAGAGCTCAACTAGCTCCTTTTTCCATGAAACACAGTTTTTACTTACATGAATGACTGACAGCTAAACCATGGTTATTCAGACTTGATTATTTGGTAGACGTTTCTTAAAAATAAGCAAAATGAACCTGTCCCTTTGAGGAAAATGACTGACGGTTTTTGTTTCCAATGATCAAATTAAAGCTTGAAAGCAAAACTTAAAATTTTGGACTTGGATATGCCACCATGAACTTAGCTCTTTAGTATGTAAAGACTTTCTGATAAGATTGGTGGGACATTAACAAATGTAATTTTTTGTTGTAAAATGGAATGCATGAGGTACAATGCATGAGTTTACAAAATCATACAGGAGTGGAAGATTCATTGAAAGGTGACATAGAACAATGTATTTCAGTGTAACACAGTAGCAATCATAGTTGTAAAGTTCATTCATATGGTTTCTGTTTCCATGTTACAACTACCTTTTAAGAAAATAATACTTGTTGAGTTTTGGTGTAGCACTGAAGAAGAATATCCTCAACGACCTGAAAAGGCTTTTTAAACACTTTTCCTTTTTTCTAACTACATATCTGTGTGAGGTCAGATGTTTTTCATATACTTCAACTAAAAAACCTACTGAAACAAATTAACTTCAGCAGTAAGGTATCCAGCTGTCATCCATTAAATTAGACATGAAGATTTAAGTAAAAAATGTAGAACAATGTCATTATAATTACTTTTTTTCTGTTTTTGAAAACATAGGGTTTATTTTTCAGTAGGTAATAGATTTATACAGTTATTTTAAAATAGGTTAATATACAAATACATTTTTTCTCAGTTTAATTTCTTTAAAGGTAAATATAATCCACATAAAGATTCTTTGGGCCCTCAATAGTTTGTAGGAGTGGAGAGGAATCCTGAGATGAAAAAGTTCGAGTATTGCTGTTCTGTCTTCTAACTAGAGAGATCCTAATCTCCAGCCTAGATAACTCATGTATGACACTGTGATATGCTGCCCAGATCTCCCCTTGAAGGAAAGACTTACTACCCCAGTTGCTTTGGGAGTGCTGCCACCAACAGCCTTCAGTCATCTTCAGCTGAGATCAACTCAGCTGCAGAGAGCCACCTCACCCAAGGTCATGTCCCTTCCCAGGGTGGCCTGCATCTAATGACCGGTGGATGCATGTGTATAGGGGCATGGCCATCTTTGTCCAACTCAGAACAACTCTGACAGTCATTCTAGTACCAGAGCTCCCTGTGGGATCAGATGAGGTGTCAAATGGCCTGCATCAGTGCTTAACTTCTCCCTTTGCCCACTGCTATGTCCTTTCCCTCCTTTCCTAATGTGTTAATTCCAAGGTCCTTCCTTAATACATATCCTGTACAATAGACTCTGTCTCAGAGCCTCCTTCCCAGGGAGGTCACCCTGAAACAGCATGGGAGCTTGATAATAGGTTAAAAGTTAATTCTCTTTTCAGCTTTGAGTAACCAGGGCACCTGAGGTATCACTTTACACAGGGTCCTAAGCTCCTTATTGACAAGCCACACAAATCCAATGGCCTGTAAAAGGCTTTATGTGGTCTGGATAGTGCATATCCACGAGGCCTGGGGCAGGCTAGTTCTGGATTTCCTAGGGCTAGTTCAGGAGTGCACAAAGGAAAGCAGGTTTTGGCTTCTGGGAAGCAGAGGTGAAAAATACTGATGCTCTTTCTGCTTGTACGCATCTTCCAAATTTTAAGTGTGTGATAAGAACCCAAGAGATGAATAGGGAAGGGGGTCAAGAGGCTATCTAAGCGTGAGAAAACCAGACCTATCTGTTCATTTAGCCCATCTTCATATTTAATATATACTGACAGCCAAAGTTGGGTCAGTTTATTGGTGATCTGGATCAATTGTTAATATTGTCTGAGGTGAATAGATGGTCCCTGGTCTTTCTTTCAGGCCTCACTACCTGGCCTAGAAACCAGAGTTTGGGAGTCAGCCTCAGTTGGATCTGGAGGATTTCAGGCTTTAACATTCTAAAGAATGAGGAAGCTTAGTTCTTCTTTCTGTAGCCCCATCTACGTGATGACATTGATCACAACAGAATATTTATTTCCAATTTGATTAAGGTTAGCTTTTTTGCTCTGGGTATCAAAAACTGTTTCATAGGTCCTGTATATATAAAGGGCACCTGAGTTGAAAATGAAATCAAGTTTTGCACTGTGACATTTGAAAATGACCCATCTATATACTGGTGGGCTAAATATTTATCCATTCATTCCACACTCATTCAGCACCTACCATGTGCCAGGAAGCAGTGTGAGTTCTGGAGGATACATGGATGAATAGGACAATATTCCTGACTTTAATAAGTCTTTTAAGGCATGTTAAAAGATAAACTGAGACCTATTACAATTTTTAAGAGTTTATTTGGGCAAAACCCTGAATTGAGCAGCACCAGACTAGAAGTGGTCAGGCATGCTCCACCGACAGGAGCTGGAGGCAGGACTTTTTGTGGAAGCAAAGCAAGGAAATTATTTGACGGGCTAAGGGGTTACTTTGAGAAAGCCTAGTTGGCTGTTTATGATTGGTTGTCTTTAGATTTTGATTTCTTAACCTTGAGATGTTACAGGCTTAGGTTTTGGTTTGCTTACATAGATTGCTAAGGCATTAGAACCACCTCAGTCTAGTGGCCTCCTTGTTTCATTAACTTGGCAGACAGATGACATTGTCTGGATCTTATTCAGTCCATTTGCGTATTGAAGGCAGTGTTCTAGGTGCTGGGGAGTCGATGGTGAACAAGCTATTTTGTCCTTCTTTGTATATTTTATGGGAGAAAGTGAAAAATTAGGACAGGGAAAAATATACATGTCTCTAAAAATCAATAGATAAAGAATAAATAAGAAAATAGAATATTTGAATAACAGTCAGCATGCTTGATCTATTACATATCCAAAACATTAAGAGCATATACATTCTTTTCAAAATACATAGACTATTACAAAAATTCATGGTGTATTAAGTAACAAATAAAAACACAAAAAACCTCCCAAAGCTGAAATGATACTGGTCACAATATTTGTTCATAATGCAAATAATATTAGAAGTAAATAAGAAAAAGATAGTTTTAAGAAACCCTAAAAATTCCTAAATAGGGAAGCAAAACTGTAGTTATAAATGATCTAGAAATAAACAACAGTAAGTGAACTATATATCAAATCTGTAGGAAATTTTATAGACATGTACTTAGGAAAACTATACTTAGGAAATTTTATAGACATGAATGCATTGATTAGAGTTTGAAATGCATTGATTAAAAGTTTGAGAATAAATAAGCAAGGCATTCAACTCAAGATGTTGGAAAAAGGAAATCAAAGTGTAGAAAAGTATAGTAGAAAAAAACAAAATTTATGCATTTGTCGTATAAAGTTAAGCCAAGCATAATAAAAATGGTAAATAACAAAAAAAACCCTAAAATTTTTCTTTGAAATAATCACTAAACTATTAAAAATAGTTGGTGAATTTTATCAAGGAATAAAAGGAGAGAAGATACAAATCAGGGTTAAAAAATATGACATAAACTACAGATGTGGAGACTTTAAAGTTTTCAGAGAATTCAGTGTACAATGTTATATCGATAAATATGAAAATCTTACAAAATTAGTGGTTTTCATGGGCTGTATATTAAGAATTGCTCAGAGAGAGATAAGAAAATGTAAATAGACCAACAAATATAGAAGAAAATGACAAGGTCAGTTTAATGGGTGAGGTCTACTAGTCCTTCAAGAAAAAGATAATTCCAACGTTAAAGAAACTATTACAGAAAAAGTTAAAGATGAAACACTTTCCACTTTATTCTACAAGGATAACCTTGGTGTCAAAATTAGATAAGCATAGCTCCTAAAAGAAAACTGTGCAGTTTAACTTATGAACATAGATACCAAAACTTTAAATTTAAAAAGTGCCAAATTAAATTCAGAATGTATTAAAAGAATGTTATCATAACCAATTAGGGTTTATCCTAGGAATGCATGTATTAGTCACTATTAGAGCTCCGTCAGTGTAATTAATCACAATAATAAATACTTTTATTTATTTGCTAACACATGTGTTTGTTCAAGAAATATTTCTAAAGTGCCTACAATGAGGAAGACACCATCCTAGGTATTGGGGTAAAAGTGTGAACAAGACAGACAAGATCTCTTGGAGCTTGCATGAGATGAAAGATTTAAAAAATCCACATAATCATCTTAATAGATGACCAGATATACCTCAAAGATGTGATACAAGTCAATATTCATTCGTGAGAAAAGCTTTCAGCAAGGGAGAAAAAGTATCAGTGCAAAGACAGGAATGGATAGAGCAAGCATCATCCTTAGCTGGGAAACATTAGCAACGTTCACTTTAAAATCAGGAAAGGATGTCTGTTCCCTCTCTTTTTTTTTTTTTTTTTGTAAAATGAAGTTTAGTTAACTTACTATATTATATTACTTTCAAGTGTACAACATAGTGATTCGATATTTTTGTACATTACATAACCATACAAAGTTGTTACATTATTGACTATATTTCTGTGCTGTACCTTACGCCCCAGTGAATTACTTCTTTTATATCTGATAGTTTGTACCTCTTAATCCCCTTCACCTATTTTGCCCATACCCCTGGCTCCCTCGCCTCTGGCAACCACTAGTTTTCTGTATCTATGAATCTACTTCTATTTTGTTATATTTGTTCATTTGTTGTTTTTTTTTTAGATTCCACATGTAAGTGAAAACATACGGTATTTGTCTTTCTCTGTCTGATTTATTTCATAGCATAATACCCTCTAGATCCATGCATGCTGTTGCAAATGGCAAGATTTCATTCTTTTTTATGGCTGAGTAATACTCCATTGTGTATACCGCATCTTCTTTTTCCATTCATCTATCAATGGACACTTAGGTTGCTTCTATATCTTGGCTGTTGTAAATAATGCTGCAACAGAATATTGGGGTACATATATCTTTTTGAATTAGTGCTTTCATTTTCTTTGGATAAATACTCCGAAGTGAAATTGCTGGAGGGTATGGTAGTTCTATTTTTAAGTTTTTGAGGAACCTCCATACTGTTTTCCATGGTGGCTGCACCACCATTTGCATCCCCACCAACAGTGCACAAGGGTTCCCTTTTCTCCACATCCTTGCCAACACTTTTATTTCTTGTCTTTTTGATGATTGCCATTCTGACTAGTGTGAGGTGATACCTCGTTGTGGTTTTGATTTACATTTTGTAAAAATTAGTGATGTTGGGCATCTTTTCATGTGGCTGTTGAGCATCTGTATATATTCTTTTTTTTTTTTTTTAAAGTAATACAGTTTAATTTTTTATTTATTGATTGATTGCCGCGTTGGGTCTTCGTTGCTGTGTGCGGGCTTTTCTCTAGTTGCAGCGAGCGGGGGCCAGTCCTCACTGCGGTGCGCAGGCCTCTCATTGCAGTGGCCTCTCCCACTGCAGAGCACGGGCTGCAGGCGTGCGGGCTTCAGTAGTTGTGGCGCATGGGCCTAGTTGCTCCACGGCATGTGGGATCTTCCCAGACCAGGGCTCGAACCCGTGTCCCCTGCATTGGCAGGCAGATTCTTAACCACTGCGCCACCAGGGAAGCCCCTGTATATATTCTTTAGAAAAATGTCTATTCAGGTCCTCTGACCATTTTTTAATAGGATTGTTTGGTTATTTTTGATACTGGGTTGTATGAGTTCTTTATATATTTTGGATATTAATCCTTCACTGGATATATAATTTGCAAAAGCCTTCTCCCATTTAGTAAGTTGCCTTTTTGTTTTGTTTATGGTTTCCTTCACTGTGCAAAAGCTTTTTAGTTTTATGTGTTCCCATTTGTTTATTTTTGCTTTTGTTGCCCTCGCTTGAGGAGACAGACTCAAAAAATATTGCTAAGACCAATGTCAAAAAGTGTACTACCTCTGTTTCTTCTAGGAGTTTTATGGTTTCAGGTCTTACACTTAGCCTACAAGTGACTGTCTTGTAGGCAGCATATAGATGGGTCTTGTTTTTATCCATTAAGCCACCCTGTGTCTTTTGACTGGAGCATTTAGTCCATTTACCTTTAAAGTGATTATTGACAGGTATGTACTCATTGCCATTTTGTTACTTGTTTTCTGGTTGTTTCTGTAGTTCTCTGTTCCTTTCTTCTTTTAGCATCTTCCCTTGTGGTTTGATAATTTTCTTTAGTGTTTTGTTTGGACTTCTTTCTCTTTATTTTTTGTATATCTATTGTAGTTTTTTGTTTTGTGGTTACCTTGAGGTTCATATATATTGATCTACATATATAGCTATTTGTTTTAAGCTAATGGTTGCTTAAGTTTGAACACTGAATAAAAGCTGGGTGCAAGCTGGGCAGGGGGCATGCTGGGGCAGTCTTGGCAGGCTAGCTAGAGAACCAGGTGCTTTCCAATCTGCTGCCTCTGCATTGGGACTTGACGTATGCGAGTTTGTGCACGAGCCCTTTGAGAGTGGAGTCTTGGTTTTCTGCAGCCCTCAGTATCTCCCGGTCATGAGCCCTGCTTGTTTTCAAAACCAGTTATGGGGGTAACGGGGGCCCTACTTCCTGGTGCCATTCTCTAGGACTTGAGTGCCCAGTGTGGGGCTTGAACCCCTCCCTCCTTAGGGAAGACCTCTAAGTTTTTGATAGCTCCTCCCTTTTGTGGGTTGCTGCACTGGGGGTGTGGGTCTTGATTAGATCACATCTCTGCTCTTCCTACTTGTCTCAATGTGTTTTTTTCCCCCATTATATCGTTAATTGTAGAATAGCTGTTCTGCTGGTCTTCTGGTTTTTCTCAGAGAGAGTTGTTCTATATGTTGTAGTTTTTATATGTTTGTGGCAGAAGGTGAGCTCAGGATCTTCCTATTCCACCATCTTGATCCCCTCAGGCCTCACTCTTTATGTTCCAAATTGCTCCTGATGTCTGATCAGTTAAAAAAAGAAACAAGATATATGGATATAGATATAGAAATACAGATATATATGAAAGGCAGATTTATAGAGTCTCCATTTGTAGAAGATAAGGATATTTACACTAAAACCCAGGAGAATTAATTGATAAACTATTAGAACTAATAAGAGAGTTTAGTATTTTGGCCAAGTAGAAAACCAAAAATATGAATATTGAAAGATTTTCTCTACAACAGCTGTAACCAGTTAGAAAATGCACTAAGATTAGAGCCTTAAAATACCAAGGGATAAACAAAAATAAACATGTAAGACCCATATTGAGAAACTTATAATACCTTACTAAACAATATAAAAAGCCTAAAAAATGTAAAAAATACTACGTGCTTAGATGAGATGATTCACTAGTATGAAGACATTAAGTTTTCCTTTAATATATCTATAAATCCATGTAAATTTTAATAAAAATGCCAATGATATTTTTTGATGGAAGTTGATCCACTGTTTTATGTTGAAAAGAAAATAGAAATAATCAAGAACAGATTGTAAAGAAAATAAAACATCAAAATTAATGAAAAACAAGCAATGAGGGAACACACCCTATCAGGTATCAAAATATATTGCAGTTGGCTTCCCTGGTGGCACAGTGGTTAAGAATCCGCCTGCCAATGCAGGGGATATGGGTTCGAGCCCTGGTCCAGGAAGATGCCACATGCCGCGGAGCAACTAAGCCCGTGCGTCACAACTACTGAGCCTGCTCTCTAGAGCCCCCGAGCCACAACTACTGAGCCTGCGAGCCACAACTACTGAAGCCTGTGTGCCTAGAGCCCGTGCTCCGCAACAAGAGAAGCCACTGCAATGAGAAGCCCGCAGACCACAAAGAAGAGCAGCCCCCACTCGCCACAACTAGGGAAAGCCCACGTGCAGCAATGAGTACCCAATGCAGCCAAAAATAAATAAATAAATAAATCTATAAAAAAACAAAAAAGAAACCCACTTTATTTATTTTTAAATTTTTAAATTTTATTTATTATTTTGTACAGCAGGTTCTTATCAGTCATCAATTTTATACACATCAGTGTATACATTTCAATCCCAATCTCCCAATTCATCACCCCCCCACCCCCACCCCCTCCCCCTCGCCGCTTTCCCCCCTTGGTGTCCATACGTTTGTCCTCTACATCTGTGTCTCAATTTCTGCCCTGCAAACCGGTTCATCTGTACCATTTTTCTACATTCCACATATATGCGTTAATATACGATATTTGTTTTTCTGACTTACTTCACTCTGTATGACAGTCTCTAGGTCCATCCATGTCTCAACAAATGACCCAATTTCGTTCCTTTTTATGGCTGAGTAATGTTCCATTGTATATATGTACCACATCTTCTTTATCCATTCGTCTGTAGATGGGCATTTAGGTTGCTTCCATGACCTGGCTATTGTAAATAGTGCTGCAATGAACATTGGGGTTTATGTGTCTTTTTGAATTACGGTTTTCTCTGGGTATATGCCCAGTAGTGGGATTGCTGGATCATATGGTAATTCTATTTTTAGTTTTTTAAGGAACCTCCATACTGTTCTCCATAGTGGCTGTATCAATTTACATTCCCACCAACAGTGCAAGAGGGAAGAAACCCACTTTAAATTAAAAAAAATATGTTGCTGAGATATAGCAATGAAAAAGATGTGATATTGGTGCACATATGTACAATGCAGAATAGAGACTTCAGAAACAGACACAAGCACATGCTAAAATTTAGTAACACAGTGACATTTCAGATTATTAAGAAAATGTAAATGTACACTTGTGACATTGTAATATGACATATAAAAATGATCAATGAAACAAAGTAGCCCAGAAACAGATACATGCATTACAGTTATCTTTCTGAACCCTCCCTCCCCTCAACCTCTTTTCTGCCTTTCTTTGTTCTTTTCTGTTCCCTGGGAAGCATCATCTGGGATCCTTTTCCAATTGCACTGGACAATTGACAGTGGGAGGCCCTAGCAGGGGATGACTGGACAGCAGGAGAAAAAGGTCAGAGTATTTTTTCCCACTTCTTCCTCGCTGCCTCTACTTCCCTGGCAGCAGCTGTTTTCCTCTACAATTTCAGCTACTACAGGAAGCTCCCCCCCTTGGTTCCAGCTCTCACTGGATTCCAGTAAGTGTGTTTCCTCTCCTTGATAGTAGATTCCTGGTTTAGTTAATCCCTGGATGCCTTCACATCCCTTGATTCTTGCCTTGACCCCACCCCTACCTCTGTAAATATCTTCATTTAAACCATCAATGTGAATCTATTTTCTCCTGTGATCCTGTCTGATAATGTAAGTGGTACCAGGAATGAGGTAGTCTCATTTCACACCTAATATCTCAGTTATAGAAGTTTTGCTTCTTGTGATTGCAACTTGCGGCTCAACAGTTTAGAGCTCTTAGTTGTGAAGGGAGAAACTTTTTCACCATTGAACACGGCGATGGCTCCAATAATGTGGAAGCTGAGACTACTGCCTCCTTCCTCATGGTGCTAAATACTCAGACAGAGATAGCGGGGCTTGCTGTTCTTGCCAGAGTGATCAACCCTTATTCCTAAGAAAATTTAAGTTGCTGTTATGTGATGAAAAAGAAATAATATCTCTAAAACTCAGGGCATTCACTAGAGCACCTCTCACCATTAAAATCTCCAGTGATCACTCTCAATGAAAAGCCGTGACAATCCATTACTGAAAGGGCTCCTAAGGCCTTAGATTCTGGGAGAAAGAAGGGGTTTAGGTTTTATCACTCTGCAGCCAAAGTGACGACAGAGGGAATAGGTGGCAGAGAGAGGAAGTTATGATTGTCAGCTTTAACCTGATGACCAGATACAGAGCAGGGACCAAAGAAACCTTGCATATCTTACATTAAATGATGATTTCTCTTTTACCCCACCTTTTTGTGCTACCTTTTATGAAGAGAACAGGTGGAGGCTAATGTTTTAAGTGAGGTTCCAGGCAGGTGTATATTTGAATAAACATCACCCCTTGATGATATTGTAATGGATGGCACTATATGGATTCCCTGTTGGTGGATAAGGTTTTCATCATCTAGCAAAGGGCAAGAATAGGTGCTAAGTGGCAAAAGAGGTGGGCTATGCTGGTGACCCCCCACCCCCATTCTCTAGTCTCCACTCATCTCTACTTCCCCCTGTGCTTTTTAGGAAGCTGAAATCTGCAGATTGCCTTACTGAGCCTCCCTGACCTCTGCCTTCAGTTTTGTTTTGACTGATGAGTGGCACCTGCAGGGAATCAGGAGGTGGGAGGAGATTGGGGACTGCTTCTAGGGCAGCAGCTCTGTTTCTCTACAGCTGTAGCTTCTACTGGGCAGCCTTCCTCCATTACTCCAGATTTCAGAGGGATATAGTAATGCCAAACCTCCTCTTTTCTTCTCTGTGCTTTTCTTGTCAGGGGTAGACAAGACTTCCTGCTGTCACCGGGTGCCTCCACATCTGTGTTCTAACACTGTCCTTTTCTAAGTTGTCTTTTCATTAACAACTCTTTAAACCACCTGACCAAATCCTTTTTCTTGATCCGACCTACACTTCGTGCATACATGAAAACTGGATCTAGATTTGAGGTAGAAGTAGAAATTAGTGGTGAAAGGATGGATTATTCAATACAGTTGACCATATATACATGGGTTTTCTCTGGGCTCTCTATTCTGTTCCATTGGTCTATGTGTCTGTTTTTATGCCAGTACCATACTATTTTGATCAGTATAACTTTGTAGTATAGTTTGAAATCACGAAGCGTGATGTCTTCAGCTTTGTTCTTCCTTCGCAGGATTGCTTTGACTATCTGGGGTCTTTTGTGGTTCCATATGAAATTTAGGATTGTTCTATTTCTATGAAAAATGCTATTGGAATTTTGATAGGGATTGCATTGAATCTGTAGATGGTTTTGTGTAATATGGACATATTAACAACATTAATTCTTCTGATCTGTGAACACAGGATACCTCTTGTTTGTGTCTTCTTTAATTTCTTTCATCAACGTCTTACAGTTTTTAGTGTACAGACCTTTTGTCTCCTTGTTTAAATTTATTCCTAAGTATTTTATTATTTTGATGCTGTTGTAGATGGGATTATTTTTTAAATTTCTTTTTCAGATAGTTCATTGTTAGTATATGGAAATGCCACTGGTTTTTGTATGTTGATTTTGTATCCTGCAACTTTATTTTATTTTATTTTAATTAATTTATTTTTGGCTGTGTTAGGTCTTCGTTGCTGCATGTGGGCTTTCTCTAGTTGCAGCGAGTGGAGGCTACTCTTTGTTGCGGTACGCAGGCTTCTCACTGAGGTGGCTTTTCTTGTTGCGGAGCGTGGGCTCTAGACACATGGGCTTCAGTAGTTGTGGCACGTGGGCTCAGTAGTTGTGGCTCGCAGGCTCTAGAGTGCAGGCTCAGTAGTTGTGGCGCATGGGCTTAGTTGCTCCGCGGCATGCGGGATCTTCTTGGACCAGGGCTTGAACCCGTGTCCCCTGCATTGGCAGGCGGATTCTTAACCACTGCGCCACCAGGGAAGCCCCGTATCCTGCAACTTTAGAATGCATTTATTCTAACAGTTTTTTGGTGGAGTCTTTAGGGTTTTCTGTATATAAGAACATGTCATTTGCAAACAGATAATTTTGCTTCTTTCTTTCCTATTTGGATGCCCTTTTCCTCCTTTTTCTTGCCAAGTTGCATTGGTTAGGACTTCCAGTACTATGTTTAATAAGAGTAGTGAGGATGGGCACCCTTGTCTTGTTCCTGATTTTAGAGCAAAAGCTTTGAGCTTTTGCACTGTTGATATTGGCATGTTGATAATGTTAGCCATGGGTTTGTCATATGTAGTCTCTATTATGCTGAGGTTTGTTCTTTCTATACCCAATTTGTTGAGAACTTTTATCATGAAGGGTGTTGAATTTTGTCACATGCATGTTTTGCATCTATTGAGAGGATCATGTGATTTTTTTTCTCCATTCTATTAATGTGGTATATCACATTTATTGATTTGCAGATGTTGAACCATCTTTGCAGACCAGGGATAAATCTCAGTTGATCATGGTGTATGATCCTTTTAATGTGCTGTTGAATTCACTTTGCTAGTATTCTGTTGACAATTTTTGTGTCTGTATTCATCAGAGGTATGGCTTGTAGTTTTCTTTTCCTATACTGTCCTTATCTGGCTTTGGTATCAGGGTAATGCTGGGCTCCTAAAATGAATTTGGGAGCATTCTCTTCTCTTCAATTCTTTATAAAAAATTGAAAAGATTGACATTAGTTCTGTAAATGTTTGGTAGAATTCACCAGTGAAACCATCTGGTCCTGGGCTTTTCTTTGTTGGGAGGTTTTTGATTATTTCTTGAATCTCTTTAGTCATTATTGTTCTGTTTAGGTTTTCTTTTTCTTCATGAATCAGTCTTAGTAGGTTGTATATTTCTAGGAATTTATCCATTTCTTCTAGGTTGTCCAGTTTGTTGGTATATAATTGTATATAGTAGCTTTTTACAATCCTTTGTTTTTATGTGGTGTGGTGTGAGTTGTAATTGCTCCTATTTCATTTATGATTTTATTTGAGTCCTTTCTTTTTTTCTTGGTTAGTATAGCTAAAGGTTTGTTAATTTTTAAAATCTTTTAAAACAACCAACTTTTTGTTCCCATTATCTTTCTATCCTATTGTCTTTGTTCCTATTATCTTTGTTCTGTTTTTTCGTATTATTTTTCTAGCCTCTATTTCATTTATTTCTGTTCTAATCTTTATTATTTCCTTTCTGATAACTTTGGGCTTAAATCTTTCTCTTTTTCTGATTCCTTGAAGTGTAAAGTTGATTTACTTATTTGAGATTTTTCTTTTCTCTTAATGTAATTCTTTGTCACTATAAACTTCCCTGGTAGAACTGCTTTTTCTTATCCCAAAGGTTTTTGTATGTTGTGTTTTCATTTTCATTTGTCTTAAGATACTTTATGATTTCCCTTCTTATTTATTCTTTGACCCATTGGTTGTTCAGGAGTGTGTTATTTAATTTCCATGTATTTTTGAATTTTTCCATTTTCCTACTGTTATTGATTTCTAGGTTTATACCACTGTAGTCCAAAAAGATGCTTGATATGATTTCAACCTTCTTAAATTTGTTAAGGCTTGATTTGTGGCCCAACATATGATTTATCCTGGAGAATGTTCTGTGTGTGCTTGAGAACAATGTGTATTCTGTTGCTGTTGCAAGGAGTGTTCTGTGCATGTCTGTTAGGTCCATTTGGTCTACAGTGTTATTCAGGTCTGCTATTATCTTACTAATTTTCTATCTGAATGATCTATCCAATGCTAAAAGTGGGGTATTGAAGTCTCCTACTATTATTATATTGCTGTCTATTTCTCCCTTCAGTTCTGTTAATATTTCCTTTAAATATTTAGGTGCTCCAGTGTTGGGTACATATATATTTACAATTGTTATATCCTCTTGATGAATTGACTCATTTATCATTATATAGTGGCCTTCTTTGTCTGTCATGACCAATTTTGACTGAATGTTTATTTTGTTTGATATAAGTATAGCCATTCCTGCTCTCTTTTGGTTAACATTTGCATGGAACATCTTTTTTTTCCCCATCTCTTTACTTTCAGCCTATGCATGTTCTTAAAGCTAGTGTATCTTTTATAGGCAGGATGTTGTTAGATCTTGTTTTTCATTCATTCAGCTGCTCTGAGTCTTGTGATTGGAGAAACTAGTCCATTTGCATTTAAAATAATTATTTATAGGTAGGGGTTACTATTGACATTTTGTTAATGGATTCAGGGCCATATGAGTACCTGTAATATGGTCTAGAGGGTGGTCTGTGGGTTCTTTATGACAAAGGGCAAGGTCTTCTATTGCATGGCATAAATACAGTACTGATGAGTACGGTTGATCAGCTTGCACCTGTTTTCATCACTCCTCACTTCCTCTTTAGGGCTTTGGTGTTGCCCAAGTATCCCAATATGTTGGGAGGACTGGGCTTTGATTGCTGATTTCTATCTACCAGTGGCAGAAGAGCAAGACATCATTCCCCCAAGACAAATGGGGGAAGGAAAGGCAGATCTGAAAGCTTTTTCCCTCTCATTCCCCTACCACTTGGCCTATGTCATTGTCCTACCCCTCCATACTATAGGTACGCCTGACCCTAGTCCCTGATGGCCTTTCTCTCTTAAGGGCTTTCTTGCTGTTTCTATCTTAGTTTCCCAGATCCATGCTTACCTTTCTCTTCTTTAATTGCCTGAGAGTAGTTTTCAGGGATAAATGCCTCAGGCAGGGGTGGTTCATCCTCTTAACAGAATCCAAAATTCATTTCTCTCTCCTTTTTAAGACTGTGAGCTTCTTGAAGGCATGGTTAGTGAATTATTCATCTCTGCATCTCAGAAAATGAGATAATAACTGGATCTTAATAAAAGTTTGTGGAGTTGTCAAAGCATACTAGTGAGTTATGATAGTCAGGCTGAGGTCTGGCTGGACCATAAGGCCACTCTAATCAGTATGGCTTCCTGTCATTGTGGCCAAAGGAGTCAATGCGATCAGAAATATTAGACCAGTGGTATCAATGTTCATGTACTCCTGAGCAAGAGTGGGATTTTTATGTGACTAAGAACTGCTATTGTAATTATAAATTCAGTGATGATATGGATCCTTGAGATGTAGATCTGGAGAACTGCCCAAAAAGAGAACAGAGATTAGCAAAGCACATTGTTCTGTTGCTTATAAAAATAAAGGACAGTCTAATTAAACAGTGCAAAATGTATAAAGTTCAACAGGTAGGAAATGAATGCATGCAAAAAATCAGTGAAATCCAAGTAATATCTGTTGATTTTATTGTGTCAATGTTAATTTCTTGGATTTGATAATGTACTATAGTTATGTAAGATGTTACCTTTGGGGGAAGCTGGGTGATAGTACATGTGACCTCTCTTTACTATTTTTGCAATTTTTTATTAGTCTAATTTTCTGAAATAAGAAGTTTTAACAAAAGAGTCAACCCTTTATGACTAAAGCACAGACAAAAGATTTGCAGAATGGTGAAATCGGGGGGCAGTGTGCTTTAAATTTATGGGAAATAAGAGGAAATGTTACTTAGTATTGTGAATGGTAAGTCTGCAAAACTCTTTAGGAGATGGAAGGGGCTGAAAACATAAATAGGTATAAGAAAGGCATAGACAAGTTCACATGTGATTAATTAATGATTTACATATAAAGGCAAAAGTACTGTTTGGGCTGTAACTCATAATTCTGTTGATGACATTTAACAGTAAAATATGCCATTAGAAGAAAATAACTGAGATCAGGTGTCCAGTATGGCAATATTATGCAAAATGGAGAAATAAGGTTCAGTGTGGAATGTCCTCTAGAGTCAGGAGTCTGGATTTGAATCCACATGCTGACAGCTACTAAATTATTTCACTTTTCCGAGCTTGGTTTTCTCACTGAAAATGGAGAAAATAGTGGCATCTACATTGTAAGTTTCACATGAAGAGTAAATGAAGGAACACACATAAATCAGAGTTTTTCACACTATTATGCTAAAGAACCATTTAAAAAAATTTCTAAACTGTTATAGACCAATACTTTTGTAAAATAGAATAAAAATGAATTATGGAAAAATTAAATTAAAAGAGACAAATGACAAGCCTGGGTTTTTTGTTATTAGATCCATAGATATGAAATTACGCTCTCAAATTGCTATGAATTTTAACTCTTAGTCTCAAATTCTGTTCTTAACTTGCTGTGGGCTGGTGACAAATAGACACATATTAGTGGGAAGCACTGAAAAAGAGTCTTTAGCTCAGAACTTGGCTCTAATAATTAAACCTACCAACAATCTCCTTGTAGACTATTTAGACTTAGTCTTGTCTTTTTCCAGTTTCCCCTAAAAACCAAAACAAAGCAGATTCTCCCCCTCCTTTGAGTACTTGCTTGTTTTTGATCAAGCCTCATATCCTTAGTTGCTAACATTTCTTTCCCATGGAAGAAAGTCTCACTCTCAGAGGGCAATTCCCTTGTCAGTCTGGCTTTTTCAGTGCCTACAGTTGGGCTTGAGGAAGTACTATTCAAAAATACTCTCAAAATGTAAAATATTGGCTTTAAGAGCTGAGTCAGGGAAATCTGTGCACTGTAGCTCTACAAAAGACAGCACTTTATAGGGAGTTGGCGTCTGGAAATTCTTTATTGTATATGTCCATGTTGAAAATTTACATGTATGAACAAGGCAGCATGGCACACGGCTAGACCTGCTAAATTTTAAGTCTGTGTCTTTTACTTGTGGTTGTGACTTTGAATTTATTTCTTCTTCTTTTGAGTGCTCAGGTTCGCTTTTGTATTCCTTGGGGAGAGAAAAATCATGCTTGCAGGGAACTCTGTTGATTAACTAATGATTTTAAAAGTTCTATTGAAGGTTTAATTAAAACTGTTGAAAAATAAGAAATTGTTGGGAATCCAACAAAAATAGAATATTTGAGTCATGTACATTTTCAAAGGCATTTATTAAGATAGGGGAATCGAAGATAAGTGGCTTGGTTGCAATATGATAGGTATATTCACAATGCTTTTTTTATTTTGCCATTTGTTGATAAAATATTAATAAATATTGAGCACAGTTCCATCAAAAATCTTTAAAATGTAAGTTCTTTAACTATGTGAAAAGCTATTTACACCTTAGCCAATAAAAGAACTAGAGAAGGGTTGTTTAGTTTGGAGTTTTTGAAACTGTTTATTTGTTGATTGACATCTGAAGAGCAGACTTTGCTTGTGTGTGTTATGAAACTGCTTCAGCACTCTGCAAAATTGGAATTTCCTAATTAGCTACCAAAAATGCCATAGCTTTCCTGAATGTATAGTGTTTTATAGTTTTGTTTTTCTGGGTATTATTTGTATTTTATAATAGTTTGGTCAACAAATGATTTGAAATTGCATTATGCTCTCATACATAAATCACAAATATCTTCTACTTCTATTTTTAATTCATGTTAATCTGTTAATATGAGCTTGTTGATTATAAGTATCATCAAGTAAAAACACTTTAAACTGAGAAATTTTATTATTTACCCTGAAAATAATAATTTTGTTTTTGGTATCATTTGAAATTAGGTTACTTTTGAATAATTTTAGCAAAAGAGTTTTTCCTTAGTATGATTTGATATTATATTATATAATCCAGAGTTATTGTCCTGCACACTTTGCAAGTGTCTTCGTAGTAATTGAAAGGACTAAGTGTGAACATTTATAAAAGTAGACTTATTCTTTTAAGTTGAAATTTGCTCAAAGTAAGTGCAAAAGTTTTTGACAAGTTGACATACAAGAAGAAACACAAAGATAAAACTAAAAGATGGTATTCATGTATTACAAAAATCAGTTTATATTTTAAAATCATATTTGAGACAAAGAAGAAATACATAATAAAAGATTGACTTTTATTGGGGGAAAAAACTCAAGCAATCATTTGAAATCATAAAAGTCTTTTTGATTCAGATAGCACATAATTTAGGAATGACTTAGTGGTGAAAAAGGAGCTTCTTGCTTGTTTGGCTTGCCCCTAGGTGGTGATAAAAGTGTTACAGAGTAAAAAAGACAAGGCAGAAAGACAGATGTAAGCACGATACTCAGTTCTTTCAGAAGATTCTGGTTTTGATTCTTAGGGATAAATTGACTCAAGTTATCTGCTGTTTTTCATATTTTTGCTCATATGAACAAGGATAGTGCTTTTTAAGAGCCTTATGTCTGGGTATTTTCCTGACTCCTTCTCTTCTCCTGCCTTCTGTCACCCTTGAAATCTGGCACAAATACAGACTGCGGAACCTATTTTCTGAACTATCATCATTGACTCACCAAACTTCAATTTTGATAGAGGTCTATAGGAATAATAAAGGCTTCTCAGACTAGGCTCTATTCAGAATTGTTAAATGAGGGATTATACTGCATATTCAATCCTACGCTTACAGACATAAAAAAGAACCTGCTAAATAATTACATATCTTGATTATCACATCACAAGTTACACCAGGGCTTCATATTCCTTTGAAGAAGTATCATTCAGCTAGAAATCCTATGAGAACTGAGGAAACTGATTTTCAACACGTGTTGCCAAAATTGAATACTATTTCCTTTTTTAACAAGTAAAAGTTTCTCAAGGAAAACGACTATTATTTTTTGTTGTTATTTTTGAATTCGGATGCATTTCCATTTTGTACTTTCAACATAGTATGTTGGTTGAGGTTTTTCTGTTAGTGATAAGCCTGACATATCATTTGTGAGATTAACAAAATTTTAGGTACTCAATCGCCTAAAATCTAACCTAAAAAAATTTAATATCCATTCTGGATAAAGAGACAAAATTGCAAATCCTATTCAATCTGAAGAAAAATAGTCCAACATTTTAGCAAATATTCACCAACATTCTGAAAATGAAAAATATTTATTTGATGTCTATCTTTAACAAGAAAACATAGGCAACAAAATGTTGAATCTATATTTGCTATTCTGATATTGCATTAATTATTGCTTGTTCTAAGATAAAGGGATTATTAAAGAGTAAAGGAATTGTAGCTCATGGCCATTGTGTTATTTGTTAAAAGCACAAGCTGAAACAAAGTTGCTGCACACAGGCATATAGGCTGTATACTGCACAACCCCAGGGAGCACCATTTCTAAGGACTACAATGTAAATGGCACTCCCTGGATTTGGATGGCACCTGGAGCTGGCGTTCTGCACAGAATGACCAATAAGATGCTTGTTTCTCAGGAAAGGCTGTAGAGATATTTTCTGTTAATCAGATATAAATTTGTTAGGTGGAGTAGCCCAATTTCTTGAGATTAGCTGTTCTGTATAACAAGGAGCCAAAATTTACCATTACCATTTCTACTTCCACAAACACTAATTGAGCATGTAGTGTGTGCCTGGCATTGTGTTAAGTAATTTACATTTTTCTTATTTAATCCTCACAATAATATTATGAGGAAATTGAGGTTGGATAGATAACAAACTTGTTCAAGGCAATACAACTGATAAGTTTGCAGGAATTAGAACTCACCCAGGCTTCCCTGACATAGAGGCAGGAGCTTGTAATACATAAATACCATGGTACCACCATGGTGCATTAAACAGTTCCCACTGGCCTGCACTGAAGTTTGTACCATGGTCAGTAAATACCTGAACTTGTTACTTTGTCTGAAACTTGAGTACTTTTATTTGGGAATGTTATAAAGAATATCAAACTTCAGAAACTTCCTGATAAATACAAAAAAATTCTTGTCTCTAGATGTCAGAACAAGATTTTCAGGCAGTGGATGATTTCTCAGTGGTATATTTTTGACAATTCTTCCTCCTTTTCCCCATTTGTTTATTCTTCTTAGATTCAAACTATAGAAAGGGTCTCTGGCTGACAATTAAAACATGCGTTTATTGAAAGGTAATTGAGATCTCATGAAATTGCTATGAAGAGCAAAGAACCAGACCCAGAGAATGCTCAGAAAAAAAAAAGACGTTATGCAGCCAGTATCATAGCCAAAACTGGCCCTTGCAAACAATCGAGGGCAGACCCCACAGCTAATAATAGTTTTTATCAAGTGACATTTAGATGGTGATGCCCACGGCCGTGACTAGAATGAAGCATGTGCAGCACTTGTCTTGGGCTCAGAATTTAAGAGGATCCCCCAAACTCAGTAATTAAGCCAAATAATATTTTAATGAAATATTAAAAAAATCAAAATCAATGCAATAATTCATGATGAACAAAATATCAAAATTTTAAATGAAGAAGGGATGATGATATAATAAAGTGACTTCGTACTTTGAGTAAGAGATGTCATATTCCTTTGTGGTATAGGCACCATTCATTTCAGTGTCAGAAAAGTAGTATCACAATGGAATCTCTGAGCATATTATTCTCAAGGCCTTAGAACGTGCAAAACATGACCTCTAGCAAATCATCTTACATCAGCACTTCAGTGTGAGATAATATACGACACATCCCATCTCCTTTATAATTTAGTCATTTGAGTTATCATTTGCTGCAAAACACTGTTTTGCTCATAAAGGAGAGTAAATAAGAGCAAAAAAAGGGCTTTGAAATAAGTTTTCTTTTTAACTATCTGTTAAAATGAAGTCCTTCATTTCATGTGGTAGCATATGGTCTTGATTCTCTTAGTGCAGTTCAAGAAGTAGCCTATATGTAGATCACTTTAATAATGTGCTGCTACTTTCATTTGGTACTGAGCACTTTCTTGCACCGAGTGGGTGCTCGATATTTTTAAATGTTTGTCAAATGACTATAAAGCAGAGAAAAACCAAAAATAATATAGTTGTTATTTATATGACATTTACACGATACTGAAAAAACTTGATTTCTGCAAATTATACTTATGAAAGTAGAGTCAAAATACAAGCTAATATATAGCATCACAATGATATTTTGCACTTATAGAAAAATACAAGAGATTTTTAGTGATTTGTATTTTCCCTATACATATTGTAGATACCTATAACTTATTTAATTAATTTAACTGTGTGTTGTAATATAAGATTAGAAGTTATTTATATTGATATTGCCTGTGCATGCCAACAAAACAACATCTTAACAATAGAATTACAAATGCAAACTACATATATTGACTTTTCTGATGAAATTTATCATTACCTTTGGGATTGTTTTATTAAACCATAACACTTGGGATCTGTATGTATCTTTTATGGAAGGAATTGAAAACCCTTTGCAAATGTCGAGTATCATTTTGGATACCAGTGACAAATGACACTTTAGTAATTGATCTCTATAGAAGTAGGTTTAGTTGCTGTGTTATTCTGGCATTTATTATAGTTCTTTACAGATGTTTCTTCAGCATCATGATCAATTATATGTCACCAAACCTAATACCTAGTAGCTAGTCAGTTTTTTAAAAGAAAAATCCCAGATATTCTGCATGATGGCTACCTTCTAAATTGATTTCCCCATAAAATATATTCAGTAGAGAAGATTAACAAGGTTGATAGCTTATGAACAGTTTGAATTCCACTGACAGTATTTTATTCTTCAATGCCCTCTGTTAAAGGATGAGAACACCACTCAAATACATTAGAAAGAAAGCTAAGTTTTATAATTTATTATTAGTTTCTATGCAAGAGGGAACTTTTTTTTTTTTGTAGAATACAGTCTCTCTGAACAAAGCAAAGAGTGACCTTATAGTGGGTTTTGAGGAAGTATGGAGTTTAGGTACTGCTGACATTAAGAAGTACTGAAGGGAATCTATGACTGATAGATTTGGGTGAGTTTAAAACTGTTCTGTGGTTAGTAATTTATGACTTGAAGAAGGCCAAAGAACAGTTAGTCATGTGTACTTTTTTTGAATTTGGGAAAGAGAAACTTTTAATTCTCACTGTATACTCAATTTAAGATAAAAAAACAGTTTAATGTCATACATATCTAATTTTTTGATTGCATTTGATCAGTTGAGAGAGTTCTAGGAAATGAATGTTGTGCAACAAAATTTGAGGCATGCAGTGACAGATGGCACAGAACATTAGTGTACCAATTAAGATTTTTGGCTACATGCAGCTGAAACCAACGCTAGGTATTTCAGGGGGGAGAAGGGAGAATTGATCGGAAGGATATCAAGGATCACAGAATCAAGGGGAGGTTAGAAGACTATGCTTGAAAACTAGTCAGAAACCAAGGCGGTTTCAGAGGTGTCAAGAAGCTGGATGTGAAAGGCACAAAGCTATTTTCTAGCAGGGACAATCTGTCTAGGATGAGATTGCTTCCAAGACCACTGCCACTGAATCAAGACATTCAATCTTTCATATGTTTAATCAGCAGATATTTATTGAGCACCTACTACATGCTAGATTCTGTTTCTAGGTACTAGAAATGCAGCTGTCACTGTTCCCTTGAAATTCACACTCTGAGGAGGGAGACATAATAAAGAAGTAAATATATGTCAGATGATAATAAATGCAACGGGGAAAATATGTTCTGTCCCTAAGTGTAAAAGGGTTATGAAGTGTCAGGAGTTGGAGGCATTGAGCTGCAATTTGATATAGGATATTCAAGGTGGCTCCCACAGATTGTGTGGCATTTTTTTGCAGAGAACTGAAGAAAAAAATAGAAAGTCATGTGAATGTATGGAGGAAGAGTGTTCCAGACTGAGAAAATAACAAATGCAAAGGCTGTAAGACACAAATGTGTTTGAGGAACAGCAAGGAAGTCAGTGTGGTTGGAACAGCTAGGGATTGGGAGAGTGGGGAGAGATAAGGTCAGAGACCAATAGGGGTGGGGTAGGGATTAGAAGGACCGGGTTAGAGGGACTTTGAAATGCATTCTAAAGACCCGAGCATTTATTTATTTTTCTCTAGCTTTATTAAGATATAATTAACATATAACATTATATAAGTTTAAAGTATACAACATAATGATTTGATATATGTATATATTGTGAAATGATTACTACAATAAGTTTAGCTAACACCCGTCACCTCACATAGTTACTGTTTTTTTCTTGTGATAAGAATTTTTAAGATCTACTCTCTTAGCAACTTTAAACTATACAAGAGAGTATCGTTAACTATGGTCACCAAGCTGTATATTACATCCCCAGAATTTATCTTATAACTAGAAGTTTGTTCCTTTAGAACATTTTCATCTTATATCACAAATTGGGGAACGATATTCCACCACGCCTATGTAATTGGCACAATAGGGAATTCTCCAAAACTAGGAAGAGGAGTTAGATACTGTGTGGACAAAAACACTAACACGTGTACTAGAGTCAGCAACTACAAAGTTGTTTTAGCTTGCCATGGGTCCTAAAAGCATATGATATGTGTAGCCACAAATTCTTCTCATCCTTTATGACTCTTTCCAGGGTGACTTTGCAAGGAGATTTTTTTTCCTCTGCTCCTTGAATCTGAGCATATGAGATTGCTTCATTCAATGGGACATGAATAAATACATCACAACAAGTGGGTTGGAAAGTACTTGTACATTGGGACTTCCATCGTTGCTGCTTTTGGGACCCTGAAAGCACAGTTATGTGAATAAGCTCAAGTTAGCCTGCTGGATAGTGAGAGACACATAGCCCAGTTAACCAACCCATCACTCCACTGACAGCTAGCCAGATGACAGACATGGGGAGAGGCCATCCTAGATCATTTAACTCCCAGTCAATTTGCCAGCTGGATCCAGATATGTGAGAGAGCTCAGTAGAGATCAGTGGAACTGGCTTAGCCAACCCACAAAATTATAAACTAGATAAAATGTTTGTTGTTTTATGCCACAAAGTTTTGGCGTGGTTTGTTATATAGGAAAAGCTCACTGATGATCTATAGATTCAAGGAAATTCCAATCAAGATTACAAGTTATTTTATGGATATTGACAAAGTGTTCTAAAGTTTATATGGTGGGGCAAAAGACCTAGAATAGCCAACAAAATATTGAAGGAGATAAACAAAGCCAGAGGACTGACAATATCCAAACTCAAGGCTTACAATAAAGTAACAGTAATGAAGACAGTGTGTCTTGGTGATATTGGTATTGATGAAAGAACAGAGAAGTAGATCAATGGAACAGAATAGAGAGCTCAGAAATAGACACGCACAAATATAGTTGATCTTTTACAAAGGAACAAAAGAAATAAACAATGGAGAAAAGATAGCCTTTTCAACAAATAGTGATGGACATCCACATGTTGGAAGATTTAAATAGACATTTCTCCGAGGAAGACATACAGATGGCCAAGAGGCACATGAAAAGATACTCAACATCACTAATTATTAGAGAAATGCAAATCAAAACTACAATGAGGTATCACCTCAAACCGGTCAGAATGGCCATCATCAAAAAATCTACAAACAATAAATGATGGAGAGGGTGTGGAGAAAAGGGAACCCTCCTACACTGTTGATGGGAATGTTAATTGGTACAGCCACTGTGGAGAACAGTATGGAGGTTCCTTAAAAAACTAAAAATAGAGCTACCATATGATCCAGCAATCTCACTCCTGGGCATATATCTGGAGAAAACCATAATTCGAAAAGATACATGTACCCCAATGCTCATTGCAGCACTGTTTACAAAAGCCAGGACATGGAAGCATTCTAAATGCGCATTGACAGAGGAATGGATAAAGAAGATGTGGTACCTATACACAGTGGAATATTACTCAGCCTTAAAAAAATAAAATAATGCCATATGCAGTGACATGGATGGCCCTAGAGATTGTCATACTGAGTGAAGTGAGTCAGACAGAGAAAGACAAAAATCATATAATATCGCTTATATGTGGAATCTAAAAAAGTGGTACAAATGAACTTAATTACAAAACGGAAATAGAGTCACAGATGTAGAAGACAAATGTATGGTTACCAAGGGGGAAAGGTAGGGGAGGGATAAATTGGGAGGTTAGGATTGACACATACACACTGCTATATATAAAATAGATAACCTACTGTATAGCACAGGGAACTCTACTCAGTACTCTGTAATGACCTATATGGGAATAGAATCTAAAAAAGAGTGGATATATGTTTATGTATAACGGATTCACTTTGCGGTACAGCAGAAACTAACACAACATTGTAAATCAACTATACTCCAATAAAAATTAATTTAAAAAAGAAATAAACAATGGAGAAAGATAGCCTTTTCAACAAATAGTGATGGACAGCCACATGCAAAAAAATGAATCTGGGCACAGACTTTATGCCCATCACAAAAATTAACTCAAAATGGATCAGCGACCTAAATGTAAAACACAAAATGATAAAACTTATATAGCATAGAATAGGAAAAAAATCTAGATAACTTTGGGTATGGCTATGACTTTTTAGATGCAACACCAAAGGAACTATCCATGAAACAGTTGATAAGCTGGACTTCATTAAAATTAAAAACTTCTGCTCTGTGAAAGACAATGTCAAGGCAATGAAAAGACAAGTCACAGACTGGGAGAAAATATTTGCAAAAGACATATTTGATAAAGAACTGTTATCCAGAATGTACAAAGAACTCTTAAAACTCAACAATAAGAAAACTAACAACCCAATTAAAAAATGAGCCAAAGACCGTATCAGACACTTCACCAAAGAAGATATGCAGATGGCAAATGAATGTATGAAAAGATGTTCCATGTCATATGTCATCAGGGAAACAATGAGATACCACTACATGCTGATTAGAGTGGCCAAAATCCAGAACACTGACAACACCAAATACTGGTGAGAATGTGGAGCAACAGGAACTCTTATTTACTGCTGGTGGAAATGCAAAGTGGTATGGCCCCTTTGGCAGATAGTTTGGCAATGTCTTTTTTTTCTTTAATTTTTATTGATTTATTTATTGATTTATTTATTGATCTTACATCTTTATTGGAGTATAATTGCTTTACATTGTTGTGTTAGTTGCTGCTGTATAAAAAAGTGAATTAGCTATATGAATACATATATCCCCATATCCCCTCCCTCTTGGCGTCTCCCTCCCACCCTCCCTATCCCACCCCTCTAGGTGGTCACAAAGCACCAAGCTGATCTAGCTGTGCTATGTGGCTGCTTCCCACTAGCTATCTATTTTACATTTGGTAGTGTATATATGTCAAAGTTTGGCAGTTTCTTGCAAAACTAAACATATTTTTACTCAACAATCCAGCAATCATGCTCCTTGATGTTTACCCAAAGGAGTTGGAAACTTATGTCCACACAGAAACCTGCACATGGATGTTCATAGCAGCCTTATTTGTAATTGCCAAAACTTGGGAGTAACCAAGATGTTCTTCAGTAGGTGAATAAATAAATGTTGGTACATTCAGACAATGGAGTATGATTCGGCACTGAAAAGAAATGAATTATCAAGCCATGAAAAAACATGGAGGGAGTTTAAATGCATGTTACTAAGTGAAAGAAGCTGATCTGAAAAATCTACAACAGTTTGATTCCAACTATATGACACTCTGGAAAAGGCAAAACTATGGAGACAGTAAAAGGATCCTGGTTTCCAGGGGTTAGCAGGGAGGGCAGGATGAATAGGTACATCAAAAAGGGTTTTTAGGACAGTGTAACTATTCTGTATGAGACTACAGTGGTGGACATTTGTCATTATACATTTGTTAAAACCCGTAGAATGTACAGCACCAAGAGTGAACCTTAATGTAAATATGGACTTTGGGTGATAATGATGTGTCAGTGTAGGTTCACAGATTGTAACAAACAAACCACTGTGGTGGCAGAGTTGGTAGTGAGGAAGGCTGTGTGTATGGAGGGGCAGTGTGTAAATGGGAACTCTGTACTTTCTGCTCAATTTTGCTGTGAACCAAAAAGTGCTCTAAAATTTTTTTATTAAAAAAAACTAAGGTAATAAATATTCAAAGTTAAAAACGAAAACAAAAAGCTAACTGTACTTGCTTTTACTTACAAATCACAAAATATCTGTGCCTAAAGATCTTAGTGACCTAAACTTAGAAATGGTTGTGTAAATTATTAACAGAAGCAAGATATTCTTTTTCAACTTGAGGAAAGAATGTGATAACAGGTCTTGGTTGAAAAAACAGAGAAAAAGCATGTTAGTTTATTTATTTGCAAACATCATTGTGCCCGATACCAAAAAGGAAGACCCATAGACTCTTGATTGGAGGGATGATGCCTCATCTTTAAAAAAGAAGAGAGGGGCTTCCCTGGTGGTGCAGTGGTTAAGAATCCACCTGCCAGTGCAGGGGACACCGGTTTGAGCCCTGGTCTGGGAAAATCCCACATGCCGCAGAGCAACTAAGCCCGTGAGCCACAACTGCTTGAGCCCGCATGCCACAACTACTGAAGCCCACGCGCCTAGAGCCTGTGCTCCACAACAAGAGAAGCCACCGCAATGAGAAGCCTGTGTACCGCAGCAAAGAGTAGCCCCCGCTCGCCGCAACTAGAGAAAGCCCACGCGCAGCAATGAAGACCCAACACAGCCAAAAATAAATCAATAAATCAATAAATAATTTTAAAAAAAAGAAGAGAATAAAATATTCAAGGCCTTGGGATAGCAAAATAAACCCACTTTGGATTTTTACCCATTAGCAGCGCTGGACAGGCCATTAGACAGAGGTACTGTGGCCAGAAGGTCCAGTTTACTTCTTTCCTCCCCTCCCCTTCCCTAGAACAAATTCCCAAAATAAGCATTACCTCACATGCTCCCAGAAGTGACTGATACTATCTCTGGGCTATTTTCATTCTGAAGAATTCACCTGGAGGTGTCTGTGAATGGATGAACGCGTTGACAATCATCATACTATAAACTCATCAATTAAAAAAACAATTTAATATAATTTTATAATAAAAAAAATGTCCTAAATGATTTTTTGAAAGCAATTAAACAATTTATTTGAGGGAGTTCTGTTTTGAAGACTAGGAAAAGTAGTATTAGAAGAGATTGCTTCCAGAAATTCTGAAGTGTTCACTCTCAAAGAGTCATAAGATCAAAGGGCACAGGGCTGCTAAAATAATCCAGAGATTATTCCAGAGTGTCTCTTGGAAAATTGAAGCATAAATGCCTTTGCTGGTGAGTTTGATAGCGGAAAGACATTATCTTATGGTGCCAGCTTCAAAAGAGTGTTCAAAGTGAAATTTGTTTCATATTTATGAAATTAAAGTGGTCAGTATTTTATTTTTTCCAGCTTTATTGAGGTTTAATTGACAAATAAAATTGTAACTTGATTGTGGGACTCCTTTCACAATGTATGAGTATTTTAAATCATGATTCAATTTATGACAAATCTATTAGGTTATGTGGCTACAAAATGTTCTGTTGTTATTATGTGTATATATGTGTATATATTATACGTATATATTTTATGTAACGTGCTATATCATATAAATGTGCTCGCCATTCCAATTTTTTTCTCTGTTATCCACTTACTGTGCACATTTTCTTCTTTATAGGAGGTAGTTCTTCTTTATAGAGTCTAAATACGGACTGTGCCCCGCCCTTCCGCAAGTCAAGCAACTTAGGATTTATCCAAAGACAGTTTCCACTTGTTTTTGAAAAGCAAAACTAGAAACTGTGTATAATGTTCCCGCAGCAGAGATGGCTAAGTGGCTCAGAGGTGTTTGGGCTAATATTCTGCCTCATGCAGTCTTCTGTTATCAGCCCATCGTCAGCTCATCATCCTTTCAATAATGTAATATAAGTGGCTAAACCCCTTAGAGCTGATTGTATCACAAAGGGATTACCCCAGTCCCATTCTGGGAATTAAACCTACAGACAAAGGGCAGACAGCTGGGCCGCCTGCATCAATTTGACATCGGTTATTTGCTATGTACATTAGTACAATCTGCTGCCACAGGACAGAATTGTAAACGTTCTAGCTGTAGTCTCAAGACCCAGTTTTTAAAATATTAACATCCTTCAGTAGGCTTTAAGAACTCAATAATATAGTTAAATTCATAGCAACTGAAGATGTAGAAGGAAAACTCAGTGAAGCTGGAAAGGCTCTGGATTCTGCAAGACAAGTGTTCGTGAGTCTGAAAATTACAGGCACTGATTTGAACCTTGACAAAGAACAGAAAGTGTCCTCTAATCACTCAACGGTGGTGCCTTTTCCCCCACTCAGCTTCGTAAGAACTTTTTCCTTCCTGTTAATTACCTTACCATTTGGAAAACTTGATTCCATTTGAAATGGGAATTGCAGTAAACAATGTCACTATTTTTACTTGTGTTTCCTGGTTGTCTTATTACAACCAGTTGAACAAAAATTCATGTATTAAAGGGTTCCTGCTTTGGAAACATAATACCAGAGGGGAAGGTTTTCAGATATAATCCAACCTTATTATCTTATTAGAATTTACTAATTGTAAGTAATTTACACACTTGCATGCAAATATTAGGGCAAAATTTTAAGATATTTTTGTTACCGCCCAGTGTGAGAATCTGAACTTCTGAAAGGCTGTCAATTCCGTGCCTTTCCAAGATGCTGCATATTCACCCTTTAATCATTTTTCAGTCTTAGTGCTTCGTGCGGAACTCCTTTGTCAAATGAGGTTACATATTAAAAGGGACTACATTTGAAAAAGCTTTCCCAAATAATACAATTTGATGGTGTCTATGATGTGCCTGGCAGCTAAACAGGAATCTTATTTAAATTGAACTCTATTTAAGACCTCTGAATCAGGATGTTACACAGTTAGCCTTTAACACAATCAGTCAAATTACCCTATCCCTGAAGGTCCAGGACCTGAGAGATACTGGGTGAGGGTTAAACTAAATCATGTTAAGAGTAACAATATTAATGAAAACAGAAAATTAGACTTACAGTTCTAGAATGAATTTAGATGTTCTAGAATAAATGTATCTTTAGATATAAGTTAAGCAGTTCACATTGTTTGTGTTGATTGGCAAAGCAATAAATATTGAGGAATAAAGTGAATCAAACTTTCTCTTGCACTGAAAATCTTTTGATAACGAGGTACCCTTAAGGTTAATTTTAGCCCCATATTGAAAGAAGGGCACTGAATGTTTCATTCAAATTTTGTTACAGTTTTACTAGCACAGGTGATGACTGTGAAAATGAATTTTTATCTTAAACTGATTAAAAATATTGAATTTGATTTGGAATTACGATTTAAAAGACATTCTGGAAAAGAGACACACGTGCGTCTCAGTGACAACAAACACCAATGATACCAAGCGCGATGTGTCCCTTATTTCCCAGAATTCCTTTACTTTGTCTGGTTTATAAGGGATAGTCCTCAATTAGTTGTGCTGTTTTCTCTTGCTTGGTAAGCATTTTTGGTCAAACAAGGAATGGCAGAGTTCCACAATTAGATCAAAAGATCAATCCTAATGTACCATTTTCTCCTCACCCTCCTGCTGTAATAAAGTGGCTGCAGCTCTCCAGGGGACAACTCAAAATCCTAGGACTGATATTTCTAAATTAGCTGACTCTCTGACCTTGCTGGTAATTGCGTTAGTTTATCAATGTTCAACACAATTTATTACTCTCCAATATGTACCAAAGTGTTTATCTCTCAACACTAACAATATTAAAAAATCTGAACTATCTATTGCAGCACAAAGAGGCATCCTTTCATTAAGGAAAAACATAAATAAGTGGGAAATGTCACATGACCTGCCTTAGCCCAGAAGAGTTACAACTCCTGAAAGGGAGAGCGCACCTGCTGCCTCTGATTTGACAACGTCATGTTTGTAATATCTGAAAGAAGAGAAATCAAGTTTTATTTCCATTTGTATGTGTGTGATACAGGAATGAAGTGCTTTCTGCATTACTAAAGTAATGGCCTCATTCTAAGAAAAATAACATTGATAAAGCCTTATCAAAGCATTTAAAAGCAATGGGAGTACAGATAGCATCTCACTTTGACTTTCAACGTGGTACATTTTGATGGGGAAGAGCATTAAGTTCATGGGTCTTATTTTAGGATGAAGGAAATCAACAGCATTCTTTCATTACCTTCATCTTAATAATTTTATTTTACATTATTTAAATCTTGTGTTTGATTAGGGTAGTGAACAAGCTGTGACAAAACTCAGTGTATGTTAGATTAACTAAAAGTAATGTTGCATTGAAGTTTCCAAAGAAATGTCTGGTTTTAACATATAACATCAACAGGGAAATGCGGCATGACCAGGCTGTGAATGATGTTAATAACCTGCTCAGGTAGAGGTAGGTATGATAAAGATCCTGCTGCCCAACTTTAAAGAATGAGCTGCCTTTTATCTACTCTACTTCTACCCAGAACTAGACTTTTCTCTACTGTTCCTTCACAGATGATACAGAAGTTGGGAGGTGTTCAGTCACATCCATCCACTCACCCACCAACTATTTCCCATTAAATTGAATCCCTGTGTTCATTCCTCACTCATAAGAAATAAGTTTCAAAGGCAGCTCGTATTGGAATAAACTGATCTGAAGGCTTGCAAAGCACTTGGTATCTTCTTAAGATCTTGGAGTCTGAATTATAGCTCATATTATTATTACTGTTATTGTTATTTACTTTATTAATAACTGTTAGGCTAATGTTCTTTCAAAAGCAGATTTGTTTTAGTGTCTTTCGTTCACCAGCTCATTTTAGTGCCGCGAATACAATTTCTTCAGTAAGGGAATTGTTAAATCTGCCTCCTCTGTGCAGTTTACTCTGGAGTTTTCCATAGCATTTTAAAATCCATATTGGGGAAATTTTGTTGTTTTAATTACATGCCAAAGCCAAAGAAATTTTTTTAGTTTTTAAAAATCTTCAATTTCTCTGACCTCCCTTTAGTGTTTGAGTGCTATTTATGTTACATTAACATTGCCAACCCGAATCAAGAAAGCCCCAAAGTGGGTCTACTCTGTGCATTACTCAAACTAAACTACACGCGCAGTCTACTATATTTTAGATTGGGACTAAACAGTCATTGAGCACCTATAAGAAGCCAGATTCTGTTCTGTCCATTTCATGTGCATATTACATCCTTAGTAATCACTTGGAAAATATAATTAATGAATTTGTGTCCACTTTAATTTTACTCAGGTGCTTTGACTAGCCTCATAGCATTTTGTTTTAAATAAATAACGATGTTATTTTCATTCAGGTAAAATTGAAAAAAGTTATCATTTTGAGCAATAAAAATCTCTGTATTTTATCAAAATAGCAGTTTTTGTAAGTGTAAAAGACCTCCTAGGGAAAAAGGGTGATGAACATTTATTGGCTGCCTACCGTTTGCTCCCAGTACTTTAAATATGTTACGTATTTTCCCCAAAATATTAACTGAGCATTTATTTTGTGACAGGCACTGCGATTAGTACAGGGGACATGAGTGTGAATAAGGTAATCCTCCATGCATTCGAGGGGATATGGTGAAGTGAGCAAGCCCTACTTATACAAGGTGCTATTTGACACAGAGGTGGCAAGTACAGAGTGTCATAGGCACACACAGGAGAGTTGCTGGTCCATCTTTGCTTGGGAAGGCTGTGCAGACAAAGTACATAATGCTAACCTGGAGGTTCTACAGCTGCTTAGAATCTGTCCCCTCACCCTCCCTCTTTCCTTCCCTGCCTCTCTCCCTTTCTCCCTCTTCTTCCTCCTTTCCTTTTCACTTTACTAGATTTTTAAAAATTACAAAAGCATTACTTGATTATTGTAACACATTGAACAATGCAGAGATACAGAAATATACAATACAGAATATAGAAAGCAAAGATTAATAAGCTCCTCATTACATATTCTAGATAATGATAATTCTTTGAGGTAACTATAGAGAAGAGATATTATATGTATTTTTTTCAAAAAATGGGGTCATATTGTACAGATTATTCAGTAACTTGCTATTTAAAATATTTTTTTATCAATTGTATTTTTTTGATTTACAATATTATTTTAGTTTTAAGTATACAGCATAATGATTCAGTATTTTTACAGATTATACTCCATTAAAAGTTATTACAAAATAATGGCTATATATCCCTATGATATACAATATATCCTTTTTGCTTATCTATTTTATACATAGTAGTGTGTACTTCTTAATTCCGTAGCCCTATGTTGCCCCTCCCTGCTTCCCTCTCCCCACTGGTAACCACTAGTTTGTTTTCTATATCTGTGAGTCTGTTTCTGTTTTGCTACATACATTCATTTGTATTATTTTTTAGATTCCACACATAAGTGATATACAGTATTTGTCTTTCTCTGTCTGACTTATTTCACTAAGCATAATATTCTCTAGGTCCATACACATTGTGCAGATGGCAGAATTTTATTCTTTTTTATAGATGATTAGTATTCCATTATAATATATATAATATTTTATATATATTGCATGTCTTCTTTATCCAATTGTCTGTTGATGGACACTTGGGTTGCTTCCATATCTTGGCTATAGTAAATAGTGCTGCTGTGAACATTGGAGTGCATGTATCTTTTTGAATTAGTGTTTTCGTCTTTTCTGGATACATACGCAGGAGTGGAATTGCTGGATCATATGGTAGTTCTATTTTTAGTTTTTTAAGGACACTCCATACTGGTTTTCATAGTTCCTGCACCAATTTACATTCTCACCAGCAGTGTACAAGGGTTCTGTTTCCTCAACATCCTTGCCAACATTTGTTATTTCTGGTCTTTTTGATGATAGCTGTACTGACAGGTGTGAGGCAATATCTCATTGTGGTTTTTTTTTTTTATTTGTTTATGGCTGTGTTGGGTCTTTGTTTCTGTGCGAGGGCTTTCTCTAGTTGTGGCCAGCGGAAGCCACTCTTCATCGCGGTGCGCGGGCCTCTCACTATCGCGGCCTCTCCTGTTGGGGAGCACAGGCTCCAGACGCGCAGGCTCAGTAATTGTGGCTCACGGGCCCAGCTGCTCCGTGGCACGTGGGATCCTCCCAGACCAGGGCTCGAACACGTGTCCCCTGCATTGGCAGGCAGATTCTCAACCACTGCGCCACCAGGGAAGCCCCATTGTGGTTTTTATTTGCATTTCTCTAATACTTAGTGATGTTGAGCATCTTTTCATGTGCCTGTTGGCTGTTTGTATGTCTTCTTTGGAAGAATGTCTATTCAGGTCTTTTGCCCATTTTTTGATTGGGATATTTGTTTGGTTTGGTTTTTTTTTGATGTCAAGTTGTATGAGCTGTTTATATATTTTGGATGCCAACCCCTTGTCAGTCCCGTCATTTGCAAATATTTTCTCCCATTCCATAGGTTGTCTTTTCATTTTGTTGATGGTTTCCTTTGCTATGTAAAAGCTTTTAAGTTTAATTAGTTCCCATTTATTTTTACTTTTATTTTTTCTGCCTTAGGAGGCAGATCCAAAAATGTGTTGCTATGATTTATACCAAAGAGTGTTCTGCCTATGTTCTCTTCCAGGAGTTTTATGGTTTCAGACCTGACATTTAGTTCGGGTTTTTTTGTTGTTGTTTTTTTGGCATTTAGGTCTTTAATTCATTTTGAGTTTATTTTTTGTATATGGTGTGAGGAAATGTTATTTCACTTATTGAAGAGACTGTCTTTTCTCCATTGTGTATTCTTGCCTCCTTTGTCGTAAATTAATTGACCATAAGTGTGTGGGTTTATTCCTGGGCTCTCTGTTCTGTTCCATTGATCAATGTATCTGTTTTTGTGCCAGTATAATGCTAATTTTTAAATTTGAATTTTATTTTATATATTTTTTGATACAGCAGGTTCTTATTAGTCATCAGTTTTACACACATCAGTGTATACATGTCAATCCCAATTGCTCAATTCATCCCACCACCATCCTCCCGCCGCTTCCCCCCTTGGTGTCCATACGGTTGTTCTCTACATCTGTGTCTCAACTTCTGCCCTGCAAACGGGTTCATCTGTACCATTTTTCTAGGTTCCACATATATGTGTTAATATACGATATTTGTTTTTCTCTTTCTGACTTACTTCACTCTGTATGACAGTCTTTAGATCCATCCACGTCTCTACAAATGACTCAGTTTCGTTCCTTTTTATGGCTGAGTAATATTCCATTGTATATATGTACCACAACTTCTTTATCCATTCGTCTGTCGATGGGCATTTAGGTTGCTTCCATGACCTGGCTATTGTAAATAGTGCTGCAATGAACATTGGGGTGCATGTGTCTTTTTGAAATATGGTTTTCTCTGGGTATATGCCCAGTAGTGGGATTGCTGGATCATATGGTAATTCCATTTTTAGTTTTGTAAGGAACATCCATACTGTTCTCCATAGTGGCTGTATCAATTTACATTCCCACCAGCAGTGCAAGAGGGTTCCCTTTTTTCCACACCCTCTCCAACATTTGTTGTTTGTAGATTTTCTGATGTTGCCCATTCTAACTGGTGTGAGGTGATAACCTCATTGTAGTTTTGATTTGCATTTCTCTAATAATTAGTGATGTTGAGCAGATTTTCATGTGCTCTTGGCCATCTGTATGTCTTCTTTGGAGAAATGTCTATTTAGGTCTTCTGCCCATTTTTGGATTGGGTTTTTTGTTTCTTTAATATTGAGCTGCATGAGCTGTTTATATATTTTGGAGATTAATCCTTTGTCGGTTGATGCGTTTGCAAATATTTTCTCCCATTCTGAGGGTTGTCTTTTCGTCTTGTTTATGGTTTCCTTTGCTGTGCAAAAGCTTTGAAGTTTCATTAGGTCCCATTTGTTTATTTTTGTTTTTATTTCCAATACTCTAGGAGATGGATCAAAAAAGATCTTGCTGTGATTTATGTCAAAGAGTGTTCTTCCTATGTTTTCCTCTAAGAGCTTTATAGTGTCCGGTCTTACATTTAGGTCTCTAATCCATTTTGAGTTTAGTTTTGTGTATGGTGTTAGGGAGTGTTCTAATTTCATTCTTTTACATGTAGCTGTCCAGTTTTCCCAGCAACACTTATTGAAGAGACTGTCTTTTCTCCATTGTATATCCTTGACTCCTTTGTCATAGATTAGCTGACCATAGGTGTGTGGGTTTATCTCTGGGCTTTCTGTCTTCTTCCGTTGATCTATATTTCTGTTTTTGTGCCAGTACCATATTGTCCTGATTACTGTAGCTTTGTAGCATATTCTGAAGTCAGGCAGTCTGATTCCTCCAGCTCCTCTTTTTTCCCTCAAGACTGCTTTGGCTATTCGGGGTCTTTTGTGTCGCCATACAAATTTTAAGATTTTTTTGTTCTAGTTCTGTAAAAAATGCCATTCGTAATTTGATAGGGATTGCATTGAATCTGTAGATTGCTTTGGGTAGTATAGTCATTTTCGTAATATTGATTCTTCCAATCCAAGAACATGGTATATCTCTCCATCTGTTGGTGTCATCTTTAATTTCTTTCATCAGTGTCTTACAGTTTTCTGCATACAGGTCTTTTGTCTCCTTAGGTAGGTTTATTCCTAGGTATTTTATTCTTTTTGTTGCAATGGTAATGGGAGTGTTTCCTTAATTTCTGTTTCAGATTTTTCATCGTTAGTGTATAGGAATGCAAGAGATTTCTGTGCACTAATTTTGTATCCTGCAACTTTACCAAATTCATTGACTAGCTCTAGTAGTTTTCTGGTGGCATTTTTAGGATTCTCTATGTATAGTATCATGTCACCTGCAAACAGTGACAGTTTTACTTCTTCTTTTCCAATTTGTATTCCTTTTATTTCTTTTTCTTCTCTGATTGCCGTGGCTAGGACTTCCAAAACTGTTGAATAATAGTGGTGAGAGTGGACATCCTTGTCTCGTTCCTGATCTTAAAGGAAATGCTTTCAGTTTTTCACCATTGAGAATGATGTTTGCTGTGGGTTTGTCGTATATGGCCTTTATTATGTTGAGGTAAGTTCCCTCTATGCCCACTTTCTGGAGAGTTTTTATCATAAATGGGTGTTGAATTTTGTCAGAAGCTTTTTCTGCATCTATTGAGATAATCATATGGTTTTTCATCTTTAATTTGTTACTATGGTGTATCACATTGATTGATTTGCATATATTGAATCCTTGCATCCCTGGGATAAATCCCACTTGATCATGGTGTATGATCCTTTTAATGTGTTGTTGGATTCTGTTTGCTAGTATTTTGTTGAGGATTTTTGCATCTATATTCATTAGTGATGTTGGTCTGTAATTTTCTTTTTTCGTAGTGTCTTTGTCTGGTTTTGGTGTCAGGGTGATAGTGGCCTCACAGAATGAGTTTGGGAGTTTTCCTTCCTCTGCAATTTTTTGGAAGAGTTTGAGAAGGATGGGTGTTAGCTCTTCTCTAAATGTTTGATAGAATTCACCTGTGAAGCCATCTGGTCCTGGACTTTTGTTTGTTGGAAGATTTTTAGTCACAGTTTCAATTTCATTACTTGTGATTGGTGTGTTCATATTTTCTATTTCTTCCTGGTTCAGTCTTGGAAGGTGATACCTTTCTAAGAATTTGTCCATTTCTTCCAGGTTGTCCATTTTATTGGCATAGAGTTGCTTGTAGTAGTCTCTTAGGATGCTTTGTATTTCTGCGGTGTCTGTTGTAACTTCTCCTTTTTCATTTCTGTTTTTATTGATTTGAGTCCTCTCCCTCTTTTTCTTGATGAGTCTGGCTAATGGTTTGTCAATTTTGTTTATCTTCTCAAAGAACCAGCTTTTAGTTTTATTGATCTTTGCTATTGTTTTCTTTGTTTCTATTTGATTTATTTCTGCTCTGATCTTTATGATTTCTTTCCTTCTGCTATTGATGGGTTTTGTTTGTTCTTCTTTCTCTAGTTCCTTTAGGTGTAAGGTTAGATTGTTTATTTGAGATTTTTCTTGTTTCTTGAGGTAGGCTTGTATAGCTATAAACTTCCCTCTTAGAACTGCTTTTGCTACATCCCATAGGTTTTGGATCTTCGTGTTTTCATTGTCAGGTGTCTCTAGGTATTTTTTGATTTCCTCTTTGATTTCTTCAGTGATCTCTTGGTTATTTAATAAAGTATTGTTTAGCCTCCATGTGTTTGTGTTTTTTACGTTGTTTTCCCTGTAATTCATTTCTAATGTGATAGCGTTGTGGTCAGAAAAGATACTTGATATGATTTCAATTTTCTTAAATTTACCGAGGCTTGATTTGTGACCCAAGATGTGATCTATCCTGGAGAATGTTCCGTGCACGGTTGAGAAGAAAGTGTAATCTGCTGTTTTGAGATGGAATGTCCTATACATATCAGTTAAATCTGTCTGGTCTATTGTGTCATTTAAAGCTTCTGTTTCCTTATTTATTTTCATTTTGGATGATCTGTCCATTCGTGTAAGTGAAGTGTTAAAGTCCCCCACTATTATTGTGTTACTGTTGATTTCCTCTTTTATAGCTGTTAGCAGTTGCCTTATGTATTGAGGTGCTCCTATGTTGGGTGCATATATATTTATAATTGTTTATCTTCTGCTTGGATTGATCCCTTGATCATTATGTAGTGTCCTTCCTTGTCTCTTGTAACATTCTTTATTTTAAAGTCTGTTTTATCTGATGTGAGTATTGCTACTCCAGCTTTCTTCTGATTTCCATTTGCTTGGCATATCTTTTTCCATCCCCTCCCTTTCAGTCTGTATGTGTCCGTAGGTCTGAAGTGGGTCTCTTGTAGACAGCATATATATGGGTCTTGTTTTGGTATCCATTCAGCAAGCCTGTGTCTTTTGGTTGGGGCATTTAATCCATTCACGTTTAAGGTAATTATCGATATGTATGTTCCTATGACCATTTTCTTAATTGTTTTGGGTTTGTTTTTGTAAGTCCTTTTCTTCTCTTGTGTTTCCTATTTAGAGAAGTTCCTTTAGCATTTGTTGTAGAGCTGGTTTGGTGGTGCTGAATTCTCTTAGCTTTTGTTTGTGTATAAAGCTTTTGATTTCTCCATCGAATCTGAATGAGATCCTTGCCGGGTAGAGTAATCTTGGTTGTAGGTTCTTCCCTTTCATCACTTTAAGTATATCATGCCACTCCCTTCTGGCTTGTAGAGTTTCTGCTGAGAAATCAGCTGTTAACCTTATGGGAGTTCCCTCGTATGTTATTTGTCGTTTTTCCCTTGCTCCTTTCAGTAATTTTTCTTTGTCTTTAATTTTTGCCAATTTGATTATTATGTGTCTCTCCGCGTTTCTCCTTGGGTTTATCCTGTATGGGACTCTCTGCAGTTCCTGGACTTGGGTGGCTATTTCGTTTCCCATGTCAGGGAAGTTTTCGACTCTGATCTCTTCAAATATTTTCTCGGGTCCTTTCTCTCTCTTCTCCTTCTGGGACCCCTATAATGCGAATGTTGTTGCATTTAATGTTGTCCCAGAGGTCTCTTAGGCTGTCTTCATTTCTTTTCATTCTTATTTCTTTATTCTGTCCCGCAACTGTGAATTCCACCATTCTGTCTTCCAGGTCACTTATCCGTTCTTCTGCCTCAGTTATTCTGCTATTGATTCCGTCTAGTGTATTTTTCATTTCAGTTATTGTATTGTTCATCTGTGTTTGTTTGTTCTTTAATTCTTCTAGGTCTTTGTTAAACATTTCTTGCATCTTCTCGATCTTTGCCTCCATTCTTTTTCCGAGGTCCTGGATCATCTTCACTATCATTATTCTGAATTCTTTTTCTGGAAGGTTGCCTATCTCCACTTCATTTAATTGTTTTTCTGGGATTTTATCTTGTTCCTTCATCTGGTACATAGCCCTCTGCCTTTTCATCTTGTCTATCTGTGAATGTGGTTTTTGTTCCACAGGCTGCAGGATTGTAGTTCTTCTTGCTTCTGCTGTCTGCCCTCTATATAATGCTATTTTGATTACTGTAGCTCTGTAGTGTAGTCTGAAGTCTAGGAGGGTGATCCCTCCAGCTTTGTTCTTTTTTTCCCAGGATTGCTTTGGCAATTCACGGTCATTTATGGTTCCATATGAATTTTAGGATTATTCTAGTTCTGTGGAAAATGTCATGGGTTTTTTGATAGGGATTGCATTCAATCTGTAGATTGCTTTAGGTAGTATTACCATTTTAACAATATTAATTCTCCCGATCCAAGAACATGGGATATCTTCCACTTCTTTGTATCATCTTCAGTTTCCTTCATCAGTGTTTTATAGTTTTCAGAGTTTAGGTCTTTCACCTCCTTGGTTAAGTTTTTCCTAGGTATTTTATTCTTTTTGTTGCAATTACAATGAGATTGTTTTTTTACTTTCTCTTTCTGATAGTTTATTATTAGTATATAAAAAGCAACAGATTTCTGTAGACTAATTTTGTATTCTGCAACTTTGCCGAATTCATTTATTAGTTCTAGTAGTTTTTTGGTGGAGACTTTAGAGTTTTCTACAAAAAGTATTATGTATCTGCAAATAGTGACAGTTTTATTTCTTTCCTTCCAATTTGGGTGGCTTTTATTTCTTTTTCTTGTCTGATTGTTGTGGTTAGGACTTCCAATACTATGTTAAATAGAAGTGGCGAGAGTGGGCATCCTTGTCTTGTCCCTGAATTTAGAGGAAAGGCTTTCAGCTTTTCACCCTTGAGTATCATGTTAGCTGTGGGTTTGTCATAAATGGCCTTTATTATGTTGAGATATATTCACTCTATACCTGCTCTGATGAGACTTTTTATTATGAATGTATATTGAATTTTGTCAGATGCTTTTTCTGTATATATTGAGATGATCTTGTGAATTTTATCCTTCCTTTTGTTAGCGTTGTATATCATGTTGATTGATTTGAGAATATTGAACCATCCTTGCCTCCCTGGAGTAAATCCAACTTTATCATGGGCTTTCATTTGGTAACAGTGGAAACTGGCTGGTGTAGGCAGTCAGGAATTTGCTGAACGATATTGGGCAGCTCACAGAATCAGTAGAAGGTCTTGATAAACACACTTGAGACCAATTTTTCAGGAGCAACACACGAAACAGCACTGAAGAACGGGCCTGGGGAGAACATTCACTACTATGGTGTGGCCTCTGATGCCCTCTCAACCCCTCTTGGCTCCTGCGAAATCAGTTAACCTCACAGAGCCTGTTCCCTCAGGTGGTTTAGTTCTGAATCTTAAGATTCATGCAGCTGTATGTAATTGGCTGAATACAGGTAGGATGGCTGTGGCCCATCTGCAAGGGGTGCTGGGAAAGTGGGGTTTCTGAATTCCACTGTATGAAGGTGGGTTAAAATTGGTAATGTGGTAAGCTATTAATATGTAGGATGAATATTCAAAAGAGTTTAGGTATCACAAATTATAGATATCCATTACACCTTTTATCCTTCTTATAAGTTACAAATATTTTTCTCTAGTGTATATTTTGGCTTTGTTTATATCTCCTGTCATGTAATCACAAAAAAAAGATACATATAAGAAAATTATGTTTCTCTCCCTTTATGGCTTCTAGGTTTTCTTTGTTTAAGAAGTTCTCTAGGGCTTCCCTGGTGGCGCAGTGGTGGGAAGTCTGCCTGCCGATTCGGGGGACGTGGGTTCAGGCCCTGGGCCGGGGGGTTCCCGCGTGCCGCGGAGCGGCAGAGCCTGTGCGCCACAGCTGTGGAGCCTGCACACTGGGGCCCGTGAGCCATGGCTGCTGAGGCCTGTGTGCCTGGAGCCCATGCTCTGCGGCAGGGGAGGCTGCGTTGGTGGGGGGGCCTGTGCGCTGCGGAGTGGAGTTGCCCCAGCTCACTGCGGGTAGGGGGAGCCCCGCGTGCAGCGGCGGGGGCCCAGCTCAGCCAAGGATAAATTGATTAATTAATTAAAACAACAACAACAGCTGTCACTTGAAAAAAAAAAACCTTAAAAAAAAAGTTCTGTAACATGCCAGGGTTATAGAAATATTAAAAAATTTTTTCTTTGTTTTGTATGTGAAATAAATTGGACTCTAAGTTTGTTTTTTTTTTTTTAGATTAACATCAGCACCCAAAAAACTATTTTTTCTCCCTGTGAATGGAAATGCCAATGTATTTTGTAATACATTACATTCTTATATAAGTGGATATATTTCTTGACTTTCTACTTTCTTCTACTCTTCTATTTTATTCTTGTGCAAATCTAGACTGTTTTGATTATAGAAGTTTTTAATACTTTTTATAGTTTTAATAGTATGCTTTATTTTAATGGTGGTTTTATAGTAGAGATTTTATTGCTATCTCAAAATTGTATTTTTTATATGAAATTTAAAATAATTCTGCTCAGTACTAAAAAAACAAATTGGAATTCTGACTGAAGTTGCATTGCATTTGGTAAGGGTTGGCCACATTATGAGACCAAGTCTTCCCATCCAAGAACACGGTCTGTTTCTCTGTTCAGTTCTTTTCTTCATCTTTTAATGAGACTTCTTAGCTTTCTTCCTATAGGTCATGTATCTTTCTTAGTAAATTAATTCCTAGGTAAGTTATAAGTTTCATGGTTTTTATGAATGGAACACTCTACCATTTCAAATAATAAATGGTGACTAGTAGTATAGACAAAAGCAATTGATTTTTGTGTATTTATTCTGCACCATGACGTCTTCCCAAATTTTCTTATTGCAGCGTGATAGTAGAGTTTCATGGGTCAAGTAAAGACATTTTTGTTGTTCTTTTTCTAATATTTATATGAATTATTTAATATTTTTTATTTTATTGAGTAAGTGGAAATCACCTAAAAGCTTACTAAAATAGTACAAAATGGAAAATACAGATAAAAATTGGACTTATGATACAAATAAATGTTCTAAATAAAATGCTAATATATGAGTCATAAGAAATATGAGAAGTAGGGTTTAGTCCAGGAATGCATGAATGATTCAATACCATAACAACATCAAAAAATTAAATGAGATAACTCATATGATTATAGTTATAGTTGTTAGTCACTTTAAAAAAATCAGCAATTATTTCATAAAGAATGTTAACTATAAAAGAAATAGAAGGAAATTACTTGTATGATACAAACTAATACAGAAAATAGCTACAAAGATCATAATAAACAGTTATATGCTTAAATAATTTTTTACTGAAATTAACAATAAGTCAGAGATGATACTCATTTAATTTCAGCATGTGGTTTGTCTAGGAAAGAAAATTACTCTTCTAATAGTATGGTGTTTTAGAAAGTATCTTCCTTTACATAATTCTTAGTTTAAAAAAAAAAAACTACCTGTTTCTTAAATGCGTTTTTTTTTCATTGTCTATTTTGGACCCTTTTCTGCTCTGCACATATTCTCTGGGTAGTTTTAAACATTCTCTTGGCTTTAATTATCATCTTTTTGCTGATGACTGTCAAACAGCTCTCTCTCCTGAGCTTCAGATTCATATATGTACCTGCCTACTACATGTTCCACCTGGAGATCCTACAAGCACCTCCACTGAAATACAACCAGAATGAACCCACCACGCCTAAGATGTTACCCTAGGATTCTTTCCCCTCAGTATTACCTGTCTCAAGGAATTAGGCTACTCTCCTTGCTCAAACCAGAAATAGGGAGTTGTCCTTGACTCCTCTACTCTCTGTCCCCACCTCCACCTCTAATTCCCAAGTTCTAAAATATTCCTCAAAGCACTCCATCACTCTCCGTCTCCACCGACCCTTCTCTAGTTTTGGAAAACATTTACAAGACCTCCCTGTTAGTAATGAGCCACAGTTCTGAAAATGCAGATCCAGTGGCTTCAAAATCATTTTTATTCTCAACCCTCCAACTCTGTTCTCTGGCCACAATGAATTTCTTCTAGTTACTTGAACACACCATGCTTTCTTGGTTCTGTGTCTTTGCATACTGGAATTCCTAACTAGAACACTCTTTTTTATTAACTAGCTTACTGCTCTTTATCCTTCAGGTCTCTGCTTAACAAAAGCAACACCAGCAGTAATGTCAATGAAAACAATGTTAATGACAGCAGACAGAGTCTGCTTGCCATGTGCCAGGCACTCTGATAAATGCTTCAAATACATCCTCCCACTTTATTTTCTCTGCAACCCTGTGAGATGAGAAATTTTATCCCATTCTCACACATGAAGAATCTGAGGCTTAGAGACTTTAGGCATTTTCTCGATGTCATGGAGCCTTTATGTGGAGGGGTTAGGATTTTAACATAGGTCTCTCTCACTCCCTCTGGAGCTTATTGTCTTTAGATATCATCTGCTCCAGAAAGCATTCCTCCACAAGTGTCCTTTCTCCTTTATGTTCATCTGCACATAACACTGCCTCTCTCCTAGTCTATTTGGGCTGCTACAATAAAATGCTATAGACTGGATGGCTTATCAACAACAAGCATTTATTTCTCATAGTTTTGGAGGCTGGAATGTCCAAGACTGTGTCACTGGCTTTGTTGTCTGTTGAGGGCCCACTTCCTGGTTCATAGGTAGCTGTCTTTTCACTGTGTTACATGGTGGAGGGGGCTAGGGATCTCTGTCTGGTCTCTTTTTTAAGGGCACTAATCCCATTCATGAAGGCTCCTTCCTCATGACCTAATCATCCCCCAAAGCCCCATATCTTAATACCATCACATTGGAGGTTGGGATTTCAAAATATGAATTTTGGGAGGCACAAACATTCAAACCATAGCACTGTTTTAACACACTCACCACTCTTAGGATAATCACTTATTCCATTCTCTGTGTCTCCAACTAGTTTATAACCACTGTAAAATCAGGGGATGTTTGTCCTTTTATTCCTAGCACCAACTACAGTTCCTGGCACATAGTAGGTGCTTAATACATACTTGATATATAACCCAGATGTCACTGGGGTCTCACTGTCCTTTTGCCACCCGTGGCCTTTGGAGGTCTAGCATTCTTCCTGCAATTCCTTCTAATTCTAGCCATTATTTACGCATTGGTCCCTTCTCTCTCTGCTTCTGCATAGTAGCCTGTCATCTTGGTTAACCCTATGTCCCATCTTTTTCTATTTTCTCTCAAAAATCCTATCTCAGTTATGATTTCATGAGTTTGTTAATTTTACTAAAGTCTTGAGGACCTTAGGGAGGGATCATGTTACTCACAGCCTCCCATCCTCTTTCTTCCTGGTTTTCTTCTTATTCTCTGCTGCCTTGATTCCTTAACCCATGACTCTCCCTGCCATGTTAACAGCCAGGTAGGTATGACTTTTTATGACTTCCTGGAATTCTGGTAATAAACATGCTGCCAGCCCATTACAGTTGAATGAATGAATGAAGATGTAAATGAATAAGTCCAGGCTGAAGCTTTGGGCCTAGGTCTACCTCGGATGATTTTAAACCACCTAAAAAAGTTTCTTTAAGGCTGAATCATTGAACATATCGATAATACCACATCTGGCAAAAACATATCAGTATATATTTTAATGGGCAATTTTGTTTAGCTGTCCTTTAGATATTATATTATAAGGGATAATTGTTTTTTCAAAGTGTATGTTCATCTGTTTTGGGCTCTGCGACTGTGGGGAATGTGTCTTATACTTCTTTGTGTCTGCTACATGATGAAGCAAAATGGCTTGTGTAGACAAGGCACTTACTTAATGGTGAGTTGATTGATTAAATAATTATTCCACCTATAGACACTTCTGTAGTGCATTACCTGATGAGTGTCTATTTCAATATGACGATGGCTATGACCTTCGTGTAGTTCATTAGCAAATGAAAAGTATGCTCATTTCCATGGAAGGAAATGAGAATATAAAAAATGTGGTTCTATTTGTAGTACCATTACTGTCTTACTGTTTGATTAAGAACAAATTCTTAACCTTTTAATGCTACCTGTTACCTATGACTCTGATCTCAAGGACTACTGCAGTACCAAAACCCTGGGGATGATAGGATAATAACCCTGACCTATTTAAACGTATAAAAATAGACCACAAATGAGGGAACTCATTGACCAGAATTAATCAGAAGTGGAGGAGAGGTGATGTCTTTAGAAACAAACAAACAAGCAAAGAAGCAAACAAGCAGTTTCAAAATCACATTTTGTAATCATAACGATTCCCTGTGCGAGTATCACCATTTTGCTGATAAGGCTATTGAGGCTGAGAAATTTTAAGTAATTTGAGCCAAGTCATATAACTAGTAAGAGACAGCTCTTCCTAGTCTACTACTATCTCTCCTCCCGCACCCTCCTACATCAACCCATTATTCATTGTCACCTTCTCAGTTTTGATATGTTTGTGGTAGGATGCCTAAAGCCATGACATCTCAGTTCTTCAGGAAAAAGAAAACAGATTTACTCTGAACTGAAGTGGCAGCTGAAAATGAGGAACCTGTTAATGAAATCTTTGAACATGACTTGTTGTCATGCATCTGATGTGCATTTACTGAATCCCTTTTCTGTGCCAGGCACCTTGCTATGTCCTAGGGATGTGCAAAGAAGAGAGAAGCAGGCTCACTGCCTTTCAGAGGATTCTGAGTCCTGAAGGGTGAGAACTTTTCCAGATGGACAGGGGGAGGAAGGATATTCCAGGTGGAGGGAAGAAGCAGGCACAACGGCAGAGAAACAGGAATGTCTGCATTTGGCAGCTGTGAGTGTTTCAGTCTAGCTGGAGGGCCAAGCACCATTGTGGAAGTGAAGGCGAAGGAGAGTGGAAAGACAAGTAGAGAAAGAATCAAGGACAATCCTGAGTTGAGGAATTTGGCTTTACTTGGGCTTTACCTGTTGCTAATGGAGATCCAGCAAAGAATTTTAAATGGGAAACTCTTAGGATCAAATTTACATTTTAGAAACAATGTATTGATATTGAGGAGGAAAGTGGTAGGTAGTGGGGATGGGAGAAAGAATGGAGACTGTTGAGGTGCAGGAAGCTATTGCTGTGAATTGGAAGTTGAAAGCCACTTGTCCTTTGGCAGGTAAATGGGGATGTTACATTATTAGTTTTACTCAGTGATTGATTTGGGTAGTAGACTCAGGAAGCTTGGTATATTTTGGTATTTTAAAGTTGTCACTGAGCAATAATTCCAGTTGTTCTTTCTTCTAAATTGAAGCTTACCCAAGTGATTTTTTGGCCTTCTTTGTACTAAAGGCTGTGATGTTTCTTTTTGCTAATGTCTTTTCTTTTTTTGCTTCCATTGACTGTTTAAATCCTTTTCTGCCCATTTACCATTTATATCATAACCTCCTGTGTTTGTTCCTAATGTGTTATAATTCTTCATAATCTGGTCATCGCCTGATCCCAGTTCTCTCTAATATTTCTTTTTTCTCCCTTGAGGAAAGTATATCCATTTTTGGTTTCAAATGCTCATCACCTTTTGTAAATATTGAGGCAGCGATTCAATTTAATTTTAAAAATAATGTTTTTCTATTTCTTCTTCTGTCAGTAAATTACCTTTGTCATCTTTTAAAGCTGTATTGTCTCATAATTTTCTTCTGTGCTCTTGTTGTTCCATTTTGTTGTTCCCCAGAGGATGTAAGAATATATATTGATATAATGAACAATGTGGAAATAAAAAAAAAAAAAACAAGAAGAATTTAGGGTCATATTTGTACTCTACAGTGTTTACTAGTGATCTATTTCAAAATAAAACATATATTTCAGTCCTGATGAATCAAATATTTAAGAAACATTCTTTAAGTGGAGAAATATACATGGAAAAAAATCACTCCTGACCCTGAGAGGCCTCTTTGGAAGATTCTAGCCATGGATGATTTAACTTCGATTTTAGTCCTGCTGCTTCTACCGAGGGTTATCGTAGCAGACATTGCTCATGAGGGTTCTGGGAGTATCAACGGGGGTCAGAGATCAAAAAACATAAGATATAATATTAGATAAAATATTAGCAGCCCAGGAAATATTCACAAAGTCATATATTATATTAGAGCTACTGTATTCCATAGGAAAATAAGAATGGGAAATTGCAGAAGCCACTTTCTTTTTTATTACGGAAATTAAAGGTCTAATTTACAATGATAAATTAATGTAAATAGCCATTGATACCATTTTATTAGTTCAGGTGCTTGGTGTATGAACATATAATAAATATAACAGGATTTTTATAGAGTCTGCATTAGTAATTTTATATATATACATATATATGTATATAGATTATATATATATTATGAGGTTTTAAAAATTTACAGAACTGCAAAGATGCTCTGAGCAACCCTTAAAGTTCATATTAAACCATGTTTGTGAAAGTTAATTAATACATACTTTTGCTTCTTCTTCTCTGCCAGTCACATGGTGGTGTGTGATGATGCTGGTGCTTACGATAATGATGGTAACAGCTCTCAGTTCTTTGTACCTAATGAGCACGTTGGCACTCTCTGCCATGTATACATGGTGCCACTTAACCTTCCCATCCCTGCAGTTTAGGCATTATTCTCATTATACAGATGACGGAAAAGAGGCACAGAGAGCTACAGGAACTTGTCCAAGGTCACATAAGTGTGTTGTAGAACTGGGCATAAAGGTTAGTTCTGCCTGCTGTCAAAGGTTGTTTTCTGCTGTTGACCACAGGACATTGGCCATAAAAGGACATGGAGTGTGAAAAGAGGTGGAGAATGACTCCATTTAACTCATAGTAAGCTTTTTTCCCACTGGCAGTGTTTACAAAGAATCCTGATGACAACTCTGCATAGTTTCTTTTTGTCTTACATGATATGTTATATAGGTTTCCGTGCTATATGACCCAGAGGGTCATTATGTACTTCATAAGCATTTGTCTGGGCAAAATGTGACAGCCTTTGTTCTTGTTCTTTATCATCTCCCTTGAGCTTACTTGAGAATGTGTGCCTATACTGGTGAAAGTAGCGAATTAAATCATTATGGATTCAGTAAACTTGAGCTGAATTGTTTAGATTATTTTCTTTCCTTGTTTTACTTTCTTTAACCTTTAAAAAATTAACGTATGTAATATATATGCAAAAAAGTAAAAATAATACGTACATGTAATTTAAAATAATTAGAAGAGGAACATCCATATACTCAACGAGCCCAGCTTGCCAAATAGGACAATACCAATATCTTGATCTTTCTGGAGCACATCTCTCTCCCTCCCTCCCAGAGGGAACCATTATCCTGAATTGTATACTTAACACTCCTTTGCTTTTATTCATGATTTTATCATATGTGTAGTTATTCCTGTATATTTATTGTGATGTTTTACTTTTGAACTCATTAGACGTTTGAGATTCATTTTAATGCTCGTAGTTGTAGTTTTTCATTTTCACTGCTTAGTATTTTATTAATATTATGTGAGGTATCAATATTCCACAATCAACCCATTCTATTATCAATAGGCATTGGATTTTTCACACATTTTTGCTGCACCATATATGGTTGCTATGAACATTTTTGTACATGTCTTCTGATGCACATATATAAGGATTTCTTCTGAATATTGTCTAAGAAGGAAATTGATGGATCATACTATATATACATTTTCTCATCTAGTAGGTCAGGCTGAATTATTTTTTAAAGTGGTTGTACCAATTTTCATTCTATTTTTATATGATTATTGGCCATCTGTGTTTCCTCTTCTGGTAAAATGTCTATTCCTGCCTGTTCCTCATTTTTCTAATAGGTGTTAGTCCTTTCTTTATTATTCCTGTCCCATGAATTAAAAAAATGTATCTGGATACTAATTTATTGTCACTTGTATGTGTTGTCTCTCAGTTTTTGGCTTGTGAAATAAGAAGTTCTTGCTCCAAGTCCCTCTCCTCCCTTCCTGCTTCTTTTCCCCAGAATAGTCAGAAACCTTGGGTAACGAAATGAGAAAGAAGAAGCAGGGAGAGACAGAAAAAGCTGACCACACCCCTTACCTGGCAGAACTTTCTCCCTGCAGCAGGCCCCAAAATGAAGAAGATATAACTTGAAATAAAGATGGAAGCTTTGGCAACAACATGGGACCACAAATTCAAAGTGCAGAGCTGAGAGTAGTTTTGGTGACTTAAAGTCAGTGTAGGACTTTGAATTACCTAAGAGTGACTGGCATAGTCATAAAAGACTGCCCAAGTTTTTAAACGGAAGAGGGGGGGAATCTTTCCCTGCATCATATATTTTAAAGGGCTAGTAGGAGACAAAATTAGGTTGTATTATAATTAAATTTCACAAGTCCTGATTGTTCAATATACACATTCATTTGACACAGATTTGTTGAGGACCTGTCAAGTATTGGACACTAGATCAGGCCATGGGTATAGAAGGGAGTAAGGTAAGCACTACTTCTGCCCTGGGGAGCCTGACATCTTGTGTAGATCAGAAAACCTTTGGGAAGGAGAAAGTGATTGCCTGAATCTCTCCTCAAGTCCCTGGCAGAACTTTGGCAATGCTACTTGTGGGAAATATAGCTTCAATGACTAGCCACTTTAGTCTAAATTTGTATGAGAGTAAAACTTAGAAAGAAGGATAAGGTGGGAAGAAGGCTAAGGGGTCTTGTATCCCTCCCATATCTGCATGTTTCTCTATACAAGAAGGAAATTAACCAAGGGAATGTGAATTTATTCATTGTCACACAGTGATTCAGTTAGTTTTAGCTGTATATCATGAGTTAAGTTGAAAATCTCAGTGGAACTGTGGCAATAGGACATAATTGTAACTAATCACTTGCTCAGAGACTAATCATGTTTAATGTCAATGAGCATAGCCCTTTCTGCAGATAATCATGTTTTAATTTCAAAAGTAAGAGTACTAATAGAATTAAATGAGAAACCAATAATCGTCTACTGCTGACAGATTAGTGTCAGGATAAAGTGACTTGGTAGTAGCTATAAGGGGAAAAAACATTTACAAATACTGTAATTTAAGATAATAAAAATACTAAAAGATAAAATAAAGTTTTTGTAGCTTCAGTGTCATTGAAACAGATACAGCTAGGCATGTACTCTGTGCAGCTCCTTTGGAAGTGAGTTAAATCAGAATATTAAGTTGAAGTTTTAGGCAAGATACCAAGTTACAATAATTGCTACATCCCAATGGATATGTTGGACCATATGCAGGATTTACCAAGGAGGCATGAGAAAATTGGTTAGAAGTCTCTTGAACTACTTCATCCACTGAGGGTATAAAATTATTGAGAGAGTACAGATGGAGAGAGCTATTTGTAAAAATTTTTTTTTCTGGAGAGAGAGAGCTTTTCTGTGAATCCTATCGTCTACAGGGGGAAGATGTGGCTAAGTGCTATTTCCTACACCCAAGCTTGAGGAGAGTGGCCTCATTAGATCTACCCATAATGCTTACTGCGTAACTCATGTATTTGGGTATGCATTCTGACGTGCTGCCTTGGAAATCCAAATGGCAGGAGAGATGGACAGTTGAATGATTTTGGCAGCAGAAGGAGTGTGGCTGCTGGGTGGGGACTGACCTGCACCCTAGAGTTGATCAGGATTTAGGGTATATGAATGTTTCCTTTGGGCCAGATGAGGGTCATGCAGGAGCTGGCATGGAGCCATTTTGAATTTTACTCAGTAAAATACAGACATACAAACAATCTGGGAATTGCTTTAAAATATTCCTGGGGAAGAAAGGGAGGTAGAAAAATGTTGATAATTGTTGAAGCTGGATGTTTGGTGCATGAAGGTTCACTGTATCATCCTCTCTACTTTGGGAATGCTTGCAAACATCCGTAATAGAAAGTTTAGAAAATTCTGCTCAAGAGGACTCCTAGGGAAAGGCAATGAGATTCCAACAGAGAAAGTCTGGCATGTACCTCCCAGCAAACTGAGGGTTGAGGGAGCACAGTGGCTGGAGGAATAAAATGCATTGTCTTTGTCAAGAGAACTTCAGGAGTCTACCTAATGCTTGGGAATCTGTGCAGAATGTGTGAAAGTAACCCACATGGGGAAATTTCCCTTTAAACATTTCTCTGGCCCAGACATTGAGAGGCCATCATTGACAGTACCAGTCAAGTAATAACTGTCCTGTCCCCATTCATTTGTTCTTTCTCTCTTTCAAAAACAGGACTGGCAAGTGGAAGAGAAGATAAGTAAGAGAGAGAAGAAACATGGAAGGAAGGAAGGAAGAGAGGGAGAAGAGGAGGAGGTAAGTAAAGGGGAGAGAGAAGCTTCACACCCTGTGGCAAGGTGGGGCAGGCAGCTTACGTGCAGTCAGCTCAGTTAGGAAGAAGTGGAAACATCAGATGGAGAAAGAGAACAGGAAGACCACACCTGTCCTACCATGTCAAGGGCCTGCATGCTGCAGGGTTTTATTGGGAAGGGGAGAACGTTTTTAATTCTTAAATCAAAATCATAGTTTTGATTAATACATGAGACTGGACAATTTTAATTACTGAATTGACATTTGGTTTGTGAACTGAAGTATCTACAGGACTTTATAATATCTAAGAGTGGCCTACAAAATAATGGGTCTGTCCCTGGGTTTTCCTCCAGAGACAAGAGAATAGCTACCTGTATTGAGTCCACTGAGAAGTTGTAAAGAGGTAGATTGAAAAAGAAAAAAAAAAAGACAAACCAAGAGGCTTCTGGTTTAGATTGCAAGTATTTTGCTTGTTCAGTCTGTTTTATAGATTACTGTCTCATTTTGACCTCATATCCACCCTCTGGAAGACCAGGGGAAGTATTATTCACTGCATTTTACCAGTGAAGAAATTAACTTGGAAAGAAGATGAGTGATATGCCTAGGATCACTGTGTTATTAATTGTCTGAAGCAAAGCTAGAACTTGCGTCTTTAACTATTTTCTGGTCCACAGTTTTTGCACATTGTCTCTTAATGTCCTGGGGATTTAGAGAAACCCTTAGAAATGGGCTAGAAGAGTTAAGGAGTCTTCTGGAGTTATGGAGAAGCACTGGGGCCAACTTGTGGGTTCTGCCCTCTCCTTGGAACCTGGCCCCTCCAGGTTCTGGGGCTTTGTCTTCTCTCCAGGGATCTTGGAGGTTGAGAGTTGATTCATGTCTAGAGAAAGCCACTGGGGCCAACCAGTGCAGCCTTTATTTCCTGGAATTAAACATCAGAGGAGTTTCTTGGAGGTTGTGATTTTTCTCCTGTCAGCCCAGCATTGATCAATCAGTCAGTCAGCCAGTCAATCATTGAATTGCTCATGGAGCATTAATTGAACACCTACTCTGCTAAGCTCTAAAATGTGCGTGTTCCTTGCCGTCCGTACTGCTGGAGAGTGTACCTGTAGAGCGACTGCTTATCTAATGCATCCACTAGATTCCTAAGGTGGAGATGTGGGCATTAATTAGTTAGTTCAGAGATAGATACTTGTTGGATAAATTAACGAGCATCTACAATGTACCACTACTGTGCTTGGCACTGGAGATGTAATGGTTAGGGGGAAAAAAGAAAAGAAAAAAAAGAAGAAAGGAAAGAGAAAAAAAATGCAGTCCCTAGCCTTATGGGATATACAGTCTAGGAAGAGAAATAGACGTTAATGAAGGACTCACACAAATAAAAGCTGAATGTTAGCTGTGATAAGTGCGAAGAAGAAGAGGTACATCGTGTTACGAGAATCTAGTACGTTCAAGGACTTGAGCTCTGGATAGCTGAGTCAGGGCAAGTTGAAGGAATTTAACTTTTCATTAGCACACATTAACTCGGTGACTTCTGTTGGGGTCAGGGAGGGGGAAAGGGAGATGATTTTTAAAGACTTCCCCTCCAGTAATGTTGTCTTTCTTCCCTGAGAAAAATAGACTATTAATACAAATAGAATTAAAATTGAATTAATGTCCATGGGGAGAGCATCTTACTTTCATTGATCTAGGACACATGAAAAATCTGAACTTAGTACTTTTGTAACTTCTGTGCTTTTAATTTCTGTGGAATAAGCTCTTTGTTATGCTGTAGGCTTTGAGAGAGCAGGAATTAAGTCTGGGACTTAATTTCTTTTTAATGAACATGGTGACAAAAAAAAAGAAAACTTTGGCAGGACTCAGCAGCAGTCCCCCCTTCCTGAGGCAGAGGAGGGGGTGGCAGAGAAGACAGGAGGATATGAGTTGAGAAGCAAACAATCCCCCACAGCAGCCTCAGGGGTTGGCAGGTCTTTGTGAAGAAGACAGAGCACAAAAGACGCAGGGTCTCAACAGGTCTATTTGTGATCCAGGGGTAAATCTCCCTGGTCGCTGGGATGTTCAGTCTCTCTCTCTTTATTATTTATTCCCATGCCTAGCACAGTGCATGGCACAAAACTGGTCCTCAACACATGTTAACTGAATGGATGATGGCACCCAAAACTATTTTTAAATGTCTCGAAACCAAGAACTCATATGAACTAAAAGTTATCAAAAGAAAGCAAGGACCCTGGAAAGAATGGAGAAAGTCCAAAGTTGCCAAATAGGAGGGCTGATACAGTGGTTCTAAATCACTAAATATCCGAATCGGCCCTCAACTTCTTAGCCAGCTGTACCTTGTCAAACACTGATTTTTGGTTTAATGCTCAGGTGAATCAGTGAGTTTCTACCCTTCTTTCTCAGGGGTGTACAAGCATGACAGTTCTCAAAGACCTGGAAAACCCAGCTCAGCCACTGGAGTGGGGAGAGCAGGCTGATGAATCAGGATGGCTACTGTCAGATTACTGATCTTGGAAGTGGCTCTTGTAGGCTGCCACTCAACAAGACCCAACTTCTCCTGCACTCCAAGTAGTGGAAAAAAGCGGGAGGTTGAGGAGGAGGGGCTGAGAGCACCGTGTTGCTCTTCTGGTTCTGGTAGAAGGAATGATGACTTGGCTCGACCACTTTCTTTAGGACTTCTGTACGTATTCACTGTAATTCTAATTACTAGTAGCTGTCTCACGGCCGCAACAGTCAATGAAGAGTCCTATGTGCACCGAGCCGTCATCCTGACATCAGATCAATGACTTGCTACCCTCTTGGGAATATTCGTAACTACACTGCAACCTCATATAAAGTGCGCTAATCGAATCAGAAAAGTACATCGCAATAAATCAAAAGATGAATTGCAGAAATAATAATGTAACAGTCTGAGAAGAGAGGAAGAGAACTGTTGCTTACTGAGAAGTTTGCAACAAATTTCAGAATCTATCATTTATCTCGCTCTCAAGATAATTTTGATGCCTAGAACAGTGCCTGGCAAACTTAAGTGCTCAATAGATATTTGTTGAATGAATGCTGAATTTTCAGGCCCTGCTTATACTCATACTGTGACTTTGTACTAATTTATAATTACAGTTACTTCCCTGACTTTGTACTAATTTATAATTACAGTTACTAATTTATAATTACAGTTACTAACTCATAGAAATGAACCCCTCATCTTTGAACCTGACTTTGGTCTACGTGTGGCTTGCTCTTTGGGTTGAATGGGGTAATTGAATGGTTGAAAGTGTTATTTTTCAGGGTACTTGTTTTTGTGTTCTTTATTTGCTCTTATTTTTGTTGGGTAGATTTGTTTAAAATTAGCCTGGATATCAGAGTAGTACATTTAAATCCATAATATCAAAAAAGTTACTTGAATGCGTATATCTGGGCCATTAGGGAGTCAGCTACTCCTACACCTGACCAAAGAGCTGGGTGGGTCGGCTCCCTCTTTAGGTGAGTGTGGAGCTATTGGGCAATCTTGCTCCATATCCATTGCTAATTGCAGGTAAGTTCTGGGGTTCTTGAATGATCCAGGTGGAGGGAGGGCAGCTACACAGGAAAAGACCTCACAATTTGTCTCCCTTGCTGTATCCCAAAGGAAACTTCCAGATAAGTCAGGGAATTTTTGTCTCATTAAGGTGATACAACTCCACTACAGCCCATCTTATCCACTGACTACAACTAAAAACTCTGAGAAAAATACAGAAAACAACTATCAAAGACCCAAGAATCAAAATTAACAAAAGCAGGCAGATTGTGAAGGGGCAATTCATGGGGGGGAGAGACAATGAGCTATTCCTTGTTTCATTTATTTTTTTTTTCTTTTATGACTTTGTCCTGAGGGTAGGCCTCAGTTGCAGAGCTCTGATAAAAACCCTGTCTTTCTGGATAGAATAACCAGAGAAAGGAGCATCTGTGGGCCAGAGAGTATGGGGGAATGTTGGAGAGAGGAGAGCTGGAAAAGGAGATCCCTTTATTTCTGTGTGAATGCACACAGGTCTCAGATTAACCCCTAAACTATGCATGTGTGGTTCAGACCCAAACCAGCATACCAAGGCTTAGAGACTTAACGCTGAAATTTGAACCACTGCTCATAGAAGGTGAGACAAAATTTATAATCTGAACCTAAATGAGTTGATTGCCTGCTAAAACAATTATAATATTTTGGGTTGTAATAGGACCCAGAGTCTACAAAATATAACATTCATAAGGTCAAGCATACAATCCAAAATTAAATACAAAAAAGCCCAGGAAAATGTAATCAATTCTCAAGAGAAAGGACAATCAACAGAATGGACAATCAAGATAAAGCCAATCCAAGATGATTCAGATGTTGACTATAAACAAAGACTTTAAAGCAGTTATTATATCTATAAAAAGACTGTATTATTTTGAGGTTTTTCCATTTTACAGGAGATGGTAAATATTAACTCTCTGTAGACTGTGAAAGGTTAGATACATATATTATAATACCTAGAGTAACCCCTAAATATAATACAGAGAGTTATTGCAGAAAGGCTAGTAGATAAGTTAAAATGGAATAATAAAAGTTTTTCAAATAACCAAAAAGAAGGCATCAAAAAAGGAACATAGAAACAAACCACAAAGGGACAAATAGAAAGCAACAAAATGGTAGAGCTAAATCCAAGCATGTCAATAATTGTATAAAATGTTAATGACTGTTAATGACTGAGACACTAAAATTAATAGAGGATGACTGAGTAGATAAAAACAAGACCCTACTACATACTGCCTACGAGACATACATATTAAATATGAACACAGGTTGAAAGTAAATTGTGGGACAATATACCATGAAAACAGTAAGCATATCAAGACTAAAGTGGCCTTTTAAAACTTCAGATTAAATAGATTTTACGACTCAGTGTTATCAGAGATAGAGATATAATGATAGACAATTCATCAGGAAGACATAACAATTATACATGTGTATGCATCTAATAATAGGGCTTCAAACACACTCTCCAGATCATTGGGGCACCTTGAAGAAGGCAATGCCAAGCCTGCTCTGTCCCTGCAAGGCATCCTCAGCATGGCTTCAGTGATGATGATACCTGTGGCCCCTAGTCACAGTTGGGTCAGGCATAAAGTTAGGAGGGCTGATATTCCCTCACCCGTGGCTAACTAGCTTTTGAAGGACATTTTATTCATGACATTGTTAGTTTCCAGGCAGTAATCTCTTCTAGGAGATCACTTTTCTTCCCAGTAGGAGAACGAATGAAAACAAGTAAAAAGTAGTCAACTTTTCACTTTTAATTTTTCAGGTGTTTTACAGTGATGACTACAAATGCAGTGAAGTTTTTTTCAGGGAAATTCAAATTAAAGATAAATAAATGAAAACCTTAGCTTTTATTTGACCTCTTCTGCATTACTTTATAAATTTACCAGGCTTATCTTTAGGGCAAAATCCAATGCCTAGTGGCATAGAGATAGGTAACGTAACATTTTGCAAATGGAAAATAATTTCCAGGTTTTAGGGACTGAATTGTGTTCCCTGAGATTCCTATGTTGATATCCTAACCCACAGGATCTCAGAATATGGGTATAAGGAGATAGGGTCTTTAAAGAGGTAATTAAGTTAAAACGAAGTCATAGGATAGGCTCTAATCCAATATGAATGCCATCTTCATAAGAAGGGGAAATTAGGACACAGACACACACACAGGAAAGACCATGTGAAGACACAGGGAGAAGACAGCCATCTATCTACAAGCCAGGGAGAGAGACCTCAGAAGAGACCAGTCATCCTGACATTTTGATCTCGGACTTGTAGGCTCCAGAACTGTGAGCCAATAAATTTCTGTTGTTTAAGCCATCCAGTCTGTGGTACTTTATTATGGCAGCCCTAGCAAAGCAATATACTAGGTAAATGTCAGGGAAGCAGCAGGAGTAAAGTGGAGGCCTTCTGGAACTAAGCAACACCTAAATAGTCTGTAATAGAAAACATTTCTGTTCTGTGAAGGCGGTCATTCATATCCCAGGATTTTATTGTTAATATTTGTGCAGTTTTTCAATATGCATAAATACATATATAGGATTTCCTTGTGTAATGAGAATAATGGAAGTCATAATAAATGTCGGAGTGGATGTAATTATGGCTGAAATGATGATTTTATTCTATGGGAAAGGATACTGTTGGCTAGAATCAATTCATTAGACTGCTCTGGCAGTCTGTTATTATTATTATTTCTAGCCCTTACTAGATTTCATTCTTTTGGATAAAAACATGCATATCAGCTTTGGAGTTTGACTGCCTTATGGGCATAAAGCTTTGCATATTTACTGCCCATGAATCATACCAGTATGTGAAATCCAGAGAAGATTCAATTTTTCCTGTTAGATGCACCTCCAGCCGTTTAATTAAAATATGTATTATTAATAAAACTATATTTAAGTCATATTTTTTACAGATATGACTGAAACATTAAGTGCAAATTGTTTCATACTTTCACAGTAATTTGCTTTTAACGTTTTGTGCCTTAATCAAGGTAGCTCACGAGTCCAAGGTTTGTGGCACTGCAGACTTCTCGATAGCGAAGTCGCGAAAAGCAAGTGGAAAGTGGTGATAAATGAAAGGACATATTTACTTTCAGAAAGACTTCGTGGTTTTATTGCAGAAGGGATCTGTACTGAATAGGAAAGTGCATTAAAAGAAATAGCAGAAAAGAATATTTAGCCCCTATTTCAGTGCACAGTAATGACATTTGCCATTTGCACACTGGCTTTTTTCATAGTTCTGGACTAGCGTTGTGTTTCATCCTGGCCGTCTGCCTTTAGATGTCACAGTTGTTCTTCCACTGAACTGAACCAACTTCAGCTCTGCGCTTTCACAATTCTTCCACTTTCCAGAAACCTGGTATAATCAGTAACACTGATTAGAAGCACTGTAGCTCGCTTACAGAATTCCTAGCAAGAGACTGATTCGAAATAGTCTTATTAAAATAGGTGATGAGAGTGACGGCTGGCTGACTCTATTAGACACTGTATAGCTTTGCTGTAAAGTGTACCCATGGTTTATGGAATTTGTTCTTTCAGATGACGAAATTTCCAAACTCTCACTTTCAGTCCAAGTGGTAATGGTGAGCACTGGGGCAGAGAAAGCAGAAAGGAAGAAAATTAATATGTAATGACTATCTGCTATGTGCCAGACCCCATGCTAACCCATTTGCCAGTTATGTTATTTAATCCTCATACAAAGCTTCAGGAAAGAAATGCTTGTCTCATGTGTTTCACATGAGGAAATAAGGCTCTGAGAAGTGATTGGCCCAGCTTCATAGCTGGTAAATGACTGAGACTGAGTTCAGACCTTTGGCTTTTTCACTTCAAAGCTCAAGGGAGACCACTGTATATTCTCTTGCATGTTGGGCCTCTACAAACATGCATTTGTCGTGTCCACCTCCAACTGGTTATACGAACATTCCCTGCCCCTCCCCGACCCGCAAGTCCTCCAAAAAATCAACTTAGCTTCTTTCCCTTCTGCTTTACTACTCTAGTCCTTTCATAATCCTTCCCTTCCCCTCACTGGTTTCTCTCTCCACCAATGCATGAAAATTCTAAGTTACGTCTAGGTGGAGTGAAGATGAACTTTGTATTTTGACATCTTCTTTAATGTAGAATCTTACATCCATCATGCTGTTTACCATTTTCAATTGAATTTCATTATAATAGTTCTTTTCTAAGTGGACTAACTGCTAAAATGTAATTTGTAAAAGTAATTTGTTTGTGACTCCAGAGCCTGTAATTATAAAATTCACATTAATGAAGCCCTTTCCTTTACTTTAAAACTATTGATACTATAATCGGAATTTATTAGCCCAGATTAAAAAAGGACATTTTAACATGTTTCCTTTCCTTGAGGTATATGTATATCTGTACATGTATGGTGTGATTCTGTTTAGATGCCATTGGATTGGAGAGTTCTCCTTTAAGGAGAAATAAGAGCTTGGAGCTGACTTAAGCCTTAGGATAAAAATCCCCTCTCAAATGTGTTTAGTATGGTATAGAAACCTCTTCTAACACTACGTTCACATTATAGAGATACTTAAATATGCCTTTTTACTTTCAATTTTCCCCATTCCTTCACGCTAACTATAGAAACTGAACCGAGCATCCTACTGCCACCAGAAAAATAGATGCTTCTCTCCTTTGCCTAACCAGTGGGAGAGTTGACCTTTGTTTAAAATAATAACAATGGTCATGCTTGAAAACCAAGCAAAATCAGGTCTAATTTTCAATAATTACAGAACAAAGACTAGGCAAAGAAACAGAAAGCCCCCAAAGCCCAGCACAATCTAAATTCCAAGAAATAAGTGGCAAATTCCTGGGTCTGGTTTGGCAGGGTGCTGGTGAGTTTCTGTGCACTGTATAATTTTTTATTTTGTTTTTCACTGAGCATCCCTGGGGAGAACTCCACTGGCTTCCCAGAGGAGGTGCTGCCTCTTGACTCCTCAGAGCTCTTGGCATGGAAATTAACCAAACTCCAAAAGCCCTTAGTGCTCTGGAAAACAAACAGAACACACTCTGAGGGACTTATTATTTGCAACACTCAAATTCCAAAACACACTCATGCACACACACATGCTCACACACATGCACAGACACGCTAGTTATACATATTTCAAAGTATGAAAACACATTTTAAAATTTTTGTAGCTGGGCCCCCAAAGCAGCATGACGTCTCCCAAACTAGCCTAACACATACAAAGTAGAAAATACCTAAAATAAATACAATTAACTGAGCACCAGATTTGCACAAACACCAGTCTCCAAAGAAGAAAAGCCTGAGAGGAAATAAGCTAGAGAAAGCCAGCAGCTCTGGCAAGAATGGGTAACGGAGAAGCCCTTTGTGAAGCAGCAGCTGTTAAAACACCCACCATACCAGATGGTCCATTTGAGTGAGGCTTGGCCTCTGAAAACATTGCTGGGTTAGGTGATATTTTTTCCAATGGGCCCCATTCATTTTCAGAATTAGGATGTCCCAGGAGAACCTCATGGCAGCAAGGTGGCTGAGATCTGTTAAAACAAAGTGTTGTCTGCTGCTTTCCTTATTTATACTTTTTCATTCTGATTTTGGAGCCAGGGGGATTTCGCTAAGCCTTATGAATGGGCAGATGTGAATGAGGTAAGACTGAAAATTTACTTGAGGGAGTTTAATCAGTTTTGCTTTTAAAATGACAGCTGATTGAATAAAATATTTCAAATGATCTAGTCACTTTCTTTTTGCCCAGTGGCAGTTAATTCTATGAGGTTGGACTTTGTTCTTCCACATCAATCTCTGTTTTCCTCCGAAGTACCTAGTATCGTGCTATGTACTGAGAGGGCAAGCAGCAAGCAGCCATTATAATGGCAACCTGCATCCTGGTCTTCTTTCCAGTCTGATGGTTGGAATGGTAATTTTTAGATTTGAAAAAAAAAGAACATTGTGCTGTCATATGCTGGCACTTACCCTGGGCAGCTGTTTCTGAAAGCTCTACTCAGCTTTGCAAGGGCCTTGGAAGAGTGGTCCCAGTTCAGTCCCTACATCTGCTTAGGGCTACTAATAAGTAACTGGGTTGTTTTTTTTTTTCCTTTTTCTTTTTTTGAATTGCCTTGGGCAGTGCAGTCGAGAAGTTGATGAATTACTTGTGAGCCTGTTTTAGATATTTCAGGGAAATCCATAGACATTTAAATTTAGCACATTTTGCTTAAATTGTGAGGGTTAGGTTGTGCATAGAACAAGTAATTTGATACCTTGGAAAACTTGGATGACCCTTTCTTTCAAAAGCCATTCTTGAACTCCTGGTTGGGACAAGTGTCCATCCTCTGTGGTCCCATAACACAAGGGAAAACTTCTGTGGACTCACCACATTTTATTCAATAGATACCTTTTTGAACTTATCTCTCAGTAGTCTGAAGGCTCTTTGAGGACAAGGCACTGGTCTGACTTATCTGTGTGCCCTAATTACCTATTTTGTTATCTTGGACATCAAAGACCCTTAATACATGTTTGCTTAACAGAACTGAAATGGAAGTGGGGGGGTGAAGGTAACTGCATTTTCTTCTAAGAACCTCCAGTCACTCTGAAGCAGCCTTTATTTAAAAGGTAAGATTACATTTTGACTACAAATACCTGAGAAGTTTTTGCCAGACTTTTTGTCTTGGATTTGCTTGTTCTCCTTTCTTTGGACATTATGCTCAGTCTGTTGATTAAAAAAATTTCCTGGTTAGACGATTTTTTTACAGTAATTCTTAGTCATGAAAATTAAGTTCCAGACCTTGCAACATAAATTTGCACAGGGTTCTACTTACAAACACCTTTACTGTGCCTAATCTTGGTGGTTTCTACCGCCTGTAGAAGCCAAGTATGCTTATTTGTAATATTCAGTTCTAAGCATCTTCCAATTTCTATTGTTTTTATGTAAGCAATGAATTCTTTAGAACACTTTTTTTTTTTACTTTACAAATGATTTTTATTTAAACTATATTTTGTTGTTGATACCACTATTGATATTGCTGTCATAGAATATCATCTATATGGTATGGATTCCTTTTTAGAGCAGTTTTAGGTTCACAGCAAAATTGAGTGGCAGGTACAGAGATTTCTCACGTAGCCCTCGCGCCCACACATACATAGCCTATCTCAACGTCCCCCAACAGAGTGGTCCATTCCTTACAGTTGATGAACCTACTGACATATCATTTTCACCCAAAGTCTATAGTTTATTGAGAGTTCACTTGATGTTGTATATTCTATGGGTTTGGGCAAATGTAGTATTACATGTATCAATCATTATAGTATCATACAAAGTAGTTTCACTGCCCTAAAGATCCTCTGTGCTCTACCTATTCATTCTCTCTCCCCCTTAACCCCTGGTTGATCTTTTTACTGTCTCCTTAGTTTTACCTTTTCCAGAATCATACAGTTGAAATCACACAGTTGCAGCATCTTCAGACTGGCTTCTTTCATTTAGTAATATGTGTTTAAGGTTCCTCCTCATAGCTTGATAGCTCATTTCTTTTTACTGCTGAATAATATTCCATTGTCTGAATGTACCACAGTTTATTTATCATTCACTTACTGAAGAACTTCTTGGTCGTATCCAGGTTTTGGCAATTATGAGTAAAGCTGCTATAAACATCCATGTGCATATTTTTGTGTGGACATGTTTTCAACTCCTTTGGGTAAATACAAAGAAGTGCAGTTGCTGGATTGTATGGTAAGAGTATGCCGAGTTTTGTAAGAAACTGCCAAACTCTCTTCTGAAGAGGCTGTACCATTTTTCATTCCCACCAACAATGAGTGAGAATTCCTGTTGCTCCACATCCTTGTCAGTGTTTGGTGTTGTCAGTGTTTTGCATTTTGGTCATTCTAATAGATGTGTAGTGATATCTTATTGTTGTTTTAATTTGCAATTCCCTAATGACATATGATGTTGAACATCTTTTCATATACTTACTTGCCATCTGTATATCTGATTTGGTGAGTGTCTGTTCAGGTCTTTGGCCCATTTTTTAGTCACGTTGTTTGTTTTCTTACTGTTGAGTTTTAAGAATTTGTGTATTTGGATAACAGTCCTTCATCAGATATATCTTTTGCAATGATTTTCTAACAGTCTGTGGCTTGTCTTCTCATTCTTTTGATATTGTCCTTTGCAGAGCAGAAGTTTTTAATTTTAATGAAGTCCAGCTTATCAATTGTGTCTTTCCTGGATTGCAATGTATCTAAAAAGTCATTGCCAAATTCAAGGTCATCTAGATTTTCTTCTATGTTATCTTCTAGGAGTTTTATTGTTTTGTGTTTTACATCTAGGTCTGTGATCCATTTTGAGTTAATTTTTGTGATGGCTGTAAGGTCTGTGTCTAGATTCAGTTTTTTGCAAGTGGATATCCAGTTTTTCCAGAACGATTTGTTGAAAAGGCTCTCTTTTCTTTGTTGTATTTCCTTTGTTCCTTTGTGAAAGATCAGTTGGCTATATTCATGTGGGTCTGTTTCTGGGCTTTCTGTTCTGTCTTATTGGCTGTTTAGTCTGTCCTTTTGTAAACACCACACTGTCTTGATTACTCTATATAGTAAGTCTTGAAGTCAGGTAGTATCAGTCCTCAGACTTTGTTCTTTTATTTCAATGTTGTATTAACTATTCTGGGTCTGTTGCTTCTCCATATAAACTTTGAAATTGGGAGAATTCAGATTAAAATAACAATTTATAGATTCAGTGCAATCCTAATCAAAATCTGAGCAAGTTATTTTGAAGATATGGACAAACTGATTCTAAACTTAAAAGATGCTCTACATCATATGTCGTTGGGGAAATGAATTCTTTTTTTGTTTATCGATACTTCCTTTATCACCTAGAATATAGTCAGTCATTAAAAGTGCTCCATGTATGCCTTAAAAAATATGTGTCCACTAATTGTTAGATATGGGGTTTTATATTGGGCTGGCCAAAAAGTTGCTTTGCTTTTTAAAGTAAAAATAAAAGACACATTTTTCATTTTCACCAAGAACTTTATTGAACAACTTATTTTACCCTTTTGTTCCACTACCTTCTGCCATTTTTTTTTTTTAAGTATTAGCTAATACTCTACCAGGTTTTGTTTGTTTGTTTGTTTTTAAAGAAACATGTTGGCTCTTTAAATTTATTTTATTTATTTATTTATTTATTTATTTATTTATTTATTTATTTGTCTGTGTTGGGTCTTTGTTTCTGTGTGAGGGCTTTCTCTAGTTGCGGCGAGCGGGGGCCACTCTTCATCGCGGTGTGCGGGCCTCTCACTGTCACGGCCTCTCTTGTTGCGGAGCACAGGCTCCAGATGCGCAGGCTCAGTAGTTGTGGCTCACGGGCTCAGTTGCTCCGCGGCATGTGGGATCTTCCCAGACCAGGGCTCGAACCCGTGTCCCCTGCATTGGCAGGCAGATTCTCAACCACTGCGCCACCAGGGAAGCCTCCTTCTGCCATTTTTCAGGCAACTTCATAATTCCATCTTCCCAAAACTTTTTACCTTTTTGAGCAAAGAACTGGTCCAGGTGCCTTTTACAGTCTTCCAGGGATTTGAAATTTTTTCCACTAAGAGATTTTTTTTTTTTATTCAAACAGAAAGTCACAAAAATTATAATCATCCTCATCAGTTCACTCAGTCCCATGTAATTATTTTTTTTTTCATCTTGATCTTTTGTTAGCACTTTTATGAATTCACCAGTTTTCCATTAGACTCCTGAAAATGCTTATTCATTCAGTTCAGCAGTATAGTCAGTTACCAGAAACCTGTACTTGTCAGAGTCTTTTCCATGAATTCCTTGAAGATGAAGCCCTTTTATAGGAACATTTTTGCAACAGCATCAGAGTACACCCAGAACTATCATTTGTAAATGACAAAAGACTTAGAAATGACCACGGTTAAAGATTTGATGAAAGTTCATAATAATGCAATTGACAAGGAAATTTAGTTATTTCTGAGACATACATTTTAAAATAATAACAAGAATTATGACTTACAACATTATACCACAACATATAAGATTTTTAGGAATTTCATGTAACGTCTGAAACATTTATATTAACATATTTCCATACAAATAACCCAAAGAAAGTTTAGTATTAGTTTTTTTTTTTTGGAAGTTTTGAATTTTATTTTATTTATTTTTTTATACAGCAGGTTCTTATTAGTCATCAGTTTTATACACATCAGTGTATACATGTCAATCCCAATCGCCCAATTCATCACCCCCCCACCCCCACCCCCCCGCGGCTTTCCCCCCTTGGTGTCCATACGTTTGTTCTTTACATCTGTGTCTCAACTTCTGCCCTGCAAACCAGTTCATCTGTAACATTTTTCTAGGTTCCACATACATGCGTTAATATACGCTATTTGTTTTTCTGACTTACTTCACTCTGTATGACAGTCTCTAGATCCATCCACGTCTCAACAAATGACTCAATTTCGTTCCTTTTTATGGCTGAGTAATATTCCATTGTATATATGTACCACAACTTCTTTATCCATTCGTCTGTCGATGGGCATTTAGGTTGCTTCCATGACCTGGCTATTGTAAATAGTGCTGCAATGAACATTGGGGTGCATGTGTCTTTTTGAAATATGGTTTTCTCTGGGTATATGCCCAGTAGTGGGATTACTGGATCATATGGTAATTCTATTTTTAGTTTTTTAAGGAACATCCATACTGTTCTCCATAGTGGCTGTATCAATTTACATTCCCACCAACAGTGCAAGAGGGTTCCCTTTTCTCCACACCCTCTCCAGCATTTGTTGTTTGTAGATTTTCTGATGATGCCCATTCTAACTGGTGTGAGGTGATACCTCATTGTAGTTTTGATGTGCATTTCTCTAATAATTAGTGATGTTGAGCATCTTTTCATGTGCTTCTTGGCCATCTGTATGTCTTTGGGGAAATGTCTATTTAGGTCTTCTGCCCATTTTTGGATGAGGTTTTTTGTTTCTTTAATATTGAGCTGCATGAGCTGTTTATATATTTTGGAGATTAATCCTTTGTCGGTTGATGCGTTTGCAAATATTTTCTCCCATTCTGAGGGTTGTCTTTTCGTCTTGTTTATGGTTTCCTTTGCTGTGCAAAAGCTTTTAAGTTTCATTAGTCCCATTTGTTTATTTTTGTTTTTATTTCCATTACTCTAGGAGGTGGATCAAAAAAGATCTTGCTGTGATTTATGTCAAAGAGTTTTCTTCCTATGTTTTCCTCTAAGAGTTTTATAGTGTCCGGTCTTAAATTTAGGTCTCCAATCCATTTTTGAGTTTACTTTTGTGTAAGTTGTTAGGGAGTCTTCTAATTTCATTCTTTTACATGTAGCTGTCCACTTTTCCCAGCACCACTTATTGAAGAGACTGTCTTTTCTCCATTGTATATCCTTGCCTCCTTTGTCATAGATTAGTTGACCATAGGTTTGTCTCTGGGCTTTCTGTCCTGTTGCATTTATCTTTATTTCTGTTTTTGTGCCAGTACCATATTGTCCTGATTACTGTGGCTTTGTAGTATAGTCTGAAGTCGGGGAGTCTGATTCCTCCAGCTCCGCTTTTTTCCCTCAAGACTGCTTTGGCTATTCGGGGTCTTCTGTGTCTCCATACAAATTTTAAGATTTTTTCTTCTAGTTCTGTAAAAAATGCCATTGGTAATTTGATAGGGATTGCATTGAATCTGTAGATTGCTTTGGGTAGTATAGTCATTTTCACAATATTGATTCTTCCAATCCAAGAACATGGTATATCTCTCCATCTGTTGGTGTCATCTTTAATTTCTTTCATCAGTGTCTTATAGTTTTCTGCATACAGGTCTTTTGTCTCCCTAGGTAGGTTTATTCCAAGGTATTTTATTCTTTTTGTTGCAATGGTAAATGGAAGTGTTTCCTTAATTTATATTTCAGATTTTCAACCATTAGTGTATAGGAATGCAAGAGATTTCTGTGCATTAATTTTGTATCCTGCCACTTTACCAAATTCATTGATTAGCTCTAGTAGTTTTCTGGTGGCATTTTTAGGATTCTCTATGTATAGTATCGTGTCATCTGCAAACAGTGACAGTTTTACTTCTTTTCCAATTTGTATTCCTTTTATTTCTTTTTCTTCTGTGATTGCCATGGCTAGGACTTCCAAAACTATGTTGAATAATAGTGGTGAGAGTGGACATCCTTGTCTCGTTCCTGATCTTAGAGGAAATGCTTTCAGTTTTTCACCATTGAGAATGATGTTTGCTGTGGTTTTGTCATATATGGCCTTTATTATGTGGAGGTAGGTTCCCTCTATGCCCACTTTCTGGAGAGTTTTTATCATAAATGGGTGTTGAATTTTGTCAAAAGCTTTTTCTGCATCTGTGGAGACGATCATATGGTTTTTCTTCTTCAATTTGTTAATATGGTGTATCGCATTGATTGATTTGCATATATTGAGGAATCCTTGCATCCCTGGGATAAATCCCACTTGATCATGGTGTATGATCCTTTTAATGTGTTGTTGGATTCTGTTTGCTTGTATTTTGTTGAGGATTTTTGCATCTATATTCATCAGTGATATTGGTCTGTAATTTTCTTTTTTTGTAGTATCTTTCTCTGGTTTTGGTATCAGTGTGATGGTGGCCTCATAGAATGAGTTTGGGAGTGTTCTTTCCTCTGCAATTTTTTGAAAGAGTTTGAGAAGGATGGGTGTTAGCTCTTCTCCAAATATTTGATAGAATTCACCTGTGAAGCCATCTGGTCCTGGACTTTTGTTTGTTGGAAGATTTTTAATCACAGTTTCAATTTCATTACTTGTGATTGGTGTGTTCATATTTTCTATTTCTTCCTGGTTCAGTCTTGGAAGGTGATACCTTTCTAAGAATTTGTCCATTTCTTCCAGGTTGTCCATTTTATTGGCATAGAGTTGCTTGTAGTAGTCTCTTAGGATGCTTTGTATTTCTGCGGGTGTCTGTTTTAACTTCTCCTTTTTCATTTCTATTTTTATTGATTTGAGTCCTCTCCCTCTTTTTCTTGATGAGTCTGGCCAATGGTTTGTCAATTTTGTTTATCTTCTCAAAGAACCAGCTTTTAGTTTTATTGATCTTTGCTGTTGTTTTCTTTGTTTCTATTCCATTTATTTCTGCTCTGATCTTTATGATTTCTTTCCTTCTGCTAACTATGGGTTTTGTTTGTTCTTCTTTCTCTAGTTCCTTTAAGTGTAAGGTTAGATTGTTTATTTGAGATTTTTCTTGTTTCCTGAAGTAGGCTTGTATAGCTATAAACTTCCCTCTTAGAACTGCTTTTGCTGCATCCCATAGGTTTTGGATCTTCGAGTTTTCATTGTCATTTGTCTCTAGATATTTTTTGATTTCCTCTTGGATTTCTTCAGTGATCTCTTGGTTATTTAGTAATGTATTGTTTAGCCTCCATGTGTTTGTGTTTTTTATGTTTTTTCCCCTGTAATTCATTTCTAATCATAGCATTGTGGTCAGAAAAGATACTTGATTTGATTTCAATTTTCTTAAATTTACCGAGGCTTGATTTGTGACCCAAGATGTGATGTATCCTGGAGAATGTTCCGTGCGCACTTAAGAAGAAAGTGTAATCTGCTGTTTTTGGATGGAATGTCCTATAAATATCAATTAAATCTATCTGGTCTATTGTGTCATTTAAAGCTTCTGTTTCCTTATTTTCATTTTGGATGCTCTGTCCATTGGTGTAAGTGAGGTGTTAAAGTCCCCCACTATTTTTGTGTTACTATCAATTTCCTCTTTTGTAGCTCTTAGCAGTTGCCTTATGTATTGAGGTGCTCCTCTGTTGGGTGCATATATATTTATAATTGTTACATCTTCTTGGATTGATCCCTTGATCATTATGTAGTGTCGTTCCTTGTCTCTTGTAACATTCTTTATTTTAAAGTCTGTTTTATCTGATATGAGTATTGCTACTCCAGCTTTCTTTTGATTTCCATTTGCATGGAATATCTTTTTCCATCCCCTCACTTTCAGTCTGTATGTGTCCCTAGGTCTGAAGTGGGTCTCTTGTAGACAGCATATAGATAGGTCTTGTTTTTGTATGCATTCAGCAAACCTGTGTCTTTTGGTTGGAGCATTTAATCCATTCACGTTTAAGTTAATTATCGATATGTATGTTCCTACGACCATTTTCTTAATTGTTTTGGGTTTGTTTTTGTAGGTCCTTTTCTTTTGTTGTGTTTCCCACTTAGAGACGCTCCTTTAGCATTTGTTGTAGAGCTGGTTTGGTGGTGCTGAATTCTCTTAGCTTTTGTTTGTCTATAATGCTTTTGATTTCTCCATTGAATCTGAATGAGATCCTTGCTGGGTGGAGTATTCTTGGTTGTAGGTTCTTCCCTTTCATCACTTTAAGTATATCATGCCACTCCCTTCTGGCTTGTAGAGTTTCTGCTGAGAAATCAGCTGTTAACCTTATGGGAGTTCCCTTGTATGTTATTTGTCGTTTTCCCCTTGCTGCTTTCAATAATTTTTCTTTGTCTTTAAGTTTTGCCAATTTGATTACTGTGTGCCTCAGCGTGTTTCTCCTTGGGTTTATCCTGTATGGGACTCTCTGCGCTTCCTGGACTTGGGTGGCTATTTCCTTTCCCATGTTAGGGAAGTTTCGACTATATTCTCTTCAAATATTTTCTCGGGTCCTTTCTCTCTCTCTTCTCCTTCTGGGACCCCTATAATGCGAATGTTGTTGCGTTTAATGTTGTCCCAGAGGTCTCTTAAGCTGTCTTCATTTCTTTTCATTCTTTTTTCTTTATTCTGTTCTGCAGCAGTGAATTCCACCATTCTGTCTTCCAGGTCACTTATCCGTTCTTCAGCCTCTGTTATTCTGCTATTGATTCTGTCTAGTGTATTTTTCATTTCAGTTATTGTATTGTTCATCTGTGTTTGTTTGTTCTTTAATTCTTCTAGGTCTTTGTTAAACATTTCTTGCATCTTCACGATCTCTGCCTCCATTCTTCTTCCGAGGTCCTGGATCATCTTCACTATCATTATTCTGAATTCTTTTTCTGGAAGATTGCCTATCTCCACTTCATTTAGTTGTTTTTCTGGGGTTTTTTCTTGTTCCTTCATCTGGTACATAGCCCTCTGCCTTTTCATCTTGTCTATCTTTCTGTGAATGTGGTTTTTGTTCCACAGGCTGCAGGATTGTAGTTCTTCTTGCTTCTGCTGTCTGCCCTCTGGTGGATGAGGCTATCTAAGAGGCTTGTGTAAGTTTCCTGATGGGAGGGACTGATGGTGGGTAGAGCTGACTGTTGCTCTAGTGGATGAGTCTATCTAAGAGGCTTGTGGAAGTTTCCTGATGGGAGGGACTGATGGTGGGTAGAGCTGACTGTTGCTCTGGTGGGCAGAGCTCAGTAAAACTTTAATCTGCTTGACTGCTGATGGGTGGTGCTGGGTTCCCTCCCTGTTGGTGGTTTGGCCTGAGGCAACCCAGCACTGGAGCCTACCTGGGCTCTTTGGTGGGGCTAATGGCAGACTCTGGGAGGGCTCACGCCAAGGAGTACTTCCCAGAACTTCTGCTGCCAGTGTCCTTGTCCCCACAGTGAGCCACAGCCACCCCCCGCCTCTGCAGGAGGCCCTCCAACACTAGCAGGTAGGTCTGGTTCAGTCTCCCCTGGCATCACTGCTCCTTCCCCTGGGTCCCGATGCGCACACTACTTTGTGTGTGTCCTCCAAAAGTGGAGTCTCTGTTTCCCCCAGTCGTGTCGAAGTCCTGCAGTCAAATCCCACTAGGCTTCAAAGTCTGATTCTCTAGGAATTCCTCCTCCCATTGCCGGACCCCCAGGTTTGGAAGCCTGACGTGGGGCTCAGAACCTTCACTCCAGTGGGTGGACTTTTGTGGTATAAGTGTTCTCCAGTCTGTGAGTCACCCATCCAGCAGTTATGGGATTTGATTTTACTCTGATTGCGCCCCTCCTACCATCTCATTGTGGCTTCCCCTTTGTCTTTGGATGTGGGGTATCTTTTTTGGTGAGTTCCAGTGTCTTCCTCTCCATGATTGTCCAGCAGCCAGTTGTGATTCTGGTGTTCTCGCAAAAGGGAGTGAGAGCACGTCCTTCTACTCCGCCATCTTGGTTCCTACCAAGAGAATTTTGTAAAGACCAAAATAAATGGAAATGCAAAGGTGCAATGTCTGGTGAATACGGTGGATGAATCAAAACTTCCCAGCCAAGCTGTAACAGTTTTTGCCTGATCATCAAAGAAACATGCGGTCTTGCATTATCCAGATGGAAGATTATGCATTTTATGTTGACTCATTCCGTACACTTTTTGTCGAGTGCTGCTTTCATTTGGTCTAATTGGGAGCAGTACTTATTGGAATTAATTGTTTCATTTTCCAGAAAAAGCTCATAATGGGGGACTCCCTTCCAATCCCGCCATATACACAACATCACCTTCTTTGGATGAAGCATGGCCTTTGGTGTGGTTGGTGGTGGTTCATTTCTCTTGCCCCACGATCTCTTCCGTTCCACATTATTGTACAGTATCCAGTTTTCATCACCCAGCACAATTTGTTTTAAAAACGGAGCATTGTCATTACGTTTAAGTAGAGAATCCTATGCAGAAATTCGGTCAAAAAGGGTTTTTTTGCTTAACTTATGTGGAACTCAAACACCAAAGTTATTAACATAACCAAACTGGTGCAAATGATTTTCAGCGCTTGATTTGGATATTTTGAGTATGTCGGCTATTTCCCTCATGGTATAACGTTGATTGTTCTCAATTAATGTCTCAGTTTGATCGCTGTCAACTTCAACTAGTCTACCCGACCCTGGAGCATCGTCCAGGAAGAAATCTCCAGCACAAGACTTCGCAGACCACTTTTGACATGTTCGATCAGTCATAGAACCTTCATCATACATTGCGCTAATCTTTTTCTGCGTTTCAGTTGTGTTTTTACCTTTCTTGAAATAATAAAGCATAATATGCCGAAAATGTTACTTTTTTTCTTCCATCTTCAATATTAAAATGGCTACACAAAAATTCACCAATTTTGATAAGTTTTTTTAAAATTCACGCTGATATGACGGTTGTCACAATACAATCTAACAAAATTGTTTCAAATGAAGTTACAGACCACTAAGTGCTACTGGAGCCATCTTTCGGAAAAAACCAAATGAATTTTTGGCAAACCCAATGTATATGTCTACTAGTTTGAGCTTTTTAATGTGTTGTTTCTTCATTCTTATTTGTTTCTTGAAACAAATATGTATGCCCGATCTACATATTTTGGGGAGAAATGTGTTTTTTAAAAAGCCCAGTTTAATTGTAGATTTATTAATTTCTCCTTATAATCAGGAAGTTTTGGCTTTATATATTTTGAAGCTCTATTGTTGAATGTATAAATATCCAAGATTGTTACACCTGTCTGAGGAATTTTTCTTTCATCTTTCATAAATGTATCCCTTTAACCATAAGAATAGGTTTTGCCTTAATGTTTATTTTGTTTTATATTAATAATACCTGACCAGCTTTATTTTGGTTAGTTTTATTTTATATATATATATTTCATTACTTTATATTCAATACATTCGTTTCACTGCATTTTGGCATTTTTTTTGAAAATAGACATGGATTTTGGATTTTCTTATTTAATTCTAGTCTGAGTATCTCCATTTTTTAACAAAGAAATTTAATCTATTTAGATTTAGTGTGAATACTGATTTTTTGGGGGGCTAATTTATAATATATTATTTTGTATTTTATATTTGTCATGTCTTTCATTGTTTCCTTTTCCCCTTTCTATTTTTAATTCATTGAGTTTTTTTTGTTGTTTTTTAAATTTTCACTTATCTCCCTTTCTTAATTTGGAAGTTACACATTCCATGACTATGTTTTTGTAATTACCCTTACATTTTTACCATCCATAGTTGGTTTTAAAATATTAAGAAACAGTGAGTATCTCTATCCTCCTGGAACACCAAGGTTCTTAGAATATTTTAATTCCAATCAACTGCTGACATATTTTATGTTATTGCTATTCAGTATTTTACTTTCACCTTGTTTATAATGCCTTCAGCATACTTGATGACTATTATAAATAAGAGTCTTGAATTTTAAGTTATTTTTTCTTTAGATTTACCTACATTTTTATGATTCATTTCCACATCATGTTCCTTGCATACCATTCCTTCCTTCTGAGTTTAATTTCTCTTTAATAGAAATACATCCTTTGTTTTTTTGGTATGTGTCTAGTAGTGGATTATCTGTAGATAGTAAGATTTTCAGTGCTTCTTTGTCTTAGAGTATTCTTATTTTTGTTCATTTAAAGGTATAATTTTCTTGTCCATAGAATTCTAGTTTGACAGTTATTTTCACCAGCTGTAAGAAGATATCATTTCAGTGCCTTTTTGGCTTCTATCAGTATAATTTGTTCTTGACTTTTTTATGGGTAATCTTTTTTTTCCTCCTCTGATAGCTTTTAAGATTTGTTTCTAGAAATTCTATTTTGTTATTATTCAAGTCTGCCTATTTTTAGTTCATTGTTTGGTCCTATTTCATCGTGGTTTCTCTTTGTTTTATGCTTATTATTTTAGATGTACATTTAATTTTTTTCTTCAAATTGTGTTATTTGTAGTGCCACTTCTCATTTGCTACACCTGCTGATGCTCCATCATGGTTATTTGTTTGTTTGGTTTTTTATTTTGACCCCATGTTTGACAAAGGATTTTGTTTTTTCTTGGAAAGTTTCATGTGCTTTGGGTTAAATATTTTTTTAATGTGGTAATTGTACAATTTTTGCCAGAATCCTAAGGGCTTAAAGTTTTCACCTTGGGATTCCCACAGCATAGGGAAATTTAGCTAAATATAAATTTAGCTCTCCACATCTCTGCAAGGTACAAAGGTAGGAATTGTCATTTTTATGAACACTTTTTTTTTCCTTCCCGGAAACAAGGGCATATAGCAATCTTGTTTACTATGTCTACCAGCAAGTAGGTGGGGTTTTTTCTAGTCCTCTTCACTAACTGGGTGAGCTTTTTGAGGATCCTGGTTTTATAAGTTCTTCAACTCAGCTCCTCTCCTAAGATCACTTTGTTTGTCCCTACATTGGCATTAAAACCACAGATCCACAACTCGTAGCATCATATCTGGCTTTAAAATGTATCTGGGTACCTGAGCTTTTGATGTAAATGCTGCCTTGACTTTGAGCTCTCGCTTCATTCCTGTATCTGGAAGACTTATCCTTTTTTTCTTTTCTTTTTTTTTTTTCCAGCTTGGCTATGTTTCCAAACTTAATTTTTAGTATCTTTAATCTAGCCTATCATATTTTATTTCATCTATGGGTTATAGCCAGAGGGAGATGCTTGCTATCTCAATCTGCCATGATGCCAGCACTGGAATTAAACAGTTTTTTAAAGAAAATAAAGTAGATTTTGCAAACTTATTTTCTTTAAAATATATTAAGGAAAGAAGTAAATTTCCAGTGATTTATTTATGATCTACTTTTTTGTTTTGTATTTTAATCAACAATTCACGTTGCTCTGAGTATTTGCTCAAATTGTTTGCTTTTGTTCACTTAGAACAACTAACCTCCTGCAATTAACTTGAGAGACAAAGAGTATTTACTGTTTTGGGGGGTACAAAGGGCTTAATTGAGAGGAACTTGCTGTTACATTATATTCTGTCCAGGGAGAAGGAAGGAATACATTATGCGTTTTTTATTTGTTTTCTTGTTTTTTTTAATTGGTGTTTAAAATCCTTGGCACTGTTTACCTACAGGAATCATTCAAAGAATTTGTTTTCTAACTTAAGCCAGTGATCCTAATACACGCCTAGACTCAAGATTGTGCACATTTGTTCACCACTGTAATCCTGTGCCTGGCACATGGTAAATACTCAAGACATATGTCTTAAATAAACATCATGACATGACTAAATGAATGTACCCACAGTAGTTCTCCAAGTACAATAGCAAAAGGGTGGTATATAAGTTAGTCACTGCCAGAGAAATGCTGCTTAGAAAATGGTTCGTGGTTTAAAACAATAATCATTTATTGGCTCCTCTAGACTGGGTTCAGCTGGATGCACTCATGTGTCTGTGTGTCGAGAATTGAAAATCTAGGCTGGGCTCACTGAAGGCAGCTTAGTTCTGCTCCAGGTGTCTCTCTTGGAGCTACTGGGATCAGTGGGCTAGTCCAGATGTGTTCTTTTAAGGTCAGTGGCAGAGGCGAGGAGAGCACACCAACAGCTCAAGAGTACTTCATGCCTCTGTTTGCCTCATGTCTGCTAACATCCCATTGCGCCAAACAAGAAACATGGTCAGGCCCAAGATCAATGAAAGGGGAAGTGGATACCTCCTTTAGAAGTGACCGGGAGGGAGAGAATTTTTCTAAATAATCCAATCTACTTCATGTGGTAAACACTCAAAACGTATTGAAGCCTGGTTCTCTAAGGTACTTTTTCTGTTTAACGGCTCCCTATTCCTGCAGACATCCATTCATAATTGTAGGAAGTGCAAAACTTTCTTTTTAAAAATCTACACTGTCTTCTCTTATTAAGCATGGCTACTCTTTGAGAGCCTAGCTTGTGCAAGTGATTTATATGTACTATTAAATTCAATCATTATAACAAACCCCTCAAAGTAACTATTTTATTCACCTTTACTTTTCAAATACCAAAAGTGGCTCAGAATACTTAAGTACCTACCTGGCTTTAAGTCAAACAGTAACTGGTAGAGTTGGCATCCAAATCCACATCTCCCCAAAGTCCACACTTTATGCATTCTATACGCAGCCTAGCTGCATAGCTAATCCACTTTTAAAATCTGTGCCATATTTTCACCAATACCATCCTGAAGCTGCTTCTGAGGAATGAGTCTTGAGTTCTGAATAAAACAACTGATATGAAGACAAGATGTATTTTTTAGGAGGCTGTGTTTTCTTAACTACCAAAAGAGGAATTTTTAAAAATAAGTGTCTCTGAGTCATCGTTGGTTAGTATTGGATTAGCTACTGACCTTTTCTATAGCTTTTCCAAAGTAATATCACTTTGTTGCCACTGTCACCTTTACTTTCTTTTAGCAATAGTGTCATCTTATCGAATATTTGTACTTCTGATTATACTTTTTCCTAGAAAACTGGCTTACATTTTTCAAATATAATATATTTTAGTTCTGGATGTTCCAGAACCTCAGGCCTTCATATAGTTTCAGATGTCAAAAATACATTTACAACTTTTAAAAAGTAATTTTCTTAGCATAAATCATAACTTATCTATGTTTTCTATATTTTCCTTGTTGGGAAATGTCCTCAGTAAACACATGTTGTCTAACAATTTTACAACTCCAGGAAAAAAATAAATAAGTGTAAAATTGCCAGTTTACTATTGGGGAGATATATATACAAATATATATATATATGTATATATATGTATATAGTTTTTTCAAAATGGTGGAAGTGTTGATTGCTGATGTTTGCATTGATGATGAAGTGTGAGCAGAGAGATGTGAATTGATGACTGATAGAGAGGTATGAGTATAGCGTGGTAATTGTAGCTATTTTGGCTCTGCTATCAATTTTGCCTCCAAGTATCTCTATAATCTTCATAAAGCTATGTTACCCACCCCCCCAGTAAACTATAAATTCACAGCCTCTTCCATGAGATTATGAACTATCTTGTTGCTTATTTTGAACTCGCCACTGCTTCTTAGCATTAACTTTGATAAAGAAATACTTCATCTTGAAAGTTTATCTCTTCTTTTTTTTCTAGAAAAAGGGAACTAGGCTGCTGGATGGAGAGATTCTACTGTGGTTTTTCAAAGAGCTGTGTGGAATGGGGTGTTGTAGTGTCAGACATGAGGGGTTTATTGATTTCAAGGGAGGTTTTTGAGAACATTCTCAGAAGTCGAAGTATCCCTAGGCCCTGTGAGTCCCACTGTAGGATAGCCATCCTCCCTTCCTTCTTGCTAACAGAATTCCAGTGTTATTTGTATAGCAGTGTTGATAGTTCCAGGCTTTTGTCCTGCTCAACTCTCTGTTCTCTGAGTATGAGATGCTTGGAACTGAAGTAGTTCTCTTTCTGTGACAAGTGCCAGCTCCCTGACTTCATTGAGCTCTTGAGCCAATTCTGGAGCCATTCACCTCCAGATTGATTGTTATGAGATAATTAAATACCTTTCATTATTTTAGCCTCTATTAATTGGGCTTTCTGATAGTTGTAGTCAAATGTATCTTTAAATACAGTATATGTGGGCAATCCTAATTTCATCATTGAATAAGTTCATGTGCACTTTTTGGGCATTCTGAATGCATCACTATGCCTTTCATGTAAATTCACTTTCTTATTTGTTAGTGAATTGGTGTAGGCATTAGAAAAAAATTGATGAGCAATTCTGACTCCTCTGTTTACATGGTACTGGGTAGAGTGAAAGGTACTCTCTTTGGACCATAGTCTTTCTTATCAAATAGCATAATCATATTTAGTGTGCATTGAGGACCTTATTTGGCACAGAATAAACTGAAAAAAAATTTTAAGTCTCGGTTGAAGATGAATTTCCCCCTCAAATCCGTCTACTATTTATTTATATTTTAAGTAGAAAAATTGTTGACATACACAGAGAATGTGCCAGAGCCACGATATCCAATCAAGTTGTGGTGCGGGGAGGATGCAGTCAATACCAGCTTGCCTTTGAGGCACTGTGCCTGGTCATTTAAATCTATATGGACCAAATCTCTCCCTCTAAGAAACCTGATTATGGAGATGAGCAATTGTGTTTATCTGACAACTATCTCCTTCAGTTGGCTCAAATTGCCAATCACCAGGTCAGGTTGTGCTGCAGAAGACTGGACTTGAGAACAATGGGAACCGGAATGATCTTTGTATAACCTGCGCTAAACTTACAGCTGACATGTTCCCTGTGCCTATATAATTAATATTTTAAAAGTTCGTGGCTTGAATGGGATTCAGGGTTATGTCTTAGCTTATTTGTGTCACCCTATGCCACATGCTCCATGACATGTCATTTTGCATGACAGTTATCAAGTGGTGACTTAGTCTTCCCTTTTCCAGGCAAGTTATCATAATTACACTCACCTTACCTGCATCAAGCAAAGCGTATTCAGGTACAGGGTATAGCATCTTCCTTAAAAAATCACATCACATTTCCTACTCTTACATGTTGAAGGAGCCTGAAATTTGAACACAGTATTTACTTTAAAGTTGCTCCAATCAGTCAGGTTTAAAAATTGTACCGTTTTGCACGGATACTGATATTTGAGGGCTTATAGTTCATTATCAAATCTTTCTAAGTTGTGATTGCATAGCCTACCAATATTAATCATGAAATGACTCCACAACAAAAGCTTTTAGTAGCTGCTGCTTTTATGAAAGAACCAACATCAGAGGTCCAGTGCCAAGGTGATTTCAGCTCAGATCCCAAGCAGGAAATTATTCTTTTCATCAAATGAGGTGTTAAATCCTTTCCTGGTTCTGTATGAAGGAATCTTGTCAGTGACTAGGAGAACACAGGCTGGGCTGCATGCTCACCTAATGAATGCTTGGGTTGGAGAGATAGGCAGATAGCTATGGCATCACAGAGCTGCTCCTTAGACTTAGTAAAGCAGATGCCAGCATTTTGTAAAGCATATTGTAGAAAATCAAAACCTATTGGGGAGACAAAATCTTTTCTTGGAATCTGATTGATATAGACTAAGTACTTACTGACAGTCCTTTGAACAAGTGCATTAGCAAAGCCTAAGAAACTTCTGCAGTCATTAGTATGGAGGCCAGAAGCAGATGTCCCAGTGTAGACCCGTGAGAGGCAAGAAGCAGTTTGGTACCCACAGGAGAGCATCCACATGGAACTCACACTGGCTAAGCATCATCAGCTGTTCTTGGTGAGGAGGAACCGGAAACTGGCATGAGACCCCATCCTTTGTGCTTCGTATTTTGTATATATATGTGATAAGTGACGTAGTACTGTCATCAGAGAGTATGGGTTCACTTTTAGGAATGTGATTATCACAACAGAGTGCATGTTCCATCATCTCATCATCTTCACGGAGTACCAAGTAAAAAGACCCCCGAGGTATGGTTTAGAGAGTTCCCTGGGTTGTCTAGTGCTGCTTTAGTGGGGAATGGAATACTAAGTTTCACAGAACTCTTAAGACTTTAAGTCCATTTCTGTTAGCCTCACCACATCTCTAGCTGTTAGCAACAGTACAGTCGTGAAAAGCAGCATATTCCCTGTCTTGTATTTACACAGTTAAACTTTTCCCTCTTCAACTTTAATATCTGTTGATTAGCGTGCCATTCATTTTATCATAAATTAATTCAGCTAACACTTTTTGAGGACCTGTGATGGGTCTGGTATTCAATTACATGTTGTATGTCCAAAGGACTCCATGGTCCAATATAGGAGAGAAAAATCCACAAATAATTATGTGACAGGATCACATATGCTGATTAATGTGTGAGCAGAGTCAGAGAAGCTTCTCAAGGTAATAGCATTTAAACTTCACACTGAGGGATGGTGAGTTCTTAGGGGGAACAAGGAGGAGAAAGGGCACTGAGGAAGGGGGAACGGTATTGATGACACAGACGGGGCATTGGCTGAGCTGTGGGCTGTCTGTGGAGGGTATAGTGCTGGAAAGGTGGGTTAGACTAGTCTCATGATACTTGACTCGTAGGTGAGGTTGTGGGATTCGGACTTTTATCTTACAGGTTAAGGGGAGTCCCTGAAGGCGTTTGAGCAGGGAAGAGGTATATTTTTATTTGTGTTTTAGAAAGCTGTCTCTGATGGCGGTGTGCAGAATTGGAGCTGTAGCAAGCAGACAAGTTAGGATGGTTTTAGACTCACTCAGACAAGACAGGGGCTTAAAGTAAGACAATGGAAGTAAAGCTTTCCTAGCTGCCATCACCCAGCGTATTAGGCAGCAGGTAATACATACTGAGCATTGCTCTCTCCTCCACTGGACCAAGATTTCCTTAGATGTAAGAGTTGTATGTTATTCACCTTTGTATGATCAGTAATGTATGATCCATGATCCAGCTTTTTTGAATTAGGCTCAAGTTCAAATCTCACTTATAGAGATGTTATAGAACTTAAAATATATAGTTATAGAACTTAGTAAATGTGTGGTCTCAGCTTAGTCATTTTAAAAAATAATTTCCAATCTTTTTGCAATCAAGACCATTACATAATAATATTTAACACTTACTCTGAATGCAAAAATGAAGAAGTCTGATAATACCAAGTGTTAGAGAAGATGTACAGTGACAGGAATGCTAGAAAAAGTGTCAGTTGCTACATCCATTTTGAAAAACAGTTGACATGATTTTGTAAGCTACAAACGTGTTCTGTGGTTGAGACATTTCCCTCCTAGGTACACATCCATGAGGAACTCATTCAGCTAAGTCATTTTGTCTTCTCATTTGTTAAATGGGGATAATACTTTTGCAGAGTCAGGACAATAATGTAAAATACAGGACACATAAATAGGTTTTATCACATAAAGCAATGATTGTTCCCAGAAACTTACAGTTTGTTTAGGAAAATACAATATGCACAAACATAATTCTAACATGGCTCTAAACATGGAAACTCCACGAGTGTTAGGGTACTTACAGGAAAGCCACTGCCCTTCACATATACTTTGCTCTTCACTAGAGCACCCTTGTGTCCAGTGTCCTCCACAGAAAAGGCCTTTTCCCTCCATCTCCTCCTGCCCGAATGCTGCCTGTCTTTCATTTCTGAATGCAAATGTCACCACTACTTTGTCCAGCTAAAGGGCTCTTTCCCTCCTCTGAGCCTCTTGGCATTCAGCAGCTCTTTCCTGTGGTGCTTCTCACTGTCTATCTTATACTAGAGAGAGAGTTAAGAACTAGCCTTGCCTACCTCACAGCTCTGTGACCTTAGGAGGCTTTTCCAAGCCCTTCTGTTTCATCTTCTCTTGGTGCCTAAAGTAGTGTCATTTGCACAGTAGACACTGATTAAACAAATATGAATGGATGCAAGAATAAATAATCATTTTTGAGTGGAAAGGTGCAAGAGGGGGAGACATTGCAGCTGGTCCTGAAATGGGTAAGATTTGAGTGAGGAGAGAGAGAGAGAGGCCCTTTCAGAACACGCGCATTTAACATGCGCAGTTAAAGGGATCTCTATCCTGTAGGGCCAGGCATGCAGGAGGGAACTTGTAAGGTGTGTGGGGAGTGATGTGTGATGAGGGACAGGGATCTTGTGGCTAAAACGGGAGGACAGCGTTTTATATTAGGGAAGATGGGGGTTAGATTGCAGTGCTTTGGAGTGGAGACTGAAGTGTTTGGATTCTGTATTCGGGATCGAATCTTGCAGGCATGTGCAGGGTAAACAGTGTTGGGAGCACTGGAGAAAAAAATTGGAGGCCAGTCTCTTGGGACATTGCTTCTCTATTAAGTAAAGAGGGCTGAGCCACATTGGTATGGTGGAAATAAAAAGAAAAGGAAACATACTAATCATCATGCAACATTTAATCGGAATTGGTGGTATGTAATTGCTGGGGTGAAGAGAAAACGATGGAGAAGTAGAAGTCTGGATGGTAGTGCCATCAAGAGAAACAGGCAGTTGACCAGTAGACATCTGTTTGGTGGAAAGTGATTTCTGATCCCAAGGTTGATTTTAAAGCCATTTTGGTAGAAATCAAAACGGAGATGGTAATCTAGGAAGAGAAATCAGTGCTTGAGTTGTAGCTTTGCAAATCTTTTATATTGGCATCATAGTTGGAACGCAGACAGCTAAATAAACGCTCTCTATTCGTACACTGGCTTCTCATGGCGGTTGTGTCTGGGAGTGGGTCACGTAAAGTGGTAAAGCTGAGGAGCTGAGGTGTAAAGTGGGAGCAACTAAAGCCTGGATCTTGTGCAACCCTTTTTTTATGTCTTTAGCCCCTATGTGCTGGGAGTGCCAAACTGGACTTACCCATCTCTAGAAGTCCAACTGGAATAAGAAGATGAAAAGATAATTTTTATTTCCACTTTATAGATGGGACTAACAAGGCTACTGAGAGTTAGAAATTATCCTCAACTCCCTTGAGCCTTAGCCTCCAGAATTCAATTTTTCCACATACGAGGAAGATGTATTACTTTGGGGTATTAAACATTTATAATATAGCTTTCATTTTAAGAACAAATTCCCTTTTGCTGTCTTAGTTGTCTCCAGGAAAATACTCCTTAGGCATAGGTGTAAAATGAAGTTCTCTTAACAAGTAGTTGCTTCACCAGAAATTTGCCTAAGTGATCCCCTACTCTAATATTTAATAGTCCCCACTGACTGTTACAAATTGTGCCTTGGTGCATACAACCATTTTTGGTGATTTTATTTTAACATTGTTATTATAAATGAAATTTATGAAATAAGGTCTATTAGCAAAAAAATGTAGGAACTAATGCTTGAATTTTGAACATTCTTTTATTAATAATTGAGGGAAAGCTTAGGGATTTTAGCTTCTTAATACTGGGGAAACTGATTAAGAAGAAAATAAAATATCGAATCCATGTGCCAATTAAGTTATATCATTATGTCATTTTCCTGTTTTTATTTTTTAAAATACAGTTCAAAAATTTTCATCTGACCCTGTGCAAAACCTTTTTGTATTATGTAGTCCCATTTGTTTATTTTTGCTTTTGTTGCCCTTACCTAAGGAGACTTATCCAAAAAAATATTGCCAAGACTGATGTCAACGAGCATACTGTGTTTTCTTCTAGGAGTTTTATGGTTTCAGGTCTTACAATTAAGGAAACCATCAACAAAACGAAAAGCCAACCTATTGAATGAGAGAAGATATTTGCAAATGGTATATCTGATAAGGGATTAATATCCAAAATATATAAAGAACTCACATAACTCAATATCAAAGAAAAAAAATCTGATTGAAAAGTGGGCAGAGGACCTGAATAGACATCTTTTCAGGGAAGACAGACAGACACATGAAAAGATTCTGAACACCACTAATCACTGGGAAAATGCAAATCAAAACCACAATGAGATATCACCACATACCTGTCAGAATGGCTATCACCAAAAAGACAACATCCATTGGGTAGGATGTGCACTGTTGGTGGGAATATAAATTGGTGTAGCCACTATGGAAAAGAATATGGAGTTTCCTCAAGAAGTTAAAAATAGAACTATCATATGGTCCAGCAATTTCACTTCTGGGTTTTTATCTGAAGAAAATGAAAACGCTAGCTGGAAAAGATATCTGAACCCCTATGTTCATTGCAGCATTATTTACAACGGCCAAGATATGGAAGCAACCATGGTTCCATGCATAGATGAATGGATAGAGACGTGGTATATATATATACAATGGAATATTAGCCATAAAAAGAATGAAATATTGCCATTCGTGAGGACGTGGATGTACGTAGAGAGTATTATGCTCAGTGAAACAAGTCAGAGCAAGACAGATGCTGCATGATCTCACTTATATGTGAAATCTGAAAAACAAATGAACAAACAAAACAGAAACATTCATAGATACAGAGAACAAACTGGTGGTCACCTGAGGGGAGGATGGAGGGAGTGTGGGCAAAATAGGTGAAGGGGATTAAGAGGTACACACTTCCAGTTATAAGATCAATACGTCATGGGGATGTAATGTACAGCATAGGGAATGCAGTCAATAATACTGTAATAACTTTATATGGTGACAGATGTTTAGTAGTCTTACTGTGGTGATCAATTCATAATGTGTATAAATGTCAGATCACTGTGCTGTACATCTGAAGCTAATATGATATTGTATTTCAACTATACTTCAATTAAAAAAAAGGAGAAAATTCCATCTTATGTTTTTCTCTAAGAAATGGCCTAAAAGATAAGAATAAATAATTTTCAGGTATTACAAAAATACACATAAAATTCACATTTATCTTCTTTTCTTGTGGGAGTGTTTTTATTTGCTTATTTCTTTTCTGCAAGGAATTTGAGATAGCTAGGCTAATTTCAGAGACTAAATTTAATTGAAGTTTTCTTTCTCCCTCTCTCCCTCCTTCCCTCGTTTCTGTCTTTCTTTCTCCTCTTTCTTTTCTTGTCTGTCTGTCTGGGTGGCTCTCTATTCCTTTATTTTTTAAAGGCTTGCGAGTGGTTGAGGTTTCCATGTGAGAAGGACCAGGCGCTTCTGGAGGAGAGGAGGAGAGGAGGAGAGGAAAAGTTTTTCATTTGAGAAACTTGGTTCTTGCTCTTTTAACCAATGAAGAACGTAATTGCGGGCACACTTGAGAACACCAGATCACATATTTTGATAAAACAATTGCCCGTAGGAAGCAGACAGTACATCCTCTGCCCTGTTAGCATTTTAGTAAAAACATTGGTAAAAACATTGCCCTGGGAGTCAAGTGACCTGGTGGGCTAGTTCTCTTTCTCTGCTTCTGTGTTTCTTTCTCTGAAAAATGATGAAAGGGTTGGATTCAGTGATCTATGGTCCTTTTCTCTTTTAGAGATTCTATGAAGCTGTGGTTTCAGGAGAGTCGGATCTCTTCAAAATGTTCCCTTTTCCATTAAAGCAATGGCTGAGAGCCACTTACAATACAGAGGGAAGATCTGGACAGTTCCAGGTAAGGCAAGTTTTGGAGTCTCTTCTGAGAAATCTGCACAGACAAAGCAGTTTGACACGTGCCATTTGTAAGCATTGCTAACATTTGCAATTATTAGCTAAAAAGATCCTTCCAGATTTATTTGGTTATGTTTCATGGTGTTTGCAAACGTGAATTTTAAACAAGATATTAATGTTTAGAATCTAGGTTTATGTCTGGTAAAGAACTGTCACAATTAACAAGCTGCTCTCATATCAGAGAAACGGCAAGCTGTCTTCTCTCTGTTTGCTGTTCTCAAAGATGCAGTTACTAGAATTTTGAAATGGGTCAACTGCTTTTAACCTAGCTACTGTTATTCAATTTTATCAATTCTTCATTTTCTATTAGTAGAAGATCTGTTTCATGACTTCAATATATAAAAGGTAGAAAGATCACAAAGCAGCCCCGAAGCAGATAAATATTGACCGACTCAAACATGCATGCTGCCGAGACTTAGAATCTAACTCAGACTTTAGCTCTGGGACCAGGCCAGAAGAATGTTGAAGTTGTTCATGCCTGACTTACTCAGTTTATCTCAGTTGTCTCTATTTGTTTGTTTGTTTTTTGTTTAGTAAACATCTGCTTTCTATTAGATTGTTTTATCCCCTTAACCTTTATAAATGACAATTAAGTCCATCTAGCCTGTCAATAGCATGTCATTTATTTGTTGCTACAGCTGAGCCTGACCTTCATTGATTTTATTGGAGTAATTTGCTGGAAATGATTTTTTAATGTTAGATTTATTACTGAGGCACTTCATTGTCAGATAATTGAAGTGAATTGTACTTTTTTTCAAACCAAATGCAAGAGGTACGGGAAAGGGATATATTGTTTTCAAGGGTTATTTCTCATTAAGATAGAAACATATATACGATGTTGTATACTTTTCAAATTTGCACACATAGATTATTTTTGAGTGGGGTATATTTTTTCTTTTTGGCTTTTCCTTAAGAATAGCTGAGGTAGCATAGGAGCTGGTAATGAATTAGCATTCAAAAGTGACGTTGCCAATTAGATTAGATATCTACATAAATCTATCAAGTGACTATAACTCCACCCGTTAAGCGTAAGGGACCTTGCTATTTTAACTGCAGGCTCAATTGTGAATGGACTAATGTTGCATAGTTAATCTTACCCTTTAGACAAATAGTGTCTTATTCTCCCAGTATTGATGTTAACAAGGGTTTTATCATATTATGCTTTTGGCTCTCCAGTGAATTCTGGCTTGAAATAAAGGAAATGGACTTTCAAACTCAACTTTAAGTATAAGCAAATGAAACATGCTGTTTTCACACTCTAAATAATGGTGCCTCGTTACATAGGAACTAGTTAAGGGAAAGTGGAGCAGAGCTTAAGCCTTACTCTTCAGTGAGCATGCCCTTTCTATCCTCTCACGGGAGCAGAATCAAAGCAAGTCATCTTGTAACCAAAGGGAAAACTAGAATGAAAGTCCCTGGCTAATTGCAGCATTTTCTCCACTTCTTCACAATCATTCTGAAGCAAAAGGAAAGTAAAAAATAGGATTTTAAGGCTTTTATATGTTTTGTATAGATAAAAGATTTCTGGAAACGATACCCCTCTTGTTAGTTTATAAGCTAAAATTATGACAATACGAGTGGATATTGGTGATGGAATAGTTTCCACTTAAGTTACCAGTGACCTCCTGTCCCTTCATCTATTTTAAAGTAAAGTTTAGCATCAAGTTTAATAAAGAGCAGATAGATTATCACATCACCAGTTTTTGAAAATTCAAACTTGCTGTGTCTTCAAAGGCTGTTCCACACAGGGTTAGGAATAATTGTTCCAAGGACTATTCATGGAATAAAGTTCAACAGAGGTAGAATCTGATTTCAAAGAAGAAGTCTGACGTAATAATCTCAGAGCAAGAGAGTAAGCAGGCGACAGTGTCCTTCTCAACAGGCTGGACTCGGAAATTCAATTTTAATTTAAGGAGAAATTACAGGGAAAAAACTGTAAGGACTTGAGGGAGAAACTTCCTGCTTTTAAATTGTCATGCTTCTCTCCTGTATCTGTTCCTGTCACTATTATTGATATAAAGGATCCATCAACATATTTTTATGGGTGATTAAGAAAGGCTGACCTTTCCTTTGCAGGTACAAATAGATAGTTCTTCAGAGGCTGTAACTGAATGACAAGATAATTCTATCCATTTAATATTGAAGTGATGTTGATAGTATCATTCTTCTCGTGTTGGAAACAGGACAGTGTAGAGGCCCTTTCTGCCTCAGCCTGTTCTGCCCTGGGTGATGGATTTTCACTCTGACTAATCGCTGTCACATTAACCTGCACTATTTCATCCTTCAGAGCTGTCAAGATAATGACGATAATCCAAGTGGCTCATTGTAGGTAAAGGAAATTATATGAGCAAAGTAATATCATAAAACAGTGTTTAAATATTTTAATTTCATTTGTCAGGGCTGCCCCAACACTTCATTACACTTATAACCATTTCTCATCAGTGGAATTAGTGCATTATTCATTACTGTTAATTATTTTCACATAATGGCTGCCCTGATATATTTAACCTCCACATTATATCTCAGATAATGGGTCTGTAAAATTGAATTGTGTGAAGAGTGGAGTTCTAAAGCTCATTTGCAGAACATCAAAGAACAAAGAAGGGAAAAGAATTCTAAATGGGACGTTCTGCCCAGCTGGGACCAAACATTTGTTTCTGTCTGATTTGCATACAGAAAATAGGTGGTGTAGAAGTGGCTTAATACTGTATAGGCTGTCTGCTCCTATTATACAACCAATTAGGATTTGTTAATACTGCACACATCGGAAACAACTTGAGAATTACAGCATGGAGAAAGGAAACAGTTAAGAGGGTACTCTTATACGATATAGAGAAAATGGAATTTCTGTTTGGGAACAATATGTAAGGGGCAGAGAGAGAGAGGGAAGGAAGGGATGCTATTGAGTTTTAGATTAATTATATATTTTTATAAATAACTTTAATAATAGACACTAAGTTTTTTAGAGCAGTAAAAGCAAAGAATAACCATAAAAATCAATTTAGATTTTAGTCATTCATTTCTATTGCGGCCAATACAAAATTTACCACTTATATTTATGATGACGCTTTCTCAGTAACTTTCAACATTCACGCAAACAAGACGTTAATTTATAGTCTCCAGCACCTTAAGAAGGGAGGCCAAATTTTATAACAACTTAATTCTTCATGATCGTGCATTACTATTCCTTTATAGAGCATTTGACAAGCATAATGATCTGATTAGCAATGTCAAACACATCTGGATGCAAGTGTATTTTCTTTACACCTTTTCAGTGTAGTAAACTGGACCAAAAAAAAAAAACAACTGAAATCCATAGATTCCAAGTCAGAATCTCCTGATGATGGAGCTTACACGTGTGTATATTTTAAGAGTGTTGCAAGTAATTCTGAGGGGCTTCCTATGATCAGAACCTTGGCTTTAAGAGGTTAGAGGAGCATGTGGCTCACGGCAGGCTCAAAGCCTCCCTTTTTTGTCTTTTGGACGACTCTCTCATTTTTGAACGTGGACAGTATAGCTCTGCCGTGGGTGAGCTCACGATGGCAGCAATTATATCTTCTTGGCTTCCTTCACTGTTATCACAGTGCACGATGTAGAGAGTCACTTAATAACTGCTTGTTAAATTTACTTTGCCTTTCTCAGATTTTCGCTGTTATAATTATACTGAAATTAATTTCTTCAAACCTATAAAGTTTTCTTCTTTTGAATTTTTCTTAGGTAAAGTCCCATGAGTGGGATTCACAGTTTTGATGGCTCTTGGCATATTTTGTCAAGTAGATTTCTAAGATTTGCACCAATTAATGATGTCATAACAATGTGTAAATATAACAATTTTATTGCAACCTTGGCAGAATTGGTTATTAATGTTAAAACATTGTTTTTGTTAACCTAGAAAATGGCATCTCACTGTTTTAACACGTATTTTTTTCCTTACTGTCCAGGTTGAAAACTTGCCATTTTGATATACATTTCTTAGTTATCTGAGTCCTTTGATCATTTATTTATTGATTTCTTAGTATTTTTCTTACCAAATTGAATGATCTTTTTATATAATAAATACATTATATATTTATCTGTCTTATTTACTGCAACCTTTTTTTACTGTCTGTTGTTTGCATTTTTCTTTTAGGCTTTTTAAAAAACTTGTATCAAAGTTTTTATTTCTTATGTAGTCAAATGAGTTGATCTTTTTGTAGTGTTTTTTTTCCCTCTGTGTGTTAAAGGCTTCACACATTATCACAGTTCTCTCTTTCAAGATGGATTAGACAAGTTCTTTTTTTTTTTTTTTTTTTAATGGCTCTTTTCAGTTTATTGCATGAAGGAGTTACACAAGTCCAAGTTAAAAGCTGACCCCAAATGGTTACATTATACAAGCTGTGAGGTTTTTAAACTTGTGACAAGGGACAGAAGGGAAATTCTATTCATCCCAAGGAAATCCTCACTTAAGCTTCAGTGTGCCAAAAGCACTTTAAAACCCATGAACCTTCAGCTGGTCATCCTTAGCCAGTCCAATCTCTATGAGGAACTGGCATATAGTTTGAAAATATAGTGGAGAAAGCCTAACCACAGAGATGGAAATAAAATCATGATACCTTACCTCTCAGTCTTATCTTTTACTGTATTAGACAAGCACCCCTCCTGAATACCCATCATGAGAATAAATCCAATTGGTGGGAAATAAACAGAGGAGAAGTTCATCCCTGCCACTATCTTTCCTCTTATTCTCATTCATTATGTACCATGTGGTTGAGTTGTCTTATAGCATCAATCCGTCATGTCTTTACATGCAAAATGAGGTCTGAACTTTTACACCGGACTTCCAATATCTTCTTTTTTCCTCTCTGTCAGTTTCATTCTATATCCATAGCCCAGTGTCTTATTTATTTACTTAACATTTATTGAGCTTCTACTGTGTGCCAGCAAAGTGTTGGAAGTAAACAAAAGCATTCCCTGACTCTTAAGAACCTCACAGTGTGCAGTCAGCTTCCTCTTCCTGGGATATTCCCTGTATTCTCCTGCTTCTGGAGCCTGCTTAATTTGCTCATGCTATTTGGATATTCTTAGACCTTGGATATTCCTTCAAAGCACTACCTATTCTTTAAGACTCCCTTTGAAATTTCACTTTCTTTAATAAGCCTTCTCTGTTCACTACACCCCTGCTGGAATGAATCACTCTGTTCCAAACATCCCCAAAGAATGATGTTTTTTATCTCTACTATGGTATTTGATCTTTATGAGCTTCATAATAGAGTTATTGATGTTATGCCTCTGTCTCCTGTACTAGATTATGACACTCAGAACAACAGTGTTTGGATCTTACTCAACTTTGTATATTTCACTGTACATAGCAAGGTCTGTGCCTGTGTAGGTACTAAGTAAATATTTGCAGGGTTTTTTTTCCTGTTCATTTGATTGAAAGCTCGAAGTCCCAGATTACAATCAGCTTCTCCAGTGTAGAATCACAATTAGCATGACTTTGGAATTCTCAAATTTGTATATTCATTGCATGACTTTAGAAAATATGGCTCCCAGACAACTCAAATTTAGTATCCAGTAGGTGCTCAATAAATAAATAAATATTTATTTATTATTTTTGTCTGCGTTGGGTCTTCGTTGCTGTGCATGGGCTTTCTCTAGTTGCAGCGAGCAGGGCTACTCTTTGTTGCGGTGCGCGGGCTTCTCATTGCGGTGGCTTCTCTTGTTGTGGAGCACGGGCTCTAGGCGCACGGGCTTCAGTAGTTGTGGCTCGCAGGCTCTAGAGCGCAGGCTCAGTAGTTGTGGCGCACAGGCTTAGTTGCTCCGCGGCATGTGGGATCTTCCCAGACCAGGGCTCAAACCCGTGTCCCCTGAACTGGCAGGCGGATTCTTAACCACTGCACAACCAGGGAAGCCCTCAATAAGTATTCTTGATTAACAAGCTGAAAGAGCATTAAACATATGCAGAGAACCTGCAGTAATGTTATCTACCTTGTCTTTCATATAGTTCTGTATTTTGCAATTAAAAATGGCGTAAAACATCATTTGCCTTGTCAACTGAAGCATCATGTCAGTTCTGTGGTTGAAAATCTTATATTAGTTCCCTGCAAAGTGTTAATTTACATAGCCTCCTGTTTTCATCATTTGCTAAAAAGGTTTATTTCACAACTGCCAAGTGGCAAAGGGTTTTTGGCTCTTTCTATTAAGTATTAATAAAACATCCCATAATACAGATCCCCTTCACCTGGCTCATTTGGGACTTGTTTGGAAGAGATCCATTTATTTCACTTTAAGTTTGTTACATCCTTCCATTTCTGTAGCAAATCCCAGAGCACCACTATGGCCTAGAAAGGTTGTTGTTCATTTGTTTAGAGACTTAAGAAAGATTACTCTTTGCTGTCAGTGTCAGGATGTGTCAAAAGCAGGGTCCCTCTTTTATTTTTACTTGGCAACCCTAAGAATGAAGACAATCTGATGTTTCTAATGAAAGTGACTTTTATAAACAAGTCATCTCCCACAGCTTGCTTGACAAAATACTGAGGCCAATTCTAGGGAAAATTGGGAAGCTGAGAAAGTTTGTTTTTTGTTCTTGCCCACATTGTTTTCTGAGCCGTTTTGCTTTCTTGGGAAGCATCCCTTATTGTGCAGTGTGCCTCTTCCTCCCCTCTGTGCCCTTCTTCCCAGACCTGCCCTCTGACTTTTATCCTGGCGTTGCCATCTCTCTGACCTTCTCCACTTTCCTCAGCTCCTGCTATCTTCACAGGAAGGTAAATAAATAATATTTCCTGATCTCTCCCTGTGACCCTGGCACTGCTAAGCACTTAACGTGTATTATCTCATCAGTCCTCAAAGTAATTCCATGAAGTGGCTATTATTATTACCATCATTTTATAAATGAAGTAACTGAGTCTTGGTGATTTTAAAAGATTTGCCCAAGGTCACACAGCAAGCGTAGTAGATGGTAATTTCCACAGATGGCTGCAACAAGAGCTCTCATCCTGCATGTTCTTTGACAATGTGACCTTGCGACTCTTCTCATTAAGGGGTCAGGTCCTATGTCTCTTCCCTTTGAATCTGGGTGGATTTACGACCTTCACCTAAAGGAGTGTGGCTGATGTGACACTACTTGGCTTCTGCATCTAGAACATGAAAGGCAGTGTAACTTTGGCCTTGATCACTGGAACACTTGTGCTTGGAGCCCCTAGCTGCCATGTGTGAAGTCTGATTACCCTGAGGCTGCCATATTGTAAAGAAGCCAAGTTGCACAGAGAGGTCACATGCAGACGCTCTGGTTGGCAATTACAGCCTTTGAATCGTTTTATCTCCAGTACCGAATTTGTGAGGGAAACCATCTAGGACCCTCCAGACCAGCTAGCTTATTGGCCAGCTGAGCATCACTGAGTGATTTTAGTCAATGCTACAAAGCGCAAAAAATCACTGAGATGAGCACTTCCAAAAATCCCTAACCCACAGAATCTGAGCAAAATGAAATGGTTGTTGTTTAAAGTTAAGTTTTGGGGTGGTTTGTTATGTAACAGAAGTAACTGGAACAGCTAGAAAGTGGTAGAACCAGAAGGTGAGCTGGCTATTCTGATGCCAGAACTCTTGCACTTAATCCCTACACTGTAATGGTGAACTAATCACCAATAATCTGTGTCATACTTTCTACCAGTATTTGCGTAGAGTAGGATCTTCCTTAGCAGAAAAGACTGAATTTCTAATGGTGAAATTTCTGGCACCACTAGAAATGTTGATTGGGTTCCTCAAATCAAATCAAGGTAATCGTTACCTATTTTACGCCGGAGAAACATTAGCCTTTGTCACTGAATATAATTTATTTTTTTATTTCTTATTTATTAGAAAACAAGTTTCTTGAGTTTTTGGAGAGTGTAACACATGTATAGAAAAATGCACAAATCATAAACGTATGGTTCAGTATATTGTCACAAAGTGGACTCTCCATGTAGTCACCACCCACGGCAAGAAATAGAATGCTGTCAACTTCCAGAATCCCCCCTTGAACCACCTCATAAGTCCCTTTTCTCTTCCTCCTCTTCCAAGGTAACCACTACTCTGACTTCTAATGTTGTAGATTAGTCTTGGCTGCTTTTGAACTATACACAAATAGAACCAGACAAATGGTGTTGTTTTGAGTCTAGCTTCTTTCATTCAACATTATGTTTGTGAAACTAACCCACATTGGTGAAGGTAGTGTAGTTCATTTATTGTTAGTGTGTATGTTAACAGTACTCTGCGGAATGAATATTTCACAATTCAGCCTTTGTTTATTGAGCCTATTTGTGACAGCTACTTAGGTTAGAAAAGACACTGTATTTTTTAAAGTTTTTTTCTTTCTTTTTTTATTAGATTTTATTTTTAAATTTACTTTAAAATTAAGATATAATTGACATTATATTAGTTTCAGGTGTACAACATAATGATTCAGTATATGCATATATTACAAAATGATCACCACAGTAAGTCTAGCTAACATCATCACCACACATAGTAATTTTTTTTTCTTGTGATGAGAAATTTTAAGATCTTCTCTCTTAACAATTTTCAAATATACAATACAGTATTATTAACTATAGTTCTTTCTTGTCAAGCTACAAATACAGAAGGAATATAACATGTGGGGAATAACTGCCACATGAAATATAATGCCATCCATTTAGCCTCCACAGGCAAATGAGAATAAAGGTACGCGAGCATAGGGGAAGCCTTCACTCACTGCGAGGATCTGTTAGAACTTGGGCAGACTCAGACTGGAGGGAGGTTGCGATCTAGTCTGGCAGGGGTGTGGGGGGCAGGAAGGGTAGAGGGGGGAAGGATGGGGCAAGCCTCCTTAAGGGCAACTGGGTAGTTCAAGTCCTGCATCCAAGGGTAGGTTTGCAGCCATGGGGAAGGAGGAAGATGGAGTTGGATGGGACAGATGGGAGAGAGCCTTCAGCAAAGTCCTGGAGATGGGTGGTACTGTAGTCAGGCAGTGCTGTGCTTCTGCGTGATGAACAGTCAAGTGTAAGACCCATACCAGAAACTGCAGGCCTGACGCAATGACTGCCAGCTTCCAAACCAGGGGCAGGAGGATCTGGGAGAGGGAGAAAGGATTCTAGAGCCCTTGTCAAAGTGGCTGCAGGCTCCATGCAGCTCTCTGGAGGTCGTCTGGAACTCTAGGCTAGGAATATAATGCAAACATGGCAGGAGGTAAGGAACCATGGGACCTGGAGATGAAGTGGATACCCAGACTTCCCTCCTGCTCTGCCAGCATTCATTCTGATTGGTTGGTGATCAGGTGGTACAACCTGTTAATATTTTGATTATCACTTTTTTGGCTTCAGGCAGGGAAGACATGTAGGTGCAATTATAACTTTTGTTGTAAATCTGTCCAAAATGTTATTGCTGAGATCTCAAATTGGAGAAAGTTAAAAAAAGATTCTTGCTTTTCTTTGCCTTTGAATTTACCTTTTGTGTGAATTGCATTTGAATGAGAAATGGCAGAGAAACAAAACAAAACTTACCTGGGAGTCAGGACACGTGGGTGTGGTTTTAGTTCTGCTGACATACATTTAGCTTATGTGGAAGAATTTTCAGACAAACAAGGAGAAAATATGGATCTTGTCTGCTCTTTCTCAAAGGGTGACCAGGATGTGCATGTTTGGTTGAACTACTGGTGCTGGGCCACCCCTTCAATCTCATGGCCTGAGGATGATGTGGGACCCTATCTCTTGGGGATTACAGTTGATCACTCTAGCTACTGGTCTCTTCACAAATATCAGAATTCACATTAGCCAAATAATGTGGATTTAAAGATATCTCAGGTTTGATTCCATTAAGAGTTATTAAGGCATTACAGTTCAGTAGGGTGAGCCAAAGAGCTGGAGTAGCAGGACTGTGGATGCAGTTGCCTCTCTCCCATGAACTCACTGTGGCACACACTCTTTCTGTCTAATCTTTCGCAACTCTTCAAATGCAGCAGGAAACATGTTGACTTCCCTTACTGTGATACTGTAGACAATAGAATATATATTGGAGATTTTGTCCAAGAGAAATGTAATACAATACACACCTCAAGTTGAATGCTACATTTTAATAAGAAATACTTGATCTGTATCTAGAGTTCCAAAAATTAGGTTGAAGAAGTTTACCCAAGTTGTAGCAAATATATTTTAAAATTTTCCAATCACTGAAATGAGTATTTGCTTTTAAATTTAAATTTAACGCAAAAATAAATAAAGCCAAAAATTCAGTTCCCCAGTTCCCCTGAAATAACCACATTTCAGGTGCTCAGTGGTCACATATGACTGGTGGCTACTGTGTTGGATGGTGCAGGTCTAGACCACAGATATAAATACTGTATACATGCTGGCACAGACATCTACAGGAGCAAAACCTTCAGCCATGCAAACATATATGGAATATGCTAATTTTTTTCAATTATTTTCTCCCATATAGCTTAGTATTTATTCCCTAACCACCAAAATTCTTTCTAATTCTACAGACTTTTTCTAACACACTTTACAGATTTTCCAGACTTCTTAAATGGAGAACACTGAACATGATCAAAACATTACTTGCCGAGCTAAGGCCACAATTATAAACTTCAGTTATATTATTGTGTTTTAATACAGCACTGCCTTCAGGGGTCATTAGGCCAGGGGTGGGTAACCTACAGGTGGAGGCCAAATGTGGCCCTCTGTCTACTCTTTAAATAAAGCCTCATTGGAACAGAGCCAAGCCCATTCACTTGTATGTAGTCTGTGCCTGCTTTTGTGCTACAATGGCAGAGTGGAGTAGTTACTGTACAACCTGCAAAGCCTCAAATATTTACTATCTGGCCTTTATGGAAGAAGTTTGTCAATCTATGGAGAAGACTATACTAATGACCCAAACTGGAGACTGTTTAGGTTCTTATGTCTGCTCTTTATCATTCTTCTTACTCTGTTGTTAGCGAGAAGTTTTCTCTTCCTTGCTCTCAGGGTTCCTACATATAACAACTTACTTGATGATTTAAACTACTATGGGTTTAGAATGAGTAACAAAACGTGTTAGATGTTTTTTATACCAGCAGCAAATTGACCATCATAGATTCAGCTTTGTGTTGTATGGCATCTACTTAGTTATGCAGGGATTTTATCTTTATTTCCAAGTTCTCAGACATGTTGGCCTGTGCTCTAATCAAGCCATGTCACTTTTTGTTTACACACTCACTTGCATTTTCATGACCTCTTGCGTCAATCATGATTTTCCATCTTAAAACACTTTACTCCCGCTGCATGGCCTTGCGAATGCTACTGCACCATTTTCACCTCTGGAAGACCTTCCTGACCTCCCTCTGCCCCCCACTGTAAGCTCCCAATGACACCAGGACCCTGTAGTGCCACCCTCCTCAGGACTCCCTGAACATACATGATTATCTCAGTTATGATTCTTTTCGTACTGTCCTGTCATTATCTCTGCACACTTCTACCTGCCAAAGAAAGTGTGAACTCCTAAATGGCAGGACTTACGCAGCATGTTTCCTGACACACAGCAGGGAATCAATATACTTATTGAACTGCTGGAGTAACCACGTAAGAGTCTATCCTTTTTATATGTATAAATAAATGTCAAATTATGGAATAATTGTTAGATTATGAAAGCCTTAACCCAAGCAGTTTTTTTTTTAGATATCTTAAAACTTAAAAATCTGCTTAATATAATCAACTAATCTATTTTTTTTTTTTTTTTTATCAACTAATCTATTGGACTAAGTATAACCTACAGCATGTTAGTGCAAAACTATCATACTTTCTCCTCCACTAAAACAGGTCAAATATTAATTTGGTAAAAAGATCTGTAACATGGGAATCTTTTATGCTTTTGGTTGTGTAACATGTATGTTTAAGTTGCATCAACTTGTGATAATAAAGTACGGGCATATTTAAATGAAGTCACATTTCCATTAATACTGAAACTAATGATTTGGGGTCCCCACTTCCCCATACAGATACTCACAACATTTCCACATTTCCCCATGTCTCACAGTTTCCTCTGAAAACACTTCCTCCTTCAGCCTTGGGCCCACAGGTGCAGATTTCCGGACAGCAACTGATTCTCTCCCATCCGCTCGCATCCTCTCCGTCCCACTTCCTAGTCCCCTCCCCCTCCCCCTGCCATCTTACCTCTGCCTCTCCCAGGCTCCCAGAACAAGCTCAGAGAAACTCAGTCCATACTAAGGAAAAGAACATTTCTCTGAAGGAAACATAACTTGCAGAGATCCAGTGCTATCTACACTAGAGGCAACTTTATATGACCAGCCAGGCCAGTTTAGCTCTTTGTAACCATTAGTCTCAAATAGCTCTCTTTCAGAATAGTGTCTTTGCTCTACATTTGAAAGCTGAAAGGACTGTTTGGATGATTTTTCCAGAACTCAAGGAATAGTCTGTCCCCAAAACAGTATGCAAAGAATATTAAATATTGCTTTTAAATGACAGTTTCCCAGCTACCTTAAGATTGTAAACATCTTTAGGGCTCAGTTTTCGAAATGGCATCTCAATTCTGCATGGGGAAGAGCAAAACATTGTGTAGTATATACATTCCCAGGAGTCTGTCTTCTGTTGTGTTGTGAAATTCCCTAGACTATTACCAGGAAACATTAATGGAGGAATATAAACTAATCCCTCAGTAATTTTGTCAAAAAATTCACATTGAATTAAACTAATAAATCCATTTATTTCTTGGCATGGAGAAGAAATTCCATCCACATGGGAAAATGAAACTTCAAGGTCCTGAGAAAATGTGCATTACAGTAACCAATCGAAATCAAGAAGTTGTCAGACAGGTTCATTCTCAGTGACCAGAACCTCCAGTGCCTTCTGCCTGGAAAGGCAGCTTCTGAATGGCTCTTAGGATACTCTCCAAATAAGTAGGCTTCTCCTCCTAAATCTCTACATATGGTTGAGGATCAAAGTCAGTGCTCTGAGGAGGCTTGTGATCTGAATACCACCATTTTCTGGTAATAAATAATTCCTTATTTAGATCAGAAACATAATAGAACAAAAAGGTTAGAACTGCTGAGCTCTGTAATCTGACACAAAGAAAAACCTCATTCTTCAAATTGTTGCTCACCAGTCTTTTAGATGAAGCTTGAAAGATATTGTTTGCAAAAAGCTGTTGAGAGGTTATAAGGTCATCATCTCTAGCTACAAAGCTCCTTAGGGTTTTCAAAGTACTTAACCATTCCTTGAAAGCACCCTTTCCCTGGGAGTGTTCAAAGCCTCCCTAGAAGATTTTTCAATATTTCTTTTTCTACAGTCAAACTAGGCTCATTGTTTAGAAGAAATGGATTAGGTGAGTGTCTTTGAACTGCATTTTGACAGGACTATGAAGTCAAGTGGCCTTAAACAGACACATATAAGCAATTCATAGTGAAAGAAGGATTTAAAAATGTTGGTTGTCATGATGGGAGGAAATACGGTTGAATTGGAGGTGTATTATGTCAGTTAAAAAGCAAACATGTCTTCTTAACAGAGCTGGATTTCAAGGGTTTTATTCTGCATTTTTCACATACAGCTTAACTCCTGGCCATAGGCCAATCCTGCCTTTCTGAAGTGTTGCTGTATAATTCATGGTAGTGCTAACATTCTAACAGCTGCATGGAAAGAGTAGAGATTTAAAGCAATATCAGGATTAGGTAGGCCAAAGGATCCACTGCTGTGAAATAACTAATTAGTAAATATTTATCAAGCACAAACTATGTACAAAGCAATAGTGTGTTTTGTGACCTCGTTTCTCTAACTCAGAGTCTAATTCTATACTTTCCAAAGCTTGGTAAAAGAAAGATAGGTCTTTCTGTAATTAGAGGCAAATTGGACAAATTTTTCACAAGCTAGTTTTCACTGGGTTGGGTCAGACCAGTGATCAGCTGTTTATACTTGCACCTCTAGAGGGTCACAAGTAATGCCTTTTCTTACTTACGAAATGAGATAATTCAGAAAAACTTTGTCCTCTTGTGGACAAAGAATGTCACTTGACTTTTCAGTAAGCAATGAATGTTGCCCACCATCGAGACATCAACTACTGAGGGGAATTCAGGATGGAGAAGAATAGGATGCTGGCCCTAGATAGTTAAGATGCATATCAAAGGAATGATTTCAGTAAGCCCCAACTCTTGCGTCTTCCCATACATAGAAAAGCACTAAAATCATTTACCTGAGATGTCTGTTTTGTGATTAGCAGTAATCTTTTGATGTTCAACTACATATTTTTTTGCAGCAGAAACTCCTATACATCCTGGCTCCTCCCTTACCTCTTTGGAGCAGTTCCTCAGAGCCGTCTGAGAGGCCATTTCAGGGGTATAGTCCTCAGTAATGCCCTAAAAAAACATAATTTTCTTTTAAAATTTATTTATTTATTTATTTAATTTATTTTTATTTTTGGCTGCGTTGGGTCTTTGTTGCTGTGTGCGGGCTTTCTCTAGTTGCGGCGAGCGGGGGCTACTCTTCGCTGCATGGGCTTCTCATGGCGGTGGCTTCTCTTGTTGCGGAGCATGGGCTCTAGGTTCGCGGGCTTCAGTAGCTGTGGCACGTGGGCTCAGTAGTTGTGGCTCGCGGACTCTAGAGCGCAGGCTCAGTAGTTGTGGCGCACGGGCTTAGTTGCTCCGCGGCATGTGAGATCTTCCTGGACCAGGGCTCAAACCCGTGTCCCCTGCATTGGCTGGCGGTTCTTAACCAGTGCGCCACCAGGGAAGCCCAAAACATAATTTTCAACTTTTAGGTTGTGCATTTATTTTAGTGGACAGTTTATAGTTGCTCAAATTAGTGTTGTCACATAAAATGTAAAGTCCTAGGTGTCAGAAGTTAAAGAAAAATATAAAATTGACAAAAGTAGATTTTAAGTGAATCTCTATCTGTAATTTGAGCATTTGCAGAAAAAAAAGCTCTTTTACCTTTTCAAGAAGCTGAGACATAGTTTAATAGATACATACCTATTTTCATGAGACATAGTTTAATAGATACATACCTAACTATTTTCAACTTTTCCTGTCCTTCTGAGGAGATCTTACTCCACATGTATAAATCATGGGTGATGCATATACACACTCACACTCATGCATACACACACACACACACACACATTTATTTATTCTTACCACTTGCTGTGGAGACAGGACAAGGCAGTGGAGATCATGGTCTATTTGTAGACTTATCAAGCAAGAGATCATTTGTTCTGACGGTCATTTGGTTGAGAAATCTGAAGTCTCAATTGTGTAAGAGCAGTTAGTTATCTGGGGGCCGAACTAAAACCAGACCCAAGTATCCTGATTCCCAGATAAGTTTTAGTTTTCTCTGCCACTTCTCATTCAAACCTGATTTACACCAAAGGTAAAAGTCAAATGCAAAGAAAAGCAAGCAAGAATTTATTTTTGACTTTCTCCAGTTTGGAGATCAACACTTCTAATGGTGCCAGAAATTTCACCATTGGAAAGTCATCTCTTAGTGGTTAGGGCAGGATGCTGTTATATTGCAAATACTGGTAGAGAGTGTGTCACACACTGTTGGGGGTTATCTCATCCTTGTGGTGTAGGAATTAAGTGTGTGAGCTCTGGAGCCAGAATGCTCAGCTCACATTCTGGTTCTACCATTTACAATCTATTTCATTAGTTCAAACACACACATCCTGATGACCCTTTAAGAAAGCCAAGAAGATCGGGATTTGTTCTTGTGTATCTGAAAATTCCCCCACATAAGCAAAATTGATGTCAGCAAAACACAGTTTTTTGTTGTAGACGAGGAAAAAACCATGATTTTATCCCACCTTCCTTTCCTTCCTGCTAGTGACTTTTAGTTATAACTATATGTGTAAAATTTAATATTCCTGCTGGTGAAGCTACAGTCAGTAATCTGTCCATTTTTTCTGTGTCATGTTGCAAGTGTGACAAATAAGCAGAAACACCATTACATGTACCCCAGTTTTATAAGGAGACAAATTTCACCATGTCTCCCATAATCTAAATTAAAAATAATAATAATTAATTAAGTGCCACAAAATCACACAGAGAAGATCAACACAGTATGAATTTTCCATGTGGTGAAATCCCTCCATATAGGGAGGTGGGAGGGAGACGCAAGAGGGAGGAGACATGGGGATATATGTATATGTATAGCTGATTCACTTTGTTATACAGCAGAAACTAACACACCATTGTAAAGCAATTATACTCCAATAAAGATGTTAAAAAAAAAAAGCTTTGTTAACTTTTTAATTTAATACTATATTAAGGCATACAAGGGCATTTTGAAATATGCCTGAGTTTGTAACACTCTTTCTCTCAAAAATAAGCCCAAACTGTCAGAACCAAGTTTATGAGTTATTGCTTAGAAATCTTCCTAAACTTTCTTTCTCGTATAAAATTTTCTCATGGGTAAAGACAGATATATAGTGGTTAAGCTTGAATCTGAAAACAACCTTCATATTTTTTTCTCTCTTCTTTTGTTTTGTCTTTGCCACATGTGAGATGGTACAGAAATGTTGGGAGCAAGTCAGGGTTGTGAGGGCATGGGAGCTGAAGGAATGGGAAGTGGGGTGAGGAGAAGTTTGACTTCAGATTAATCAGCTGAGAGAAAATAAAGAGCTAAACATGACTGGGGATCCTGTTAGCCAAGGATCAGTTGAATATGTAACATCATAAAAGAATATTTATTTTAAAATAGCTTTTGCTGATTTAAAAAGATACAAATGCTTATCTTAAAATTATTTGTAAAATACAGAGAAGTATAAAGAGGAAAATAAAATCATTGGCAAGGTCTATTGAGATAACTACTGTTGACATTTTGTGGTATTTTCTTTTAATCTTTTTTCTTCACTTTTATATACGAAATATATGTGTGTGTCCTTTACTGAAATGCAGTCAGTGTCTATATACAGTTTTATATGCTTTTTTCACTACACATATCATGAGAATTTTCCCTGTGTCATTTAACATTTCTTGGAAACATGAATTTTATTTGCTATATTTTATTCTCTTCTATGGAATTCTGTAATGCAACCTCTTTCTATACATATCACATCAATTTAAGGGAGTCTTTCACTTGGAATACCTTGGCTAGTCAGTGGTATCTAATTAACAAAGTTACTTCATTGAAGTATTGGTTTTCTGTAGCAGGGCTCATGGGGTCCCTACAGACCCATTCAGGGGGGGCATTTGGTGGTAGAGATGCTGGTGGCTCCATCGGCTGGGGATGAAAATAACTAAGCCTGGTGGCTCAAACCATAATTCTCTCAGGTGGAATGTATACGCCTTATCTGCCCCATCTCAAACTTCAAAATCTTTCTTGAGAGCACCCTGGATTATCTACCAGTTCTTTTCCTTTTCAAACAATGATTAAATATCCCCTACACCCACATCCTATTTCCTGGTTTACTTTCTTACTTTGTTCAAACAAACTCCCCACATCCTACCTCAATCTAGATCTCAAATCCCTGAACTAGTCGTGAATTTTGCTGGAGTGAAGATTTTGTGACTTTCCTTGCTACTGCACAAAATCAGTTTCCTCTTAATATTTATAGTGTAAATATTTGCTATATTTATATCTTTCTCTAATATGTCTTCATTTGTATGCATCTAAATGTTCTGCCTTCTTTGCCTCAGCAAAGACGGCCTACATACCATACAGTGGATTGTTTTGTGCTAGAATTAAAACACTGCTCTGCATTGGGATGTGTGTGTGCATGTGCACACACATGCACATGCGGGCACATGCACATATGTGTGCGTATCAAAAGCTCCCTTTTAATTCCTTTCTTCAGTTTTTTCTCAAATATCCTTTAACAGTTGTATTTTCACATATTACCTTAGGATTCAAATGCTTTCTCTGAAGTCTTCTCTGTGTTGGAACTAAGCAGGGGTGAGGCTGGAGCTAAGGGTAGGCATTAACCTGGGGGCCAAGTTTTAACTAAAATGGAAATGCCTTACTTGATCAAGCAGACATTTTAGGATACTGAGTGCTCTACTCTGCAATGAATATTTGCCTGGTCAATCTAACCGTATAACCTAATCACTTTTGATTGATGTTGGTTTGAAGTTGTTGAATGTATTTACTGAACTCCCTGAATGAACACATTATAACATAGTATGCCAGGGCTGCTAGCAAAAAGGGATTAGGAGCTAGGCTCTAAGATGCAATCATTATCCTTTAGGAGTTTACAAGATGTAAACACATAAGATTTATCTGGGAGAACAATATGAATGAAAAACATCCCTGGTATAGAGAGAACTCCTATATAGTAAATGTAAAAAATGGGTAGAAACCATGAAAGTCAGTTCTCACAAGGAGAAACGCAAATGGACAATGAGGAGACTTAACTTCCCTAGCAGTCAGAGAAATGCACAGTCAAACGGTGAGAAAACATTTTTTCTCTAATCCTGTTCCTAATCCTTGATAAATATTAGAAAGGTTGATAATATCCAGTGCTGTCAAGAGTATGAGGGAACAAATATTTAAATATATTAATGGTGGGAGGATGACTAATTAAATATTTTGGAGAAGTAAACCGGAAGTATCTTTAACTATTCAATTTTGCAAAATAACTTTTAACTCTGCTGTCCTACTCTGGGAATCTATGAAGAAATAAAAGCATACATATGAGATGATATAGACATATTTATTTATTGTAATATTGGTTATCATGTTGGAATAAATGGCAGCAAGGGAAATGACTGATAAATTATGGTACAACCACACAATAGAATTTTATGCAACTATTAGCAAGAATGAGTTGAATCTGTATGTGTGGTTGTGTAAAAAAATTTACAGAATAAAGTGTATAATAAATAGAAAAATACCCTCATGTATTTTAGAGTATGTGTTTATATGTTTTGCAGGAACATTGTAACAGGTGTAGATGTGACATTATGGAGGAAGAAAGAATGACACTTGCTATCAGTCTTTGCGAGAGGCCAAAAATGACTTGATATTAACTCAATCAATGAGCAATGCTGAAACTTTTAATGTGCTTAAAGCTGTGCTAGGCCCTGGGGAAAATACAGATATATGAGATGTAGTTACTGACCTCCAAATACATTTGAATCTAGTTAGGATGAAAATGAACACATATAAAACAACATGAAAACAGAAGAGTATGTAATTACATGCTAGGTTATATGGTATGGGCTCCAGGTGCAATGATAATTCGGAGGAGAGGTTGATCCAGAAGAATGGAGTTGGTGGGGAGCGGGTGGAGGGGAGCTTATGGTGAAAAGGGACACAGGTTGTGTCTAGAGAGAGTCCACTGCTTGTGTTCTTTTTGTTTCTCTTTTTTCTCTGCCTTTATTCGTCTTAGACTTTCACTGCTGTCTGTCTGACCTCTTTCTTTGCCTTTGACTTCATCATTGTTAATACTTGCTTAGTGTTTTGAGCTCTGAGTAACTTGGACCCCAGTTAATGCTCAAGGGTGCCTTTAAACATTTTCTCCAGCCTGAGTCCCTTGGAATAAACATTAGATGGACTTTAGTCAACTACCTAAGTTCAGTCAGTCTCCATCTTTATTGACATAGGTAAACACGACAAATGCAATAACATTCAGTTATCATGGCTCATCTCCAGTTGCAAATCCAGGTCAAGACCCTATAAGGCTTGTTTAATTCCTGCCGCCGATACTGTTAAAATGAGGGAGGGTGAACCATGCTGGTCAAGTTTTGCCATTCTACACTGAGCTCACTATGATTGCACAGACCCAGCCTCAATTAAGTAATTTTTTCTGCAGTGGGAGGGGGTCATCTTGTGAGCAAATTTGAATGTCTGCATAGATCAGCATTATTGTTAATCACATCTGCCCTTACATATATTTATATGCACGCTCACAAGTGCAAAGATGCAGTTTCAAACTTAATTAAAAATAGAAAGCAACCTAAAGTGTGCTAGTATTTCCCCTGACTTCAGCATGATCTACCACTTTGACAAAATTTCATAAATCTCCTGCAATAGAAAATTCTACCGCACAGAACCATTTTATGCAGCAATATAGGTACTTAAAATATTCAACAACTTTCATCATGTTTTGCCTCTTGGTACATGGGATTTTTATGTATTTAATAGTTACATATGCTATCTATTTTAAACAGTACTTTTTACTAATGGTCCCCCACAGTACATTTTTCTGAAACTCTAACATCTGTGTTTTGTTCTTGCCACTCACGATGGTAATCTTAAATTGAGCACATCCAACCGCAGAGGGCAGATTAGTTGGCGATTTTTTTGAAGGTGGCTGGATCCAGTGATGTAGGCGTCAAGAGTTACCAGGTCCTGGCGACAGAGATGCCTCCCCCCTCACTTTCTGCAGAGCAATTCCGATCTGGCATCTGAGCAGCTCCTGGTGTTGCCAAGCCTGTAGCAGGTACACAGAAATCCAGAGGAGAGGAACCGTGGGGAATGTTCATGTGTTATTTATTTATAAACTTGCCGTGCCACATCATGTAAAATTAACACCTTTGATGGACTCCTGCCTCAGTTGCTTGAAGGACAGGCTTTCACCAGCCAGGGCCACCCACTGGCTTCCAGGCAGTGTTGCTGTGTGTTTGCTTTGGGCTGCAAGCTATATGGAGTCTACCTGCCAAAGTCTTCCTCGCGCTCAGCCAGTCAGCAAAGGTCTGTCCCATTAGAATGTTCAGGAGGAGGTGTCTTTGGGGCTTTTGTGGCTGAAGAGACGAGCGATTACTTTGGAGTGTAAAGTCCTTTCTCTGGTTAATGAAGAGATTTACTCCAACATTCATTTATTATAAATTGAGGGAGGGGGTGGCTTCTCCCACGTGCCAGCATCCAGAGGGTCCCTTTCCTGTAAGAGTTCATAAATAATCAATGTTGATGATGAAAAGGTTTTGTAAGCATTATCTTTTCCTGTCACAGAAATTCCCTCATGCTCCTAAGGGAAGACCAGTATAACCTGCAGACAAAGATTCTGGAACCAAAATGGCTTTATGCATAGAGAGTGGACGTAAGTGTTTGGGGATTTTGGAGAAAGATCTCACCTTCCACCCACCCACTTTGTTGTTCCTGCTTCAGTGCCTAAGATTTCAGTCTAATTTTACAGCATTATTCAAATACAAGTGATGTCTGGTGGTGGGGAGCACACATGTAAGCCATTCAACAAACAGTTGTCAGTTTACTATGTGCTGAGTATTGCGTTTGGTAGATACACAATCTCCTAAGAGCTCATGGTCTAGTGGAAGAGGGAGATAAGTGACAGAAAATTAAAAGGCAACTTGAAGTATTACAGTTGAGGTGGGAGCTGAGTGCTAAGGAAATGCAGAGGAAGGAGCAATTAGTATTGCCTGAAGAAATCAGGAAAACTTTCATAGAGGAAATGATATTTGAGCTTGAAGAATGGATAAGCATTTTTCAGGATGAGAAGAAAAAACAGTTCCAGGTAATTTTCAAGGGAACAACATGGACACAGGTATAATAACGACTTGTATTTGAAGGCCTGCCAGATGCCATTACCGTGCACAGTGACCTACACACTGTGTGGCATGTGTTAGACATGCCATCCAGCCCACTTCTTATAAGACAGGTGCGTTATCACTGTGGGAAAACAGAGGTGGCTCTGAGAGGTTAAACAACTTGCTTGATTTGTGATTCAAACAGGTCTCTCTGCTCCCAAGCCCATGCCCTTGCTTTGACCTTGCAGTGTTCTCGGCTGCCTTGTTGCACAGCCATATGGGAACGTGACCTATCTGGGAGAAAGGGTGAGATCTAACATGGCTGTGAGGTTGGAGGGAAGGGGCTCAGGGAAGTCAGGTTGTGGCTGGATTGTGATGAGCCTTGAATACTGCAAGAAGTTTGAACTTAATCCCATATCCTGTAGGCAGTGAAAAGCCAGTCATCGGAGGTTTGTTGTGTGTGTGTGTGTGGTGACCACGTGGCAGGTGAACTGCAGAGGAGGGTAGTGCTGGTGTATGGGAGGGTTGGGCGTGCAGGCCATCTGTGAGATGTAACATAGGCCTAAATGTAGGCCTTCCATTAACAGCAGTAGAAAAGTTGACTGAGTATTTAGACTTTGGAGGTGCACAGACCTGCAGCTTCGAAGCTGCAGGGCCTTAGGCAAATTACTTAACCTCCCTTCACATAGTCACAATGCAGGCTTCAGTCTCCTCATATATAAAAAGAGGATAATAGTATCTTCTGCATCAGACTGTTGCAAAGATTAAATAAGATAATAATCCAGGTGATACATTTGCCCAGTGCTTGGCTCATTGCAAATTCCTAACTACAGATGACTGTTACTCTGTCAACACCCTCCAAGGAGAGTTACTTTATCAGACTATTCCATGAGTTACCCATGAAAGCCCTGAGGAAATGGGGCTTTGAATACTCATTGATGTGTGCAGTGCGGTGGCAGGTAGAATGGAAAAGTCTAGAGCATTTTCCCAGAGTGAGAGCTGGGTGTGGAATCTGTACAGTGATGCCCAGAGTGGGATAGGAAAGAGGAAACCAAAGGAAGCCTGAGGGAAAGTAGTCCTTCCCAAAGGGGCACTTGACATGAACTTAGTGCCCCGATGAATAGTTACGTTTTAATAGTGTTACATTTATTTTAATGGTAGTAATGAAATATGCCTTTTTTCCTCCATTCACTGTGATGGTATAAAGTGGATCTATTTCAAGATAAATATTAAGTGAATAAGAATGCAAGTGCTATGTGGATATAGCAGAAATTGTGGATATGGTCTGAAGTTGGGGACATGTGACACTAACGGACATGGCCTTCCCCAGGGTGGGGACCTGTTTGTTTTACCAAACTATATGCCCTGCTGGTGCTCTGGGAGCACTTGGATTGAGTTTTAGCATCAAGCCTTGTGTCCTACTGTCATCTTTGAGATCATCTCTTGCTCTCGATGCCCTGAAACAGGGGAATTTCTGCTAACAACGTGAATTCTAAACTCTTAGAATGCTTCGTATGTACTTGCTGAGTTTACATCGAATTCACGAAGGAGGCACATGATGCTCTGGATGATGTTCAGCAGGGAAGTGTAAGAAATGATTAGGAACACATGCTTAGAGTCACACAGACCTGAGTTCAAGTCCCTGGTCCACCTGTGAATAGTCACTTAATCTTGGATATTTTACTTAACTACTCTGAGTCTCAGGTTCCTCTTGTGTAAAGTGGCAATCTGATCAAAATAGTACTGAACTTCTAGGGCTGTTGTGAACACTAGGTGATATAAACGATGCAAAGTACTTTGTAGAGGGCTTGTCAGAAATATTTAATAAATATTTATTGTCATATTAGTATCATGCTAGTTATGATCACTGGAAGTTAGTGGCTTTTGTAGATACAGTGCACAGTTTCATGCCTGTTTTGCGAGAGAAGGCATGGTTTATATATTGCCCAGCACAGGGTCTGGCACTAAACATTTGCTGAATAAATGGATGAATGGATAAGCTTTGGAAGAGGTGAAGTGAGCTGATTTTGCACAATTTGAAGACATTTTGGCATATATGCTTTAATAAGCTTTAGAGTCAAGATAGCTTATGTTTGCCAAGGCAAAAATCAATGGTCACCCTCCTTTTAAAGGGTGATAGGCTGTCAACACATATATCAACCAGTATCACCTTTGCTTTTTGCATTGCCAGAGGTATCTCTGATGAAACCAGGACAGGGTGAGGCTCCTCATAAGCAAAAAGCACTCGGGGCATTACAGGACTTGGCAATTATAACATAGCTCACACGGTGTTATAATTCCAGAGTCTGAGAGGCTGAATTATTTGACTCACCTAAGAAATGCAATAATTTCCTCTAAATATGCTGCCTCAAGAATAACACTGCTCATAAAATTTGAAGTGCTTTTTGACCAAGAGGACCTAAGGTTCCACTCAGCTTGACTAAATTTTGGACAGGCTTCCTCCTGACACTAGGTCCCTGATCTCCTTTTTCTTACAGCATTTACTTTAGAAAGCTTGTAAATTCTTTCTCTGTCCCTTTGAGATGTAAATCTTCTACAACCCAGAAAAGTCTTTCTCAAGGACCTGGGACCTGTCCCTTTGAAATGTAATCATAGAGAGAGATAGCACCCCCTATCTCCCAGTTTCTGTGGAAAGGTAGGTGCCTAACTTCAGTAAGGGTCAATTAGCAAACACAGATGGCCTAATCACACTGACCAACCTCCCCACCAAAAGTCCTCCAGTACTTTTCTGTTAGCCCAGTTGAGGGTTCAAAAAGTCCTCCCACCTTTTATTTCAGTGGAGTTGAGTTCAATCTCTCTCCTATTGCAATTGTCTTGGATAAAGTCATCCTTGCCATTTATAACAAGTGTCTGGTACAATTTTTTATTTTAATTTCATGAATTAAAAGGGGGAGGTGAAGACTCACCCTGTGAATTTCCTGGCTATCATTCAAGTGGGCATGATACCCACCACAATCAATCAGACAGGTCTCATAATGCCCAAAGCCTTCTAATGCTGAAGTTCATGATCAATTATGAATAGGCTGTGGATTGCTTGGTTTTAATTCACATTGAATATAATGGGTGACAGGCCTTGAGCTGAAGCACCAGCATGGGGAGGACAGCTGATAAAGAATCAGTGCTGCTCAACTTCTCCAGTGAGGGCTCAACTTATATGTTGATTTTTAGAAAGCATGCTGCTCTAAAAGAGTTAAGTAATTGAGACTAAGATTGTCTGAGCTGACACTGAAGGCAGGAAATTTTGGGTGTCTTTACCCAGTTGGGATCAGGGAATTCTAGAAAGTAGTTAGATAATGAATTTTACTAATTCATTTTTATTATATTATTCAGATCCAACTTCTTGCTGAAATAAGTTTTTTATTGAATTATAGTTGACATATAACATTATATTATTTTTATGAGTACATCATAATGATTTGACATATGTATATATTGAGAAATGATCACCACAGTAAGTTTAGTTAACATCCACCATTTCACATAGTTACAGTTTTTTTCTTGTGATGAAAACTTTTAAGATCTACTCTTTGGCAACTTGCAAATATATAATACAGTACTCTTAACTATAGTCACCGTGCTGTACATTATATCCCCAGGACTTAATGTATCTTACAACTGGAACTTTGTACATTTTGACCACCTTCAACCATTTCACCGACCCCCTATGCCCACCTCAGGCAACCAGCAGTCTGTTTTCTGAAATGAACATGTTTGGAGGGTCACATCACTCTTTTCCCTAGACCCCTTTAATGGTTTCCTTTGACTTAAGGATGTCATTCAGCCTCTTTAAATGGCTTCGTGGTCTTGTCATCCTTATATCTTACCACTCCCCTTCCCATGCATCAACGATTTTGACTTGTCTCAAATTCTCTGGACAGGCCATGTGCTCTGCCTCCATGACTGCATGTGCTATTCCCTCTGTCTTAAAGACTCTTCCACTGTTCTTCACCCGACTGACCTTGCTCATCCTCTTAGAAGTCTCCCTTCATCTCATAGGATGGGGATAGGATCCCCTTCTTGGTGCCCTCAAACCATTCCATTCATATCCCCATGACATGAGACTTTAAAACGTATTGTTACTACCTTTTTATTCATCTGTAGGCTCTGCTAGTGCAAGGATTCTGCCTTGAATATCCTTTGTATCTGCAGGAGAGTAGCCTGACCCAGAAGTACTAGATAATATTTTCTGAAGTAACTTACATGTGCACTGTCAAGAATTCAAGCTGAGCTTACAAACTGAAGAGAAAGGTGGCTCTGCTTCTAGTGCTAGCGCGTGATATGCAAAATTAATATCAAACGCAGCAGCAGTAACAATAAGGGTGACGATCTCCACAGACTTTGTTGGCTTTAGCTAAGTTTTAGCAAGCTTTCTCTTACTCCCAGAAATCAGAAAAGTACTAGCTATGGATTTTTCTAGATCCAGGCAAGGGGCAAGGAAGAGGACAGATGGATTCTTTGTTGACCATAGGGACCCTGAGAGCACCTAGAAAACGTACGTAGAGGGCATAGTTTGGGACCAGGCAGGTTAATCAGTATGGTAGGTACCTGATAAAGAGACCCATTTCACTGGAATAGTGAGATCTATTTTCAGGCCTTGATGCTTTACTTGGCTGGTCTCTGAGCCAGTGTTGACCATCATGCCCCATGTGGACCATGCCCACTGGCCTGGATTCTGTTGGTAGAATGGAGTTCAGCTGCCTACAGCACTCTTTCCTTTGCTCTTTTTGTTCCTTTCTTGTCATCCTCAGCACGCCCACTTCTGTAACACTTACCCCTGTCTGCCATTCTTCTCTTCCCTTAGACTCTGGTGATCTTCAGTCATCACATTGAAAAACAGCTGCTCTGTGTACCACAGATTGGCCGTCCCTGCTGAGAAAGAACTCAAACAATTTCAAGTGCCATGGTCCGTTCTCTCCTGTTAGGTATAGGCTGGCTTGCTTACAGTTCTACAGGTCTAGCTGAAACGCTTCATGCCCTGGGCAAGGTGAGAAAGGGAGTCCTTTGTGACAACTCGAAAGCAATGCTTGAACTGGCACTTGCAGTGTTTTGACATCTTATGGCACTTTCTCAGTTCAGGTCAAGTGATGGTTGTTAGGTGTCTTCAACTTGATGACTGGATGGTTAAAAGAAAAAGGAATGAGTCAGCACTTCTATTTTATAAAATAAGATTTCACCAGTGAATACTGAGTTTTTTTAAAAGTATGATTGATAGTCTTAGTTCCAAGTGTTATTTTGGATCGAACTCTACCTGCACTGATGAAACTGCACTTGAGGAATACATAACTGTGCGTGTCTCTATTAGAGATAGATGGTAATTACAGGAATAGAGCTATTGAGAGTTAGAGTTTGATGGGCTTTCAGAATCCTCAGTCAGTGCCCGATGCTTAAGTGGAGAAAAGTTGTAGAGTCCTTGGTAGTTGTGGCAGTTGCCCACTTCTTCAGCCTTATCGGTCAGCGTTCCCCTTCTTGAACCCACCTTCTTATCTGTTAAGTCTCAGCTTAACGCCCTCTCCCTTGGAGTCCCTCCTACATGGTCCCATAGGACCCTGTGAGTACTCCATGCACTGAGAACGCCATATTGCAATTGTCTATTTACTTCCTTGTCTTTACTGTGGAGTAAAGACTGTGGACTGTGAACTCTCTTGAGAGCAGGGACTGTATCTTATTTATGTTTTAATCCTCAGAAACTAGCACAATCCCTGTTTCAAGGTTAGCACTGAGTGAATCCATTTTTAAAAGATTAATGAATATTATTATTTTTAGTTCAACAATAGATTTGCATATGTTAAGACTTTAACAATATTTTGGACATCTCAGGATCAAGTATCCAGAAATTAAAATACAGTTTTTGTCATTATTTTTTTTAAAGCACAAAAGCTTTTGTAAAATAGAGAAAAGAAAAAAAATCACCCATATTCCTAGTTTTATTCTTCTTTGAACATTAAGTTCTTTACCAAAAGTATTTTAGGATAGTTTGTCAAATTTGCTTTCTAAAAATCCCATTGGGACTGGAAATGCTTTAAATATAGAATATATTTGGGAAGTACTGTCATGTTTACCATTTTTAATCTTGATTGCTCCCGCCAATTATATCAAGTCTTTATTTTTCTTATGTTTAGGAGTTTTCTTCACTGAGGTTATCCTAAGGTTATTATATTGTTTTTCGTAGTTTGAGTTCTGATTAAAAATATCATAGTGATGGCAAGAATGTGGAATGTGGAGAAAAGGAAACCCTTGTACACTGTTGGTGGGAATGTAAAATGGTTTAGCCACTATGGAAAACTGTTTGGAGGTTCCTCAAAGAATTAAAACCAGAACTACTGTGTGATCCAGCAATCCCACTTCTGGGTATTTATTCAAAAGAATTGAAATCTGGATCTTGAAGAGACATCTGCACTCTCATGTTCATTGCAGCATTAGCCATAATAGCCAAGCTGTGGAAACAACCTAAATGTCCATTGACAGATGAGTGAATAAAGAAAATGTGGTAAATACATATAATAGAATATTAATCAACCTTAAGAAGAAGGAAATCCTGCCATATGCAAAAACATGAATGAACCTTAAGGACATTGTGCTAAGTGAAATAAGCCAGTCATAGAAGGACAAATACTGTGTGATTCTGTTTATATGAGGTATCTAAAATGGTCAAATTCATAGAAGTAGAGAGTGGAATAGTGGTTGCCAGGGGCTGGGGGAGGGGGAAATAGGGAGTTGCGATTTGAGGGGTATACAGCTTCAGTTATGAAAAATGAATGAGTTCTAGGGATCTGTTGTACAACATTGTGCCTGTAGTTACAATATTATATTGTACACTTAAAAATTTGTTAAGAGGACAGATCTCATGGTAAATGTTCTTACCACAAAACAAAACAAATCAGAAGGCCAAGTTCAGGAGGGTTGCTAGTATGTTTTCAGTACTTATCCTGATTAATGCTGCATAGCTTCCTAACATACAAGTGAGTCTCTGACATAGTAGAGTTTCTAAGTTCAGTGTCCTTATCTGTAAAACAAACATACAGGTAAGCAAGCAAATAAACAAAAAGAATGCTAAGGCAATACTAAAGAGAAAGAAAGAAAGAAAATCACAGCTGTAAATGTTCAGCTCTCTGTTTCCGCCAGTCCAGCTATTGAAGTACAACGTTTTATGCCGCTCCTTCTCCTCCTCAGTCTCCAGTCTCCTTTTGGAAGTGCCAGGACTCCAAAGGAGGGTGGGAAAGCTGTGAGAATTCACACCTTGTTGGGTTCCTGTTCTTTCATCACCACTCTGTTTAATATAGGTTGGAGACCAGTATCAGTGCATGAGACTCTTTTACCCTGCTTCTGGCTTGTCCTGAAGAGCAAGGAAGGGGTTTACAAATGGGAGAGTCTCATGGGAAAAGGAATAACTGATCCCCGTCCCTTATATACATGGCTGGAAAACAATAATGGATAAAGAAGGAGCAGAAAACTTGTGTCTCCTTTTGATAGTTTATATTTTTCCCCTAAAGCTTTCTACTGTGTATAGATAGATCTGATATTTTTTTAAAGGAAGGATACACTCCCCTAAATAGATTCAATTTCTCAGGGAAGTGCAGGCATTGTTGTCAAATCTCACTTTCTTTAAAGATCTTAAGAAGTTATGATATAACTTAGGCATGCTTTTCTGATGAAATTGCTTAACCCAGCTTAAATATCCAATCTCAGAACCATAAGCAAATAAATAGTTGTAGTTTTAAGTGATTTGAATTTGTTATAGTTTCTTATGCAGCAATAGCTAACTGATACACTCTCCATATTTTCAATTTTCGATCATATTCCGTAATCTATGAAAAGAGGAATAAGACAATACTTAGAAACTAGTAGTCATTTAATAAATGTTTGTTGAATAAATAATTGAATGAGTGAACAAATGAGTGAATGAATGAATGCAAGAAACAGTAGAGTAATATTTTTTCTTAGTCAAATTTCAGGTTCAAAAAAAGTCTGTTTTGGTACCTGGAATGTTGGTTTTCTTCTCTATTGCTGTATCACCTCACACATACCTCTCTAATAGCAGCAGTTGCACTGAGTTGCAGTTATTTATGTGTATGTTTCATTAAATTATGTGCAGTTTGAGAGCCAGGACTGTTTACTCATTATCTCTGTATCCTGAATGCTCATGTGCTCAATGCACCCAAAAAGTTGATTCTTTGGGATTTAAAAATTATATATGAAGTTTTGACTTCTGGAAACTGGATGACAGCCCAATCGGTATCAGTGATTCTAAACCGTGGCTGAAAATTAAAATAATTTGTAAGACTTAAAAAAAAAATCAGTGTCCAGCTCACTTTAGGCCAATTCAGAATCTCCAGGAGGTAGGACTGGGCAATGCTGATGTGTAGCCAATGTGAGAACCTCTGAGTTCAAATGTCCTCAAAGCTTATTATTATTAGCACTGGGAAATGATGCTCTGCAGCAATAAGGAGAACCTATTAAGAAATACTTTGAAATCACTAAATATTCTAAGTTTCAAAGTTAAAACATGAATAATAATTGAAGTGCTAAATATTATGCTGTGATGTGAATGCATGAGTCTGTGTAAAGGACACAGGGCAACTCAACAAAATCTTATTGTCTGTTATTTGGCATGGAATTGTCTGTCTTTTAATTTTTCCTTTAGTTTTTTTCATCAAAGCTATAAAATAGTTCTTGCAATTTTTAATTTTTCAGACAAAAGCCAATTTCAGTTTTCTATTTTATTTTTGGTCAATCATTTTAAGATATCTTACTGTTTACTCCTTGGTGTTGATTTTGAACATTTTAAATTGGCTCATTTAAAAAAGTTTTTGTTCAACAGTAGCTCATTTAGAACAAATCACTCAAGATTGCCTCTCACATGAATATTTATACCCTAAGGTCTCAATTTGACAACATTAATCTGTGTATTCTTATTTCTTAAACAACCAAAATATATTTATAGATTGATTTTAATGCCTTTTCTTTTCTCCATTTGAATACACTATTATTAAAAGTTCACAGCCTTGGTTACATTACATAATTTGAGAAATAATCAACAGTGTCCCTGCTGATTAAATATTCAAGTTTGCAATTATTTTGTAACTTTTGTTCTGCTCTTCACTCACTCTAAAAATTATCATAAAAGTTTGAAAGATGTCCTCAGTGTAGAATATGTCTATAAAATATTAAATATTCAATTTTCCTCTATCATGGCTTGAAAGATTCATAATTACATGATGATCCACATAATAACTCATTCTGAAAAGTCATATATGGCACTCCCTCTGTGACTGAGTTAATAATTTACTGCTGTGTGGGATTTTCGCTCTGCACTGTTAGTCTTGGGAACATTTATTAAGCAAATGTTCATTTGCAAAGATCAGGATGTGAATGAAGAGGGTAAGAATTTAATGAAGAGTGACAGACAGGTGAACTGATTCCATATAGAACTTTAGTACATGGGAAAGCAAAGAGCTTTATCTTTCATTGCCTCGATAGACACCTGAAATGAAGTATAGAAGACAGAGGGCAGGAGAAAAAAAATGATGCTCTCCTGAAGGGGCCAACGGGGGGATAAATCAAGGGAAGCGAAGAATACAATTCAGGCCATTTGAAAAGATGCCATTGAATGTGATGCTCTGAGCGTATATAGCAGAGGGGATGCTGACTTTTTATTTTAAAAGCATCAAATGCTGTCAAAGAGAATATTTCACATCTTCTCTTTTTTCTTTTGGTATGCAAAATTTTTATTGACAATAGCTTGAGGGGCCAAAGCATGCAGTTGAATGATGAGTAGACAAAGAAAGAAGTTTCCCCAGGACTGGTTATTTTAGGGTTTAGGATTGCTTACAGAGACTTTGGGAAAACCATGTTACTTAAATAAAGGCCTAAAATTCTTAGCTAACACCTAGGAATAAGCCTTAGAAATGAATAATCTATATTTTAAAATTTGGGTCAGTTCTGTAGAGATATAAGCAATGTGAATGAAACCAGCAGATTGTGTTTGCTTTATTAAATAATTGTATCTTGTGGTAACTGCGCTTCACCTTTCCATGTTGTCTTGGGTGGTTCTGGGAATATTCACAATAGTGATGGGTCACCAGGAGAAGTCATCAGATGGAACCAAGAAGGAAAATGGCCTGGTTACCTTCTTATTACATTAATTTCTGACTGATACATGTTGAGGCTTGAGAAGGGGTAAAGAACCCATGCATAGGTAACTTCTCTGCCATCTTAAGTTCTGTTTGGAAGATGGTGAGGGTTAAGTAAATACATAAATGAAAAAACTAAAATAAATTTACAACAAAAAATAAGAGGCCCAAACTACCCACATAGGATTTGAAATTTATTGAAGATTTATCTGCAGTCACCAGTTGTAATATCACCACACTTCAGTTTTTTCATCTGTAATGATAAGTTATGAAAACCAGAGGGAACCACTGAGGAGGATGTAAAGAGGGAATCAAGTTTTGTTGATTGGAGATAGATTTAATTTGGTTTGTTTCCCCTTAAAAGCAAAGGTTACATTTGGTATCTTTGACAGTGTTGAACTTTGCCTGAGCCCTGTGCTCCTGAAAAACAACGCAGGTGAAGACATATGCAGATTTGGGTAGACGCTGGTTCAAGTCCTGGTTTGCCATTGGTTGGCTGTGTGGCCTTAGACATGTCACAACAACTCTGAGTTGGTTTCCTCAAATGGGAAAATGTGTACGGTAGATTAGAGAATCTTTTCAGAATTCCTACAACTCTAAAATTCCATGGATAGAGAATGATGCTGGTGTTTCCTAATAGATTAATAGAGACAATTCTAAAATCTTTTCTTCTTTTTTTCCATCTCATTTATTCTTTTAGGGACATATATTGATAGGCCTTTAGGTTTAATGTTTTGTTTTATATTTTTTATCCAAATGAAGAAGCTATGGATTCTTGAATTTGAGCATTTATTCTGAGGGCAAGCCAGAAATATTTGTGCTAAAATGTATCTTCATACTTCAGTTTTACCACCTGGAGATGTTTGGCATTTTGACCAATAATAAATACTAGAGATTTCCCTCCTGTGCAGTTCCCCAGGGCTTTAGATTTAGATAAGGGACTGGGTGAAATGCCAAGATGTTGTGCTTTCAAATACCCAGCTACTTTGAAGAGAGGTGTCTTCAGTGTTCTCCTCTTCATGGAGATGCAAATAGAAGCCAGCCTTAATTAGTGCTCAGTGAAGAATCACTGGAATATTTTTTTAAGGCATAAAGAAAGGCTTGGCTTCTAGTTTAAACTTAGGCCCAGCTGTTAAAACCAGGTTCGTTCCATTTTATAAATAGAGAATAAGAACTTTTGCAGTAGCATATTTTACAGATATTTCGAATAGGACAGGGAGTCTGTGTTGCATTCTGCATGCCCTAGGAGGGTGAAGTACATCGATTGCTACATTCCATGTATACTTAGGTAAGAGAAAAGTGTTTAATAATATTTATTTACGAGTCAAAATGCGTCTAGTCTTTTAATCTCCTGGATTTATCCTCGTTCTTGTTCTCAGTCTTCACTTTCAAATAGTATAAACCCTAAATTCTAGCTTGTCCTTGCTGAAATTCACACTGCATTTTTGGTCAGTTTACTCTTGTTTGCAACGACAAAGTCACCATCCCAAGAACGGCTCAATTTTCAAGACTCTTAGAGACCGGAAAAGGATTTATAACCAAGTTCTCTGAATCCTAATAAGTCAACTTCTTCATCAAAAATATTAGTTACCAAGGTCTAAATGAGGTCACTTGCAAATGCCAGGCAGAAATACAGTACTCAATGGTCTATCCTAAGTAATTCCTCTAACTATAAATTTCAAGATGAAGCAAAGCAGAATTTTAATCATAGCACTGAAAAACTCAAACCAATTGTATCTCTACTTAAAAATAATGGTTAAAACAATAATGACAGAAACAGTGGGTGTTGGAGAAACATTCTTTTCAGATATCAAATACGAGTTCATCATTAATATGCGTTCTTGCATGGTAATACCAAAAGCAAACATATGTGTATATAAAGTATACATCCCCACATATGTATCGTTGAAAGTTGCCAACAATACAAAGTATAAGATTTTGTAACTGCAGTGAAAATATTTTGTAGGATATGTAAACTGGAGGCTCCAATGAGTTGCTCAAAAATTATTTGGTTAAAGGGTAAATACAACTTGTACATCGTAATGAAAGTCTTATAGGTAGGGGTAGAGATTAACACTTCAGGCTGTCTACAGAATATTAATAAAATTCAATATATTTTCTAAAAGGTATAATTTATATTTTGTGGAAATGAGACCCTTTTCTAATAAAATTCTTCTGTCCTTCATTCTGTTCATATAATTTTGCTATAAATCATCCTGTAGGAATTTTTTCCCCCTAAATATTCATCTCAGGGAGAACCTATTTAAATAAGCCCTCTTAGCAAGATCTTTCAGAATTAAAATTACACCACGAGCGATACTTCATCTAATATATTTCCTCCTATGAAATTTTCTTATGCCTAAAATAATATTTTTGTTGAATTAACATTATGTTAAAATTGTCGATTTGAGGTGACTTTGGTAGTAAGGAAACACTGTGTTAAAAAGAGCAACAAATTATTTTAGCCTTTTTAATTGCACCTTCTCTGAGTCTGTACCATTGCAGCTCCCTTCTTCTCTCCATCTACATATATAGTGAGAAAAACCTAAGGGCATTATTCTCAGCTTCACCACAAAGCAAGAATAAGAAGGAAGAAAAATTGCTGTTGGATATACTAGGTTTCCTTGGTTTCTGGTAAACTAGAACATTATGCGCTTTCATACTCATCTGAAGCTAATTTTACTCTACTGTCTGGTAGTCATTAGAATAAAATCTTTTATTTTATTCCTGATAGGAATATAGTAAGTAATTGGATTTCTTAGGATGTGAGGTATAATAAGGAGAGTAGATGGACGTGTGAGGGATTCACACACACACACACACACAGGCACATACAATACGTTAAAGTCAGGACCTAGGCAAGGTCTCCTGCTGGGGGGTGGGGGTGTCCCTTGAGGATATTACAGGAAGTTTCTGTGGGTCAGACAAACTGACTCTGCAGAGCTCAGAGAAGGTTTTGATGGGGGTAATTAGCAAATCTCTTGCTTTGGTACATTAAGTGCTTAACATTTCACATTTAATTCATCTGTTTCTATATATGCTCTATATGGTAGGTAGAGCAGGCTTTATCACCCCCATTTTCCATATGGAAGCTGAGGTTTAGTCAGGTTAAGTGACTTCCCAAGACCACACAGCTCTTAGTATGGTTTTCTTATTTACCTGTTTATTTCTTTAACTATAGTTGATTTACAGAAAATATGGAACGCTGCACGAATTTGCGTGTCATCCTTGCACAGGGGCCGTGCTGATCTTCCCTGTGTCGTTCCAATTTTAGTATACGTGCTGCCGAAGCGAGCCGAAGCAAGTGCCTTAGTACTGTGTTCTGATGCAGAGTCCAGGACTCCACCGGTGTGCTTCTGTCAACTCACCTGTTCGTCTCGCACCAAGCGAGAGATGAATCAGGGGCTCAGATTAAATGTATACATTTGTTTGCTGTGGGATCTACGTGAGAAGCAGTAGCGCACACAGCCTCCACAGTCCTTGCAAACACTGGGCACTTGATAAACCCTCTCTATATGACTGGAGCATCATAGGCTGTAGCATAAATAAGTTCGGGAACAGAAATCACTGCCCTTATAGTCTGTGACTTCCAAAACCATTTAGTTCCCTAGAGAAGAGCATGGCCTAGAGAGCAGCTGCAGTCCTTCAGTACAGTTCACAGATATTTATTGCATGCCAATACTAATTACAAAACACAGTATTTATTTGGTACTTACTCTTGGACACTGTGCTAAATATTTGTACATGAATAAACTCAATCCTCACAACGATGCTATTGCTATTATTACTATTCAGTAATAGTACTTACAGCTATTATTATCTTTCCCACTTAGTAGGTAAGGAAATTAAAGCACAGAGAGGTTAATTACTTGCTCAAGGTCTTATAACCAGGGTACAATGGAACCAAAATCTGAACCCAGCCAGAACTTGGGCTATGCTGTGCTGTCTCTCTGGATCTTAGGAGCTGTGCTAAGTGATGAAGAGACCAAACTCAACAAGGTTTCTTTCTCAGTAAATCCAGAGTCTATATGGGAGACAGACATAGGCGAAGTGCAGTTCTGTGTGAGAGGTGCCACAGGACAAGTACAGACAAGGCACAGTTAACACACACCTTCCACCTCAGAGACAATCCAGGGGTGTCATTTCGGGTTAAAATCAGTGGGGCTCCCTGTAAGGACAAATACAAATTCAAAATAAGAGAGTTAATTCCTCCTGTTGAAAATAAGGGAAGAGATTTCCCTCTCCTCCTTTTTCTCAGAGCACTTACTTTAGAAAACTTGTAATTGCACATACTTTCTCTTCTCTTTGAAAGGTATAGGCCCTTTGTCAGCTGTCTGGCCTGGGAATGTCTTTCTCAAGGACCAGGAGGCATCTCTTTAAAATGTAAACGTCAAGGGAGACAGCGCCCATCTCCCAGTCTCTGGGGGCAGGCAGGAACCTAACTTTGGTGGGTGCCTTGCTGCAAATTGCAAAGCTACTTCCTTTCATGAAGAGATGAGTAGTGCGTTTTTCCTCTGGAAAAAGCCAAGCAGCCAACACGGATGGTCACCCCAACCAGCAGGTGAAATTCGGGTGACCTACTTGTGACAAATGGTGCTGTCAAGTCCTCTGACTTGAGGACTAGTTACCGTTTACCTTGAGAACATGTGTGTACTGGGTTGTGTCTGCTTGGCTGTAGAAGGGAAGGGGGGAGATTTTTTTCTGTCTTTGCATCTCTTAGTGGATTACCGGTGATAAGCTTCGCTTTCTGGTTCAATGCTTATTCAATAATAAGAGTGTTTTCTTTCTCTACTCTTTTCGTGGAGAGGTTTTCTGTGTTGGAAGAAGATTTTGTTTTTTAAATATATTTTCCCAATACCATACTGTTACACTGATAAATTATCTTACCTATTCATCCTATACTTCCACACTGCCCTCCTTCCTTCCTTCCTTCCTTCCTTCCTCCCTCTCTCCCTCCCTCCTTCCCTTCCTTCCTTCCTTCCTTCCTCCTTTCTCCCTCCCTTCATCCCTCCTCAGCTGTCTTTCATCTTTTCTTTTTTTCCAAATTGGCATGTAAACCTATTCTCCATCCAAATTATTCTGTATAGATGGGATAATACATTTATGAGAGGATATATGTCACAGATGTTCTGAAAAAAGATGACAGCATGGACCCACAGTTAAAACACTGGTTTACTCCAAAGTGTGCTCTTCTTTGCAGTGAGGAAGTTTTAGAACTGGGCCCTCTGGTGTTTAACCTTGAGAATTTGGAACAAAGGAAGCTTCCTTCACAAAGGAAGGTGTTTATTTGAGGAAATTGGTTAATGTAAAAAATATGAACTTCTCATTCAGCGAGGTATTAGGTTGGAAACTGTAAAATGCCCATAGTATAGTATAGTATAGTATGATGTTATATTTGTTATATTATACTATCATCAGTCATATATATTTGTGTGTCTATCTATCTTATCTATCTATCTATCATCAGAAGCCATTTTATTTGTCCATTTTGGTATGAGAAACACATTCATTTGAATATGGTGACAAATTCCATGTGCTAGCAGACAGGGGAAATGCAAATTATTACCATTGTTCATTTCCAAGGCATCATTCTTTGGTTATAAAATCTGCCCAAAGAGCATATTAGCAAAACAGTCTATTTAAAAGTACTCATTAAACAAAAGCACAGAACCTCTATATGATGATTTAAGCAAGTGATATTATGATTTTGTTTCTATTGATATGCTATGAGTTGATGAGCTAGTGTGGCCCCCTAACTCCTTGGTGGGAAGGGAGTTCCTGGGAGGCCCCACCCAGCTAGACCTGGAATTTGCACACCGACACCATCGTGTCCCTGAGTGTCCTAATAAGCTATAGCAGCAGTGGTCTTGATGAGTACTCTCCTTTGTTTGTATCAATAAATACTTAACCTCTTGAAGCCAAAATGTGCATCTGAAGTAAACCCTGAAATATCTCTTAATTCTCTAAGGAGGCTTAGACTCTGAGATTGTTTGCACAAGACTGTGACTTAATTTCTGAACATTACCTTTTTCACCCCTGATATTTTGACCGTGTCCTTGCCAGAGATCCATGAAGCAACATCTGGTATATGAATAAATACAAATAAAATCTCACATTTTGCATAACTGCAGCTATCATTCCACACGGGGCAGCACTATTTAGGACTATCTTCAGTCTACTGAAGAATTCTATTTTTACCACAAATTCAAAGCTGTCTAGTCTTACTTTTCTTAATTAAGCTGGGCTGATCTCACAATCAAAAGGCTTCATTATTTTTTCCTGCTTAAATTAAACTCCCTGTGCAATGCAATGACCAAAACAAATAATCTATGGCCTACAGACAAGACGCTTGCATTCCCTGAAGAATTACACTCTTGTTTCCTCTAGGTTATACATCTTTGAACCTCTCTTTGCTGTAACGACCTTCTGGTGCTCATTAGCAAGCTGATTACCATTAACACAGCTATAATGCAGCAATTTTCTTGGTGTATTTCGAGGAGAAATGCTCATCTGAATGCAGTCAGGGGACAAAATTAACTGCATAAATCTACAGTACAAACTGGATCTCGTCCAACTTTGCACGAGTCGTCTTTCCTTTCCTAGTTGTGACATCATGGTCCAGATTCCCACTGATGGCTTAATAAGTGTCTCAGGGTTTCATATTTAATTTTCTTTCATCTCCGTATATTACATTTCAACTTAATTTCAGGATTGCCTGACCACCTTATTACCATGTCTCGTAATATATATTTACCTTTAATCTTTTAACTATGTCCCTTAATGGCTCTCTTATGAGATGCATATCTACTTTATTTTTTCATCTTTTTTCACATTTACATCTTTTAAAAAATATTGGCTAATAGATCAGGATTTCAGTACACACACATTGGCACATCTGTGGCGCTAGGAACAAGATTGAGATATGTAAGCCATAGGTATTTTAGGAGGGAGGCATAAATATTACTCTCTTGCAAGATAGAATTATATGAATAGTCATGAAAGGAAGTGAAGTTTTAATGAAGAGAACAAGGGATGTATGAGATCTGGATTCCTTTCTTGCCACCATCACAGCCATCCAATGCTTCCTTGACAACGCTGGTCTCCAAGCGTGAATTGAAGATTGCTGACGCTCAGCTTGTAGGTTATGAGCTGACAGGAAAGCTCCTGGGACCCTCTGAAATTCTTATTCTGGATTGTTCTTTGAGGGTGGTATTTTAAATACTATGGCCAATGAACAAATGGCATTAGGGAGATTATGAAATTTGGTTTCCGTGATGTTTACATACTGGAATGCTGTGTCGGAGTCAAAAGCACTATTAAAATGAAACAAGATTTGATGTGATTAGAGTAAACCACAGTATGAATAATCGCTCTAAAAAAAGAAGAGAAAGTTATGCATTTTATAATCAGAATGGGCTAAAATTCAAATTTATATTCTTTAAAAACAAGCTGTGTCCCTTTTTATTTTTTTTTTAAAGTGCATTCTTTAAATATACTTTCTTTTCTTTTTTTTTTTTAAACACCTTTATTGAAGTATAATTGCTTTACAATGGTGTGTTAGTTTCTGCTTTATAACAAAGTGAATCAGTTATACATATACGTATGTTCCCATATCTCTTCCCTCTTGCATCTCCCTCCCTCCCACCCTCCCTATCCCACCCCTCTAGGTGGTCACAAAGCACCGAGCTGATCTCCCTGTGCTATGCGGCTGCTTACCACTAGCTATCTGTTTTACATTTGGTAGTGTATATATGTCCATGACACTCTCTCACCCTGTCACATCTCACCCCTCCCCCTCCCCATATCCTCAAGTCCATTCTCTAGTAGGTCTGTGCCTTTATTCCCGTCTTGCCACTAGGTTCTTCATGACCTATTTTTTTTTTTCCCCCTTGGATTCCATATATATGTGTTAGCATACTGTATTTCTTTTTCTCTTTCTGACTTACTTCACTCTGTATGACAGACTCTAACTCCATCCACCTCATTACAAACAGCTCCATTTCATTTCTTTTTATGGCTGAGTAATATTCCATTGTATATATGTGCCACATCTTCTTTATCCATTCATCCGATGATGGACACCTAGGTTGCTTCCATGTCCTGGCTATTGTAAACAGAGCTGCAATGAATATTTTGGTACATGACTCTTTCTGAATTATGGTTTTCTCAGGGTATATGCCCAGTAGTGGGATTGCTGGGTCGTATGGTAGTTCTATTTTTAGTTTTTTAAGGAACCTCCATACTGTTCTCCATAGTGGCTGTATCAATTTACATTCCCACCAACAGTGCAAGAGTGTTCCCTTTTCTCCACACCCTCTCCAGCATTTATTGTTTCTAGATTTTTTGACGATGGCCATTCTGACCGGTGTGAGATGATACCTCATTGTAGTTTTGATTTGCATTTCTCTAATGATTAATGATGTTGAGCATTCTTTCATGTGTCTGTTGGCAATCTGTATATCTTCTTTGGAGAAATGTCTATTTAGGTCTTCTGCCCATTTTTGGATTGGGTTGTTTGTTTTTTTGTTATTGAGCTGCATGAGCTGCTTGTAAATCTTGGAGATTAATCCTTTGTCAGTTGCTTCATTTCCTTTTTATTTTTAAAGCATGAAATAAGTTCTACTCTGTGCTTTGAAATTTAAGAAAGCAGACTGAGACCCATTCATTTGCTGCCTCAGGGTCACTGATGAGTAGCCTCCTGGTAACTTCCCAGCATCGAGGGAGCCAGCAAAAGGGCAGGGCAAGGAGAAATAAATTAGCATGCCACTTATCAAAATGCCCTGCAATTCATTCTGTATTAGTGATATCAACAGAGCACTTTGGATGCTTGTACAAAGGGGAGACTAATTCTGATACTTCCCTGTGGGAATAGAGTTGAGGGACATGGCACAAAAGATGTGGGGTAGTGCCAGGGAAAAAGGAAATATTTCAGTTGAGACTGAAGATGAGGTAGAATTGCATCGGACTGAGAAGGATGGGGGAGAGAGCCCTCTCTTCTCACTGTGACTACTACACCTACAGAAGTAGAATCACTGATGTCAAGGTTGGAAAGCACTTCAGTGATCCATTGCTACTGCTCACCTCTCCAATTACGGATGATAGGAACCACTACTCCCGACCTGTTTGTATAATAAGTGATAGGCCAATAGTTTTGTAAATACTAATGCAAAATATGATAAGAAATTTTAAAATATTCCCAATTTGTATTTTTATATACAAATAAAAAATTGTAAAATGATAAAGAGAAAGAAACTTGTATTTCTCATTACTCTCACATAAAATACCTGAATTTAGTATCTATGAGCATTTACTTTCTGAAAGTGTCCTCAATAAGATTCAAGTTCTGCTTTGAATGAGATTCTTTATGTAAACCTTTTAATAGTCATTGCTCTAATCCTCTGGAAGTTTACAGTCTAGTGGGACACAAACAATTAAACCAACTACCCAACTCCAGGCACAACCTGTGATAACTGTGGTTACTATTAGGAAATAAAATTACATGTCATTTAAAGAAAAATAAAATTAATTGCTTAATTGAGCCCAATTCTCTGTAAAACCTATCCCTCATGCATTTACACTCTCAAGGCATGATTTATTTAATAAAAGCAGTAATCAGTTGCAAAATAAATGAGTCACAGGTATGATATGTACAGTGTGGAGAATATAGTCAATAACTATGTAATATCTTTGTATGGTGACATTGTAACTAGACTCATTGTGGTGATGATTTTGAAATATATAGAAATATCAAATCACTATTTTATGAAACAGGAAGTAGCATAGCGTTGTAGATTAATTATACTTCAAAAATAAACAAATATGCAAACAAACTTATAGAAAAAGAGATGAGATTTGTGGTTACCACAGGTGGGGGTGGGAGGGGGGGAAATTGGATGAAGGTGATCAAAGGTACAAACTTCCAGTTACTATAGGATAAATAAGTACTAGGGACATGATGTACAACATGATAAATATAATTAAACTGCTGTATGTTATATATGAAAGCTGTAGAGAGTAAATCTAAATCCTAAGAGTTCTCATCACAAAGAAAAATTTTTTTTTCTATTTAATATTTATATGAGAAATACTTGTATTTCCCTGTATTTATATGAGATTATCGATGCTCACTAAACTTACTGTCATAATCATTTCATGATGTACATAAGTCAAATCGTTATGCTGTACACCTTAAACTTATACAGTGCTGTATGCTAATCATATCTCAATAAACCTGGAAGAAAGAAAAGAAATATGCAGGAAAAAAATAAAATAAAAATAGTAATCTCAAAAGGTTAATGTAGCTTCCCAGAATTCCTGACTGATCCCCAAGGAGAAACTTATCTCCTTAAGCAAAATAGCTCAACAAATGCCAGTGGTAGTCTTTACACTGTCCAGAACACACTGGAAAGTTCTCTGCAACCAGGAGAGTGGTACATATTTGCTGCATGGCAATCAGAAATGGTTTGCCCCAAACGAAAAATCGGTAAACTGGTGTGTGTCTAGATTGTGAAAGTTCAGCTGTAAATGCTTATCTTTTTACCTATAATCATTTAATTATTCATTCATTCATTCAACATCCAACATCCATCTGTAAAATTTCGCTTTGGTATATTCCAGTCACAAAAATAAGCCAGGATTTAAATGCTGGCTCTGGTATTCAACAGCAGTATTAGTCTGTTTGGACTGCAGTAACAAAATATAAGGTTGTGTCGTAATTTATTTTAACCAATTTCATATTCTTGTTCATTTAGCTTATTTTTTAAACTTCTGCTATACTCTTATAATTTTGAATTTTGCATAAGTTAACACTTCTTAAGATAAAGTTCTAGAAGTGGAATATTTCAATTTAAGGGTACACACATTTTAATGACAGTTGATAAGTTTCACAAGTTGCTGACTACAAAGGAAGTACCGATGTAAAATTTTACCAGACTTTTGTGAAACTGTCTATGTCTCTATATTTTTTACTAACACTAGACCCTACGATTTTTAAATTGCCTATTTAATATCTTTTTTTAAGAATAAGCTTTAATAGGGAGGGACTGCTTGAGCTTTAGAAGAGGGAGAACTCTTGATTACCCAGGAGGAGGAGAAAGGTTCTGGAGGTTGAATTAATCACCAATGCCTAAGGATTTAATCTACCATGCCTGTGTAGTGAAGCCACCATTAAAATCCAAAAGGAGGGGTTTCAGAGAGCCTCCAGGTTGGTGAGGCAGAATGCCTCCACGTGCCACCGTGCTGTGCGCCAAACTCCAAGAGGACTGAAGTTTCTTTGTTCTTGACCTCACCCTATGAATCTCTTCATCTGGCTGTTGGTTCCTGTGCTTTAATATCCTCGGTAATAAACCACTCGTCTGAGCTGAGCAGCTGACAGGGTCTTGGTGCTCTGGTCGGGTGTCAGGCCTGAGCCTCTGAGGTGGGAGAGCCAAGTTCAGGACATTGGACCACTAGAGACCTCCTGGCCCCACGTAATATCAATCGGCGAGAGCTCTCCCAGAGATCTCCGTCTCAACACTAAGAGCCAACTCCACCCAACAGCCAGCACGCTCCAGTGCAGGACACTCCATGCCAAACAACTAGCATGACAGGAACACAACCCCACCCATTAGCAGAGAGGCTGCCTAAAATCATACTAAGTTCACAGACACCCCAGAACACACCACCGGATGCAGCCCTGCCCACCAGAAAGACAAGATCCAGCCCCACCCACCAGAACACAGGCACCAGTCCCCTCCACCAGGAAGCCTAAACAAGCCACTGAACCAACCTTACCCACTGGGAGCAGACAGCAAAGACAATGGGAACTACAAACCTCAGCCTGAGAAAAGGAGACCCCAAACACAGAAAGTTGAGCAAAATGAGAAGACAGAGGAATATGCAGCAGATGAAAGAGCAAGGTAAAAACCCACCAGACCAAACAAATGAAGAGGAAATAGGCAGTCTACCTGAAAAAGAATTCAGAGTAGTGACAGTAAAGATGATCCAAAATCTTGGAAATAGAATGGAGAAAATACAAGAAATGTTTAACAAACACCTAGAAGAACTAAAGAGCAAACAAACAATGATGAACAACACAATAAATGAAATTACAAATTCTCTAGAAGGAATCAATAGCACAATAACGGAGGCAGAAGAACGGATATGTGACCTGGAAGATAAAGTAGTTGAAATAACTACCACAGAGCAGAATAAAGAAAAAAGAATGAAAAGAATTAAGCACAGTCTCAGAGACCTCTGGGACAACATTAAATGCACCAACATTCGAATTATAGGGGCCCCAGAAGAAGAAGAGAAAGAGAAAGGGACTGAGAAAATATTTGAAGAGATTATAGTTGAAAACTTCCCTAACTTGGGAAAGGAAATAGTCAATCAAGTCCAGGAAACGCAGAGAGTCCCATACAGGATAAATCCAAGGAGAAGCATGCCAAGACACATATTAATCAAACTATCAAAAATTAAATACAAAGAAAAAATATTAAAAGCAGCAAGGGAAAAGCAACAAATAACATACAAGGGAATCCCTATAAGGTTAACAGCTGATCTTTCAGCAGAAGCTCTGCAAGCCAGAAGGGAGTGGCAGGACATATTTAAAGTGATGAAAGGGAAGAACCTACAACCAAGATTACTCTACCCAGCAAGGATCTCATTCAGATTTGATGGAGAAATTAAAACCTTTACAGACAAGCAAAAGCTAAGAGAATTCAGCACCACCAAAACACCTTTACAACAAATGCTAAAGGAACTTCTCTAGGCAGGAAACACAAGAGAAGGAAAAGACCTGCAATAATAAACCCAAAACAATTAAGAAAATGGTAATAGGAACATACATATCGATAATTACCTTAAATGTAAATGGATTAAATGCTCCAACCAAAAGACATAGACTGGCTGAATGGATACAAAAACAAGACCCGTATATATGCTGCCTACAAGAGACCCACTTCAGACCTAGGGACACATACAGACTGAAAGTGAGGGGATGGAAAAAGATATTCTGTGCAAATGGAAATCAAAAGAAAGCTGGAGTACCAATTCTCATATCAGAGAAAATAGAGTTTAAAACAAAGACTATTACAAGAGACAAAGAAGGACACTACATAATGATCAAGGGATCAATCCAAGAAGAAGATATAACAATTATAAATGTTTATGCGCCCAACATAGGAGCACCTCAATACCTAAGGCAAATGCTAACAGCCATAAAAGGGGAAATCGACAGTAACACAATCATAGTAGGGGACTTAAACACCCCACTTTCACCGATGGACAGATCATCCAGACAGAAAATACGTAGGGAAACACAAGCTTTAAGTGACACATTAAACAAGATGGACTTAATTGATATTTATAGGACATTCCATCCAAAAACAACAGAATACACTTTCTTCTCAAGTGCTCATGGAGCATTCTCCAGGATAGATCATATCTTGGGTCACAAATCAAGCCTTGGTAAATTTAAGAAAATTGAAATCATATCAAGTACCTTTTCTGACCACAATGCTATGGGACTAGATATCAATTACAGGAAAAAAACTGTAAAAAATACAAACACATGGAGGCTAAATACTACACTACTAAATAACCAGGAGATCACTGAAGAAATCAAAGGGGAAATCAAAAAATACCTAGAAACAAATGACATTGAAAGCACGACAACCAAAAGCTATGGGATGCAGCAAAAGCAGTTCTAAGAGGGAAGTTTATAGCAATACAATCCTACCTCAAGAAACAAGAAAAATCTCAAATAACCTAAGCTTACACCTAAAGCAATTAGAGAAAAAGAACGAAGAAAACCCAAAGTTAGCAGAAGGAAAGAAATCATAAAGATCAGATCAGAAATAAATGAAAAAGAAAGAAACAATAGCAAAGGTCAATAAAACTAAATGCTGGTTCTTTGAGAAGATAAACCACTAGCCAGACTCATAAGAAAAAAAGGGAGAAGACTCAAATCAACAGAATTAGAAATGAAAAAGGAGAAGTAACAACTAACCCTGCAGAAATACAAAGTATCATGAGGGATTACTACAAGCAACTATATGCCCATAAAATGGACAACTTGGAAGAAATGGACACATTCTTAGAAAAGTACAACCTTCTGAGACTGAACCAGGAAATAATAGAAAATATAAACAGATCAATCACAAGCATTGAAATTGAAACTGTGATTAAAAATCTTCCAACAAACAAAAGCCCAGGACCAGATGGCTTCACAGGCGAATTCTATGAAACATTTAGAGAAGAGCTAACACCTTTCCTTCTCAAACTCATCCAAAATATAGCAGAGGGAGGAACACTCCCAAAGTCATTTTACAAGGCCACCATCACCCTGATACCAAAACCAGACAAAGGTGTCACAACAAAAGAAAACTACAGGCCAATATCACTCATGAACATAGATGCAAAAATCCTCAACAAAATACTAGCAAACAGAATCCAACAACACATTAAAAGTATCATACACCATGATCTAGTGGGGTTTACCCAGGAATGCAAGGATTCTTCAATATACACAAATCAATCAATGTGATACACCGTATTATCAAATTGAAGGAGAAAAACCTTACGATAATCTCAATAGATGCAGAAAAAGCTTTTGAGAAAATTCAACACCCATTTATGATAAAAACTCTCCAGAAAGTAGGCATAGAGGGAACTTACCTCAACATAATAAAGGCCATATATGACAAACCCACAGCCAACATCATTCTCAATGGTGACAAACTGAAATCATTTCCTGTAAAATCAGGAACAAGAAAAGGATGCCCACTCTCACCACTATTATTCAACATAGTTTTGGAAGTTTTAGCCACAGCAGTCAGAGAATAAAAAGAAATAAAATGAATACAAATCGGAAAAGAAGAAGTAATGCTGTCAGTGTTAGCAGATGATATGATACTATACATAGAGAATCCTAAAGATGCTACCAGAAAACTACTAGAGCTAATCAATGAATTTGGTAAAGTAGCAGGATACAAAATTAATGCACAGAAATCTCTTGCATTCCTATACACTAATGATGAAAAATCTGAAAGAGAAATTAAGGAAACACTCCCATTTACCATTGCAACAACAAAAAAATAAAATACCTAGGAATAAACCTACCTAAGGGGAGAAAAGACCTGTATGCAGAAAACTATAAGACACTGATGAAAGAAATTAAAGATGATACAAACAGATGGAGAGATATACCATGTTCTTGGATTGGAAGAATCAACATTGTGAAAATGACTATAGTACCCAAAGCAGTCTACAGATTCAATGCAATCCCTATCAAAGTACCACTGGCATTTTTCACAGAACTAGAACAAAAAATTTCACAATTTGTTTGGAAACACAAAAGACCCTGAATAGCCAAAGCAATCTTGAGAAAGAAAAACGGAGCTGGAGGAATCAGGCGTCCAGACTTCAGACTATACTGCAAAGCTACAGTCATCAAGACAGTATAGTACTGGCACAAAAACAGAAATATAGATCCATGGAACAGGATAGAAAGCCCAGAGATAAACCCATGCACATATGGTCACCTTATTTTTGATAAAGGAGGTAAGAATATACAATGGAGAAAAGACAGCCTCTTCAAAAAGTGTTGCTGGGAAAACTGGACAGCTACATGTAAAAGAATGAAATTAGAAGACTTCCTAATACCATACACAAAAATAAACTCAAAATGGTTTAAAGACCTAAATGTAAGGCCAGACACTATAAAACTCTTAGAGGAAAACATAGGAAGAACACTCTTTGACATAAATCACAGCAAGATCGTTTTTGACCCACCTCCTAGAGAAATGGAAATAAAAGCAAAAATAATCAAATGAGACCTAATGAAACTTAAAAGCTTTTGCACAGTAAAGGAAACCATAAACCAGATGAAAAGACAATCCTCAGAATGGGCGAAAATATTTACAAACGAAGCACGTGACAAAGGATTAATCTCCAAAATATACAAGCAGCTCATGCGGCTCAATATCAAAAAAGCAAATAACCCAATCCAAAAATGGCAGAAGACCTAAATAGACATTTCTCCAGAGAAGATATACAGATTGCCAACAAACACATGAAAGGATGCTCAACATCACTAATCATTAGAGAAAAGCAAATCAGAGCTACAATGAGGTATCACCTCACACCGGTCAGAATGGCCATCATCAAACAATCTGCAAACAATAAATGCTGGAGAGGGTGTGGAGAAAAGGGAACCCTCTTGCACTGTTGGTGGGAATGTAAATTGATACAACCACTATGGAGAACAGTATGGAGGTTCCTTAAAAAACTTAAAATAGAACTACAATATGACCCAGCAATCCCACTACTGGGCATATACCCTGGGAAAACCGTAATTCAAAAAGAGTCATGTACCACCATGTTCATTGCGGCACTATTTACAATAGCCAGGACATGGAAGCAACGTAGGTGTCCATTGACAGTTGAATGGATAAAGAAGATGTGGCACATATATACAATGGAATATTACTCAGCCATAAAAGGAAATGAACTTGAGTTATTTGTAGTGAGGTGGATGGACCTAGAGTCTGTCATGCCAAGTGAAGTAAGTCAGAAAGAGAAAAACAAATACCATATGCTAACACATATATATTGAATCTAAAAAAAAAAAAATGGTTCTGATGAACCTAGGGGTAGGACAGGAATAAAGACGCAGATATAGGGAATGGACTTCAGGACACGGGGACGGGGGAAGGGTAAGCTGAGACGAAGTGAGATACATTGAGATACACAACACTACCAAATATAAAATCCATAGCTAGTGGGAAGCAGCTGCATAGCACAGGGAGATCAGCTAGGTGCTTTGTGACCACCTAGAGGGGTGGGATAGGGAGGGTGGGAGGGAGACGCAAGAGGGAGGAGATATGGGGATATATGTATATGTATAGCTGATTCACTTTGTTATACAGCAGAAACTAACATACATTGTAAAGCAATTATACTCCAATAAAGATGTTAAAAATAAATAAAATGTATGTAACATGAAAAGAAGAAGAACTGGGGTGAATGGAAATCCAGATAGGAAGAAGGGCTTGAGAGTCTGGGGATGCACCTTGTCTGGATTATGTTTTTGCCTGGGGCTAGCCCCGAGTTGCAAGATGTGTATTCTGCCTTTTTTTCCAAGAGGTCATGACATCATACTTATTAAAGTTCTCAAAAAAAAAAAAAAACTTTGAAAACTCCGTGTTTCGCTACAAATATGCCCTTTCTCTCTCATTGGAGTTGCCTCCTCCATTGCAGCCATTAAGGGCAAGTACCAGAGGTCAGGCTTTGGCATCTCTACAGGGGGTGTCCACATCCTCTCCAAGACCCCTGCGGAATGGAGTCACAGAGATGCCGCCTCTGCAAGCACAATTACTTCTTGGATTTTTGAAAGGTTAATTTATTATTTATTTGATGACACAAAGAAATTGGAATTTTCATGTGGTAGATTATTGAAGTGATTATGGAAATAAAATCAACAAAATGGAACCATTTTGTAAAATGGTAAAAAGTAATGTTTTCAGGGAATGTCACCTTATTCACTTATAATTTACCAAATCATAAACCTGGAGCTGAAAATAAAGAATGGGCTCCTGCTTTAAGGTTGCCTTAAGTTGTAAACAGTAGATGTGTGTGGTTAAGAGGACTGTGTATGGGGAAAGGACTGGTTACAGTGTAGCATAAGGTAGTTGGAGGGCTGGTTATGAGTCAGAGAGATGAGCTCAAATCCACTTCCATCGTCCTCTAGCTGTTTAGCTTTGGCAAATGAATTCTTTTTCTAGCTCATATTTTATCTATAATATAGAGATATACTAAAAGTCTCCTCAGAGGGTGTGGGGATTAAATGACATATCTATAAGGTACTTGGCAAAATGTCTAGCTCACAATAGGTGGTCAATAAATAGTAGATATAGTTGAAGCAGACTGAGAATCTCATCTCCTAACCCATGGGTTAATGTTGTATGAAATGAAGAGGCTACATTCTATTAACTATTCCTTTAAAGTTTTAAAATGTTCACAAAGGAAAAAAACAAGATGCAGAATAGATGCACACAAACTGTTACATTCTCACATAGAAGGGAAAATGTAATGTAAGTTGCTACTTTACTGAGATATTTTTTAACCCATTTCAGCCAGAAAATTGACCTTGGTTGGGGCAGAATGTAACAGATTTTTTTTTTTTTTTTTTTTAGGAGAGGCCTTAGTTCCTGTAGGCTTCTCGGACTGAGATGAAAGACAGTTGATTTCTTTTTACAGTGAACAGGTGATCTAGTGATATCAGCTAACAATATATTTACGAATAGGTTTTTGATACCAAGATCCCTTGTTATCTTGGGAAAGTGAGAATTCTGGCCAAATGACAAGTCAGATCTTAGAAAATAAATCCAGATACAAAGACTATTTAACAAAAGGCTGGAAATAATTGATGAAGAAATTCAATGATATCTATCTCTGGATTAATGAATCAAGGTTACTGAAGATGGTGTAATGAATGGGGGATACCAAAGTGTCTTGTTTATCCTTTTTATCCTCCCCTGGTGCCTAGCAGAGTTCATACAGGCACTCAAGAGCTACTCATTTCTAATTAACATAAATGCATTAGATTTCATTTTATTACCATGTCTTTAATACAATATTCTAATACTTCAGTATAGAAAGAATAGAATATTATGTATGTATCAACTAGTTCAGTGTTTAATTTTAGGAACAGCCAGTTGTTTTCACCGAGAATTCATTCTCCACACATGGTAGGCTAACATTTTATCAGATGAGCCACACTCCATAAATGGCTACCTGAAAGTGTGTAGAAACTATCCATTTGCCAACCGACACTTTAGGTAATGTTAATTGACAGTGAATGTCAAAAATAGGTTGTTGCTGATTAAATTAGTGGCTTGTTCTTTACTATGTTTAATGGGCTCTCACTGTGAAGTTAAGTATGCAAAACATGTGAAATGGCTAAAATATTCACAAGATATCCCTCCCACACTTTGTTCCTCTTTCATGAATGTGGATTAAGAATCCAGCAATGTTTGTAGCCTGGACCTTTAGGCACAGGGCACGGAGCCCCAAATGGCCCTGAGCTCAGCCACTGGTTCAGAACTACTGCTTGCCCGATACCAACTATAAGAATAATAGAAATTTGCTTCTAGAATTCAGTCGCATCTCATGATTGCCCAAAGGTACACTGAGTTCACAGAACAGATTGTATGAAGTACGTTGAGGCTTACTTGCTAATGAATGCTTACTTAATAAATGTCTGAATGTGTGGCAGAATTGGGCTTGGAGTGGTTTTCATTGACAAAGCTGTGTGTGCAGGAGCGGCAGTGGACTCCTCCCCGACTTTGAATTTTTTCAGGGGCTGCTGCTGACTACCAGAAAGCGCCTAAGAGCTATGCATGACCAAACTGGCTTAAGTGAAATTCACAACGGTCTTGCTTGCTCTGTGCTGTGGCCTTTTTTTTCTTTTATTACTTCTTTTGATTTTTGGAGGAAATCCTACTTGTTCAGGAATGTTTGGAGCAGATTACATAGGTCATTCTACCACCTCCAATTAACATTGCTATTATTTTAATTTTTAAAAATTCAGATATTGTATTCTCTTTCTTTCCTCTGCGTGTACTAGACCAGTGATGTTTTGGTTATGATGGATGTGGAACATCTTGTCTTCAATTTTCCCCAAAGGAGGTGTAGGTTAGAGGGGGAGAAATGGCTTGTCCTCTAAGCCCAAAGGCTATGGTGCAGGGATAGGACCTGTCACATGACCCAAAGTGGGAGGGGGGCTGAGGAAAGGACAGAGGAGTGAGCAGAGTGTTGGCCGTGGTGGGAATTTGGAGGGGGTAAGAGGAGAGCTTTTCTCAAGTAATAGTAAGCTTACGGCGACTGTTTACTGAGGGCTTAACATGTGTGAGGCAGTATGATAAACTTCCAGCACAGATTCTGAAATAGTTATTTTAAATCTCTATGAGATGGTTATTATTTTCCTCATTTTACAGAGGAGAAAACTGAGACTCAGATATGTTAAATAATCCGCTCACAAGTGGTGGTGACAGAAATCAAACCCAGGTGCCTCAGATCCTAAAACCTGGAGCTCTGCTGCCCAGCTGATCAGAAACACTCCTTCGAGCTCTCCAGACTTTCTTTTTTTATCTATTCAAAAATAGAGGTTTTGACTTACTTTTGAGAGAGTTCTATACTTTCACACATACATTATTATTTATTTTGTATTCTTTCAGTAATTTGATTACCGAATCCTACACTGCTTGTGCTGATACTTGTAAAGATTCTCTGCCTGGGAAAGGAAAGGAAGCAAGCTTCCTGTCTTTCCTGTGACCCTCATTGTAACACCTCAGTACAATTTTGAATATTCTGGATGAGCTCCTACTTGCAGAAATGTTATGGGAAGATTATGTAGATCATTTTACCATCCCAGAAGTGGATGAAAATATTTCCTTTTCTTCCTCTTTTTTTTGAAGGAAAATGGGAAATCATGCTTACGAGAGGAATATTAGAAAACATAGGCAAGCAAAAGAAAAAGGATCAGTAATACTACTGTCACTTAGAGGACACTACTGTTAAATTTTTGGAATATATATCTTTTAGATATTTTTCCCCAGTGCATATACAGTAGCAAAATCAAATCACATTATGGGTACAATTTTTTAACATGTCTCTTATTAACAATGTATTATAAACATCTTTCTGTGACTAAATATAAACATGTGAAATATATAGCCTTTTTTTTTCTTTTACTTTGCTGAACTTTGTTTAAAGGAAAAAAGGCAGTTTCTTTTGTATAATGAGCAAGTGCATACTGATTATAACATCATGGACAGATGAACAAGGATTGGGTTCGGATCTAAGATAGATCGTTCTTTTCTTTTAATTTTAATTTTATTGGAGTATAGTTGATTTACAACATTGTGCTAGTTTCAGGTTTACAGCAAAGCAATTCAGTTATACATATACATGGAAATATATAATTTTAATTTAAGAATTATAATTGGTTTCAACATTATATCTGCCCCCAACCCCCAGGAACTCTTAAAATCTTTTTACTATAACTGTGTTGGGGGGATATGTATGACATTGTCACCTGAGAGAGAAAAAAAGTTGTTTATCAAATGTATCTTACTGTTCTCTCCCAGCGCTGTTTTGACAGGAACTGTAGTGTTTTCACCAAAAGTATTGACACAACTTGAAAATCACCTTCTCTTTGATCATCACAGACGGCATCAGTGAAGCCACTTGATGCTGCCATTGTGTAAATTTTGTTACATTTTTTTCTGGGAATGGGGTCAATATGGTCATAGATCGAAGGCTGGGCACTTTGGCAGCAGTGAGATCAGTGCTGTTCAGCATTTCTTTTATCGATAGGCTCTGGAAAAGCACACTTAGACCCAACTCTGCATTCGTGTTTTGGTAGACATTTCTCCAAAAAGTGGATATTAACTCTTTGTTATCTGATAGAAATAACCAGCAACAAATCCCTCCTTCAAAATCAGAGAGTTATAAACTATCAACAAAAATTGTTTTCATAATTTTATTCGGTACTCTGTCCCCTGCCCTCTCTTTGTGCACCTGAAGGTTATGATTGTTCATCTTAAGAAATCAATATGCACACATAGGTATCTCCACAGTATAGTTTTTTTTAAATCTCACGTCTTTACTGATGATACTTTAATTTGAAGACAGGACATCTTGCAAGTAAAAAAATAAAACTGGAAAGAAACTAACCCCAAATCAAGCAAGAATTCAAGGTTTTTATCCCCCAGTTTAAGAGGAAGACAAAGGCACTTAGTCGATGCTGCCTTTGCTCGTGTTCAGCCTCTCAGGCCCTCCTCAGTTTTCTGAGCCAAGAGCCACTAGAGGGAAATAGGAAGCTGAAACATATTAATATGTCAAAGTGTGGAAAGGTGAGTCTCAGCATTTCCCATGTGGATGTATTTTGATTTCATGTCGATTTGCTTATTTTCTGTCTTACCTGGAGCTTCAGAGGCTGAACCTGAAAGTGCAGAAGATCCTGACTGAAATGCTGAATGACTCTTTCAGCAGCTGTGGTTTAACATAGTCTAGTACTCAGCATGCAGAGCATCCGTGGTGGAGGACAGTTTATTTATGTTTGTTTTTAATCCCCAACCTATTACAGACTGATACTTTGGTAAAATACAAAGTCATGTTCTTGGTTGCCATAGCAATGCCGAATTGCTATAAAAATTTTATACACTTGCTTTCAATTTCTGTACCAGTAACAATTAGAGGAGGACTGGTTTAGTGGACTGAGCATCAGTTTGAAAGTTTAGAGACTGGTACGAATCTCTATTTGGATGCCCCAAAGTTCAAAGGATTCAGTTGGATCATCTAACTTTTTTAGGACTCTGTTTTTTTCAGGTTTTAAGTTTCTCAGGTTGTTTTAGGATCATATGAGATGTTAGATTCTAAACAGCTTTGATTAAAAATGTTTCATCCTGATGGGAGAATTTGTTACCAGCTCATTTGATAACCGGGAGCAACTTAAGTGTATCTGTTCTCAACATTTCCTGTGGAAATTCATTTCTTGACTGAGCTGCTGGAAGGAACCATTAATAACACAAAACTGAAAATACACACATACTCACAAACATACCGTACACATGCACACACACAGACACAAGTAGTACAGCCATCATAGATATGTGTGACTTTTGGAGACAATTGTGCAAGAAACCTGAATAGATCTAAAGCACATGAGAGCGTGTCTTCTTTTAAGTTCTTGTAGGTTTTTTTTAAAGGAAGGTGAATTTTCTCACACAGGAAATGGCTTGAGAGATCCCGATTACGCTTACTTTAGACAGGTCTCTATTTTTTCTCCTTACTCTGAGGCAAGGACCATTGGAAAGGAGAGCTATGGCTTGGATGAAATGGGTTTATTACAGTTTGCAGTGGGAAGCATTTTATCAAAGTTGGGGGAAACTCTAAAGCATCTGAAAACATTTTGAACTCATCTCCAAGATAGGATTATAAATGTGTGAAATGTTTATAGATATGTTGCTCCTGGGGTGTTAGACTTCTGTGTGCCATCACATTTCCTCTTCCCAACTTTCATGGCACTCCATAAACAGGCAGGAAGTTTGCCTAAGCTGAGTCAGAAGAAAAACTGTGAGCAGAACCCATCCAAAGGCATCAGCAGCCAAACAGATATGGTAAGAATGATGTTTCTGATGTTACAAGGCACCTGGCTACTGCCTCCCAAATTCAGGAAAATGGTACCCAGAGAGTTCCTCTGGAAATGAGTCAAGTGATCCATGATGGGAGAAGCTGATTTACTCGTCTGAACTTAGGCAGGAGGCACTGAAACTACCCCCACTCATCAAGGTTTATGCAAGGCCATCATAATATTTCTACGTTATCTCTCCCTTTATTAATCCATCCAAGCAGTCTATTTGCTTTTTGGCCCAATGTAGCCCATTGAGCAGACATCTTAATTGAGCTGTTCATAATGACGCCTAGATCTTGTTCAAGAAAAGTGCCAGCTAATTCAGAGCCCACCAGACCCATTAGTGTGTGGGAACTTTAAACGGTCTTTTTCAATATGCATTACTTTGCAATGAACTACTTGGGAGTGCACTGGCCATGCATAACCCAATCAATTTCTCTTTTTTGTTTCTTCGGGAATACCACAGAGTCATCCAGGGTTTCAGTGAGCCTTAAAAGTAATGTTATGATCTCATTGTTAAACCAATTGGCCCAATTTAATTTCTTCTTTCTTTTAGGACTCACATTTTCAGAGTTTGTTTGACTATGAAAACGATAAAGTTTTTGTTTCAAGCCAAAGTTATATTTGAAGTCTTTTTCCTTTTTTTATTTCAAAAATATTTACCTGAAAAAAAGTCTCAGGAGACTTCTATCAAACTCCAAAGAATGAGAGAAATTAGAATATATGAAATCCCATGTAGAGGATATACATTTTAATATTCAACTAGGATAATGGATTCTACAATAGAAACCACATCTAATAATTCTGCATGTATTTGAATCTAGCAAAGTCCTGATTTTGTTTATGATTTGAAATTTATTGAAATGAGTTGTTTAAAAAATTTTTGGGGTAATTCTCTTATCTGTAATGAGAATTGAAGACTGGAAGCAACCTCTAGGGTCCATCCTGCCAAGGAGATAAGCTTAATTTAAGTTTTTCTAGGGAGATAGACATCTAACATATTATAGAAGAGGGAGAATTATGTTCTGTGATATGATGATTCTTTTTGCTTTACCTGTATCTTTACAAATATGAAGTGAAAATCATAATATTTGGTTCTCTGGAACGTGGAATATTTAGATTAGTTATAAGGCTAACTTACTAATTAAGCCTGTTATTGTTTCAACCTTGACTTGACGATATTTTAAAGCTACGTAGAAGATAATTCAGAATTTTTCAAAATCACAGTGTGGTTATCATAGAGAAATATGCTTACTTTATGTGGAGAAATGAAATTTGGCTTCAGCTCTACGGACTGTCACTCCTATGACTCACTCACCCACTCCTATGTCCCAGTGCTACTTGGGCTCTTATGCATTTTCATAAAATTATATTTAATAAAGAAACTAAATACTGATCATGTGATGCCATTGATTTACTTAATTCTGACTGACTTAGGACCTCAATATTATGTTAATAGTGGTAGTAGCAATAATATTCATCACTATCCATAATGATATAAAACAACAAATATATTTGTATTTTAAGAGTAACTTTTTCCAGGTGATAGATCAAGGTCAATAGAAATCATTTGATTCTTCATCTCTGGACTCTTAAAAATAATTTAGACTTGAAAGTGGCAAAAGAAAATGATCAATTTGCATGTGTCAATGACGTATAATGGCAGGAGTCCACAGGTACTTCACCAAATTCAGATAGCCCTCTGTAATATCCGGGGGAGTGTGATTGCCAAGGATGATCAAGTGAGAAGTTGTTTATTGGCAAAGGTTTTACTTGGAGGACAGAAGCTGAAATCATGCTCAATTGGCTGTTTAATAAATGATTTTGGTGATAATGATATCGGTTTTACATGTGTGTGTCATCATTTTAAAAGTCCACTTTCATATGCAATTTGCCTACTCACATCTTTCTGATGTTATCAATTAGTTCCAGATCCCTGGATCCTCTCAAACTCCCTGGAGAATGATTGGCACTCACTGGTGACCAGTGTCGTTGCAAAAGAACTAGCAACAAAGAAGGTATGCAGTGACCTTTCAATGATTCAGTTATTTAAATAAACATCTATGCTGTGATTTACAAAATACTGATGCATTGAGAACTTGAAAACTTATGTGTGAAAAGGAAATATATTTTTTCTGTGATGACACTTTGGTACACTTTTCCCTAATTTAAAATCCTGGAATTAAAAAATAGAGAAGGACCTCAGAATCCATTATTTCAATTGTGAGTGCAAATAGATATTCAGCACTTCTTCTATGACAAACCAAAAACATGGACCCTTTTTATGTTCCATGTTCCTAGCAGTCAAGTCGTTTGAGGACAAAAATTATTTTTTAATGTACTTTGTTGATGACTCTTGCAAAAATGTGGGTTATTAATACATTTTTATTGGAAAAAAGTCATCAACACAGAGAAGCAGCCATTGCCATAGAAAACTAAACTTCTGATACCTGTGTGGAGTTAGCAGAAAAGACATAGTTGTCTAATCCCTTTCTTCTTCAGTCCAAGGATCTTAGTTATTACATTTGGAATATCTGAGTAGTCTCTAGAGTATGCCATCATTTACCTAACTCAGCACATATGTCTATGGAGCAAACTACAGCAACGTGTATCTCATATGAGAGCAGAAATAAAGTAGCTAGCATAAACCAATAAAATCAAAATTAAGAAAAGAAAAAATGGAGAATAAGGAGAGTAACTTTGATGTAGTTCTAAAGTAAAAAAAAAATCAGGAATCAAGAGAATGTCATAAGGAAAAAAAATCAAGTTGGAAAAGTCGTATTTTAATACTACAGTATAGTTAGGATTTGCTTATTAAGAAAGAAGACAAAACTGATCAAATAAGTGTAAAGGGGTACTATTTTAATACCATCTTGTGTGTGTATGTATGTGTGTGTACACATTTATCTGAATATTTTCAATCAACTTGATTGAGGTATAATTTACATATAAGAAAATACACATATGTTACATACAGAGTTGGATGAGTTCTAAAAATACATGTCCCTAAGTCAGCTCCACACAATCCAGATGCAAGACATTTCCTTTTACCTTAGGACCCTTTCCTTGGTTTGAGAAAAGGAGCAATAAAGTATAAACTCTTCAAACAGAGTTTTGTAAGTTTTATCAGGGCTACTGGTTGAGGAAGGAATATTAGGCTCAAGAGCTTGGGCCTTGGAGTATGAGAGCCAAAATTTATATTAGCCAAACAAAACACTTGGGAAGAGAGCTGGATGAGCTTTCTGTAGGACTCTTTTCCTCTCTTTGTCTTGCTAAAAATTTCCTTGGGCTGTGGAGCTGGAGATGAGTCAGAAGAGCAAAGGTAGAGCCTGTGTGCTCAGGTATGGTGGAGCACTAGGGTCCTAGAAATAACCATGGGTGTTTTCAGCACATGGGGCCAGTTCCTCAAATCTCCAGCAGCCCCTGGAGTGCTGGGTGAGGGCACCCAAAGCCTCCCATGACTCCAGAAGAGGTAGGGAGTGCCAGAGAGAGGGCCCGGGGGCCCGAGGGGGTGGGCACGGTGCACTGGCCGTGAGCTGGGAGGCTGATGGGAACTCAGGCATCAGCAATGGCTGCCAAAACAAGGGTGACATCAGCCTAAAACCAGGAGTCTCTCTCCTACCTTTTCTCCTAGTAACCTAGCGGTGAGATAAGATCCCCAGTGCTCAAGTGAACCCTGGGGAGAACAGAGAAGCGGAAATCATGAAAAGTCCATAAACTCCAGTTTGCCTAAGTTTGATAAAAATTAAGCCCTCTGTCACCTGGTGGAATAGGGCTCAAAGCAGAAATTAGATTGAGTTGTAGAAAAACAAAGTTACATTCTCTTTTTGTGCATTTCTAAATGCAGAGAATTTTGTACCTACTACATAAACAGAATAAATAAATCCAATATCATATTAGAAACTAAAATTAGCAATGAATGGCTATCGCTCAATGGTATTGAGTAACGGCGTTCATGTGTCACTTGAGAATTGACAAGTGGGTTTTTGTACTTAATCTCATTTGCTCCAGTCAATAGTCTGCAAGGTAAGCAAGCCAAAGACCCTTCCTTCACCTGAAAATATAGACAGCTATGAAATACCATCCCTGAATAGTCATTGATTCTGTTCATTCAAAAAATCAGTGGAAGGCAACTATTCGTCACCTATTTGACATCCCATTTTCCCTTGAGTACATTTTCCAGAGGCTGTGAGGGATATGGGGCAGGGTCATAAAAGCATCATCAAGGGAAGGAATGACCCTTGGTATGACCAGGGAGTGACCACACCCATACACAGAAGTAGGCATGGAAGGTGAAAGGATGAATGAGTAAGTCCTTGAAAATCTATATTAGCATTGCAGAAAGGAAGGAGAGCTCATTAGCAACACTGCTGGGGGTAATTTAGATGGTGTGGAGAAGGTGAGAAGGTCCATAGGTGGAGTAGCCTTAGTGATCTACTCAGGAGCCTGCGGAGATATCAGTAACCCTGGTTGGTGGTACGAAGAGCCTGGACAAGGTAAGAAAGGGGCTTGGAGACATGAAATAATTTCAGAGCCTGATCTTTGCAAGCGATCAGTGTGGCATCCTTGAGCCTGGTCCGAAGCTGGGTAAGTCCAGACATGAAGACCTGGACAAGGCACTTGGCCTCCCAGGAGCAGGTGCTATCACAGCCTGCTGGGTGGATGCAGAGGCCACTCACAGCATAGGCTCAGCCCCAGGCTGGGATGTGCAGATTCATCCAAGTAGCTCAGGGAGGAGAACAGAGCTTCAGTTCTGACTACAATTGGAGGCCTGGAGGGAAATCAAGGCAGAAATCCAGTCTGTGCTCTAGGCCCCAGGAGAGGGGGGCAGGGGAAGGAGTAATGGAGACGAGGTTTAGTGGCTTCCCTGCCACTGTGGGCTGAGACTGCTGACCATCAGGGTGGCTGTGGAACTCAAGTGACCCTAGACCACAGTCGGAGGCCGTTGGCAATGCCAGTGGAAGAGCCTAGAGAAGACAGGGATTGAACATGATGGCACCCATACAGCTAGGATTTGAGCTAGACTGTCAAGGAAACCCAGCCTGATGGAATATACTAGTCATCCACTTGACACGCCACTGAGACATGACACCTAATGAGAAAACAATTCCTCGACCAGTAAGCTATTCATCAAAAAACAAACAAAAAAACCTAACATAATTTTAACCAGACAACTAAAGGATTTTTTTTTTTAAATTGGAGTATAGTTGATTTACAATACAGACAGCTAAAAGATTTTGATACTAATTTGTAATTTTAACATGGTTGAGGCATAGGAAACTTTTTCTAGTTAAACGGAAGGAAATGTACCATTGTCCAAGCTAGACTGAGGAATGACATAAGTAGGAATAGTATTTCTTTTTTCTTTTTTTTTAAAATTTATTTATTTATTTTTGGCTGTGTTGGGTCTTCGTTGCTGCTCCCGGGCTTTCTCTAGTTGTGGTGAGCAGGGGCTTCTCTTCGATGCGGTGCGAGGGCTTCTCATTGCGATGGCTTCTCTTTGTTGCGGAGCACGGGCTCTAGGCATGCAGGCTTCAGTAGTTGTGGCACGCGGGCTCAGTAGTTGTGGCTCGCGGGCTCTAGAGCGCAGGCTCAGTAGTTGTGGCACATGGGCTTAGCTGGTCCGCGGCATGTGGGATCTTCCCGGACCAGGGCTCGAACCCATGTCCCTGCGTTGGCAGGCAGGTTCCTAATCACTGTGCCACCAGGGAAGTCCAGGAATATTATTTCTGATTACTTCTATCATATATAGAAGAGAGTGGTCCATTTGACTGTTCATCTGACCAGCTTGGTCTCTAGAGAACTAGCCAGGCCAGTTCCATGATTTTGATATTTCCCCTAAGTCCTTAGATCCTGCAGTCAATTTTTTTTTAAATTAATTTATTTATTTTTGGCTGTGTTGGGTCTTCGTTTCTGTGCGAGGGCTTTCTCCAGTTGCGGCGAGCGGGGGCCACTCTTCATCGCGGTGCGCGGGCCTCTCACTGTCGCGGCCTCTCTTGTTGCGGAGCACAGGCTCCAGATGCGCAGGCTCAGTAGTTGTGGCTCACGGGTTTAGTTGCTCTGCGGCATGTGGGATCTTCCCAGACCAGGGCTCGAACCCGTGTCCCCTGCATTGGCAGGCAGATTCCCAACCACTGCGCCACCAGGGAAGCCCCCCTGCAGTCAATTTTAACAGGACCCTAAAAGGGGCATTCAGGAGCAACTGTTTTTGTTTTTTGCTTTCTTTTTAACTGGGGAGCTTTCATTCTCCATGTGCACAGGGCAAAAGAGTATTAATATTGGAAGAATAGGAGCTAGCTCTTATCACGGGTTAACACCTGCAGCCTCTAGTAGAGTCACTGCATGGCTTTAGGAGCACCCAGTGCACCAGATGATGGATCTTTAATTTTACTCATTCCACGTTTTAGAGTATTTTGAACCAGCTTTTCCTTGTAAGTGCCTTGTTTTCTCCCATGTAGCAGAAATAATAAAGATAATAAGAGAAGTATGGGATGTGTACTGTGTGCTAGATACCCTTTGAGGTGCTTTACGAGGATTATCTTATTTTGTCTTCACAGCAAGCCTATGGGGCAGCTACTGTTATTATCCCCATTTTCTTGGAATCTAGAGAAGCATGTATCCACAGAATCTCAGATCTGAAAGACAAACATGTTAATAAACACGGAGCCCTGTTTTCCAATAGGTCTCATGCCACACCAGTGTCTCATAGGTATAAGAACGAATGAGACACCAGTGTCTTACGTGAATAGACACTGAAGCCCAGATCAGTTCAGCCAGTTACCCAAGGACATATTCTGTTATATGACAGACCTGGAATAAATGTAGGTTATTTCACATTCATTTATCTTTCAACTACACCATATCTTCTCTTAATTATAATTAAGAAAGAAAAATAGTTCTCCTTAGAAATACAAATATATAAAATAAATGAGGTCTGGTACAACCACCAGGACTAAGTAAATAAAATTCTGTAGAAGCTGCAATATATGTGCATGTGTGTGTACGTATATATACACATATATGTGTATGTATGCACATATATGTGTATATATATATATATTTACACATGCTGCCTTTAACAAAACATCAGCAACGGAAATAAATGAGTACATAGAGATCTCAAATCCTTGCAAGCTTGCCAGACTTCCTGATGATCAAGTTTGTGTCAGTGGTTTGGAGCCACTTTGATCTCAGCTCCTACAAAAGATCCGAAGAAGGTACCTATTAAAATTTCATAGGTCATAATTAATGATCCTGCTCATAAAATTGCTTCTAATATCTCTAGCTCTAGATAGACAGCTTACCTGCAGGGAGAATTTTCTTTGCAGCAACACATGGAGATCATAAATTGGCCTGGTTCAGTAATTTAGTGAGTCTTGGGGAGTGAAAACCTCCCTCTTTCTAAATGGATGATTTCACAGTAAGTTTACTGCTACAGGAAATTGAGAGCTTGTCATATACCTGTTTTCTAGATCCACTATCATGGCTGGAGGTTTTGAAAATTCAAGGAGACTTGATTTCCACCTCCTTACTGTTTTTCCACATCCACACCCCACTGTGTGTACGTCATGCTTCCATGGCTCTAGGGTGGACACGGTGAGGACGAGAAAAATCTGCTTCTTCGATGCCTCTGCTGCATGTGCCTCCAGTTTGAGGAACCAGGAGCAGCTGCATATTTGTTGGACCATCCAGGCCCTTCCTTTCACCTACTTTGTCCTCTTCCTTCTCTATTTCTCCCTCTCTTTTCTTTCCCCCACGTCTATTATTCTACCTCAAAAAAACCCCACCGTCTCCCAATAACAGTTCCCTAATTGTCAGTGTAAAAGTGAGCCAAGAAAAGCATTTCACCCCCAGTTGGCTTCCTTCAACCTCTCAAAGTGTTCTTTGGCCTCACCCCACTGTCAGAGGAAATGACATACATGGATAATGCGTTGGTTTGGCTATACTTCTCAAACGCCTATCAACTTTTGTATCTGTTCTTGGAATGTATAAAGGTAATTCTATTAGAGGTATTAGTCACATTTTAAATTAAAACACAAGATCCATTAGCCCATTCTACATTTCTGAGTATTTGCACTGATCCTCTTCCATTAGAGATTGTTGACTGAACCTAGCATTTTATCTGAAATAGTTTTACATCCTCCACAGACTTTTTGATGGCAATGCAATAAAAGTCATCAGTTGGCAGGAAAGGGGCTCATTAAATTCATTGCAAAAATAGACCCAAGTGACACACCATACCAAAAATGTTGACTTGGTTTCCCAGACCTTGTGGAAATAGGCTAAGGGGGGAGAGAGGGAAAGGTGTTAAATGCAAGGGTGAAGATATAATTTACTTTTGGTTATTAACTTAACCAATATTGTCAATAGTATATTTTTTCTTTGCCTTGGGCTAGCTGGAAATTGGTAAAATTATCTCCAATCCAGTCAACTGGCACCTGCCATTCATGGTGTGAATAATACCGTGCTTAAAACTTGATAGAACAACCCATCTTGTGTAGACTTTGAACCATCACCACTTGGAAATTACATCTCAAGAAACCAGAATCAAATATGACACATCGACCTAAAGTGGGGAAGGGTCAATAGCCCATTAGCGGTTCCCCAGAGGATTTGTGTTATAAGTGACCTTCCCTTGCTGCTGCCACTCTTCCCCAACTACATCAAGGCTGCTTGGGGAAGAGACAAACTAATTACTTGCATATACTAAATTTGCTGCAGGCCATTGTGTGATAAATTGCCCAATTTCACTAAGCAAGGTAGCTTGGAAAGAAAAAGAAAATTCAGTCTCACTGAATATAAAGTCTTTGTGTGATCGGGGTCTTCAGCTGTAACACAGGACTAAAAATATCTAAGTTTTCTGGCAGCCTCTCCAACTTGCTGGGGGTTTGGTGCATGGAAGATGTGACTGTTCTGATTTCTCCATATTATTTAGAAAACAGCTGCCAGATGAGACTCCCTGGCCAGAAGGACTTGAATTTTTTTAATTGATATGCATCTCATTGATTTGGGGGGTTGCATGTTAATAATTTTATTCTTTGAAGAAACCAAAGCATGGAGTATGAACCCTAAGTCTGAGGTCAACTTGGAGCCCTGTGACTATGTATTATGACTTGGTCAACTAGTCAACCTGACAACCTCTGGAACATATTTCATTGGCTTTAACAATATGAATAATAATCTGGGTTACTGTAATTTGGGTATTGGAATTGATGATATAATAAATATTACTGCTTGATCTAAGGGTTAAGCAGTCAAGGCAAATTCTAGTGGTATTTTGGCTTATATACCAAAAACGCATTTATGTTGAACTTTGCTTGCTCATTTTGCCTCAGCATTTCTAGGCAGTAATACCAAACCTTTCTGTTGGCCAATTCCAAATACACGTGGGGCGTTAAGTGGGGTTAGAAAATGGGATGAGCTTATCTCTTGTCTCCCCTGTTTGATCTTGGCCATTGTTTGCTGTATTATTCCATCTCAAATGTTAGCTCCTTTCATTTCTGAAATACCTTGGCCAGCCTTTCCCAAAGGGTATGCCTCCCAAAACTATTACACAGCATGCGAATAGGTGCTACTCCAAAAAGGAATCAGAAGTGATTGAGAAACTCTGGGTTAAATACAGTGAAATGGGTACTTTTCCACAGGATTTCTCAGAGCTTCAATTTACTAATGTGTGTTGTGGCTAACCAGGAGGGGTAGATAGTATGCAGCATTTACCACATTATTTGTCTAAATATTTCTTTTGATAGAAGAGGATTTTGTAGGAGCACTCTTCCATAGGGGCATACTTTGCCAAACATTTATTTTGTTCAATTTCAAATGCATTCAGTCCTTTAAAATGGTCTGCAATGCCCCGCCTAGTGAACCTACTATACAAATATAAATATAATTGGGATGGCAGCGATATGCAAAACTAAAACTTCAGCGTGAACTACCATCATGGAATAGTTTTGAAAAAATCCCAAACAAGTACACAGAATGACATGAGATTAGGAGATGCCCCACAACTGTGAAACTGGGGGAAGCATAGAAGTCTTGGAATTCTTTTTATAACAAAGCAGCTCCTGGGAACAGTGAGTGGGCATGGAAGGGAAACTCACCAGGCAAGAAATGTGGCCACGGAAGCATCCTGTTGAGATGGCACTTGACACTGCATGAGAGCATCAGTAGCCCCAGAAAGACCCCTTCTCCCTGCATGTGCTTAACAAGACTTCCTTTTCCTCTGGGACCAGATATATCATGACCAATCAGAATTCTCATTAATATGGTTTATCTGGGGGTAGGAAAAATGCATAAAAACTGTAGTTCCTTATCATTTTTAGGTTAACATGAATAATTTGGAAAGTAACATAATTAAAATGCTCAATAGAGAAATAGAACCTATTTTGTTATTATTTATTATTTTATTTATTTTTTGAACCTCTTTTAACAATTATCAGCTATATATATTTTTTATCTTATATATTTATCTTCTCTCTTCCCTATTTTGTTTTTCACCTTCCCTTGATCTCCCTGTCCCTGCTTCCAGCCCCCAACACACAGCATTGATGGATTTGTAACTAAAGTCCCCAATGTCTTCACATTAACAAAAAAACAATTAAATGCCCAACCAGAAAAAAGTATAAAATTTTGAAGTGCAAGCTGACTCAAAGAAGAAGAGACAAATTTATTGAGGCATTTTCTGCTTTTTCAGGGAATAAAGACCCTATATTCTAGGACTCAGGTGCACTTACTTGCAGAAAATTTTTCAATGGTCAGTTTTCTGAAAATCAAGCTGAAACATATTCACAACTGAAAACATAGATAAAACAATGTCTGCAAATGCACATTTCTTTCTCAAATTAAGTAAAGTTGCATTTAAAAACATGATCACATCAAGGGGCAAGTGATGCTTCAAAGCTGTGTTTACTTGCATTTAAGCAGAGCTGTCTATATTTCTGAATTTCATAACTAAATCAAATTATTGTGTTGTTTTATTTTTGCTTATCTAGTTGAATATAAAGATGTCTTCTCCGAACTTTTTTGTTTGCTATTTAACACAACGATGGGTAAGTCCTTAAGTTGCAACAAGCCTTGTGAGAATGGGGTAAGTACTATTTTCTCTGTTTTACAGGTCAAGGAAATAGTAGGACTTTTAGATCTTCTTTGCTCAAAATCCAGGATTCTATCTATCAATATATAAAGCCACTTCAACATATCTAATGCTTTTAAAGCCAGAAGCATTTTGTGTATTCATCATTTCTGACCAAATATAAGAACTGTCATAGCTTTTAAAATTCCATAGCAGAATTAAATAAGCTCAAGACTAAGCAGAAAATAAGAATACTAAAGCCAGAAGAAGAAAAATGAACGTAGCTTAGCTGGTTTCTGCTGACAAGCCTATTTGTAGTCTTCTCTTTAGGCTAGAGTGAGCCTACAAAACTGTGTGTTTCCAGCCATTGCAGTGGAATCCCTAGCTTTGAGCATTGGGCTGTTGTAGGGTTGAGCACATCCACCCAGTCTGAACGATGGGGAAATACCAGCTCTCCTTTCCTCTGAACTTCTCAGGGGGCTAACGGGCTGTCGTGACAAATGCACAGCAAGCCAAAGCCTCTTCACCACCTCGTCATTCCAGGGCAGAGGGGGATAAAGGCATGTTGTGAGGGCACTTGCTCAAGGTTGCGGAAGCAAAATTAGCCTCCAGGTCCCCGACATCTAGACCTACCATCTTGTTCTGGGCTCTTCCATGTTACTGCCTCTCAAAACTCTGCAAAACTCAACAATTCTTGCTTTCTCTATTCAAAATAACTCACCAAACATTCTTAAAGTATGTTATGGAGAAATCAGACTCCATAGGTTATGGGTGCTTAGGTGGTGAGAGGAAAGCATGGAGAAAGTGCCTCTCATCACAGAACAAGGGGGCTATAGGCTGAGAACAGTGCCCAAGCCTTGAGAGAAAGACCGCCACAGAGGGGAAGTTATGATGGATGGAGAAGTTACTAAGGCTCACAAAGGTCTTAAGAAAGATGGAACTATGTTTCAGGAACACTAGTTCATTCCAAAGGGAATGCCCTTAAACAGTACAGATTCTGACATCCAAGTCATACTGGCAAAACCATCTTAGATTTCAGAAACTACCAAGCAAATTCCAGATGCCTGGATTAAGCGTGAGACATCAATTTTTTTAAAAAGAAACTAGTCAAAAATAAAGAACTCTTGCTGAAAGAGAGAACTTTTTAGGTAAGTTTAGAATATTCAGTAATAAGTTGGCAAATTTATTAAATGTCTATCTGATGTCATCCTGCTAATTCTCTATGTCCAGAGCTCCTTAAAAAGGAAACAGGCAAGATTTTATTAGATCCAACATATGAGTAGTTTCTACTGTCTTTGCACTTAGACAATTTTGCTATTATTATTATTATTATTACTACTATTATTATTATTAAGAGATGGCAACTAATTTTAATACAGTTGCTTCCTATAATTCAGTGAAGAAGCAGACAAGGAAGGTGAGGCCTGATGCACTCAAGTGATTTATCCTCAGAATCAAAATTGAGTCCTTGACTGGGCTAGGATGAACCATAGGTCCTTACTCACATGAAGTATTTATACTTTTTAAAGATTTTAAATAAAATTTTTTTTCTTCTCTCCACAATATTCATTAGTTCTAATCATATTATGGTCCCAATGTAGCTATTTTAAAGTGAAATTAAAAGGCAGCTTAGCTTTGGAGGGTAAGAATTATTGAAAGAGGTGTCTGGAGAGCCATTTAAAATTTTCAAGTAAAAAAAAAAAAAAAGAGTGTGTGTGTGAGAGAGAGAGCTGTTCTTTTCCTTTTAAAAACTAAGAAATCAAATAAAGAAATAGTCTAATTTACATTAACGATCTGTAATCTATGAAACAATTTTTAACCATTTTAAAGTGAAAGGCTGGTGATTATGTGGGTGAGTAGATGGCGATAATAACCATAAATCTTTAAAAGCTGTAGATGTGTGAGGTAATAGTATATAAAAATGAGGTTTGGCTAGGTTCCTGGCCTGAGAACTTTCTTAAGGAGAGCCTAAGCTATCATTCTGAGCCCTCGAGGTGGTGGAACTTTTACATGTGAAGGGCTGGCCTTTGCCTACCTGACATCCCAACACCCCATGCACGTTCTGTAGGATGTAGTTAGACCCCCAAATGAGCACTGGTCCTTCTCAACCTCCCTTCCAGGGAGAGTAGAGCCAAGGATGGCTCAGGAAGTGGGAAAGCTGGATGTGCACGATAAAACCTCTGCCGAGCTGCTACTATCCTAGGCGGGCTCCAAAGGAGAATCCACCCTTTGTGTTGCAGGGGGACTGGGAGGTCTTTCTCCCAAGTTGTACCACAAAAGTATGGTGGGCATCGGCTGCTGAACTTTTGTTGAGCTTCCTACTACGCCCAGTATCTCGTTGAGAAATAAATAGTATTGCTCATGGGGGCAGGAGTGACTGAAACGAAGGGTAGAAGAATGGAATATGGAGGTGGAAAAGGGAGATATGTCTGAAGCCACCAGTGAGTAGAACAAACCCCAGATCATATACTGAGGGAAGACCAGTGTCTATCAAATGACTCTGCTAAGAAGACAGAAAAGCACGCATGAGACATGCAAATTAAAAATGCTTGGAATTAGAGGCCTGATTGGAAATAGAGTCTACATGCCTTCTTTCCCAGTTCTAGATCCCATGTCATCGTTGGGAAAAAAATCTCATGCCAATCCACACGTAAAGCACAGCCAGAAACCAATTGATTTTAAACATGCTCAGTGATACTTTCAAAATAAACCATGAACAAGGAATTCCACTCCTATTGCTGGACTTAGAACACATAAGTGCAATGAAAAGTATGCTTGATTGTGCTACAATAAATAGTATTTTCTTAATAATTTTAATATCTCAACTGTAACCCCAAGTCTCTTAAGATAAATAGTTAATGGCCATTATGTGTCAATGTCATACTTTAAGGGAACTCTGTGGCATGGATTTGGTTTTATGTGACAGGTCAATATTATGGAAAGAATTTCAACTTTCAACCTTATTTTTAAAGATAAAAATGGATTTTTTTTAAAGTCTGCAGAGAATTGGTTCTAGCAATGCCATTATGTGTTATACATATTAGAGAAGGGGGCATGGCATGTACTCAGAGAGTTTGAGAGGAAATTAGAATGCTACAAATGATCCCCTCTCTTGAATCCTGAAAAATTCCACTTTGATTTAGCACCAGTGGAATTGTTAATAGAAACTTCTTTGCACATCGTATATAAACAGCACAGCCTGGCCTGTATCAACTTTATGCTCCAATAAACAAGACAATAATGACAAATTATCAAAGCAGGCCTCAGATGTGACCCTCAATTGGGAGAGCAGCAATTTAATGAAGACAAAAGCTAGGTGAAAGCTGCTAATATCATTTACTGATAAACAGATTTTCTCTAGAGGCTCCTAGCTGAATCCCCTAAGGACCCATAAACCTGCATAATTCCATTTAAAATATTGTGCAATTCACTAAATTAGTCTTTGAACATCCTTACTATCCAATTAGGAAGCCCCAGCATGGACCGTATAATGAAATTTTTCAAACTGTGGAATGCATGTGGTCTTAACAAACTTATGACAAACACCAAAATTAGCTTTCAATTTCGAGGCCAATGTAGCTCCCTTTAATACCTCAAGTCAGAGTGGCAACAATAAAACACTATTGCAGGCCTAAGCAGAGCAGAGGAAAAATAAATCTTGACTTACTCAGAATTCTGAACACGGTCTACCTTCAGGAAAAAAAAAAGTCATAGGAAGTTGAATGATGTTTTGCATTTGCAAGCTATTTGGTCGCTTAAAATCTAGTAAAAGCTTTACTGAATAAAGGGTACAAAATACCTCCTGGACAGTTCTATCTTCAAGGCAGGCAGAAAAAGGCGAGAGTTTGAGGAAGTGAAATTTATTTCTGTTCAAGCATTGCAAGCTGCATTATTAAAGTCATTTGTCATGGTTTGAATATTTCTGCCTGATTCACCATTAAATTGGCCTTCTAATTACCAACTTTGTCATGAAAAGTGGTCTGGCTGTTTCATTCACCAGAAAACTTCAATTCTTTAATCATCACTTGCTTTCATATGAGAAGAAAGAAAGGAAAAAAGAAAACAACAAATCATATGTTTTTTATCCTCAAATCCTAAAATACATGTCAGCACAATAATGCTTAAATGATCTCAAAGCCATACATTTTTAAGATGTTGATAAGTATTTAGAAAGGGAGTTATTTCTTCTAGGAACTTGCCAACATTAACCTATTATTTGGTTACATAACTCAGTCTTGCTGTGGACCACACAGCCTCTCGTCATAGTTTCAGAACGAGCAGGCACCAACCATAATCATAATGTGTTAGGCAAGTTATTTCTCTTTCCCGTATATTCTAGCTTCTTGGCTTCTTGGTCGGTGTATGTAACTCTATCCACAGAAAAAGATCTGGAATCCATAGCTTATCCGAGCAGCCTAGTGAAGTCATTGCCAAATTGTTTACAGCACGCTTGCTCTACTTTCACGTGGACAAGGATGGGAAATTGTGGCTGACAATCACATAGGTACAGTATCTTTCCTTCTATATTCACTTCTGTTGGATGCTGGAACCGCAGGCGCTCTTATTTTAAACTACACAGTAGAGCTTCCTATACTATACTGTTTGGGAGAAAGAAGACTAACCTACTGACTTTAAGAGAACTCCAACAAAGGCTTAGTGAGACAACCATATTTGGGAAACTTCCATATAACAAAACAGAGACTGGCAGACATATTTTGACCCAAAGCACACCAAACTGTGAGGTGTTTTACATTTTACAGATGAGGAAACTAAAGCATAGAGGGGTTTTGCAAGTTTCTCCAGGGTCACACAGCTAAGAAAATCCAATTAGACCTTCTGGAGCCCACAAATGTAACCATCTCTTTGTGTGCATGGAAAACAGGTAGCACAATGCCTCTTATGTGTGTGTGTGCATCAAATCTCTGAACTAATTTTTACATTTAGACCATCTTTAAAAAGTGTATACACTTTAGGCATTTTAATTTTCTAGGCTCCAAATAAAGAATTCCATGTTTTAACTGCTACAAAGACAACTGACACTAAATCTGAAGAACTTGAAATTACATCTTTGGGATTCATATTATTAGATTCGTAATTTCATGATTACCCTAATAGATGTCTTCTCTCATGAAAGCAATCTTTGGGTACGCATTTTATATTGACTTACATGAGTAGCAAAAACAAGTAAAACATCTGAATGACGTTTATGAGTGCTGAAAGCTTATTTTTAGGTATTCTTTTTGTTTAACTAACTTGGAGGAAAAGTTGCATCTGCTAATAAGAGGTTTCCTCATAGCAAGATTATTTCATAGCTTCAAGATGATCATGTATACTTTCTGATACACTTTTCAGATTGTATTTAAATAAATTCACTAATTTTATCATGTTTTTTGACATTGAACCAAAGTGGAGAAATTTGGTTAAGAATTTTCAGTGTCATAAAATATGAAATTATATATCCACCTTTAAAAATAACTAGGACGTCTTTCAGAATAAAAGGGGTGTTACTAATAACTATTAAACCAGTAATAACTAAAACAGTACAGCTGAACTTACCTGCAGTAAGTTCCTAAAAAATAGGTGATGGTAGGTAAAATTTTTGGAGCCCTGGTATGTCCATATATATATTTATTCTACTCTCAGACCCAACTGAGAATAGTGATAATATAAAATTTTTGTTTTAAAGTCATTTTGCCATAGGATTTTGAGAGAAAATTTCCATTTCTTCTAGTTTCCTACGTTGTTTTTGAGAAATCTGTTGCCATTCTGATTCCGTGCTCTTTATATATGTGATCTGTTGCTTTGTCTCTTGAATTTTTCTAAATCTCTTTCTCTTTCCTTTCCTTCTTTCTTTCTTGAAGTATTAAAGATTTTGTGTTTATCTTTGGTGTTGTGAAAATTCATGATGATGTGGCTTGGTTTGGTCTTTTTTTTTTTTTTCCATTTATTGGGCTGAATACTTACAGTATCCTTACAACCTGGAGACAAATGCCCTCAGCCCTCAGTTCTGAATGTTTATCTTGTATTACTTTTTTGGATCTTTTTGGGTTTTTTTTGCTCCATTCTTCCTATTCTTTCTAGATTTCTTATTAATAAAACATTTTATCTTCTCAACTTTTTAATTCATCCATTTTCCATTTGTTTGTCTTTTTGATATATTTTCTGGGAAATTTTAATGTCTTTATCTGTCAGCTTTCTATTAAATTGTCATTTTGTCAATCCTATCCTTAATTTATAATAGCTCTTTCTTGTTTCTGATTTTTCTTTTTCACAGCATTCTGTTCCTGTTTTATGAACACAATATTTTTTCTTGACTCTCTAAGGATATGATTATTATTATTATTTATGTAAATCCTTGTTGTTTATCTATTTTATATATAGTGGTATGTATCTGTTAATCCCATACTCCTAATTTATTCCCCCCCCAGCCCTCGTTGGTAACCATAATTTTGTTTTCTATGTCTGTGAGCCTATTTCTGCTTGTAAATAGGTTTATTTGTATTATTTTTTAGATTCCACATATAAGTGATATAATATTTGTCTTTCTATGGGAATATTGTTATTTTTAAAAATTTCTTCTGTACTCTGCATTGTGTGTCTGCTCTGAAATTCTTTGTTTGTGTGATTATTTTTACACTCTTTTTCAGATTGGCAGCTTTCCTCAAATGCCTGGTGATCCCTTGCTGCTGTTAATGCTTATGAATGAAGCACTAAAAAGAAAATCAGAGGCTCCATATGTATGGATGGGACTTTTCCACTGAAGGACTTCACTGTGGACTCATCAGGAAGCAAGGTGACCTTTTCATCAGAAGATCTCTAAAAGTTGGTTCAGTTTCCCCAGAGAAGATGCCTTCAAATTTCTTGCTTTCTAATTGGTGGCAAGCACACTACGAACCTGCTTTCTCTTAATCAAATCACTATTATCAGCTCCATATCATGACCCTGACCAATTTTCTGCCTGTTGTACCTGAATCTAGAAACTTTCTGCTCAGTTTCTTCCATCTTCTTGGGAGATTCAATGACTGTCTTTTTGGCTTTGCACCGTCAGATACCTGACGTCTCCAAGTGCAGAAGGTCTCAAGGGTTCATGGGACAAACCGGCTCACCTGTGTTGCCTCTCCATCTCTGCCAGCATTTATGTTCTAATTTCCTCTGCTCTATCAAATCCATTACTACCCCTCCGTCTGCTTTCTATATTTCAAAACGTGATGAAAACTGTCTTCACATTTTTACAATTTCAGTCAGTGGAACCCAAATAGCTCTAAAAATCAGCTCCTGGTCTGATCACTAAATTCAGCTGATAATGAGATGCATGGATATCTACTGATGTCCAAATTTAGCAATTGTTTCAGAGGCTACTGAAAATCTAGAGAACAGGCAAAAATCCAAAAATCCAGATCAGAGATCTGAAGCCAAAGAATATTCTAACTTCACAAGATCCCTGCTGAAGTATCAAAGCAGGCAGCCTCCAGCCAATAAGGGGTGAATCAGAAAAGGAATTGGATAAGAAGTGGTGAGTTTGCAGAGACAAAAAAATTCTTTAAGTAAAACATAGACCTGCAATGTTAGCAGTTGACATTTAAAAAAAAATTTAAATGATGAGCCTGTGGCTTTAATATTACGGCTCTATCCAACCCTCTGAATCTTTTTATCATACCTAAGGAATCGTTCATTCATCTTTCAGGAATACATTAAAGCAAGAGAGTTTTCCCATAGGCAAAAGCATTATACATATTTGCAAATGTCTTACATAATGATGCGAACACTGTGTGTAGGGATGTTTTGTTGAAAGCTAGAAACAATGCAGCAATTTCCATTCTGTTTCATTAGCTATCAGACTCCCAAGTAAAGGGAGTTTTCCATGTTGTTTACGCTTTTTTCAAACGTTAAAAAGGCTGGCATTTAGAATTCATGGTACTGCCTCTAAATAGGAACGCTGGTTGTTATTTGATGGAAAAGGTTTGTTTCTTAATACAGATGTTTCATCTCACACTTATATTTCCGGTCATTATTTCTAATAACTTATTTAAAATGCCTGCTTATTCAGAAAATAAGTCCAATTTTTTAATTGGGATCCAAAAATATTTTCAATACATCATAGAAAGGACAGAAAACTGTAAATCTCAGCTGCAGGTACAAAATAAATTATCTTTTTGTTTAGCTTGTTATGGTCAATTCAGGTTTAAAATTTTATTTTTGCAGCGGAACCTTCAATACAATGATTTATATTAGGACTTAGTTGTCAATGTAAAAAAATAAAAGTGCCAACAGTTTAGTGCCTGCTTTGCATCTACATAAGAATTTCCCTTTCATTATACCCCAGCGCCTGGCAGCTTATTATGGCCATTGTTTAATTTGTGCTCTGTTTTTATAAATGACACTTGTACAGGCCTCTTGGGGCTGCTGAGAGAAGCCAGGCCCCTCTCTTTCCCTGGTGTCAGTTCTTTTGTGAACCTTTATAATTAGCCACTTAACAAATTGAGGGAAATGAACCTTCAGCTGCAAAGTATATCCTGAAGTTAAGTCAACCATATGACAGGCAAAACCGATACACGAAAATCTCCTTAACTCAATTGTTGAGTTGCCTCAAGGGTTAAGAGGCATTCTACCAGTAATAGCCTGAAAGAAAAGCCTTAGAAGTGATGCTTTTGATGGTTCACTATCCAAATGCCTGTTAGCCTTTCCAAGAAACAGCACACATTAGAAATAGCACACATTTCAAAGCGTTATGGCTGCTGCTTTTTCAAATCTTTTGTTTTGCAGAAGAAAAATGTTAAAAAGTATGATTTTGAAAGAAACAAGATCCCCAGGCTTCAAAATTACACATTAAATGTTTAAGAAAGAAAAAAAGGAAGGAAAGGAGGGAGGGAGGGAGGGAGGAAGGAGAGAAAGAAAAAGCTTTTGGGCTGCAGTATTTAGGTACAGAAAATGACATCATGTATATTATGATATTAATGAATTTGTTTTCAGAATCTATAATAGGGACCCTAAGAGCAGGGTCCTATCATTACGAACTCTTCCCTTTTTATTACTAATTAGACTTCTAAATGTGAGTGTAAATGTACCTCAGAGAGTATGTATTAAAAAGTTGCATATGCATAAGAGATCATTTCAAATTCATCTTCCAACAAAAACTTCAACTTTGATATTTTCTCATGTTCCCACTTATACCACATTAACATAGTCTTTTATATTTAATTTCTAAATTCCATTGTGATCATTCTGTCAAGGTATTTACTTTTGGGAACTGTCTGATATCTTAATCCCCAATTCAATAGCCCAACAGTCAAGTGTTATCAATTTAATGTATCCTATTAACCTCAGCGATTCTTTTTCAAGTTAAATGTATACTGCCTCTCATGTATACCATGAAATTTATCTAGTTTAGTGGCATATCCAAATCAAAAATGTATATGATACCTTTTACACAGAACTAGAGAGATACAAATGAAGTTTATATTCAGTGAGAGTGTAGAATATTTTAATATTAGAAGATAAAAATTTTAAGATGCTGTAACATAGTAAGACACCAGAACCCTTTATGTCTTGAGAGTAATGAAATGAAGCACAGTGACATTTCTATAGTTGTCAGTGAGATAAAATTAGACAGGTTTCACTTCACATAAGCTCAAAAGGTTACTGTAAATAAAATTTTTGTTTTTATTATAATATAGATACCAAATATCTTAAAGGCTTATAGCAACGTGCCATTGGTTTTGTGGACTATTAAATCTGCTGTATAGTCTATTAAACTGGGTGGTTGACATTGCTTAGTTAAGGCTGCATCTATACAAGATCTGTTAACTCATCCATGCTTACCTACATTTTTTTTTTCGGCCTCGCGGCTTGTGGGGTCTTAATTCTCGGACCAGAGATCGAACCTGCGCCCCCTGCATTGGAAGCATGGAGTCTTAACCACTGGATGCCAGGGAAGTCCCTTACCTACATTTTTAAAGCTTTTATTGAGGTATAATTGATAAATAAAATTTGTATATATTCAAGGTGTACAACTTGGTGTTTTGGTATACGTTTTACATTGTGAAATAATCACAACCAAGCTATTTAACATGTCTACACCTCACATAGTTACCATTTCCCCCTTTCTTTCCTTCTTCCTTCCTCCCTTCCTTCCTCCCTTCCTTCCTCTCTCCCTCCCTCCCACTCTCTCCTTCTTTCTTTCTTTCTTTCTTTCTTTCTTTTTCTTTTGTTCTTTCTTTCTCTCTTTCTTTCTTTCTTTCCTTTCTTTTGTGTGGTGAAAACACTTAAGATCTGTCCTCTTAGTAAAATTTTAAGTATACAACAGTATTGTTAACTATGGTCACTGTGCTGTACATTAGACCTCCAGAACTTATTCATTTTGCATAACTGAAACTTTGTACCCCCTTGATCAACATCACCTAATTTCTCCCTCCCCTCAGAGTTCTCCCAAACTCTGCTTCTATGAGTTTGACTATTTTACATTCCACATATAAGTAAGATCATGCAGTATTTGTCTTCCTGTGTCTGGATTATTTTACTTAGCATAATGTCCTTCAGGTTGTTGCAAATGACAGGATCTTCTTTTTAAAGGTTGAATAATATTCCCATATATATGCTATATACCTATACATATTATATATATATATATATCACATTTTTTCTATTCATCTGTTGATGGACATTTAGGTGTTTGACTATTGTGAAAAATGCTGCAATGAACATACAACTCAGTAGCAAAAAAACAAATAACCTGATTTAAAAAAAGGAGAAAGGACCTGAAGAGACATTTCTCAAAAGAGGACATAAATGGCTAACAGGTATGTGAAAAGGTGCTGAGTATCATGATTCATCAACGAAATGCAAATAAAAACCACAATGAGATATCACTTGGCATCTGTTAGAATGGTTGTTATCAAGACAAATATTGGTGAGGATGTGAAGAAAAGGGAACTCTTGTGCACTGTTGGTGGGAATGAAAATTGGTGCAGATATAGTGGAAAACGGTATGGAGATTCCTCAAAAAAAATAGAAATAGAACCACCATATGATCTGGGCATATATCCAAAGAAAATGAAGTCAGGATCTCGAAGAGATTTCTGCACTCCCATGCCTACTGTTTTGAATGATGTAGCAGTGAGAGCAAACCCTTATTATATGACTGACAGTGTGCCAGGCACTGTTCTAAGGCACTTAAAATGAATTAATATAATCATCATTGCAAGCCTATGAGAGAGATACTCTTATCATCCCCACTCTACAGATGAGGAACTGAGACCAGTGAGGGTAAGTTCACATAGGCAGGAAGTGAGCAGAACTGGGATGTGAACCTGGCTGCCTGGCTTGAATCTGTGATCTTGACCCCCAGCCATGGTGATTTGTTTCCCTGACTTATCAATTGTCCTGCTCTGTTGACCAAACTGATTCGTTTTTTAGTGTCATGTAACTAGTTCAAGAAATCCCTCCACCAGTTTTTCTTGGTTAGAAGCCTTTTAACCTGTCAGAAGCCTTCTTTCCTAAATTGTTAATAGATTTAGAGACCTGTTACCAAAGGCTGAAGTCAGATAGTATTGAAGTGACCATGTAATTTATTGTGTCAGTGGGACATTTTAAAGAAGGGAATTAGGTGCTATTAATAATCACACACCTGACAATGGGCAAAACTGGGACTATCTAAGGCAAATTTGGACATTTAGTCATCCTAGTAAAATACCTTAAAGCCTGGAAGTTCAGTTTTTTTATGCTGCAGACAGACAGGAGAACGGCTGGCAACTCTTGCCAATTCTCCAGATGCCCTTGCAAAATGAGAGCGAATAATGCATGCAGATGGAGACACCTCACTGACCTTCTACTTCATATATTGGAACCCCATTTTAAAGTCAGTTTGAGAATCCTAGGTAAGCCTGCCTTTTAGAAATTGTCCAAATAAACCAGGATTCTAGCCACCCTAAAAAAGCAGTCTTAGCTTTTATCCAGATTGCTGATTGATTGATTGATTGAATGAATGAATGAATAGGTGAACATGGGGAAAGACTGTTGCCTCCTTGGCATTTTCACACATGGTAGCACACTGTACTGCTGTGGGATCACAGGTAGTGTTTTCCCAGTCCTTCATGTTTTAGAGAATAGGTTGTAAAATGTTCTAACTGAAAGTCAAGTTGCCTATAAAAAATAGAAAATCCACAATCTTTATTCCTGGTTGTCCTATTAGGATAGATTAATTCTGGTGGTATGGCTGCTAAGACACCTATAATTTGATGATAATGTTCCTCACTTTCAAAATGTTGTTCCAACTTTGATGGCTGGAATTAGGAAAAGTGCAACTCCATAAACATGTGAGTCTGCCTACGTAGAGAGGTGTTTCCACCTCGGAACTTTTTTGTTGGTTCTTTCCTGCTTAGGATGCCCTTGGGCCCACTCCATCCATCTAAGACCTCCTTTTCTTGGCAGTCTGGCTCAAGATTAGCTTCTTTTGTGATGATTTCCTTCCCTACCACCGTCCATGGTGAACTCCCACCCACCAGAAGCCTGTAACACATTCTGTCCGTTCCATCGTAAAAGGTACAATATGTGCTACTTGAATTGATAGACACACATTTATTCACATAATAAGTTATATAAGAATGTGTTGTTTTACAGAGTAGATGATCGGTCTTTTTTTGTCCCTGTTTACTGAAAAATATTTATATGTGATGACATGTGTATGTGTTAACAGAATTAATTCTCAGGCTTGCTTGCTTTTATTATAACATACCATTAAGTCGCAAAATTTTGTGTGAGAAGAATTTTAGTCTTCATCTATTTTTAACTTTAGAAGCTATGTGTATCTACACAAAAGAACCTTGTACTTGTGAATGCCCAAACAGACTTAGGTCAATAAAAAGACTTTTAATAAAAGGTGTAAAACTTACGTGTTATAATTTTCGTATTAATAATATGTGATCGCTTGGTTTATATATGAGTGCTGGATTTATAGAGTTTATTTCAATTAAAGAGTAACTGGATATGTGGATAAGTAATACATATTTACAGCATTTATTATATAATAATTGCAAGTGTGCATACCAGTTCAAGACAGTATATGTGTGGTGAGTCAAAATGACAGACAATAGGTGATACAGGAGTTCAGGTAAATGATCACTATGAATTTTAAAGTTCTTTCCTAGTACTAAAGCAACCCCTAACAACAAAACTTTTTCTAAATACACACTTAATGTTATGAGGATGAGTTACTTTATACAGATTACAGTGCACTAAACACAGCCCTAGTGTTCTAAAAGTTAGAGCATCCCACGTGAGTCCAACATGTACCAGAACTCAAGTGAAAATAGCCTGTTGGGTTTCTTCCTCAGTTTTCCAGCTCTGCCAAGGAAGAAGGAATAAAGAATAAACTCAGGCACCAGGATGCTTGTTACTTTCAGAAAGGCCATGCAGGGAGGTTTCCTGAGTCTCAGCTCTGTTTTCTTCTTCAGTATGTTACATGATGAATTTACATTTTTTAATGGGGGGTGAAGTACACTGAGGACACTAGCAGGAGAATGAACCTCCATGTTTCTTTCCCCTTCTCGGTCCCCTGTCTGATAACTGTCTATATTGGTGAAAGCAGAACTTAAAATAGTATGATGAGAGTGGCTGTTATTACAGTCCTTCTGGTTTCATCTCCACAACACTTTTCACGTAGAGGTACTCATAAATATTTGCTGGTGCTGTTAATGAAGAATTCATACTCAGAAGAAAAGTGAGGTAAGGCAAGAGTGAAAAGTATTACCTAATTTTTCTGAATGATGCTGCAGGGCACAGCAAGAAATTTTGTTGCATCTGGGCACAGAGAAACGGTCTCTTTTGAGTTGGTAAATAGAAAATGTGTGTGTGCAGGTCAATCAAGTTAATGCAAATGAGCAGTATATCCAAAGTATCACATGTTCACAGGAAAAACAAGATGCAGGGATGTGTTACATATTTTAAAAACATGATGCCCAAATAGCAATTTTATAAATTCTTTTGTCAATTTCACATATCATGCTTCCCAGTGACAACCTGAAATTTTAAGTATATTATTCTTAACTACATGATCATGATGAATAGAAACAAATTAGACATATTACTCTATGTAGCAGGCAGTATTGACCTATTCTAAAATGCATTATCAGACCAATTTTAAAACAGAAGAATCAAACTAATTGATTGGTGGCTGTGGGAATGTTGCTTCCATCAATATTTAAGTGTATTTTGAACTCTGTGTGCAGTTAAGTGAACCTAACTGAAGTCACATAAACATGAGTTTTGATGCAACAAAAACAAAGAAAATATTCCAAAGGGCAAATTTTAAAGCCACATCACTCCAATATTGCATTCAAAAAAAAAGTCCCTTTTCACGTTACATAAAATACTGTTTTTTCATCATTTGTAAAGTAGGTTATTCTCACTTTGAGAAAAATGTATTTTAGAAAATTTTCCACCATGAGTTTTGAGGAATAACAAATACCTAAGATCAATTATAGATTGCCAAAATTTTAAGAATGTAAAAATCTGAGTTATAATTTTGTCAGTCTTTACTAGAATAACTATTCTATTGTAGTTTTATTTAAAATATGCTGAATAGATGCATGTTTATCGTTTCTACTGCTTTTTCAATTACCATACTCCTGACATTATGGTATCTATAATCTTAATTTCCTCATGAGCCTCAAATTACTTTCGCTTAAAAGTAATTAAGCAGGAGATGGCCTTCAAGATGGCGGAAGAGTAAGTCATGGAGATACCTTTCTCCCCACAAATACATCAGAAATACATCTACATGTGGAACAACTCCTACAGAACGCCTACTGAACGCTGGCAGAGACCTCAGACTTCCCAAAAGGCAAGAAACTCCCCATGTACCTGGGTAGGGCAAAAGAAAAAAGAAAAAACAGAGACAAAGAATAGGGACGGGACCTGCACCAGTGGGAGGGAGCCGTGAAGGAGGAAAGGTTTCCACACACTAGGAAGCCCCTTCGCGCGCGGAGACTGCAGGTGGTGGAGGGGGGAGCTTTGGAGCCATGAGGAGAGTGCAGCAATAGGGGTGCGGAGGGCAAAGCGGAGAGATTCCCGCACAGAGGATCGGTGCCGACCAGCACTCACCAGCCTGAGAGGCTTGTCTGCTCACCCGCTGGGGCGGGCGGGGGCTGGGAGCTGAGGCTCGGGCTTCAGAGGTCGGATCCCAGGGAGAGGACTGGGGTTGGCAGCGTGAACACAGCCTGAAGGGGGCTAGTGCACCACAGCTAGCTGGGAGGGAGTCTGGGAAAAAGTCTGGAGTGCCCGAAGAGGCAAGAGACCACTGTTTCAGGGTGCGCGAGGAGAGGGATTAAGAGCCCCACCTAAATGAGCTCCAGAGATGGGCGCGAGCCACGGCTATCAGCATGGACCCCAGAGACAGGCATGGGACACTAAGGCTGCTGCTGCCGCCACCAAGAAGCCTGTGTGCAAGCACAAGTCACTATCCACACCTCCCCTCCCTGGAGCCTGTGCAGCCCGCCACTGCCAGGGTCCCGTGATCCAGGGGCAACTTCCCCGGGAGAACACACGGCGCGCATCAGGCTGGTGCAACGTCACGCTGGGCTCTGCCACTGCAGGCTCACCCTGCACTCCGTACCCCTCCCTCCCCCTGGCCTGAGTGAGCCAGAGCCCCCGAGTCAACTGCTCCTTTAACCCCGTCCTGTCTGAGCGAAGAACAGACGCCCTCAGGTGACCTACACGCAGAGGCAGGTCCAAATCCAAAGCTGAACCCCGGGAGCTGAGCGAACAAAGAAGAGAAAGGGAAATCTCTCCCAGCAGCCTCAGGAGCAGCGGATGAAATCTCCACAGTCAACTTGATGTACCTGCAACTGTAGAATACCTGAATAGACAACGAATCATCCCAAATTGAGGAGGTGGACTTTGGGAGCAACGATATATATGTATTTTTCCCTTTTTCTCTTTGTGTGAGTGTGTAAGTGTATGCTTCTGTGTGTGATTTTGTCTGTATAGCTTTGTTTTTACCATTTGTCCCAGGGTTCTGTCTGCTGTTTTTTGGTTGTTCTTGTTTTTTAGTATAGTTTTTAGCACTTGTTATCATTGGTGGATTTGTTTTTTGGTTTGCTCTCTTTTTTCTTTCTTTTTTTTCTGTTTTTATTACTTTTAAATGTTTCTATTTTTAATAATTATTTTTTATTTTAATAACTTTATTTTATTTTTTCTTTTCTTGCTTTCTTTTTTCTCCCTTTTCTTCTAAGCCGTGTGGCTGACAGGGTCTTGGTGCTCCGGCCGGGTGTCAGGCCTGTGACTCTCAGGTGGGAGAGCCCAGTTCAGGACACTGGTCCACCAGAGACCTCCAAGCTCCACGTAAAATCAAACAGTGAAAGCTGTCCCAGAAATCTCCATCTCAACGCTAAGAGCCAGCTCCACTCAATGACCAACAAGCTACAGTGCTGGACACCCTAGGCCAAACAACTAGCAAGACAGGAACACAACCCCACCCATTACTAGAGAAGCTGCCTAAAATCATAATAAGGTCACAGACACCCCAAAACACACCACCGCACGTGGTCCTGCCCACCAGAAAGACAAGATCCAGCATCATCCACCAGAACACAGGCACTAGTCCCCTCCACCAGGAAGCCTACACAACCCACTGAACCAACCTTAGCCACTGGGGACAGACACCAAAAACAACGGGAACTCCGAACCTGCAGCCTTTGAAAAGGAGACCCCAAACACAGTAAGTTAAGCAAAATGAGAAGACAGAGAAACACACAGCAGGTGAAGGAGCAAGGTAAAAATCCACCAGACCAAACAAATGAAGAGGAAATAGACAGTCTACCTGAAAAATAATTCAGAGTAATGATAGTAAAGATCCAAAATCTTGGAAATAGAATGGAGAAAATACAAGAAACGTTTAACGAGGACCTAGAAGAACTAAAGAGCAAACAAACACGATGAACAACACAATAAATGAAATTAAAAATTCTCTAGAAGGAATCAATGCCAGAATAACTGAGGCAGAAGAACGGATAAGTGACCTGGAAGATAAAATAGTGGAAATAACTACTGCAGAGCAGAATAAAGAAGAATGAAAAGAATTGAGGAGATTCTCAGAGACCTCTGGGACAACATTAAACACACCAACATTCGACTTATAGGGCTCTCAGAAGAAGAAGAGAAAAAGAAAGGGACTGAGAAAATATTTGAAGAGATTAAAGTTGAAAACGTCCCTAATATGGGAAAGGAAATAGTTAATCAAGTCCAGGAAGCACAGAGAGTCCCATACAGGATAAATCCAGGGAGAAAGATGCCAAGACACATTAATCAAACTATCAAAAATAAAATACAAAGAAAAAATATTAAAAGCAGCAAGGGAAAAACAACAAATAACATACAAGGGAATCCCCATAAGGTTAACAGCTGATCTTTCAGCAGAAACTCTGCAAGCCAGAAGGGAGTGGCAGGACATATTTAAACTGATGAAAGGGAAACCTACAACCAAGTTTACACTACCTAGCAAGGATCTCATTCAGATTCGATGGAGAAATTAAAACCTTTACAGGCAAGCAAAAGCTAAGAGAATTCAGCACCACCAAAACACCTTTACAACAAATGCTAAAGGAACTTCTCTAGGCAGGAAACACAAGAGAAGGAAAAGACCTACAGTAATAAACCCAAAACAATTAAGAAAATGGTAATAGGAACATACATATCGATAATTACCTTAAATGTAAATGGATTAAATGCTCCAACCAAAAGACACAGACTGGCTGAATGGATATAAAAACAAGACCCATATATATGCTGTCTACAAGAGACCCACTTCAGACTTAGGGACACATACAGACTGAAAGTGAGGGGATGGAAAAAGATATTCCATGCAAATGGAAATCAGAAAAAGCTGAAGTACCAATTCTCATATCAGACAAAATAGACTTTAAAGTAAAGACTATTACAAGAGACAAAGAAGGACACTACATAATGATCAAGGGATCAATCCAAGAAGAAGATATAACAATTGTAACTATTTATGCACCCAACATAGGAGCACCTCAATACCTAAGGCAAATGCTAACAGCCATAAAAGGGGAAATCGACAGTAACGAAATCATAGTAGGGGACTTAAACACCCCACTTTCACTGATGGACAGATCATCCAGACAGAAAATAAGTAGGGAAACACAAGCTTTAAGTGACACATTAAATAAGATGGACTTAATTGATATTTATAGGACATTCCATCCAAAAACAACAGAATACACTTTCTTCTCAAGTGCTCATGGATCATTCTCCAGGATAGATCATATCTTGGGTCACAAATCAAGCCTTGGTAAATTTAAGAAAATCGGAAAAAAAAAAAAAAATTGAAATCATATCAAGTATCTTTTCTAACCACAACACTATGAGACTAGATATCAATTACAGGAAAAAAATGTAAAAAATACACATACATGGAGGCTAAATGCTACACTACTAAATAACCAAGAGATCACTGAAGAAATCAAAGAGGAAATCAAAAAATACCTAGAAACAAATGACAATGAAAGCATGATAACCCGAAACCTATGGGATGCAGCTAAAGCAGGTCTAAGAGGGAAGTTTATAGTAATACAATCCTCAAGAACCTCAAGAAACAAGAAAAATCTCAAACAACCTAACCTTACACCTAAAGCAATTAGAGGAAAAGAACAAAGAAACACCAAAGTTAGCAGAAGGAAAGAAATCATAAAGATCAGATCAGAAATAAATGAAAAAGAAATGATGGAAACAATAGCAAAGATCAATAAAACTAAAAGCTGGTTCTTTGAGAAGATAAACAAAATTGATAAACCATTAGCCAGACTCATCAAGAAAAAAACAAGGAGAAGACTCAAATCAACAGAATTAGATATGAAAAAGGAGAAGTAACAACTGACACTGCAGAAATACAAAGGATCATGAGAGATTACTATAAGCAACTATATGCCAACAACATGGACAACCTGGAAGAAATGGACACATTCTTAGAAAAGCACAACGTTCCGAGACTGAACCAGGAAGAAATAGAAAATAAAAACAGACCAATCACAAGCATTGAAATTGAAACTGTGATTAAAAATCTTCGAACAAACGAAAGCCCAGGACCAGACGGCTTCACAGGCGAATTCTATCAAACATTTAGAGAAGAGCTAACACCTTTCCTTCTCAAACTCATCCACAATATAGCAGAGGGAGGAACACTCCCAAAGTCATTCTACGAGGCCACCATCACCCCGATACCAAAACCAGACAAAGATGTCTCTAAAAAAGAAAACTACAGGCCAATATCACTGATGAACATAGATGCAAAAATCCTCAACAAAATACTAGCAAACAGAATTCAACAGCACATTAAAAGGATCATACATCATGATCAAGTGGGGTTTATCCCAGGAATGCAAGGATTCTTCAATATACACAAATCAATCAATGTGTTACACCATATTAACAAATTGAAGGAGAAAAACCATATGGTCATCTCAATAAATGCAGAAAAAGCTTTCGACAAAATTCAGAACCCATTTATGATAAAAAGTTTCCAGAAAGTAGGCATAGAGGGAACTTACCTCAACATAATAAATGCCATATATGACAAACCCACAGCCAGCATCGTTCTCGATGGTGAAAAACAAACCATTTCCACTAAGATCAGGAACAATACAAGGTTGCCCACTCTCACCACTATTATTCAACATAGTTTTGGAAGTTTTAGCCACAGCAGTCAGAATAAAAAGAAAGAAAACGAATACAAATTGGAAAAGAAGAAGTAAAGCTGTCACTGTTTGCAGGTGACATGATACTATACATAGAGAATCCTAAAGATGCTACCAGAAAACTACTAGAGCTAATCAATGAATTTGGTAAAGTAGCAGGATACAAAATTAATGCTCAGAAATCTTGTGCATTCCCATACACTAATGATGAAAAATCTGAAAGAGAAATTAAGGAAATACTCCCATTTACCATTGCAACAGAAAGAATAAAATACCTAGGAATAAACCTACCTAAGGAGACAAAAGACCTGTATGCAGAAAACTGTAAGACACTGATGAAAAAAATTAAAGATGATACAAACAGATGGAGAGATATACCATGTTCTTGGATTGGAAGAATCAACTTGTGAAAATGACTATACTACCCAAAGCAATCTACAGATTCAATGCAATCCCCATCAAACTACTAATGGCATTTTTCACAGAACTAGAACAAAAAAATGCACAATTTGTATGGAAACACAAAAGACCCTGAATAGCTAAAGCAATCTTGATAAAGAAAAACGGAGCTGGAGGAATCAGGCTCCCTGACTTCAGACTCTACTACAAAGCTACAATAATCGAGACACTATGGTACTGGCACAAAAACAGAAATATAGATCAATGGAACAGCATAGAAAGCCAAGAGATAAACCCACGTACATATGGTCACCTTACCTGTGATAAAGGAGGCAAGAATATACAATGGATAAAAGACAACCTCTTCAATAATTGGTGCTGGGAAAACTGGACAACTACATGTAAAAGAATGTAATTAGAACACTCCCTAACACCATACACAAAAATAAACTCAAAATGGTTTAAAGACCTAAAGGTAAGGCCAGACACTATAAAACTCTCAGAGGAAAACATAGGCAGAACACTCTATGACATAAATCACAGCAAGATCCTTTTTGACCTACCTCCTAGAGAAAGGAAAATAAAAACAAAAATAAACAAATGGGACCTAATGAAACTTAAAAGCTTTTGCACAGCAAAGGAATCCATAAACAAATGAAAAGACAACCCTCAGAATGGGAGAAAATATTTGCAAATGAAGCAACTGACAAAGGATTAACCTCCAAAATTTACAAGCAGCTCATGCAGCTCAATATCAAAAAAACAAAGAACCCAATCCAAAAATGGGCAGAAGACCTATATAGACATTTCTCCAAAAAAGATATAAAGATTGCCAACAAACACACGAAAGGATGGTCAACATCACTAATCATTAGAGAAATGCAAATCAAAACTACAATGAGGTATCACCTCACACCTATCAGAATGGCCATCATCAAAAAATCTATAAACAATAAATGCTGGAGAGGGTATGGAATAAAAAGGAACCCTCTTGCACTGTTGGTGGGAATGTAAATTGATACAGCCACTATGGAGAACAGTATGGAGGTTCCTTAAAAAACTAAAAATAGAACTACCATAGGACCCAGCAATCCCACTACTGGGCATATACCCTCAGAAAACCATAATTCATAAAGTATCATGTACCACAATGTTCATTGCAGCTCTGTTTACAATAGCCAGGACATGGAAGCAACTTAAGTGTCCACTGACAGATGAATGGATGAAGAAGATGTCGCACATATATACCATGGAATACTGCTCAGCCATAAAAAGAAATGAAATTGAGTTATTTGTAGTGAGGTGGATGGACCTAGAGCCTGTCATACAGAGTGAAGTAAGTCAGAAAAAGAAAAACAAATACCATATGCTAACACATATATATGGAATCTAAAAAAAAAAAAAAAAGGTTCAGATGAACCTAGGGGCAGGACAAGAATAAAGACGCAGTCGTAGAGAATGGACTTGAGGACACAGGCAAGGGTAAGCTGGGACGAAGTGAGAGAGTGGCATGGACTTATATATACTACCAATTGTAAAATAAATAGCTAGTGGGAAGCAGCTGCATAGCACAGGAAGATCAGCTCAGTGCTTTCTGACCACCTAGTGGGGTGGGATATGGAGGGTGGGAGGGAGACGCAAGAGGGAGGAGATATGGGGATATATGTATACGTTTAGCTGATTCACTTTGTTATAAAGCAGAAACTAATACACCATTGTAAAGCAACTATACTCCAATAAAGATGTTTTAAAAAAAGTAATTAAGCTAATTCCTCTTTATTTTGCTTCATCATCTCATTCAGGAAAACCGAGACACATCTACTTGCATGTGTCCAGTTTTTTATCTACCCAGCCACAAAATCGTCGTGAGGTTGATTGCAAAACAAAATCAAGTTTCACACGAATTGCATCTAACATGTAGGAAAATTCTCCTCTAATGAAAATTTCACTGGTTACTGTCATGGGTGCCTTGCTTCTCAATTGCCCCCATCTTGTTTCACAGTTGAGAGAAACTCATCTTTGTTAAGCAGATTTGGGGGCCCACTGAGCACGTAGCAACACAATTGACACATGAGTCCATTTGCTGATCTCTTAAAACTCAATGCTTACTGATGGAAGGCATGCAAACGGTCCTTCTCCACCCTTCACTTAACAAGCATAATAATAAATGAATATTTAAAGTAGCAGCAAATATATTAACTGGAAACAAATAGGTTTCATTTGTAACCAGTGCACACAGGTTAATTAACAAGAAGGAGCTTTGGTGTTGAGGCCAGGCTCCCTGATGCTGTCTGGGCAGCTGCCGTTAAGGGCCAGTGAGCTCTGCAGGGTAATTACCAGGTACCAGCGTGCTCTTCCGTTGCTTAACAAAGAGCTGCCCACCATTTGCCTAAACATATAAACCATCATCTGTGATCCTCAGCAGCAATTAAGTGACAAACATCTCTTCATTGGAGACTTGGGGAAACAAAAGAGACCTGATAGTATATAAGGAGCCAGATGGATATTTTTGAATGTCAATTTTGAAGATCACTTTTTCAATAATGGAACATTAGTCAGAAACATTTGGTACTAGGTGAAAGAGGAAACACCATGGTATTTAAAAAAATGAAAATGGACATACGGAATAGTTGAAGCAGTGTATCCTTGAACAGCTTTTGGTTCTAAAACCTTGGAGTGGTTAACAGCCTTAATAGAATATAGAAAATTAACTCATCTCCTTAGAGCACAGTTGAGTCCTTTTTTTCCTATTATTCTAACCATCCATACACATTGGGGGAGGGGCAATGAAGAAGGTGGTGGAAATTCCCTCACGGTATGAGAGCGAAAGTCTAGCCAATATGCAGCACTTTCTCCAGGGCATGAGTTACTAATTTGTTCCACACACAAAAAAAAAAAAAAAAAAAAGCTTATTACTGCAAATGATATATCAGCACAAAAAAAGGCATTTTAGACCTAGAGATAGCCTTCTATCACAAACTAATTGATCTAGAAGTTTTAAGAATGTACAATTTAAAATGCCTCTGTAAGCATAGCAAGAGTTCCAGGAGCTATAAACCTTATAAAGGCACCATTGAGTTAGTTCAATTAATTGTCTGGTTGGAAGAATCTCCAAAACTTTGCAGAAGCTCTTGTTTTTATAGTTAAGGATCTTCTGGGCATTTAGTTGCCTACATTTAACACTGTTGTCTAATTGCTTTACATAATTGGTAGAGCTAAAAGGCTATTCCACAACATTAAAAAATACAATTATAAATGTATGAGTTTCCCTCATTCAGAAGGTACTGATTTTTTTTTTTTTCCTGATGCCAAACTAACAGCATTTACAAATGTTTTCATGAACTGTGAGAAGCTACTGCTCAGTGTGTTCTAATGTGGGATTAGGTCAACAGCTCTCTTGAAAGAACAAAACCAACCCAGGGCCAAACAGGCAGACAGGCCTAATTAAGCATTCCAGAGAAAGGAAAGCCCTCAGAAAACTGTGACGGACTTGACCCCTGCTTTGTACTTCACCAGGTTTCTCTATACCTTTGCCACTTTCCTCTGGACTTATTATTTTTTTATGAATTATTTAAACTTGCCCATTTCACATCTACAATTAGTTTTCAAAGAAAAGGCAACATGAGAAGATAATCACAAGTTAAACAGCTTGAGAACAACTCCGGTTTTGGCAAGACGTGAAAGGCCTGGCCCCGTATCAGAGCCCGCCTTTGGCGGTGGCTTCCCAAATCCCCTTTTGTTTTAAGTCCCTTAGATACAATCTACATGGCAGCCTGAACCCCTATTTCCAACAGGGAGGACATGCAAATATCAGAGTCTCTTTTCTAGGTTATCTGCCTGTGTTCCTTTTATATACACAGATGGGAATTAATGGTCATAATTTCAATAGTAGGGAAAAAATAGCCTATGAAAAATGGGATAGGTTTCATTATCATTAAGGAGTAAGAATCCATTGAAAAATGGAAATACTAGTACCACTAACCACTTGCAAAAAGGGATGTCCTTAATGATTGTTTTATCCTAATCATCCTTCCCCCATCAGCACACAGAACTCAGTCCTATTTTAGTAGCAAATGGCCTCCAAAAATCGTGGTATCCTGACCCCTTATTTCTGATCACAGAACCATTCAGCTGGAATAGGTAGCAAGAGATCATCAAAGTCATCCTTCTGCCCTCAGGTATGGCTAAACTCTGCTGGAACTCATCATATTGTAATATAATACCATATAAAGTGTTTCATTTACTGTGCTGAAAACTTTTCCAGGGTAGGAGCTGAAGCCCAGCCATTTGTTATCCTCAGAGCCTGGCATGTAACAGATCTCCCAAAATAACTGTACATGAAAGAACTAAAACCCTCACCGTGTAAAATATATCTTTCTTAGAAAATCACTGGGGAAAAAGGGACTTTAAAATTCACTCACCAATCCTTTCTGCCCATTTTGATATTTTACAATACTCCCTCTGGAAATATTCTTTATAGCTAAACAAACAGCAACTTCCACTTCACTGTTATCAGCCCAGTGGAAGAAATACCTTGAAAATCAAGTTTTCTAAAATGTATATGGACTCAATAATGCCACTTATATTTAAAACTGGGAAAAAGTCATTATTCTCTTGTATGACTTAACAGCAAATTGCTAAAATACATGACTAGCTTTCTGTCCACCTAGAGGGGTGGGATAGGGAGGGTGGGAGGGAGACACAAGAGGGAGGAGATATGGGGATATATGTATACGTATAGCTGACTCACTTTGTTATATAGCAGCAACTAACACAACAATGTAAAGCAATTATACTCCAATAAAGATGTTAAAAAAATAAAAAAAAATAAAATACATGATGAGAAAGAGATGTATTTGTATAACATTGGAACTATTAAAGATTATAAATTGACATTTATTAAAGAGCTACCATTTGCCAGGTACTCAATAAACGACTGTTACTAAAACTCTGACAATATTACAAAATAAATTTTATCATCCCCAACTGACAGATATGGAAATTGAAGCCCAGGGAGGCTAGATGACTTCCCCAAGGTCACACAGCAAGGAGCGGGAGGAGCGGAGGGGCAGGTACCGAGGTTACAAAAGATGCCATTTGTCTGACTTGGCCTGGACCACTTGCAACCATTTTCTTCTCTGTGATTGAATAAAGTCTGAATTTAGGTTAGACCTTTCTTCTCTAATTTAGAGGCCTGAATCGACAAGTGGTCAGTGACAATGGCCACTTTAACTAGAATGGGAAGGGAGGCAGCAGCCCCAAATCAGCTCTCACCATTTCATCCATAACACAGTGGAGTCCCCATAATACACTATACTGGGGCCACGTAAGTACAACATTGAGGGGAGCAAGATGCCAGGACACTTGGCGTGTTTCGTAAGGAGGACGCAACAGGACTTGTTCCTCAGTGCCTCCAGAGTGACTTGTGACCCTTGGCAAGAGACAGGGTCCTGCCCCCGCCATCTGCGACCCGTGAGCCAGTGTATGAGGCCCTGTCACTCTTTCCCAACTTTCTTCTGTTGATGACAAGTCCTTAGTCAATTCACTGCTCATTAGTCCTTACATGAGAGGATGTGATAGAAACGGAAGATAGATCCAATAGGCTCAGTTTAAAATTTCCCTATTTGCTAGTGAAGCAAAATGAAAATAGTGTTTCTAAAACTGGATTTGAAAACCAATGGCTTATTTGACAACTTCATGGAATACTAGTGGTAACGTAACCAGTATTGTTATTTTATGCTTTGACAATGTAAGGCAGAAATCTGATGTGTTCGCAGAAGCTATCTGAAAGCAATTGCTAGAATACCTGAAATTTCTTAAGTGAGATTTCAGGAAGACCAGAGGCTTCTGGTTAGTGTATATGGACTAAAGAGAAAAGAAGAGTCCAGGAACTGCGACAGTCGCAAGAAGCCAGGCTGCACCGGGGCCAGTGTGTTCCCTTCTCTGCAGCCTGTCATCTCTGTGGTCTCCGAACCAGCCAGTTGGAGGATGAAGTGCTCTTTCCTGCCCTCAGGGGTCCGTGATTGCACGTGCTTAGAGTAGTTAGACTATGTCAGACCCAAATCTCTTAGGTCAACGTGTTTATGGACAAAAGGTGAAAAAGAAATGAAAGTAAAATATGATAAAGGCAAGACTAGATTGCACCCAAAATCCTCCAGTGGCTCCAGATTTGTCTCAGAGGGAAAGCTGAAGTCTGTACACCATCCCCCTTCCCTGCTCACATTCCTCTCTAAGCGCAGCCCCTGCTTCTCTACCCCCTCACATGCTCTTCCACCGGCTTTGCCCTTTTGTTGTGCTTGAAATGTGCCCCATACGTTCCCACTTCAGGGATTAACACTGGCTGTTCCCTCTGCCGGGACGCTCTTCCCATCAATATCTGAATGACCCACTGCCTCTTCTTCCAGTCTTTGCTCAACTTTGTTTCGCACCTAGTAGGTGCTCAATTAATATTTATTGAATAAATAAATGAATAAATGCTCTGATTAAAAGTCATTTATTCATTGAATGAACATTAGATATTGAAGAAAACATTATGCTAAACACTTCGGATATACAAAGCTGATTGCGATCTGGGAGCACTCATATAACAGTGATTTCAATCTGCATAAACACACCATTTTGTAGGAGAAGAAGTGACAGTTCCCCAAGAGAGGTGCAGTATGGTGGGATTTTTATAGGGTTTTATTCAAGAGCAGATTCTGCAAAATGAAGTGTATGAGAATTAAAAGGGCTAAGACTATGCCCAATTAGGGGAAGTTAATAAAGACCTCAGGGAGCAGGTGGTATCTGAGTTGAGGCTTGGGGAAGACCAGATTTGTCCATGCTGAGTTGGAACGGTTGTGAGAGTAAGAGAGGAGATTTTAGCAGGTGGAGAAAACAGCATGGATGAAACCATACATGGATATAAGGACAAGTGAACAAGCTGTTTGTTTTTGCTGCGGTATAAGGAATATGAAGGGTAAACTGGTTTCCAACTGGAGAGAGCTTTAAATGGTAAAGCAGTTTGGAGCACAAGGCATGCATAGTCTTAAGCAGAATAATCTGAGCTGCCATGCATAGGATGGTCCAGAGTCTGGGAGGCCAGACACAGATGAGGAAACTTTTGCCAGTGGTCCAGGAAGGAAGGAAGGCAGTGGGGCCTGCTGAAAGGTGGTAGCAGTGGAAATGCGAAGAATAAGTGAACAAAGACTTATGGAAATTAATTTTAAAAATAATTAGGACAGGAATAAAGATGCAGACGTAGAGAATGGACTTGAGGACACGGGGAGGGGGAAGCGTAAGCTGGGGTGAAGTGAGAGAGTAGCACTGACATATATGCACTACCAAATGTAAAACAGAGAGCTAGTGGGAAGCAGCCGCATAGCACAGGGAGATCAGCTCAGTGCTTTGTGACCACCTAGAGGGGTGGGATAGGGAGGGTGGGAGGGAGACGCAAGAGGGAGGAGATATGGGGATATATGTATACGTATAGCTGATTCACTTTGTTATACAGCAGAAACTAACACACATTGTAAAGCAATTATACTCCAATAAAGATGTTAAAAAAAATAATTGGGTGGAATGTATGGGAGGTAGGATAAGAAAAGAGAAGATAGTAGCTCTAATCTTCTAATTATTAAGAAACCCCCAATCATAATTTAATTTATTTAGTTCATTTCAACATCTATAAATACCCCTTCACTTCAAATCAAGCCATTTGTTTGCTTTTCCACTCCTTAAAGTAAGTAAGTGAGGCCAGAAGAATTGTGGGATGAATTTGGCATGATTCTGAGCTACAATCTCTAGGAACAGCGAACTGAGCAGGAGATGCGAGGGGCCAGGGGGGCGTCTCCACGGTGACTGACGCATGGATGGAGGAGGACCACTCACCCCTTAAGGAGGGGTGAGTGTGAGAGCCTAAGAGTGAACAGAAGAAGCGGCACCATTGTGGTATTTTTAGCTGCATTTTACACATTAAGAAACTGAGCCTTAGCATCCTTAAATTGCCTGAACTTGTGTAGCTAGAAAGTAGCAGCTTAAGGATTTAAATTCAAATTTTGACTCCAAAGCTTATGGATGTATCTATTAGAGAAACCTGTTATTTCTCTAATTACCAAATTAATTTTTCCAGAGGAGCACCTTTTATTCCCACCTTTCTCTGTTCACTTCTCTTTCCTCAGTGTTCTGGGAGAGTTCCTAACCAAATGTAGTATACACAGTAGGTATTTTGGTTGAAGGACATATTATGCTCTTTGGGAAAATCTAAACTGCTTTGAGTATTTCCCTCTTGCTGACCCTTACAGTAAAAATATGCTTTAAAAATCATGATAATATGTGAATTCATACAGTGAAAATTATATTCTATACGAGATAGCTTTCAAACACCATGAAATAAAATACTACAGTACTTAGAACTAGAGGCTATTAACCTAATTAGTGTACTAAGCATGAAATATAAATGATCATACTATATTGCAAAAAAAAATAATTGAAAATAATGGCTAACTACATTTCAGAATTATACAAATGATACAATTATTTTATCTTATAAGTGTTAAGATGACAGGAATATTGTTAAGTAAATGGATTAAAAAGATGGGTTTTAGGGAATCCTATAATTTCAGTATTACCTGCCAGAATTGGGCGTAAAGCTTTGAGTATAGTTTAAATCAGCTACTTTGGGGTTGGCTATGGAAAGACGACGTTTGCCTTACCTTGCACCGTGGTTTATTTCAAGTACTTTCTCCTTCTGCTAGTTTAGTAAGAACAGCAGGCTCAGGAGTTCCAGGGAGAGGTTAAGAAGCACGAATAAATACAGGGCAGACCAACTACCACTTACTACCACTGTCTTTAAATGGGGCTCAAATTCAAATTTAGAAACAAAAAGAAAAAAGCCACAGAGACCGCAGAGTGGAGACACCCTGTAAGAGCAGAAACCATACGTTTTTTTTGGTCACGTGCACCTCAAACCAGCCTAGCAACTGACCTAAGTCAGTCATTCAATGAGGAAACGGTTGATAAACAAATGAAAAAATTACGGAGGGTATTCTTCTAATATATAAATCTAAGCATGATCCTAGTGTCTCCCCACCGGCAAGTAATAAAATTCAAATTCTATAGCAGAGAAATGGGGTCTGCCTCCACTCCTGCCCCATGTGTAGTGCATCTTTCACCACTAACCCTGCCCCACCTGGTAACAGGTCCTTGGGAGACCCCTTAGCTGCACACCTGCTTTCCCTCAAGGTCTTCAATCCCTTGTCAAGACTCCTCCTTGAAGTCGTCCATCTTATCCTTTTCTCTCTTTGTTTACCCACTGTTAACTATTATTGCATTTCTGAAATAGACTCTACTAGAAGGAAGTCTCTGTGTGTCTTAGACTGGGAGCTGAGTCTAACTCATCTCTGAATACCCAGAACTTCACATGGTCTGGCTGTAAATGGGGCACTATAAAAGTTCTTTGAATGAAAGGAGGAACAAAGTATGGAAGGAAGTGAAGAGAAAGTGTGAAGCTCCACTAGAAATGGAAGCTGATTTGCAGCTGAGTGTGCAAAGTGGCTACTCTGAAAAGACATGGTTTCTAATATCCCTCTTCAGTGTCTGGAATTGAGACTAAAACGACTTGCTTTTTGATGAAAAAATTAGAGTTACCTGTTATTGCGCACTGTGTGAGCTGAAAGAAATGACAGTTTTATTAATTTTCTAATTTTAATTTTTTCCTTTGAAAACGTCAGAATTGTAGAAAGGTTACAGAAATAATACAATGAATTCTCATGCATACAATCCTCTAGATATTAGCATTTACCACTTTTTTTCTGAATAATTTAAGAGCAAACTGCAGAGATTAAGCCCCTTTACCTCTAAATATTTCAGTGTGTGTTTCCTAAAAGCAAGAAATTATGTAACCTCAGTACAATTAACAAAGAGTCCAACACTGAGACAGTACTGTTACCTAATCTATAGACCTTCATTCAGATTTTGCCAATTGACTTAACATCTTTTATAAGAAAGAAAATCCAGAGTCTTCTCATTCAAGTCATCGTATCAAGTCATCATATCTCTAGTCGTCTTTAATCTGGAACAGTATTTGAGTCTTTTTTTTTGTATTTCATGGCACTGATTTTTTTTTTTAAGAGTACAAGCCAATTATCTTATAGGATGCCTCTCATTTTGGGTTGGCCTAATGTTTCACATGAATTTAGATTCAGGTTTTATACTTGACAGGAATGTTACAGAAGTGATGCTGAATTCTTCTCAGCACTTCTCATCACAGAAGCACAGACTAGATTTGTGCATTTGCTGGTGATGTGTAACTTTGATCGCTTGGTTATGGGGAGATTTACACATTTCTCCACGTTCAAGTTCCCATTTGACCCTCTTTAATGAGTAACTCCCCTGTATATAAGTAATCCTCCTCAAACTTCCACCCACTACTTTTAGTGTCCATTAATGATCCTTCCCTGAATCAATTGTGAGGATGATGGTTGCCAAATGGCGATCTTCTAATTTCATGCTTTTTTTCACCTTTATTGGTTGCCTTTCTACTGTAAGAAGAAGCTTTTCCTTCTCACCCACTTTTTTCTGTATTCGTGTTAACATGAATTCAATGTATTAATATTAGCCTGAACTCATGGAGTTTTACCCTATTCAACAGATGACAAACTATTACTCTCGTTATTTATTTTGATCCCCAAATGGTCCCAGCCCCGCAAGCTGGCTCCTGAGTCTCCCTGGTTTTTAGTGTTTTCCAGTGACTCTGTTTGCATCGTGTATTTAATCTCACCCTTTGATTTCACTGTTCTTTTTGTGGGAGTACTCTTTAAACACTTTTCTTTGAAGGTTTTATTCTTCATAATTAAATTTTATATAGAACAAATCCCAATACCAGTTTATGACCATAATTTAACACAATAACAGCAGCTAATGTAGTTTTTAAAAGCAAACTTGCATTTTCTTTTTTTCTAACTACTCCGTTTTTGATCATTTTATTTGTAGATTCAGAAATGGCTCAACTGGCAAAAAAAAAAAAAGAAAAAAGAAAAAATTGAGTTCTGTCAACATAGGCAAGGTGAAATAGCAAGTTGAAGAAATCACCTGGATCGTTACAGTAAAACTCCGCTTCTTTCTGTCGATGAAAGTGTTATTAGCTTTCTGCTTTGTTCTTGGGGCTAAGAGTGTATGTGTGGGTGCAGGGTGGTGAGCAGCAGAGGGCAGCGGGTGGGAGGTACTGTGGCATAGGGCTGCCTGCACAAGAAATCTTAGCAGTCTACACTGATAACAGGTAAAGAACAATTGTTCAATTAGGCTTACTCTGCCTATAAAAATATATTTACCTCTATAGAATTATTTGTAATACATTTACAAATAATATAGGATTTCAAGGTTTCTAGGCTAATTTTGCTTAAGACACGCAATGCCTATGGAAAAAATGATACTTTTCCTTTGTGACTACCCCTTCAAACACTAGAGCATCATGGGCAAGCTCTAGCAGATACACGCATAAAATGGGTGATCATGGGTCCTCCAAAAGTCCTCCAGCTGGGACGCCCTGTCTTTGCTGAGCTCACCTCTCCAGGCAAGACTGCCAAGGCCACGATACCACAACTGATCCAACTGAATCTACGGAGGGATTTCAGCAGAATGCAATTCCCCCAATTATCATTTGGACACAATTGTGTGTTAACAGTTACCCTGAAATTAGCTTACACGGTGGCGTGTTGTTTTGCAGCTTTGCAGGCACGATCTCATATCCCCGCATCTGCTTTCCCTGACTGGCAGAGACCTTGCTTCATTTTCTGGAGCTCCATTTCTGCGGCTCTAAGAAGTTCAGAAAGTGGCAACCAGGGAGAAGACGGGCAACCGAACCCTCCTGCTCTCACAACGGCAGTGCTGCGTGCGCTCGCGCCTGGCCTATCATATACCATTACAGTTGATCAAGCTTAAAAAGCAAACTCAGATTTTCAGGCGAAGCAGTCGCTGGAGTACATTTATGGATCGTGTTCTCATTCCGATACCGTCCCCAGGGAAGAGAGTGCACAGCACAAGTAACGTATCTGCTGTTTCCCTTCAGTATAAGTTTTGCATAAAACAGAAATGCTCCAGTCTGTAAACAGTATGAGTGCCTGCCATACACATGGCAACCAGAAGGTGGCACGGTCTTAACATTGACCAAGGGCTGTCAGCTCCACCGTTGAATCCAAGCAGATTTATTTGTGACGATAACAGCTTCTTGCACTGTGGACATTCATCTATGGGTTTGTGTCTGTCCACACTACATACCCACAAACCCCTTCCTATGCTTGGAAACAGAACTCTTTGTTTCCACTTTCTTTTTATCATCCTCCCCTTTTAAATTAATATTGTTTTGCTTTATGCTTTAGAGGACTTGAATATTTGCTCTGTGCTTATCTTCCTGTTAGAAGAATTTAGTTATTGAAATCTAAACGGATCCTCATGCTTTGAATCTTGCTTTTGTCTTATTTGTAACCAATTTCCAACATATGAAGAAGATCTAAATTCTATATTCATTCATTAAAAGAGTTTCGTTCAAAGAGTCCTTAATTCTTTGGTCAAAAGTAGCCAAAGAATTGGTCAAAATGAATTATTCGTATGAAGTGAGGTGCATGTGTATAATTTAAAAAGGCATTTTAGATTTCAGATGTGTCAAACATTGCATTTAAACCTCAGATTCCATTTTAGAGAACAAAATGTCTATGAATTGACTACTGTTTCTCTTTCATTGAGAGAAAAGAGACATGCCTTTGTGTTTTATGAAACTGGTTTCATTACAACGCATCAGAGGCCTTAAGAGTAAAAATGAACAATATTTAAACAAGTCAGCAATATTTTATAGCAATTATGAATGCTGGCAAATGGGCACCATTTCAATACTCAGAGAAGTACCCTACTCAATTTGCTCTTCATTGGTGAATAAAACAAATGTACAATTCCTTGATGTGCATCACTGTATTTATCACTTCGTTCTTTGTTATTTAAGTGGGAGTCCAGACTGAAAGTAACCTCTTGTTTTTCAATATTCTTCTGTACCGCTCTCTTTACTTATTACCCCGCTGTGCGTCCCGTCTCCTGACCTCCCCACAGACAGGAATTTCTGTCTAACCTATTCCTTTACCTTGGGCTTCGAGGCATTCCCTCCTTCTGCCCCTACCATCTGTCAGCCTCCCTGTCCTTCCACTCTTTCCTCTCCTCTTCTTCCCCACATGCCCGTCAGAATGCTTATTGGGAGGTGTGTCTCTCTCTGACTGGGAAGCTTACTCAGCCCTTACATGATAGGCAATAACTAAAATTCACTGAGCTGAACTGCTATTTGGTTTTGCAGAGTCCAAATAGCAACACAGAAAGGAAAAAAAGTTTATCTATATTTTATTATATATGTGTATATGTACACACACATATGTATATGTACACATATGTATAATATGTATATTATATAAATATAATAACAGCATGAGTCCTAAAGCAATGGCTAATTCTTGCAGGCATCTCATCCAACCAAGCCCTCCGTCAAAAAAAAAAAAAATCACCAACAAAACTGATTCTTGATATTTTTCTCCTCTGAGTCTGGAGAAAATAAGCATCAATGAAGCCAAGTGGGTTAAATTTATAACTGCAGCAGCTTCTTCATTGTTGGACATTTTTTAAAACCTATTTTGTAAGTATAAACCTCAGAGAGCCCCAAAGTTTTATCTTATATGTCCTGACCTCCACCTGCCATGCGTTAAAATCAATAATGGCATTTGCTACTTCCCCCCAGTTCCATTTCTACTCCTGTCATAAAGAGAAATAGAAGCTTAACCTCATTCTGCCTCCCTGACATTTTCACTCTCCCCTCAAGGTCTTGGAATATCCCAGCATATGCCCACTCTGGCAGAGATCGGAGAACGGCTGGCTCAGGGGAGACCATATGGCCAGGAGCCTGCCTGCTACACTGGGACATGATGGGCCTTCAGGTACCCCCAGGCTTAGATCTGGTCTTCCTCTCAAGGGTCTGAATTGGATCCTAAGAAGCCCTCTGGGGATGAAAGTCCAGTCCATGGAGGGTAGAGAATAGTTACTTCAAAACCTGGACATGTGGGCTTCCCTGGTGGCGCAGTGGTTGAGAATCTGCCTGCCGATGCAGGGGACACGGGTTCGAGCCCTGGTCTGGGAAGATCCCACATGCCGCGGAGCAACTAGGCCCGTGAGCCACAATTGCTGAGCCTGCGCGTCTGGAGCCTGTGCTCCGCAACAGGAGAGGCCGTGATAGTGAGAGGCCTGCACACCGCGATGAAGAGTGGGCCCCGCTTGCCACAACTAGAGAAAGCCCTCGCACAGAAGCGAAGACCCAACACAGCCATAAATAAATAAAATTAAAAAAAAAAAAAAAAAACCTGGACATGTTTCAAGAATCTATGTTAATTGAGCTGACTTATCATCCTGTCCCATGACTCATGATTACAGCCGTTTTCTGCTCCAGGATAAGAGGTGAAGACTATTTACTTCTATAAGAGGCCAAGCGGAGACAACGCCCACTCTTCCCTGGCGTAGCCTGGGGATCTTTAGGGTTCAGCAAGTTTTCCTTCTCCACAACTGCATAACCCTAGCAGATGCGTACCCTTTCCCAGATGAAGGATCAAGTTTCAGGATTCTCCACCTGGCATACAGTAGGTGCTCAATAATTTTAAAGTAAACAAATAAATTCTCAGGTTTTTGAAGTTAAACATGGAGGTGAAATTTCATCCTGAAGCTTCCCTTCTGGTCCATCTCCTGTCTTCCCCACGTCTTACAGATCCTGGCTTTCTGTCTCTCTCCAGTGTCTACACCAGAAGTTACTTGTCTCCCGTTTTGGGGGTCGAGGTGGAAAATGGTACCCTAGATCATACAAAGGCCACCTGAGGTCTCATACTGTCTCCTTAATAAAGCATAACAATTCAAACTAAATTTAAACTTCAGAACAGCAGGATATGGCCAACTATGTAGAAGCAAAATGAAGAAGGCAAAGTAGACCTAGAAGGAAAAATTCAGAATGAAATGGAAGCTAGAAAAAATGTGAGATTCAGAAAACAAGAAAGACGTAGAGAGTGCAGGCTGTGATAACTGTGTGCTGAAGCAATATGGGATTACTAGGCCAGTGATTTCTTAAATTTTTAAAATTTACTTATTTATTTTTCTGCTTTATTTTTGTTTCAGTTTTATTGACATATAACACTATTAGTTTTAGGGGTACAACATGACGATCTGATACATGTGTATATTGAGAAATGATCACACGATAAATTTAGTTAACCCCCATCGCCACCAGTGATTTTTTTTTTTCTGACTGCTTTTTTTTATTGACGTGTAGTTGATTTACAATATTATTTAAGTTTCAGGTGTACAGCATAGTGATTCAGTATTTTTATAAATTATACTCCATTAAAAGTTATTACAAGATAATGTCTATACTTCCCTGTGCTATATAATATATCCTTGTTGCTTATCTATTTTATACACAGTAGTTTGTATCTCTTAGTCCCCTACCCCTAACTTGCCCCGCCCCTACTCTCTCCCCTCTGGTAACCAGTAGTTGGTTTTCTTTTTTTTTTTTTTAAACCTTGGCTGCACTTATTTATTTTCTTCTTATTTTTTTAATTGAAGTATTGTTAATTTACAGTGTGTTATTTCAGGTGTACAGCAATTTTTTTTGTAAGGACTACTTTTCAATCTGTGCTTGAGTCCTCTCTCTTGTAAATGTATACCTTCTGAAAACTGTTGTGGAGATTATAGGAAATGATAGGTGAAAATATTTTGGATTGGAGAATGACATATGGTAAACCCTCATAAATGTTAGCTGTTTTTTTTTTTTCCCCCTTATGGGCAAATGAAGATTATAATGATGTATCTTCACAAATTAATTTTTAATACCAAATTTAATTTTTAGATTTAACAAAATCACAATAGAGATCCCAGTGGCATTTGGGGTAGAGATAAATTAATAAAATTATTGAATTAACCTAAATGAGTTTTAAAAAAAATAAGAAACATTTCAAAAAAGAGAAATGATTCAAAGGACTTCTTTACTTGTTATAAAGCAAGACTTTATGACCGTTGTAAAGGAAGAATGACAGAAAAATCAGCAAATTGCATACGTGGTCTTAGCTTCTTTCACAATAAGGAAGCATCACACACCAAATGATGTTTAAAAATAACTATTCGGAAATATCTTGGTGGCCTTTTTGGCCACTGTATACCAAACACTACATGAAGTGTCATTTCCCCCTTCAGCCCTGTCAGGTAGAAACACAGCCTCTTGCTTTGCAGGGGAGGAGATGGCTTCCCTTCCTGGATAGCTCTCCCTCTAGTGTGAGGGCCTACCTCCCCAGCGACTGGTCCTTTGGTGGCTGAAATCATTTTAGTTAATCCTCAACTGGCACTGTGAACCATAATAAATATGAAATGGATTGGAGAATTAAATGTAAAACTTGTAATCAAAAAATGCTTGAATAAAATACAGGTGACTATTTATCTTGGGTATGTAAAGGGCTTTTTTAAAAAAAAAAAATCACTTCCTGTCCCCACCAGTTATATTGATATATAACCTGTGTAAGTTTAAGGTGTATAACATGATGATTTCATACCCGTATATGTTGTGAAATGATTAACACACTAAGGTATGTTAATCCCCTCACATAATTACCATTTTTATAAAGGATTTTAAGTATAAAAGGAAGGGAAAGGAAAATTGATGGGCTATGCTAAGTTTAAAAAAATTAACTTATATATGTGAAAATGTCATAAAAAATTAAAAGGCCATAGACAAACTGGGAGAAATATTTGCAGCAAATATAACAGACACAGGACCACTATCCTAAATGCATAAGGAGTATTTGAGAAAAACCCTCAGTGTGCCAATAGAAAAGTGGGCAAGGGATATTAACAATTAAGGATTGTTAAGAATTAGAATTGAGGAGGGAGGGGCAGGATGGCGGAGGAGTGGGGCGCGGGGATCGCCTTCCTCCCCACAGATGCATGGGAGGTGCATCTGCACGTGGAGCTGCTCCTGCAGAGCGCCCGCTGGGCGCTGGCGGAGGACGTCGGACCTCCCAAGGGGCAGGAAAATCCCCGCGTGCTTGGGTGGGGCAGAAGAGAAAAGAAATGGCAGAGACAGGGGAATGGGGACGGGACCTGCGCCGGTGGGGGGGAGCTGTGGGGGAGGGGGGTTTCCGCGCACTGGGGGGCCCCTTCGTGGGCGGAGACTGCGGGTGGCGGAGGGGGGAGGCTTCGGGGCCGCGGAGGAGAGCGCGGACACATTGGTGCGGAGGGCGGGGCGGAGATTCCCGCACGGAGGAGCGGTGCCGACCAGCGCTCACCGGCCCGAGGGGCTTGTCTGCTCGGCCGCCGGGGCGGGCGGGGCCTGGGAGCTGGGGCTCGGGCTTCGGTGCTAGCCGGGAGGGAGTCCGGGAAAAAGACTGCGGCTGCCAAAGAGGCAAGAGAATTTTTCTTGCCTCTTTGTTTCGCGGCGCGCAAGGAGAGGGGATTCAGAGCGCCGCCTAAACGAGCTCCAGAGACGGGCGCGAGCCGCGGCTATCAGCGCGGATCCCACAGCAACAGGGACGCAGAGGGAAAAACGGAGAGATTCCCGCACGGAGGCTCGGCGCCGGGCAGCACTCACCAGCCCGAGAGGCTTGTCTGCTCACCCGCCGGGGCGGGCGGGGGCTGGGAGCTGAGGCGCGGGCTTCGGTCGGATCCCAGGGAGAGGACTGGGGTTGGCTGCGTGAGCACAGCCTGGGGGGTCTGGCGCACCACAACTAGCCGGGAGGGTGCACGAGAGGGGGTCTGCAGCTGCCGAGGAGGCAGGAGGCTTTTTCTTGCCTCTTTGTTTCGCGGCGTGCGGGGAGAGGGGATTCGGAGCGCCGCTTGAACGAACTCCGGAGACGGGCGCGAGCCGCGGCTATCAGCGCGGACCCCAGAGACGGGCATGAGACGCTAAGGCTGCTGCTGCCGCCACCAAACAGCCTGTGGGCGAGCACAGGTCATTCTCCACACCGCCCCTCCCGGGAGCCTGTGCAGCCCGCCACGGCCAGGCTCCCGTAATCCGGGGACAACTTCCCCGGGAGAGCGCACGGCGCGCCTCAGGCTGCTGCAACGTCACGCCGGCTTCTGCCGCCGCAGGCTCGCCCCGCCTCCTCCGTACCGCTCCCTCCCCCCGGCCTGACTGAGCCAGAGCCCCCGAATCAGCTGCTCCTTTAACCCCGTTCTGTCTGGGCGGGGAACAGACGCCCTCAGGGGACCTACATGCAGAGGCGGGTCCAAATCCAAAGCTGAACCCCGGGAGCTGTACGAACAAAGAAGAGAAAGGGAAATCTCTCCCGGCAGCCTCAGAAGCAGCGGATTAAAGCTCCACAAACAACTTGATGTGCCTGCATCTGTTGAATACCTGAATAGACAACGAATCATCCCAAATTTAGGAGATGGACTTTGGGAGCAGGATATATTAACTTTTCCCCTTTTCCTTTTTTTTGTGAGTGTAGATGTGTATGCTTCTGGGTGAGATTTTGTCTGTATAGCTTTGCTCTCACCGTTAGTCCTAGGGTTAGGTCCGTCCGTTTTTTTTTTTTTTTTTTTTTTTTCCCCTAATAAATGTTTTCTTAATAATTTTTTCCTTATTTTCTATTTTTAAAAAAATTTTTAATAAGTTTTTTCATATTTTTTATTTTAAAAAATTAAAAAATTTTTTTTCTTAATAAATTTTTTCTAAATAATTTTTTTCTTATTTTTAGTATAAAAAATTAATAAATCTATTTTTAAAAATTAAAAAAATTTTTTTTCTTAATAAATTTACTCTTAATAATTTTTTTTCTTATTTTTTATTATAATTGCTTTATTTTATTTTATTTTATCCTCTTTTTTTCTTTCTTTCCATTTTTTCTCCCTTTTATTCTGAGCCGTGTGGATGAAAGGCTCTTGGTGCTCCAGCCAGGCATCAGGGCTGTGCCTCTGAGGTGGGAGAGCCAACTTCAGGACACTGGTCCACAAGAGACCTCCCAGCTCCACGTAATACCAAATGGCGAAAATCTCTCACAGATCTCCATCTCAACATCAAGACCCAGCTTCACTCAACGACCAGCAAGCTACAGTGCTGGACACCCTATGCCAAACAACTAGCAAGAGAGGAACACAGCCCCATCCATTAACAGAGAGGCTGCCTAAAATCATAATAAGGCCACAGACACCCCAAAACACACCACCAGACGTGGACGAACCCACCAGAAAGACAACATCCAGCCTCATCCACCAGAACACAGGCACTAGTTCCCTCCACCAGGAAACCTACACAACCCACTGAACCAACCTTAGCCACTGGGGACAGATACCAAAAACAACGGGAACTACGAACCTGCAGCCTGTGAAAAGGAGACCCCAAACACAGTAAGATAAGCAAAATGAGAAGACAGAAAAACACACAGCAGATGAAGGAGCAGGGTCAAAACACACCAGACCTAACAAATGAAGAGGAAATAGGTAGTCTACCTGAAAAAGAATTCAGAATAATGATAGTAAGGATGATCCAAAGTCTTGGAAATAGAATAGACAAAATGCAAGAAACATTTAACAAGGACGTAGAAGAACTAAAGAGGAACCAAGAAACGATGACAAGCACAATAAATGAAATTAAAAATACTCTAGATGGGATCAATAGCAGAATAACTGAGGCAGAAGAACGGATAAGTGACCTGGAAGATAAAATGGTGGAAATAACTACTGCAGACCAGAATAAAGAAAAAAGAATGAAAAGAACTGAGGACAGTCTCAGAGACCTCTGGGACAACATTAAACGCACCAACATTCGAATTATAGGGGTCCCAGAAGAAGAAGAGAAAACGAAAGGGACTGAGAAAATATTTGAAGAGATTATAGTTGAAAACTTCCCTAATATGGGAAAGGAAATAGTTAATCAAGTCCTGGAAGCACAGAGAGTCCCATACAGGATAAATCCAAGGAGAAACACACCAAGACACATATTAATCAAACTATCAAAAATTAAATATAAAGAAAACATATTAAAAGCAGCAAGGGAAAAACAACAGATAACACACAAGGGCATCCCCATAAGGTTAACAGCTGATCTTTCAGCAGAAACGCTGCAAGCCAGAAGGGAGTGGCAGGATATACTTAAAGTGATGAAGGAGAAAAACCTACAACCAAGATTACTCTACCCAGCAAGGATCTCATTCAGATTTGATGGAGAAATTAAAACCTTTACAGACAAGCAAAAGCTGAGAGAGTTCAGCACCACCAAACCAGCTTTACAACAAATGCTAAAGGAACTTCTCTAGGCAAGAAACACAAGAGAAGGAAAACACCTACAATAACAAACCCAAAACATTTAAGAAAATGGGAATAGGAACATACATATCGATAATTACCTTAAATGTAAATGGATTAAATGCTCCCACCAAAAGACACAGACTGGCTGAATGGATACAAAAACAAGACCCATATATATGCTGTCTACAAGAGACCCACTTCAGACCTAGAGACACATACAGACTGAAAGTGAGGGGATGGAAAAAGATATTCCATGCAAATGGAAATCAAAAGAAAGCTGGAGTAGCAATTCTCATATCAGACAAAATAGACTTTAAAATAAAGACAATTACAAGAGACAAAGACGGACACTATGTAATGATCAAGGGATCGATCCAAGAGGAAGGTATAACAATTGTAAATATTTATGCACCCAACATAGGAGCACCTCAATACATAAGGCAAATACTAACAGCCATAAAAGGGGAAATCGACAGTAACACAATCATAGTAGGGGACTTTAACACCCCACTTTCACCAATGGACAGATCATCCAAAATGAAAATAAATAAGGAAACACAAGCTTTAAATGCTACATTAAACAAGATGGACTTAATTGATATTTATAGGACATTCCACCCAAAAACAACAGAATACACATTTTTCTCAAGTGCTCATGGAACATTCTCCAGGATAGATCATATCTTGGGTCACAAATCAAGCCTTGGTAAATTTAAAAAAATTGAAATCGTATCAAGTATCTTTTCCGACCACAACGCTATGAGACTAGATATCAATTACAGGAAAAGATCTGTAAAAAATACAAACACATGGAGGCTACACAATACACTACTTAATAACGAAGTGATCACTGAAGAAATCAAAGGGGAAATCAAAAAATACCTAGAAACAAATGACAATGGAGACACGACGACCCAAAACCTATGGGATGCAGCAAAAGCAGTTCTAAGAGGGAAGTTTATAGCAATACAAGCCTACATCAAGAAACAGGAAACATCTCGAATAAACAACCTAACCTTGCACCTAAAGCAATTAGAGAAAGAAGAACAAAAAAACCCCAAAGCTAGCAGAAGGAAAGAAATCATAAAGATCAGATCAGAAATAAATGAAAAAGAAATGAAGGAAACAATAGCAAAAATCAATGAAACTAAAAGCTGGTTCTTTGAGAAGATAAACAAAATTGATAAACCATTAGCCAGACTCATCAAGAGAAAAAAGGAGAAGACTCAAATTAATAGAATTAGAAATGAAAAAGGAGAAGTAACCACTGACACTGCAGAAATACAAACGGTCATAAGAGATTACTACAAGCAACTCTATGCTAATAAAATGGACAACCTGGAAGAAATGGACAGATTCTTAGAAATGCACAACCTGCCGAGACTGAACCAGGAAGAAATAGAAAATATGAACAGACCAATCACAAGCACTGAAATTGAAACTGTGATTAAAAATCTTCCAACACACAAAAGCCCAGGACCAGATGGCTTCACAGGCGAATTCTATCAAACATTTAGAGAAGAGCTAACACCTATCCTTCTCAAACTCTTCCAAAATATTGCAGAGGGAGGAACACTCCCCAACTCATTCTATGAGGCCACCATCACCCTGATACCAAAACCAGGCAAAGATGTCACAAAGAAAGAAAACTACAGGCCAATATCACTGATGAACATAGATGCAAAAATCCTCAACAAAATACTAGCAAACAGAATCCAACAGCACATTAAAAGGATCATACACCATGATCAAGTGGGGTTTATTCCAGGAATGCAAGGATTCTTCAATATACGCAAATCAATCAATGTGATACATCATATTAACAAATTGAAGGAGAAAAACCATATGATCATCTCAATAGATGCAGAGAAAGCTTTCGACAAAATTCAACACCCATTTATGATAAAAGTCCTGCAGAAAGTAGGCATAGAGGGAACTTTCCTCAACATAATAAAGGCCGTATATGACAAACCCACAGCCAACATTGTCCTCAATGGTGAAAAACTGAAACCATTTCCACTAAGATCAGGAACAAGACAAGGTTGCCCACTCTCACCACTATTATTCAACATAGTTTTGGAAGTGTTAGCCACAGCAATCAGAGACGAAAAAGAAATAAAAGGAATCCAAATCGGAAAAGAAGAAGTAAAGCTGTCACTGTTTGCAGATGACATGATACTATACATAGAGAATCCAAAAGATGCTACCAGAAAACTACTAGAGCTAATCAATGAATTTGGTAAAGTAGCAGGATACAAAATTAATGCACAGAAATCTCTTGCATTCCTGTATACTAATGATGAAAAATCTGAAAGTGAAATTAAGAAAACACTCCCGTTTACCATTGCAACAAAAAGAATAAAATACCTAGGAATAAACCTACCTAAGGAGACAAAAGACCTGTATGCAGAAAATTATAGGACACTGATGAAAGAAATTAAAGATGATACAAATAGATGGAGAGATATACCATGTTCTTGGATTGGAAGAATCAACATTGTGAAAATGACTCTGCTACCCAAAGCAATCTACAGATTCAATGCAATCCCTATCAAACTACCACTGGCATTTTTCACAGAACTAGAACAAAAAATTTCACAATTTGTATGGAAACACAAAAGACCCCGAATAGCCAAAGCAATCTTGAGAACGAAAAATGGAGCTGGAGGAATCAGGCTCCCTGACTTCAGACTATATTACAAAGCTACAGTAATCAAGACAGTTTGGTACTGGCACAAAAACAGAAATATAGATCAATGGAACAGGATAGAAAGCCCAGAGATAAGCCCACGCACATATGGTCACCTTATCTTTGATAAAGGAGGCAAGCATATACAGTGGAGAAAAGACAGCCTCTTCAATAAGTGGTGCTGGGAAAATTGGACAGGTACATGTAAAAGTATGAAATTAGAACACTCCCTAACACCATACACAAAAATAAACTCAAAATGGATTAAAGACCTAAGTGTAAGGCCAGACACTATCAAACTCTTAGAGGAAAACATAGGCAGAACACTGTATGACATAAGTCACAGCAAGATCCTTTTTGACCCAGGTCCTAGAGAAATGGAAATAAAAACACAAATAAACAAATGGGACCTAATGAAACTTAAAAGCTTTTGCACAGCAAAGGAAACCATAAACAAGACCAAAAGACAACCCTCAGAATGGGAGAAGATATTTGCAAATGAAGCAACGGACAAAGGATTAATCTCCAAGATTTACAAGCAGCTCATGCAGCTCAATAACAAAAAAACAAACAACCCAATCCAAAAATGGGCAGAAGACCTAAATAGACATTTCTCCAAAGAAGAGATACAGATTGCCAACAGACACATGAAAGAATGCTCAACATCTTTAATCATTAGAGAAATGCAAATCAAAACTACAATGAGGTATCATCTCACACCGGTCAGAATGGCCATCATCAAAAAATCTAGAAACAATAAATGCTGGAGAGGGTGTGGAGAAAAGGGAACACTCTTGCACTGTTGGTGGGAATGTAAATTGATACAGCCACTATGGAGAACAGTATGGAGGTTCCTTAAAAAACTAAAATTAGAACTACCATATGACCCAGCAATCCCACTACTGGGCATATACCCTGAGAAAACCATAATTCAGAAAGAGTCATGTACCAAAATATTCATTGCAGCTCTGTTTACAATAGCCAGGACATGGAAGCAACCTAGGTGTCCATCATCGGATGAATGGATAAAGAAGATGTGGCACATATATACAATGGAATATTACTCAGCCATAAAAAGAAATGAAATGGAGGTGTTTGTAATGAGGTGGATGGAGTTAGAGTCTGTCATACAGAGTGAAGTAAGTCAGAAAGAGAAAAACAAATACAGTATGCTAACACATATATATGGAATCTAAGGGAAAAAAAAAAAAAAGAGGTCATGAAGAACCTAGTGGCAAGATGGGAATAAAGACACAGACCTACTAGAGAATGGACTTGAGGATATGGGGAGGGGGAGGGGTGAGATGTGACAGGGTGAGAGAGTGTCATGGACATATATACACTACCAAATGTAAAATAGATAACTAGTGGGAAGCAGCCGCATAGCACAGGGAGATCAGCTCGGTGCTTTGTGACCACCTAGAGGGGTGGGATAGGGAGGGTGGGAGGGAGGGAGATGCAAGAGGGAAGAGATATGGCAACATATGTATATGTGTAACTGATTCACTTTGTTGTAAAGCAGAAGCTAGCACACCATTGTAAAGCAATTATACTTCAATAAAGATGTTTAAAAAAAAAAAAAAAAGAAAAAAGAATTAGAATTAACACAATGGGCGATAAATATATGAAAAAGGTTCAGCCTCACTAATGGTCAAATAAATACAAATTAAAACAATTTTTTCAACTCTCCAGTTATTAAAGATTTTAAAACTTCATAATGCAGGTGAGATAGCCATGTGTTCTGATAACCAGCAGGCAAAAATGCAACAGGAATGGACTCTCTAAATGCAATTTGGCAATACATGTCATCAGATTTTTTTAAATGTTGTTAATTTTTAAGCAGGTAATTTCACTTTGAGAAATCTGCTCCAAGGAATGAGTTAAATTTTGAGGCAAAGATTTTCTTATACAGTGAAAAATAAACCAGATATGACTTCAATGTACACAGGGAAAAGGCTACATATTTTTTACATATCCACAGGTAGAATATTTATATTTCCACTAAAAATATTCTCAAATAATTTTGGAAAATGATCATAAGGTTAAGTTAAGTGAATATAGCAGGACAAAGTTATGTGACAATAAGATTCCAATTACGAAACACATAATCATAGAGAAGAGATGGAAGATTGGATGACTGATTTTTTTATACTTTATTTTCTGAAAGTCTACAAAAAACATATCTTACCTTCATAATCTAAAACGGCATTACTTTTTTGTGTGCACTTACTTTTTCTACTTCTAATAACTCTACTTTACAATATGAAAGATGTGTAGAGATAAAAAGTAAAGGTGAATAAGATTAAAATATCGGGATGATCAAGGAATTTCTAGAGATCATTAGTATAAAGACAGAAGTACATTTAATTATGAAGTGTTTGAGGGAAGAGAGAAGAGCTAGGAAGGGAACAAAAAAAGGTAAAGAGGCAGACTAAGATACTAAATACTTCGACATGAATAATATTCCTGGGTCACACGCCCAAATTCACTGAGCCCCTAAACTTCAGAAGCCATCTGGATTAAAAAGTGACTAGATCACCACTGTGCTCTCGTTATTTAAATCCTCGCATCTTAAAACTGGAAGCTGAACTCTGAGTAGATTTTTCCAGAACAGCAGAATGGAAAGGATGCTCTGGTTTGAAGCAGCCGTTACCAAAGCAATATTACCCTGAGGGCGAGAGGGAGCAAGTCCAGGGCTTCCCGGGCCAGAGGTCCCCACCTGTGTCAACATTAATTCCTCATCGCTGGTCTGATAATCAGAAGACTGCTCTGTCCTGAAACCACTGAGCTGAAAATTGTGGTCCCTGTGGAGCCTGTCGTTCAGGTGCTATTCTGATGGCTTATGCTCTGCCTATGCCAGTCTTGACAATCTGCTGTCAGCTGGAGACCGGGAGCACTGTGGCCACTCCAGAGAGGGAGGCTGCTACTCTACTAGAGCAGTTGCTTTGACGTTGGAATGTGAGCTCATTGTTGCCCAATCTCTTGTCATTTTTTAAAAGGATAGAGTTAGAAATCTGGATTTTTAAAATGATAAATCTCTCTATTCTTAAAACTGGCAATTGATTTGAAATACTTAAGACCTGTGCTGGGCAACTCTTTGTGGACCAAACAGAACATGCCTGCTGGTCTCATCCAGCCTCAGGGCTGCAATTTGAGACTTTTGTTCTACAGCATCAGGTGGGACTAAATGGCCTCTATCCTAAAAATAATGTGCCAGGCTCTGAGAGGGGGCAGAGGTGTAAAGATGAATGAAACAAGTTCTCTGCCTTCAGGAAGTTTTATGTCTGGTGTAGGAGACAGACTATTAGGAAGGGAAGTCAAAATACAACAGTGTGGTGCTGATACAGAGAAGAGAACCAAGCACTGCCTGACACAGAGGTGGTTTTGTCCGAGAGGGAGGCTCAGTGGAGGAGGTGGCAGTAGATCTGGGTGTGTCCTGTGGTTCCCAAACAGAAGGGACCACAGAAGGAGAGTCTGGTTTACTCCTGGAGGGAAAGCGTTCATCTGACTGAACCACAAAGTGAAGACTTTTCTGATCAATGACAGATTTCTTAGAAGAGGAAGACAGTTCCGTCCTGTATAAGTGAAAGCAGAAAGCAAGGAAATGGTGGACAAAAGAAATAGACAATGTGTTTAGGGGACAGGAAATAATAATAAAAGAGCATGAAAAGAAAGTGTGAAAGGATGAGAAGCTACAGGAGACAGAATGGCGGCCTGAGAGGAATTTCAGTAATAGGAGAAGTGAGTTCATACTGACTTCCAGCAATGCCTGAAAACTCTGGGATCATCTGGACATTTGATTCCTTGTGGAGGAAGGGTGAGAAATATGGTAAATGAAGCGTAACTCAGGCTCAACTATTTACTTCTAGCACGGAGGGACTGGTGATCGAAATATTAATACCAATAGAGCTTTCTCCTAGGATGTTGACTGTAATTAGTGGTGCACTGCAAACTCTAAATGCTTAATAAGTTGGTCATAATGTTATCCTCTTTCCCATGTTAAGCTATTTTGGGGGCAAACTTTTCACTTAATGTCCTAATTAAGTAATCCCAGTCAGATATTTGTGGCATTAATCCTTTGGTTGCTCTAGCAGTGCCCCACAAGGCCTATTTTCCTTGACTGGATCGCCCTGTGTGCTGCACACTCAGTGCAGGGAGAAGAAGACGTATATGAATACATGTGGTTACTCTATTCTTACATACAATTAGCTCATAATTATCCTTCAAAGCAAATACGATTACCCTTTTCATTCCACACATAATTCTTAGGTTGAATATTGCCAAGTTGGGACTGGAGTTCCATTTCAAGGCTTCCCTTGATGCTAATTTTAACCTGAATTTATCTGGATAAAAACATCTGTGAGGCAAGAAAGGGGCATGCAGCATGCTTTTTCCTGAACACCAACGCCTCCAGAAGAGAAAAAATGCTATTACCTAGGGATGTTATACTAGTTAGGATGGGCTAAGTTATGTTGCAGTGGCAAGTAATCCTAAAACCTCAGTGGCTTAATCTAACAAAAGTTTATTTCTTACTCACATTTCATGTGACAAAGGCTCCATGCACTCATATTTCCCTGATCACAGCAGCAAGAGGAAGGGGCTATGGTGAATTCTGCACTATCTCTTAAAGCTTCTGTCCAGAGATCACCCAATCTCTTCTATTTCATTGGCTAAAGCAAATCATGCTGACCTAACTTCAAAAGGAAGGAGAGAAGTAATGGAATATAGTTATGAACAGCTCTAATGGCTATCATAGGCATAACCCCTGGCGAGAGAAGTTTCCTCTTTAGGTTACTGCAAAGCATAAGCTAATAGCTACTAGGAGATGAGATGGGTCATTTGAACCATGCCCCAAGTCATCACTCAAGAGACAGGACTTTGGGGTACAAAAATGAAAAGATTACCCTTTTTTCTCAAGGAGTTTGCAAACCAGTGGCAGGAAGAGAGAGAATGATATGCATAAATAATCAGAGTATTTTGTAGTAATTGCTGGGATGGAGGGAAGTACAAGGGGATCATGGGAAAGGGGAAGGATTTAAGAGATGTAAAGAGGGTACAAATGAGAGCAGTTGCTGATCAATGAATTATTGAGCATGAAAGAGAGACAAATCTTGGATGATTCCAGGTTTCTGGTTTGGTTAACTGGATATACATTAATCAAGAAAAGGATCACAGGGTTAAGAGCAACCTTGGGCAACAGTAAGGAGAATGTATAAATTTTGTTTTATCCAAGTTGTTCTCAAGTACCAAAGAGATTTAAGCAGAGATGTCCAGTCATTGTTTACACTTAGAGGTCTGGGCCAGAGAAAGCTGTTTGCATTTAGTTGAGCAACTACTTATTGAGCAGCTACTCTGTGATGTACTTTGCAGGGAGCTATGGATACAAAGATCAATAAAACATAATCCCTGCCAGCGAGGAATTACATCTAGTGCGAGCAAAAGACACATGAACAGATAATTGCCCTGCAAGATGGTCCCTGTTATAAGAGATGTGTAGAGTGTTCTGGGAGACCAATAGAGAGGCCTTTAATCAAGTTCAGAAGGGTGATGGTGTTCGTCATTCAAGGAAGTCTTCTTGGAGGTGATGCTTGAAATGAGTGTAGAGAGTCGGATAGAACCTCTTTGGGCTAGTTAAGCACAGTAGTATAGTTTCTGTAGTTATAATTTCTGGATTCAGATCCTGAGTTTATTCTTTTTTGTGTAAAAGTCACTTAAACCTCTCTGTTCCTTAGTTTTCCATCTCTAAAATGAAGATAATAATAGTTCTACAATACCTATATTAAAGTACTTCTGAGGATTAAATGCAATAATGGTACATATCAAGAGCAAGGTATAGCCCCAGACATATAGTAAGTGCTCAATAAACATCATTACGATGTTTATTATTTGCAGAGATGGGATAGCAGAAGGATATTGCAGACAACAGATATAACAAAACAGATGTTTATGAAATCATAACAGCTGGGTTATTTTGATAGCTCTAAGCAGATTACTATTGCTAGAGTTTAGAATGTGAGGCAGGGAGTAGCAAGAAAGGAACCTGGGAAGACCTTCAGAGGGGAGATAATACAGCCTTGGTAATGACTACACAGAAAGTTACGGCTATTTACGGGTTTTAAGAAAAGGAGATGATGATATTTCTGTGGTTAAGAACTTTTTCTAGCAGCTGTTTGGAACTGTAGGGAGAAAGAATAGAAGCTGAAACACTCAAGGGGAAGACTGTAATTTTTGTAGATCAGAAACAGATTAAGCCTGAATTAAGCAATAATCATGAGGATAGAGCAGAGAGAACGGACTCAAGAAATACTTAGGAAGTAAAACCAGCAAACTCTGTGATTAGATATAGCTGGGATGAAAGAGAGGGATGATTCTCTCAGGTTTCTTCCTTGGCTACCAGGAAGATGTTAGTGCCACCAACTATGCTAGAACACAGGAGAAAAATCAGGTTTTGGCAGGGGGTGCTGTAATTGTGAGGCTTGTAAGTAAAATCACTCAATTGGAGCTTGGGAGAAGTTTAGAACTGCAGATAAATAATTTGTGTGTCAATAGCATACAGCCTCTAAGCAAAATTAGGACAGTAGGTGATCTCCAGGAAAATGTGTCAACAGGGAAGGCCAGTAGGCTGAAGATAAAACTCTGGTGAATCCTAGCAATTAGAAGATGGGAAAAGGAAGAGGAATCCATATAGGAAACCTAAAGAAAGGGCAAAGAGATTTTTTGTTCTTTAAATAGGAAAGTCTGTTTACATGGGAACAGAGGGAGTAGCCCTTCATTTATTCAAACAACAAATATTTTAAGCATCTATTCTTCCTAGCACTATAGTTAATAGAGGCATATTCAGAAAAAAGTATCAATAAAGTGGATTGAAAATTGTCCAGGAACCATTCCAGATGTGGACCACGGAGAGTTGACCCTCTGTGTAAAATGGCCCTCCCCCCTTCATTATCATCCTTGCCTTCACCCTGGGATCATTTGGACATTTGATTCCTTGTGAAGGAAGGGTGGGCAATATGGTAAATGAAGAGTGACTCAGGCTCAACTATTTACTTCTTCTAGCACAGAGGAACTGGTGATTGAAATATTAATACCGATAGAGCTTTCTCCTAGGATGTTGACTGTAATTAGTGGTGCACTGCAAACTCTAAATGCCTTTACCCTGTTGTGCTTTTTCATGGTACTTATCCCACCAGACCAGCCCACACTAGACCAGAGCCCCTCAAAGGCAAGACCTTAACACTATATTGTTCGGCTACTAGGATTTATAACACATAAAACAGTGTCTACCATACAATAGATACTCAGTAAATACTTGTCAGGTTTGCTGAATGATCAGCATGGAAGTTAGAATCCTATAGGATAGTGGTAAGAGTCAGGGAGGGAATGGGGCCAGTATCACACGATGAGCTGAATAGAGGATGCCTTCACCATTTGGGGAGAAAGACTGAACTATGATGCACTAAGAGTTGTTGCTGCGTTAAAATTTTTTGTAAGAAATCTGTTTTAAAATATGCTGTATATTTGATTGTAGAGTTGAAGGGCAGTGTGACCCACTAACAGGGTTTGCAGGTATCATTTGTGTCATCCTCAGTTTTGCAAGGAGAATGTAACACTATTAAAAGATAAATGTAAGTAGCTTAAGCAGAAGTAATTAGGTATATTTTTCACTTTCCATGGTCCACATCTGGAATGGTTCCTGGGCATGTGAAATTAGTGACCGGAGAAAAATGTAAATATACAGCTAATGCAACAAACTTCACAAAAATATTTTGCTTTACGCAGCATTCATCATTTTAACTGACTCCACATATCCCAACAGGAAATTTCCAAAATTTATCATGCCTTTTCTGTGTTTTAGAGGAAAAACCAGAAATTTAACTGATAGAAGAAGGCAGACCTTGGAAAGTGGAGTGTAACGAGAAAATGAAGAAGAATCAGCTAAGACAAGTGGCCTTAGTATCTACATTTATAAAACGTCCAGATTTAACTAGATGATCTCGAAGGACCCTTCAAGCTCTTTAGTTCTACAAGTGTGTGAAAGTTTTCCAAGGGGGTGAGTGGCTCTACCACTACTTTCCCTTTGACATTAGGCAGATGTTTATTAGATCGGCTTGATGAGGACGTCAAAGTGACTGTCATTAATGTCATTAATAAAAGGATTACTGACTGTGCCAGGTCTGGAGATCCACAGCCCCGAGTGTAAGCCTGGGCTTCTCTGAATGTGGTCCCCAGACCAGCAGCATCAGGGCAAATTCTCGGGCCCCACTGCAGACCAACTGAATCAGAAACTCTAAGGTTGCAGCCCAGGAGTCGGTTTTAACAAGCCCTCCAGATGTACGCCCATTCGGATGTACACTGATATTTGAGAGTATTGATGTGAGTGAACCTTAACAAAGTACTAAAAGAATACAGAGAAGAAAGGATTGTCTGGGACATTTGGACCTTGTCTCATGAACAGGAGCTCAGACAGAGTTGGGCAGATCTTCCCAGGCAGGGGAAACAGGTCGGGGAGGTGGGGAAGACCAGACGGAGCCCAAGACTCACATGGCTGGGTGGGCTGGGGTAGCATGCTACACTCTTAGGCATCCTTCCTCCTCTCAGCTCCATCGTGCCAACACATGATGCTGGTGAGTGATGGGGCAGACAGAAGAGGGAAAAACAGGGCCTGTAAATTGGCAGCCTTTGGGGCAAACTGTGCCTGCGGATGGGCTGTATTTGGCTGGCGCAGTATTACAAAAATAAGCTTGAGCCAACATTTAGTGATGAGTAAATTTGGACTTAAAAAAAAAAATCTTTACTTTTGGCTTTTCTTAAAGAAAGGGACACTTGAGTCGCATTGCACTCACATTTCTACACAGCTACAATTTGCTGACGCTAGTAGCTGCTGCTACTTTTTGTCCGGTCACATCTGCCCCATTTCTTCACAGTCCCCCCCACTCCCTTTTACATCCCCCGTAATCATTACCCTTGGACTCTTCTTCGTAAAGAGATTGTTTCCATGTTTCAATCAAAGATGAGACAATGCAAGAAAGACCAGGAATGCTGCCTCTTTCAAAACAAGTTGAGAAGAGCATATGTTGCGGGGGGAGGAAGAGAGTATTTGTATCTATTTGGTAATAATTGCAAAGAAACTTATAAACAAGATTTAAGGGGGAGGAATAAATTAGGAGTTTGGGATTAACAGAGACACACTACTATGTATAAAATAGATAAACAACAAGGACCTACTGTATAGCACAGGGAACTGTATTCAATATCTTGTAGTAACCTATAATGGAAAAGAATCTGAAAAAGAATATATATATATATGTATATGTATAATGGCATCACTTTGCTGTACACCTGAAACTAACACAACATTGTAAATCAACTATACTTCAATTAAAAAATAAAATTTAATAGGAGTAAAAATGAAAAAGTGATAAACTCTGTCTTGGTGAGACTTCACAAATGAGACCTGTTTCTTCACAAACAGAGAAGGGTATTAAAGAATGAATAGGAGTTTTCCAGGTGAAAATTAACCCCTTTGATAATCATCTTTCAATCAAATGTGGGGTCTGAGGCAATTTATTATTTTGGAAGTATGTGCCTTTTTTTGTAATTAAAATAAATTGATAATCTCTCATCACAGGACCACATATCATATGGCCGTGCTGTTCAAGGCTATGTTTTAATTACCTTGGCCTGAGGCCCTCCTTGAGCCCAGGGGTACCTGGAAGTCCTTTTTAATAAGGAGTTAATGCTCAAGGCTCAGTGCAAAGCCATAGCCACACTCATCTGAAAATGAGGAGTGGAGATACATTCCATAAATCAAAAGCCTGAGGAAAAATAGTTAACCCAATATGTTCTGAGCTTCTCCATGCTTCCTTGAGGGGTTCATTATGAGTGAATACTTTGCTAGGTCACTGAAATATTTAAAGGCAGGAAGGAAAAAGCATCAGAATCCAACCTTGCGTGCATATATCTGTGTGTTTTTCAAACCAACATTCCTGACAAAGGCTAAGGCAAGGTAGCCTTCCTTCAGCATCCTTCCTGGCCACCTACACAGAAGCAGAGGCAGCAGATACTCGTGCCATTAGCTAATGGAGAGACCCTTCCAGTTCCAGCAGTGGCTTGCTGTCCTGGGGTGCAGGAGGCAGTTCAGATCCAGGTGGGGACCAGTTCCTCACGGGGGGGCCCAGTGATGGGTTCTGATAGCCTGTGCCAAGCACAGCACAGGTGAGTTTGCGTACACCTGCTGGAGAGGCCCTCGTGCCAGGGATGCACTCCCAGCAGCACTCAGCCCAGTCTGTTTGTATGTTTGTCGTCGAGTGCTTTGCAGCCAGACAGGGCAAGTGTAACAGCGTCCCCTCATAGCTGGAGGCCTGGAAGGAGGATGTAAGTGTGATTACTGCTGACAGCTAATGGAGCATCACCGTTAGAGCCAGGAGTGGAGATGCTGCTTTTGGATGTCAGCTACTTTGGTTCCCATCCCAGAAAATTTCTCATAGGGAACTGATTGATCTTTCAAACAAAATGACTAAATCAGCCAAGTTGTTTTTACCTCTTTCATTTTAGTTCCTCATCCTGAAACCACAAAGACACATGTCAGTTTGGAAGTGAAATGTTTGCTGGGCAACAGAAAAATGTAGAGTGAAAGCCCACAGGTCTTTGCCATCACCCTGTCTTCTGCAGAGAGTGGCAACTGGCTGGGGGAGAAGTAGGAAAAAATGAAAGCTGCCACCTGCAATTTGCATGCATCTGAATACATATTGGCGCTGGAGATTCCCACAGACTCAGCTCAGAGTGGTTCCCCGAGATATGCCCAGTAACTCGTGATGGCATCTACATTTTTATAATGTCAGTGGAGATCACTAGGAATAGATTGAGAAGAATCTAAGAATAAAAGAAAAATTTTAAATAGGGAATGATGGGGCTCCACTCAAATGCAAACCCCTACCTTCTTATGCTTTCCGTCCTGGGCCGAGCTGGTTCCTGCTTCCCTCAGGCTCCTGTGGACTGGGAATCCTTACACAGCTCCACACTTACACCTCTATTTAGCCATTCAGTTCAGCCTCAGCTCAAGAAACCTTTCCCTGAGTAGCTGCAACTTACTGCAATTATTGTATAATAATGATCTAGATAGTATGTAACTGACTGCTCGATTGTGAGCTCCCTATTTTAAAAGTAAACTTAACCAATATTTATTATTTATTGAGCATTTATGTGCCAAGCAATATTCTAAGTCCAAGGAATACATGGATAAAGGGAGAAAGTACTAAACAAATACACAAATACAGGAATTGATCATTTTCAATAGTGGTAGGGGCTGTGCTAAAGTACTCAGTCATGTAGAGGTAAAACAGAGAGCAAGGGGGCTTCAGAGAAAGCTGAGAAGTACTGCCCGTCAGGTAAGAACATGTCTACAAAGTTTCAAGAAGGAAGGAATGTTCAATTTTATCAACTGCATGCTGCCCGTTAGCTTCAGCAAGAGGAAGTCACAGGGGATCTTAATCAGAATATCCCAATGGATATATTGGAATATTCCAGAATATTCTGGAACCAAGACCCTCCTCAGGGGGGATGCAGAAATAGAAAGATAGGCATCCTGTTTCATACATCTTTGTACCATTTTCATACCTCTAATGTCTAACACATAGTAGGTACTTAATTCTTGTTGATTGAATTTATGAATTTTCTGGTCCTCTACCCCGGGCCATGTGGATTTGGATTTCATTTTTGGACCCCACCGTATCCTATATAAACATCTTTCATAGCAGTGGCATTTTGCGGCATGAATTTATTTCCATGGATACCCCTGGCCCCTTCCAGACCATACGTTCCTTGAGAGAAGGGGTTTTGTCATACTCATTTTTGTGTGCTGAGAACCCAACATTGTTTCTGAAATATAATATTCATTCAGTTAATAAACATTGAATGAACGAGTATTTATCAGAAAACAATAATATGTGCCTAATTTCTTTTTCTAAGATTAGCTAAAATTTTTAGGCCAAACTGCAGAAGAGCCTAAGCAGAAGGCATCCAGAAAGGAGATTTTAAAGAGAATTAGACCTTGGACCATATGTCTCTCAATAAATGAGAGACATAAAGGAGCAAAGTTTAGAGGTCTTACTTCTAGGAATCAAATTCATCAACTGACATTTATCATAAGAATAGTAGCTAACATTTAATGAAGGCTTGTTGTTTGGTAGATACTGTGCTAAACAATATACTTATATACATGAACTTGTTTAATTTTCAGAACAATCTTATTAGGTAAGGGACATTATTATTCCCATTCTACAGATGAGAAAAACCAAGGCTTGGAGAAAATTTAAACGTGCCAGAGGTCACGCAGATTTAAATCCATATGTGACTTGAGAACCTGATCTTTTGCCACTGTGCCCTTCTGCCTTCAGGTGCCACTTTGAGATATGATCTTTAATGATGTGGGTGTGCGAAATCTTCACTCAAGTCCTTATTCAAACTGTAACCAACTTTGGTTTTATTATCTAAAAATCACAATTCCAAAAACAGTGAAAGAGCTATCAGTTACGGTGAACTTATTGAACCCAGCACGCTGTGCTGGGCAGTTACATCTCTTATCCGGAATCCTTGGAGGATAGATAGCATATCCCCACCTCAGAGGAGAAAAATGAGGCATGGGAAATTAGGCCCATTACCCAATGTCACAGAGGTAATTAGTGGTGAGGAGGGGATTTTCGTCTAGGTCTTTCAGACCCCAAAATCCGAGGTGTTTGCACCTGCCACTTTATCTTCCCTTACATTTAAATATAGCAGTACCACAAGTACCAAAACCCAACAAAAATGAAACAAAACTCAGCAACACCTTCTTGCGTAAAAAATAGCACCAAACATGGGAATGTAAATTGGTACAGCCATTATGGAAAACAGTATGGAGGTTCCTTAAAAAACTAAAACTAGAGCTACCATATGACCCAGCAATCCCACTCCTGGGCATATATCCAGAGAAAACTCCAATTTCAAAAGATACATGCACCCCAATGTTCATAGCAGCACTATTTACAATAGGCAAGAAATGGAAATAACCTATATATGTTCATCAACAGATGAATGGATAAAGGAGATGTGGTACATACATACAATGGAATACTACTCAGCCATAAAAAAGAATGAACTATTACCATTTGCAGAAACATAAATGGGCTTAGAGAATATTATACTTAGTGAAGTAAGTCAGACAGAGAAAAACAAATCTCATATGATATCACTTACATGTGGAATCTAAAAAATAATACCAATAATCTGTATATAAAATGGAAACAGACTCAGACATAGAAAACAAACTTGTGGTTACCAGAGGGGAAAGAGGGGGGAGAGACAAATTAGGAGTATGGGATTAACAGATACACTCTACCATACATAAAATAGATAAACAACAAGGATTTACTGTATAGCACAGGGAACTATATTCAATATCTTGTAATAACCTATAATGGAAAAGAATCTGAAAAAAAAATATTTTATATATAATATATTGATCTATATATATATAACTGAAAAAAATAGCAGCAAATAGAACTAAGGGCCTGCCCATTAAAGAAAGAGGTCCAGAGACTATTTTTAAGCAATTAGTTCTGCAGAGGTACTCAGGGTACCTGAGAAGTCATAAAATCCAGAAACAATCTAGGAAAGTCATTTTATATACATAAGGTGCAATGTCTGTCTCCCTTCCTCCCTCCCGCTCTCTCTCTGACAGCCAGCTTGGTTTGTTTATTTATTATCTGCGTCCTGGACACCTTCCACGAACCGCCCAGCACTGAGTCAGCGGAGCTGGACCTTCACTTGGGCCCAGTTCCCGGCAGCTGCTGCAGCTCTGTGCTGCCTGCAGCGCAGTGCCAGCTGTCTCTGCCTGCATCACACCACAGTAATGTGAACAACTGGAGGCGATAATGTGTCTCCCCATTTGCCTAACAATACCAACATGCACAATAACTCAGAAGACTGAAGATTTGTGCTGTAATTTAATAAACCCCACGCACATTTCTACAACTGAGTATCACATCTGTGCAATGGATCCTAGAAGTGTAATATTCTTTTATAAGGGACCATTAACCAATCTTAAGTTTATAGGTTTCCTTAAATCTTTTTCATCAGCTGTTAAACTACAGTAAAGAGAAAATTGCCTCTTATGAGACAAGGGATAGTAAAATACAAAGACTGTGATTAAATGTCAATCAATTAAGGATTATAATATAATAAAATGCTGACTGATGATTAAAATGAGCACATTCTCGGAGAGTTGTTTAAGCAATGTTAAGAATTATTTTTAAAAGTCAGTAGAATAAATTCAATTAGATCACATTATATATGAGTCCTTGCTCCACAAGGGAAAAAAAGATCCATACAGATCGTTCCTCAGGTACAAAGATCCCCAAATTGGCATTGAACTTTTATACTAAAAAGTATTTTTTTAGCTTCTCATTTTACTATTCCCTAGTCTCCAGAATTTTAAATTCTTTTCTGAACAGAATAAGTAATGGCATTTTTGTTTCAGCTAGTTTTCCACCAGTGTGTGCAGCTGGGCAACAGTTTATGGAAATGGGTTGTGCAGTAAAACCCACCAAACAAACAAACAACATTGCAGTTGAAGTAACAAAACACTGACTGGCACGTAGGGCCCCAGAAAGGAGCTGTGGGACTGTTTGTAAAACTTCACAATTCAAACCTTCTGGAAATGATCCCTTACAGAATTCCTCCCTCTGAGGGTCAAAGCACTCTTCCATCTGGAAGGAGATCGCCTAACTACACAAGGGTTACAAGTAATCCAAAGTGATCCACTTTATTTATTTCTGCCTTCCATCGGCCATACATCTTTAACCATCAGCTTTTCCACTTGGGCTGGATTTATGATGGAAGACCCAGGCTAATTACATCAGGTCTGGCAGCCTAACATGCCAAAAAAGACTAAGAGAGGTTTCTTCCTCTTTGCTCTCCCTGCCATATTTTCTGTTCTCCAAGTATATGACTGGCGAGAGGCCATGTTTTCTGTATTGAGCGGCTCCCTCCGCAGACCTTCTCTTCCACATTGCCTTTCCAAAGCAGTTTTCCGGCTACGCTGCATGTACCTGGCCCCTGTGGAGCTCCGAGGGCGTTCAGGCTCCTGCCGGTTTGCGGGGAGCATTTTGAAGCTTGTTGTAACAGCTGGCTTATATGAGCCTTGAAGGAAAAGCCTGGATACATGTGGCAGCACATTTGAAGCGCTAAAGCAGCTGGCAAAGTAAGCAGAGACCAAAAGGCGTGGAGTAACTCACAGCTTTACTAGAAACTGTGCGGGAGGAGCCTTGCACGGCAGACGGAAGCATAATTAATGGATAAACCCCAGTGTAGCCTGGCTCTGCCTTTATCACTCTATGGAAACTACTCTAGTGAAGGTCACCAATGACCTTCTCATTACCCAATTCGATGGCTGCTTTCGGTCAGTGCTTTCCCAGGCGTCTCTGCTGGACTTGGCAGGAGAGTTGAATGATGGGCAGAAAATCACACGCTCACTAAGTAACAAAGCTGGGATTTGAAACAGGTAGGTTTAACCCCAAACTCAAGATCTTCCCATTGAACCTAGTTGCCTCTCAACATTTCACAGATCTTATAAAGAAAGGGTGAATGGGAGAAAATGATGGATTCACTATACACTCTTCTTTTCTCTCCTTTGTAGAACAGATCTGACATGACAGTAATGGTATTTTAAGAAGGTGTAGACCACAAAGACAAAGAGAATGGGAGAGATGGCAGGGGAGGACAAGAAATTTCAAGAGACTTTTGAGAGACAGAAGGAGGCAAATACCCAGTGCATGTAGAGATCAGAAGAAAAATTAAAAACAAACCATGATTAATAGCTAGGAGAGATAAAAATACATACCTACTACAAGAATAGAAAAGAAGCAAATTAAATTGCCTAGCAGAACAGGCCCTGAGGACACCGAATCATGAAGGAAGTCGAGGTAAGACTTCGGTGAAAAACTCAAGATTGGATGAAAGCCTATAGACAGAAGAGTTGCTGCCTTGGGTCACCACCCCCTTCCCTCCACTATCCTAAGAGGAAAATGGAAAGTTGAATCACTGAACAAATCCAACCAGAAAAACTTTCGACTTGGGGCACAGAGATGAGTAGAGTGAAGCTAGGAGCTGAAAAAACGAAGCGTAAGTAGAATTCTGCACAACCAATAATGGAATTCCCAACCTCTTCGGCCTGTTCTCCAGTCCCATTTCCAGAACCCCTGTGGCCAGGCGTACACTGTTCTCTCCCCATTGCCCCTCATTCCTAGATTTTTCCTGAAGAGCTTGAAATGCCACAAAGACAGTGCTTCCAGATACTGACATGTGGGAATTCTCTACATGAGGAAGTCTGGGTGCTCCCTAGTCACCATTCGGTGAGGTTAACAAGACTCACGCAGGCCAACAGAGCTTCCAGTCAGCTCTGTAGTGCTGCCTATAGGTATGAACTAATGGCTACTCGGTAATTTCTTCAAAATTAAAAGGCAAAAAAGGAACAAATACAAAATAATAGCAAATAAATAGGACAAGGAAATCTTGACAATGTACATCAAAATAAGGAGGAAAAGACTTCAGTTAGTGTTCTCAGAGATAAGGACATATGCACTTATGAAATAAAACTCCCAGTTAACAAGAAAGTGTTCTTGGAAACAAAAAATCCAATAGCCCAAATAACAAATGCACTAGAAGAATTAGAAGATAAATGTAAGATCACTTAGAGTGTATAAAAAAAGACAATATATGGAAAATGTGAGAAAACAGTTAAGAAAATTAGAAGGTTAGTAACAAGTTACATATAGGAGATCCAGAATAAGCAAAAGCAAAAACATGGAGAAAGAGAAATTATCAAACAAATAATAGAGGAAAATTTTCGTCAAAATTGTTAGACAGTTTCTAAATTGAAAGAATCCACCAATTGTCCAACACAAAAAATGACAACAAACAAAACTAACCTAGGCTCATCACCATGGAACTTTAGAATCTTGGGGATAAAGAATAATATTTAAAGTGGAGCGAGAGAGAGACATGTAAAAAGAATCAAGAACAACAATGCATCAGACTTTTCGACAGTAACACAGGAAGACAATAGGCCAAAAAACAGTGTTTTCTGATGGAAAACAATTCCCAAATTAGAATCTTCAAACCAATCATGTGTGAGAGTAAACTGAAGATGATTTTAGATGTAACGGGATTTTCTTAGTAAGGTGCTGGACCATGTGCTTCAGCAAAGTGAGGAAATAAATCAGGATCAAACACCAAAAAGGGCATCAGACTGTTTCCAGACTAAAGCGATGGCTTTGCAGCAATACCAGAAAGCAACCAGAGAACACAAGGCTGTGAGAACGAGGTCTCCGAGGGAAAAAGTGGAAACAATACATTACCTATATGACTGTTTTGGGAATCTATTAATAGATGTTAGAAAGAAATATTGGAGCACCTGATCAAAATAAATAAGTGCTGTATTTATAGAAAACTAAGAAAATGAAAAAAAATGATGCACTTGTTATTCAAGAAAAAGCAAAAGTTGAAACTAGAAAAGAAAACATTATCCAAGTATACTCCTTGGCTCGGGAATGAACAGTATTTACATTTCATAATGCATACATTGCCTATGGATTTTAACAAAAATGTTACAAATATATCAGAAAGATAGAGAAGTCAGATAACTCCTCATCTACCATGACAGGAAATTAAGTAGATAATGTTTGACAAACAAAGAATTAGCAATATGAGGGTAAACATTAAACACTTAAAAGAGTTAACAGTTGTGGCCTCTGGGACATGGCGAGAAATATGGGAGGGGATATTTCTCATTATAAGTCTTCCGGCGTTCTATGATTAAAAAGAAAACTATACACGTATGGTATTTTTATATTACTAATAAAAAGTTAAATTTTAAAAATTTAGAAAAATACCAGTGATCTCTAGGTGATTTTGCTATATTCTTCCCAGATAGGCATGCTCTTCCCTTCTCTGGTTGGCAATTTCTAAGCTTTGGGAGTAAATGCATTGGTCACTAGCTATTGGGAATTTGGCCCCTTTGATAGTTATTTTGCAATATTCAGTATTCAGGTTGTATGTATGTGCACCCCTGTGTGCATATAGAGAGGCTAGTGACCGACCAGTTTTAAGGACCAAAGATGAAAAGGAGCTTTAGGTGCTACCAGGATTTCTAGTTTAAGGACTGGGCTTCGACCATTTTCCAATTCTGTGCTATTCAATATGAATAAGTAGGATCACTCACATGAGTAATATTTCTTTAGCCTAATTATTCCAGAATAGAGGGAAATGAGTGAGGTGTGTTGTCTTTAAACCTTTTCATTTTGAAATGCAATATACATAAAGAAAAGTGCATCAGCAGTAAAGAACATCTTAATGAATTATTACAAAGTGAATCTCAGAGTAATCACCATCCCAAGAAATAGAACATTGCCAGCCATGCTAGGAGTCCTCTGCATTCACCCTACTAATTACAACTCCTTCACTCTTTCTAAATGTGACCAATATCCTGATTTTATGGAAATTTTCTTCTTGCTTTTCTCTAAGGTTTTAGTACTGAGGTATGGATTTAATTTCACTAAGTTCAGGCTTAATCTGGAGTTGACGCAAACTGGAGTTTCTAGTTGGCTAAATGGAGTCAGGGTGGGGTCTGGCTGGATGGGGAGGAAATGGAAGGACTTCCACATCTCAACAGACCTAAAGTACTGTCCATCAGGATTCTCAACTGATGATATTCTGAGCTGGATAATTGATATTCAGAACTGTTGATATTCTGAGCTGGATAATTCTTTGTAGTGGGGAGCCATCCTATGCATTGTGGGATATTTAGCAGTACCCCTGGTCTCTACCCACTGGATGCCAGTAGCACCCCTCTTCCAGTTGCAACAACCAAAAATGTCTGAAGATATTGCCAAATGACCCCCTAGGAAGTGAGCAAAATCATCCTTAGTTGAGAACCACCGCTTTAGACTAAGGACTATCATTGTCCAAAACGGTACTTGATCTAAAAAGTCAACTTTAGGCTCTTTTAGGGTTTCTACTACTTGTCTTAACCAAAAAGGTGGAGAAGTCAGCCTGAAAGTTCTAAACTCCACAATTCAGCCAGAAGCTGCGAACTCTGTCCGGAATTAGCCAGGTTCAGTGGCCGGAAGGCCAACTCCCAGCGTCCCAGGTGGCAAGCCTCCCAAGAAGGGATACTTCCACTCAAGTGACAGAGGACCCAACAGCTTTCTCAAGCAGTCAGTGAATGGGAAATTGTCCAAGTGACTTCTTTCCCACCTCCCGCTTTTCATATTTTGAACCTTTAAAAACTGCCGGCTGATGAAAGGGCCATGTGGTAGCAAAGCTCCTCAATGTCAAATGTAATATATGTACACATACATATTTAAAAGCACATACTATGTAAACTATAATAAAATACATATTACATAAAGTGACATGTAAATGTTAGAGGTTAGGATCTAAAACCAGAGTGATCAAGAGTTCCAAATCCAATATTTACCTACTGTGCAATTCCTTAATCTCTCTGGGCTCCACTTCCCTCATTCATACCATGAAACTCACCAAGAACACCTCTAAGGATGGTTTTTTGATCCAATGAGATGAGAAACGCAAAAATGTATCATAAACAGTAAAGCACATTAAAATTTATTACATTATTATTTTCTAAAGCTTCAAGGAGGAAGTGAGCCTCAAGGCTTGCAGATAATTAATAGTAATACAACACTGTAGAGTCTCTCTTAATGATTTGTTTTTGTTGGACATGTTAGCCAACACAGAATAAGAATTGATTCCTGTACCTTAGGACTCCTGAACTTGAGATTTGAGACAGAATGGAAGTCAAGGGAATTTAATGCAGGAGTAAAAAATTTCGCTTCTGATGCTCTTGGTGCTATTACACTCGGTCAGGGTGTCAGAGGTTCTTCTTGGTTTTTGGAATCTTGTTAGGCCCATTGATTTTACCTTTTACATAAAAATTAAGCACTTAGCTAATGAATTTATTGCATATTCTAAATGTCTTGGTGAAACAGTGTTGTTCATTCCATGTTGTAAACTCGTGTTTGCTTTGTGCCCTAATAGAGCATCACATGCAGAGTTTCCTGATGATGTTACAGGATTACAGAAAGAAGTTCTAAGTTCTGAGGGTTCCTGGCACAGAGATGAGCACCAGAATGTCTTTCTTCTTCATTTTCAGCATTTGGCCCTATATGCTGACAACCTGGCAATGTTTTCTTTGAATGCCAGAAAATGTGTATAAAACATATAGCAGCTCTGTATTATGCTAGAGGGCTGGTCTATTGCTGGTTTGCCCCTACTTCTAGGGCATAGCCTTTCAGGGGTTTCAACTGAAAGCCTGGGGTGTTTAACAGGGATCCTCCACCTTGGTAGGCCCTGAAACCGAATTTCTGTCTCCCCGCACTGTGAAACTGTCAAAGGTCTGCTCAGATTTTGAGTGTCTTATGGGAACTTTATTCTTGACTTCTAAGCCTTTTAACCACTGCAACTTAAGAACTGGCAAATATGTTGAGGTAGGAAGTAGCACAGGATGTTTGAGCTTACTTCTCTGAAGTTCCGTTCTCTCCCACACCTAAAACCCTTGTTTCTGGCTGTCTTAGTAGCCCTGAACTACAGTTTTTGTCTCAGTTCCCATGAGGCTGCTGAATGCTGAAGGCACTGCTTTTCACTCAGCCTTTTGAACTCATGCCACAGATCAGCAAATGTCTCAAGGGAAAAGCATCAGAAAATATTGCCCTGCTATGGACTGAATTGTACCCCCTCTAAATTCATATGCTGAAGCTCTAACTCCCAACGTGACTGTATTTGGAGATAGGACTTTTAGGAAGTAATTAACATTAAATGAGGTCATAAGGATGGGCCCCTAATCTGAAAGGATTTGTGGCCTTATAAGATCTCTCTGTCTCTCTCTGTCTCTCTGTCTCTCTCCCCACCATGTGAGGACACAGGGAGAAAGTGGTCATCTGCAAGCCAGGAAGAGAGTCCTACTTGGAACCAAATCAGCCAACATCTCGGTTTTGGACTTCCCAGCCTCCAGAACTGTGAGAAATAAGTTTCTGTTGTTTAAGACACTCAATCTATGGTGTTTTGTTATGGCAGCCAGAGCAGACTAAGACATGCTCCTTCATTCATTTTCCTTCTCTCTGAGGTCTTAGCCCCTAAAATCCTGGCTGCCTTGATTGTTCTCTGATGCCTTCAATTGTTTTGTTTTTTGCTTGGTTTTTATATATTTCTTGTAGTTGGAATTTTGGTCTGATAACTATTCTATCAAAGGAATAAGCAAAAATCTCAGAGTCATTAAAATGTTTCTAAGAAAAAGGAAGAGTAAATATAAAGACTTTGGGGCAACAACCTGCTCAGGGAATAGAAGATGATTATAAATATATGAGATATTTAGGGCCCAATCTAATTCAGGATGTTGTCACCTCAAGATCTTTATATTAATTACATCTGCCAAGACCCTTATTCCAAATAAGGTCACATTCTGAGGTTCCATGTGGACATCTATTTTGGGGGACACTATTTAACCCACTACAATATTATAAGAAATATATAATGTTGATACTACTTCTACTATTAATAAATGATATGAGGCACTACAAGATCTTGTTTGCTTAATACTATCACCCTCAGATAGAATTACACTCGTAATAGAGTTACACTTTTGAGATAAGCCATTGTCTTCAAAGGTACTCTTTTATAGATCATATAAACTACCTGGGATTGTGAGCCACATTTGGACTTTAAGTTTATTTTCAAAGCAAAATTATAAGAAGTCTGTATGTTCCAGAGGGTAAGGACTGTGTCACTTTCATTGGCTTTGCTGTAGGCTCAGTGGATGCTTTATTCAATAATAATGTTCCAATCTATAAAATAGACCCAAGCATCTGATGGATTGGTGTGGATATAGTTTGCCTCAGTTTAAGTTCCCATCTTTCAGAATGTGAGGGAAGTTAGGTAATCCATATTCTTGACCTACCGGCTCTGCTAAACTTTCATGGCTGCCTATCCCTAGAGATATGCCATTTTCTTTGGGCTGAAAGATCTGCAAAGTGTCTGGGCCAAAGTGACTAGAATTGCCCTCATTCACAAAAGGCCTCAGGGAGCAGATTAAAGACCAGTTCCCCTCCTCTGCTGCCTTTTCATCTGACTCTTGTGGTCATTTCTGCTGATGTCAGCTCCACTCTCTCCAGCAATCACTGTCATTTTCCTACAGAGATGGATGGCTGAGCAGACTGCCGGAGTAGCTATCTATCACTTATGCCTAAGGATGATCAAGACCATGTCTATGGCTCTAAATTTGGCAGCAATTAAGTGTGGGTTGCATCCAGCAACACAGCCCTCTTGTGCCACCCACAGAGAATCAGGGAACCTGAAAGATTTTCTACTTACTTCAGAAAGCTGCTAACTGCTCACCTACTGAGATTGAAAAGTGGGAGTGAAGATGAAATGAAAAGCTAAAAGGAGATGAAAAAACTGATTAAAAATATTCAGGAACTTAGGCGGTGAAATCTAGTGGGTCTTCGAGCTCGCTGATTTTGTGGAAAGCAGTTTGCTATGTGTGCCAAGGCTTAGTATACAAATGATAATGCCTTGGTGGGTCAAAGCAGCTAGATGTGCTGAAGTAGGCACGTATCTAGGAGTGAGAGAGGTGGATCTCTGCTCACAGAGATATGGATAAAATGTGTTTCTTGATGACCCTCCAATATTGAAAACCAAGAGGTACCAATAACTTAGTAAACATTGCAAGTGTCTGGTTCCTCTTCTAGAGCTCTTATTATTATAATTATCTTTTGCTACAGTCATTACTTCAGCATTTATTACGCAAGCACAATTTCTGATTCACTGGTGAGCTGCAAAGAGATACTGTGAATGCAGTATACAACCCTGGGTTAAGAACTATTTAAGGACAAGGGTTCAGATTTCTAGCTTAAGGCACTTTAGGCCCATTTAAAAATAGAAAAAGAAATAGTGGTGAGATTAAACTTAACATGTGGAAAATGTGACTATCTTCTAGATGGGCCAGGAAAATTCTTTAAGACATACGTGAGTCATCATGCTCTCCAGAGCTTTCCCTTTCTTCCAAGACAGCCATTCAACAAATACTAATTGAGCACCTACTGTCTGTGTATAGGTAAAATACACTGCATTCAAGGAGTGTACAGTCCATCTAAGGACACTAAACTCACAATCGTTATTTTCTTTTCCTTTTGAAATATGCGGATTTATGCTTTCTTCCCATTCCCTAAGCTGAGAATTGTCTCTTTTGGGGTGGCAAATAGACATAACAAACTGATCAGTGTTAACGCTGGGGTTACAGAGAACACCTCGAAGGCCTCTTACATCATTCGATGTTGTAGGAGCAGTTTATGGGTGACTTCTGGAGACAGTATCATGGGCTGTGTTAGCGGACTGTCTTCCCAGAGGTTTTGAACTTCCACCAAAAAGAAATGGAAGGACCTACATAAAGAGAGGCAGGGAGACATTTTTAAGAGGCTCACACCCTTCCTCTTTTGTTGTCTGGTGCTGGATTGCAAGGTAACTGTTTTTTTTTTAATCTGGTTTTATATATTTATAGAAACCTTGTATATTATACATTCAATATATTGAACTAGTCAAAGTCATGTCTGCTTCAGAGTTCTTTGTATTTACTGAGACTCATTACAGGGGGAGATACCTGAAATGCTATGAAGAAAACCAACAGCATTACATTATGAGCACGGCTAGTACCATTTTTCATTCAATATAATGCTGTTCTGATTGGAAATCCATAGTGTGCTCTTAGCCCTGAAATTTTCCTCCCAAACAGTGGACAAATCAAATGAATATTTTTCCTTTAGAATGACTATTCTCCGGAGCCTCTTAGCCTAAAAGTGTGCCAAGTTTAGCTCTTTATCCCTATCACAATGTTTCATGCCTGCAAGCATATTGCAAGATTTAAAGGCTCAGAGTAGACAAGAGACTTTCCAGATTCCACAGCAATTCCTGGAGTTCAAGTTGCACTGCTCACTGTTTTGCACACTCACTTTACCTTCCAGGAGGGAGAAGGTTTGGGGGTCTCCTCTAGCTTTTTACCATCCCAATATCAGCTTGACACCGATCAGCTCAATGCATCCTACAATTAGGTAAAATAAATCATTTGTATTGTCTCTTTGCACTTATAGGACTTGGGAATTGAAGGTACCCAGCTGAAAGGTGAGTGCGGGCTGGAATCCAGCCCACATTTTGCTCACCCAGCTCTCTGCCCTGGCATCGCACTGAATTCACTCAGAGGAAGAGGCACCCAGTTTCATTTGCACAAAGACACCAGATGGGCTGCTGACTGCCCTGTGCACAGCAGGGTCCACACAAACCAGGCTCTGGGGTCCAATCCAGCCATCATCTTTATTTGATATTCTCCTGCTTTCCTAAGTACATAGCTCTTCCTCGACATTTGTAGGAAGAGGCCTCAAATAAATCCATGATATCTCTTAATTTCAACTAGCTTGGAGGAGTATAAGAAGAATTTTGAATGTTGCCCTTACGTTTAAAAATATTTTTGATGATTTATGTTTGTTATTTGTCATGCATGACTTTTCCATATTCTTTAACACCTAAGTTTGGGGAAGTAACGCAGTATGGCTAGCACTAGGTTAGATGCTATTAGGAATGAAAAAAAACATTGTGGGCATATGAGTTTATTTGCATTACACAGATGTGTGTGTGTATACACATTTAGCAGTTTTTGTTCTTGCTTTTGCTAAATTTGGACTTTCATCTGGATCATTCGAATATCTCATATCTCTTTCATTTGTTGCATAATTAATTGTTTATTCTTCAAGACCCACCTCAAACGTCACCTCCTCTGGGTAGCCTTACCCCCGACCCCAGTCAGGCAGTATCCTACACGTTCCTATAGAACTACATACATTTACTGCAGTATTTACCACTAGCAGTTTGTATTTGCCTGTTCTATTGGACCAGCCTGACCATGAATGAGTTCTCTGAAGAAAAGTTTTACACCTAATGCACGTTCGTAGCTCCAGATTCAGTGTAGAATCTTGCTCATCTTAGTTAGTCAGGAAATGCTGACATAATTCCTGCAGTGTGATCATTCATCTTTGAGCGTTATGACTTCTTTGAAAATGCTATAGGCTCTCTCCACAGGAAAAAAGTGTTCACATGCAAATTTTGCATAAATTTTAAGTTGTTCTTGGGCCCCGTAAGCCCTTCCATGATCCTGCCTATGCGTCCACAGAACTCAGATCAAGAACCACTTGCCAAAGGAAATAGACTAATACTCTTGGCACAATAAAGTTCTAAACATTTCTCTGCAATTGCCTTCACCCAAATATTTATCATGTGGATGCTGAGGATGTTATAATGCATATCATACAAGTACTTACCACCCAGTGAGAGAGACCAACAAATGAGTCAATAATTATACTACAGCAGGTAAATGCTACCGCGGCAGTGTACAAAAGATGCCAGCCTTAGGAAAGTGGTTTCAGATTCATGACTTAAGGACCAAAAATTTCCCCCCAAATATCTGGCAACCAATAGGAGTGGTAAAGTTCTTATTTTCCCAAATCAGTACATTTGAAAAAAGTGTTCTATTATCACTATCACTTCTTAACATCTTACTGCCCCAAAAGAAGAAATATATAATTTTAGAATAAAGAACAATCCTTTTAATTGATCACATACAATTCTGTGAGAATAAATTCTTTCTCGTTTCATTGTGGACATTGAAAAACTTCTCACACACTGGCACCTGGCATTTAGTATTTGAATCTCTCCGTCCTACGGAGTCCTTGAAGGCTTCCCAGAAGAACTGTTCAAACTGAATCTTCAGGGATAAATGAGGGGCTAGAATGTGGGGAGAACCAGAGGGAGGGGCTTATTCCAGGCAGATGAAATAATAGTTGAAAGACTAAATATATAAAGCGTGTGCATATAAGGTAGTAATGGAGGTGAGGTCACGTTAGCAGGAAAGTCCTCAAGGAAAAGGTGAAATGGGCAAGTGTTGAAAATTCTTAAGAAAGGGAACTGTGCAGAGGAAGGGAATGACACACTGGTAGGATACAGAGGCACCTCCTGCTTCAGGCTCGTGCAGGAAGGCAAGCTGTAAGAAGTTTGGGGCCCCCGACTCCCCCCTGAAGCCATGTGTTACAGCGAATTAGCCAGTAAGATGCTCCTATTGGCAGCTTAGGAGAAGACCAGGTAGGGCTGGAAGGCAATGAAGAATCGGTGACTCTTGTGCAGGAAGCGACTAAGGAAGGCCAACAGGGGAAGGCTGGCTGGGGAGTGGCATTTGCACCAGAGACTGATGGGAGGATGGGGCGACCAGAGTCAAGGCAAGAGCACAGAAAGCTGTTCAGTCGTAAATGACGTCGTGAAGAGGGCCTTTTGCACTAGGTGGACATGGAAACAGGGTCAGGATGAATGCAGGATACAAGGAAGAAACAGAAGGACTTGAGGTAGATCCACAGACATAAAGTCCACAGAGCTAATATTATCTTACTCTCTTCTATTATCTATATGCCATGATTTTCTTTAATCACCGTATTAGGCTAATCGAACCTTAGTAAATACATATTTCACTTTCAAAATAATTCTTAAAATTGTATTAATGCTATTGGATGGCATGTGTTGACTGATTTTTTTAAAGTTTCAGCTTTGCAAGAGTTTATAAGGAGATCAACTACTCAGATATTCTAGCTAACTTAAAGTAGTTTAAAATACGCAATTCAAATTACTTCTTTCAGATAAACTGCAGGTATATATTCCTCATCCAATCCAGGGCTACTGCTACCAAATAATCCTCTAGTGAGAAAAATATGTTTTAAACGAAAGGCACAGTTAATATTTCTGGGTATGTTTCCATTGAGAGAATATCGTACATTATCAACAGCTCACTGTCAGATGCTTTCGGCTTAAGGCATGTGAATATTTAAAAGCCATCTTCACCTGGAACCACCATTTCATACCTGCCTTCTCCTCCACCCAAGATTGTCCTTTTAAATCTGTAGCAAATAATTTTTAGACGCATTTCTTATTATTAGCATACCAGAGCCAGCACAAACCTCTCCTTTCTTTTCTCCCGCCATGTTACACGTAATGGAGTTTCTTATTAAATATACATGCAATCCCTCGTTGCATATAAATGTACCTCATCAAAGAATAAGGGAGACCCTGCAACTCTGCTATCGACTGGTCATAAAGACAGAGCAATATCTGAACGGTGTTCTTGGGCTTTCTCTAAAAAATAAAAACTGAAAGAGTCCTGTAACTTCAGCCACCATCATAAGGAATTGTAATGTGGTTCCCTTCTTACATATTTATTAGGCTGCTTTATTACACATTTTTGAGACCACAGAAAGGAGAAACTGCTTTCCTACTTCCAAAGAGAATTTACAAAGTCATGGCTTTTGTCTACATGGGGGCAATACTCTTGTCTTTGGGGGAAATGCCAGGCAGGAGAAAACCACACTGCTGTGTGGGGAGAGGGTGTGTGTTAAAATGCACCAGCAGTGAAATGCTTTCTGGTGATTCAAGTACATCTCAGAGGCAACACCACACAATGCCATAGATGGTATCCTTTGAAAAAGCAAAGCAGAAGAATATTTCTCACAGCCAAACAATTTCGCTTTAACATTAGATGCAAATGAGAATGACTTGAAATTCACCAGAATACTATGCAGGGAGAAGGAAAAAAATCAGAAGGAAGTCCTTAATTCATACTGAGAAATAATAAAACGGACCGACAGTCCGTTGTTTGGTTAAGGGTGCGGGCTTCCTCAGAAAGCTCTTGTCCTGCTGGTTTGGGAGTGCTATATTACCTTGTTGGAAAACATACTTGGTTGGGTGACTTCCGCCAGGTCTGCACACACTAGGTGAAACGTATCTATTGACTTACAAGCTGGATGCATGTGTCAAAATGCCATCCGGTATTTTTGTAGTAATAGCTAGCAGTCATGGCTGTAAATTATTTATGGAGAGTATTCAGTGCAAACAGGTTAGCACACACATCCTCTTCAGCTTGACTGCCCTGGTTTTAGATCATGCAGACACTCAACTCCTCGGAGATCTGCTCTCATCACTGCAAACCCTAAAAGGGGGCTCACGCCGCAGTCAGTTCAGCAACTCACAGCCACCCGGCCACCTGCTAAAGCTCTACCTCAAGGTTCAGTGAGTAAACACGGTCCCTCTGCCCCGTCTCTCACACCCGCCTGGCCCGGGTGATGTAAGGTAATATCAGACATGAAGGCAGATCGATCTCCAGAGCAGAGGCATGGCCGTGCTCCACTATCTTTGTGCAGAAACATGGAAGAATGTGCACAGAAAAGGCCACTGGTGATCTTAACGCAAGCTGACATTTCACTAATGCCATGTTTCTGCAGCTGGAAAGAGTTGGTTATCCGGTGAAGCCCTCAGTTTAAATTTAAATAAGTGTGGCGTCCTATTGCAATGCGGGGCATGGTCTTCCCCTTCTGCCCCAGACTATTTCAGCCATGGCCATTTCCATTTCTTCTCCGTGATCAATGTAGTCAGGTGGACTTTTCTGCAGTGTCCCATAGATGACCAGAAAGTTACAGCATCTTTTAGGTTTTACGAATTAAAACCACAAGGAAAAGCAAACTCTCTTTGAATGTTTCTGGAAGGCTATTCTGCGTCGCCTTCAAACAGGAAATTAATGAGGTATGGACCTCAGATGTCCCAGGTCAGATATCTGTCCATTTCACTTTATCTTCTTTGTCCTTTAAGATGAAGAGATATTATAGACTTTCCACTGCTTAATATGGAAGAACTACTTTGTCATAAGAGATCACAGCTTTTATTTGTGGGCTTAGACCAGGAAGTGGGTTAAGTTATCTGTTCACCAATTTACAAGGAGAATAAAAGCAGCACAACTGCTGAAGTAAAACTTGGAAACATGATAAGCACTGCAAAACAGGAAAAGTAGAAAATAAGATCTGTGGGTTTGAGAATCAGCTTTCGTTAGGATTGGATAGCAAGAGTTTATCTCCCAAATGTTTTTACAGAGTGTTAGAAAGCCGTAGATAATAACAACTGCATAGCTCAAAGAGCACAGGACCGGGAAGCAGGAGCCCTGGTTCAGCTACATAAAAGCCTGTATGACTTGCGACCATTCTTTCAACTCTGAGTGCCAGTTTTTTCATCTACAAAAAGGGGGAAATAAAATCCTCCTCGGGCATCATTTTGTTGTAAGGACAAAATGACATGGTATAAGGAAAGGTTATTGAAGTAGGTTGAACGGTGGCCCCCAGAAGATAGGTCCATTTCTTAATGCCTGGAACTTGCGAATGTAAACTTAGTTTGAAAAAAAAAGGGTATATTTCAACGATGTAATTAAGAAGGGACTTGAGATGAAGAGATCATCCTGGATTATCTGAGTGGTCCCTTAACCCAATGATAGGTGTTCTAAGAGACACAAAGAGAAGACACGGATACAGAGGAGGAGGCCAAGGGAAGAGGGAGTCAGGCAGTGGGCTCGTGCTGCCACTCGGCAAGGAAGCCGACGGCCACCAGAAGCTGGAAGAAGCCAGGCAGGATTCTCCCCTGGAGCAGCAGGGGAGAGCTGCCCTGCCAACGCTCTGATATTGGACTCTACAGGAGAACACATTCTTGTTGTTTTCTTCAAGCCCACTACTAATTCTGTGGCAATTTGTCACAGCACCCACAGGGAAAAATGTATATAATTATGTTCGGAGCGGGAACTAGGAAGGTGAGTTGAGAGAGGCTTTCACCTCTGGCACCAAAGTTACAGTGGCCGCCCAAAACTCGGTAATCAAGATAAACACTATTTTAACACAGCATTTAAAAAAGTCAAAATCAATGCCAAAAAAAATCTGTGATGAGGAAAATATTCTAGAGGGTGAAAGATTTGTCTTTGATATTGAAGAAGTATCATCTCATTATTATAATCAAAAAAATAGATGAGATGAGGCATCGTTTTGCTGTTAGAGCATCTCACTAGGAAGTGTCAGTCGTTAAGGCAGCTTTCAGTTGAATTATGCTTTAGAGACTGGCAGTTTCAAACCTCTCATAATGGAAACACAGGGGTCTCAGAGTCAAACAGAATGCTAATCTCGAAGAAAACCTTCATGTATCAAACTGCAGGTATAGTCTCTGGCTGCACGGTAGAATCATCTGGGAAGATTTATAAAACCAATCCAGCTGCACTCCAGACGAACTATATCAGAATCTTGGGCAATGGAACCCAGGCATTAGTTTTGAAGTCCCCTGCGAGATTCCAGTGGCGGCCAAGGCTGGGAACCACTGCTCTGAGGTTGAACGTGGGTGGAGGTGGAGGTGCCCTTTGGGGTCTGGGAGGCTAAGCTCTGTGAACCTGGCAGGTCGTTTCAATCACAAATGGGAAGGAGTGATTCTGAATTGTGTCTAAACTTATACACCAATCAGGGCTTTCTTTTCTTTTCAAGAGTTTAGGTTTCACAGAGAGTGGTTGATGGTAATTCACTGGGGGTGATGGCAGTGACTGCGATGAGGCTTGCCGTGTTTTTTATTTATTTATTTTTCTATTTATTTATTTATGTGGTTGCACCGGGTCTTAGTTGTGGCAGGCGGGCTCCTTAGTTGCAGCACATGGGCTCCTTAGTTGCAGCACACGGGTTCAGTTGCTCCGCGGCATGTGGGATCTTCCCGGACCAGGGATCGAACCCGTCTCCCCTGCATTGGCAGGTGGATTCTCCATCCACTGCGGCACCAGAAAAGTCCTGTAGTGTTTTCTAGAGTTTGCAAAGTGCAAAACTATCTCCCCCTCGGTCCCCAGTGTGATCTGTCAAGCACAGTTCTGTTTTTAGAATGCATTTCTCCAACGCTTCCTCACTGCAGTAGGGTGAATGGTAACCGCCCCACCCCCTAAGGAAGATACATTCACCTGGAGCCTATTTGGAAAAACAGTCTTTGCAGATGTTAATTACATCTCGAAGGAGGTTGGTTACATTCCTGAAGGATCTCAAGTGAGGAAATCACTCTGGATTATCCAGGTGGTCTTTAAATCCAGTGACAAGTGTCCTTATGAGAGACACACAGAGGAGAAGACACCAACATAGAGAAGATGGCTGTGTAACGAGGGAGGAAGAGACTGGAGTCATGCAGCCACAAGGCAAGGAAGCTCTCAGTCACTGGGAGCTACCAGAAGCAAGAATGGATTCTTCCCTAGAGCCTGTGGAGGGAATGTGGTCCAGCCAAAGCCTTGATTTTGGACCTCTGGTCTCCAAAAGCATCAGAGAATACATGTCTGGTTTTTGTTTTTTTAAATTTATTGAAATATAGTTGATTTAAAAAATTTTTTTAATTTTATATTGGAGTATAGTTGATTAACAATGTTGTGTTAGTTTCAGGTGTACAACAGTGTGACTCAGTTTTACACATGTAAATGTATATATTCTTTTTTAGATTCTTTTCCATTGCAGGTTGTTACAAGATATTGAGTATACTTCCCTGTGCTATACAGTAAGTCTTTGTTGGTTATCTATTTTATATATAGTAGTGTATACATTTTAATCCCAAACCCCTAATTTATCCCTCCCTTTCTTTCCCCTTTGGTAACCATAAATTTCTTTTCTATGTCTGTGAGTCTATTTCTGTTTTGTAACTAAGTTCATTTGTACCATTTTTTTAGATTCCACATATAAGTGATATCATGTGATGTTTGCCTTTCTCTGTCTGACTTCCTTCACTTAGTATGATAATCTCTAGGTCCATCCATGGTACTGCAAATGGCATTATTTCATTCTATTTTATGACTGAGTAATATTCCATTGTGTACATATACCACGTCTTCTGTTTTAAGCCACCAAGTTTAAGCCACTCACTATCTTTAGGATAGAATTCAAACCTTCTGTTACTAAGAAGCACCTCATGATCTGGCCCCCAGCTGTCTTTCCACTCCTAGCATCTGCCAGGGCCTTGCATAGCCCTCCCAAGCTGTCTTGCTTCTTACCACTCCTCTCACCCATGCTTACACCAGCACGGCCGCACCGCCCCAGGTTGCAGCTCCCCCAGGGGATCCCTTCCACTGCCATGTGCCTGGTGGTCTCCTCATCAGCCCCCAGCACCCCTCACAGGCTTCAAAGCCTTCTTAAATCTCCAGATGGTCTGACCCTCCCCCATCAGTGCTCAAGCTCCCTTTTATTTATTTATTTTACCCTTTTATTATAGCACATGCCCTCCATTACTGGAATCATTTGTTATCCAAGTATTTACTGCACACAACTCTGAATTGTTTGAGAGAAAGGAGAGTCATATTCAGCTTGATTTTCCTAGTGCTTAATACAGCATCTGACTTCTCATAGATGCTCAATAATCACTGGCTAAACTAACTAGTTTATTAACAATGTCTTTTAAGCATGCATTATTTCATCTAGTATTTTAAGCATTAAGTGAAATGCAGACTACTATTATCATATTTTAACAAAAGAGAAAATTCAGGTACAAAGAGGTGAATAGAATTATTAGAATGCAAATCTAGGAACATGATTTCAAATCTATCTCTCTATATATTTAAACATATATAGTTAACCAAATATACATTTGACCATATAGAGAGAGAGGAAGATAGATAGATTTTAACTAGATAGATTTAACCATGTATGTATATACTGTATAAATCTCTTCATAAGACGAATTGCCTCATTGAGACTGGGAACAATGAAGGGATTTTTGCCACGTCTAACAAGGGGTAGGATAGTAAAATTTTACCTATGATGTAGTATCTTTTTTGTGTTGGTTTTAAAAATTTACCAAGAAAGACAAAGCTCCACCCAAAGGCTAATGAAGGATCTTGGGGGATGCAGAGAAATTAAATAATATTAATCTACATTAAAAAACAACACCAAGGGGCTTCCCTGGTGGCGCAGTGGTTGAGAATCTGCCTGCTAATGCAGGGCACACGGGTTCGAGCCCTGGTCTGGGAAGATCCCACATGCCGCGGAGCAACTAGGCCCGTGAGCCACAACTGCTGAGCCTGCGCGTCTGGAGCCTATGCTCTGCTACAAGAGAGGCCACGATAGTGAGAGGCCCGCGCACCGCGATGAAGAGTGGCCCCCACTTGCCGCAGCTAGAGGAAGCCCTCGCACAGAAACGAAGACCCAACACAGCCCCCCAAAAATAATAATAATAAATAATAATTAAAGGTGCTAATAATTAAAAAACAAAACAAAACAAAACAAAAAAACACCAAGGCTCATGCCATCTTGAACATTTCCCAAGTGGGAGTTCTGGAGTAAAGAACTGTGCAGAAAGGAAGAGGGGTCCTGAGAAAGTGAAATGAGGGCTGAGGACAGAGCTGGCTTACACAGCTACCTCCCTCAGGCAATAGGAGGAAGAAAGCACAGTCTCTCGCACTTCCCCCTCCTGCAGCCCCCCCCTTTCTTCATTCTCTGTCACTGCATTATCATAAGGCCCATGAAGATAGAATTGGTACCAAAGCACAGTAAGCTGGGGACAAGGTAGAGGGGGGATTAGGATACGTGGTAGAGAACAGGCAGCTGGGAGGTCACCATTGCATCAGCAGTCTCTGACATGTACCGGTATCCAGGTAACCTGCATCTTAAATAAAGTCACCACTGAAATAAAGTTTGAGCAGGGGGTGCTAATTAATCAAGCATTCTTGTCATCAGACACTTGGAATAGATGCCCATATCTTTTTCAATGTACATTCTCAGAGAATAACCAAGGTTGAAATTTTTAGACTCATTACTAAGACCATCGCTTGACTAAACAGAAAGAGCAGTGCATTGGGGTCAGAAGACCTGAGGGGTTTTATTGCCTCTGTCACCTCCTCGTCCAATGACCCTAGGCAAGATGCTTAGCCCGATCTTGAGTTTCCTCTTCTCTAAAAGGAAGGTAAACACAATCTAACTCACACGGTCCTGGGAGCATGAGCCAAGATAATGGATGCAAAGTTCTTGGACACTGTAAATTGTGAAGTATTACGTCATGAGAAAAAAAACCAATACGAAAAAAATTCACCTTCAGAATTAAATCCTATACTTTTCATAACTGTGTAAGAGTATGAGCCTATGCTAATTATTCTAAGATCAAGCAGTTTGAAACTTCAATATGTTAGTAGTCTGAACAACAGAAGCCAGACAACATGACTGTATGTACTTATACATACATGTTTAAGTACCATCAACATGAATATTTTGAGATTATACCCATGTTTATAATAGAACATGGAGCATGAATTGACACTACAGTTTCTCTCACAGAAGTGATCTTGAAACAAAAAGCATCACTGTTTCCCAGAACTGAGTTCCCTGAAATGCCATCCCTTTGGACTACGTTATCAGGGACTATCAATACTTGGAATACATGAATAATCACAGATGGAAGTCAAAGAAATGCCTTTCTCCTATCAAACCACTCTGCTGGGGGCAAGGTGAGGGTGGTACCTGTCTGTGCACCCATGTGTATGCTCATATTTTAATGGCATATAGAGACTCTGGCAACCTGAAATATTTTGCATAATAACTTACATCAGACTGAAAGAAGCCTACTATGGTTAATAACTTGGTAGGAACTATATTCCCCTCTTGCAAGATGATTGCCCGATGAAACATAGGATGCCTAGTTAAGTTAGAATTTTAGATCAGTAACAAATAATTTTAATAAAAGGCAATATTTGGGACATATACTAAAATACTATTTGTTGGTGCTCTGAAGTTTGAATTTAAACAGCATCCTGTATTTTTATTTGCTGAGTCTGGCAGACCTACCTGAAGTGGCAAAATGCTTCCTGACCTCATATCCCAATGATGTCACCATACTCAGTTAATTTCATGAGGTACACAGCTCTGTCCCTTTGGTCTCTGTGGGACTGTCTTCCCTGACACTATGAAGGGGGAGATTACATATCCTGACATCAGACCAATTGTGCCTGCGGTGATAGATATTAAAATCACATGCCTGCCTGAAATCGCTTAGAATTCATCAACTACATTCCGATCTTCTGTTGGAAAGGCCTGGAAGTAAACATATAGGTGCTTTGGAACAAACAAAACACATCTTCTCTTTCTGCAAGAGAGTAAACGGAAACTCCTAGAAGCTCCAGATTCTAATTCTACCCTGGGTGAGTAATTGCAGCAACAATTACTGTTTACATGGTCTCGTTTTGACATTTCTTTGATTATTTTTTTAAAAACAATGTCACTGCTACAGAGCTAATTGGAATCTAATTATTTCCACACAGATTAGTGTTCTCAAGCCTCTGTCTCAGACAGGTCATGAGACGGTGGTCTCAGATCAGCTTCTTATCATTTACATTATTTAAAAAATAGCGAAAGGGTATTATTCTGCATAATTAACAATCTTAATTAAAAACTGGACCAAGATATCAGCTGTAGTGGTAGCTTGACAAACCCCTTAGGGCGGGCTCAGATTCTACTGCCTTGTGATTAGAATACGAATCTGGAAATATCCACTTTGATTATCTCCATTAAGACGTGATGCTTTCAGGCCTGGTAATCATTTTCATGAAGGTCTGGTGGAGAGGAGGAGGAGGCTTTGAGAGTCTGGTAAACATGCCCCACGATTTATGAATCCGTATAATAAGCTCATGTTCAAAATCTCTCTTGTAACCCTGAAGGGGATCCCCAGGTTCCTTACCATATAAGTCGGGCCTAACATCCTTAAGGATCACAAGGTAATCTGCAATGCTCACAGCCATCACATCTGAGAATTTTCATCAGAGATGCATTATAAGGTTTTTTTTTAGTAAAAAGCAAATAAAAGTAATTGATTCAGCTTTTATTTAGCTGCCACCCCAAAGGGATGAGACAAGAGATGCATCTAATAGAGCACTGGAAGAAAAAGCAAACTGTCCCCTTTTGACAGTCCTTTCAGTGAAAATTGTCCAACTTTTTGACAATTGCAATGTAATTACACCAACTGAAATGTGAATTGATTAAAGGCGTGAGTATTCTTCCTATGACTATAATGTTGCACCTGTCTACTTTACCCCAAGCCATCCTTAATGATATTTTAATTTTTTTGTATATGGTTATTTTCATGATTTTGCAGCGTGGCTGATAAATTGAAGATAGAGAGAATGCCTCCATTTCATGAGTTTTTAAGAAATGCTAACCTCCAGAAACGTTTTGAGGAGCTTATAATACAATTACAGGCATAAAAACTAAGTGAAGACACAAAATTCAGGGATGAAGTAAGGTGGTGTGTTTGGGGGGAAAGAAAAGCGGTGAGAGCCATCGGGGAATGATAGGTCAATGGTTGTGGAAAAATAAAAAGTGTGCTGAGTTTAACTCTCATTTGCTGGCAATAAGAAGAGAGATAAAAGGAAACAGATTATAAGTTCTCATTGCCAAGTGGTAAAAAGGTATTCCAGTTTCTCGGGAGAATCAGTTTTGCTTCACCTGGCCCCCAGATGTACTGTGCCATGATGCTGTGAATGCTGTACCCCCAGATGAAAGTGGGAAAGTGCTGTGATGTCATTGAGGGCGTCCTTGTACGTGGACTTGACAGAGGCCTGGTATTTCCGAGCAGCTTTCAACCCTGGATCAGAACTAGAAGACCTCAGAGACCGGGTCTCTAAGTCTCGTCTCTCCCTGAATCTCTCCAAGGCTGTGCTCTTCAAGATGTGGACAACGACCCACATTTTTCAAGACATTACTTCCCTTATCATGTGTCACTCAGATGTTTTCTATTCTATTATACATTCATGTATTTTTTTAAAGTTTCAGTCAAAACCCACTAAGTTGACTTTTTGAGCCATCAATGAATGGATGAAGACCCAGAGTTTGAGAAACACTGTACTAGTAGGCATAACATTTTCCTAAAATACAGAAAAATGGTAAAATGTCATGTGTTTTGTACTCATAAAAACGTATGTAAGTGTGGATGTGTTTTAAATCTGTATACATCCTCAAACGTGTGTATCATATCAAAATATATATGTGAAATTTCACAGATGTGATAATAACTTAAGCTCATGAGAAATCTTGAAGTAGGTTTAAACATATCTTTTAAATCATACAGTTGAGTGTAGCCCATATTCAGTGTCGAAATGGTAGTATGTATTTTTACTCGTTTCAAAGATTTCAGCTTGTCTTTTAACACCAAGACATTTTTAACTAATCTAAATAATTGAGCTAGCCGACTCTTTTGAATTCTTATTACCTAAGTTTCGCCTATGACTTACTCTGGTAAGCTTTCCTCAGTTCCTAGGCAAAGTATGTGCTGTGAAACATCCAAGTGGGTCATTTATAAGTGACTGTGTCTCAATTTAACACATCATTTTATTCAGATATGATTTAGACACAGCATGAACATTAGCTTGAAAATTTTATTATTCCTGTATTTTTTCCAAATGACAAGTATGTAAAAATAAAATCACCCAGTTAGTTCTCCCTTCTTACCTGCATATTATTCACTGACTTCATTTTTCTCAGTCTCTGTCACCATAAAGGAATAGCAAATCTCTTAGGTCAGGTTGTTAGTGCTATTTTCCCTCCAAATAATGTTAGCTTTGTCCTCTGTTTTCAAATCTATAATAATTGAAGCAGCCCTGTTCACTAGGCATGCTCGAGGGGAGGTCAGGCTGGCGCACCAGGAAAGGTGTCAGAAAGCATTACTCTTTGAACTGAGATAGGTAAGAGGTTAGCCTGATAGAGAGGCAGGGAATGGCATCCCTAAAAGAGTGAAACTTGCTACAAGGAGGCCAAAGTCAATGGGAACAGCTGAAGTAAAGAGTTCAGGCTGAAGAACAATGGAAAATCATGCTCCAAGTGCAGGCAAAAGTTGGATCAGAAATTTGTTATTTATTACATAGACAGGAGAGAGACTCTGAATGTTTCCAATCAGAGGAGTGACATCATTAAGCTTTCATTTTACAAAGATCACTTTGACAAAAATGAAGAGAACGGGTTGAAGGAGGTCAAGATATGAGGCTGCGATTTCAGTTAAGAGGCCATGGCAATGATCCAAAAGAGAAATGATAATGGCTGGATTAAGACATGGGTGGAATTGAAGGAGAGGACATGGGCTCAATAAGACGAAATAGAGACCAAATGTCTGGGTCTCCTGGAGACTGTAGAGTGTATTGGCAGATAGGGTTTGGGGGTGGGGCAGAGGCAGAAAAGAAGGAGTCTGATTCCTGGCTTCTGGTCTGTATAAAAGGTGGGGCTTGTAACACAAAGATCAAGTTGTGTAGATTGATCTTGTGCAAAGATCAATAAAGAGAAGAGTTCAGCCTAACAGGGTTGAAGCTGGGATGTCTATTGGCCTTCTCCATTGAGATGTTCAACCAAAGAGCTAATTTTCATGAAACACTTACTATGTGCTAGCACAGAGCATTTTACTTGCATTATTTTCTTCTAAAAACTCTTATAAGAATGACTATTATTATCCTCATTTTAAAAATGAGGAAACTAAGGCTCAGAGAGTGAACTTATTTGCCCAAGGTCACAGAGCTGGTAAATGACTGAGCAGGGACTCACATTCAGTCTATCTGATTCTGTACCTGTGTCTTAGTCCCTATGCTGCACATGACTGGTGAAATAGAGACTCAGAATCAGTGACACAGCAATGGTAGCTATAACTGTAGTTGTGAGTGATGCTACCTAATTAGAGTATATGCAGTAGAAAGCAGAGGCCCAAGGAAAAGCCCCAGGGAACACCAACACTTAATGCACAGACTACGAATTAGTGGTCTCCATTTGTCCACAGATAGAGTTTGTTTGGCTGGGACAGCATTTTAAAAAACTTGGATTTGAGTGCCTTCTGCAAGAGATAGGAAGCACTCTGCTCCCCTTCACAGTCTCCTCCACCCCCTGTTAATTCCCCATAGCTCCTTCACACCGGAGCATTTCCTGCCGGGCCCCTGGAAACACTAGAGTTGCAACCCCTAAAGAGTGTGGAGGAAGAGATACACACATAGGAGAGAAAAATCAATAAAGAGAGGGTAAAAAAGAAATACTAGGAGAATGTGGCTTCGTGAAAGTTAAACAAGGAGAGAATTTCAGGAAAAAGGGGACAACCAGCCACATGAAATGTCACAGATGGTCAAGTAAGATGAGAGAATGGTGTCTATTGAATGCGGCAATCTGGTGGTCAATGATCATCTCAGTAAAAGGCAGTGGAGTGGGTGGATGGATCACAAAGTTAGATTACAGTGGGGTGAAGAGGGAAAGGGAGGGGGGAGGTAGAGCTAGACGGTTTAGTGTCCTCTTAAAGAAAGCGTGTGTGACTCTGAAGGGAAGGAAATAGACAGGTAAATAACCAATGGGAGATGCATGGTCAGATGGGAACGTCTGCTCTTAGAATGGGAAATGTCCGAGCATGGTTTAATGCTGAGAAAAAATAGCTACAGGGATGATCACCTGGGAATATGGGAGAGAGGAGATGGTGGGTTCAGCAGTGATGCTTAGAAGTGATACTGCACATCAGGCATTGTCTTAAGACATTAGGGACATAGAAGAGAAATACGAGACAAGGTCCCTGTTTTCATGGCAATTACCTGGTGTAGAGAGAAGACACCCAACAGACAAGGAGAATAAATACAATCATCAAAGTAATATTAGATAATGATATGATAGAGACTGGAGAGTCTCCTTTTTGTATTTTTTCTTGTTGTAGGATCGCTTTATATTGGATATTCACAGAAGTCTTTTCTGAGGACTGACATTTGAGCTGAAATTTGAATGACATCAGGAGCTAGCCACGGATGCTTTGGGGAAGAGCATTCTAGCTGGAACAAATAGGCAGTGTATGCATCTAGGGTGATCTGAGTTTGGTGTGATTGGGAAATAGAAAGAAGCCACGGTGATTCAGAAACCACATCGTGGTGGGAGATGAGGCCAGAGGGGTGGGTGCGGGGTCGGGTGAATGGCACCTCGTAGCCTGCAGTAAGGAGTTTGGATTTTATTTAAGGTGCAACCTTTATTTAAGGGCTCTAAGCAGGGGAGGTGCTATCAACTCCTAGGAGGTGAGAGGGGGTGGATCCCAGCACAAAGTAGAGGAATGAGTCTTGAACAGGCATGCTGTCAGCAATTCCACTGAGATAAGGGAGGCAGGAAAGAATAAGTAGAAATGGAGACATTTGTAGGTAGTATAGGAAGAAGCTGAACATGTTAATTCTTAAGCACCTCAATTTTCTCAGTGATGCTAGAGGCAAAATGATCCTCTAAGAGTGAACGGAGACATTGTGGAATACAGGGTTGTATTCCTGATGTGGCTACCATAACAAAATACCATTGATTGGGTGGTTTAAACAACCGAAATTTATTTTCTCAGAGTTCTGGAGGCTGGAAGTTTATGATCAAGGTGCCAGCCAGTTTGGTTTCTGAAGAGAGCTCTCTTCTCAACTTGCAGACAGCTAGCCACCTTCTTGCTGTGTCCTCCTGAGATTGAGGGGTGGGGGAGAGGGAGCTCTGGTGTCTCTTTCTCTTCCTATAATGACACCAGCTCTCTGGGATTAGGCCCCCACCTTTATGACCTCATTTAACCTTTATCCCCTCTTCACAGGCCCCATCTCCAAATATTGTCATATTGGGGGTTAGGGCTTCAAGGTATGAATTTTGGGGGAACACAAACATTTGGTCCATAACAGGGATCTGTGGAGAAAAGGAAAACTTTTGGGTATTGAAGAAATGGGAAAGGGAATTGATTGAGAATATCAAAAACACTTTCCATTCTATTTTTTTTTTTTTTTTCTGTATTAAGGCTAAACTACTGCACTCCCTCCAAGATTCCAAACTTTAGGCAATGGGAGGATATTTGGGCGATAAAATCATTATCTTTAATGTACGATCTCCCATGGACTCAGAAAGTAGGAGGATCCTGTTCATTACAAAGTTCTTTATTCGGCAGCAGGTAAGGGAGGTTGGCATGACAGTCTGGAGCTGAATCAGAGTCAAGGCAGTCTGTATAAAAAGAGGACAGAGAGAATAGAGAGAAGCTGGGAGAAGCCCCAAGAGCCGGAAAGCAGGAAGCCTGGACATTGCACAAGTGAAAGGAAGGGAGAGAGGAACACCCCTGTGAATGGCAGCCAAGGAGAGACCTGGGGAAGCACAGAAGTGCTTCAGGATTTGTATTAGTTCCTTCTGATGTAAACATGGGATATGCTTCTTTCTCCAAAAGAAATTTTCAACCAAGCCTATAATACTCATTAATGTGCTGTGGAAAAATTTTGCTTTTTTGGAGGTGGGGAGAGCTGTGAGCTCTGTTTCAAAATCAGTGCCTGGAAGAAACCAGAGCCGTATGTTGAAGATGCACCGAATGACCGAAAACACAAGATAACACAAAAACTAACAAGGGGGCAAATTTTTAATGTTTTCACAGCACCTAAAATATTTAATTTTGACCTGTGCTCCTTTAGAAGATTCCCTCTAATTTGCAGGTAACAGATATAATTTTAAAGCACTTAACACCTCACATACACCCCCCTGCCTCTACCTTTCCCTGTAGCTTGGGTTGCAACGTTACTGGGTCTGACTCGGCTTAGTAACACTTACTGCCCGTATGCCAACTACTCCTTACTGCCAACAGATGTGACACCTAATAATGCTTTTCAAAAGTCAAAGTCAGAACAACTCCAGACTCTTCTAGTTTGTTTCTTGACTCGTTCGGGGTAATATTAGTTCACACAGATTCTTCATTTCAATTTCCCAGCACCTATAAAAGTGCTCCTGGTTGCTTATTTCACACCATGTGATTTTTTTGTCCCTAGATGATCCTTATATGTAGGATTTTTCCACGATTAGATTGAGAGAGGGCTGCCCTGCACTTCTTATCCATTCCTTGGATCTCCATTTTGGTGTCATGGTATCAGAGTGGCCCATTAATCAACACAGGTGGATTCGATGAGCATATGAATAAATAATAATTAATGACCATTTTGACTCACCCAGGTGTTTATCTGCTCAGCTGCATTATTGAGATGTCAAGGATATCTACGTTTTATAGAAAATATTTGCTGGTTGAGGACCTTACTGGTAGAGGTGAGTAACGTGGCTGCTTTGTTTTCAAGGTTCTTGTGAAGTGTTGGTGCAGCTCTGGGCTCTGTGTGGGTTTCCATTGCAAGTGATTACAGACATGGCATGTGGAGAGAGTAGACTGGAGGCAAAGTATATGCAGGAAAAGTGGAAATCACCAAGGAAAATGACTGAAGGGGAAATCAATATGAGGTGAAAGGTCAACAAGCCTCCTGCTGTTAGTCTGTCAGAATGTATTTAATGGGTTCATTGGATATTTTTCACATTTAAGAAATTGGCATGAGAAAGGGTTAGCCTGTAATAACTTTTTATCTCTCACTTACAAAATCGCTATTTTTTTTCTTTTGAGAATTTTAATTCTGATCTCAGTATTACATTCACGCCCAGGGGTTTGAGGCTTCAACAGAATTACAATGACAAGCCTTCAAAGCAGATAATTATTTTTTTAAGTAGTTAATTCTGTAATCATAGCCACTTTAATTTATCAAAGTATAATTTAAAATGTAGTCACTAAAATTAAGTAAGGATCAAATATGGAACTTGCTATATCCAAGGGTCTAGATTCTGGGTTTGATCTCAAGGTATTTATTAAAAGGATGCCTTATTTACTCTCTTTTCTATCATCTGTACAATTAGGTTAATCTTCAGTTCTGTCTTCTTCTAGCAAGAAAGAGAAAGAGATAAAAAAATTAACTGATTTCCAGCAATAATTTTGGAAAAGAACTTAATAAAAATAAAAAGTCTCTCCATGTAAAATTACATTTGTAATGTCTTTTTAAAATTTCTGTACTCTCATTTGGTGAATATTCTTACTTACTTAATACTCTCCATTTTTTAGAAAATTCAGTCATCATCTTATTAGAGGCTCAGATTTTTGCATTTTTCTAACATCTTTAATCAAAGTACCTTTAGGTACATTAGAAATATTAATTCCTTCTATGGTTCCTGAGCTATACAGAGAGATTAGGCATTAAACATTAACATCTGAAAAATTCAGCATGATAGACTTATATATGTTAACTGTTTTCTCCCTTTTTCTAAGACTAAGAAACTTATGTTCAGGATTTAAATTTCCTTTAGCTTTCCATCTTGAGCACCTGATACCAAATTGGCAAGCTCAGACCAGATTCTTGGCTTTTAGTGAAGATCTGCTCCTTTAATTTTGGTGAGGAATTCTATAGAAGCAAAGTATAGCCCGGGGATGTTTTTTAAGATTGTCAAGGTTCCCAAGGATCAGGAATCTTCATTTGCCATGGGAGCTATGAGCGAAGCTCAAAGATATGTACATAAGAGAATTTTTACAAAGTAAAAGCACTTTGCCAGGACTCATGGGGATTTGAAATTTCCAAGAATTCATAAGGATAGGTATTACCACAAAGGTCAAATGTATATTTTTATACTTTTCACTTTCAGAATATTAAAGTCATTTATTAAACAAAAGCTTATTAAGTATTCACTTTACACAAGGCATTTTGCTAGGTATCGGTGAAACCAAGATGGAAAGAATATAGTCACTGCCCTTTAGGAATGCTTTGTGTAGCAGAGAAGCATTGATGCAAACAAAAGTTATGTGACAAGTGCTATGAATTAGTTTTCTATTGCTGTGTAACGGATTGCCTCAAACTTAATGACTCAAAACAACATACGTTTATTTTCTCACAGTTTCTGTGGGTACAGAGTCTGGACACAGCCTAACTGGGTCCTTAACTCAGATACTTACAAGGCTGCAATAAAAGTGCTCAGGTTCATCTGAGGCTCAAGGTCCTCTTGCAAACTCATGTGGTTGTTGGCAGAATTCATTTCCTTGCAGCTACAGAACTCATGGCAGCTTGCTTCTTCAAGAGAAGTGGATGGAAGTCTCTGAGTTCAGGAAAGCCCTAAGTCCTCTTTTAACGAGTTTGTCTGATTAAGTCAGGCTCACCCTGAGTTGTCTCTTTGATTAACTCAAAGTCAACTAACTGCTTAGACATCTTTCATTACATCTGCCAAAGTCCCTTCACCCTCACCACTTAACCTAATCAGAGCAGGGATATCCCATCATATTCACAGGTCCTGCCTACACTCAAAGGAAGGGGTTTATACAAGGGTGTGGGTCACTGGGTCTCATCTTACAATCTTGTCCACCACATGCTGGAACAGACATATTTAAGAAAGCAGTGACAAATGACTAAAGTCTAGTAGTGGAGAAACAGAGCAAAGAAAGTGTCATGGGCACTGGTTAAACAGGCACTTGTTAACTGGCACTGGTTAACATGGGCTCCTTGATGCATGATGGTTAGAGTATTTTTCTGCCACTTGGAGAGAAAATTCATTTCAGACTTTATATAAACAAAGAGCCCCAAAGCTGTATGAGAGAGGGGGTACACCTAAAATATCACAAGCGTACAATATGCATTTAAATTCAGATGCAATGGTCATGGGCCTTAATAAAGGAAAGATTTGGACAATATGACATTCAAGTGGGAAACTCTATAGGTTCTTGGAGAGTAGATCTTAATCCTTTTTAAGTCACTGGCAGTCCTAGCTTGGGTTCCTTTTGAGAGAAAGTTTGTGTGCCAGTAGCTTATTTTAGAATGTGATTCCGTGAAGCAGGAGAGAGTGAGGAAGGAGGGAAAGCTGGCTCAAAAATGGTTTTCGAGTTGGTTACTGCTTGAGGCCTTAGAAATCCTATGAAATGGAAATCAGAATTTTTCCTTTGGAAATGAAACACGGAAGCACCGCTCTATTGGTTCTTGGAACCTATTGGTCAGTGACGGTTCATGGGTCTGAATGACAAATGGACATCAATGGTATCAGAGAAGGCCTGGGGTAGAATAAAAGGAGTGAAGGGTGTGACTCAAGGTGAAGTGCTTTTCAAGTTGTCCAGGTAAAAGCCTGGTCAAAACTTGTGCAGGATTGATGATCGGAGAAGGGTTGGGGATACAATGTGGGGCTGAGGTGATTTGGAAGAGCACACAATGGGGGTTTGGTATATGGATCCATTGAAAATATAATGGAAACTATGGCGTTACTGTCCAGAAATATGCAAGCACGGACACACACAAACTGTACATACTTTGGATAGTTCTTCTACCCCTAAAGCCCATCCATGTACCCCAGAATAAGGATGTCAGTTTAAGGAGCTAATTATCAAGAAAAGATTTTGACAATATTGTATTCATGTGAGAAACAAAAGATATGCCTTCTTTAAATAATTGTCCCTTTTCCACTATGACGGACTCTCTTTTAAAACATTCTTCTATTCTTAAAAAAGTTCAGTTTAATATCTATGGATCGCCTCCTTAACAAAAAGTATGGGTGTATTCTGAGTTCAGCTGGTGTCACTAGTTGTAACAGTGATAGAAAGAGGTGAGAGGGAAGGTTAGAATTGGGTAAAGGAGCAGAACCCCAATATCTGAGACTGAAAATTCTGGTTTGAGGAAGTTTTCTACAATATGAGCCTTTTATCTCTTCACACCAAGGCATACCAAGAACAATGATAACTTAATTTCTAACTCTGACTTTGCTAAAAATAAGTTCTATAGACATAGGAACCAGCAAGGTGATGTTTACATGTTTAATCTTCGTACATCAGTTTTGTTCTACACTAGAGCCATCATCTGAGCTTTTACACAGACAACCACCTCTGTCAGGCTGGCAGGGAGAATGTGTAAATGGATCAGTGCAACCTCACAAAATTAAAAAGGCAAACTGAGAGCATTTTCCTTCTCAAGAAATGAATACAAATGACTGCACGCTCACTCACATCTAGATGAAATAACACATCAGTTTGCAAGATGAAAAGAAATCCCACTAAAATCTTGGAAAAACAAAGGGAGTTTCATGTAAAAGGGAAAGCAGAATGAAAATAAAGCATGGTAATATAGCAGTCAATAAATATAAACATATAGTCACACCAAAAATAAAGGAAATTGTTAAGAAACTATTAGACTTCCTCTTGAGACCCCCATCAGATATCCAGTAAAAAACTGCAAAGAGATAAAAAGAGTGCTCTCTGACATGAAATATGGATTTGAGTATAGATTTGTCATGGTTATTTGCTCTTTTGCATCTTTTGTGATGGGTGGAAATATTGAAAATTTGAAGATGCAAAAGTGGTTCAACCATTAGATGTATAATGATTTTAGAATCCATCAGAGAGATATGAGAATTGCTATCCAAAATTCTGTATTAGTTTCTAGATATATATTATGAATGCCATAATTTGTAGTTAATAACCCTACTCAAGTGTTTTTGAAAACTCATTCATCATTTATTATCATTATAATCCCCCTTAAAAAGCCAAATTTCTCATCACGACCATTGAGAATGTAGTTTGAATCTTCCTTCTCCTCCTACTTTTTTCATACTCTGAGAACTGAGACTGAAAGAACTAAAGTGTTTTGTGGAAGTGGAGGACCATACGAGAAACGGCTGCCTTTGGCTTGTGAAATGCTGAAGAACCACCTTTAGCATTCTGGGCTAAGGAATCAGCTTTTAAACCAAATTGTAGCAGCTGTTCTGATCACCTATGTCACCTCCTTGAGATTGATCCTCAGATCAACTTGTCAGTACGTTAGAGAAGTTTTCCCATCCACACCTCTCAGCTGTCTGTAGTGATGCAGGAGCTCACATCCAAATAACTGGCCCCAGTAAGTAATAAACCAAAACACCTTACGCTCTAATCATTATAGAGGATGAATTGATGTCCTTAAGTGAAACAAAGATATTGAAGATGTTAGACATCATGAGAGAAAGACACTCAAATGTCTCACAAGGCAAATGAAGCTTGACCAACTGCTAGGAACTAAATGTTTGTATCTCCCCATCAAATTCATAGTTGAAAACTAATCCCCAGTGTGATAATTTTTAGAGGTGGGTTTTAGGAGGTTATTCGGTTTAGATGAAGCCATGAGAGTGGAGCCCCCATGATGGGATTTTCTCTTCTAAGAAAAGAAATATACCAGGGTGCGTTGTCTCTCTCCACCATATGAGGAAATGACAACAAGGTGACCAGCTACAAACCAGGAAAAGGGCCCTCACTGGACACCAGATCTGTTGGCACCTTGATTTGGACTTCTCAGTCTTCAGAACTGTGGGAAATAAGTATTTATTGTTTAAGCCACTCTACAGTATTTTGTTATATCAGCCTAAACTGACTAAGGAACCAACTTTAGTTTAGAGCAGGAAACATGTTAAGAACTATTTTTACCAAGTATTTACTGAATATTGAACACCCTACTAAGTGCTATGCATATATTAATTCTAAACCTCCTTACAGCCATTAATATTTTTACTTTAAACCTATTTGTGCCAATTTGTAAAGTGTGTTTCTTGTAGACAGCATATATTTGGGTCTGATATTTAATCTAATCTGACAATTGGCATTTTAATTGGAGACTTTAGACCTTTTACTTTTAATGTAATTATTGCTGTGATTAGGTTTAAAATGATCATTTAGCTATTTGTTGTCTTATTTGTCCCATCTGTTCTTTCTTTTTTCTCTTTTTCAACCTCTTTCAGATTGAGTTTATTTTTATGGTTCCACTTTATTTACTTTGCTGGCTTATTACCTCTAACTGTTTTATTATTTTAGTGGTTATATTATGGTTTAATGTGTACACTTTTAACTTATCACAGTCTACATTCAGGTGGTTTTATATCAATTCATGTATGATATAACAAGCTTGCAAGAGTACACTTTAATTTCTCCTCTCCCAACCTCAGTACTCTTGTCACACATTTTACTTATATTTATGTTATAAACTTCATACTACTCTGTTATTTTTTTTACCTAGTCAATTACCTTTTAAACTGATTTAAATGATAACGAAAAATAATACATTTTTACACATCTAATTATCATTTCCAATGCTTCTCTTTGCTTTGTACACATCCATATTTCTCTCTGGTATCGTTTTTCTTCTAGCTGAAGGACTTACTTTAACATTTCTCTTAGTGAGGTTTGTTGGTGATTAATTCTTACAGCTTTTTTATATCTGAAAAAAATCTTTATTTCACCTTTATTTTTGAAAAATATTTGTGCTAAGTATTGAATTGTTGGCAAGCTCAGGGTCACAATGGTAGCCATAGCTAGCAATGTAAAAGACATATGTGGTATAGATTTTGTGTAATAATCCTATTTGTCTCATTTTTTTCTACTCTCATTTTCCTTGTCTTCTTATGTTTTATTTTGTTGTTTCTTACAATAGGTATTAAAGGGAAAACTTTTTTAAAGGCAGAATATATTTAGTTATTCCCAAATAATCTTGTAGGTTAAACGTTTCCATCTACTTTCAAAATGTATGCATGAAAATAGTGTAGTATTGACATGAAGATAGGCATATAAATCAATGAAACAGAATTGAGAGTCCAGAAATAAACTCATATATTTATGGTCAATTGATATGCAACAGAGGTGCTAAGACAGGTCAATGGGAAAAGAACAGTCTTTTCAATAAATAGTCCTGAGAAAATAGAAAATCCAAATTTAAAAAGATGAACTTAGCCCTTATCTACATGTAGAAAAATTTCCATATATACCATATAGAAAAATGAACTAAAAATGGATCAGAAACCAAAATGTAAGAGCTAAAATTATACAGATTTTGCAATAAAATGTAAGAAAAAAATGTTTGAGACTTTGGGTCAGGCAAAAATTTCTTAGATGACACAAAAACCATGAGCAATAAAAGAAAAACTTGATAAATTAGACATCATCAGAATAAAAACTAGTACTTCAAAAGACATCATCAAGAAAGTTAAAAGAAACCCACAAATAAAAATTTTGCAAACCATATATCTGATAAGGGACTTATATAAAGAAATATGAATTATGTTCACAATAAGAAGACAAATAACCTAAGCAAAATAATGGACAAAGGATTTGAGCAGACATTTCATCAAAGAAGATAAAAGAATGACTAATAAGTGCATGAAAAGATGGTCAACATCATTAGTCATGAGGAATATGCAAAACAAAAACACAACGATATATCATTTTCCACTCATTAAAAAAGCTATAGGGGCTTCCCTGGTGGCGCAGTGGTTGAGAATCTGCCTGCTAATGCAGGGGACACGGGTTCGAGCCCTGGTCTGGGAAGATCCCACATGCCGCGGAGCAACTAGGCCCGTGAACCACAACTACTGAGCCTGCGCGTCTGGAGCCTGTGCTCTGCAACAAGAGAGGCCACGATAGTGAGAGGCCCGCACACCGCGATGAAGAGTGGCCCCCGCTTGCCGCAACTAGAGAAAGCCCTAGCACAGAAACGAAGACCCAACATAGCAATCAATCAATAAAATCTAAAAAAAAAGCTATAATAAAATGAAAGATAATAATAATTGTTGGCAAGGATGTGAAAAAATGGAAACCCTCCTTAATTACTGATGAAAATGTAAGATAGTGCAGCCACTTTGAAAACAGTTGGATGGTTTCTCAAAGAGTTAAAGCTAGAATTACCATATGACCCAGTAATTCCATTCCTAGGTGTCCACCCAAAGAGAAGTCAAAATAGGTGACCAAAAGGACTGCTACACAAATGTTCAGAGCAACATTATTCATAATAGCCAAAAAGTGGGAACAACCCAAAGAGCCATGAAATAGAGAAACAAGATGTGGCACATCTTGCTGAATGAATACTATTCAACAATAAAATGGAATAAATTTTTGATGTATGCTATAACGTGGATGAACCTCAAAAATATTATGCTGATTGAAAGAAGCCAGACATGAAAAGCCACATATTGTATGATTCCATTTTTATGAAATGTACAGAAAATTGAAATCTATGGGGACAGAAAGTAAGTTCGTGGTTATCTAGGGCTGAAGATAGGAACAGGGGATCTTACTGGGGTGATAAAATGTTTCAAAAATGGATTATAGTGATGGCTATACAATTCAGTAAATTTACTAAAAATAATTGAATTGTAAACTTAAAATGGGTGAATTTTATGATGTGTAAATTACACATTTCAATAAAATCAATTAAAGATTTCAACAAGTATCATTAAGGAGAGGCACCTCAATCGGAAGCACTTGGCACTCGCCAGCCAGATCCACAACAGACAGACCAGGAGGATGGCACCCTTCCAGAGTAAACCTGAGTGCCGGGTCTATTTCCGATAAGGGAGCAGCTCTGACAGTCAGTAGTGTTTGTTTAGTGGGGTTATGTTATTTTTGAACCACCACGTTTCTGAAGCATCATATGACATCTATATAAAAAATTCCCCTTAACCAAACAGTTAGATCAATAAACGAGTAAGAGTCCCCCCATGGCCAAGAATGGATAATCAATATGTCAGACCACATTTATCTCAAGTGAGGAAAATCAGAGTGACATGAAAGAAATGAATGATTATACTTGAGTATTAGAGCTTGTCTGCCTTAGGTTATTTTGATGATACTTCAAATATTTATGGAAACAAGGGAATCATGTTTTTTTTTCAAACAGTATAAATTTGAGTAAGGACGTTTCTGGTAGCATTCCAAGGAATTTTGTGCCATCAGGAAGTTCTTGATTCTTTGTAAGGACGCCGAGCACGTACAAACTTTTGATGAGGTCAAAAATAAATTGTGTAAGACAGTCCAGGAACATATCAAAATTAAACATTCTATAAGGTTCCTTCAAAAATAAAACACCTTATTCATATGATTATTTGTTCCCTTCACTACAGTCACCCAGCACCTGGTTGTTATTGCTATTATAAAAAAACATGGAACTTAAAATACTTTAATATGTTACTTGAATTTATGCCTGTCTTAGAGGACTATATTGTTACCTGTAAGGAAAGGAACTGGGTCGTATTCGTCTTTTTATCCCTAGACTTGGCTAAAGATTTGGACATAGTAAGTGTTCAACATGTATTTGGTAAGTGATAACTAGAATGACTTAGTTATATTCATTGATCACATCAGTTCCCTGCCATAGTAAATTAATCAACAACATTTATTTCTTCATTCATTCATTCATTCGTTCATTTAACAACATTTGCCAAGTACCTACTTGCAATCCCTCCCACCCTTCTTTCTCCCCACCACCCACCCCCACCCCTCAGAAGCCCCTAATCTGCTTCCTGTCTCTACAGATTTGCTTATTCTGGACTTTTCATATTCATGGAATCATACAACATGTGTTCTTCTGTGTCTGACTCTTTTCACCTAGCATGTTTTTGAGGGTCATCCATGTTGTAGCATGCATAAACACTCCATTTCTTCTCATTGCTGAATAGTATTCATTAGATGCATTTACTTCTTTTGATTTATTTATTCATCAGTTGATGGACATTTGGGCTGTTTACAATTTTTGGCTATAATGAATAATGCTGCTATGAACGTTTGTGCGCAAGTCTTGTGTGAACATATGCTTTCACTTTCCTTGAGTAGATACCTAGGAGTGGAATTGCTGGGTTATATTGTAACTCTAGTTTTAACATTTTGAGAAACCACCCAACTGTTTTCCAAACATCTGTACTATTTTACATTCCCAGGAGCAACGTATGAGGGTTCTAATTTCTCCACCCCCGTGCCAACATTTGTTATTGTCTGTCTTTGTAATTTAAATACTTTTTTTAAAGGAAGATTATTTCAATGATGAAAACAAGGCATTTGAATTGCATAAATTTTGAAAACATATAGAATTAGATAAAAAACAAAACAACTCATAATTTTTCCAAACATATACATCAGGCTGTTAATGTTTTAGGGCATATTTTTATAACTTTTTCTTAAATAGCATTTTGAAAATCCTGGTTGTGATAACACTGAATCTCCAGCTTTTATCAAATGTGAATTTGGAGAAGGGACTAGTATGATCAAAGAAAGAAACATAGCAAACATTACTTACTACTTATGCAAGAAACTGTTCATCCCTTCATTGCATTATCTCATTTAATCCTCAAAGCAGTGTTATGAGGGAGGTAATATCATTATTTTAGTCATTTTATAGATGAGAGTAACTGAGGTTTCAAGAAACTAAGTAATTTCTCTAGGTTAATATTGAAGAATATAAGGAGCCAGACCTCAAACTCAGGTCTACAGCTCTCCAGGACCTCTGCTATAAGCAGTTAAACTCATTTGGTGATGGGTCTTAGCTGGGCTTAACAGATAGGTGGGATTTAGTTGGTAGGGAGGACCTATTGGTTGAAAAGGTATTTTATGGTATAAACGAGACTTGGAGTAGAGACAACCATGGGATACTTGATGGTCACTGAAGAGACCACCCTGATTGGAACTGAGGAAGGAAGACAGACTCGGACAGGTTGGATTATATCTGGTCTTGAATGTAGGGGCGAGGAGGTCAACTATTTCCTGGAGTCAGTGGGAATTCAATGGATGTGTTTGAGATGGAGATGTGGCAGGGTGGAGGGGGGCAGTTTACCCCACATGATGTCACAAGTTGGATCCAGGAATGGAGAGTCAGGGTGTTGTCGAAGAGCTCGCGGATGCAGTGATGAGGAATGAGACCATGGGCTGGCCAAGGCTGGGAATGGATTTAAGGGATTTACTGAAGGAGAGTTAAGGGAGAGAAAGAGAAGAAAGAACTGCCCTCACTCCCATCCCCACCAGGGATGGTAGTAAAGAGAAATTAAATATGGAAAATAAATACATTGCTTTTCCTTTAAAATTATTTATTGGAGAAAAAATATTAATTTTTGCCAGATATTTCCAGTAGGTCCAAGTATTTTTAATGTACTTTGGCATCTAATTCAATGCTATTCACACCAACATGGTCAGTGAATATCAGTAAGTAACTGTTTTCTTTATAAAGAAATGAAACCCTGGTATTTGGAAGATAAAACTAGTTCACATTAACTCATGTGATATTAAACTTATGATATAATATGTGTATTCATTCTTCCTAGAGCATGTTATCTGAAGGCGCTAAGTAGGAACAGGGAGGAAGAGGTAAATATTTCCAGATATCCAAGGGGCTGCTGCAATTACGTTCCTGATGTGATTGCAGTCATAGTAGTTTCAAAGGGTAAATGCTTCTTTTCATATGTTTTTGATTTATGACAAGGGAGTAAATTTTAAAAAGTAAGGAAATCCGTACTTTAATATAAAATATAATTAAGATTTTAAACTTTTTATAGCTAACATTTATTGAGCCCCAGTATCATGTCATCAGAAAATAATAATATTAGTAATAATAACAATACAGCTATTACTGATCGAGCACTTACTGTGTGAATAGCACCGTAACAAAAGCTTTATAAGCATTATTTCCCTGAAACCTAACTACAACGTGACCTAAGAAGTAGGAATTATTTTCTGTATTTCTACAAGAAACAAAACTTAAGCTCAGCAAGTCTAAATAATTGCCCCATGATCAGCGGTATAGAGTTACAGAGCCAGGATTCACCCAGGTCTTACTCTTACCCTGTGCCGCTTCTCTACTGCACCTGCTGGACCTTTATGTTAAGACATTTCATCATCTGCTCTCACCTGAGTAATGCAATTTGAAATTGTAGAATTTAGAAAATACGATTATTTCCACCTAATCAGTCATTCTAAACACATTTATTTCCAAGTTGAAATCATTTTAGTCTACTGGAATAGTGATGCGCTTGTTTAAAAAACTGTTCAGCTATTTCCCATGAAAACGCAGTCTTTCAGTCATTTTTCCAGCAGAGAGGTGTCTGCCCATCACCATCCTGTTCCCATGCTCTGTCCTGCCCTCTGCTCTTTATTCACTCTATTCCCTTACACTGGCCCTCTGCCCTCTGCCTTTTGACCATCGGTTCCCTTTGTCTAGTCTGCCTTCCATCCATCACTCATTCTGTCCTCTTCCACCTTTCCAAAAGCCACTTCTCTGTCAATGTCCTATTCGTATGCCTCTGTCTGTTGCTTTTCCTAATATTTGTCTAGAATCACTGAATGTCTTCCTACTCTGTACCTTCAAAGAACATGAAGCCCACGCCCACCCACATACACACATTGGTTGGTGTAAATACTTCTTTTACTCATTAGATTATGATCTTCTTGTGAACAAGAACTATAACTTATTTCTCTTACCTGAGCTATGATTGAGCTTTATAACTGCAATGCCTAGCACAACGCCTTAAACTGAATTGACAAGTTTTAAAAGGTCATCTTATTCATCAATGATCATGTTTTATTTTATATTTGTTCTGCTTGTTCTTTAATGTAGCTCTCATGTAGTTTGCTTGGACACTATTCTAGTTCATTTCAATTTTTGAACAAGGTCCCCATCAAGGGATCTATCACTTTAAAATAGTAAAAAACAAACAAACAAACAAAAAACAAATAGTTCCTTTCTTATCTCTATGGCTGGGTCTCCAGCCCAGGTCACGTTGGCAATATCTCCAGATTCACACTGCAAAATCATATCTACTTTTGGGGTTTAATCAGGATCATATTTAAATCTCTTTAAGTACTACTCTCTTCCAAAGGCTTCTTCCCAGATGTACTGCATTATTAATGGAATGGAATTAAATATAGAGGTTTTAAAATGAACTTGCTTCCAAGTATATTAGACTTCATCTTCCCATTTGGACAGTCTTTCTTTCTTGATATTGCTATTTTTCACAAGTCCTTTTGTCCCACTTCTATAACTTCTCTTGTGTTCATATTATCTACCCAATTAATACCTCTTACAATTTCATTGGTACTCTGTTTATGATGTTTCTACTATCTCTAGTTAAGACCCTGAGATGTGTCTTAACCCTGATCTTTCTAGTGTCCCTGGATGACTCCTTCTAAATGGATAAACTTCTATATATCATGATCACAGGTTCTCCTCTGTCCTTTTTTTTTTTTTTCCTTTTTCCTGAGCAGGGCTCCAGTCACATTTCAAACCACTGTCATTATTCATTTCCCAGCTATTCTGAATTAATTTTCTAGCCAATACACTCTACCAAATTATTTCCTCTAACTAGGAGCTTTCCCTTTGTATGTTGATGAAGCTTGGAGGGAAGGAATTACTGGCTGCTGCTGGGCCTCTGGGTGTTTGTGCGTGGGAGGGGAATGTGGTAACGGAGAAAGAAGAAATCCAATCTGACAGTAGATGAAACACACAAAGACAAGCTTGCCTGAGCTTACGTTTTAACTTCAATGATTTGTTCTAGGAACAAACTTACCAGGTTGACCAAGTAATTTGTTCAACAAGAGTTTATGGAATGAATTTTATTTTATTATTATTATTTTTTATTTTATTATTTTGTGTTTATTTTGTTATATATTTTTTAACATCTTTATTGGAGTATAATTGCTTTACAATGTTGTGTTACTTTCTTCTGTATAACAAAGTGAATCAGCTATACGTATACATATATCCCCATATCCCCTCCCTCTTGCATCTCCCTCCCACCCTCCCTATCCCACCCCTCTAGGTGGTCACAAAGCACCAAGCTGATATCCCTCCCTGTGCTCTGCGGCTGCTTCCCACTAGCTAACTATTTTATATTTGGTAGTGTATAATCTTAAAGAAAACAGAATCATAGTGTGTCTTCTTTAAACTACCACGTTCTGGTATTCTTCATCATTATCAAAAAACTGGTCAAAGCAGACACAATATTCCTTGCAGACCCTTATCTTTGTCCTCTAGGATTTATAATCTAAGAATCCTTTTAGAACAACCAACACTTTTTCTCTTTCTTCACTCAGATGTTCACCCCTTTTTCTTTCAATCTTGAGTAAAATATTGCACACTGAAATAGAATAAGCCTCGTTTTGACAACAGTTTGTGGTAGCTGGGTCATCTTTCCTGATTTATCTTCTCTTGGGTCAAAGATATTGAGTAGAAAAATCACACAGTTCTCATAGGATTTATGTTTCAATTTCAACAATATCTGAAAGGGGTCTCTAACTTGAGAAATTGACCAAGGAAGATGTTGAGAAGACATTGAACCCCGCTTCTGTAATGTAAACTACATAGAAACCAATGAAAAATAGCTGAGATATATCTTGGGCTTGCTACAATGTAGGCACCCTGCTAATTGAGCTTCATATGTAACTTCAATCTTCACAACAGCTCTGTAAGTATTCTTATCATCCTCATCTTACAGATGAGAAAACTGAGCCTTAGAAAATGTAAGTAACTAATCCAAGGTTGTAAGGGTAGTACTAGTGGACCTAGTGGGTAAAGACCAGGGGTGCTGCTGAATACGCTACACTGCACAAGACAGGTCCCACAGCAAAGAATTATTCACTCCAAACTGTCAATAATGCCAAAGCTGAGAGACCCTGTTCTTAGACACCTAATTTTAGTGAACCCTAGGAAGGATGGAAATTGTGATAACAGCAGTTTTACTAACAAATTTTTAGTCATCATGCAGAAAGAGGAGAATTCAGATTCAGGATGTCCCCATGTTTTCTTACGACTGCTCCCGTGCGTTCTGTGAGGTCTGTTTCTTGCTTCTGGATGCACGTTACTGGATCTTGGTTTCCCTCAAGCAGTTGCTCAAAGTGCAAGCTTTGACAATAAAGCCTTTTATCATGGATTCCTGTGACAGGCTTGGCTTTCTTCTAGTGTGTTCTGCAAAATGCTGCAGAGCTCTCTCTAACCCGAGTGTATCAAGCCTGGGGTCTTTCTGGTGGTCATTTTCTATTTGCACGATCTGGGCCATTGGTACTACCTTGGATGGTGGGTAGTTGTAATGTCACTTGAAGAGACAGTTTTCCCCAGCATAGCGTCTGAACTTAGAACCCATCTTGCAATTGGGCAATGCCATCTCACTTGCTAAGTAAGATCATCAGACACCGTCCAGACTAACAACCCTGGACAACACTGTTAAATCTTGCCGTGCCAGTTTCATGTGGGCCAGCCTCATGTGCCATCGGTAATCTGCTCCTTCCCGCATGACACGCCTCCTAATAGGGCTGTTCATAGGCAACAAATCAATACTGTGGACTTGGAAGATTATTTCAATATGGATTATACAAGGCATGAGGATGTGAGCAAAGTCACTATGTATCTTTCTATACTTTGCCTACTGGTATGGAAACCCCTTGAGAGTAGCAGCTGAAGTTTTTGAAGGTCATGTGCAGAGTTAAATGTAGTGGAGCTCAGGGAGTATTTAATATTAACAGTATTGCCATCAAACAATTATCAGATATTCCTTTCTGATTATTTTTATAACAGTTTGGGACATTTAGATAAAAGAAATAGGATGACAGCTTGGAGGGGATTCAGAATGAAACAATAAAAATGAGTGAATGTTTAGAGGGAAGAGGGAATCAGTTATGTGCTGGCTAAACAGAATGGAAGAAGGAAAGGCCAATGAAAGATGAAAGGTGTATGTGTCAAGCAGCAAATTGCTTAGCTGTTGACAGGCTGTTGAGTAGACAGCTACCACCTCTGGAACCATATATTTTGGGATTAACCGAACTTTCTTTTGCCCTCTCTACAATTGAATTCCCTTGCCCCAGTTCTAATTTAATTGCTCCACAATGAGTCATTTACTGCAGTTGGTAGGAGTCAAGGCATTATCCAAGATTTTGTGAGAATATACTTCTTTACTGTTTTCCGAAGACTTGACATCATTCTAAAGTTAATGAAAATAAAATTTCCCTAAAAAGAATTCCAGTTCTCCTACTCATTCTCAAGAAATCTTGAAGGGATTGTGGACCATGTGATATAAATATGGAGAAAGGTGGTAAAGAAGAGATATGGTGTCAGTAACTAACATGTAGAACAGATAGGTAAGGCTTTGAGATATGAATTCTGCCCTATTCACCAAGGATTGGCCCAGGATCCACATCCCTGAGCTGATCTGAGCACATCTAAACTACTGTGGAATTCTGAGTCCCATATTATAAGAGGGGTATTGACATCAAAGAAGGAGAACCTGAGTAAAGACTTTGAAGTTGCAAATAAAGTAAATGTGGATGATTAGCCAAAGAAAAATTGATGGAAAAATTACTACCATCTTTAAATTGTCTGAAGAAGAGCAGACAAAATGGAATTTAGACTCTTTCTTAGTATCACAGAGTAAGGAACAAGGGCCAATGGGTAAGAGTTTCAGCAAGATAAATTTCTGATTAACATAAGGGAGAAATGACCAATAACAGGTGGTACCATAAAAGAAAGGCAGAATATAGAGTGACAGTCACTTGAAGGATCAAGCCAAGACTGATGATTATCTGTTAGATTCATAAATGAGATTTATGCATCGGTAGAAGAGGTCAGACTGAAATATTGTTAATTATTTTCTTTTTTTATATTTATTTTATTTTTTTAAACATCTTTATTGGAGTATAATTGCTTTACAATGGTGTGTTAGTTTCTGCTGAATAACAAAGTGAATCAGCTGTACATATACATATATCCCCATATCTCCTCCCTCTTACGTCTCCCTCCCACCCTCCCTATCCCACCCCTCTAGGTGGTAACAAAGCACCGAGCTGATCTCCCTGTGCTATGCAGCTGCTTCCCACTAGCTATCTATCTTACATTTGGTAGTGTATATAAGTCCATGCCACTCTCTCCCTTCGTCCCAGCTTACCCTTCCCCCTCCCCGTGTCCTCAAGTCCATTCTCTGGTAGGTCTGCATCTTTATTCCCATCTTGCCCCTAGGTTCTTCATGAACTTTTCATGAACTTCATGAACTTCATGAACTTTTTTTTTTTTTTTAGATTCCATATATATGTGTGAGCATACGGTATTTGTTTTTCTCTTTCTGACTTACTTCACTCTGTGTGACAGACTCTAGATCCATCTACCTCACTACAAATAACTCAATTTCGTTTCTTTTTATGGCTGAGTAATATTCCATCGTATGTATGTGCCACATCTTCTTTATCCATTCATCTGTAGATGGACACTTAGGTTGCTTCCATGTCCTGGCTATCGTAAATAGAGCTGCAATGAATATTGTGGTACATGACCCTTTGTGAATTATAGTTTTCTCAGGGTATATGCCCAGTAGTGGGATTGCTGGGTCATATGGTAGTTTTATTTTTAGTTTTTTAAGGAACCTCCATACTGTTCTCCATAGTGGCTGTATCAATTTACAATCTCACCAAAGGTGCAAGAGGGTTCCCCTTTCTCCACACATTTTTCATTTGTAGATTTTTTGATGATGGCCATTCTGAGCGGTGTGAGGTGATACCTCATTGTAGTTTTGATTTGCATTTCTCTAATGATTAGTGATGTTGAGCATCTTTTCATGTGTTTGTTTGCAATCTGTATATCTTCTTTGGAGAAATGTCTATTTAAGTCTTCTGCCCGTTTTTGGATTGGGTTGTTTGTTTTTTTGATACTGAGCTGCATGAGCTGCTTGTAAATTTTGGAGATTAATCCTTTTTCAGTTGCTTCATTTGCAAATATTTTCTCCCATTCTGAAGGTTGTTTTTTCATCTTGTTTATGGTTTCCTTTGCTGTGCAAAAGCTTTTAAGTTTCATTAGGTCCCATTTGTTTATTTTTGCTTTTATTACCCTTTCTCTAGGAGGTGGGTCAAAAAGGATCTTGCTGTGATTTATGTCATAGAGTGTTCTGCCTATGTTTTCCTCTAAGAGTTTTAGAGTATCTGGCCTTACATTTAGGTCTTTAGACCATTTTGAGTTTATTTTTATGTATGGTGTTAGGGAGTGTTCTAATTTCATTCTTTTACATGTAGCTGTCCAGTTTTCCCAGCACCACTTATTGAAGAGGCTGTCTTTTCTCTACTGTATATTCTTGCCTCCTTTATCACAGGTAAGGTGACCATATGTACGTGGGTTTATCTCTGGGCTTTCTATGCTGTTCCATTGATCTATATTTCTGTTTTTGTGCCAGTACCATACTGTCTTGATTACTGTAGCTTTGCAGTATAGTCTGAAGTTCGCAAGCCTGATTCCTCCAGCTCCGTTTTTCTTTCTCAAGATTGCTTTGGCTATTCGGGGTCTTTTGTGTTTCCATACAAATTGTGAAATTTTTTGTTCTAGTTCTGTGAAAAATGCCATTGGTAGTTTGATAGGGATTGCATTGAATCTGTAGATTGCTTTGGGTAGTATAGTCATTTTCACAATATTGATTCTTCCAATCCAAGAACATGGTATATCTCTCCATCTGTTTGTATCATCTATAATTTCTTTCATCAGTGTCTTATAGTTTTCTGCATACAGGTCTTTTGTCTCCTTAGGTAGGTTTATTCCTAGGTATTTTATTCTTTATGTTGCAATGGTAAATGGGAGTGTTTCCTTAATTTCTCTTTCAGATTTTTCATCTTTAGTGTATAGGAATGCAAGAGATTTCTGTGCATTAATTTTGTATCCTGCTACTTTACCAAATTCATTGATTAGCTCTAGTAGTTTTCTGGTAGCATCTTTAGGATTCTCTATGTATAGTATCATGTCATCTGCAAACAGTGACAGCTTTATTACTTCTTTTCCAATTTGGATTCCTTTTATTTCTTTTTCTTCTTTGATGGCTGTGGCTAAAACTTCCAAAACTATGTTGAATAATAGTGGTGAGAGTGGGCATCCTTGTCTTGTTCCTGATACTTAAAGGAAATGGTTTCCATTTTTCACCATTGAGAATGATGTTGGCTGTGGATTTGTCATATATGGCCTTTATTATGTTGAGATAAGTTCCCTCTATGCTTACTTTCTGGAGGGTTTTTATCATAAATCGGTGTTGAATTTTGTCGAATGCTTTTTCTGCATCTATTGAGATGATCATATGGTTTTTCTCCTTCAATTTTTTAATATGGTGTATCACATTAATTGATTTGCATATATTGAAGAATCCTTGCATCCCTGGGATAAATCCCACTTGATCATGGTGTAGGATCCTTTTAATGTGCTGTTGAATTCTGTTTGCTAGTATTTTGTTGAGGAGTTTTGCATCTATATTCATCAGTGATATTGGCCTGTAGCTTTCTTTCTTTGTGACATCTTTAGTTTTGGTATCAGGGTGATGGTGGCCTCGTAGAATGAGTTTGGGAGTCTTCCTCCCTCTGCTATATTTTGGAAGAGTTTGAGAAGGATAGGTGTTAGTTCTTCTCTAAATGTTTGATAGAATTTGCCTGAGAAGCTATCGGGTCCTGGGCTTTTGTTTGTTGGAAGATTTTTAATCACAGCTTCAATTTCAGTGCTTGTGACTGGTCTGTTTATATTTTCTATTTCTTCCTGGTTCAGTCTCGGAAGGTTGCGCATTTCTAAGAATTTGTCCATTTCTTCCAGGTTGTTCATTTTATTGGCATAGTGTTGCTTGTAGTAATCCCTCATGATCCTTTGTATTTCTGCAGTGTCAGTTGTTGCTTCTCCTTTTTCATTTCTAATTCTAGTGATTTGAGTCTTCTCCCTATTTTTCTTGATGAGTCTAGCTAATGGTTTATCAATTTTGTTTATCTTCTCAAAGAACCAGCTTTTAGTTTTATTGTTCTTTGCTATCGTTTCCTTCAATTCTTTTTCATTTATTTCTGATCTGATCTTTATGATTTCTTTCCTTCTGCTAACTTTAAGGTTTTTTTGTTCTTCTTTCTCTAATTGCTTTAGGTGTAAGGTAAGGTTGTTTATTTGAGTTGTTTCTTGTTTCTTGAGGTAGGATCGTATTCCTATAAACTTCCCACTTAGAACTGCGTTTGCTGCATCCCATAGGTTTTGGGTTGTTAACTATTTTCTAATGGTAAGATCGTTTAATGGTGTTGAGCAGATCTATTTTCGAATTAAACCCAAATAAATAATTGAAAGATGGTCATTTTTTGCCTGCACACCTTTATCCATGTTTTGCTTCTACTGATATGCGTTAAAACTAGTTATATGTGGGGAGTTAATAAGCGGGACATAGACCATCTTAATTTTTATTCTAAAATATTTATTAAATCTCACCACCACACCCTCATGCACACCTTTTATCTCCACTGTCTCTCTCTTAATTCAGCTCTCATCAATTCTCCCTTGGATTATTGCAGTAGCTTCTGCATTATTGTTTTCTCCACATTCTCTACCTTTCATCCCATCTTCTCCAGTGCTTACCAGTGTGACAGAGTTGGCCCAGTGGGTCCCTGAGTTAACACATGCTGATGGCTCCTATCTGCCCATCGATAAAGGCCAAGCTTCTGAACACAGTGCTGGAGGTCCCTGGCTCATGAACCCTGCCTCTCATACCTTCTTACCCACTGTTGTCCTTCTACTGGAAATTGTTCCTGCAGTAGTAAAGGATCTACTGTAATCTCTGCAGGGGAAATGCTATCCCTCATTTTTAAGACTTTGTACATAATATTTCAACTGCTTTGAATGCCCTTCCCCAGCTCTGTCCACTTTGCCAAACTTTATTTTGTAATCATGAAATGCATGGTCTTTATAAACAAGTTCCTAGTTTAATCAGTCTGTTTCATCTCCCCAACCATTTATTCTCAAGACTACCAAACCAAAATGGAAAAGAAAAAAGAAACACAGTTATTTAGTTGAATTGTGTTCCTCATAACCTATTGCTCAATAAGTTCTCTTTGATTTCCTTAATTCTTGAGTATAAAGTCTGGTACCTACTTTTACCACTGTGTTTTGAACATTTTATTAAAATGTACTGTTCTCCATGGTAATTATCAGATTTTTTTTCACATTTAAGAAATGTGGTAATATAGTATTCTTTCTTATGAAAAACAATTACCACCTCATAAATATTATTCTTATTTTCCTTTTGCCATGTATTATTCTTCCAAGACCCCTCATCAAATGCAGAGTACGCCTTGTGATGTCAGCCTAGTGAAAATGCCTCTGCCTCTAAAATACTAAAAGCAGACTATTTTGCATATCCAAAATGGACAGCACACAATTTTATTTACAATATTTCCAGTTACACAATATTCATCATCCTGGATAAGTAATTTGTATAATTCAAGTACATTTAAAATATAAACCTTTGCATAATGCACATTAAAAAAAGGATTTGGCATCCTTTATGTCAGACCACATACAGGTGTGGTACCTTTGGTGAACTACAATAAAAGAAATTCCATAAAGATGAATTTAATCTGATAACTGGAACCCCCAATAGTACATCATAATAATCAAAATTTTAATGCAATACTATTTAGGAATTGAGTTGGCACCAGGGAGACTAAGTCCTCAAGTCAATATTTGAAAATTGGAGCTGTTGTGTGAAATGAAGTGCTAACCTGGAGAGCTGCCAGCTGCTGAAAGCCCAAATACAGGAGCTGGAGCTGAGAAAATAGTTTCCAAAGGAAGCCAAGGAGGGGATCTGGAAGACACTTGTCTCATTATCATGTTATGGACAGGTTTTGTGTCAGGACTCAATCCTTTTCTTGCTCTCTTTCCCTTCCTGTCCATAGATCCTTTAGCCCAGAGTTCCTGTATCCCTGAGTGAATTTATGATTTACTCTGAGCAGCTCTTTGGTGCCAAGGAAGAATAGAAAGATACGATTTGTTCTTAGATGGTAGTGGTGGGGACTTGGTTTTTGTGTCAACTCTGTTAAGATAAGCGTCACGTCATTGTACAAGATGCAGAAACATATTCAAGACAAAAGTGGGAAAACCACGTCTGTTTCAGAATTGGGAGAGCCCGAGACTAATGATGTGACCAAAAATAAAAATTCAGAAGAAAATACTGGACACATTCCAAATTAAGCATATGGATATTATGCATGTGTACATTTTCTCTTCCATCCAGTACAAAATCTTAATTTCCTTTTCCTCTTAAGTACCTTTGTACTTAAACACTGAAGTACTACAGATCACATGTCTTCTTGGGGAAGAGGAGAGAGATGAGACACTGATATTGTTTCAGTCACAGTTCAGTCAGGAAAACAGAGCCCATACTTGGTAATTCAACAGAAGAGATTTAATTTGTGGGATTAGAGATAGAGGTGTTGGAGGAGCCAAAAAGCCAAACAGGGAACTTTAAGGCAACTCAGAGATCCACAACAGCAAAAAGCAGCTACAACACCAAAGGCTGAACGACATGGGGATGCGATCTTAGAAACTGGCCACTGCGGTGGGAATTTAAAACGAGATGAAGGCTGCCCTGAAGCAGGGACCATGGAAGGAGATGCTTTTTGACAAGAAATGAATACCTGGAGGCGACACGGTCTCTGTCAGGTGCTACCCAAACAGGAGTTGGGAGGGGCTGGGGTGGGAGAAGGGAAGAAAGTTCCCTTGCTTTTAACTTCCATTTTCCCACGAGTGCCTCCCACTGGCCAAACTTGGCAGGAAGCCACGGGCAAGGAATCCTGGGAAATGTAGTTTTCAGGGTTCAGTCCCCTAAAATGCAGAGGAGAATTGCAAAAGTGGGGAAATAGATCTGAGAACAAACTGGCAATTCCTGGCAAAGTTGCATACCCAATCAGAATATATTCTTATAAATGGGTAGGATTGGCAATAATGCGATTTGTAGTTTTATTTCCATAAAATTGCCTTTTGGTATAGGAAGTCTAATCTCATGGGGAAAGACTGTGACACAGAGTTAAGTAATAAGGAGTTGATGTGCCTCTCAATGACAATCGTCTGGCCACCATGAGTTCCTGAACTCATGTAAAGCAGCCTATCAGGCAAGTTTTGACTAAAGTTCACAGTGTGCTATGAGGGGCGGGGGGATGGTGAGGAGGGAGGGAGCAGCTTAAATATAAGCTCACAAATGAGATGTCAAATTATATAAGACTTTACAAAATGCAGTGCTCCATTTTACTGTCTAGACTATGGACTTAAAGAACAAAAAAGGAAATTTCCAGAAAATAGGAGAGCAATAAGAACGCACAGGAAAGACCTCATACAGGAGAAGGTTTCTGAGCTGTGTTAAAGAAGTATGTTAAATTAATATAAGAGGAGTAGAAGATGTTAGATATTCCAGGTAAAAGTTTAAAAAGTGAAGGCCTTTTCATGAGTCAATGAGGTAGTTGTTCTGATTAGAAAAGAAGATATGAATTGGGGAGACTGGGAGGTAAAGGTAATTGAATATTTGGGTGGAATTAGAGGATTAGTAGAAAGACTAAAACATCACATAGGCCAGCAGCTCTTTTCATGGTTTTGCTTCCCTAAAACACAAACATCTGTACCAGTAGCTACGATTCAGAGATGCGGAGGCAAGTGGGGGTGATTCAGAACCTACCACAACTCTCCCCCCCTCCCCTCCCACACGGAGAATCAGGGATCTAAGGCATCTTCTTGCACAATTTCATTATTTCCAAACTATGTGTCATACTGTCCTTAAGAAGCTTTAAAATAGATAACCAACAAGGACTTATTGTATAGCACAGGGAACTCTGCTCAATATTCTGTAATAACCTTAATGGGAAAAGAACTTGAAAAAGAATAAATACATGTATATGTGTAACTGAATCACTTTGCTGTACACCTGAAACTAAAACAACATTGTTAATCAACTATGTTCCAATATAAAATAATAGTTAAAAAAAGAGAGAAGCTTTGAAGAATTGATGGATGGTAAATGGATAAAGTAAGTATAGTAAAATAATAATTTTTTCAAATTTATGTTTGAAAATTTTCATAATAAAATTTGGGTTTAAAAAAAGCACAGGAGAGGAATATTCTATTCCTTCCTTGGAAGAATATCAGTTAAGAATTTCTTCCTATGATCTCCTTACTGAACTTTAAATGTGTTCCCTCCTTCCCTTAGCCATTCTTTAACCCTATGGTGAATTCCCCTATCATTATTGAATATATCTGTACATATTTGTGTGGATCTCTCATGCCTCTATACCTAATGTATAATTTCTTTAATGAGAACAGGGGTGATATCTACTTATATTTACTCTGTGCATGGTCAGCAATACTCTTACTTTTCTTTTAATGTATTGTGAGACCCCAAATTATTCAATTGCTCCTGCAGGCAAAGAGTTTGTAACTCATCAAATACTTACATTTAAAATTTTTTTCCTTACTAATCAACACACTTGATAATAATTAAGATGACATTTTAGCTCCTCATTTTTTCACTATTTTTATTCATGAATATTATTTACTATATGGTAATGGCAGTGTGTGGTGTTTGCATGTTTCTATTAAATATTTCAATTTATCCCATGAACCTGAGTTTCATTTTTAAGATAGAATGTATTCATTTACTACAGTACAAGAATAGGCCCAGTAAGCCTGAAATGAAAATGGCATATTTTATAAATAGGTAATAATATCCAAAGGCAGTTTTATTGCCTAACAACCTCCAGATTTAAAGTTATATAAATAAAATATCCAGTTTCTATCAATGCCCTACTATCTACTGTCATGTGAACTGGATTTGGCAATTCCATGCATTGATTTAAAATACATAGACTCCAATTCCCTAAGCAAAATATTCAAAGTCAGTTATTAGCTGGACAGAGAGGAGAACAAATACTCGTTTGAGAAGTCTGACCTCACAATCAACCACCAAACAGAAGTACACGTTTTTACACTTATAATTTAGAATATTTGAAAAGGGTGAAGAGACTTAGACATCATTTAGTTCCATTCAAATTTATAGGATTTTTACAAGAGTGCTCTGAGTTGATCAACAGGAGAGACTGAACTGTTCATTTGTGTATCCACAGAGCTTGTTATATGATAAAATGGACAAATTTATCTAGTTTGCAAAATAATTTTCCTGAACTCCAAGCTCCGAGATATTATCTTTTTTCTTCCCACTCTAGCCAACTGTCATAGACAGAATAATGACCTCTCAAGATGTCTACCACCTAATCTCCAGAAACTGGAAATATGTTGCCTTACATGGCAAAATGGACTTTGCAATGGGATTAAGTTAAGGAATTTGAGATAGACAGATTACCTGTCCTAGATGATCATTATCCTAGATGATCCAGGTAAACCCAATCTATCACAATGGCTTTATAAAAGCAGGAAGAGCAGGAAGGTTAGAGTCAGAGAAGGAGATGTGGTGATGGGAGCAGAGGTCAGAGAGAAAGACATTGAAGATACAACACTGCTGGCCTTGAAGATGGAGGAAGGGGCTGTGAGCCAAGGAATGTGGGCAGCCTCTAGAAGACGGAACAGGCAAGGAAGCAGATTGTACCTTAGAGCCTCCAGAAGGAATGCCCCCTGTCAACAACTGGCTTTTAGGATTTCTGACTTCTAGAACTGAAGATAATAAATTTGTCTTGTTTTAAGCCAGTAAGTTGGTAGTGGCTTGTTACAGCATCAATAGGAAACTAAAACACCAACCATCCTGAACATAAGTGACACTTTCTGCATCGACCTTACCAATCATGGTCACTCTCATCCCACCACCATCTGGTTTCACCACTCCTCTCTTCTCTGCACTGTCTTTACTGGTAACTGATAGTGGTGATGTTGCCAAATCCAGTGATCACTTTTTGGCCCTTTTCTTACTTGACTTTTTTGGAAGCCTTTGGCAGGAAACTTCTCCTCACCTGGGTTTTCTATTAGTTGGGCTCCTTGGTTTGCAATGAGATCACCTCCCTCATTTTCCTTCTAGTAATGAGATGCATTAGGCAACGTCTGACATGGCTCCCAGTGATCTCCACCTCCTGGTATTCACACCATATGTAATCCTCTCTCCTTGAGTGTGTGCTGGACCTAGTGACTTGTTTCTAATGAATAGCTATGTCAAAGGTGATGGGATGTTACTTCTAAAATTAGGTTCAAAAAGATAGTGACTTCCATCTTGCCATAGTCACTTGCCCTCTTGCTTGCTTGCCCTCATGAAACCAGCTGCCATGACAGCCATTCTATGAAGATGCCCATTTGGCAAGGAATTGATGGAGCCCTTTGGTCAACAGTCAGAGAGGAATTGAGACTCACAGTGCAACACCATGGAGGAACTGAATCCTGCCGGCAAGCACAGAAATGACCTTGGAATTAGATCCTCCCACAGTTGAGCCTTGAGAGGAAACCACAGCCCTGAATACAATACCTGAATTGTAGTCTTGTAAGAGAACTTAAGACAGGTGCACGCAGCTAAGCTGCAACCAGATTCTTAACCCACACAAACTGTGAGATGGTAAATATTTGTTGTTTTAAGCCGTTCGTTTTGGGGTAATTTGTTACACAGCAATAGATACCTAATATAGGTAAGTCACAAAGAGAATACACCTAGACAAGAGGAAGGCAAGACTCTTGATTGTGTAACCAGACCTCAGAGTTAAAAACTAAACTATGAGACCCCTTAACAGGAAAAGCAGTATATCAGAAGAGTCTCAGACCAGAGCACAGTTTAGGGACCAGAACATGATTCAGGACTTAACTCACCCCTAATTTACTAAATCACCTCATTTCCCCCTTTAGTAGCTAAAATCTGTGGACTTTTACCTTCATGCTCAACCAGTAGAGATTTAGTTCTGCTTTTACAGCTCCTTCTGTTTCCAAGCAACCACCTCACCACCTCTTCTTTTTCATGGCTTCTGCTTGTACATGGTACTGGCTACCTCGTGGATTCTGTGGCCTGCCTTCTCTCTCTGTGTTTGTCAGCTCCTACACCTATTATTAGTCTGCTGGGGCTGCCATAACAAAAACTGGTTTGAGCAACATATTTATCACCTCACAGATCTAAAGGCTAGAAGTCTGAGATCAAGGTGTCAACAGGGTTGGTTCCTTGTGAGGGCTGTGAGAGAGAATCCATTCCATGCTTCTCCCCTACCTTATGGTGGTTTGCTGGCAATCTTTGGTGTTCCTGGCCTTGTAGAAGCATCACCTTGATGTCTGCCTTCATCTTAACATGTTGTCTGTATCCAAATTTCCCCTTCTTATAAGGCCACCCATCATATTGGATGGGGCCCTACTCCAGTATGACTTCATTGTAACTAATTATATTGGCAATGACTCGATTTTCAAATAAGGTCACATTCTGAGATATTGGGAGTTAGAACTTCAACATATGAATTTGGGTGGAGGCACAAAATTCAACACCTGCTGCCACCTCTGTCTGTATAACCTCCGATTCCTGGTAAAGAGAGTCCTACTGACCCACTTGGTCATTACTGACCCATTTGAGTAAGGTTCTCACACCAGGGCTTTCTTTCAGAATCTAGGCCTGTCTGTAAATTGACTGCACTTGAGTGAAAACAACATGTGGCCCAGAACCTGCTCATCTATGTATCTGATGATGAACCATCTAGGGTGCTTCCCTCAGCAGTGAGCTGTGAGAGGCAATCACTTTGAAAGGAGCTCTGAGATGAACAGGTAGGAATTCCTATGTCTTGCTCTTCTGCTAAAACTTCTATGACATTATTATTTCCCAGTATACTCTCACACCTCTGGTGCTCAATATTAAGCAATTTTTTCTCTACCTGCTGTTTAAAGCCTTAGTTCCCTAGGCCTTTGTTCTCGGGTCTATGCTCTTTTTTTCCTGAACATTTTGCTTTTGGTGACTTTATCCAAAGCCATGGCTTCAGCTGCCAATTTAGACTTCCTGATCTATTCCCACAGCGTAAGCCAGTGTGTTGAGGACATTTATTCAACTGCTTGCCTGGCATCTCTGCCTGGGTATCACACAGGTACACTCAACAGGCCTGAACCTGAATTTGCTGGCTCACATCCCACAAACATGTCTCTCCTTCAGCTCACCCTATCTTGGTATCCTTAGCCCCTCACATGAGAACACTGTCAGTTACCCTGACACATTCAATCAGTTACCAAGGTCTGTGGCTTCCCCCTAAATATTTTTTTTATATTTTTTATATTTTTTTCTCATATTTTTTCCCTCATTGCCATTCCCACTGTTGACACCTAAATTCTGGGCCTCCTCACTTCTCTCCTAGATGATACCAACTCTCAGCGCAGCTCTCAGAACATTATTTCTTAAAGTACAAAAGTTATCTCATTATTTCTCTGTATAAAATCATTTCATAATACTTGACAGATTAGGGTTAAATTTGAAGCATTAAAAAATACTCAATTTCTAGGACTCTGCCTACTTGTGGAGCCTTTCATCTCCTGACTGCATGCTGAGGAATAGTCCCTGCAAGACATTAATAAATAGACTATATTAAAAGGATTCTGTGATCAAACGTTATCTAGTCTTGTCCATCCTCAACACCCCCACCATGAATTTGATTTAGATTTACATTTGCACTTACATTAGCATTTTTCTGCATCCCCACTGAATCCTGTAGGTCAAATTACCGTAGTCCTAACTACATTGTACTATAATAATCAATTTACTTGATTGTTTATTTATTAGAAAATAAATACCTTAAGGGCAGAATTTATTTTGCTTTATGACCTCAGAGCCTAGTGATGTGCTCAATAATTTATTGTTAAGTGAATGTATAAATATGTTAGATGCTATAGTGAACAAGTTGCAGTTCTTCCCATTAAAGAATCATATTGAAGCAAACACATATTTTATAAATAATTACAGTACCGAGTTAGATATCTAGTACTCATAAATCGCAAGGGTCTAGGATAGGGAGAGATATATTGATATCTTGATGGAGCTGAGGCATTGAATATGAATTCAAGACACTAGTCAACATCCAAACCTGGTAAGAAATTATGGTTCACAAGTCCATCCCTTTGAGAGATTCATTCCTTCATCTGCCTACCATATGAGACTTTGCTCTCAATTTAAAGAAGTAGTTTTTACAATTTCACACAATAATCTTTCCAAGCCTAATAATTTGGTGAGAAAACCTTACAGCCCAAGACAGAATTGGTGGCAGAGCTTGTTAACAACATGAAGGACTGCTTTGTAAGAAAATGAATTCCCTATCACTTAGAGGCGCTCAGACAGAAACCAGATAACCCGCTTCAGGGGTGTGTTTTAGAAGGTGTCTCCATACTGGATGGAAAGATAACTAATCTTGCATAAGGTCAATTCCAAACATGAATTCTATTATTCTATCATCTTTGTCTAGTAGTTAACACCAAAACTCACCATTTTTCAGATCTCAATGACAGAAAACAGCTTGGATATAATCATTTTACTCTTTAAAGCCTACATTTCTCAGGCTTCAAATCACATGGTACAGAATATACAATTTCCTTTTATCTGTTTATTAAATTTCTCAAATTTTGTTGACTTTTTTCTTCCACCTTTGACCCTCTTTACTGATTAAAATTAGTTTTAGTTCTTTTTACAGTATGTATATGTATGTGCGTACACAGGAGAGAGGAAGAGAGAAGGAACACTTCCAGTCTCTATGGGGTTGAATGTCAAGAGAGATTTATTTTTATTCCTTCCAAACACTTTGTCAAAAGGGTTATATTTGCAGCAGATTACGAGGGTTAACAAGGGACTTGAGTCTTGAAGCGCCATTCATCTTGAAGTAGCAAGCGCCCAGTCTCCTATAAATGGAATGTCATGTTATTTTTAGATGAAGCTTTTGCCAAGAGGATCCAGGACACGGTGAACAATGTTCTGTCTGATTAGCGACCTTATTTAAACATGTGAATGACTGCGGTTCCTTAACGTTATTTGCAATAAGTCTGCGGCAAGCCTATTCCCTTAGTGAGGGTGCATTATTTAGATCATTTAAATTTAAAAGAGGGGGGAAAAGCCTTTCAAATAAGGCAGTCTTGTTCACTAATAACAGAATACAGAAGTTTGAGATGAGAGTTCTGCTAGAGGATAGTTAAGTAGGGCATCAAGGTATATTTCCAACTCAAGATCTCTTAAAGGATTCTCACTGATGTCTATGTTGCAACATTTCCTAAATCCAGATCTGCTCATCCCGAAGTCTGAGTCCAAAGGCCAGCCATTTAAGCAGATTACCCCCAACACCAACACACCCAAGATTAAAAAGGAGACAGAATATTACATAAGAACAAAATAAGTTTTGCTATTTTATTAGACCACTGCAGTCAAGAAAACCATGTTATGAAAAACACCACCCTCCCCCAGTAGTTGGTTGGATACTTATGAGTGTGTATGAGGAGGAATCTATGAGCAGGGAGCCTTGTGTGGCTATAATTCTCTGTCATTAGGGAAGAAGGTTCTGGAAGGTTTGTCTGCTAGACTATAAAAGTTGCACTTGTGGCTAAAAAAAAAAATGTACCATTGGGTTGCCATATCTAGATTTTCCTTTTTAAAAAAGTTTTTTGTTGAGGGACCATACAATAAACAATATCATTTTAGCAATAAGCTTTAAAAAGTAGAAACTTTTTCAAGTCAAATTCCATTTCTTCCTTGGCCTCTTAGGCTGCCCATTTTTATTCTTAAGTGACCAAACTCTCTAATGCTAGAGCTTGAATACAGCTCTTAAATTTAGATAGAGGACTAATTCATACAAATCATTGCCCTAAGGCATGTGCTGGAGGGTTTTTCTTTGAATGGACAGTGCTCTCCTCCCCAGGGTGAAGTCTCATGATGTCCTTCAGAGAGAGAAAAAAGAACCAATTCTTTATCCTACACAAAGCTTACAATAAGTTGGGGCTTATTAAATCCAAATGGCAAGAAAACTGACCCCAGGGAGGGCAGCCATGTATCTAGGTCCACCGGTTCTATCAGAGGATACAAAAGGAGTTAGAGAACCCTGAAGTTCCCCACTACCTGCTAGCTCTCCTAACAACCTACTGCAGGATTGCTAAAAGGATGCCCAATGACTGTCTGCATCAGTATAATCTGGGGTAGCATTAAAAACACATATTTCTTGACCTACCCCAATCATGCTGAGTCAGAGTCTCTAGGTATGGGGGCCAAGAATCCGCATAGTTAACAAATTCCTTGGATAGTCTTTATGCTAGAAAATTTTGGAAAGCACTACCATGGTGGCCAATCTTCAACTGGATTCCTCTTCCAAAGTAGGGACTGAAACACAAATGAATGAGTGGTTGAGTAGGACACCAAGTTCCCTAAAACTATTTTCTTGAAACTTAAATAGTACTCTGCTTTTGATGGACTCTCTTAACTGGCCTCTGTACAGATCATCTGGTGATCTCCTAGTCTCAGATGCCATCTTCTCACATAGGAAGACCTTGGGCCTCTTTGGACAACTGTAGCTCCTCAGACCCAAGCAGCTACTTAGAAGCTAAAATTTCCTTTGCGGCTACTTTCTTTTTCACACAGCAATGGACTTTGCCACCTGTTTTATGAGCATGACATATAGTCAGAGTTTAGGCCTTTGTTCACTGAATGCGCCATCTGCAATTTAGGACCCCAGCTCTACTGAAACCTGGAAACAGCAAGACAGGTTGCTCCCAAGAAGAATTTTCCTATCACTTTTCAAATATTAGTCCTTAACATAAACTTCTTCCCTTGGGAATCATTTCAAAGAGAAAGTACATTTGAAATCCTTTGATGTTCCCTTATATCAAATCAACACATCATATAAAAACAAATTGCATTTCATAGGCTGGCAGTCACAAGGAAAGGGTGGCTAAAACTCATTTAATTAACTCATTAGACGTATCTCTTTTTAAAAAATGAAGCCAGTGCCTATCACAGAAATCCCAGACATAACCATGATAAATAGCATCACAAGATATTTCCTGTGCTAAGGAACCAAGATGACAGAGTAGAAGGACGTCCTCTCACTCCCTCTTGCGAGAACACCAGAATCACAACTGGCTGCTGGACAATCATGGACAGGAAGACACTGGAACTCACCAAAAAAGATACCCCACATCCAAAGACAAAGGAGAAGCCACAATGAGATGGTAGGAGGGGCGCAATCACAGTAAAATCAAATCCCATAACTGCTGGGTGTGTGACTAACAGACTGGAGAACACTTATACCACAAAAGTCCACCCACTGGAGTGAAGGTTCTGAGCCCCACATCAGGTTTCCAACCTGGGGGTCCAGCAACAGGAGGAGGAATTCCTAGAGAATCAGACTTTGAAGGCTAGTGGGATTTGATTGCAGGACTTTGACAGGACTGGGAGAAACAGAGACTCCACTCTTGGAGGGCACACACAAAGTAGTGTGCACATCGGCGCCCAGGGGAAGGAGCAGTGACCTCAGGGGAGACTGAACCAGACCTAGCTGCTAGTGTTGGAGGGTCTCCTGAAGAGGCGGGGGTTGGCCGTGGCTCACCATGGGGACAAGGACACTGGCAGCAGAACTTCTTGGAAGCAATACTCATATCAGATAAAATAGACTTTAAGATAAAGAGTGTTACAAGAGACAAGGAAGGACACTACATAATGATCAAGGGACCAATCCAAGAAGATGACATAACAATTATAAATATATATGCACCCAACATAGAAGCACCTCAATACATAAGGCAACTGCTAACAGCTGTAAAAGAGGAAATCGACAGTAACACGATAATAGTGGGGGACTTTAACATCTCACTTACACCAATGGACAGATCATCCAAAATGAAAATAAATAAGGAAACAGAAGCTTTAATGACACAATAGACCAGATAGATTTAATTGATATTTATAGGACATTCCACCCAGAAACAGCAGATTACACTTTCTTCTCAAGTGCGCATGGAACATTCTCCAGGATAGATCACATCTTGGGTCACAAATCAAGCCACAGTAAATTTAAGAAAATTGAAACCATATCAAGCATCTTTTCTGACCACAACGCTATGAGATTAGAAATGAATTACAGGGAAAAAAACGTAAAAAACTGAAACACATGGAGGCTAAACAATACGTTACTAAATAACCAAGAGATCACTGAAGAAATCAAAGAGGAAATCAAAAAATACCTAGAGACAAATGACAATCAAAACACGACGATCCAAAACCTATGGGATGCAGCAAAAGCAGTTGTAAGAGGGAAGTTGAGAGCTATACAAGCCTACCTCAAGAAACAAGAAAAATCTCAAATAAACAATCTAACCTTACACCTAAAGGAACTAGAGAAAGAAGAACAAACAAAACCCAAAGTTAGCAGAAGGAAAGAAATCATAAAGATCAGAGCAGAAATAAATCAAATAGAAACAAAGAAAACAATAGCAAAGATCAATAAAACTAAAAGCTGGTTCTTTGAGAAGATGAACAAAATTGATAAACCATTAGCCAGACTCATCAAGAAAAAGAGGGAGAGGTCTCAATTCAATAAAATTAGAAATGAAACAGGAGAAGTTACAACAGACACCACAGAAATACAAAGCATCCTAAGAGACTGCTACAAGCAACTCTATGCCAATAAAATGGACAACTTGGAAGAAATGGACAAATTCTTAGAAAGGTATAACCTTCCAAGACTGAACCAGGAAGAAATAGAAAATATGAACAGACCAACCACAAGTAATGAAGTTGAAACTGTGATTAAAAATCTTCCAACAAACAAATGTCCAGGACCAGATGGCTTCACAGGTGAATTCTACCAAACATTTAGAGAAGAGCTAACACCCATCCTTCTCAAACTCTTCCAAAAAATTACAGAGGAAGGAACACTCCCTAACTCATTCTATGAGGCCACCATCACCTTGATACCAAAACCAGACAAAGATACTACAAAAAAAGAAAATTACAGAGCAATATCACTGATGAATATAGATGCAAAAATCCTCAACAAAATACTAGCAAACAGAATCCAACAGCACATTAAAAGGATCATACACCATGATCAAGTGGGATTTATCCCAGGGATGCAAGGATTCTTCAATATACACAAATCAATCGATGTGATACACCATATTAACAAATTGAAGAATAAAAACCATATGATCATCTCAACAGATGCAGAAAAAGCATTCGACAAAATTCAACACCCATTTATGATAAAAACTCTCCAGAAAGTGGGCATAGAGGGAACCTACCTCAACATAATAAAGCCCATATACCACAAACCCACAGCAAACATCATTCTCAATGGTGAAAAACTGAAAGCATTTCCTCTAAGATCAGCAACAAGACAAGGATGTCCACTCTCACCACTATTATTCAACATAGTTTTGGAAGTCCTAGCCACGGTAATCAGAGAAGAAAAAGAAATAAAAGGAATACAAATTGGAAAAGAAGAAGTAAAACTGTCACTGTTTGCAGATGACATGATACTATACATAGAGAATCCTAAAAATGCCACCAGAAAACTACTAGAGCTAATCAATGAATTTGGTAAAGTAGCAGGATACAAAATTAATGCACAGAAATCTCTTGCATTCCTATACACTAATGATGAAAAATCTGAAAGAGAAATTAAGGAAACACTCCCATTTACCATTGCAACAAAAAGAATAAAATACCTAGGAATAAACCTACCTAGGGAGACAAAAGACCTGTATGCAGAAAACTATAAGACACTGATGAAAGTAATTAAAGATGATACCAACAGATGGAGAGATATACCATGTTCTTGGATTGGAAGAATCAATATTGTGAAAATGACTATACTACCCAAAGCAATCTACAGGTTCAATGCAATCCCTATCAAATTACCAATGGCATTTTTTCTGGAACTAGAACAAAAAATCTTAAAATTTGTATGGAGACACGAATAGCCAAAGCAGTCTTGAGGGAAAAAAACGGAGCTGGAGGAATCAGACTCCCTGACTTCAGACTACACTACAATGCTACAATAATCAAGACAATATGGTACTGGCACAAAAACAGAAACATAGATCAATGGAACAAGATAGAAAGCCCAGAGATAAACCCAGGCACCTATGGTAAACTAATGTATGACAAAGGAGGCAAGGATATACAATGGAGAAAAGACAGTCTCTTCAATAAGTGGTGCTGGGAAAACTGGACAGCTACATGGAAAAGAATGAAATTAGAACACCACACACCCTAACACCACACACAAAAATAAACTCAAAATGGATTAGAGACCTAAATGTAAGACCAGACACTATAAAACTCTTAGAGGAAAACATAGGAAGAACACTCTTTGACATAAATCACAGCAAGATCTTTTTTGATCCACCTCCTAGAGTAATGGAAATAAAAACAAAAATAAACAAATGGGACTAATGAAACTTCAATGTTTTTGCACAGCAAAGGAAACCATAAACAAGACGAAAAGACAACCGTCAGAATGGGAGAAAATATTCCCAAATGAATCAACGGACAAAGGATTAATCTCCAAAATATATAAACAGCTCATGCAGCTCAATAGTAAAGAAACAAACAACCCAATCCAAAACTGGGCAGAAGACCTAAATAGACATTTCTCCAAAGAAGACATACAGATGGCCAAGAAGCACATGAAAAGCTGCTCAACATCACTAATTATTAGAGAAATGCAAATCAAAACTACAATGAGGTATCACCTCACACCAGTTAGGATGGGCATCATCAGAAAATCTACAAACAACAAATGCTGGGGAGGGTGTGGAGAAAAGGGAACCCTCTTGCACTGTTGGTGGGAATGTAAATTGATACAGCCACTATGGAGAACAGTATGGAGGTTCCTTAAAAAACTAAAAATAGAACTACCATACGACCCAGCAATCCCACTTCTGGGCATATACCCAGAGAAAACCATATTTCAAAAAGACACATGCACCCCAATGTTCATTGCAGCACTATTTACAATAACCAGGTCATGGAAGCAACTTAAATGCCCATCGACAGATGAATGGATAAAGAAGTTGTGGTAGATATATACAATGGAATATTACTCAGCCATAGAAAGGAACGAAATTGGGTCATTTGTAGAGACATGGAGGGATCTAGAGACTGTCACACAGAGTGAAGTAAGTGAGAAAGAGAAAAACAAATATCGTATATTAACGCATATATGTGGAACCTAGAAAAATGGTATAGATGAACCAGTTTGCAAGGCAGAAATTCAGACAGAGATGTAGAGAACAAACGTAAGGACACCAAGGGGGCAAAGTGGCAGGAGGTGGTGGTGGTGGGATGAATTGGGAGTTTGGGGTTGACATGTATACACTGATGTGTATAAAATGGATGACTGATAAGGACCTGCTGTATAAAAAAATAAATAAAATAAAATTCAAAATTAAAAAAAAAACACAACTGAAATGCAAAAGAAAAGATTTGTGCCGTGTATGGAGAAGGTGCTGTGACTGATAGAATGTGTCAAAAGTGGTTTGTGAAATTTCCTGCTGGATATTTCTCATTGGATGATGCTCCATGGTCTGGTAGACCAGTTGAAGTAGATAGCGATCAAGTCGAGACATTAATTGAGAACAATCAACGTTATACCATGTGCGAGACAGCCAACATACTCAAAATATCCAAATCAAGCGTTGAAAATCATTTACACCAGCTTGGTTATGTTAATCGCTTTGAGGTTTGGGTTCCATGTAAGTTAAGCGAAAAGAACCTTGACCGTATTTCCTCATGTGATTCTCTACTACTGAAACGTAACAAAAACATTCTGTTTTTAAAATAAATTGTGACGAGCGATGAAAAGTGGTTACTGTACAATAATGTGGAATGGAAGAAGTCGTGGGGCAAGCGAAATGAACCACCATCAACCACACCAACGGCTGGTCTTCATCCAAAGAAGGTGATGTGTATACGGTGGGATTGGAAGGGAGTCCTCTATTACGAGCTCCTCCTGGAAAACCAGACGATTAATTCCAACAAGTGCTGCTCCCAGTTAGACCAACTGAAAGCAGCACTTGATGAAAAGCTTCTGTAATTAGTCAACAGAAAACGCATAATCTTCCATCAGGATAACACAAGACTGCACGTTTCTTTGATGACAAGGCAAAAACTGTTACAGCTTGACTGGGAAGTTCTGACTCGTCTGCCGTATTCACCAGACATTGCACCTTCGGATTTCCATTTATTTAGGTCTTTACAAAATTCTCTTAATGGAAAAAATTTCAATTCCCTGGAAGACTGTAAAAGGCACCTGGAGGGAGGGAGGGGCAAGATGGCGGAAGAGTAAGACGCGGAGATCACCTTCCTCCCCACAGATACATGAGAAATACATCTACACGTGGAACTGCTCCTACAGAACACCCACTGAACGCTGGCAGAAGACGTCAGACCTCCCAAAAGGCAAGAAAATCCCCACGTACTTGGGTAGGGCAAAAGAAAAAAGAAATAACAGAGACAAAAGAATAGGGACGGGACCTGCACCAGTGGGAGGGAGCTGTGAAGGAGGAAAGGTTTCCACACACTAGGAAGCCCCTTCGTGGGCAGAGACTGCGGGTAGCAGAGGGGGGAAGCTTCGGAGCCACGGAGGAGAGCGCAGCCACATTGGTGCGGAGGGCAAAGCGGAGATTCCCGCACAGAGGAGCGGTGCCGACCAGCACTCACCAGCCCGAGAGGCTTGTCTGCTCAGCCGCCGGGGCGGGCGGGGCCTGGGAGCTGGGGCTCGGGCTTCGGTGCTGGCCGGGAGGGAGTCCGGGAAAAAGACTGCGGCTGCCAAAGAGGCAAGAGAATTTTTCTTGCCTCTTTGTTTCGCGGCGCGCAAGGAGAGGGGATTCAGAGCGCCGCCTAAACGAGCTCCAGAGACGGGCGCGAGCCGCGGCTATCAGCGCGGATCCCACAGCAACAGGGACGCAGAGGGAAAAACGGAGAGATTCCCGCACAGAGGCTCGGCGCCGAGCAGCACTCACCAGCCCGAGAGGCTTGTCTGCTCACCCGCCGGGGCGGGCGGGGGCTGGGAGCTGAGGCGCGGGCTTCGGTCGGATCCCAGGGAGAGGACTGGGGTTGGCTGCGTGAACACAGCCTGAAGGGTCTATCGCACCACAACTAGCCGGGAGGGTGCACGAGAAAAAGTCTGCGGCTGCCGAAGAGGCAGGAGACTTTTTCTTGCCTCTTTGTTTCGCGGCGTGCAAGGAGAGGGGATTCAGAGCGCCACTTAAACGAACTCCAGAGACGGGCGCGAGCCGCGGCTGTCAGCGCGGACCCCAGAGACGGGCATGAGACGCTAAGGCTGCTGCTGCCGCCACCAAACAGCCTGTGGGCGAGCACAGGTCATTCTCCACACTGCCCCTCCCGGGAGCCTGTGCAGCCCGCCACGGCCAGGCTCCCGTAATCCGGGGACAACTTCCCCGGGAGAGCGCACGGCGCGCCTCAGGCTGCTGCAACGTCACGCCGGCTTCTGCCGCCGCAGGCTCGCCCCGCCTCCTCCGCACCGCTCCCTCCCCCCGGCCTGACTGAGCCAGAGCCCCCGAATCAGCTGCTCCTTTAACCCCGTTCTGTCTGGGCGGGGAACAGACGCCCTCAGGGGACCTACATGCAGAGGCGGGTCCAAATCCAAAGCTGAACCCCGGGAGCTGTATGAACAAAGAAGAGAAAGGGAAATCTCTCCCAGCAGCCTCAGAAGCAGCGGATTAAAGCTCCACAAACAACTTGATGTGCCTGCATCTGTTGAATACCTGAATAGACAACGAATCATCCCAAATTTAGGAGATGGACTTTGGGAGCAGGATATATTAACTTTTCCCCTTTTCCTTTTTTTTGTGAGTGTAGATGTGTATGCTTCTGGGTGAGATTTTGTCTGTATAGCTTTGCTCTCACCGTTAGGCCTAGGGTTAGGTCCGTCCGTATTTTTTTTTTTTTTTTTTTGGCTTAAAATTTTTTTTTTCCCTAATAAATGTTTTCTTAATAATTTTTTCCTTATTTTCTATTTTTAAAAAAAATTTTTAATAAGTTTTTTCACATTTTTTATTTTAAAAAATTAAAAAATTTTTTTCTTAATAAATTTTTTCTAAATAATTTTTTTCTTATTTTTAGTATAAAAAATTAATAAATCTATTTTTAAAAATTAAAAAAAATTTTTTTTTCTTAATAAATTTACTCTTAATAATTTTTTTTCTTATTTTTTATTATAATTGCTTTATTTTATATTATTTTATCCTCTTTTTTTCTTTCTTTCCATTTTTTCTCCCTTTTATTCTGAGCCGTGTGGATGAAAGGCTCTTGGTGCTCCAGCCAGGCATCAGGGCTGTGCCTCTGAGGTGGGAGAGCCAACTTCAGGACACTGGTCCACAAGAGACCTCCCAGCTCCACGTAATACTAAACGGCGAAAATCTATCACAGATCTCCATCTCAACATCAAGACCCAGCTTCACTCAACGACCAGCAAGCTACAGTGCTGGACACCCTATGCCAAACAACTAGCAAGAGAGGAACACAGCCCCATCCATTAACAGAGAGGCTGCCTAAAATCATAATAAGGCCACAGACACCCCAAAACACACCACCAGACGTGGACGAACCCACCAGAAAGACAACATCCAGCCTCATCCACCAGAACACAGGCACTAGTTCCCTCCACCAGGAAACCTACACAACCCACTGAACCAACCTTAGCCACTGGGGACAGATACCAAAAACAACGGGAACTACGAACCTGCAGCCTGTGAAAAGGAGACCCCAAACACAGTAAGATAAGCAAAATGAGAAGACAGAAAAACACACAGCAGATGAAGGAGCAGGGTCAAAACACACCAGACCTAACAAATGAAGAGGAACTAGGTAGTCTACCTGAAAAAGAATTCAGAATAATGATAGTAAGGATGATCCAAAGTCTTGGAAATAGAATAGACAAAATGCAAGAAACATTTAACAAGGACGTAGAAGAACTAAAGAGGAACCAAGAAACGATGACAAGCACAATAAATGAAATTAAAAATACTCTAGATGGGATCAATAGCAGAATAACTGAGGCAGAAGAACGGATAAGTGACCTGGAAGATAAAATGGTGGAAATAACTACTGCAGACCAGAATAAAGAAAAAAGAATGAAAAGAACTGAGGACAGTCTCAGAGACCTCTGGGACAACATTAAACGCACCAACATTCGAATTATAGGGGTCCCAGAAGAAGAAGAGAAAACGAAAGGGACTGAGAAAATATTTGAAGAGATTATAGTTGAAAACTTCCCTAATATGGGAAAGGAAATAGTTAATCAAGTCCTGGAAGCACAGAGAGTCCCATACAGGATAAATCCAAGGAGAAACACACCAAGACACATATTAATCAAACTATCAAAAATTAAATATAAAGAAAACATATTAAAAGCAGCAAGGGAAAAACAACAGATAACACACAAGGGCATCCCCATAAGGTTAACAGCTGATCTTTCAGCAGAAACGCTGCAAGCCAGAAGGGAGTGGCAGGATATACTTAAAGTGATGAAGGAGAAAAACCTACAACCAAGATTACTCTACCCAGCAAGGATCTCATTCAGATTTGATGGAGAAATTAAAACCTTTACAGACAAGCAAAAGCTGAGAGAGTTCAGCACCACCAAACCAGCTTTACAACAAATGCTAAAGGAACTTCTCTAGGCAAGAAACACAAGAGAAGGAAAACACCTACAATAACAAACCCAAAACATTTAAGAAAATGGGAATAGGAACATACATATCGATAATTACCTTAAATGTAAATGGATTAAATGCTCCCACCAAAAGACACAGACTGGCTGAATGGATACAAAAACAAGACCCATATATATGCTGTCTACAAGAGACCCACTTCAGACCTAGAGACACATACAGACTGAAAGTGAGGGGATGGAAAAAGATATTCCATGCAAATGGAAATCAAAAGAAAGCTGGAGTAGCAATTCTCATATCAGACAAAATAGACTTTAAAATAAAGACAATTACAAGAGACAAAGACGGACACTATGTAATGATCAAGGGATCGATCCAAGAGGAAGGTATAACAATTGTAAATATTTATGCACCCAACATAGGAGCACCTCAATACATAAGGCAAATACTAACAGCCATAAAAGGGGAAATCGACAGTAACACAATCATAGTAGGGGACTTTAACACCCCACTTTCACCAATGGACAGATCATCCAAAATGAAAATAAATAAGGAAACACAAGCTTTAAATGCTACATTAAACAAGATGGACTTAATTGATATTTATAGGACATTCCACCCAAAAACAACAGAATACACATTTTTCTCAAGTGCTCATGGAACATTCTCCAGGATAGATCATATCTTGGGTCACAAATCAAGCCTTGGTAAATTTAAAAAAATTGAAATCGTATCAAGTATCTTTTCCGACCACAACGCTATGAGACTAGATATCAATTACAGGAAAAGATCTGTAAAAAATACAAACACATGGAGGCTACACAATACACTACTTAATAACGAAGTGATCACTGAAGAAATCAAAGGGGAAATCAAAAAATACCTAGAAACAAATGACAATGGAGACACGACGACCCAAAACCTATGGGATGCAGCAAAAGCAGTTCTAAGAGGGAAGTTTATAGCAATACAAGCCTACATCAAGAAACAGGAAACATCTCGAATAAACAACCTAACCTTGCACCTAAAGCAATTAGAGAAAGAAGAACAAAAAAACCCCAAAGCTAGCAGAAGGAAAGAAATCATAAAGATCAGATCAGAAATAAATGAAAAAGAAATGAAGGAAACAATAGCAAAAATCAATGAAACTAAAAGCTGGTTCTTTGAGAAGATAAACAAAATTGATAAACCATTAGCCAGACTCATCAAGAGAAAAAAGGAGAAGACTCAAATTAATAGAATTAGAAATGAAAAAGGAGAAGTAACCACTGACACTGCAGAAATACAAACGGTCATAAGAGATTACTACAAGCAACTCTATGCTAATAAAATGGACAACCTGGAAGAAATGGACAGATTCTTAGAAATGCACAACCTGCCGAGACTGAACCAGGAAGAAATAGAAAATATGAACAGACCAATCACAAGCACTGAAATTGAAACTGTGATTAAAAATCTTCCAACACACAAAAGCCCAGGACCAGATGGCTTCACAGGCGAATTCTATCAAACATTTAGAGAAGAGCTAACACCTATCCTTCTCAAACTCTTCCAAAATATTGCAGAGGGAGGAACACTCCCCAACTCATTCTATGAGGCCACCATCACCCTGATACCAAAACCAGGCAAAGATGTCACAAAGAAAGAAAACTACAGGCCAATATCACTGATGAACATAGATGCAAAAATCCTCAACAAAATACTAGCAAACAGAATCCAACAGCACATTAAAAGGATCATACACCATGATCAAGTGGGGTTTATTCCAGGAATGCAAGGATTCTTCAATATACGCAAATCAATCAACGTGATACATCATATTAACAAATTGAAGGAGAAAAACCATATGATCATCTCAATAGATGCAGAGAAAGCCTTCGACAAAATTCAACACCCATTTATGATAAAAGTCCTGCAGAAAGTAGGCATAGAGGGAACTTTCCTCAACATAATAAAGGCCGTATATGACAAACCCACAGCCAACATTGTCCTCAATGGTGAAAAACTGAAACCATTTCCACTAAGATCAGGAACAAGACAAGGTTGCCCACTCTCACCACTATTATTCAACATAGTTTTGGAAGTGTTAGCCACAGCAATCAGAGACGAAAAAGAAATAAAAGGAATCCAAATCGGAAAAGAAGAAGTAAAGCTGTCACTGTTTGCAGATGACATGATACTATACATAGAGAATCCAAAAGATGCTACCAGAAAACTACTAGAGCTAATCAATGAATTTGGTAAAGTAGCAGGATACAAAATTAATGCACAGAAATCTCTTGCATTCCTGTATACTAATGATGAAAAATCTGAAAGTGAAATTAAGAAAACACTCCCGTTTACCATTGCAACAAAAAGAATAAAATACCTAGGAATAAACCTACCTAAGGAGACAAAAGACCTGTATGCAGAAAATTATAGGACACTGATGAAAGAAATTAAAGATGATACAAATAGATGGAGAGATATACCATGTTCTTGGATTGGAAGAATCAACATTGTGAAAATGACTCTGCTACCCAAAGCAATCTACAGATTCAATGCAATCCCTATCAAACTACCACTGGCATTTTTCACAGAACTAGAACAAAAAATTTCACAATTTGTATGGAAACACAAAAGACCCCGAATAGCCAAAGCAATCTTGAGAACGAAAAATGGAGCTGGAGGAATCAGGCTCCCTGACTTCAGACTATATTACAAAGCTACAGTAATCAAGACAGTTTGGTACTGGCACAAAAACAGAAATATAGATCAATGGAACAGGATAGAAAGCCCAGAGATAAGCCCACGCACATATGGTCACCTTATCTTTGATAAAGGAGGCAAGCATATACAGTGGAGAAAAGACAGCCTCTTCAATAAGTGGTGCTGGGAAAATTGGACAGGTACATGTAAAAGTATGAAATTAGAACACTCCCTAACACCATACACAAAAATAAACTCAAAATGGATTAAAGACCTAAGTGTAAGGCCAGACACTATCAAACTCTTAGAGGAAAACATAGGCAGAACACTGTATGACATAAGTCACAGCAAGATCCTTTTTGACCCAGGTCCTAGAGAAATGGAAATAAAAACACAAATAAACAAATGGGACCTAATGAAACTTAAAAGCTTTTGCACAGCAAAGGAAACCATAAACAAGACCAAAAGACAACCCTCAGAATGGGAGAAGATATTTGCAAATGAAGCAACGGACAAAGGATTAATCTCCAAGATTTACAAGCAGCTCATGCAGCTCAATAACAAAAAAACAAACAACCCAATCCAAAAATGGGCACAAGACCTAAATAGACATTTCTCCAAAGAAGAGATACAGATTGCCAACAGACACATGAAAGAATGCTCAACATCTTTAATCATTAGAGAAATGCAAATCAAAACTACAATGAGGTATCATCTCACACCGGTCAGAATGGCCATCATCAAAAAATCTAGAAACAATAAATGCTGGAGAGGGTGTGGAGAAAAGGGAACACTCTTGCACTGTTGGTGGGAATGTAAATTGATACAGCCACTATGGAGAACAGTATGGAGGTTCCTTAAAAAACTAAAATTAGAACTACCATATGACCCAGCAATCCCACTACTGGGCATATACCCTGAGAAAACCATAATTCAGAAAGAGTCATGTACCAAAATATTCATTGCAGCTCTGTTTACAATAGCCAGGACATGGAAGCAACCTAGGTGTCCATCATCGGATGAATGGATAAAGAAGATGTGGCACATATATACAATGGAATATTACTCAGCCATAAAAAGAAATGAAATGGAGGTGTTTGTAATGAGGTGGATGGAGTTAGAGTCTGTCATACAGAGTGAAGTAAGTCAGAAAGAGAAAAACAAATACAGTATGCTAACACATATATATGGAATCTAAGGGAAAAAAAAAAAAAAAAAAAAAAAGAGGTCATGAAGAACCTAGTGGCAAGATGGGAATAAAGACACAGACCTACTAGAGAATGGACTTGAGGATATGGGGAGGGGGAGGGGTGAGATGTGACAGGGTGAGAGAGTGTCATGGACATATATACACTACCAAATGTAAAATAGATAACTAGTGGGAAGCAGCCGCATAGCACAGGGAGATCAGCTCGGTGCTTTGTGACCACCTAGAGGGGTGGGATAGGGAGGGTGGGAGGGAGGGAGATGCAAGAGGGAAGAGATATGGCAACATATGTATATGTGTAACTGATTCACTTTGTTGTAAAGCAGAAGCTAGCACACCATTGTAAAGCAATTATACTTCAATAAAGATGTTTAAAAAAAAAAAAAAAAAAAAAAAAGGCACCTGGAACAGTTCTTTGCCCAAAAAGATAAAAAGGTTGGGAAGATGGAATTATGAAGTTGCCTGAAAAATGGCAGAAGGTAGTGGAACAAAATGGTGAATATGTTCTTCAATAAAGTTCTTGGTAAAAATGAAAAAAAAATTAAAAAGATATTTCCTGTGCTGTTTTGCTTTGGAATTTTAGTCCTCTCCCTTGCTTTCATTCAAGTGATTCAAACACAAAGAAATAAGATGGTCACGCATTAACCACAGGAGCACACTGGCCTGGGATGTGATGCCACCCTTGCCGTCAAGACCTTTGATTGAGAAAAGTAACTGGACAGGGCAGCATGACACCATGCGTAACCCGTCAGAACTGGTGGTTTTCCTGATGTTCCTTCTCTTGGTCATGCTGGAGGCTTTTGTGACAGGAGCAGCAACTACTGGGGGGTAATTACGTGTAGTTATATAAAACGGACTAATGCCAGACAAGCACATTGCCTAAAAGGACTGTTTGTGTTCCTTGTTAAATGTTTTGCCAAGCTGACCATGTCCTTTATTTCTCTCTAATACAACATGCTTATTCTGCCCCATCTACTGTATTCACCCTGCAAATTTATGAGGCTCTATTAATCTTCTGCCCTGCTGACTATCTCTGTTGCAAAGTGTCAGCAGACTTTTGTACCTTGCTAATGTACAAAGGGCTTCCTATGAGTAATATCAGCATTTTGCCTTTTAATTGCACATATAATTTTTAGGTCTTACAGCTAATAAGGGAATTGAGACCACAGTTCATCACTGTCTTGAATGGTACTCCAGGGGTGTGGGGACTGTGGAAGCTGAGAGAAGAATATAGCTGTTCTGGTTCCAAGCAATAGTTTCTCTCATTATAATGGTACCATCCCCACTATAGGGTTAAGGGTCTGTCACTTTTTCCATTATACACCCTACTTTTCTGGGGCTTTATAACTCCTCAGTACAAATGTATTCTTCTTTGAAAAATTTTCGTGTTAGATCTTAGCTCATGAGTAGTTTTATCACCCTTCATATCAATTCCCATAGAAATTAGCTGTATGATATTTAAAATCAAAGAAACCAACATGATCGCTTGGCCGAACTCCTGAACTTCTAAGGCTTTCAAATGGGTGCACTTTTGCTAGTCCTTCAACTGACCTTTTTCTATTGGACTTTTTTTTTTTTTTAATGCAGACTTAGTTTTAAGTACTTTCAAGGAAAAAATGTTAAAATAAATGGGGGATTAGTGTTTGCAATGTGGGCATTTTGCTTTTGCATTAATAGCCTTTCACAAACATTTTTACTATGCCTGAAAAATGTGCATTATTGATGAGTGTACTTCTTACTGTGCAAAAGCCATTAGGAAAGAAACGAAAGATCTGTGGCAGGAAGAGGGGGCACAGAGAGGGCCTGGGTGGATGGCGTTTTCGTTTAGCAGTTAGGGAGCACCCATAGCTGTCCTGCCTAGGCTGGGCTATTTCATTTGCATCTTCTTCTATAGTTACTGCACACCTCTTTGGGCACCTGGAAAAGAGAAGCTTGTGAAAGTGTAATTATACGGCATTGAAAGCAAATTGCTGAATGTGTCAGACACAGGAAATCAGACCCTAAAATTTAAGGAAGAGGCAATTTGGGGAGATCGGAGGTCCGGTTCTTGTCTTGAATGTTTATGATTCTGAAGATTTTCCTGGGGCCCAGCTGCTGTAGGTGTGACTCAGAGAGTTGGATTGTGGGTTGATGTCCTTTCTGTGGCTTCGATTCTAGGCAGGCAGGGCAAAAAGTCAGAAGCAGAATGGCTGAACATCAACCTGATTCCATCAGGCAAGGAAAGTTCCAGCAAAACTGAACACCCCATTTGGCAGCTTGAGCTCCCTGTTTCTTTCTTGTGGCATCTGTATTTCCTCCACATTTGAGCATCCGCCCATGGGGTTAGGCCACCTCACTGTGAGGTGGAGGCCTCCTCTCTCAAGTGCTGTGACTCTTGAGGTCCTCCATGTGGTCTTATTTTGCTTGTTCCTGGGAGTTCAGGAATTTTAGGCCATCCTTGGCTGAATCCCCAAGCAACATCAAAAGCAGAAGAAACTCCTCTGCTGGTCCCAGGTATACCATGTAAGGTACCAAGCTGAGATGACATAACAGAGGCCCTCCCTGACTTATGGAAAAAAGCCAAAGCTCTTTACTAGAGTGGAATCCAGAGGAAAAAAACTAACTTAATCAAGTGACTACCGTGCGTCATCCACACTCTCATTTACTTCTCTGATTAACTTGGATTATAGACATTATCTTCAGGTTACAGGTGAGAAAGTTGGGATTGAAAAAGCTTAGGAAACTTTTCCTAGATATGGCGGTCAACTGTAGACTTTCTGCGTCTACATAATAATCATCTTTTCTTGTATCACAGAGCCAAAAAGCCCAAAAGAACAGATTGGTATACAGCTTAGGATTTATCCTTAAAATCATGCTTTAAAACATGCTGTTCCTATAGTCAGTCTCCATCTTCACTTTTGCCTTGTTATTTACGCATTTAGAGTCATTCATTAAAAAATATTAATGAAATATCAACTGTATGCCAGATGTCAATATGTGATGTCTCTGTATCATTTTTATACAAGATGCCGCGGCTGTGGTTGCTTCCCATTTGCGCAATGGGGCCCAGGAGGCTGATGGGCAAGCAGCGGCGCTTCCCTCGTGAAGGGGCAGAGCCGTGGTGTTAGGCTGCCCCACATGAGAAACAGGACCTTCTACGTGGTTTTTGTCTCACTGTGTCACATGCTATGTGTCTTAAGCATTTTTTTAAACCATGATCTGTGATTATTTCACCTAACTTTCAGTAAAACAAAAATAAAACCAAAAAACAATAACCACTGCTAACCCTGTCACGACAACTTTATAACTAAAAGAGCCTTGTTATTCAGGTAAGTAGAAGTTTACATGGATTATTTTCTTAAATGAAAATCAGTTTGATCCAAAGAATAAGAACTTTATAGCCAAAAAGTTCCTTAGAGATTACGGTAAAAACTAAGAGCGTATCTTCAGAGTTTTTTTTAATAGCTTAAAATCTGTGCTTATCCTAGAATAACTCTTTTCTGCTGTCAGTTTCATCACCAGTAATACCATCCAGTTATATTGATTAAGAACACATATAACAACATAATTCCACAAAATGTTTATCAGCATTGGAAACAAGACTGCTTTTTCGGAGCACATCAGCTACTGGAGTCCTTCTTGCTTTACACAGGGAGAATTCTCTTGGGACTATGACAGTCAATGAGTCAGATCTATAGAAGGGTCATAGGTTTGGAATCAGAGACGAAGTAAGCTTCTTGGGAAAGCACCTTTGAGGAAGGAGACGTAGATTTGCATTGACTTTTTTTTCTTTCATAATATTTAGTAGAAAACCAGTAATGTGAATGTTTTGTACTTTTTTTCCTGTCATTGGGATCAGCATCCACCTTAAAATACTTTCAGAATAGACCCTGCTGTGATATTCTAACTGGTGGGTGCATTGACTTATTATGAGGACTATTCTCAGTCTTCAAGCTATATTAAGATTGTGTGATCATCTTCATGTATCAAACAAATCAAGGGCTCTGGGGTCAGAACACCCAGGTCTGTATTCTGATCCCACAACCTACTAGGCTGTATAATTTAGGCTAATTTACTTAACCTCTGCCTGCCTCAGTTTCCCCATCAAAAACTGGGGATCAAATTGAACTACCTCAGATAGTTGTTGTGAGGATTAAATTATATTATATAAGGAAAATACATAAAACCATTCCAGGCACTGAGTGCTAAATGATGATTTTAAAACCATTCCAAAGCCTCATTTCTCAGTCAGTTTTGTTGCTACTTCCATGAACATCTCTTAAGCCTGCTGAATAGAGAAATAATTTCTCATTTTTTTAATTCAGAAAGCATGTTTTACAAAATAATTGGCAATCCAAAAGTAAAAACTCCTTATGTTTTTCAAAGTTGTCTCTTCATTATGTCATGGTGCTAATTTTAATAACTGCATGAAAAATCTATGGCAGAATCTAGAGGGTATATTTTTTTAATTGTAACTGAGAGATATGTATCCTGTTGGAAATGATGAAAAGAGACTTGGCTGCTGGCGTAAAAAGACTCTAAGATGACCCCCAATGATCACTGCCTTCTGCTATTCAATTCTTGTGTAATCTCTTCCTTTGAGTATGGGCTGGACTGACTGACTCGCTTCTACAATAGAAGTGATGGGACCCCATTTCTGAGGTTACGGGATAGACTGTGGCTTCTGTCTTGCTCAGTTTCTGTCACTGTCTCAGATCACTCACTCAAGGGGAGGCCAGCTCCCATGTCATGCGGCAGCTTCATGGTAAGTCCACATGGTGAGAGACCAAAGCTTGCTAAAAACTACATTAGCGAGTTTGGAAGTGGATCTTCCTGACCAGTCAAACCTTCAGATGGGACAGCAGCCCCTGCTCTGAGCTTGAATGGACCTCATGAGAAACTGGAACCAGAGGCACCCAGGTGATGGTACCTGGATTTCTGGCTCATGGAATGGTGAGATAATGTGTTGTTTCAAGCTGCTGAGTTTGGGGATAATTCGTTACATAGCAATAGATAACTAATGCCAATATTGTTGACTCAAAAGAGCCAGAAATTTCCAGTCTCAGCAGGAGGTAAACCAGGGTTTGGAAAGCTATGGCTTGTGAGCTAAATTCACTACACATCCTTTTTTTTTCTTTCTTTCATTGAGATATAATTAACATTCTTTTTTGTACAGCCCCCAAGCTAAGAATTGTTTTCACGATTTTTTTTTTGTCTGTACCCAAAAGGTTTTATAGGAAAATCTACCCATTACACTAGGGCAACTAGGACTCGATGATCTTTCTCTGGGAAGCCACAATCATTCAGCTCAACAGGGTCCAGGAAGAATTGAACATGGCAGCCCTGACCAAGGCTAACAAAGTCATTTTCCATATCTGTGTCTTCAAACAGGCTGAATCTCATGCCATGAAACATCTTCCTCTCTGTTCCCGTAGGTAACTCTTTCTCATGTTCCTAAATCACATGTTACAGCACCTCCCCTCTACATCCAGTCCTGCTGTGCTTCCAGATCCTATAGAAATGTCATTATTGTGTTCTGTACATGGAGCTCAACGTTGACAAAATAGCACTCACCACACTGATTAATTCTCCGTTTGTGTTTTCACAATTTTAAAAGGTTATAAAAAAGAAAACAAAACAAAGAATAACATGTTACAGATACTTATATTTGGAAAGCAAGTCCTGAGATATTAACTATCTGTCCCTTTAGAGAAAAGTTTACTGACCCCTGAGATAAACCAATGCATTTCCCAGAGGATGATCAGCCCTCCTAAAGTCACCTGAAAAAACTGCAGACTGTACAACAGAGTTGTTCAGCACTGCAGATGGTTGACTCTTAAATGAGCTGTCTTCTCTAGTCTGTGCCAAATGTTCTGTGTATTCCTCTACACAGGAGTAAAATAATAATTATCAGCCATCTCTAATTACATAAATTACATATCTATCCAGATAGAGGATACTTAAAGAAAGAACAAAAGCACCCTACATGACTACGCACATATCGAATTTTATTTTTAAGTGTATAGTTAAATGAATGTTCTTAAAAGTCTAGGATTTGAATAGACTGTATGTGTCACAGAACCCCAGTAAATGTTGCATATTAATTCTGTATTCTAGATGCCAGGAATCCCCAGGACTTAGGGCATGAGGACAGTCAGACAGTCACCCTGTCCGTGGCTACAGTAGAAACAAAGCAATTCTAGACAAGTGCTACTCAAAGTGTGGTCCACGGACCAGTGCTCGTCTATATGCTGTTTCTAACCTGTTTATGGTAGGAAAAGAACGAAAATGGGAGAGAAAGCATTTAGAAACTAGTGGAGCAATTGATGAACTAATTGTTGAATATAATTATTAAAAAGATTAAATCTTGCCTTTTGTATATCTTTGGGGTTTCTATCTAATTTTTCTTGTAATAATTTTTATCATATTTTACTAAAGTATCAATCTACAAGGGTTTGGGATTTTTTAAAAAACTTGTCTTTCAACACAGAGAGATTGAGAATGGTTTAGGAGGTCATTAAAAAGCCTCCAGTATCCTGGGGTTAGGTCAAGGTTTTTATGACAAGATCTATTTCTACCAATACTATACATATTTTGGTCAACCATAGTAATGAGCCAAAGCCCACAAACTAAAAGAAATACATATATGCTGACCAAAGATTTGTCATAGGTACTCAGGATGATCATATACCAGTCCCACAAAAACATTAGGACATCTGTCTCTTTTTTCCAGTTGCCCTCTCCTCTCAATATTTAGTTTAATATTTAAGCAAGATATGCTAAAGACAGGTACTTCTTTCCTCTACTCCATTAAATAGAAAAACTCTAAGAATGAAAGGGATTTCAGTAAGTGGATGGAGATGTTGAAACTTTGCAACACATTGTACAGGGATGACAAAACCCTTGACACCATCATTGGGTTCTATCTCCATGACAGACATTGCTACCAATCAACACATTCTTTCCTGCCTAGCCAAATGCAGCTGCATTTCTCATGAGAGCATTCCAGGGAGCCACTACTCATCAATCAGAGTGGTCCCACGAGCTGAACCCTCTTTGCCATTTCCAGTAAAATGAGAAGAGCAAGGGTATCACAAGAATTAGATCCAAGCCTGGTTCTGACAGCCAGCCATTTGAATCTGACCCACTCTCATTATCTCTAGATCTGTATGTGTCATCTGTAACACATGGGGTTGGCCTCAGTCAGGGATTCTCATGTTAGAATTCAGTGTAGTCTTTAAAAAACCCTGATGCCCATCCCCCAACTATTGATTGAGTCCTTTTTTAGGCTGTCCAATGGCAACTTATGCATCGGTAATTTTAAAAGCTGCCTCAGTGATTCTAATACACAGCCAGACTTGAAAACCATTGGATGAGAGGATCTCTTTGGTCCTTCCAACTCTAATATTCAAGACTCTATGATTATTTGAAGCAATAATATGTCAGTCACACAGACTTAGAGTCAACCAATTAAATTGGATTGGTTAGGACTTGAAGAGCCAACATAATCCCTTGGGTGGTTTATAACTAGAGAGCATAAAAGGCATAGGGATTTTGAATTATGAGGTAATAATTCTATCTTAGGTGCATGTGATCACAACCACTCAAGCGTCACTCTTATGGTTTTTATGACTCCTCAGGATACCTTGTAAGAAATATTACAGCCCCATAAGTCACGGTTGCCTATTACTACAGGTAGTCATAATTTATAATAATAACAACTGTTAATAATAATATGCATTTTAATGATCCAAGTTCTTTTATTTGAGGATCTCAATGTATTTTATAGACCTTAACTCATTAATTTTAATATTTCTGTGTAAAGGGCATAAGCTCATAATCATCATCCCATTTCACAGGTGTAAAAACTAAGTCAACTAGTCAACTGAGTATGTGTATTACACATGCTTAAATTCAATCCAGAATCTAGAGGTTTTATTCTTATGATGCTAAGCACCTAGAGGTTTAAACATTCTCTCTCAAAATTTCCATAAAGCATAACCCTATTTTACTTATTCATCCATATCTATTATTTCCCAGACTCTGAAGATACAGAGATGAGTTAATGCCCTAGTATGGGGATGAAAGAGAGACACATTAATAAATACTTACCATAAAAGTGACAATTGCTTTAACAGAAATATGTCTGTGGAGCCATGACTGCATTGAGACAAAGTGGGCTGACTTCAACATTGGGAAAGTTGGGGTGTGGGTTTTCCAGAGAAAGTGACCTGAGAGCTGGGTTTTGAAGAACACCCTGAGTCCAGCCTCTGCAAGAAGGTGGGGCAGTGTGTTCCAAGCAGAGGCATTTTGTTGAAATACAGAGGCATGATGGAGATGTCTCTTATGTGTGAGTGGGAATAGGAGCAGATAAGGCAGGAAAATTAAGTTGGAAACAAATCCTGAGGTTTCTTAGACATCCTAAGGATTGTGATCGTTTTGCTACAGACAGTTTATATTCATGGCTTATATTTATATGTACATCCTCCTTTTCATATGAAAAATTTTTTTGTAAGCAAACGCCTAACAAAAAAAAAACAACAAAAAAACGTTTTTTAATGTTCTCTTTAGAATGTATTTTAAAACCATGGGAAAATAATAGAAAAACTATGCCATGGATTTCTATGTTTTTGCAAGCAAGGCTCTCAGGCTATCTCACTCATTACTTGCTAATTTCCTGAACTGAGAGATGAGTGAGCCTGTTTAGAACTGTAGAATTTTAGAATTAAGAAAGATCCCAGAGGTCAACTTCAGAAGCTTTTGAACTACCCTCCACCAAACAAGCCTCTGTTCTCACTCCCTGTCCAATGGTGCTCTGTAGCATCTACACAGTGTGTTCTGTGGGGTGCTAGGCTTTCAAAGTGCCCCATTAAAAAGAGAAGGTTCATGGTCAAGTAAGTCTAAAAAGCTCTTCATTCTAGAACTCTATCTTAAAATGCCCCAAAATGCATTAGGATTATAAAGACTGAGAGAAGTCCTGTAGGAGACAGTCTTGTTATTTCCCAAACTAATTTAATAATACAACTATTTCTTTAAGAACTCCAATTAACAATCAGCTTTTTTCTCTCTCATATTTGTCACCTAGTATTACTGATTTTAACCCCCCCTTTCAGACTAGTGAACTTTCTGGCTTCCTTCCTTCCTTCCTTCCTTCCTTCCTCCCTCCCTCCCTCCCTTCCTTCCTTCCTTCCTCCCTCCCTCCCTCCCTTCCTTCCTTCCTTCCGTTCCTTCCTTTCCTCCTTTCTTTCTTTCCTTTTTCTTCCTGGAACACATTCTTGGTTTCTAGTAAGTTCAAATAGAAAGAAGGTTGTCATATCACCCTATACTTTAACTGTGTACTCAGATTATATTCACAGCAGGCTCAAGGGTTGCCCACCTCTGTTGGGAATAAAAACAGAATTGTCCCTTCAAGGGCTTCCTTGAGGTTCATCTTTCTTGCACATCTTTTCCTGGCCACTCTTTTCCTCTGGGCTCAAGTACTCCTGAAGATGTGCCCTGCTTACCTAACTGTCAGCTATCCATGGTGCCAATGAGCAAAATATCAACCAGTCTGTCTTAAATACTCCCACACAGCAGCTAATAGAATCCTTCATTCCTAATTCAAATGGTCCTTTAAAATGCTGGATGAGCCTTTTTGTGTGATGCCAAGTTAAGAAAAATATATTAAGCTGCATTTTTCTTTTGATTCAAAGTGAAAATAACTTTATTGAGTCCCAAGGAAACATTTCTAAATATTGTCATAATTAAGAATACTACTTTATAAAACAGAAGAATGTTAATGAACAAATGGCACTGCTTTTAAAGCCACAAAATCGTTACCATATGGCCCTATTTGAGGTATAGAAACTCATGGCACATCTACTCATTCATAGCTTACATTTGTAAAGTTCTTTATGACTCAGAAAGTGTCTTCACAGACATTTTCTGGTTGCAAATTCAAAGCTACTCTTAGAGCATGTATCATCATTATACCTGCTTTACATTTAGGGAAATCAAAGCTCAAAGAAGTATAGCAAAATTGTTCAAGGTCATGCTGCTGAGCTTGGGCTAGAATGAGTTGAATGCATTTAGAACCTCAGGTAAAACAGATCCTTTTCTAGGGCTCAGAATACATAGATGACTGACTCTCTGTGGTTGTAACGTTGCCTGACTCTCTGTGGTTATAACGTTGCCTCCATAGTCAAGCTGGGAGGGCCAGGTGTGTTCCCAGATTTTTCAGAAAGGCTGGCTGCTCTGTGCTGGTCCTAGAGCATCCAAGTGGATGCTGGGGCCCAAAGGTCCAAAATTGCTTTTGACTCAGGTCTGAGCCTCTGGGTGATACTTTCACCATATCCAACCTCTACCCTGGTTGCCATAAGCCTAGGAACAAGAATTTCTAAACGACTTTCACGCTTTTACAAGGTGTAAGATGTTTCCTTAGGTCTAGCAGTGCTTCTCAAACATGGGCATGCATCAGAATCACCTGGAGGGCTTATTAAATCAGTTTTCCGGGCCACTCTCCCCAGAGTTTCTGATTCAGTAGGTCTGGAATGAGGATAGAGAATTGGCATTTCTTACCAGTTGCCAGGTGATGGCAATGCTGTGCTCTGGGGACCGCACTTTGAGAACCCCTGCCCTAGAGTCTCTCTTTCCCTCCTGAGCAAGCTGTCCTCCTTCCATTCATTTGTTTTGATAAGAGTTGAAATGTTACTTTAGAAATTAGATCTTGGGTACTTCCAGAAATTAGGTATTTCCTATTGTCTTAGATCTCAAGTTGCTCAATTACAAAGTGAGAGAAAAAGTACCTTGATTACAGAAGTTCCACAATCATTAATAGCAGTTCAGTCATTATATAGCTCTTAAGCTTTGAGCAAACAGGTACCTTGATTGTGTTGTCTATATGTGTCCAGCCCAATAGCTTACACATATAAAATTATACCCATATTTTAAATAACCTAATAATTTTTACTTTAAAAATTAATGATATATAGAAATCAAAGTGAAATCTTTCCCTACTGTGGACCTGACTAGTTCCACAAAGTTACTTGTCTAAAAATATACAGCAAGAAAAGGCAGAGTCAGATGTAGAATTCAGGCCTATTCATTCCCCTTACAAATTTCCCCCAGGTACACTACTGCACAACAATAACAATAGTAGATAAATAGTCAAATGGGCTTTGGAAAGCCTAGTATAGAACCTGACAAGAAATAAAGTGATTCATCCACCTCTCCAGGTATCTATTTCAACGGTTCCATTAGTAATAGAATTTATCTTCTGGATGCATAATTGATAACAGAATAAAAATAAAAATAGATCTTTAAGTATCTAAGTACAATACATATTACAGTACAGCAATCATTTCTGCAAAACTCAGGGGTGTGATTTCTTTATGCCAAGTTTTTAAGTCCCCTTACAGCTAGCTCATCGACGAGGCTTTCGGCTAAGTTCAGCCTGAGAGATGTTTATGTTTGCATTTGTAAATGTAAGTAAGGGTCTCCTTCATTTCTAAAAATAATCCTATCAATGAAAATATTTAATTCCCCTTCAGAATAAATGACTTAAAACTCCAAATCTAAGAATGCTAGCAAGATAAAGAAAAGACTTGGGCTGATGAAAAGTCATCCAATAGTTTAGATGGGGGAAACTGAGGAAAGGACGTCATGGCGATTTGACTTGCCTTCTTCTAAAGATAGGAGCTTACTTTTGGTGCACCGTGCTTTATGCTTCTGGTTTACCCAGAGCTCCTTCTTCCTTACTTGCTCATACACCTGAAGCAGTCATCTCTAGAGTGACTAGAGAACACCAAATAATGCAACTTTCTGGGAATCCCACCAGGACTATGATATTCAGTATGGTAGCCACTAGGTAGGTGCCTATGAATGTTGAGCGATAGAAACGTGGCTAGTCAGACCTTTGAGAGCCTGTGAGGAAGTGTTCCAGGCCTGGGAAGCAGCCAGTGTGAAGGCTCGGAGCTGGGAAAGAGCTGGATGAGCATAAGGACCCCAGGACACTGTGGCTGGAGCAGTGTGGACGGGGAGAACAGAATGAGAGGAAAGCAGGAAATAGATCAGCCTTTAGGCCACAGTGATAAATTTGGATTTTGGTTTATAGCAGCATTTAGGGCATAAGGCAGAAGGCAAATTTTTCTTTTGTTAATGAGAAAAACTATATTATATTTAGAGTTTGAAGGAAAGAACAGTGGCCACTTATTATTATAAGCTGAAATTCGAAGTCTTGGTTGAAATGTAATGTTCTCTTCTTTTATTAATGTAATGTTCTTCTAGTGTGATATTAATGTGATGAATATAGTATTATCAAAGATGTTCTTAGAAATCTGGTAGCGGGAGCCACCAGAAAATATTATATTAGAAAATATAATTTCTACTTGTGCTCCCAAATCTCAAATTTAATAGAGCTTTTGTTTCAGTTTTGCTCTTTACTGAAATAGGTAAAACACTTTTTAAATTGAGTTACAGTTGAGGTACAGTATTATATAAGTTACAGGTATACAATATAACAATTTTTAAAGGTTATATTCCATTTACAGTTATTATAAAATATTAGCTATATTCCCTGTGTTATATAATATATCATGTAGCTTATTTTATACATAATAGTTTGTACCTCTTAATCCCCTATCCTTCATTACCCCTTCCCCCTTCCCTCTCCCCACTGGTAACCACTAGTTTGTTCTCTAAAAAAAAAAAAAAAGAAAAAAAAGAAATGTGGCTAGTCTAAATTGAAAGGTACTGTAAATGTAATATATGTAAGATTTCAAAGCCCTTGCTGTGAAAAAAAGAATGTTAAGTATCTCAATAATTTTTTATATTGTTTACATGTCTAATGATATTTTGGATATACTGGCTTAAATAAAATATATTATTAAAATTTTAAAAAGATAGGAGCTTAAACAGCATAGAGTTGCAGATAGTTTACATGAGGTAAAACCAGCATGGATAGCAATAATGTTTTTTCAGGCCAGCAAAGGAAATGAAATTCTGTTTAATTCAGTTCAATGAGTATGAAGTAAATGTCCACTGTGCGTTTGGCAATGTTTTAGTCACTGGGAATGCAAAGATGAGAAGAGCATTGTCTCCATGTTCAAGTGATTGAAAAAGTCATACAGCAATGATTCAGAATGAAATGGTTTCAGTTTCATGCTTTACTTACATTGCCAAAATTCAGCATGGATCACATTAGACAAACTCAGACATAATGTAAGTCTGTTGGACTCAAGTCAACAAACACGTATTGGGTATTGGGCACTTCATACAAGGTCAGGGATACTCGAGGGGCATGTGGTGAACAAGGCATTGTACCTGCCCTCAGACTGTGATCCAGCTCCTCATAAGAATGGCAGAAGGACATTTGCAATAACACAGATGGACTTGGAGGGTATTATGCTAAGTGAAATAAGTCAGACAGAGAAAGACAAATACTGTATGCTATCACTTATATGTGGAATCTAAAAAATACACCAAACTAGTGAAGATAACACAAAAGAAGCAGATTCACAGATATAGAGAACAAACTAGTAGTCACCAGTGGGGAGAGGGAAGGGGGTAAGGAAAAGATAGGGGTAAGGGATTAAGAGGTACAAATTATTATGTATAAAATAAGCTACAAGGATATATTGTACAACACAGGGAATATAGCTCATATTTTATAATAACTATAAATGGAGTATAACCTTTAAAAATTGTGAATCACTATATTGTATACGTGTAACATATAATATTGTAATATCAACTATATTTCAATAAAAAAGGAATGTTTACAAGAATACAAAACTATCTAGAATTCAATAAGGTAAAATTAGATCTGGTATCCAATCAAGGATTACCAAGCATGCAAAAAGATAGGAAAACATAACCAAAAAAAAAAAGAGTGGCAGAAGGAAAAAGAAGGATGGAGTGTGTGACAAACATTCTGTCAAGGGAAAAATCATGTGTAATTCCTAGGAAGTATATTTCATTAATAAGAAGCATCTATGTCTTTCCAACATCTGAGTCTGAGACCTGAGTTCATCAAAATCCCATGGGCTTGAGTGTGGGGCAGTTGGGAGTTATGTCCTGTGATCATTTCACCTTCAGAAATTAGCCCTGCATTTTTTTTTTACTTTTTTGAATATATTTTATTTGAAGATAACTGCTACCTAATAATTCAAACTGCTCTCTTTATTGACTCTGTCTCTTAAATATTAGAAGAGAACAATAGTACTGCAGTAAAACTATGTCATGTGACAAAGATAAAAGGGAAAGTCTGGTCCAAAGTTCTAGGCCCTGCATTTTTTTTTTTTTAATAAATTTATTTATTTATTTATGGCTGTGTTGGGTCTTCGTTTCTGTGCGAGGGCTTTCTCCAGTTGTGGCAAGCAGGGGCCACTCCTCATCGCGGTGCGGGCCTCTCACTATCGCGTAGGCCCTGCATATTTTAACCGAGATTATTATCTGTAACTTGTTTCCTACTTGGGGGCACGAATGTTGGCTCAAGTGGGAAACGAATACTGACAAAACAGCTTTGAGGTTAGGAAAAGAGGTGAGATTGCTCAGATCATGTGAGACCAGAAGAGGACCTGGAATCAAAACATCTGACCCCTTCTTCCTCTATGTTCTTGCTCTACCACATTCTGACCTTCAGCCAAAGTGCCTGCTATAGCATTTGATTTTTGACAGTTCTTAGAGATTCCTAAATGCAGGGACATTGTTTTATCATTGAAGATCTAGAAATCGGCACTGAATCTAGCACATATACTACTCTTAGCAGATGTTTGTCGACCACAAGCCTGGAGAACATCAACACATTTGGGGAGGTGGGAGAAAAAGACCAATGGATCACGTTGTATGGTTTCTTTACACCAAGCTCCAGATGCCCATGTCTCTTGCTATTCTATACAGTAAACTACCAATAAATACTGAAGGAAGCAAAGACAAGAAGAAGGAAAAGTCATTATGCAATTCTTATAAATGCATAGAAAAAAAGACTGGAAGGAATTGTGCCAACATTTAAAATCTTTCTTGTACAGTGGGATTATGGGTGATGGTTTGCCTATGTTTAAATATTTTTCTCCAATTTCCTATTTTCTAAATTCAGCATGTCTTAGCTTTGCAATAACTTTGTGAGCTGCAAAATTAACTATATATGTCCCTTTTTCTTTTGGACACTAAATGGATTAAAGGCACATTTATAGAAACTGTGGTAATTACATAGGTGATTGTTTGGTTGAGTTGTTTGAGATGTCATGTCAGTAAATTTAATGAAATGGAAATGTGTTGAATATACACTAAGTCTCTCTGCAAAAACTAGTGCCAATTCACTGTGTTTGTATTTACAATTATTATAGTATCAGTGAAACTAGTAATCAACAATACTTTTATATTTCTTTCTTAGAGTATAGATTAACCTTTTCCCCTTTTGCAAAGGATTATATAAAAGGAAACTAATTTAAATACAAAATGAATAACATTTGCAAGTAAAACCACAAAAATTCCTGGGGCTTATATTTCTTTAATGTTGGAAATATTTGTTAAAATTTATATTTCCTGTTGTTTTATATTTAATGAATATGACTTTGCCTCCAGAATCAGATTTTTTACACACTCTCCAGAAGCACTTCACAGAGTATCATAAGCAAATCTATTTCTAAATGCTTTGAACATAATAATAATTAGTGTTTCGTGAACACTTTTTGTATGTAATGCTAAACCTCTGAAATTAACTTTGAAGTGCATATTCTTAAACTTCTAATCAGGCTTTCATTTAACTAAATCAGTAAGCTAAAACCTGATAAAATCACAAAGGCTTTCAAAATTATTCAAGGGAAGTGGTTTTACTTAAAGGGTCCGCTGTCTTAGTTTGTGGTTGCACAAACTTAGGAATTATTTTTGTCAGCACATTCCCTGAGTGCGAGAGGAAAGGCTCTATTAGGCACTGTGGAGAAAACAAAGCTTAATGTGGAATGGATATTGCTTGCAAGAAGCTTAAAGTCTAATTGAGAAAAAGAAGACATGAAAACACACACACTGAAAGTATGAGAGAAAGTGATAAAGGGAACAAGAAAAGCACAGATAAAGTGCTGTGGAAATAAGAGAAGGGGATGAGAGATTAAGTGTCATGTAAGCTAGACCTGGAGGAATAAGATGCAGATATGTAGAGATGGGTACAACAAGCATTTCAACTTTGAACTCTTATCTGTCATATTAAATTGTAACTATTGGTTTACATGACTGTCCCAATTTCACTAGACAGTGAACTCTGAAAGCCAGACCATGTCTTAGCCCTTGACATATCCTCAGCTCCTAAGACAGTGACTGGAACATAGCACTGACACACATTTGTTGAATACTGAATGGCTAGAATGAGAAAAAGTACAATGGTAAATCCTGGGAGCTCTGGGGATGAGCAAAGGCCGTATGTCAAGGGTGATGAATTCAATTTGCTGGACAATAGCAGTAGGAAGAGCATGGAAATAGACCAACTGAAGAATTTTTGCGGACAGCTACTAGAATGTCTGGAATGTCAGGTTTGGACTTTAGCCTATATACAGATGGGGACCTGGTGGATATAGGGAAGGACATTGTCAGTGCTATGTGAAAGACGTGGTGGCAGAATGTGAGGAAGCCATTATCAATTGTCATCTTAGTCAGTTTGGGCTTTCATAACAAAATACCAGAGACTGAGTGGCTTAAACAGCAAACATTTATTTCTTATAGTTCCGGAGTTTAGGAAATCCAAGATCAATGGCCAGCAGATTTGGTGTCTGGTGGGGCCCACTTCCCAGTTTATAGATGACTGTCTTCTTGCTGTGTCCTTGTATGACAGAAAGAGCAAGAGAGTTTGTGTGTGTGTGTGGGGGGGGGGGGTCTCTTTCATAAGGGCACTAATCCCATTCATGGGGTCTGTATCCTCCACCTACTCACCTGCCTAAGGTCCCACCTCCAAATATCATCAAATTGGGGGTTAGGACTTCAACATATGAATTGTGCAGGGACACAAACATTCAGTGCATAATATATGGTCAGAGATAATACTGATCTGTAATAAAGTAGAGATAGTAGAAATGGAAAGCAAGAGTGGTAGATGGAAGAGATCTCATGTGTAGAACCAACAGGACATGGCAACTGAGTGCGTATAGGGTTCACAAAAGAAGTGGAATGAACTTAACTGAGGCTTTCTACCTCAGCAGCTGAGGAACAGTGTTCTCTTTCTTAAGAAGAAGAAGCAGAGGTGTGAGAGGACTGAGGTCTCTATTTTAACTGTGCTGAGTGTAGAATGCCCAACTTCACACAGCCAGCAAATAGTTCAACCCCTGCTCAAATTCAGATCTTCTACTTCCACCTGAGTGCTACTTCAGGACACAATGGTCTCCTCATTCTGAAATATTTGAATGATTGGCTTTAGCTTCAGAATCTGCTATTGAAATAAATTTCACCTGCACTTTGAAATAAGTAACTCATTGATATGGACTGAATTGTGTCCCCAAACTCATATGTTGAAGCCCTTATCCCCAATGTGACTAATATTTGGAGATAGGGCTCTAAGGAGGTGATAAGGTTCAATGAGGTCATGAGAATGGAGCCCTAATCCGATAGGCTTGGTGGTCTAACAAGAAGAGGAAGTGATTCTCTCTCTCTCTATTCTCAATCCACATACATGCGCTGGGGAAAGCCCAGGTAAAGACACAATGAGAAGGCAGCCATCTCCAAGCCAAGAAGAGAGCCCTCACCAGAAACTGACCATGCTGGCACCCTGATCTCAGACTTACAGCATCCAGAACTGTGAGGAAATTAATTTCTGGTATGTAAGCCTCCCAGTCTATGGTATTTTGCTGTGGCAGCCGTAGATGGCTAAGACCGACATGTCTGTAAATGAGGCAACAAAGAATTTAACAACCTTCAAGATGAATGATCACTCCAACACAAACCCTACTTTTTCTCTTAAATAGCCAGTGTGTTTTTCATGTGAGTTTTTGTTTTTAATGTAAATAAACAAAATGCTCTCAACTCTTCCCTAGTCAATAGGCTGTATGATCCTTGGGGTAAAGCCTGCATTTTGTCCACCATGGTGACTGGCATAGGGAAGGCATTCAAACATTTCTTTCTGAGTGAACAAGTATTATTCATTTCCCTGCCTGGGTGGTAGGGCACCACTAAATCTTAACCAGAGCAGAGGTTTGCCTTCCTCAGAAATCCAAATGACACCAGCCTAGGGAATATGTAGCGTGTGATTTTTTTTCAAACATATGCTATCCATCCTTAGTTTCTGCAGTCAACCAACAACACCAAATAAGCGATACAGAAATGGTTTTATGCCACTCACTAACAAATATGGAATAGTAGCTTAATTTTACAGAACTCCTTTGGCCCATTCAGAGAAAAAAGAAACATTGAGTACATGTAAATCATCCAAATGGAGAAAATTATTAAGCTATTTAACAGAGCAAATGAAAATATTTTACTTTTATTTCTATGTATTAAAGGAGAAGTGAGGTAAGGTATAAATGATTTTATATGACGCTGGGAAACAAAACTAACACTTCTTTAGAGTTTAATGGCACAATTTTGCTCTGTTTGGTTTTAATTTATAAGAGATATGATTGACCCTACAATAATGCCATGTTACAATCATCACCCACTGTATGTCACATAATTACTTCAACCTCATTGGCATGACCCAGTGGTTAATCTCCAACCCAGTGGCTTGACTTCTGTTCATCTCGCCTTTCTCTTCAGACCTGCCCTGATGATCAAAACCTGCCAATTTCAGCTATTTTCACATTGGTCAGAGACGGTTAGCATTGCCAGGAAACTGCAAAAACCATCTTGAAATGTAAGAGAGTATGTGAAGTATGTGACTGTGGAAATGTACTAAGAAGACTAAAATGGCCCAGCTTTCGAAGCTAAACTTTTGCAAGGAAAGATCGGGGAGAAGGCACAATTCACCTTGACTTCTCAGAATATCAAACCTGGTTTTTGCTGTAAAGCCCATCTGCTTTGACGTTTGTGAGTGTTTGTCTAGGATCAGTCCCTGGGAGGGGTATTCCTGCGGCAGATCAGTGACACAACTCTGCGCTGGGAATTAACGGCCGTTACTGACTCGTTGTCTATTCATTTCAGATTGTTCCTATGGAGGATTTATAGAAACAATACCAAGGTAGCACCAAGGTGGCTATCAATGCTGTTTACAGACAATTTAGAGGAATCAACCTGCAGTTATGTCGGGGCTGGCTTCCCTCGTGGTCCTGGGGCGTAGTGTTCTAATCCTATTGTGACGTGATTGTTTCACCGTAAACTGCTCCACAGAGGCCTGTAATTGGCACACAGGTTCAAATTAGATTGCTGTGTGTTTAGGAAAGCAGGGGTCATTTCACATCAGCACCTCTCATTAAGAAGCAGGCGACGAAGTTCTCCATTACAGAAAAATCTAATGTATAATTATCTTTTATTATAAAGAAAATACCCAGAGTATATACTCACAGACACACACACACATATATTCCCCATCTTGTCTTTCATCACCATGAGGAGGATGGTAATGTGAAAATGCAAAACACTTTTCTGAGAATGGCAATTAAATATTTACCAGCAATGTATCATGGAACACCGGCTTTAGGAGCTAAAAAGGGGCGACAAGAGGGAAATGAATGGCTGAAAAAGTCCAACAATCAGTCCTGCTGTCTTCTAATAATATCATGACATGATGGCGACCTTTCTCTGGAAGCCAGGAAGGCCTATTGTCCCTGTGTTTTCAACTCTAGTGAAGGGTGATCTCAAGTGAGGTCTCAGGAGAAAATGCCCTCTTCCTAAACTCCCGAGCTTCTTTCCAAATCACCAAAGAAGTCTTCAAACCAATGACAGCAAAATGTATTTATTGAAGGATAATCTACACATGGGGCAAGGTTGCCATCTGGATAGTTGAAACCTGGGCTACACAACACTTCAGCAGAAAAAATAATAAACATTTCACAATCTGATGCCGTAAGTAAATAAACACTTCTCAGGTCTTTGCTTCAGCCTTTCTGTGACCCATGGAGGAAAATAAATATATTTAAAGGAGGCCAATATGAGAAGAAAATTACATAAGCCAAAAGGTATGTAATGTTAGAAAATGAAGAAGCAAAACAGTAAAAAATAAATTATGATTATGGATGGAGAAGGAATATGAGAGAATTGATATGCAAAAAACACAATTCAGATCATTAAAAAGTAAGAGAGGGAAGTACAGGAAGAGATAATAATAAGGAAAGTGGGAGAGGGGCATGGAAAAAGCAGAGCGACTTTCCACTTCAAAAAAGGAAACTGATTTGCTTTCAGATGTGTAAAAACGGTAGAGGAATGTGGACTTGAGCCTGATACTAAGGAAGAAGTCAACTAGTGCATACACACACACACACACACACACACACACCACACCCACACCCACACCCACACAAACTCAAGAATTTCTCTGGCATCCAAAACATAGCTCCTGGCTCTCATCCGCTATGGAAACAAATCTCAGAGAGACCAGCACAGCGTCCCTGTATGGGTCGAATTGTGTCTTGAGAAAAAGATATGTTGGGATCCTAACCCCTAGTACCTTAGAATGTGACTTTATTTTGGAGATGGGTCCTTATAAAAAGGGTAAATGTGTAGATGGGTCCTTATAAAAAGAGTAAGATGTACATAGAGAGAAGATGATGTAAAGAGACACAGGGAGGAGATGCCATCTATACCCCAAGAAGAAAGGACTTGAACAGGTCCTTCCCTCAAACCCCTCAAAAGAAACCGACACTTCCAGCACCTTGATTTTGGGCATCCAGCCTCCAGAACCGTGAGACAATAAATTTTCTGTTGCTTAAGCCACCTTGTTTGTTATGGCAGCCTTAGCAAACGACTATGGTCCCATAGCTAGGGAGTCTGACTCTCAGTTGATAGATAGTTCAGCATCCCTCTCCCAAACTTCCAAATTCCTCAGGTGTGCCTTCAAGAGATTCCTTAAGATCAACCTCAGGGCAGCTCCAGAAGCCTTTTATTCTGCATAGCAGCTTGTGAATTCTCTGCTCTTTCCACGCTTGTGTACATCAAGCAGGTATAATTCCCCATTGGCAAAGGCTTCTGGCTTGCTGTCTTCAGGACCTATAATGTTCAGAGTCTACTGGGATATAAAAACTTCCTAGAGGTTCAGAAGTGTAACCTAACACCAGCATCCAGGGACACATTGCAAGGCCTTGCCCCCCACCAATGGCTAGAGCCACCAACCAAAAAACCTATCTTCATATAAGTGCTGTTCCAATCATTTCAGTAGGTCTTCTAGTAACATTGCATTCTTTCCAAACACACCAGCACAACAGGTAAACCTCTGTGCCACTGTCTCACACGAAGCAGGACACACTAGTGCTGGATTCTTGGTGGGGCTAATCCAGGATCCTCATACGCTATTGTTGTAGGTTCTGAATCCCTGGGAAGCGCTCTCCCCTACCCCATGCCAGCACCAGCCACTTCCTTGCTAGTATATTTCCACTATAATTTCAAAGACAGACCTAAAAGACATGCTTCTTTGCTTGACAGTGATCTTAGGGCAATTGCCAAGGAGGAGACTGTAGCCTAAATGTCCTGGAGAGCATATGGATGATCGTAAAGCAAGTCGCTCCTGTCCTTTGTCCCTGAGACAAAGGTGGGAAAAGGCATAAATATGACGTGTGACCTTGACACTATTAATCTCATCATCCAGAAACTTGAGGGGAGGGTGTTCTAGAAAATCTCTAGACCCCTTCTCTGATAATTGTATCACTGCTACTCTGAGGGGTTCCTCTCTCCTAACGTCTCCATGTTTCACTGGCTTGGAGTCATTCCCAAAGTGAGCCTTGACCGGTCCTGTCTGGGTTCCTCCACAGTTTTCTCCAAGGTAAAGACTTTATAGTAAGTGCTCATAGAGCCCCCTCTGAGTCTCTTTTACAAGTAAAGAGAATGAACGCTCTCTACCCCGTATGAAACTCTAGCACATCAGTGGTTTACGCGGATGGATTCCTTTCACCGCCAGAAAGCTCTGTTACGTAATGTGATTATTAGGCCAGGCAGAACTTCATCTGATGATAAACGACAGGTCACAGAAAGTTCACGGTCAATAACAGAAGTCGCACATCGGTCCTAGCAGGAGCACACACATAGGAAAGGAGGCGGGAGCCATCGATAACCATGTTTGGGTCGGATAATTATTATTAGCTTAGTAATAGTTATCGCCATCCTCTCTCTTTCTGCTGATTTAGTAATGAGGGGTCAAATGTACAAACCAAATGACACTCCTTTCCCAGACACGTAATGCAGTTTCTAATGAGCTAATAAATGCTGTGTGTGTGTGTGTGTAGTTGCAGATGTGTGCTTAATCCAAGAAAATTAAACTTGCTAGGTGGCAGGGGACTCTCCAGCTACAACATTTTCTTTTCTTTCTACTAAATCACAGCCCTACCATAAGCTTTCTTTGAAACCCTGGGATAGAGCAGAAAGGAGTGAAAGAATTCCCCTTCTGGCTGCACTTTGAATCTTCTTAAAACCTAATTCAAAGTATTGTCATTCTTTTGTAGACACAAGCCTATAAACTCATTCTCCAGATAGAAGTTTTGAAACAAAACATGGGGACTTCTGAGACATGAAGGGCTCCTTAGTAATTAAGATAAAATAAGGATTCCCACACCGGCTCTCTGAAACAGATCTGTGAAACAGCTCGATACTTCACTTCACTGGGCTGAAGCCCATTCGGGCCATCGAGTTGAAAACTGCTGTATTATTATTCTTTGATGTCTACAGCTTAGTAGCACAAAGCTGGTCTCTGAGCACTTACTCTCTATAAAGAAACTCCAAATGTTTGGCCTTTGGGCTGTAAATATTGTGTCACCATTGATTTTTAACATATAAAGTGTATTTTCCTGAATGTCAACTATTTTCAAAGTGCAGGGCCTCCCAAGAGCACAAAGTAGAAGGAATTAAAGATGGTTTAAAAGCTAAAGCTACAAGCAAGTGGGGAAGAAAGGCAGGGGAAGGAAGAAATAAAAGAGAGAAATGAATGAGAACCCTATTCCAAGTACTGTGTTCTCTTTCATGGTTGAGTTTCAAATGTTACATGAAAATTTATCTCACTGTCACTGAAGCCATGTTAATATCAACGTTATCAGTTCCATTCCTTTACAAGACCAATTGTGTTCTCAAACGCTGCAAACAGCCCTAGAGTGAAATCTTGGTAAGAACTTTATCTCCTTCATTTCAATCTCTTTAATTACTCTTCATAGTAAAGGGATGAAAAAAAATATTTGCTCAATGAAGAAATTCTACCAAATCCTCTATTTCCCAAATAGTGAACTTATATTTCAAACATTCTATTAGAACTTTCATTCAAATTAGAAAATGAAACTATTGGGAAATAATTCTGAGCAGTTGTTTACACATTAAAAAGTCTGTCAAATCTCACCTCCTTTTCTTGGCACGGTGTTGAATACAGTCAGAGTTAAAGCAAATATAGTGCCATTTTCCTGGGTTTTGTAAGTTGGGAGAAATACCGAGCTGTGTCCCAGACCCACGGCGGATCACCTTGCTCTTTCTTTATCAGCCTCCTGTGCCAAGTCATAATCCAACCATCAAGTTCAGCCTCTGACCTCCAAGATGCAAGCTGAGAAGACCCTTGGGATTTGGGTGAGCTGGGGGAGCTATTCTCTTTCCCTCAGTCAATCAGACAGATGCAACCAAAGTTAGGACAAATCTCTTTATACAAAGCCTTCCCGATTTGCATTTTCCTGTGTGTAAAGCTAAAAGAAATAAAGGTTTTGTCACTTATCTTTAAAAGAAGTGATAAACACCACCGGACAAACTTTCAGATCCCTCATTGCTTTATAAAACTTGATATAATACATACATCAATATATAATGCAAGTAATTACTCAGTTTCAAAACTGTTTAAAATGTAGACTTGTAGTTTAAAAGTCCAAAGAAACAAAATTGCAAAACTATAGCATTGCTGGAACAGAACAGAAGGAAGTCTAAGGGAATAGATTTTTAACATGCAAATATGTCAACTCACTGATATCAAAGCAGTAAATGCTAAAACTGTTCTCGCCAACTTCATTCAAATTACTCATCTCTTTTGTTATAAAGCTGTGCTGGCTTGCTTGGGAGTTCTAGGGTGACTGTTTGTGATTCTGACAATCCATTTCTCTCAGAGTCCCCTCTGATCCGCATCTTCTATCTCCTGTAACTGCTCCTGACCATCACTTGTTAACTGGGAAATTGCCTTGATATCTATCCTTCAGCAATAATCTAGCAAGAAATATTTGCGTTCCTCAAGCATGCTCTATCTATACTTAATACTCCATCCATGCATGTTCTCTAAGGATGTTTTTACAACTGTTAATAAAAAGCAAGTTGACTATTTTAAATTCCGTATAAAATGTAAAGGAATTCATTCTGACTCTGTTCAGTGCAAATCAGCCAGTATTAACTGAGCTCCCCTCATACCCTCAGCTAAATGCCGAGGTGGGTCACCAAAGGAAAAGAGAAAAGAAAACAGCCTTTGCCAAGGAATAGGGAAATCTCAGTCTCATCTCTGCCAAAAAGTCACTGCATAACCTTTGGCCCATCATCTCTCTGGCCCTCAGTTTTTAAAATTAAAATAACTAGCCTGGATATACTGTAAGGTTTCTCCAGTATTTCAAATAATTCCTGTGTCTTTCTGCGGCTTTGAGACTGTGTGTATTTTTTACTATACTCTGAGTGTGTAGGTGCATGAGGTAGGGACTGAAGGAAATAAAGGCTAAAATTGAGGGATTAAAATTATACATATTTGTTTGGTGTTTGACCACAAAAGAGAAATCTGAAGTCAAACAATGGAGAAATACATATTGTTTATGATTATGGGACTATAAGTATAATATTTGTAAGAAAGGGGAGACATTCGCTTTTATATCCATTTTATTCAGAAAACTATTTGCATACCCAAATAGTCTAAAATTCTGATGACAATAGATTTAATCCAGAATTATGTTAAAATATTGATAACACAAGGGAAATTTTTAAAAAAAAATTTAGGGGGCTTCCCTGGTGGCGCAGTGGTTGAGAATCTGCCTGCCAATGCAGGGGACACGGGTTCGAGCCCTGGTCTGGGAAGATCCCACATGCCGCGGAGCAACTGGGCCCGTGAGCCACAATTACTGAGCCTGCGCGTCTGGAGCCTGTGCTCCGCAACAAGAGAGGCCGCGATAGTGAGAGGCCCGTGCACCGCGATGAAGAGTGGCCCCCACTTGCCGCAACTAGAGAAAGCCCTCGCACAGAAACGGAGACCCAACATAGCCATAAATAAAAAAAAAAAAAAAAAAAAAAAAAATTTAGGACATTTTAGGTACTTATTCTTAGTTGCAATAAGAAATTTTTTTCTCTTTCATTGGGGATAAGACAAAGTCATAAACCAAAATTCTATTTGACATGTGTTTGTAAAGGATGATGGGCCAACTGAACAATTCCCAAGGAGTTTTAATTAGAGTTACTTTGAGGGCTTGCTTCCGACCATTGCTGAAAATCATTAAATGTTATAGATATGACATGGCAGTGTTAGCTGTGAAAATAATCACAGGCTGAGGTTAGCAATGAAATCATAATGAAGTGACATCATGTTGATATAATTTTATTTCTTCATTAATTATTCCTCCAATATAATAATCACTAAAATCTATACAAACTCCAGGCTGAGCATCTTAAAATTCAATTCCCTTTCAGCAATGTGTAGTCATTTAGATCAACAATTTTGAGAGATAGCAGATTGCCTTTTTCGCTCCACTTTTGGGACCACATTTGATTACCTGATAATAATATATTCAGTACACAGGCATTACATATTTTTCTCACTTGATTACCTGGGATAGAGTAAACACACCTTGTTTACCTGTACTATCCTAACTCCATGGTTAAATTGAAAGCTAATATTCATTCATTTGTTCATTTGATCCCTAACTTGTGCCAGGCATTGTTTGAGGAACCACGGCTACATCACTAACCAAAACAGAAAAGATATCTTGCCTTCTGGCAACTTACATTCCAGTACTGGGAAGGCAGATAATAAACATAATAAACACAAAAATTGACAAGTGCTGTTCAAAAAGTGGCAGTATGTATGTTGAACTATTTTGCCTTATATAATGGTTTGGTCTAGGTTATGAATAATGCATCTTGTTTCCACAAAGCATTCAGATATTGAGACAATTAGACTCATTTCTGAGGTCTTCCTATATAGTTCGTGCATCAAACGCAGGTCCTTCAGGCAGCTGTGCTTGGGTCTACAGGTATGGGATGTTCAAGAAATGAGAGCAGTCATGCTAACAATGCCCTCACTCCCTTACAGATAGAGGATGACAGTGATTGCCCAAGGCATTCTAATTACAAAGTATTTAGTAGTCAGGATCTAGCACACACCTGCCAGAAACTTGAGAGGAGAGATGCTGCACCAGGATTTTTATCCTACACAGGAACCCAGCTGGAAGCCTAGTTCTAAAGATGCTGGTGGCGGCATAAAAACCACATGCCTTCAGAGTTCAGTTGTAAGTCTCAGGAATTCTCCCCTTACAAGGGCAGGTACAAACACATCAGTCACAATCTCTCATTCCACAAGAACCAGCCACGGTCCTTGAAGCCGAGAATGTGCTCTGCCACTACTTGCAATTAGAAACGTGATTTTATAAAGCCTAATGACTACACTTCCCACCTGGACATATATTTGAAGGGTTTCCAAACGAGGCATGTGAGCCGTTTCCAGAAAAGATAACATTTGATTGAGACTTATACACCATTATCAAATTACTGCAAATAGCTGGTTTTGAAAGTTAAATAACAGGTGGATGTTTAAACGGCTCCACAAATTTAGAACTGAACACATTAAATCGTAAGTCTTAAAGTAAAAATGCAAATTTTATAATGACTTGAAGAAATTTATTATTGAAATGAAAATTAATAAACTTTTTTCTGAGAAGATAAAAGAATTTAAACATGTCTGCTCTTGTTGCTTTTTTTGCAGATCAATTTCTCTACTCACTACGTTTGTTTTTTTTTCTCAATATTGTCTCATATAAAAATCTTAGGAAACAGAAAGAAATCCATAAAATGAGTCTGCTTCCAGACTGTCAGAAGCAAACTTAGGGGTGAAAAAAGTCAAATCCATTTGCTTATTGCATACACCTGCTGTGGTAATCTGATAATAATAGGAGGTATAAATAATTTACTGCTGGGACTTCTCTGGTGGTGAAGTGGTTAAGAATCCGCCTGCCAATGCAGGGGACACGGGTTCGAGCCCTGGTCCGGGAAGATCCCACGTGCCGCGGAGCAACTAAGCCCATGCGCCACAACTACTGAGCCTGCACTCTAGAGCCCGTGAGCCACAACTACTGAGCCTGATGCCACAACTACTGAAGCCCGCAAACCTAGAGCCCGTGCTCCACAACAAGAGAAGCCACCGCAATGAGAAGCCGGCGCACTACAGAGAAGAGTAGCCCCCGCTTGCCGCAACTAGAGGAAGCCCACACACAGCAACGAAGACCCAACGCAGCCAAAAAATAAATAAAAATTAAAAAATATAATTAACCGCTACCTCAATGCCACTTTGTAGGTGGAAGTCAGGAATCTCATTTTGCCCATAATCAAGTTAATGCACCAGAACCATACAAAACCTAAAATTTACTTTGTTTCCCCATAATTTAGGGAATGCTATTCCCAAATAGCTCCTACTGAAATCTTACTTTATTCATTGAATTTTTACCCATTTATCTTTATAGAACTTGTTTGTCATAGTCACCTGTAAAATATTACTTTGGAACTATTTCAAATTAAAAAGTTAGGGACTAAGGAAGACCTGAAATACTTTCAAGCCTGTGCCCCTGCCTTGTAGCAATCTCTCCTCAAACACCCTAGACAAGTTTATATTTATCCCATTTTAAAGGCATTCACTGCAGGAGATTCTAAACTTCCCTCTCTGGAAAACTCAGTTCAGCATTAAACAATTTCACCATGTGGAAAATACACGTTGCATTGAACTCAAATCCATGTTGCTGTACTTTTCAATCAGTTTCCTCTGTCTGTCTTTCCCAAGGACAGAGAATGGCAGCTACTATTAACAGTTTTATCACCTCCTATGTAAATCCTGCTTTCAGACCACGGCCAGACCCCTCTCTTCTTTCCCATTGCAAATGTTTCAGTCTTATTAACCTCACAGCCTTATTTTCTAGCCCTAAAATCCTTACTGGCCATAAACCACTCTAGACTCAGAACAGTAATGTCTCTATTCCTTCAAGCTTGTTTCATACAGAATCCTGCTTTTAATTTCCTAGACATTAAGAACTAGGATGTGTACAATTTAGTTCAGAAGCAGAAATCTCCCAATGGAGATGGGTCCCTTCTGGTAATTTCTGGATTTTTCTGCATGTGAACCATCTCTGGCACCATGGACCATGATGTCAAAGAGGCACCAGGTGTTTGGGGAGAGGTCAGCTCTTGAGTTACAAATTTGGTTGTCATCAGGATATAAATAGCATTTGAGGCCGTGAAACTGGTGAGATCACCGAGGAAGTGACTGTAGAAACACTTTGGGGCATTTTCCTGTTTGGAGATTGAGAGGAGATTGCTGTGATAACCAGAGCTTTAAAATTGTCTGGAATTCCACTCTTGTTCCCTTCCACTTCATTCTGCATTCTGCATTCTGCATTTTGAGTGATCTATTCTAAATAAAATAGAATTTCATACCTTGTCCACTCCCACCTGAAAATACCTCAATAACTAAAGTGTTTAGGAAAGAATGTTCTGACTCTGACCTGTGGAGCCCTGCATGGCCTGGAGGCAGCTCCCTTCTTGCAGACTCACCTTGAAACTCTCACACACTGTTCTCCAGACACACTACTTTCTTTCCATTTTTCTAAGGGGATTCCCCCTTCCTGCCACTGGGCCTTTGCACAGGATGTTTCATTTCACATAGAGTCTTCCCCTTCCTTTTTTCTTGCTAACTCCCTCAGAAGCCTTCCCTAATTCGGCCAAATTTTCTCTAACCTTCTCTCTGCTCTCCCAGCACCAGGTACCTCTCTGTCATAGCTTTTACCTAGAGCTAATATGTCATTTCGCCTATATGATCATCTGATTTTTGTTCGTTTCCCCCACCAGACCGTAAGCATCATGAGAGCAGGGACCTTGATCATTGTTTTACATATCTCCAGCCTCTGGCAAAGCACATGACCTGAAGTAGATGCTCAATAAATCTTTAAAGGTAGAATTAATGAAGAGAATCTGAAGGTTTATTTCTAAAGATGTGGACCGATAACATATTTATGTTTCCCTGAATTGCTCAAAGAAATTTACAAATACCGCCAGAAGTCCCCTCACCACTGCTATAGAAAATAACAGTCCACTTCCCTTCTGAATGGCATGTTCTAAATTTAATTTCTCCTACATTTTGCCTATTTCAGAGAAATGTCCCTTTTATAAGCAAGTCACAGAAGCACAGCTTCAGACATGGACAGTGTGTGTCTGATGAGTCTCAAGGCAAGGACAGAGTGCTGGGAAGTGCCCAGAGGTGCTAGTTTATGCCATGACCTTGCACAAGTGAATGACCTCCAATTTATTGCTACTATGCTGCACAAATGATGGAATATGGATACTGGATTTGCAGTAAGAAAAGGTCAGCCTGGGAGGAAGTCACAGAACCCGTGGAGAAAAGGAGCCCACTCTGCTGGTGGCTGGAATCACTGCCTGGGGGACAAGGTTGATGCAAATAGGCACTCGGCCAGGCATGCTTCTGTTCTGTGTGCCTATCAGCCAGGTGATGCCTTCTCATCTTTGGGCTAAAGCAATTTGTCCAGCCTGGAGCATAGGTCTCACTTTTCTTCCTGAATCAACATGATCTATGTTAGACTTCGATTAAAAAGAAAAAGTTAACTGGAATGGAAGAAGGATTGTCCTTCAGATTTTCGGGATCCTATCAGCCATAGGCTGAAGCCCAGATACTCTGTTTAAATCAAGTACATGATATAAAAGAAATATTCTTATTAAGTGTTGAATTTTGAAAGCATGTGGCTTCCCATCAGATAAAAACAATATATAATTGCACGACATCATATTGCATTGTAACTCTGATTTTAAAAAAAACAGTTTGTAGAGATTGCCTATTATTTAACTGTGCATCTTTGTGAAAGAAATAGGATTAACTACATTTTATTGCTGAGAAAAAATGAAAATGTAGGATAATTAAAGTAAGTTTATAACTAATTTGTGTAGTGGAATAAACTCAAATGCTACAAAGTCCAGATACTGAGCTTTTTTCAATGGACAGTGGACTTGGAAAACCAGACAGCTTTCAAAGACATCATATGATATATGAATCATACATACGGTACATTAAAATGCTATATAAAACCTAGAACATAATTGCCTCCAATGATAATCTCTTCCTTATAAGATGATATAGAAGTTAGGATCCTTCCAGAAATTCCAACTCCTACTGGCTTTTAAAAGCTAGAATTGTGTAATCCCATAGATCAGGAAGCCTTAGGGCAGTCTCAAGGCATTACACAGTCAGGGCTACAGCTCCATCTTTGGCATTTTTCTTGGTTCCACACCCTCTATATCTGCTTTGTCCTCAGATTGGCTTCTCTCTTGGTCGCAGAACAGCTGCCAGCAACAGCTGGGATTCAGGTTTCTCTGTGCGTGGCCAGCTGAAAAAGGAAAGGGGATTTTTTCCCCAATGTGGTATAAATAACCTTTCCATTCATCTGATTGGTCCACCTTGGTCACTTGCCCACCGCAGCCCACCAATAACAGTTACTAGTGGAATGCCAAGTGCTCACTGGCTTCTCAGGGCATTCCTCAGGCAGAAGATGGATTCAGCTTCTCCTGAGTGAAGGGGAAGCTGAATCCATGCTGGGAGGCATGGATGCCTGAACAGAAAATCCTGTTTGGAAGGAAGAGGAGCAGCTTCTGGGCAGGCGGTCAGCAGCATCCATTAAAGATGGCCAAAAATAATCTAGCTTTTAGTCCTAAAGCAAAAACCTGCCCAGAGAAGAATTTTTAATAACAGGAATTTCGTTGTGTTTATAGTACCTAGTTGGAATGTTTAATCACTAAAAATAATCCTTTCTTCGTCATTTCTGTTGTATTATCGATTACTTCCATTTTCAATGGTCCCTTTTCCTCATTAAATTTTGAACCCCTTGTTGTGTCCTCTGCTTCATCAGAGAGCCTCCGTGGTACTCAGTCCATTACTTTAAATCCAGCAGGGACCAAACCATTTGACTGGTTGCTAAATTCCAGCCAACTGGCTGCCTTACTTCTTGGCCCTTTGGCGAAGAGCAGGCGTAGCATCAGTTTAGTCACAGTGACATCTTCTATCCAGGAGTCTTCCCTCTCCTGGCAGGAGGACAAACCCTACAGGCTCATTACTAAGCATGTGGTTTTTAATTAACAATGCCTATGATTAACACGGAGCAAGTTTTATCTAATATAGGATATTATGTAGACGGAAAAGATATCATTTCAGAAAACATCTCAAAACACAATTGTTTTTATTGTATAGAGGAAGCAAGTATATCTTTGATGGTTAAAACACACACACACAGAGTCACGAAATTAAGGTTTCCTCTGGTGCACTGAGTAAGCATGATCTAAGACAATCTTACTCTGAAGTATTGAGAAAGGCAATGAAGCCTGTTGGTAAATACTGTAAATAAGCAAATAACCCGGCCCACCTCTGACAATGTTCTTTTATAATAACTGTAGTTTCAGAACTCTAAATAAATGTAACAGAAGTTTGTAATTCCACTTTTTTTTTTTTCCTGATGGATATAGTTACAGGAAAGTGACAGTTGTCCAATTGTCTGCTATTGACCTAATGTGCTTAGATTGGTTCAGAGAACAAAGGCCCATGTATATTTTTGCTGACTCAGCTGAAATCGCCACTAAAATTAAGAATTTGTGTGTGCTCCAGTGAATAAAGTAGTTTATATTCTCCACCTGGTTTGTCTATTTTGTTATTAATCTTTAAGAAGCTCATGAAGTAGCCTGGCTCCATCTTGCAATTCAGTTCTTAAAAAATAAAAATGAATAAAGTAGAAATTGTAATGCCATCTGTTATGCCTTTTGCAAAACAGTGATGCAAACAATAAGTAAGAATCAGTAATCCCCTAAGTATCCCTAGATGATGTTTTCAAATTGCCAGGTCATTTCCTAAGTATTATTCCACAGTGTTTAGAAGAGATATTTAGTAGCTGGGCCCTTAAAAGTATATTTTAAAAGTTTAATTTTTTCATCATGCCATACTTTTTTAGTTACTGTAAAGGTATCCACATTTCATTGGGTTAAATTATAGCCCACATGGTCTACATTAACTCTCCAACAGGAGCAGAGTTAGTGCAAATAACTGCAATCAAAAACTAAATCTCAACTTAATAGATATTGAAAACTTCACAAAAGCAAATTTTTTGATCAGACTTGAAGGAATATTAATAACACTGATAACACTAACAGTAATTCTAAGAACACTTACTTGCTTTCCATGAATTATTGCATTGATTTTCTCATATCAACCCTGTAAGTATCACTGTTACCTCCTCTTTAGAGATGAGCAAACAGGCTCAGAAAGGCTATGCTGCTCACTTGTAATTCCCCCTGATCTTTGCATTCCACATTGTCCGGTGTCCTTAACTAATGGCTGGCACAATCCAAGAGCAGTTATTATGTGATGGGCAAGAACTTCTGAAGAATTAGAGGCAGGCACAATACTCCACAGTTCAATAATGGAGAAACTGAGACAGGGATGAGGAGAGCAATTTGACAGCATATGGGTTTTAGCTCATATTTCTTGACATGGGCTGAAGAACCTGAGATTCAGTGGGATTGTGTAGCAACTCCCCTGACAAGGAGCATCTTTCCCTGGTCTGGCGTATCATAGTTGCTACTTCACATAAGGAGAACTGGGTTTCTTCCTGCTATTTGATGAGAATAAAGACTTGAAATTTGGGCCCAAAATCATCACATGGATTAAAGATTAAAATGTAAAATAATAATAATGAGAATGAGGATAAAAATCCTGAAAATACTAGGAAAATACTTTAATAATCTTGAGGTATGGAATAACTTTTTAAACTTGACCTTAAAAAGAGAACCATAAAGAAACAAAGCAACAACTTTGCTTACATAAGAATTAAAAGGGGGAGAGGGAGTTAAAAGAAAAGAAATATAAACAAAATTAAAAAGAAATAGGTTCCCTTTTCTCCACACCCTCTTCAGCATTTATTGTTTGTAGATTTTTGATGATGGCCGTTCTGACTGGTGTGAAGTGACACCTCATTATAGTTTTGATCTGCATTTCTCTAATAATTAGTGATGTCGAGCATCTTTTCATGTGCCTCTTAGCCATCTGTATGTCTTCTTTGGAGAAATGTCTCTTTACGTCTTCTGTCCATTTTTTCATTGGGTTGTTTGCTTTTTTTATATTGAGCTGCATAAGCTGTTTGTATATTTTGGAGATTAATCCCTTGTCAGTTGCTTCATTTGCAAGTATTTTCTCCCATTCTGAGGGTTGTCTTTTCATCTCGTTTATGGTTACCTTTGCTGTGCAAAAGCTTTTAAGTTTAATTAAGTCCCATTTGATTATTTTTGTTTTTATTTTTATTACTCTAGGAGGTGGGTCAAAAAAAGATACAGCCACTATGGAGAACAGTAGGGAGGTTCCTTAAAAAACTAAAAATAGAACTACCATATGACCCAGCAATCCCACTACTGGGCATACACCCTGAGAAAACCATAATTCAAAAAGACGCATGCACCCAGTGTTCATTGCAGCACTATTTATAATAGCCAGGACATGAAAGCAACCTAAATGTCCATCAACATATGAATGGATAAAGAAGATGTGGTATGTACAATGGAATATTACTCCACCATAAAAACAAACGAAATTGGGTCATTTGTAGAGACGTGGATGGACCTAGAGACTGTCATACAGAATGAAGTCAGAAAGAGAAAAACAAATATCATATATTAACGCATATATGTGGAATCTAGAAAAATGGTACAGATGAACCTATTTGCAGGGCAGGAGTAGAGACGCAGATGTAGCGAACGGACATGTGGACATAGCGGAGGGGAGGGAGGGGGTGGGATGAATTGGGAGATTGGGATTGACATATGTGCACCACCATGTGTAAAACAGATAGCTAGCAGGAACCTGCTGTATAGCACGGGGAGTTCAGCTTAGTGCTCTGTGGTGACCTAGATGGGTGGGATATGGGGGCGGGGTGGGATGGAGGTCCAAGAGGGAGGGGATATATGTATACATATAGCTGATTCACTTCATTGTACAGCAGAAACTAATATAACATCGTAAAGCAACTATACCCCCCCCCCCCGCAAAAGAAATAGGTAAGCAGGGAAAAATATTTAGCAAAAGCTATGGCAGACAAATGGTTAATATCCTTAATACAGAAAGAGCTCTTGTAAAACATTGAGGAAAAAATGCCCAATCCCCAAATACACACAACACACAAAGAGCTAAGGACATAAATAGGCAAAAAAATCATTGTAAATAGCCAAGAAATATACTTTTCAAATGCTCACCTTCACTAATAATAACCAAATACATGCAAAATCTAATTAGAATATTTTATTGTCTATTAATTTTGTAATAAAGAAATAATAAAAGAATTTTAAAAACTCATTTTCCCTTTTTCACTTAGAGATAGAATTAAGCTCTGTTTTTATAAAGTACTTTAAGCTTCAGCAAGCATAATGTTGAGTTAGAGACTTTACACTAAAGCAATTTGAAAATAAAATACATATATTATTGCAAAGAAAGTACCCACATCTAAAATTATCCCCACGAGAACTCTCCAAACTGATGTCTTTGGAGATCAGCTACTTCAGTTATTTCAATCTTTTAGAAAATTTCACTGATCTTCTTTATGAACGTCTTTTAACAGACATCTTTCTTATAGCATATGGTACGTTTGGAACAACAAAAGTGGACATTGGGTGGAAACTTCATGTTTCATCTAATACTTGTTGTCTCCCAGGGTGCCCCAAGTCTGGGTATACACAGAGTTGTGGCGGTCATTTGTGGTTTTGACTTAACATTGTTTTTTTCTCTTCAATCTGAATATTTACAAATATATTTAACACTTCTTTATGCAAAGACTGAATCTACTACAAAACCAAGCATAAGCACAATATGTTCTATTTAATTCATGAAGACCCCATAGGGAAAAGTATAGGTGTTGGCATAGGAAAGACCTCAGTTTAAGCACTGGCTCCACCATTCTTAAGCTTTTTGATCTGGGGTAAGGTATCTAAAGCTTGGTTTTATAATGTGCAAATTGGAATTACGGGTCTTTCTTGCATAGGCTGAAAAAGCTTGCAGAGTGTCTGGCACATGCTAGGCACTCACTAAAGAGTAGCCATTATTAATGAAGCTGATGGAATATGAAGATTATCATGTATATGACTGTAATGGATTGAATTACACACTCCCAAAGATAGGATCAAGTCCTAATTCTTGAACACTGTGAATGTGAACTTATTGGGAAATGGAGTCATTGTAGATGTAATCAAGTTAGGATGAAGTTATACCGTAATAGGGTGGGCCCTGAATCCAATGACTGGTGTCCTCATAAGAAGAGGAGAGGACGCAAAGACAAAGAGACACACTGAGACGGCCGTGTGAAGACAGAGGCAGAGATTGGAGGGATGCAGCTATAAGCCAAGAAATGCCAAGGATTTATAGAAGCCACTAGAAGCTAGGTAGAGACAAGGAAGAACTCTTCATTAGAGCCTTCAGAAGAAGCATAGCCCTGCTGACATTTTGATTTTGGACTTCTGGCCTCCAGACTGTAAAAGAATAAATTTCTATTGTTTTAAGTCACTTTGTTATGGCAGCACCAAGAAACCAATACAATAATTTAGCCCAAGTTCTCACTCAGGCTTTTATAATATCTCTTAGGAATATATAATAGTGATATCAATTAACAGATTAGCTCCATTAGAAATTCCCTTTGAAGATTATTCAGCGCAGCGCCGCAGATGGGCCGGTGCACGGGGATGAGGTTAGTGGCAATAAATAGGTTTTTTTTTTAAGAAATCAAAAAAACTTTTGCCCATGACATCAAAATAATCCAAGCAAATTTTAAAGATTTGGGTACTGAATTATGCATCCAGTAAGCTCTATTCTACACATTTGTGTATATAACTGTACACACTATTATCACTTCTGGAAAGTCATAGAAAGAATGATCAGTTCTGAAAAAGGCCCTATTCTAAGAAGTGGTCCTGTCTTTAAAATAAAGACAATTGAAAGAAAGAATTACAACTAAGGAAAGTCAGTCCCAAAAATGATGTACGATGCTGACTGACTGATGGATATTAGCAAAAGGAAAGGAAATAGAAAATCTACAACACAGATTCCACTTTAATTGACCTCAAAGGTTTTGTTTTTTTATTTAATAGAGCAAAAATGGAATATTCCATCCTTTTACTCATGCAATTAAGTTTATGCAGTTCCATGTTATTCTGGCATGGTTTTTTTCTCCCCTACTAAAAGCCGAAATGGAAGAGCTTCAAATACTTTAGAATGGATTTTGGCAATGGGTTTCTTGTTTTTTAAAATCCTCTAAGGATAAATCTCCCCAAAGAAGATCATCTTTGAGTCCCAGACCAATTAAGTGTTCTGCTGAGTTTAAGTAGCAACAGTTTTGGACTTTAGGAAAATGTTAATACCAGCACTAAAATTTATTCTGTTAATTGCTCTAATAATCAATAAGTAATTTTCATTCTAAACTAGGTTCTATATGTGACTTAAATAAACCAACTGAAGATCATTTACATCTGAATAACAATTCCTAATAATGTCACATCATTAAATTCCACCCTGGTTCTCAATAATGTTGGTTAGTGACCAATAAAGGAACTTATTACCTTGGTCAGGTCCTCAGGGCACAGAGTGACCCAATAGGTGAAGGATTTTCTTGTTGCACCATGATTCTGAGCGAGTCTTTCTTCTCCTGGGACATTTACCACAATTTAGTTGCAGGCTGGTATTTTTTTCTTCTCTCTCTCACATCTTCTTTCCCCCTCTCTCTCTTCCTTCCTTCTATATTTGCTTTTAAACAGAATCGTTTTGATCCTAATACTGGCAAAAGATTCATAAAGGGAAGAATCTTCCACATCTTACTTCTCTTTGCATGTGATTAATAGAACGAGCAAAATATTTTAAGACAACCACTGCACATTGAATTTAAGGTTCTTTACACTGAAAAAAATAAAGAGAGTAGATATTTGGGGATTTTCTATGCATATCCATAAATATAGATATCCTATTTGGACATTATTTTTAAGAGAAATATTTTGGACCTATGTTTCTAGGTTAGTTATTTAAATTGACCAAATTAAATAATCCCTAGCTGTTTTATGCTGTGCTGCATAGCTGCAATGATGTAGAATCCACCGTGTATCAGTAAAAAGTGTTTTTAAGACTAAAATGTGTATAACTGAAATAGTGAAAATCATTAGTATTTTCAAGTACATTTTTAACAATGCTTTTGTGATACCAACACACTGGCTATTGATATTGAAATTTTTATGTTAATTAAACAACCCCTAACCACTGGGTACATTTCAGATATGTACACTTTGTAATTACCTCCATTACTGAAATAGCTGGTTTGATTTATCCTTGCCACACTAACATAGTAGCTTCTGTTATTTTTGTCTTTAGAAAAACATAGATCCCAGAGAGGGAATATAAAACTATTACTGTAAATTAAATATTAAAAAGCTAACTTATTTTTGCATAAGAGTGTTGTCAAATAATCGTGATAACTGTTGCTAAGATAGAAACTATTTTTTGGCTACTTTTTTTTTTTTGGAAGCACAAATTAAAATTCAATTTTCAGCTCTTTTGGTAAATTGCATGTACTTAGTGTGTATAGTTTTACTGATGGTAGTAGCTTAAGGGGGAGCTATTATAGTCTTAGTTTAGCGATTAAGAAATGCAACGTTTGTTGAAGGGCTAGGCCTTTTAGTCTAGAATGGATTAGCACTTGATCCTTCCTTAAGCATTTTTATACAGGAGTGCATTATCCTTGGAGCCACCCTGGGCTCCATGCCTCATTAGCTTGGGTGTTAGATAAATCAAAGGCTGCCTCAGAGACAAAGATAAGCAAACTGCAGGCCAGCAAGATGATGATGTATGGATCCAGGAGGCTAATAGGAAAGTATTGACAGGAAAATGGTGTGCTTATCCTGCAATCACTGCATATTGCAATGAGAGCTCCCAAAAGCAGATGGGATACACTTCAGGGAATGCGCAGCTACAGGGCTGTTAGGCAGAAATGGATCCTTGTGTTTTAAATTCTAACAAGAACTTAGCTTCTTTTTAGCAGCAATTCAAATGCATTAGAATGTGTAAAGGCACATGCCATAGCAAACTCTAAAAAGAGAATCCCATTTCAGAAGAGCAAGCATTGGAAATATTTTCACTTCAGAAGATTTTTTTCTCACCAGTTATCGTTTATGTAGCAAGGAATAAACACTTGCTCATGTTTTCCATGATTATATCTGCTGTATCAGTCTTTCATACATTATGAAGTTTGCTTCTTGATATTTCTGCAGGATTCAAAATGCATACTACCTGAGAAAATTTTAACATGGGGGAAAAGATATATATATATTTGATGTGCTCTGTAGCTAAATAACATTTTCAGATTCTCATCTACAGCTGATAAACTAAATTAGACTTTTAAGATTATGTACAGAGGCTTATGCTCAGAGTTTTCTACTTATGGGTTCCCCCCACCTTTGAAAATCACGTACTTCGTGTATTTTTAATTTAATTCAGCCATTTGTAAAATTTAAGAATTTAGTGTAAAAAAATAATAACATAATGATGACTGTATTCAAGAGAATCACGCACTCATAAAAGCAATTCATTAATACTCATTTGACCTCAGCCTGTCAGGGTATTGCTGTGGGTTGAAGGTTAACTAACAGAATTGACTTTCCAAATCATGATGTACTCATTCAGTCTCCTTCTTCCCTGACTCAAAATAGGACTCCCTGATTTACTCTGAATGATGGGACACTAAACCGCTCTGAAGTAAGAGCTGCTGAGTTCTCTGCTAAGACTCTTTCATTTTCAGGGCTATGGAAACCAAATATATGTATCCAGATGATGACCAACCATTAGGAAAGTCTGTGACCCCACAAAAACCTGGGTAGTTTTTGCATGGACTACACACTAATTCATTGCACCACAGTCCTGACGGAAATGGTCTGCTTTGTACTCAGGTCACTATATTACAACGATGGATGAGGATCCGATTGTTGTCAGGAAGTGAGCCAGAGACACCCAGATAGGCTAAGAAAAGAAATCACAGGAAAACCCCGCAGATTAGGATCCATAACTTATGGTAATTGATGTATTAATTTTGCAGTTATTGAAATGCTCTACGTCATTATCTAAAATCCTCAGATTTTCCCATATTTAAGGCACTATATAGCATACACTGTTATTATTGGCATAGGTAGTATATCTTAATTCATGATAGAACCTTTCCTCTAAATTTCTGAATCCCTTGTTCAAAGGCAGGTAGAGACAAGTGAAGATTTTGTAGTTTAATTTCATTTAAGAGGAATGAGCAAAGAATCAATGAAACTCCATTGTCAAGTCCAAATTTTACAGACGAGGAAACGGAGGCTCCCTCCCCAAAATAAAACCACTTGCCAAAGGCCAATGAGTAATTGGCAAAGCAGAACTAGATTTTAGGTTGGCTGACAACTAGTCTGATGTCCCTAACATGCTGCATCTCTAATCAGCATAGAATTTGGGGTGCAGAAGTAGAGATCACTACGGTTACTAAAAACAGAAAAATAAGTTAGAAAGGGGGACTGAATTAGAAAACAGAAACATGGCTCTCCCAGGTCACTAGATAACTCGAACACAATCTCATCATCTCAAAGAAAAGGGAATGCTGGGAACTCTCCCTATTCTGGTCCAAGTGATGGGCTGGTCAGAAGTTCACTGCCCTGTGTCCCCCAAACTGGACACCCTCAGAGCTCTTGGTGTGAAGGGGAGAAACTTTGTCTTATTTTTTCCAAACTGAACTAGTGCTCGACTTAACGATACTTACTACTTAACTCCATTTTCTCCCTCCTTTTCCTCCAAGAATTTCTGACTTAACGCTTTTTAAAAATATATATATATAAGCATTAGAACTATTATTTTGCCAAATGTGAAGACTATAAAAATCTTTCCAAATAAAAAGGATTATAACTAAATCACCTTATCTTATAATTCAGTGCAATACAATTGCTATAAAACTATAAAAGAAAATGTCAATTGGTTTGCTGTCCTCTAAATCATCATTCCTGAAAGCTGTGAATTATCTTAAGCTCAGAGAAATAGGTCACATATTTTTAATTTGTGCTCTTAAAGTTTTGCTGTTCCTGGCTAGAGGTATGTGCTTTCTCATCCTCACGCTGTCTCTCTCTCTCTCTCTCTCTCCCCCTCCCTCTAAGTTCAAGAGAGAAAATGGTCTAGTAGAACATCAGAATTCACTGCACACAGCTGGTCAGGTTCTTTTTTTTTTTTTTTTTTAATGGAGATCTCTTTGATAAATCAATTCAACAGTAATTTTAAGAACAGTATCTAAATGCATGTGCACAAGAGTTTTAAAATCATAGTTAATGACGTCATCTGTTTTACCTCTGAAGTTACCCAAATGTCATTTTAAAAAATATAACCAGAAACGAATTCAGAATTCACATCAAGCCTGCACTGCTGTTTCTCAGAAAGGAGTCCCTTCACCCCTGAAAGCAGCTCCTTCGGAGGCTGCGAAGAAATTAAGACATCCAAATCAACAAATTCAGCTTCACCAAGGAACACAGGAAAGAGTGAAAACAGACCACCCCAGACGTGCTACCTAATCAGGCCTTATGCCTCCAGTTTCCGGTGATGGTTAACGGCTATTTATCTCACTTTCTAAAGCCCAGCGCTGCAAACTCCCAGCTGGCGTCGGAGGTACCTTCTTCATTACGTGTTGCCTTTGTTCTAGGGTCCTGGCTACTTTTTCTGCACCGCCCAGTAGCCCAAGGAACACCGTGATTAATGCCCACGCTCCCTGCCCCGGCCAGAAGGCCCGACCCGTGGATGCTCCCCGGCAGGTCCCGCTCATCGCCGCCGTCCCTGCGCCTTTAACTGCCTCCCCTGCAGCTGCCCGCCCCGACGCCGCCAACAGCTGGGCCTCCCCGCGGCCGGCCTGCCTGCCTCCTGCACCCTGGGACCGAGCGGGGTGCGTTCATTACTCATCGGTGACAATAGCCCATCGAGTAGGATGTAGAGCTCAATTCCAGCAGAAAGACCTATAATGTCGGAGTCAGGAGGTTATCGCTGGGGGACCTGCCCCTTGCTCCTCACCTCTCTTATCGAGAGCTTTACAGCCTCTGCTGGGGCCAGCATCTTGCAAAGCTGAGGGCGGCAGATTTGGCCTCAGATTAGCAAACATCTTCCTAAGTGGTACTACATTTAATTAAAAAGTAAACCTTGGTTAATTTTTTTTCATTACTGTAGTATAGGAGAAGAGGAGATGTACCTTGTAAACTGTGAGTTGACCATAGAGAGGAAAAGAAAGCAGATTGAACACTTGGGACCCTGCTGTTTCTCACCCTCTCCCTTCCTGGAGAGGTAAGTGACTCCTCAGTGCCTGAGAATCCTGTCCCGGCAGCCCACCATGCTCGTCCCAAACCAAAAGGATGCCAGACAGCACCTGGTGTGTAACCCTGCAATACATTTTTGCAACTGTGCTGTCAAACCTCATTTCGCTCTGCTCTGGCCTTTGAGATTTTTCTTTGAGGGGCAGTGTGTTCGAGCTACTGTCTAAAGTTTTGATGTGTGAATCAAAACTGAATGGAGTGTTTGCCACCTCTGGGAAATTCTGATTTGATGAAAATTAGAAAACTTAAATAAAAAGCCCTAGTGCAAAAGAGGCGGGATCAGGATAGAAAGGGATGTCCCTGGAATATGTCTTTTTATCATTTAATCATCTTCTAGAACCATTGGCATCACATTACTGGAGTAAAACACAAGTGTTAGACTTACTTCAGTTTCATTACATTAAACAAGATATTCATCAAATTGTAATAATTAACCAGATACGAGAAAAGATTCATTACACTTGATAAGAATATTCAGGTCGTGACCACAATCTCACTGAAAACCAATCATGCAATTAAACACTGTAAACTGCTTAAAGAACTTTTTCACTGATTTCGGAAGGCTTATTCATCAAAAGGTCATATTGCAAAACCAAATCTAAAATACTGGGAGAATATGGAAAAAAATGACTAAGGGGATTTTAATTTGGAACGGTTAAGATAAAGTAAAACCAAGCAAAATAATATAAACTAAGAATATTATTTCATGTAAGGATAATGATAATTATGTTTAACTTTTCTAAACACTTGTCATGACGTCATCAGCCTGAAATTTTACAAGGGCTTTTCACCTAATTTTTTAGTAAGTTATCCTCTTCTAAACAACACAATCTTCCACAGCTTTGCCATTTTCTGGCTCCACACTTTATGCCGCTCCACATTTACCCAACTTCCACTACCATTTCCACCCATGTTAAGCCTGGACAATGTTCATTAGAAATATCTTGAAATATGTAACAGAAGTCACCATCCCTCGCATGACTCTATTACAAAGAGTATTTCAGAAAGCATTCAGACATTTGCTTAGAAAGTAAGCGACGGCTTAAGTCAGCATTTCTACAGAGTTCTGCAAAACTTAGTTCCTTAAGGTGTTTTTCAGTTGCTATTTTTAAAAGATGGGGTTGCTATCTGGGTAAAATATGTGAGTATCTGAGTTACAAATCTCAACCAGTCTTCTCAGAACCTATAAAGTATCAACGTACATTGCAATACTCCAAGCAGCAAAAGCAGTACTCATTCCTCGGATGTATTTGACTGTGGAATCCTCTTCAGGTAGCATCTGTAAGGGCTAACTTCCCCTAGAAAAACTTGGAGGACCCAGTACCTTCACTTTTTCTGGATGGCATATTAGGGGATTTGCTTCTATCCTAACTTCTCACTGAGGGTCATGAGGCAGGATAACACAATGAAGAGCAAATGAATAAAAAATGCAAAATTTTAGTACAGTTTGTGGACCCTGGAAGATGGTATTTGTTTATATTACTATTAAAAGTCTCCTTCTCTCTGATGCCTTTTGCAACAGTCCCAGGCAGAGTGTTACATCCCACAGGCTTTCCTAGTGTTCAGCTCATATCTCTATCAGGCAGTTATTAATTGCTTTATCATAATCACTGTACGTAAGTGTCTCTCCACTTGCTTCTGAGAAGAGGGCCCATGTCTCAGCCATTCTTCCCTCTCCACTTCCTACCACCGTACTGGGTACCTACCCGTTTGTCATTAATAGACGTTCATTAAGGGAATGAATTAGCCAGTGACTAAAATTTAATTCATCTTTGCATACTAAGATACAGAACGTTTCTAAATATATCACAGGGTCAAGACCTGCCCTCTACCACCTCAAAGAAATCAAGGACAACTCAATCATATTATAACAAAAACAATATCGACAGCTACACCAACCAGGTATGAAGGCTATTCTGGGCCAGACATTGTGCCAGATGCTTTTACCTATATTATCTTTCAAATCTTCATAACAACTCTCAGAGGTAGATGTTGTTATCTCCACTACATAAATGAGAAAACCAAGGCTGGAGGGGCTCAGTGGTGTGCCCCGAGTCCTTCAGGGAGTATACCGTAGAGCGGGGATTTGAATCAAGCTGACCTGGGTCCAAACTCCTGTTAGCCACTTCTGCTCTACTGACAAGGAAACTAAATATGTAGGAGAGCACAGGACTCTGTGACTCTTTCCTCCTTGTTCAGATGGGTCTTCACTAGCTGAAAAAAATAAAAAGACACCATTCCCTTGATCTTACCATCCTGCAGGAGACGGTGGAGCATGGTGGAAAGTCTGCAGGTTTTGCTATAAGCTGCTTTGTTTTTGTAAGACAAATTCATTTCTCCAAGTCTCAGTTTTCTTATTATGCATGGACATTACAAAGTTTAATTGTTTTATCAGAGTAATAGAAAAAAATCAAATACAATACCTAGTTGACTCTCAAAAGCTGGTACAATTATGATGCATTTTCTCCCTTCCTTTCAGAACCATACCTTGAAGGGAAGGCAGAACCTGCTGCCTTTGGATTTCTGCTCCCCATCCACGCTCTGATTCCTTTGACCTCTTCTGACACCATCTACCTTAACCTGCTCTATCAAATCCAATTCCATCACTGACCTTCTAGTTGTCAAATCCAATGCTCTTTTCTCAATTCTTGTTTTCCATGCCTTCTGTAATATTTACAACTGTTTTAAAATAATATTTCCTATGGATGTTCTCATTTAAGAAGTCATCCCCATTCGTTTTATAAAATTTAAAACTTATAAGGAAAATATAAATAAGAAATTAGATCACCTGTTTGTTCATTATTTACAAAATAAAGCCATTAATATTTTGGTGTATTTTTTCAAGTCTTCTTACTATGTTTATAATACAAATTTTTAAATTTGGGATAATACTATATAAAAAGGTTGAATCCATGTATATTTACTTAACACCATAACGTAAGTATAAACCCATGTATTTAAATTTTATTTTAACCTAAGATTTTAACAGCCAAGGCATGTTTATTTGACTTCTCTGATTTTTTTTTTTAGACTGTAAATACTGTGATAAAGACACTTACATATGAATCTTACTATTTTGCCATGGAATAAAGTTCTTAAAAAAATATTAAGTAGGGGCCTGGGGTGTATGTGACATCTCTGTACCTTCCTCTCAATTTTACTATGAACCTAAAGTGGAAATAAATATCTTTTAAAATACGTACATTAACACTTTTGAATTCTTGATATATGCTATCTAGTTGCTTTTCAGAAAACCTAAACGTGTGTTGTCCAATATGATAGCCACTAGCCACATGTAGCCATTTATAATTAAACTTATTAGACTTAAAAGAATAGAAATTTAACTTCTCAATGACAACATCCACATATCAAGGGGTCAATAACAGCAGATATGGAACCTCCCCATCATTGCAGAGGGTCTATTGGACAGTGATGAGGGAAGAATGATCCAGAAAGATGATAGAACCATAGTACCATTTGCATTTCTGTTTGATCCTGAAAAAAGGAGTAGAGAACGGGTGACCTTCTCAAGCTACACAGATTGGATAGCTGTGTAGCGTAAGAGAGGGAAAATGTGAAAAGTTCAACTCATATGTTTAAAAAAAATTCAACTGTTCTTACTTTTACTGATTTTGAAGCCATTTGGTTCACTCTCATGAGGAGAGTAACTCTCCAGGGTAGAAAGAAAGCCTCTCTTCTCCAAAGAGTACTTATGTTGGTAAAGGCTTTTTTATTCTCAGTGTCATTACATTTTCATGTTGCTAAGGTCTTGCTTGGGTTTCTGGACAAGTGACCACCAAGCCCTACTGTGGAAAAAAAAGAACATTAGGGGCCTTTTATGTGAGAGAAACCAGGAGTGGGTTGAGACCGAGAAGAGATTGGGAAAAGGGAGAGAAGGCCAAGCAAGAGAGTGCTCCATAGCTTTGAAGCTTGAAAGGCCTAAGTAAGGCACCATCTTAGAGCAAGGTGTTGGCATGCGTATATTTCAGAAAAGTAACAGGAAGGGGACCAGGAAAAGGATCACTATAAAAAATGCTGTTCCAGTGTATAGGTGCTATTCTGGACCAGAGGTCCAACTCCAGCCCTACTGAATACAGACAACTTGCAGAGGCCAGCTGCATTGCCAGATCCACCTGCCAATCACCCCGATGAGTGAGAAAATAACTATGGGGAGGGAAAGGATCATGACACTAGCGATGCCTTGAATCTTTGTACAAATCATTTACCTCCCCCTTGAGGACACTTCTCTGCTCTTTCCTAGAACACTCATAAGCCCTAGGGGATACCTAGGACACCTAGATGGTCAGGAGAGAGCCAAACTCTCAGGTATACTCATGGAGACCTAACAGGGCACCCTAGAGCTTCAGAGGGTAGTAATATCCTATTACGTGGAGAGTTCGCTATGGCCTTCGTAACACTGTCAGCAAGGAATTGGGAGTATTGCTGAAGGCCAGGGCTGCAAGGTAGAAAAACTCATCTGAGGATAGTATGTCAGCCAGACCTTGTTGAATCCTTATCCGGGTTAATGACTTTACTCACATCTAGTTCACCTTTCTAACACTTTGCGGGAGGGTTTTCCTTCCTCTCCCACCTCAGAGTCAGAATCAGAATACATGGGGACAGCATTAAGGGAACTAAGTCAGCATGAATATCTCTATATACGTGTTTTAAGTTAATTCTACATCAGAAGTGAATTAGTGTGAGATATGGGCAAGGTTAATAAGATAATTTACACTCTCAGTAAGTAAACATCAAAGAGGCCAAAGCTCTAAAAGTCTCCACAACTTATAGTAGCATAGAGCCCCATCCAGAAGGTCTGTAATTTAAATAGGACTGAGCAAAATCATGAGGTTGATTCTTGAGCACTGATAAAAAATGTTACTCTATGAATAGAAACATAATTTACTATTCCATTGGAGTTGCTGAGTTGTTAAGTTGTTAAGCTAAGCTGTTAGCTAGGATGTAACCACTGGAGGCCATCTGCCCCATCCCATGAAGAAAATGTATCTGAGAGAAGTAGAAAGAAATCAGCCTAGGAATAGGATGTGTGCCCCTGTATCCAGCTGTGCCTGAAGTCAGAGGCATTCCCAGACTTCCAAGTTAGGAAAGTTAATAAATCTCCTTTGAGGAGTTAAATCATTAAATTAAATTAGGTTAAATTAAGTTAAATTAATAAAGAAATATAAAGATCACTTAAACGGGATATACATAAAATTATTTTCTTTCTATATTTTGCCTAAAATGTCTACAAAATTCCAAAAGATGAAAAACAGATCTTGTTTAAAGAGAGATGAAGGTATTTGCTTGTTTTTGTTTCTTCTCTAATTGGAAGTCAGTATAGCAGAGTAGATGGGAGAAAGTTCTAGATTCGTATCTCCTGGATTTAAGTCTTGGTGGCACCAGCTGCTAGCTGGGTTACCACATTGTGCTCATTAGGAACCTCTCTGTGACTCAGGTACCTCATGTATAAAGTAGAGGGAAATATTAGTACCTGCCACATGAGGTTATTGTAATAATTTAATGAATTAATGCCTGTAACACATTAGCATCTGGCACATTGTAGCACTCTATTCATCTTACTTACCATTATTACTAAGGGCTAATAGGGTAGAGTGCAATCAGATTGTGGAATTTTTATTCTGTGTATGGGCATTTCAGGGCTGACAATAGAATAAGCCTGGGAGTGGTGATCACTATACCAGGCTCTTACGTAACTATTAAATGATGTTAACATTGGTCTCTAAAAATACTGGGCAGACCATTCATATAAACAACAGAATGAATCATAAACATAAAAATAAGTCATTTGTCTGAGTTACACTCAGTTTCCAATTGCCTTTGTATGTCATTTGCAAATGTACCAATGTACACATCCCTCAAGACAAGTCAAATATAAATATAATAACTTAGGTCCTGGGGCTTCCCTGGTGGCGCAGTGGTTGAGAGTCTGCCTGCCAATGCAGGGGACACGGGTTCGAGCCCTGGTCTGGAAGGATCCCATATGCCGCGGAGCAACTGCGCCCGTGAGCCACAACTGCTGAGCCTGCGCGTCTGGAGCCTGTGCCCCGCAACAAGAGAGGCCGCGACGGTGAGAGGCCCGCGCACCGCGATGAAGAGTGGCCCCCGCTCGCCGCAACTAGAGAAAGCCCTCGCACAGAAACGAAGACCCAACACAGCCAAAACTAAATAAATAAATAAAATGCTGGCTTAACTCCTAGAGAGTTTCATTATAAAAAAAAATAATAATAATAATAATAATTTAGGTCCTAATCATGTCCTATCAAGCATTCATCCTTCTTAATAGAGCTATACCTTTAAACTTTCTGGGTCACTTATTCTCTCCACTGTGTGAATTATTTTCAAAATACCAACTAAAAGTAAGTGAAAATATCATTCACTCTAATCCTCTATTCTTGATATTGAGCTACAAATTTTGTTTGTCTTTGCAGTTTTTTTTCCCTCAGCCACATTTAGTTAAGCTTTTGATGAATATGAAAGAAAATCTGTATCAGAACCATGACCTTAAAATTTGCATATTACTTCCATATAATTGGTTGACTATATCTAAAATAAAAGCAAACTCCCAATTTTAATAATGGTGGGGGGAAAAGCTTCAGTATTTGTCAAGGTTTTGAGAACTGTTATTCTTCATCTAATTTGGCTTGGATAACTTACAGATTGTGAGATGGAAATAATTCTGTCAATAATTATATTGGTAATTAGTGATCCATTTGGGTGCCATGTTAGGCAGAACTAAAATAGAAAACTGTTTGACAGAGACATTACAGTATCTGTTGTGAATACAGACATGAAAATCCTCAAGAAAATACTATCAAATCAAATCCAAAAAATGTATGAAAAAATTTATTTACCATGATCAATTGGAATTTATTCCAGCCATACAAGGCTAGTTCAACCCTCAAAAATCAATTAATGTAATCCATCCCATCGACAGGTTAAATAAGAAAAAATATATAATCATATAAATGGATGCAGAAAAAGCATTTAACAACATCTAACACCCTTTTTTTGGTAAAAAAAAAAAAAAAAAAAAATCTCAGCAAACTATAAATAAAGGAAAACATCCTGAACTTGACAAAGAATATTTACAAAAAACCTACAGGCAATATCATACTTAATGGTAAGAAACTAAATGCTTTCCTGCTAAAATCAGGAACAAGCAAGGATATCCCCCTTCACCACTGCTTTTTAACGTCATACCGGCAGTTCTAGCAAATGCTAGAAGGAATAGAAGGAATTAATAGAAGGAATATTTTCTTGGAAAAATAAGAAAAAGAAATAGGAGGTAGATAGATTGGGAAGGAAGAAATAAAACCACCTTTGTTCATAGATGGCTTGATTATCTATGTAGAAAATCCCAAAGAATTTAAAACAACAGCAGCAACAATAAACTCCTGAAACTAATGAACTGTTACAGCAAGGTTGCAAGATACAAGGTTAATATACAAATTCAATTGCTTTCCTATATGCCAGCAGTGAACAATGAAATTTTGAAATTAAAAAACACAACACTCTTTACATTAGCACCAAACAAATGAAACACCTGGGTATAAATCTAACAAAATATCTATAAGATCTATATGAGGAAAACTATGAAATTCTGATGAACAAAATCAAAGAAGATCTAAATAAATGGAAAGATAGTCCACAAGATGTCAGTTCTTCCCAACTTGACCTATATATAGGTTCAGTGCAATCAAAATCAAAATCCCAGCAAGTTACTTCGTGGATGTCCACAAACTGATTGTAAAGTTTATATGGAGAGGTGAAAGATCCAGAGAGACAACACAGTATTGAAATAGAAGAACAAAGTCAGAGGACTGACACCACCCTACCATAAAGCTATGGTAATCAACAAAGCATGATATTGGTGAGAAGATAGACAGTTAGGTCAATGAAACAGAAGAGAAAGCTAAGGAATAGATTCACACAAATTCAGTCAACTGATCTTTGATAAAGGAGCAAAAGCAAATCAAAGGAAATATGGTGGTATTTTCAACAAATGGTGCTGGAACAACTGAACATACAAATGCAAAAAAAGAAAAAAAATTGACCTTATACCTCTTACAAAAATTAACTCAAGATTGATCACAGACCTAAATGTAAAATGCAAAACTATAAAACTTCTAGAAGACAGCATAGGAGAAAATCTAGTTGATCTTGAATTTGGTAAGAAGATTTTAGATACAGCACCAAAAGAATCCATGAAAGAGAAATATTACTTAGATTTCATTAAAATTAAAAACTCCTGCTGTGCAAAAGACACTGTTAAGAGAATTTTTTAAAAAGTCACGGACTGGGAAGAAATGCTTGCAAAAAAATCTATCTGATCAAAGGCTTGCATCCAAAACATACAAAGAGTTCTAAAGAAGAAAACAAACAACCCAATGTAAAAGTGGGTAAAAGATCTGAACAGACACTTCACCAAAGAAAATATACAGATAAGCAGATGAAAAGATGGTTAGCATCGTTCCGTTATTACAAAACTGCGAATTAAAACAACAATGAGATATCTCTACATACCTATTAGAACGACTAAAATTCCAAACACCAACAAAACCAAATGCTGGAGAAAATGTGGAGTACGAGGAATTCTTATTCTCTGCTGGTGGGAATATAAAATGGTACAGCCACTTTGAAAGACAGTTTGGAATTTTTTTTTACAAAGCTAAACATATTCTTACCTATGATTCAGCAATTGCACATCTAGTTATTTACCAAAGTGAGATGAAAAGTTTTGTCCACACAAAATCTGCACAAGAATGTTTATAGCATCTCTATTTACAATTGTAAAAAATGGAAGCAAACAATATGTTCTTCAAGAGATAAATGGATAAACAAATTGTGGTAAATCTATACAATGGAATACTATTCTGAAAAAAAAAAAAGAAATGAGCCAAAAAAAAAGATAAGACAGAAACAATGCATATTTCTAAGTGAAAGAAACCAATCAGAAAAGGCTACATGCTGCATGATTCCAACTATATGACAATCTGGAAAAGGCAAAACTATGAAGACAGTGAAAGATCAGTGGTTGCCAGGAGGTGGGAGGAGGATGGGGAAGGAGGAGGGTTGCATAGGTGGAGCACAGGGGATTTTTAGGGCACTGAAACTATTCTATCTGATACTGTAATGGTGGTTATATAATATTATGCATTTGGTAAAACCCATAGAACTATACTACACTAGGAGTAACCCTAATGGAAACTGCAGACGTTAGTTAAAATTGTTGTACCAGTATTGCCTCATTGATTGTAACAAATGCACCATACCGATGCAAGATGTTCACAGGGGAAACAGAGTGGGGGGCAGGGAGGGGAGGACACAGGGCGTGTATAGCAACCCTCTGTACTTTCTGTTCAATTTTTCTATAAATCTAAAACTTCTAGGAAAAATAAAGTTTATTAACAAAAACATCTATCTGATTCCTAAAAATCTTTTATCACATTTCAATTAAATAAATGAATGAAGTAGAAAGTCTACAGGCTGAATTTATTTTATAAAATTATAAAATTGGTAGATATTCCACAGAGAGAATACCATGAAAAATCCAGTGCTAATTGAACAGATTAAGCCTTCTGCATGCTCTCTCTCTCTCTCTCTCATACACACACACACACACACACACACACAGTCCATATGGTCAAATTAAGGCTCAAGGAAGTCAATTTAGAATAGCAGATACCACAAAAGGAGATTACAGATTCTTTTAGTAACCTATGAGGGTAAAATGAAAACTGAAAGGTCATTGTGTTTTTATGTTTACTAGCCAACTGATGTCTATCATGCAATTGAGTCTATACTCTTTATAAATCATTTGCAGTTGCCTTTAAATTTTAGCTATACCGTCTGATCCAAAAACTAATGAAAATAAATGAGGTCAGCTCTAAAGAGAAGAAGAGATTCTGGAAATGCGGGGTTGGAAGAACACTATTGATTGATGTGCTATTGGTCAGAGGGCCCTACTCAGAAGTCATCAATGGTTAAATGTCAGCCTTGGGGGCATATTGAGTGGTGGTCCTCAAGGGGTCAGTCCTGCACCTGGTGCTGTTTAATGTTTCCACGAGTGACTCCAATGATGTGCTCTAGACTGCATTGCTTAAGTTGGTCCAAATTGTAGCAAAGATAATTCATGATGTATCCAATATGGTGGAGGAATAAGAAGATGCGAAAGCAGGGTGCCATACAGTAGGAAAGTGCAAGGGAACTTATTTTAGAAAACGAATTCCCTGTACATACCATAGAGTGGTCCTACTTTGAAATCTCCATGCAGGCTCTGCCTTCATTACTTTGGCTGACAGACTGTCCCTACGTGAGCCTGAGCAGGGTCTCAACTCGCTTCAGTGAAACCATCTGAGACACTCCTGCCTGGATTGTGCCCTAATGAAGAGGCTGAAATGCACTGGGCGTGGGAAAGATCCTCTAATGACTTTGACATGTAAATTGGCAAAATCTTTAGCCTCCACGTTACTGTTGGCTGTGAGTACCGGAGGCTGCAGATCAGCTGGGATAAAAATATTCATGATGTTCAGAATTACTTTGATGACAAAAGCAAACATCTTGTAAATTACAATACATTAATTAGTTTAATAAATATATATTTCTTATTGCTTAAAAAGATAAATTGTCTACAGTTATAATTTTATTTTTTGTTATACTATACTTAGTGACATAATAATAAGTAGCATAGGAATTCTAAAAATAAGAAAAAATAATCATTATGAATTAGGATGAACAAAGAAGGCTCCACTTTGGACCTGAGATTTGGGAGAAAGGAAGTATTTATATAAAACAAGAGAGGGGAATTTTCTATAAATATACTAATAAAACATATACTCTAAACTGGACTTCTCCAGCTCGGTACTCTTGCTATTTGGGGCTGGATGATTCTTTGTTGTAGGAGCTGGCCTGTGCATTGTAGGACGTTTAGCAGCATCACTGCCTCTACCCAGGACAGGAGGTTGTGCCCCCCTCAGTTTTGTAATCAAAAATGTCTTACAAATGTCTCTGGGCAATTGTTCCCCTACTGAGAACCATGGCTATAAAAAGGAGAAGCATTAGATAGCCAAAAGCTCAATTTCTAAATGAAGAAGTTAAACTACAGTAAGTTTTAAGTAATTTTGTCAGGCAGATTCAGGACTAGAACACAGGTCTTCTGGCTCCTAGTCCTGGCTCTTTCATAACCTAATTCAGCTGCTCTGAAGTCTGACCTGGACAAAGTCCAGGAGAGCAGGCTTGGCTAGTCCATTTCCAACAACACCAGGCACATGGGTTATCGCTGAGGATAACATCCTGTGGGTGATTGCTGTGGCCCTAGAGCCCTTCAGGAGCTGGGCAATTGATAGACTCTGAAGCTCTCCGGACAGAGATTCCTTACTACTTCAAGGGTAAGGACAGTACAGTGAGAGGGAAAAGGAGAAGTTTGTGTGGGCAGTGAACTCCCAAAGTATAAGGTGATTTTAACTCACTGCTGTAATTTCAGGAAATCCACAGTAGATCAATGAATGCTTCAGGGAGAAGCAGGCACAGCCACCTTGCAAATAAGGTAATAAAGGCCTCTGTTATGTAATCATAGACAAAACAAATAGAGTTTCCATAAATTAATCTGACCCAAGTCAGAAAAGATGAGTGAACACTGAAAGCCCAGAGATAAAAGTAAAAATCGACAAATTGGATTCTGTCAAAATTTTAAAAATTTTGTGCTTCATAAGACACCATCAAAAAAGTAAGAAGACCAAAAACAAAACAAAACAAAACAAACCCACAGAATGAGAGAAGATACTGCAAATCACATATCTAAGAAAGGACTTTATCCAGGTTCTATATAAAACACTTAGAACTCAAGAATAAAAAGTTAAATTATTTAAAAATGGGCAAAGGATTTGAATAGACATTTATCCATAGAAAATGTATAAATGGTTAATAAGCACATAAAAAGATGCTCAACATCATTATTCATTAGGGAAATGCAAATCATAACCATAATGAGATGCCATCTCACCCACTAAAATAACTATAATCAAAAAGAGAGACAATAACAAGTGTTGATGAGGAGGCAGAGAAGCTTGGGCCTCATACATTCCTGGTGGCAATGTAAGCTGGAGCAGCCACTTTGGAAAACATGTTGGTACTTTCTTAAAAGGCTAAACACAAATTTATCAGGCCACCCAGCAATTCCACTCCTAGGAATCTACCAAAAAGACATGAAAACATGTCCACAGAAAAACTTGTACACTAATGTTCATAGCTGTATTATTCACACAAGCCAAAAAAGTGGAAATCACTCAAATGTCCATCAACCGTGAAAGGATAAACAGTGTGGTATATCCATACAATGGAAAACTACCAGCGAGAAAAAGGAAGGAAGTATTGAAACATGCTACAACATAGATGACCCTCAAAAACGTGGGAAGCAATAAAAGCCAGATACAAAAAAACATGTATTGTATAATACCATCTATGTAAAATGTCCAAAAAAAGAAACACAAAAAGAGTAGATTAATCATTGCCTAGGGCTGAGACTAGAAATGGGGAATGGCTGTAATTAGGTACAAGATTTCATTTTAGGTTAATAGAAATGCTCTAAAATCATGTTGTGGCGATAGTTGTACAACTCTATAAACAAATTAAAATTCATTGAATTGGACACTTGGGTGACTTTATGGTATATAAATTATATCTGAATAAAACTTAAAAAATTTAAGATGAATAAAACAGCAATTCACAGCTGGGAGAAAAGAGTTGCAATATATGTCTGACAGGGCATGTACCTCACCCCCCAAAGTGGGTGAAATCTGAATTTTTGAATTTAAAAAGAGTAATGTGTAAAAGAAGTAACATGGCATTCTCAAAGGAACAATCATAATGATACATGATTAATGTAACATTAATATGACCAACAGATATCAGGTGGGTTTATAATATTTAAATCAAATGATAGGTAGAGAGCTAGAAGGTTTTGATAAGAGTCCTTCATTACAGTGAGTATAATTACAGAACAATTTATACTCCATATCAGTTAGTTTCTAACAGCAGTGCCCCCAGAGGAATCAAAAAAAAAAAAAAAAAGTGAGGCTGAAGTTCAAATAGCAAAACACTGTGCCAAAGTAAGGGGGAAAAAAAAGCATGATTTCAAAGTGGCTAGAGAAGGTCTGCAAACAGAAGTGATATCATGGCAATTTCTTTGCAAATGCGGGGTATAAAAGATAAGGGGAACCTAATATGCTGCTGTGGGTAGATAATAGCAGAAGAAAAGAAGGTCATCAATTTGTTCAGTCTCGTGTGAGTCTTGATTGTTGGTGAGGCATTCAAGGGCTTCTTTACTATGACTATAACTTATCTTGCTCTAGAACCCACCTGCTCCACTTTTTTTCTCCATACACCCTGTACTTTCACCACCTCAGCTCACCACCCATGTCCTTCAGTGTGCTGTGTCCTTCCCCAATCTTCACCTATTGAAATCCTACTCCATTTTCAAAGCCAAGCTTAAAAGTCCCCTTCTACCACGATGCTTTCTTTAGGTGCCCTTACTGGAAATGTCTCTCTTCTATGTTCCCAGAGCACTTTGTGTATTTCTCCTGATATTTATCCTATCTTTATGTTACAACTCTCTGTACAATCATCTTATCTTCCTTCAATATTATAAACAGCTTCAGGTAAGCAGCTGTGCTTGCTGTCTTTATATTCCTACCTAGGATATGCCTGGAAAAGGCCAAGCTCTCAATACATTCTGAATGAAATTTCCAAAGTAAGGAGTAAAGAAGATTCCACTTTGAAACAACTAATGAAATATACCAAATCCTCATCCCATATGAGTTAGTTTCTAATAACCCTGTCCAAAAAACCAAATCAAATTACCAAATTAGGAGCGATAAGAGGTTAACTCTCTCTACATATTTATTGTAATTGGCAAGAGGCAATGGTGCCTAAATAAAGTGAAAGATGAGATTCTAAACATAGTAATAGCAAAAACCATAAGTATCCCTTTAAAAGTCATTGTAGAAATCGGTTAAATTCTAACATTATGGAGGTGTTAACTATGTAACAAAATAAAGTAAATAAATGGGGGGGTGGTGCTTAGAAATATTGAAGACAGAAAACAGTATAGGGACTTCCCTGGTGGTCCAGTGGTTAAGACTTTGCCTTACAATGCAGGGGGTGCAGGTTCGATCCCTGGTCAGGGAGTTTGGATCACACATGCCTCACAGCCAAAAAGCAAAACATAAAACAGAAGCAATATGTATGCTAACAAATTTAACAAAGACTTTAAAAAAAATGGTCCACATCAAAAAAATCTTAAAAAAAAGAAAACAATATAAAATAAGATAATTATTCCATGTAAAGTGCTAATTTCTTTAGCAGCATTTAGCAGTACAGACAGAAGAAAGTTTTATAATAATGAAAAGGAAACAAAATATAAGAACCTATTTGTGGTAATGAGAAAGACTCTTCAGGGGTACACATTTACTTATTCAATCAGTCACTCAATCAAGCAAACAACAATATTTAGTGTAATATATATTTAAACTGACGTTAGGTGTTTAGGAAGCAAATTAAAAAAACTATTCATAAAGAAGACAGATGTATGTGGATTATAAAATGTGCATGAATTAAAAAGTTAAGTATGGGCTTCCCTGGTGGCGCAGTGGTTGAGAATCTGCCTGCCAATGCAGGGCACACGGGTTCGAGCCGTGGTCTGGGAAGATCCCACATGCCGCAGAGCGACTAGGCCCATGAGCCACAATTGCTGAGCCTGCGCGTCTGGAGCCTGTGCTCCACAACAAGAGAGGCCGCGATAGTGAGAGGCCCGCGCACCGCGATGAAGAGTGGCCCCCACTTGCTGCAACTAGAGAAAGCCCTCGCACAGAAACGAAGACCCAACACAGCCATAAATAAATAAATAAAATTAAAAAAAAAAAAAATGGTCGGCAGCCTGGTGGGAAGGTGATAGTGTCCCAGGCTGCCCTGTGGGGGGAAAAAAAAAAAGTTAGGTATATTTTATATTCTAATGGGTACAGAAGAAACCCAAACAAGCTTTTATAGTCAATTTTACCCTTGCAGTTAGAGAGTGGTTCAGATAAGGCTTTATAGAGGAGGGAACCCTTGAGTTGAGTCTGGAAAATCTTGAAGACGAAGTAGGCTGTCATGGTGGGTATATGAGGAAAGAGAAAAGGGTAAAGGATACCTTCCAGAAAAAAATTTGGGAGCAAAAGCATGAAACTGGGAACCATTAATGTATCCTGGGAACTACAAACAGATGATTATATCTGAATCCAGGGTGTAAGGGGAGATGCAAAAAGAAGGTAGTTGGAGAGGTTTGCTAAGCTAAGAAGTTTGAACTTTAGGCAATGTAGACCCTTTGAAGAGTTTTAAGCTGACCATAATACTGTAATATTTGTGATTCAGAGGAAGCGCTTTATTCAGAAGGAGGAAGATGGATTAGAGGGAAACAAGACTAGAAGAAGGGATTTAATTAGGAGACCTACAGAACGCTAGTCTAGAGATGAAGGAGGCATGGCATGCATAGTGAGGGTGAAGAGAGCTGACAGACTAGAGATATATTTAGGAAGCTGATCCAACAGGACATTGTGATTAATGGCAAGTGGAGAAGGAGAGACAATGAGGAGTGAAGTTTTTGGGTTAGGCAATCGGGGCATGTCATTTTGTGTTGCAGGAAAAATGGAAGAAGCAGTGGTTAATGGGAAGATGATGAATTCTATTTCAGACATCTTAGGTTCGAAGAAAATGTGAGACATCTAAGTGTCAAGTTCCAGTAGACAGTTGGATTAATGTGTCTGGAGATGAGAGACGTAGGGCTAGAATTAGACATTTAAGACTCAACTCCTTATATTTGTTCATTTAGTCCATGGTAGAGGGTGAGATTTCCAAGGCCAATGTGTAGAGTCTGAAGAGAACTGAGACTTGGAAGGAAATTCACGAAACACTAAGCCTCAGACAGCATCCAACCACAAAGTGGAAGAGACTGCTACTTCAAAGGAAATGCTTTGCAAAACCATGCCTGCTGTGATATTTTACCCACCTTGGCCCCTGCCAGAATTTTATTCCTTACTAATCTAGGTCTAGTAGAACCCTTCTTAACCCTTCTTTATCAACATTTTAACAAGAGCTGTCATGAAAAATTCTCTTCCTGGGAGTCTTAGTTCTTTAGAAGAAGGTTATGGACAGCTTTATCTCTCCATAAGACAAGAAAAATTCTTTGGAAAATCCCCTGGCACAAGAAAAAAAAAAAAAGCGCAAACTCTTCTATTCCTATCAGAAAAATTAAAAGACTGTCCATGCCTTTTTTTCCCGTGTCACAAATTTTAAAATACTGCACCCTGCTTAATTTAACTAATTCATTAAAAAGCATTCATTAAGAGTCTACCATTTGCAATTAACATACTGATCTGTATGTGTTACTATAGAGTTAAGCAGATAGGAAACCCTAGAAACTGGTAATCTGTCCCATTTAAGCCCTAGAATCACATGATTAATAATTGACTTGGAAGTGGCTAAAGTATCATAGAAAACTCCCAGCCCATCACTCCTATTCAACATAGTACTGGAATTCCTAGCCAGAGTAATAAGGCAAGAAGAAGAAATAAAAGGCATCCATATCAGAAAGAAAAAAGGAATATTGTCTCTGTTTGCAGATATTATCTTATATGTAGAAAACCCTAAAGACTCCACCAAAAAACTATTAGAACTAATAAATGAATTCAGTAAAGTTGCAGGATACAAAATCAACATACAAAATTCAGTTGTATTCCTATACCTAACAACAAACTATGTGAAAAAGAAATAAAGAAAACTCTCCCATTTACAATAGCATCAAAAATAATAAAATACTTAGGAATAAATTTAACCAAGGAGGTGAAAGATCTGAACACTAAAAATTATAAGACATTGATTAAAGAAATTGAGGAAGACAAAATAAGTAGAAAGATATCTATGTTCCTAGATTGGAAGAATTGATATTGTTAAAATGTCCATAGTACTCAAAGCCACCTGTAGATTTTAGGCAATCCACATCAAAATTGCAATGGCATTTTTCATAGAAAAAGTAAAAATAACTCTAAAATTCATATGAAAGCACAAAAGACACCAAACATCCACAGCAATCCTGAGAAAAAAGAACAAAGCCGAAGGCATCACATGTCCTGATTTCAAACTATACTACAAAGCTATAATAATCAAAACAGTATGATATTGGCATAAAAACAGACATAGACCATTGGAACAGAATCATGCATATACCCATGCATATACAGTCAACAAATATTTGACAAGGGATTTAAGAATATCCAATGGGGAAAAAATAGTCTCTTCAATAAGTGATGTTGGGAAAATGATATTCACATGCAAGAGAGTGAAACTGGACCTCAATCTTAAACCACTCACAAAAATGAACTCAAAATGGATTAAATACTTAAATGTAAGACCTGAAACTGTAAAGCTTCTAGAAGAAAACATAGGGGAAAAGCTCCTTGACATTGTTCTGGGCAACAATTTTTGGATATAACATCAAAATCACAAGCAACAAAATCAAATATAAACAAGTGGGACTTCATCAAACTGAAAAGCTTCTGCACAGCAAAGGAAACCACCAACAAAATGAAAGGCAACCTACAAAATGGTAGAAAGTATTTGCAAACAATATATCTGATAAGGGGTTAATATTCAAAATACATAAGGAACTCATACAACTCAAAAGCAAAAAACAAATAATCCAATTAAAAACTGGACAGAGGGCCTGCAAAGATGCTCAACATCACTAATCATCATGGAAATGCAAGTCAAAACTGCAATGAGATATCATCTCACACATGTTGGAATGGCTATAATCAAAAAAATAAGAGATAAATATTCACAAGGATGAGGAGAAAAAGGAACGCTTGTGCACTGTGGGTGGAAATGTATATTGATAAAGCCACTATGAAAAACATGATGGAGGTTCTTCAAAAAATTAAAAACAGAATTACCATATGATCCAGCAATCTCACATCTGGATGTATCTCTGCAAGAAATGAAATCACTACCCCAAAGAAATATGTGTGCCCCATATTCATTGCAGCATTATTCACAATTGCCAAGATATGGAAACCACCTAAGAGTCCATAACAGATGAATAAATAAAGAAAATCTGGTGTGTATATAAACACAATGGAATGTTATTCAGTCATAAGAAAGAAGTAAATCCTGTCACTTGCAACAACATGGATGGACCTTAAGGGCATTATGCTAAATGAAATAAGTCAGACAGAGAGAAACAAATAACTATATGTTCTCACTCATATGAGAATCTTAAAAAGGCAAATTCATAGAAACAGAGGGTATAACAATTGTTGCTAGGGACTGGTGGGTAGGGGAAAGGGGAAGATGATGGTCAAAGACTACAAATATCAATTTGAAGTGAGAATTAAATGAGACAAATTTAGCACAGTATCTGGCACATAATAAACCATTATTAAATGTTAGCTATTATTTAATAATAGTTAATAAATAGCTGATTTTAAAATAATATAACTATAAAATATTATAATAATATAATTAGCTAAATAAGACAAGTTCTGGGGATCTAATGTACAGCATGTGACTATAGTTAACAATACCCTATTACATATTTGCAAGTTGCTAAGAGAATAGATCAATGTTCTCACTACAAAAAAATGTGATAGATGTGTTAACTAACCTTATCATGGTAATTATTTCACAATATATGTGTGTATCAAATCATTGCCTTGTATACCTTAAACTTACACAATATTATATGTCAAGTATATCTCAATAAATCTGGGGGGAATAAAGAAAATTTCTTGCATCATTCCTTCTGAACTACCATGGACATTGGAGTACAGTAAAATATAAAGAATGCCACAATCAAATCAGTGGGGGAAATAGAAAGTTATGATTTATTTGCAAGATTGAATATGACAGATCAGGATCTGAGGTCAAAGCAAAGAGAATCCAAGACTGAAGCGTACACAGGGTTTGTTATACTATTCTTTCTCCTTTTTTTTGCTTAGTATTTTCTTAAAGAAAAAGTTAAAAGATAGAAATCCAGGTCAAAAACATAAGAGGTGAAAATCAATTTGCCAAGTAAATCTGACTAACAAAAGAGAAGCAGAAAAACAAACAAACAGACAAACAAACAAACAAAAACAACAAAAGAGAAGCAGAATGATGGATGGAGGCAGAATATAGAAGTAGGAATGTCAGTTCTGGAGACAAACTCCTGGGTTTGAACACTAGCTGCACACGATCTTGGAGGGTTTACTTGACCTCTCTGTGCCTCAGTTTTCTTATCTGCAAAACGGTGATAATAATATCCATCTCTCTGAAGTGAGAATTAAATGAGATGAATTTAGCACAGTATCTGGCACATAATAAACCATTATTAAACATCAGTTATTATTTATTAAATAATATTATTTATTAGTAATGGCTAATTAATAGCTGATTTTATAATCATATAATATAATTAGCTAAATAATAACTTATTTATTAATAATAGTGAATTAATATTCTAGTCCAACAGATTAGAATAAGGTGAAATCAGAAAGGAAGATTACAGAGGAGAGAGTGATCAAGAATCTATGTATGTGTAAAAGAATGAAATTAGAACACTCCTTAACACCATACACAAAAATAAACTCAAAACGGATTTGAGACCTAAATGTAAGACTGGACACTATAAAACTCTTAGAGGAAAACATAGGAAGAACACTCTTTGACATAAATCACAGCAAGATCTTTTTTGATCCACCTCCTAGAATAATGGAAATAAAAACAAAAATAAACAAATGGGACCTAATGAAACTTCAATGTTTTTGCACAGCAAAGGAAACCATAAACAAGACGAAAAGACAACCCTCAGAATGGGAAAAATATTCCCAAACGAATCAACGGACAAAGGATTAATCTCCAAAATATATAAACAGCTCATGCAGCTCAACAGTAAAGAAACAAACAACCCAATCCAAAACTGGGCAGAAGACCTAAATAGACATTTCTCCAAAGAAGACATACAGATGGCCAAGAAGCACATGAAAAGCTGCTCAACATCACTAATTATTAGAGAAATGCAAATCAAAACTACAATGAGGTATCACCTCACACCAGTTAGAATGGGCATCATCAGAAAATCTACAAACAACAAATGCTGGAGAGGGTGTGGAGAAAAGGGAACCCTCTTGCACTGTTGGTGGGAATGTAAATTGATACAGCCACTATGGAGAACAGTATGGAGGTTCCTTAAAAAACTAAAAATAGAATTACCATATGATCCAGCAATCCCATTACTGGGCATATACTCAGAGAAAACCATAATTCAAAAAGAGACATGCACCCCAATGTTCATTGTAGCACTATTTACAATAGCCAGGTCATGGAAGCAACCTAAATGCCCACTGACAGACGAATGGATAAAGAAGTTGTGGTACATATATACAATGGAATATTACTCAGCCATAAAAAGGAACGAAATTGAGTCATTTGTTGAGGCGTGGATGGATCTAGAGACTGTCATACAGAGTGAAGTAAGTCAGAAAGAGAAAAACAAATATCGTATATTAACGCATGTATGTGGAACCTAGAAAAATGGTACAGATGAACCGGTTTGCAGGACAGAAGTTGAGACACAGATGTAGAGAACAAATGTATGGACACCAAGGGGGGAAAACCGCGGTGGGGTGGGGATGGTGGTGTGCTGAATTGGGTGATTGGGATTGACACGTATACACTGATGTGTATAAAATTGATGACTAATAAGAACCTGCAGTATAAAAAAACAAACAAACAAAAAAAACTAATACTAAACTTTCTTTGGGTTATTTGTATGGAAATATGTTAATATAAAAGTTTCAGACATTACATAAATTTCTAAAAATCTTATATGTTCTGGTATAATGTTATAAGTCATAATTCTAGTTATTACTTTAAAATGTGTATCTCAGAAATAACTAAATTTCCTTGTCAATTGCATTATTATGAACTTTCATCAAATCTTTAACCGTGGTCATTTTTAAGTCTTTTGTCATTTACAGACAGTTCTGGGTGTACTCTGATGCTTTTGCAAAAATGTTCCTATAAAAGGGTTTCATCTTCAAGGAATTCATGGAAAAGACTCTGACAAGTACAGGTTCCTGGTAACTGACTATACTGCTGAACTGAATGAATAAGCATTTTCAGAACTCTAATGGAAAACTGATGAATTCATAAAACTGCTAACAAAAGATCAAGATGAAAAAAAAAATTACATGGGACTGAGTGAACTGATGAGGATGATTATAATTTGTGACTTTCTGTTTGAATAAAAAAAAAAGCAACTTTAAGATAAAAAAAAATCTATGTATGTTTCATGTTTCATTTGTCCATCAGTTTATCTACTAATTTATTTCGTCTTTATTATTTACTGCTTGGACACTTAGTTTTGCTATCTTCTTCCCCCATCTGACCTTAGATCTCAGATTAACCCCATAGGGCCTGATTCAGCTACTTCCTCTCATGATCAAGCTAAATTTAGCTAATGTCCTAATGAAAAGCCCTGGGCAACTTCAGTGTGACTCAGCCTTGTTAAAAGGCAGCTGGGTGCATATTGATCAATAGGGAAGCCCTAGGGCCCCAAAGCCACAGTGGAGGGATGCTGATAGGGTTGGGTGAGACCATCTTGAATAATTACATCTTGTAGAAGCCAGAGACCAGGTCTCTGTAGTTCAGTTTCATTCCCAGAGCTTAGCACAGTGCCTGCACTCGGTAGACACTCAACAAAAGTTAGTTGAACGAATGAACAAATGAATGAATGAATGAATTCGCACTGAGACCCCACGGTAAGGGAGTAGGAATCTGGCTTCCCCAATATTTTCACCCTGAATGGAGCTGAAATTCCAACACGTGTGATTTTATTGCAGGAGAGTTCAGCTAAACCCTCTGGGTGGTCAAAGCCATCAGGAAGGCCTGACTGCATAGGTGGGAGAATGGTGTGGAGCAGGGTGGGCCTTACCCCACTTGCACCCGTCCCGAGACCCTGCAGGCACCATGCTGGTAGGGCTGCTGCCACTGCCTCTGGGTGACCAGGGGCTGATCAGCATTTCAGCTTCTGTTCTCCCCAGTTTTCATGCTTCAAATTTCCTCATGCCTGCGTCAGGACAGTCTCTCTATTCCATTTCAGTATCTACTCTCTGTAATGAACTATTTTTTTTTTTTTTTAAAAACACCCTTCCTTTATTTATTTATTTTGTAATTTATTTATTTTCAGCTGTGTTGGGTCCTCGTTGCCGTGCGCAGGCTTTCTCTAGTTGCGGTGAGCGGGGGCTACTCTTCGTTGCAGTGTGTGGACTTGTTGCAATGGCTTCTCTTGTTGCGGAGCACGGACTCCAGGCAAGCGAGCTTCAGTAGTTGTGACACGCAGGCTCAGCAGTCGTGGCACGCGGGCCCAGCTGCTCCGCGGCATGTGGGATCCTCCCGGACCAGGGCTCAAACCCGCGTCCCCTGCCTTGGCAGGCGGACTCCCAACCACTGCGCCACCAGGGAAGTCCGTAATGAACTATTTTTAAAGCCCCAAATTCTGTTTACTTTATCTAAACCAGGGACGTCATAATATAGTTTTTATTTCCATTCCTGACTTTTTACAGTCCTAACTTAATCCTCATAATTTTATATTTTAGGGATTCACTCTGAATTTTCTTCCTATTTGCTAGGGCTTTTTTCTTTTCTTTCCTTTTCTTTTTTTTGGGTGGGGGGTTGTCACTTACTGTTTTGTTCTCAAATAGTTCCTTGGTCTGCAATGTTTTTGGTGCAGACATGTGCCAGGTACTGTAAGAAATTATGTTTGAAATGATCTTATTTTAGTCCATACTTCAAGCCCCATATGGTAGATATTATTATTCCCATTCCATAGATGAGAAAAATTGACCAGAAAAATTAAGTAATTTGTCCAAGAACATATAACTCACAAAGTCAGGAATTTTAGTCCACTTTCTGCTAAAAACACAGGCAGGTTCCTTTTTGATATCTGACATCACTGCAAATTGGAAATAGACTTGAAAGAAAAAAATCAATCCTTCATATGAGATAACTCCTCACATATAGAGATACATTTAGAAAAAGAAACCAAAATGTTCTTTTTGGTTTTATGGTTCTTCTTCAAAGCAGGAACCGAGGACCCAGAAGAGACAAAGAAAGGAATATTCGGAAGCCCTGAGCCAGAGCTGCTTGAAACAGGAATCCTGTGCCAGAGTTTGAATCTTCAGTTCGCTCAGGAGTGACAGCTTTTATTTGAACACAATTGCTCTGTGGGTTCTAGCATCCTTTTTTTTCTGAGAGCTCTGTGTCTCGCCTCATTCACACTGGTTCAGGTTTTCTCATTTGCGACAGAGACAGAGAACTGGCTCTCAGAGAAATGGGAGAACTTTAACACAGAGCCTGCAGGTCAGACAGGAGAACAGCCGGGGCCAGCACAGAGGGTGCTGCAAACAGGAATTGTGTCCCAGGCTTTCTGGAGCTCCTGGGAGCCAGAGACCTGCAGTCAGGCATTTGTCTGTATGGGTCTTAAATTACGATTTCCAAAGAATATCGTCAATTGTACAACAATGTATAGAAAACCAAACATTCGCACTCCACCTTTTGTCCCAATTTTTATATTTTTTACTATATAATAAAGTCATGTAATTCATAGTCTAACTGTGAACTATGATAACCAATACACATTTACTGTACTACATCTTCAGCTCTTAATTTTTCCCAGCATAAATGATTTCCACCTAATGACCATTTAGTGCCAAAACCAGACTGAAAGTTTCCCAACTATAACCATCACTGATCAAAGACCTAAGCGTTGGGTCAATCTTCCTAGCTGCTTGCTAATTGGAAATTGTATCGCTGAGGCCATTTTTTTTTTTACAAAGGACACAGCCTTGGCCCCCGAAAAACAGGCCGATAAAAAACAGATGGATTTTTATCTATTCATTCAAAGTAGGAGGGAGGGCCAAGTGATCTGTGTGTTTTGTGTTTCTCTATTGGAGGACAATAAACTGATTGAGAGGGGGTTTTTTTAGGAAAAGAAAGGCAGACTCCAAACTAATTCAGCAACCATCCCTTTGGATGCCAGCTGACCTCGATGGAGATTTAGTGCTAGCTTTAAAAGGCTTTGTTTACAGACAATTAAAAACCACATAAATTTCAATTGTCAACGAAGAAATGGTTTCCAAAGCCTCTGACAGCCCAGTAGCCCCTCTCCAGCCCTGTGTGGGGAAAGACCCAGAGGCAAATACAAAGCCACTAACCCAAATGCCTGTGGAGTTTGCCAGGGAGCCAGATCCTGCTGCTTCTGCTACGGAAAAACAAAATCTTACACAGCTTCAAATGTAGGTTCTTTGAGTGCTAATCAAACAGAGAGAAGGTACCCGACCACCAAGGAGGAGATGCCTGCACAAAAGTACTCCACCAAGTATGGAATTTCAGCAATTAGGTCTTTAGGCAATCAATACGTTCGAACCTTTTGTGTGCACCCCATTTTTCCCCACCGAAGGAATTAGATTTAGAGATTCAAAAGTGATACGAACACAAATGATTGGAGGATTTAAAGCCCGAGGTATTCCCATTTTTAAAAAATCTGTGTATTGTACTTCTCATCAGCAGTCGGGCAAATGGACATAAGCTTCAGAAAAGAGCAACTCCAGAGGAAAAAAAAAACCCAACAGTCCTGCACGTTTGCATCAAGATTTGGTGCTGATGTTGATGAATAAGTAATGATGTGTAGGTGTTGATAACATTTATACACATCTCTGATTGGTTCTGACACAGGTGCTCCATGGAGGATGAGGGTTACAAGCCGAAAACGGTCAGGAGAAAGCCATGGTTTCGGGCTGTCCCTCACAGATGCGGGGCTTTGCACCTGTGTTTGAAGTTGCTCTTTCATTTTGTTTCTCTGTAGAAAAACCAGGCATGATGTTCAAACTGGGAGCACCTGTGTTTAGGGCCAGCTTGGACTGTTTTGTGGGCTGGATGTGGTCTCTTAGATTCGCTACTTAAACTTAACAAGAAAACTTTTTCTTTCCTTGGGGTTTTGAAATTTGGGATTAAAACTGTGAATACACATATTAATCTCACTACAGGACCAAATGTATGCAAATTGTTGTACAGCTTGTTACATTACTCAAGGACTTGTGTGATAAAAGACAAGTGCTATTAAAAATTGGATGAGGGCTGAAACCTTGCTCACTGATGGAAATCTTTGTTTAAATCACAAGGCATTTTTTTTAATGTTAGTGATGTGACATTTAGGTACCAGTGTCAACTACTAATTTAATTCACTCTTATTTTCAGTCAAAGGTAGAAATTGAACAGCATCTCTAGCTAAATTAAAATTTGGAAGATTTTTTCGTCTAATAAACTGACAACAATATTGATAGTTTCTTCACTCGCTGCTTAATTGGGTTAAGAACATTAAAAATTCTCCAGTTTAAAATAATAAGTCTTTTGCAACCGTTACTAATCTTTCATTCCCTAAGGTTTGGCCAGTGACAACTGGAGGCAAATCAAGAAGAATTTATCACTTAGAATCATGGCCACAAGTCTCATTAAAAACATTGCAGGGAGAACAATTAAATGGCGTGTTCAAATTCTTTGCACTTGGCATTGGTAAATCTGAAGGCTAAGATTTTGTACATCTATGGGTTGTTCAATTTTTTTAGTCAGATTTGTGATATATAAATTGTATTTTTAAACAGACTGTTTTAATTTTTATTAAAGAACAAACGCAGGGGGTAATGATACATTTAGCTATCTTCAAAGAAATAAAATACAACTGTCTGACCAAAATGCTATCGATAAATGATGCTGGTAACAGCATTCTGAAGAAACAGATTCATTATTTAGACTTTAGATTTAAGAGCAGAAGGTATCAATCAAGTAATAATGTGTTAAATAAATATCGTAGAATTGGTATAATAAAGAGGTTATGCACAGGTAAAGATGTGATATTAGTAACAATTTCCAATAAATAATAACTCCCTGCAAAATATTTTTCCGAACTAACACTTGTTTTATTTTTTATCAATTAGCTCAGCCTTTGATTTCAATTCCCCACCCTCTGGCGTCAAGGAGATGCCTTTTCTTTTCTTTAAACAAAGGATTATTCTTCCTCAAAAGGGGTTTGTCTAGTTCCTTTTATTGTTTTATGTCACACAAGGGAAAAATGCTTTTGAGGCATCACTGCTGAATTTAGCAGGGAGGAGAGTTTACTGCTATATAATCATTAGTCAGTGCAGTAGCTGAAATCTTAAACAAAAGAAAACAAACTACAAACAGGCAAGCATCCCCTAAAGGCACATCAGAACACCATAGAGGGGCAGCATGGATTTCAAACAAGGTTGCCCAAGCATGTGCTAAATATTGCTGCCCTTGACTTTAAACTGCACACCAAGGAATACAGTTTCACCTTCTATTCTGAAACAAACTGAGAAGCAGTAGATAAAGGGTTTAGCAAATGCACTTTACTCTGACTCTGTGGCAACTTTGTGAAAATTATATTTCAAACATAATAAAAATCTCTCAGTATAAAGGGTTTGATCATAAAGCCATTAGGAAGTGATGGATGCTTAAATTGCCAGTGTCTTGCTATCTTAGACAGGCTTTGTTACTTCATGCCAACTACCACCGTATATAGTTACAGGTCTATAACATAGCTGTAAGCTGCTAGAAATCTTGGAAAAGCATTTAAGCAAGCCTTCTTGCTTTCAAACAGACGATCATTTTCATATCAGGTTCTTAATGATGAAGGTAAGAACTAAAACTTGTCTATTGTAAGCTTCTATAGCAGGCTAATAAGGAAACACTGCTCTGTGAAAACATACCAGAAAGTGTGAGCAAGAAAGAATACAAAGGAAGTTGTAATGCCATTTTTAAAGAAAAGCAAAATGCATTTAACAGATAACGATCCATGTGTTGGGGGAAAAAAATGTGTGTGCTACAACACCTTTTATAACGAATGTTTTCATCTAAAATATTTTTCTAAATTATTGATTCCACTCTCTGGTTTGTGTGTGTGTGTGTTTTCTTTGTAATTACTACAGTCATTTTGTAGTTTCGTTGTTATTCAAACTTGCTGATTAAAATAGAGCTAAAGTTAATTTTATAAGTAAAAGTCAAACTACATTGGTTTCTAGTCAGCTTTTAATAGACTCTGTCAGTGCAGAATATATTAATCAACAATAATAGGTGTTTTTGCCATATATTCCTAAATCCTATGCACACTTCCTAACTCTGTCCCCTGCCCAAAATAATTCTTACTTTTCTTTTTTTTTTATTTCTTTATTTTTGTTAGTTTCTGCTTTATAACAAAGTGAATCAGTTATACATATACATATGTTCCCATATCTCTTCCCTCTTGCATCTCCCTCCCTCCCACCCTCCCTATCCCACACCTCTAGGTGGTCACAAAGCACAGAGCTGATCTCCCTGTGCTATGCGGTTGCTTCCCACTAGCTATCTATTTTACGTTTGGTAGTGTATATATGTCCATGCCACTCTCTCTCTTTGTCACAAAAAGTTACAAGTAACTACAGGTCAATCAGGTATCTTATAGCTAATACAACAAAACGTATATAAAATTCTAGATTACATTGATTTTCGTGGTTTTTGGGTGCTATGTGACAATAGTTTAATCAGCCAGAGAATAGAAGGAATTTAATAGCATTTAACTACACTCCCGAAACACCCAATCTAAAATTCTTGACAAGATAAAATATCACTGAATATAGCACTAAAAACGCATAGATTTGGTTTCCACTGTGACATATCTTGTCTGGGCTTGAGATTTTCTTCCTATTTTCACTTACATAAAAAATATATTGTGTATCCTAGAACACCACAAAATGCTTATTTCCTTCTAGTTATGTCACGTTGGAAACACTGGCCGGAAACACTGCATGAAGTTGCCTGACTGGGAGCTGGATTAAACAAATTGAGATGTGGAAGATAATTTTACTTAATTTATACTTTTGTTTAATTAATTAATTAGTTAATTAATTAATTTCGTGAGTTTATGAACGCATTGCTCATTTCAGGTTTTTTTCAAGACTTGTGTCGCCTCCATTAGACAAGATATTCCTCAAAAGGAAGGGCTCAGATTCGCATCTCGTCCCAAAACCAAGCCCCATCTTTCTTGGCCCCTGACCCCTTGCCCGCCTCAGTAAAAGTTTATTAAATGAATGAGTGAATCAATCAATGGATTAACAAATGTCCTACCCAATAAGGGGTGGAAATCAAGAAACATAGATAAAATAATTGAAACTTCCAAAGACTCAGTTAGATTGGCAAAGAAGTGTTAAAAAGTCTATAGCCTATATTTTTCAGAAATAAATGATACATAGAGGTTTTCACACTTTAGAAAGCATTCTGATATAAAATTATCTCCTCAAATTTATTTTGAATAGAGTCTCATAGTATTTCCTAAGTATGGATATCAGCCAAAAATGGTAATGATTATAGTAAACTAGAAAATGAAAATAATTATCAGAATCATGGCTTGTCAAATCTGTTTTGTTTTCCTTAGAGATCTAGGTGTGATACTCTGTCTAGACACGCACAAAATGTTTGTTGAAAAGTGATCAAATGTCAGCTAGTATTTACCCACACCAGATAAATATTTCATTTACCTTCCTGTCCCAAATTATCCTTTCAACCCACCACAAGAATTTTCACCTAAGTGATGTGGATTGCCAAAACTCTGTTTTACCTGTGTATACCATGGTGATAAAAATACTTTATGTTCCCATAAAAGAAATTCCATATATTTGATTCTATCTAGGTAAAAGCTACTCTACATCACCAAATTCAAATAGAACTTTTACAGGTAGAATTAGAAATCAACTTTTTGGTCAGAAGTACTTTTCCCATATATGCCAAATGTCTTAGTTTTCAAAGTGTCCTTAAAAGACCATAAAAGTATTATTACAGTGCTTGCAAATCTGGCTCTTTTTTTTTTAATAAGTTAATGATGTGGGATGAGAGATATTTCATCTTTTATACAGTTATTTGACAGTGATGAATTTAATTCATTCTATCACATTGAATGATACATTTATATTCAGTATGTAGCTTAAAATTTCATAAATGATTAAAGTCCCTGTCGTTTTAATTATAATATGCAGAGAGCAGCCAGAACGTATTTGCAAAGAATAATGTACAAGTCAATAAATTTGGTGAGTACTCCTGACAACATATAAATAATGACTTTAGAAGTATAACTACCTGTATTTGAAAACTAAATAACGAAGGTCTGTGTTTGGGTTTTTTTAAACTAGCTGATCTAGCTTTCTACAAAGGCTCTTTAGGGTTATAATGTGCAGTATTAAATTGAAAACACAATAATGCAATGACATTACATTAGTAGTGAACCAATTTCAACCCAGAATCTAGTTTGAAATAAATCAACCCTGGTCATGTTCCTGCCGCTGGACCTTGGTCACTAAGAAGGACTTTGGGCATCCAGACCTTCCCTAGGATCCTTTAAACCAGGAATTGTCACCAAAAGAGTCCAGTCTCCTCACCCAACTGTATGGCCCAACACTCAGGACCACATTGTCTCCATCACTACAACCCACCCAATTGTACACTGCCACTGATAGTTGGAGTCATTTCCATAAAGAAAAGAGCCTACTTCAATCCATCTATTCATTGATTTAGCAAATATTTACTTGCCAGGCACCACTCTATCTTGGGAAGTAACAGTAATGAACAAGACAGGCAAGGTCTGGCCAGAACCAGATTAGCCTACATGGAGTAAGGAAGGAAAGAAATCCGATGATCAGAATATTATAGGTGCTACAGGGTTACATAGAATTATAAGGTATGACCCCGTCACTCTTGGACCTTATATTGCATTTATTTTCGTGCATTCCTCTCTACGTCTACTTTAGCACAAGAAATTAAAACTCTACTGACAAAGCAGACAGCCCTTGCTTCAAACCTTCTTTAGGTTCAGCAATAATTGAGATAATCTAATTACTTTTTGCCACTTAGTGATTCAAATGGGCAGAATGCCGTTCCTTCTCTGAGGAGGCATCTGAAACCATCCTGCACCAAAGTTCTATTAGAGAATCAACCATTCATGTTACTCTCATGTTAGTCTTAGTACGGTGAAGGTTGATCTTGGCCAAAAGACCTAGTGGCTCAACCTTCTTGCTAAGATTATGAGCCTAGTGTCATCCTATGAAGAGACCAGAAGTAAGGTTTAAACTTGTTCCAGACAGAATAGCATGTCATGACAAGCAGAGTCATCACTCAAAGTCTGTGCTAAGAACAGAAGACAGAAAAAAAGCTGAAATACTAATATCATATCATGTTCATTTAATTTCAAACATTTGTGGCTGAATGCTGTGATTCCACAGCAGGCAACATTTTTCAAGATCATGGCTGCTCAGTTTATGGGAAGTTTTCTCTGTACTATAACTGCAGGTTTACATCAATAGTTTTATTGCAGCTGGTCCTTTGGATATTTGTGTTTCTCAGAAGAAAGGAAGAAAAGGGAAGGGAAAAAAGGAATAGGAAGAAAGGAGAGAGAGGAAGCAAGGAAGGAAGGGAGAGAGAGAGGGAGGGAGGGAGGAAGGAAGGAAGGAAGGAAGCGAGAAAGGGAAGAAAGAAAGGAAGGAAATCACTCATGAATATGGACTCCAAGCTTCCAACATGTGAATTTTACACACACAGAGAGATTGTTAGCATACCAGATGGAACAGGAACATATAAAGAGAACATATAAAGTCTTTTCTGTGATGTTCTAAGAAAGAAAGCCTATACCCATTTTGATCCAGGTCCCTCTTCTTCATCTCTTCTATCCTACAATGCCTCACCCCAACCCCTCCACTCCCAACACCACCACTGAAATGCAGAAGAAACCCTTGTGCCTGTCTTAGAACCGAAATACAAAAATTAAACCTCTGACCAAAACAGATGAGTTAATCACCATCCCTAAGCTGAGTATCTGGTAGAAACAGTGACAGACCTTTAACTAGAGTGTTGCTGTGGGTGACAGCCTAATGAACTGCCACCTAGAATCTCTGAGGGTTAATAAGCCACCTGTCTTGAAAGGAGCAGTCGTACTGGTGTTTGAAGCCTACTCCAATACTTAAACTCTTGATGAAGTTCTCACTGTGCCAAAGGAGGTTACTAACAAAGCCACTGAGTCAGTTTAACCCAGGGAAACTGGACCCAACAGACTAGGCTATCAGAGTTTTGTGTTGAGATAATTACTGCACTAAAGAGAGCATATGGGCTGTCAGAGCTGGCACACGGCCTGCACCAGCTGTTACCTGGGTGCTTTAGAAAACCTACTGAACAGCATTTTGGATACAGCACAGCTCTGTGTAGGTTTTCCAAGGCTTCTACTGGGAGTTCTTCATAATAAATTTATTTCCTGTATAAGGGAGGATTGCACCCAGTCAGATAACTGGAACAAGTGTGTTAAATTTTTCTGGCAGACAGAATATCACTGGCTAAAAGGGGAAAACAAACTAGGGCATAAACAGGCACAAAGCCTGAAAAGCTAAGAATAAGCAAAAACATTAACGAGAATAGGTCCCCCTACCTTCAAAATGAAAAAGGTCAGCTGAACACATTGAGATTTTCCTGAAAAAACAACTGATACATAAGATAATGCATTTAAAACATCTAGCACAGTGTCCATCACACAATAAATGGTAGCTGCTTTTTGTTTTATTATTATTAAACTATTAATCCTTACCTGATAGACGTACTCAGGATACCCGAACTGCCATAAAGCAGACCATTCTTCTAGCATTACTGCTAGAACTATTTTACCTTAGGAAAATGTTTTTCCAAGAACAGCCATCAAGGTGTCAGCCAATGAATGCCTCCCAAAGACAACTTTCATCTGCGTGTAGCACGTTTTCTTCTAAAGGACTCCAAAACTTGACAATAATATCTGTGACTGACACTACTGAAAAATTCAGCCTCCTCTGAAAATTCCATACAGCCTCAAACCACATGTGATGAAAAATCTGAAGATAAACCCAGGAAAAACAAAGGGGTAAAATAAGGTTTTTCACACTAGAGTCGTCATATAAAACAATGAATTTCAATAAATATAACCCCAAAATAGGACATTTATCATTGAGCTTTAACTCCAGTAATAATGTTATCACACTTGTAACTTACATTAAACTTTCTTAATCAAAAATCTTTTTCTTTTTCCCTCAAGAATGTTAGGACGACTAACTCTGTGGAACAGACACTCACATTACCAAAAAGTCATAAAACATTGATTTAACTTTAGTATCCAAGCAGACGGTAAGCCTGGATTTTTACTTTTAAATCCAAACTTTGTCATCTCTTTTAAAACAGAAATAGAACGAATGTGACAGTCACAGCTTTCCTCCACCTGTTTGGGAAGGAAAGCTTCACTTCAAGGAACTAATTTAAAGCCAAGCTTACTAACAAAATAGGTCTTTTCTTTGGAATCAGACACTACCCTTAGTCTTGATTAAGTGAATTTACCTTGAGAAAATACAGGGCCGTTAAAGACAAGCTACGGAGGTATTACGTCCAGTCTCCTGTGTCGTATTTCCAGAGGGACAGCAGATTTGGGTTCTCAGGCAAAGAAAGGCGTGTTTCAGTGGAATGGGTGAATATCCAACTTGGAAAAATCCAGTCATCAGATTTAAATTTTTAAAACGTGTGCCTTCAAAACACTCAGGACATTTAGAAAATCTACCGCGTTACGTGACAGTAAGCGCATCACCACATTCTATTTTGCAAGCTTTAGCAAATAAAAAAATCCCCCAGAAGAGTCTTAATTCTCATCTGTGGAAAACATTAAACTGCTAAGCGCTGACAACCGGAATTAGTCCTTAAATCTCTAATGAGAGTAATAAAACATGAGTGCAGTTTGTGCTGTAACTTGATAAGGCCTGAATTTACTTGCAGTTAGGAAAAGTCACTGATCCAGTAGTATGGCTTTTTACTCCCTGAGGTCCAGGAAACAGTATCTATCCTCTTGGAAACTCCTCTGTGGTAAGCACTTCTTATCTGTGCTATCAGAGGCTGGAGATAGCAGGGTAATATCTAGTAACAGCAGCTGTATGAGATGATCCATTACTGATTTAAATCAATCTCCAGCAGGTAGTTCTCCTTAACCCATCAGAGCAGACCTGACCCCCGCCCCAGAGAACTCACAGACTCTCTCCAGATGCAGAAACTCCCCGGGAAGACATTAACGGCAAAACATCACGTTGGGTCCTCTAAACCAAGCATCTTTTTAAAATCTCACCGCTCTGAAAGACTGTAAGATTGAGGCTCCTGACCAAAACTTGAAATCCAGTTTTAGTCATGATTAATTCTGTGTTTGCTCTATAATATTCAGAGCAGGCGCTTAAGGAGCCTGTTAGCAATTTGCAAAGACCCAACAACTTGCTGTGAGGAACCTGAAGAGGAAATATCTTCCACTTTCTACACTTAAGGAATTTTGTTAAAGACGTATTTGCTGGGAAACAAGTCCAGCTGTTTGTAGGCCAGCATAAATGCGAGGAATATTTAAGAGCAAATTAAGCCCTGCATTTCAGGAATTAAGTGAGCGGGGACGTCAGATAGGCATACGGTTCAGAGGTTCTAAATGAAAAATGTTCTTGAATATCTTAACAGTTGGATAAATAAATGCTAAAGATAGATTTCAGTCTTACTTATAAGGTCAAATGAATATATCTATTTTTCACACACCTATAGTTGTAAAATAATAGATTTTAGTGTGTGGAGCGGCCTTAAATGTTATCAATTTACCCCACTGATTTTACAGAGAGAAAACGGAGGCTCTGAGAGATTCAAGAACTTACCCAAGGTCACAACTAGATATTGACGGAATTGAAATCTCTTAACACCTGCTAATGCTTTTTCTGGTATACTTGCTGCTTTTAAACAGAAGTCTTTGTGAATATACATAACTCCACAAACGCATGAGATTTTAGTACTTTCTGGGTTTCAGAACTAATTCAAGCTATGAACAAAAACAGGAGTCATGTATTAAATATTTAAGATTAGTTATGTTGACTTTCCGTTGGTGTTTTATTTCCGTATAATTAGATTTGAATACATTCACCTTTTCACTGGGTATCAGGAGTGTGAAGTGTCAATGTCAGATACGTACAGAAAAACAAAATCCGGTACCAACTATGCCCAGTTTGGGACAACATCCCTATTCTCACCCCAACAAACACACATAATGTTGCCTTCAAAGAATGGGGTAAATATTCAAACTTCTCCACTGTTATTCAACTGTTCATTTTCACACTCTGTGAACTCGAAGTTAGTGATGACACACTAGATTGTCATTCCATTTTACTGCAATAGAAATTAATGAAAACATGTAAACCACAATGCTTTTCACAGTTGCTTTGTCAAACAGGCATGCTTTTTGATTTTCTGAGACCAGCATTTAAACACTTCTCACTAATGCAACTTTTTTAAAGTTTATTGAAGGTTCCACTAATTAACAGCATCTGGCCTGCTACAGCACTAATAACTGGTTTGTTTTTTTTTTGGTAGTTTATTGTTCAGAAATGTACTGATACTTAGATGCCAGTAAACTGAAAAGAAAAATGCTCTTTACCAACTTTTCTGCTAGTTCCTTTTCCTTCACCTTCTCCTCCACCTCAGCCTCTGCTATTTGTGTCTCTTTCAGCTTCCAAACTCTTTCACCTGAGACTGTCCAATTGCTGAGGTGCAGGCGACCACCTAGAAAACCACAATAATGGGCTTTCCCTCAAGAGAGCCACATGGGACTTCTGTACCTTCCTTTCATGTAGAAACGGCATGCAGGATATTTCATGATTTATTTTTTCCTTTTTGATAAGGTATGAAAGAAATATCAAAAGAAATCCAGAGATATTTCCATTTTCTCGGAATGAGATGAAGCTTCTATTTAAGAAACATGCTTTCTTTTCCCCTGGCATTCTGGGTTCATAAAGTGAGAAAATTATTTTTACTGCTATTTTGGTTTTGATGTCTGAAAACAAGATACGGTATCTTTTTACATTTTTACCCTTTCAAAGTAAATTAGCTATCTTGATGAATTTAATTAACATAAGAACTAATAACATAACAACAATGACTAGCAATTGTAATTTTAGTGAGCACCAATAACTGTTTGCTTATCAAATTAATAAAACCCACAAATGCAGCAGGAAACATACAAGGACTGAAATCTTTTATGTGCACCCCAAATAAAAGATTCGATGCTCATAAATCATATAATACTCCAGGAATAACCTTTTAATATCTTAGATACTTAGTTAATATGAAACAAGCATTTTTAATGTAATATATGTCATTATCTAAATATTGTATCCAGAGGTAGCAGGTTTGTAGAAACAGTCAGATAACGCTTTTCCCTTGTATTACTTAACCAGATTTTCTAGCAAATCTTCAAATGGCAAGGTTGTTCCTAAGATTTAAGAGCTGGGCATTTTTATATTTTGTGTGCCATAATCAAATCACTTTGTCACTTATCGTTTCAACATGCTTGGGTTTTTCAATGATTTTATGCATTCAGATTCCTGGATGTTTTAGCCATCTTATCAGACCTTCACTTTAAAGGAAACCAGGATCAATGGATTTAGTATCACATATACCATATTTATTCAATGGCCTAAAGCTATAGTTCTTCTCTCCTGTCTTATCTTTGCAAGACTTAATTCTCTCATACAAAAATAGGAGCCTTGTATTAATATTTTTAAACCAAAATCACATCCAACTGTATGATCTTTTCAATCACTCTGGATGTGACTGTAAAACACAGGCTGACAGTACTTCACCTGCTTTACCAATGACCTTGTTTAGAAATGACCTATTGTCACATTTCAGAAAAGTTTGCTGTCAAACTACCTTTGGCCAATTTTACCAAAAAAAAAAAAAAAAAAAAAAGTCAGTTCAGTCAGGGGCCATGAGGACAATTTCAAGACATTTATATCAGACACCAATTCAATATTCCTCTGCATTTTACATTACAATCCCAGAAATTCAGAAGGCCTTTCAAAAGGGAACACTTAGACATTTTAAAATAGATCTAAATATAGGACACATTTTGGTTGTCCTTCTCAATTCAGTTATAATAGCACAGAGGAGAGGGCAGGAATTCCAGCACAATTAGGATATCTGTACAGCAAATATAAATTTTAAATGGATTTACTTTTTGCTTACTGTTTATACTACTCTTGGAAATTTGATTTGAATAAAAAATGTATTTCCCTCTTAGGTTTGAAGCATTTTCCCCACCCTAAACGAGTATTATTCATACGTTCACACAGAAAGGAAGATAAGTAATAATACAGTACAGGCGCCAAGTAAAATCTAGCCCAGTACAGACAGCGTAATAATGATGTCATTAAGACTCCTGGCTGAATGGGATTCAGACAGAACTGTTGTATAGCTGCAGACATAAATCTGAAAGAACTTTTTGGCTACATTCTCAGACTTACCTTGAGAGATATTTAGGAGCTCCAGCAAAATGAGTTGAGAGAAATGCACTCAAAAGAAGAAGGTGTGCAGACTGCAGACAGATGTAGGCCCTATCGGTGTATCCTTCTGAGATACAGGAGAAAACAGTTTGTTAAATGGATAAAGACAGAGAAACAGTCTGAAGAGGAAGAAAACAGAAAACAAATAAACCTTAATTCTAGCACAAATGAATGAGAGAAAGGCAATTGTGGGGCTGCTCGAAGCCTTTTTGCCTAGCTGAATGAAAGCAATCCCTAAGACTGAATGGGTAATGAGATCCTGGCTCCTGAGATTTTAGCTTTCTTAATCATGTTCATAATTAATTCAAGAACATTGATAATTTCATTACATTCTTTTTGTCTTATCAATAAATGATGTGCCTGCACTTTCGGTCCTGTGTACAGGGAGAGGAGAGATGCTTTGGGTAATATTGCACCAGGAATAGTGGATATATATGATCCAAAAAGGTGAAGTGGTAATTATTACCCTTGACCAGGCTTCTATTATCAGAACATGATGACAAGCAGCCACGAATAATTAATAAGCTTTTTATGCAGAAATGCAAAGCCTTTGAAGAAAAATATGCTGCATGTAGAATTCCTTACCGAAGATTATGTGCATAGCACAACACACCTCTCCAGAGAAACAGTTTGAAATGGCATTCACTAAAAAGCTTGCATCACAAATACAAGAAGAAAATCAATAACTTGTTTTTAAAATATCGTTTTAAAAAACTTTTCTTTAGCTTAATGTTTTATTTTTAAAAAATCTGTGCCCTTGCAGTTGTCTTCCTGAAGTCCTTTTCAGGGTCGACATACTAAGATGTTAAACTGAACTACCCACTCAGTAAAACCTCCTTTTTTTAACCAAGACAGAAAGCTCTGTCATTAACTGTCAGTCATCATCAAAGGGGACTTTTCCTTTACGGTTTTCTATTCACCCTCATGTAAATTTTCACAAAGCCATCACTCATTAGTTTCACAGTCCGTGTTCAAGGCTTGGGAGGGAATGTTTAATGCCACTTAATCGCACGAAACAGAAAGGCAGCCTTATCTCCCAAATGGTTTAGATAATTAACGCCAAATTAAAAACTGGTCAGTTAGGAAGAGCTGCAAATATGAGAATTCTCCTAATTGATAACAAGAATAACATTTCAGCTTTAAATATAAAGTGTGCTGCTTCAAAGAATCCGTGCTCAAGTGCACAGAAATGATATACTGGCTAACATTATTTTTAAGTAGACCAGTATGGCAGGATAAAATTTCAGTGGTGGAAACCATTCCATAAAAATGTCTCTGAACTGATTGTGTTATTAAAGATAAAAACAATTCAAAGGATGCAAAAAAGTATGCATGTTGGCACTTCGATCTGATTGCTAAACAAAATAGTCTTTGAGAAGACACTGCAGAATCACTTAGTAAAGCAAGCTGTTGCCCGTGACATTGATATATGGGACAGAGATGATGTATATACTGGGTGGCTTTATCAGTAAATCACTGACTCTATTTACTTCCCCAAGGAAAAAGACCTGTCCCTGAAAGAGAACTCTTTGTTAGAACCACCGGTAGCGGATTAATATTGGCAAAACATTCAATTTGGATATAGTCCTGCAGAAGATTCATAAAACAATAATTTAATAAGTTAACGGACAAAGATTTAGCACGTTGGCAGCATACAACTGCCTAGAGAACATTAACTTTATTAATTTCATCAAATTATTTCTCTGTGAACTCAATTACATAGGTCCTAGCCACCAGCAACCTATTTCTCAACTAAAGACAACAAATTTGAGAAATCCTAAGTCCCTAAAAATGACTTCAATAACATGCAAAATTTCAGCACCGTATAGACCAATTGCTACATAAAACACTATGAGATGACAGTTAAATTTAAGCTTAGATGTCAATTTCCACACATCTCACATATTTAAACACATTTCAGCTCTGCTCTTAAAGTTTCAGATAGGAGTTGTACGTTGCAAACCAAATATGCCTATCAATATTCCAAGTTAATGCAGATCCAACTGAATTTCAGGGACAGAAGTCGGAATTGTAAGTGCTTTCTGTGCAGTTTCAGAAAAGCAGTAAAATTAGAAAGACAAATAATAAATATATACGGTGGCGTGTAGCTTGCAGTAAAGTGTTTTAAATCCTACAGCTTTTGCACGTGTACTGCCATCAAGACATTGTTCTTAACACGTCTTTCAAATTCTCACCCCACATCCAATCAATCATCAAGTTGTAATGCTTCACTTTCCCAAATGTCTCTGCGAACTGTTCACTTCTCTCCACTCCCAAAGCCAGCACCTCATTCAAGCCATCAGTCCCTGTTGCCTAAGTTTTGTCATTTTTCAGTGTCCTAGTGTCACCCTCTTCTTCTTGCTCTCACACTACTACCCATTATCTTTTCAAAACACAAATCTGATCATGCCATTCCTGTGCTTCAACCTTCAACGGCTCCCCATTTCCCTCTGGTAAGATTGCTTACTACACCCTTTTGGTCTGGCTCCTCTTTACCTCTCTTAGCCTCATTTTTTTAACCATACTGTTCCCCCAGTCATGGGAATTACTTTCTGTTCCCCAGACTGCTCTTTGCACTCAACCTTTGGTACATGCAGCTCCCTTGCCATACCCAGTGATCAATGGCCAGTTATTTTCTAACTGGAGTTTATAAGTCTTTTGAAGATTTTTTTCAGTTGCTCTTTGCAATTTCTCAAAGTTCATGTAAAAATCGAGTCTTTATCAGCAGAATTGGTGGTTCTACTTTGGTTGATTTTTTTTTTTGGCTGCGCCAGGTCTTAGTTGTGGCACGCAGGATCTTTTTCAATTGTAGCATGCGGGATCTTTTAGTTGCGGCATGCGAACTTTTAGTTGCGGCATGTGGGATCTAGTTCCTTGACCAGGGATTGAACCCAGGCCCCCTGCACTGGGAGCGTGGAGTCTTAGCCACTGGACCACCAGGGAAGTCCCTGGTTGATTCTTGCTACCATCTATCAGTGGGCTTTAGTGCCACTTAACCCCCCTGGCAGTCATACTAGCTGCTCAAAATTGTCATCACTCTCTGTAGTCTCTGCTGTATTCTTCCCCGCAGGACTGAAGGGTGTCAAGTATAAGCAGAGAGTCTCATCTGTGTTTACATTTGATCAAATATAGTCTCTTCTTGAAAAAGCAGGGTATTGCTCCTTTCATCTCATTAGAGTGAGACCCTTGGTCTCTGTTACAATTATTTTTTCAGATTCAGATACATTTTCACTTTTTTCTGTTTTGCATCTGTGTTTGAGTCTGCATAAGAAGGTGAAAGTGGCTGAGACTGAGAAAAACAGGTAAAATGGCTTGAGTAAACATCATATAAATATGTCAAATTTTAGTCAATTTTGACTGCATTTTTTTCTTGTTTTCTCTCTTGCTTCCTTGAAACTAAAAATAAAGTTTAATATAGGGGAAAATGTGGAGTCCTGACTTCTTACATATTAAATATCTTGAGTAGCCTCAATATTGTGGCAATCAGGAGGAATTAAATACGAAGACACAAATGGGTGTGTGGAATATAATGGGGGCTCAATAAATCTTTGTTGAAGTAATAAATAAAAGTAAATTAAGCTATAAAACTCAAATTTTAGGACATCACTCTATATTTTCACCTCTTTTGTAAGAAAAATTCAAAATTTGATCAATTTCATGTACTAAGACATGGAAATGTGTGATATATTTTGCAAAGATTTTCATCAATAGCACATTTTTTAAAAGTTTTGACGCTTTAAGTGTTCTTGAAATTCCCTTATCAGTAAGAACTCACTCCCTGGTGATAGCAAATAAATATAGTATAATTGCAAAACACAGTGTCTCACCAGAATAAAAAGAGAACGGGGAGAGGGCAAAGGCTTAGCCGTTTATAAGGAGTTAATAAATCGCTGTAGATTAACAGAGGGGTAAAGTTACCGACGCCTGAGTGAGAAAATAGCCAGGGGGCGCTAGAGGGCTGGAGCCACGTGGTCGACAGGGGAAGAACCGCTTGCTCTTTGACAAAAACAGGTTAGCGAATTTCACTCTAGTATCTTAGTCTATTACTTGATATTGGAAGTAATTTCAAAGTTTATTTTACCAGAGCATTAACACAGAGAATGATTTAGAGGACCTGATAGTATTTATGTTGCTAATTAGACATAAGGAGAAAAGGACATATATTTTTACCCTTTCTCTTTTTTCTATTTTAGAAAGCCACTATCTTCTGTTTACATTTAAGTCTGAGTCCTTTCCTTTTTATAGTTGGAGATTCAGAGGCTCAAATAAGAGTTAAAACAAAGTTCTCGAAATACAAACAACAAAAAGAACTTTTTTTCTACAATAAATTTCCTTATATACCCAAACTTACAAGTTTAGCATCTTTTAGAATTTGAAAAGTTCAGTTAACTAAATAGAACCCACATAGGTTAATAAATATTCTACAGAAAAGCATTTTTTTCAGGAGCATACTGAAATGTTTTACTTTAATCTTTTTCTCTTTTTTTGATGGACATTCTTAGAAGCTGTTTCTTAGACAGTTTTAAACTCTCCCTTAATCTGAAATGATATATATTAAGTATTTAGTTTTTTCTTGATGATGCAAAGTCAGATTTGTGCTAGCTCAGCACTACTGCTCTGTAAAACCATGACCGCAGAGACATGTATGCCATACCAGCTTCATGTTGTACGTAAACGGAGGCTGAGGGAAGTTGAGTTGTCCTGAGTCACAGCGCTTGTAACTGGTGAAAGCAGTATTTCCCCCATTCACTTTGTGACCTCTAATTAATGTAGGCAGTCTAGATGACAAAATTCAATCGAAATAGCCGATTATGAATAACCTAACTTGACCTTTGGCCTACTGTCTAGGTGGTCTTCCCTTCCCTTCCCTTTGGCCTACTGTCTAGGTGGTTTTCTTCATTTGGAAACAAAAGATTTCAGGATCCCAATAGCAGTGGATTTCTTTCTCAAAAAAGTTTCCCAGAATTCCAAGGGGCAAGGCTGCAGAGACGCAATCCACCTTGTTTGGAATGTAGGGAAGGGAGGCATTGTTGGAGGTCACCTCCAGGAGAGAGTAAGCGAGTTTAAAACACTGGCGCCTCACAGTGGGGCTCGGGGTCCATGAGGACAGAGGAGAGCACAGCTCCAGGGTAACCAAGAAGGCCCCTACCACAATGGGGGTGAGGGAAGCAATGGGGTTAGCGGGGACCCAGGGCATATCTGGCAATTCTGGAAACTTCTGGTTGTCACAACAGGAAGAAGGCGCTACACGCACCTAGTGGGAAGAGGCCAGAGATGTTGTTAAACATATTGCAACGCACAGGACAGCTCCCCACAACCGAGAGTCATCGGGCCCTAATACATCAGCACGGCCGAAGCTGCGGAAGCTTGCGTAGGATGAGGCCTTTCACAACACCCTTCTTCTCCCTCTTCCCTCAGCCTTGTTGAGGGTGCAGTTGGATAACAGAGGTAGCACATAATTTCCTCTTCTTTCGCTTTTCACTTAGGCAGCTGGGGTGAGCAGACCACTGAGCTGGTTTCCCCTTACCTTCCCCTTCCTCAGGCTTCCTTGTAGCCTAGCGGTTAGGATCGTGGGCTCTGGAGTCACACAGACATGATTTGATCCTAGATTAGCTATGGGACTACAGGCAAATTATCTTATTTAAGCCTCAGTTTCCACATCGGTAAAACTGACAACATAATAGTACTTACCTCCCAAGTTGAAGGTCGGACTGTTTTCTCAGTTCCTAGTACCATAGTTTTTGTCTAGATCTGGGTTTTTTTGTTTTTCTTTTTCTTTTTTGCATGGACTACTGTTATAGTCACTTCATTGGGCATTAGCTACTAGTTTGGTCTGCTCTGTGTGTCATTATCTCTTCACTTTGGAGGGAATAACTCCCTTGCTCAATCTAAGTCATTCAATGAGTCTTTTCCCTAGCGCAGGTGTGGGTAGACTAGGCTTGATCAATTAGAATGTTCCATCTCCCTGGCCACAGTAATCAGTTCCAGGATGAAAACCAAGTCAGGCCAGCAAAATCCATCCCAGGAAAATAGGTGTTCTCTTTTCTCTGGGACTATTTCTCAGTGATGGAAAATTAATACAGCCAAGGAGCTGGCTAAACATAAAGCCAACCCAGAGAGAAGCAGAGCCAAGAGATGCAAAGAGCAAGAGAGAGAGAGAGATACGTAGATTCCTGACAGATTGGCTGAACACCTGGGTCCAGCCAGCCCTGTAGCAAGTTCTACCTCTAGATTTTCAATTACGTAAGCCATTTTTTTCTTTTTTTTGCTTAAGCCTATGTGAATAGATTTCTGTAATTTGTGAGAACAGTAACAACACAAGAAGAGTTTTGATCTCTCCATCTTTGTATTCCTCATAGAGGCTATTATATCATTTTTTACATGATAGGATCTCAAAAATGTTCAATTAGATGGAATCTAATTCACTTAAGAAATGGATAATATAAAACTAGAAGACTGCAGGGGGAAAAGGAGATGAAGTGTGAAGCGAAAATCCAAAGGCATAGGGGTTATTAGAGATAATGGAAAGCCACGGGCAACTGGCAATTAAATGGTTAATAGAAGCTTTAAGCCTTGGGGCTGGTGAGGAAGGAGGTGTTCAGGGCAAAGCTTTGCAGGGAAGGGAAGTGTAGCAATGGTTTTTGCCCATTCTGAGTTGGACATGGGCCAGGGAGGCACAGCAGTCAATAGGATGCATCAACAAATTCTATAGCAGTCAATGAGTGAGATGAGAGCGATGCACCATCAACGTGGTGCAAGGGAAAGAATTGCAATTGCGCAACGCAATTGCGCCCCCTCTGGGCAACTGTGACATAGCAACGAGAAGATCCACAGCCAAGCCTCAGCTCTGCAGCTTTCTGGGATGGTAATTTTCAAATTACTGAATTCTCTGAGTTTCTGCTTCATTATCTGCAAAATAGAGATAAAGATTCCATTCCTCTGGCTGGTTGTGAGCTCTAAATGAGTTAGCATTTGTGAAGGTGCTCAGCGCAGTAGATGTTCAAACCCTTTTGAGAAAGACGCAGAACATAAGGAAGTACCCAAACTGGCTGAAAATGTTTATTAAGCATTTAAATGCACCAGACACCATACTAGGTGCCGGGGAGGCAAAAATATGTAAGACAGTCCTTTCTTTCAGGGCACAGTTTAGTGGGAAGCACAGATGGGTAAGTACCTTCATGAAAACACACTTTGATAACCACTGCAACAGAAGGAGAACAAACCGGAACCCAGAGAAGATAGACATTCACTCTGGCTTTAGAAGTCAAGAAAGGTTTAATTAACTCAGACAGGAGTTGAAGAGAGCTTCAAAGAAAATGGGGCTTTCAGATGGAGTGTAGGAGAATCAATAGGAATTTTCCAGAATTTTTTTAAGTTAAAACGAAGAGGAAGTTATTTGTAATAACTGGAAAATTTCTAAAATCTGTTTCAAATTAAAAAACACTATGGTTCTGATATATGGATGGCAAATGAGCACTGGTAGACATGCAAATTTAAACCACAACTATCAGAATAACTAAAATAAAAAATAATGACAACACTAAATCTTGGCTAGGATGTGGAGAAATTGGATCTCTTATACACTTCTGGTGAGAATGTGAAATAGTACAATCACTCTAGAAAACATTTTAACAATTTCTTATAAAATTAAACGTGCAACTTCTATATGACCTAGCAAATGGCACTCGAGCATATGTCTCAGAGAAATGGAAATTTTTCTTCTTGCAAAAAAAAAAAACAACAAAACAAAACTGTACAGAAGTGTTCGTAGCAGCTTAACTTGTAATAGCCCGAATACTGAAATTAGTCTAGATGTTTTCCAACTGGCCATTGGTTAAACAAATTGTGGTACATCCAAACCATGGAATAGTATTCAGCAATAAAAAGAAGGAATTATTGATAAACACAGTCTTGATGTCTGCAGAAAATTATGCTAAGTGGGAAAAAAAAAACCCCGTAACCAAAGGTTATATCTGTTTGCTTCCGTTTGTATAACATTTTTTAAATGACACAATTTTAGAAATGGAGTTAAAGAATAATGGTTGCCATATATCCAGACAAAACTATAATTTGAAAAGCTACATGCACCCCAGTGTTCATAGCAGCACTATTTACAATAGCCAAGACATGGAAGCAACCTAAATGTCCATCGACAGATAAATGGATAAAGAAGATGTGGTATATATGTATATACATACACAAGGAAATATTACTCAGCCATAAAAAAGAATGAAATAATGCCATTTGCAGCAACATGGATGGACCTAGAGATTATCATACAAAGTGGAGTAAGTCAGAAAGAGAAAGACAAATACCATATGATATCACTTATATGTGGAATCTAAAATACAACATAAATGAACATATCTATGAAACAGAAACAGACTCAGAGAGAACAGACTTGTGGTTGCCAAGGGGGAGTGGGGGAAGGATTGGGAGTTTGGGATTAGCAGATGCAAACTATTATAGGATGGATAAACAACAAGGTCTTACTGTATAGCACAGGGAACTATATTCAATATCCTGTGATAAACCATAATGGAAAAGAATATGAAAAAGACTATATATATGTATAAATGAATCACTTTGCTATACAACAGAAATTAACACAACACTGTAAATCAACTATACTTCTATAAAATTTTTAAAAAAAGAAGAAGAATGGTTGCCCAAGGTCAGAGATAGAGGAGGGGGCAAAAGGGAGGTGGGATGGGTCTTTGTGGTGGTGGATCTGTTCTGTATCTTGACTGTGGTGGTGGATACATGAACTTACACATGTGATGAACATTGACAGAAATAAATACACACATACACACAAATGAGTACCAGTAAAATTGGGGAAATCTGAATAAATTTTGTAGATTGTGTAGATTACATCAATGTCAATATCCTGGTTGTGATATTCTACTAGAGTTATTTCTATATTAACATTAGGTAAAACTGGTTAAAGTTTCACAAGAGATCACTCTGTTTCATTTCATAACAACATATGAATCAACAATTATCTCAATAAAAATCTCAATTTAAAAAACCACTATGGTTCTGTATAATAAAGTAACTGAGGTTTCCCTTAACATAATTTAGGGATATTTTTAGTTCTTTTTATTCTGTAAGGATTTACTGAGTCCATAATTTCAATCGCAGCTTGATATTTGCCATTTATATCTCGTGTCAGCTTACCCTGCTGGGGTCAACCTCTCCTTCCTTTGGCCCCTACCATGCATTGTAGTCTACCTCTTTAATAGTAACTATGTGCTGATTGGGGTCCCTTTTCTTCCTATGCTATGGCAGACACCAAATGTATTTATGAGAATGTGTTTCTGTTACCTCCTAGGCACAAGGCTGCTCCACGTTCCCCAGCTTCCCTGGCAGTTAAGTCTGACTTTGTGACCAAGTTCTGGGCCATGGAATGTGGGCAGAAGTGATGTATGTCATGCCCTGTCCTGACCCATAAACTCCTCTGGTGTGATCCTCTGCACTCTCTGTTCTGATTAGATACCAGGAGCCAGCAGAGGAACTCACAGTCCTAGGAGAAAGCAAGCCCTCAATGCAAGAAGGCTGAGGCTCTGAATGACCACCCAGAAGGCCACTCGCCAATAAGAACTAAATTTATATTTTGTTAAGCCATTGAACTTTGGGTGTTTGTATTAGAGAACATAATATTATTTACCCTGATAAATAACGTATGCTTGGACTTCCCTGGTGGCACAGTGATTAAGAATCCACCTCCCAATGCGGGGGACAGGGGTTTGATCCCTAGTCCGGGAAGATCCCACATGCCGCAGAGCAATTAAGCCCTTGCGCCACAACTACTGAGCCTGCACTCTAGAGCCCGCAAGCCACAACTACTGAGCCTGCAAGACACAACTACTGAAGCCCACAAGCCACAACTACTGAAGCCCGCGTGCCTAGAGCCCACGCTCTGCAACAAGAGAAGCCACCACAATGAGAAGCCCGCGTGCTGCAATGGAGAGTAGCCCCCGCTCGCCGCAACTAGAGAAAGCCCGCCTGCAGCAACGAAGACCCAACGCAGCCAAAAAATAAATAAATAAATAAAATTAAAAAAAAAAAAATAACGTATGCTTGTCTCCACACTAGACTCTGGGCTCATTGAGAGTAAGAACTGTGGTTTTGTTCACCTTTATATTCCTGGAGCCCAGAACAGTGCCTGACACAGAGAAGCTGCCTCATAACTGCTTGCTGACTATCATGCTTCCATCAGTAACAGACTTCTCATCCTTGAATGTGATAGGAAAGCCTAGGATTTCATTCCCAGGTCCAAATTCTCACGAATGGCCTCGAGAAGAAGCAGGGCTCAGATGAGCAAAGGTGCGAATTACTACTTGGTTACTTCATTTCCTGCTCTTCAGCACATTTCATTCTGTAAGTGAAAAACACATCTGGTTTATCAGAACCTAACTGATTTAAATATAATTTATTCTCAAATTCAGTAAGTTTCACTAAATAAATGTTTCTGTAAAAAGTTAACAGCAAAAACTCTAGTGAGAGCTCATGTATAGAGACCTTCATTATTTTTTAGAAAAATACCACAAGACACTTACTGCACTAGGAAATTGTATAAATAAAGTCGAACCTCACATATCAAAAAAAGTGACCTAAATACTTTTCATGATATATTATCCTTTTACTTCGTGGGTTGGCTTGCTTACTAGATAATTTGCAAAAAAAATCCACCCATCAAAAATAGGTCATCAGGTCATTGGGGTGAATTCATGACTGTGGAATTCTGGAGTTTTGCTTCAGTAAAGAAATGACATATTTTCTTTGTACCTTATCTAAGTATGCACACGCTTCATATATTCAAATCCCAAGAGTAAAATACGACTATACTTTTATAAATATGTTTTCCCTTTAACCAGCTTGTTTTGTGTACTATTTAATATCCCCTTATTACAGTATTTTCTTAATACTTTGATTGCTGTGGATAGCTACACTATTCACAGTGATAACTACATTGTCACAGTATTTGACAGGTGGAAAAGAACTTAAAGATCTCTAGTCCAAAACATTTATTTACAGAAAAAAAGAAACCATCTTCCAGAGGTTATGTGACTGTAGGAGTTCACGTTGCTGATAAGTAGAAAAGCCAAGTCAAGAACCCACACTCGTAACTCTGACCAGTGATGCCTTGGATTCTAGAAAATGAATTCAATGTTGATTATAAGACCTTGTAAGCTAAAATATGAGTTTTGCTAAGAATAAATTATTTATATGACTTTATTCTTCTGATTTAAACTCATATATAATTACATATGAGTGACAATTGAATAGATTTTGGTTTCTTAATATTTAATTCAACATTTATTAATTTGAATTTTATGGGGCTTTCTCTGGGTATAACTTTTGTCAGGTCCAAACTCTTTTTAAGACCCTCAAAAACATACAGTCCTATGCAGAGTTTTAGTAATCACCCTCATTATTCTTTTTATTTTTAAGGCTTGAGCTTTTACATTTAACTCTTTAATCCACGTGAATTTTTTTCTATAGTGTAAAGTGAGAATTAAAATTTCTGTTTGTCTAATTAACTAATCTTTGTGCTTTCCCCACTTATCTGTGATGCCTCTTTATCACATACATTATTCTTTTGGATAATGGGTCTATTTTTCAAGTTTTTTTCTATGCTGTTGAGTATATTTTTATAGTAGTGTATTATCAATCAAGATAGACTAGATAGTTACAAACGACCTCAGATATCAGCAGTTTAACAAAACAGAAGTTTATTTCTCACTCAAGTAACGTGTATTCTGGGGTCAGTAGGGGGCTCTGTTTATCATAGTCACCAGGAATCCAGGCTGATCAAAAACCATCTTCACACGTGCTTCCAGGATCACCGAAGTTACCCTAGTGTCTGCCCAAATGTACATCACTTTTTTCTCTGTACCTTTAATCCTCATTGAATTTTGCAGATTTTCTTATTATGCGCTGTACAATTATCTTGGTGATTTTTTTCTTGCTTTTTATCACTTAAAAAAATTTTTTGCGTGACTTCTATTAAGTCGCTTTTGTGCATGTATCTTTTTTCCTCAAAGAATCATACATTTGACTTAGACTCAAATTATTAATATAAAATTGTACATAGTATGCTCATGCAAGCCATTATTATAACTTTTTTCTTATTTCTAATTTCATGCACTTGTATTTTCTTTTTAATTATTCATTAGCTTTGCTAAGTGCTTATCTAGTTTGCTGAATTTCTTAAAAAATAAACCAGTTCTTACATTCATTTTCTAATCATGCATTTTGTTTTCTAATTCACTAATTTCTACCATTAGTTTTTATTATTTTCATCTTTTTACTTTCCTTGTGGGGTTTTCTTTGCTTTCTTCTAACTGTTGAGTTCAATGATTCAATAATTCACATTCTCTCTCTTTTAATAACTAATATGTTTCAGAGCATATCTTTAAATTCGTCACATATTTTGATACATAATATTCTCATATTTGTGTGTTTGAAGTAATCTACAGCTTCATTGTGTTCTACATTAACTAAGTTATTAGGAAAGCAATTTTTTTAGCTTTTCAGGGCCTGGACATTTCTACTTAAATTGTTTAAAATAAACAATTTAACAATTCTCTTCTTGAGAGAATGTGGCCTGATAACCTTACAAATTACAATTTCCAAATTCTCCAAAATTTCACTAAGGGCGCATGTGCACATGCACACACACACACACACGTGTGTGTGTGGGGGTGTATGTGTACCTAACCTTTACCTATAACAACATATGTTCCAGGATTCCAGAATGCTTCAGTCCATTGTTTAACTCCAGATGCATTGGATACTAGAAGTAATAGCAGATACAAAAAGAGAAGCTGCTTCTGTTTTGACCAAAGAGGAAGATATTTCCCAACCATCAGATGACAGTTGCCCATCATCTGCCCATACTTCTTTACCCAAGAGGCAGGCTGAAGAAAAGAGTCAGCATGGCCCCCATCCTACTTACCAGCCAGCCGTGCTGTTCACGTTCAAAGTGCATGTGTGGGCTACAACTGGGTTCTTCAAACCAGTGTCTTCAAACCACAGGTGGCAAGACCCCCTCCCCTTCCTGAACTCTGCCAAATGGTTGAGTGTTAGCTTTACTTTTCAAGAGCATTCAAGCCGTTCAAATTTTCTGTCTACATTCCCTTTAATATACTTTTAATTTTGATTAAAATACATGCATCTTAACCCCCCTTCCCCTTGTTTTTTGAAGTGTCAGTCAGTAGTTACTTTCTTCTGTAGTTCTTCCTGTCTCTGTACATTTCACTTCCCCAGGACACATTTTGGAAGTTTACAAAAGCCTGTGTTTTCTAAAAGATACAGAGCTCATTGTGGGTATTTTCATGGCAAGTTGGGAAAGTTCACCTTACGGACTTTTTAGCTTGTCACCATCTTACTACAGAACGTGTGTGTTTTTTTAAAAACATATGGAACAAATACAATAAGGTAAGCAGATTTTGTTCTTATACCTGCACTTCCAAATTCTCATAGCTAAGAGGAGTAATTACACGAATAAACAAAATATGTCCAGGGCTTATTATCAGAAACACTCTTCAGCCTTTAAATAATGCTTGATACTTTCCCTTAGTAAAATTCAGGACCTGGTAATAAAAAGAGCCAGTGCAATCTTCAGTATTAGAGATGGTAACCAAGTGTTCATGGAAATTCAAGTTCTTACTCCATAGAATTATTGAAAGATCTCTAGCATTAATAGTTTTCATTACAGGCTACATAGAAACTTTAAAAGTAACTGCCAAATTCTATGCCTGCTTGTTTAAAGCCTTTACAATATTTTGAGTGTTGAACCAATCATAAATTTCGTGTAAATTAGTAAATTGTCATCTATGGTATTGTTCCACCGGTTAAGATCTTACTCAAGTGATATTATCTGGAATATTTTGAACACATAAGCATGTTTAAAGAACTATGTAACTCCTTAAGGAAAGCAAAAATGTTCCACAAAAGGTATGCCTATAATTTTCAAAACTTAGTGAAGGAGTGGGGATCACACATTTTAAAATTTAAAATAAAAGTCTGCTCAGAGACCTACAGGATAGCAGCACTTGATTCAGACTTAGTTCCTCGATGGGCCCAAACTTCTACATCTATGAAGGATGATAGAAAATGTAAAAAAGGTGAATTACACCACGAAGTTTTATACCTGGACTACAATTCACAAAATATAAAATTTTCAAAAGGATACTGATGCAAAACAACATGTTAGAATTTTTCTTTTTTTGGTAACATTTTGTGTCGTGTTTTATTCTCAAGTACACAAAGCCCCGGTCCAGGGGCTGGGACCAATACAAACACGGGTAAGACTTCATGTCAGCTCTTAAGGACTAGAAATAGACACAAAAACAAACAACTCCAAAACAAAGTCGCTTAAGACAAATGGTATAATAGGAAAACCTTAAAATTTCTATGAAACTCTAGGAAAGGGAGAGAGAAATTCTACCTCAAGGGACCTGAGAAAGAAATTATGATTTAAATCAGGGTTTGAAGGACAGGGAGGGCTGTGCAGGGCACACAACTCTGTACCAATATCGTCAAGTATTAAATGCCTCTACCAACACCAGGAGGCAGGGCTGCAAAGGACACTGATGTGGCGCAGCAGTGGTCCCAAATCTGGGGTCAGTCACCACCACGCGGTTCCATCCACTGGCCCTCCCCTTTTCTGGAAAATGTGCAGTTAACGTGGACTCTGCTTTTCTCAGCGATTCCCAGAAGGCCAAAGGCACAGTTGGCCTCCAACAAATAGAGTCAGCCTTATGGAAAACCATGTATAGAGCCGAAGCCCTGCCCCAGCAATAGCCGGACCATCCTCTCCTTCAAAGACCAGCATCACTCTGGTCCTTTCCATATCGGAGGAAATGCCATACAGATCAAATGCTTTACAGATCAAATGACATCAAGCACGTGTTAAGAGCCTTTCAAACCGTAAAATCCCACATAAGTGTCAGGTGCTGATATTACCATAAGAAACCTGGGTGAAAAGAAACACAGTAAGAAGGGAAGTAAGGAGGTGCTTCTCACCTCCACCCCGAGCTCCCATTTGATTCCTGGGTCTAAGGGAGATGGACTATCTTAATGACCTGGTGTCTTTCCACGTCCCTCCCCTCCCCTCTAAGACTCCTACGTACATTGAAAATAGTAGATGAGCCTTTGGCACCTTGGAAAACTTGCAAATTTTGAACTAAGAGAGCGTTTCTCAAATTTTAATAGTTTACATACTCACTTTATGATTTTTGCTATAGCCTCGTACAGCCTGTAACATTACTTACTTAACAATTTTCTCTGCCTTGACTCCCTTTCTTTAAAAAATGCATTTTTAAAAAATGAAATTTTGTATTCCCACCATAAATGGAAATAACATTTCCACTGGTCATAAATATAAGCTGGACATGTAACATATACAATGAAAACCAAAAAAAAAAAAATGTTATAAATCTCTTGGAAAATACAGTTGGTTCGCAATGGCTTTGTGAAGACAGTCACATGGGCGAGCCCAGGTGAAACCAGCAGAGCAATGGCCTGGGCAACCCAGAGCATCATGAGAAATAATAAATAGTTGCTCATTTAAACATTAAGTTTGGGGGTGGTTTTGAAGGCAAACTGAACAATTCATTGGGGCTTTTCTCACACCTTAACATGCACACACATCACTTGGGGATCCTGTTAAAAGGCAGATTTTCATTCCAAAGGTCTAAGTGAGGCTTGAGAGTCTGCAGTGCTTACCAGGCGAAGGTGATATGAATGCTGGTGGCCTACGGACCACACTTTGAGTAGCGAAATTTTGTAAGAGCATATTCTTTTTCTTTAATTACTTTTTGGCTATTATATTAGTCTGCTAGGGCTACCATAACAAAGTACCACAGACTGGGTGGCTTAGATAACAGAAATTTATTTTCTTACAATTCTGGAGGCTAGGAGTCCAAGATCAAGGTGTCGGCAGGGTTGGTTTCTTCTAAGGTCTCTCTCTTTGTCTTGTAGATGGCTGTCTTCCCCCTGTGTCCTCACATGGCCTTCCCCCTGTGTCCTCACATGGCCTTCCCTCTGTGCCTGTCTGTGTCCTAATCTCCTCTTCCTATAAGGACCCCAATCATACTGGATTAGGGCCTACCCCAAGGACCTCATTTAACTCTAGTTACCACTTTAAAGACCCTGTCTCCTAATACAGTCACATTCTGAGGTACGGGGAATCAGAACTTCAACATGTGAATATTGTGGGTAAGGGGAATCAGAACTTCAACATGTGAATATTGTGGGTTAGGGGAATCAGAACTTCAACATGTGAATATTGCGGGGGACACAATTCACCCATAACGGCTATTTAGAAAAGCTTAAAGAGAAAATCATGATATGTACGCTGGAGCTTAAAAGATAACTTGAATTTTGTAGCAGCCAAGAAGGATGAGGCTTATTTGGGGGCACTGAGAGGACAACTGGAGCTCAATCTGGTCAACTTGGGATGTGCATTTATTTATTCATTTATTTGTTTGTTTTGGGCCACGCTGCTTGTCTTGCAGGATCTTAGTTCCCCCACCAGACATCGAACCCATGCCCTCTGCATTGGAAGTGCGGAGTCCCAACCACTGGACCACTGGGGAATTCCCTGTGCATGCATTTTTTTTTTTTTTTTTTTATTAGTTTGGCACGATGATGCCACTTTTTTTTTTTTTAAACATCTTTATTGGAGTATAATTGCTTTACAATGGTGTGTTAGTTTCTGCTTTATAACAAAGTGAATCAGCTATACATATACATATATCCCCATATCTCTTCCCTTTTGCGTCTCCCTCCCACCCTCCCTATCCCACCCCTCTAGGTGGTCACAAAGCACCGAGCTGATCTCCCTGTGCTATGTGGCTGCTTCCCACTAGCTATTTTACATTTGGTAGTGTATATATGTCCATGCCACTCGCTCACTTTGTCACAGCTTACCCTTCCCCCTCCCCATATCCTCAAGTCCATTCTCTAGTAGGTCTGTGTCTTTATTGCTGTGCATGCATTTTATCAATACAAATAGGATTGGGCAGGACTCGACAGACTCCGGCTCAGATGCTACTGCATTGAGCACTTTGATTGTTTTTAAAAGTGCTTCATTACTGCCAGATACTCAAAATCCATCCCCTGTCCGCCACAAACTTCAATTCCCAAGGTACAGAGCACAACTTCTGGTCATTAAGAGAGAGTGCACTGGGCAGACACAGCCACAGACTCTGTCCCTCCTCACCTGTGGCACTGTCCCTAGAGTGCTCCCAATGCAGCCTGCATCCTTTCAGTCCAAGCCTGCAGGTGCTGGAACATTCCCCCAGCTGAAATCTACCTAAGCCACTGCACTGCTTAGCCAGGGAAGGACACAAAGGCACTTCCTGCCCGTGCTTTCCTCTCGGGCTGATATAATACATAATAATACATGGTATTGACGTAGCACCTTTCTCAAAGGAGCTCAAAGTGCTTTCCAGACATTACCTCACAACATCCTTATGATCCTAACCCGAGAAGTGGCTCCTACAAGTACAGCCCTATTCAATCAGCACAAGAAATCTAGAAACCAGCAGGTAATATATATTCTTTTAAGGATGAAAGTGGGACTACTTAAATACCACTGAGGGGCTTTTTTTTTTTTTTTTTCAGAGTGCTTAGGTAGCACAGGCAATAAGCGTCTTGGACTGAATGAATATGTATTCTTTGGGCATCACATGTGCCAGTCTGGGGGACAGGAAAGATGAACAGTCTCTACAGGCCTGACTCAGACAGCTGTGGACTTTGGAAAACTATCTGATTGACTCCATACTTCCTATTGAGCCTTTCAGGTATTTGAAAGAGATGACACAGATCCCACATTCACAAGAGCCAGCAGCAGTGATGAAAATGGAAAGGCGTGTTAGCCTCAAAATCCCTGCTGTTGAGCAGCCCCTGTGTCTACTCTTTTCCTTACCCCTGTGCTCCAGGAAATACACACTTGCACATTCAAGTCAGAGGACAATCCTTCTTCCTCCTGCTTTCTTTTCAAGTCTTTCTAGAGGTGAAGCTTTAAGATTGCTTAAGGACAGAGTAATAACTCTCTCCAAGAGACCAGCGCTATCCCCTCAGGCCAGTCATGGAAAAGAGCACGAGTCCCCAAGTCCCACAAACCCAGTTCACATTTCCATTGTCACTCACAAGCAGTGTGACTTGGGAAAAGTAGTTTTAATCCTATGTCTCCATTTCTCATCTATGAAACTGAGATAATGACGATCTCTACACCAGAGGGCTAGTAAGAGTATTAACAAAAACCACATGTAAAGAACTTAATGTCATTCCTGGCATGTCTTCAGTTTTCAATAAACATACAACAATTGCACGCAATAGTAATCACAATGATTACTATTTCCTATTTTATCCATGAAATTAGAAAGGGTTGGAGGAAGAAAGAAGAACAAGGTTGTGAGAGAATTTGGGAGCCCGTGCACTCAGACTTCCATATTCCCATATCCCCAGATAAGGAGTATCTCTGGGGCCACATCCCTCATGATGTCAAAAAGAATTTCATTTTGTTTTATTTTGCTACACACTTCAAAAATCTTCTCAGTCCTCTCACTGGAGTTTTACACAAGGTAAAGTTCTTTGACATAGAGTGTAGAGAATTAAAAACGGTAAGTGCAATTTTAGGGAAAATTTTATTTTTAAATAAAATAGAGGAGAATAGCTAAACTTTCTGTGTTAGTTTAAAATGAGAACCCCTTTTTAGCTGCTGATTCTGATCAATAGAGAACTTGAGTTCCCATCTACTCTAACAGGCTGAGCTAGCTATTTTTCTATTCCAGGGTTATACACGTTCTAAATAATGGAAAGTGGCCTGTGTAATGATACATATATATCCGAATTAGAGACTATTATTTCCTCTGTCTTGAAAACCCTTGATGGTATTTACATTCTAAATTAAACTGAACACTGTATATTGATTTTAATATGTTAAGATGAAATTCAATTTCATGACTACTACTAACATCACAGAACATGAGGGATCAATGTGTTTGCTGATTTCCTGCTTACTACCAATACCTCCCTAAGGGTTTGATACAAGATTTACAAGAATATTGTTTCTGAAGATGTGTGCATAAATATGCTATCAAATAAGCTACAATGCATTGCACATTAGGCAATGAATGATTTGCTTGCTGCATTTTAATCAGCCTGGCATAAATGCTGACACATCTGTTGACGAGTTCACTGTAGTCGGGCCACCGAGTGGAGCTCAGTTCCTTTCCCAAGGAGCAGAGCTGGCGGGAGAGGTCTCCCTATGACTGCTCTTGGAATTCACCCTGCCTGAAAAGGAGGAAGTGTGCTTCAGCTAAGATAGAGCTCGAGGTGTGCAAGATGCAACTGCTGAGATGGCAGCAGGCCCGATGGCCAATTAAGTGCCAGTAAGTATATGTGTGCGTGCGTTGACTTAGCTCCTTAAATCTTTCCTTTGACAATAAGAGAGGCACTTTAATGCAGTGGAGATGAGTATGGGCTTGGAGTTGACCAGCAATGGGGTCAAGTCCAGATTACATCATTTACTAGCTGGGTGACCTTGGACAAATTACTGAACCTATTTGTGACTCAATATTCTCCTCTAAAAAATGGGAAGAAGGGGCTTCCCTGGTGGCGCAGTGGTTGAGAATCTGCCTGCCAATGCAGGGGACACGGGTTCGAGCCCTGGTCTGGGAAGATCCCACATGCCGCAGAGCAACTGGGCCCGTGAGCCACAACTACTGAGCCTGCGCGTCTGGAGCCTGTGCTCCACAACAAGAGAGGCCGCGATAGTGAGAGGCCCGTGCATCGCGATGAAGAGTGGCCCGCGCTTGCCACAACTAGAGAAAGCCCTCGCACAGAAACGAAGACCCAACACAGCCAAACATAAAAAAATAATAATAAATAAATAATAAATAAAAATTTTTTAAAAATGGGAAGAAGAAGTACCTCATAGGGTCATGAAGATTGAATGAGACAATAGACATTAAACCCTCCTCACAGTACTTGGCATGGAGGAAGAGCTCAATAGATGGTAACTATTATTATTAGATAAAACTCACATCCCAGTCATTCAAACACAATTTTTATTGAATTCTCATTATGAGCAAGACACTGTATAGACACTTAGGGAAAGGCAGAGATTAACACAGCATAGTCCCTACTTTGGAGGGGCTTAGATCCTGGTTGGATAGATGAATACGTAAATAACTATAATTGATGGGAAAACATGCTGAAGTGCTGAAAGAGAGGTATAATAAATTGCTATGGGAGTCTACAAGGTAAATAGATTACTTCCCGGTGGGAGGATCGAGGAAGCCCTCTTGAAAAGGATGCCACTGGGTTTTGAGTCTTGAAGAATAAATGGAATTAGAATGCGTGGGAAGTTGAATGTGCAGAGGAATAAAGATATGCAAGCAAGCATATGAGACACAGAGGCTGTCTAGCAGCTCTTGCCAGCTGGGGGTGTATGTGGTAATCTAATGGAAAAGAAGTTTGTAAAATAGATCGGAGGAAAACAACAGAGAGCACTGAAGGCCAAGTTCAAGAGTTGGGTCTTTATGTGGTACAAAATGGGGAAGCTTGGAAGTTTGCTTCATTAAGAAACAAGCTGATCTGAACTCTGCAGTAGGAAAACTGAGCTAGCAGCTAACACCTACTCAGCGCATGCCTGGCACCATCTCAAATGCTTTATGTGCATGAATTCCTTTCGTCTCCATAAAATCCTATGAGGTGAGTACTAGTATTGTTGCCATTTTACTCTTGAGGAATCAGAGACACAGAGAAATTCAATGAACTGTCCATGATTACATAGTCAGGAATTGACAGAGGCAGGATTTGAATCCAGGGAATCTGGCTGCAGCCTCCATGCCCTTGACCACTAACCCCACAGTCTGCTCCTCCAGAAGAAGGTGAGCGTAGCATGAGGAGGGCCAGGGAGAACGCCGGCACAGCGGCAGCAGGTGAGACACAATAAGAGCCTGAGATCGTACAGTTGAAGTAGGATCACGGTGCAGGGAGAGACAACTGTGAGGTTTAGGACAAGGGTAGAACTGATAAAATTTAGGAACGAGTTTCATTTCATGCAGTGAGAAAATGAGAAAGAGGATTCAAAGGCAGCCAACTTTGCCTCTAGAGAGAAGACAATCGGGGCGTTCCTGGGATGAGGCAGGGCAGCACAGAGCAATACAAAGGCATTAATGTCGGAGTCTGACAGACCCTTGGGTGACCTTGTGTAATCTTCGTTTATTTACCTACAGAAGTAATGATTTGTAAGGTTATTTAGGATTAAATGAGATATGTAATGTTTAGATCAATAGAAGTGGCTGGAGCATAGGAGACATTCAATAAACATTCATTTTCTTTCCTGCTGAAAAGAACAGTGATCCTGGGAGAGAGGAGGATGCAGGATGGAAGAGCTAGACGGTTCTGCTACCCCAGAGGCTTAACCCCACTGCCTCTGGCCAAAGTCTCTCTGTCTTTAGAGATTCCACAGGGGACTTGCAGGGCAAAGCAAGAGGAAGAAGAAGACACTGAGGTTGGAGTTGGCCCCAGGCAATGCTGGATATCCATCTGCATGGAGAGGGAGTGTAGAGAGGAAGAGAGAAAGGAAAATGGTAGGGTTCTACCTTGGGGCGGACAGGCTGATAGCAGGGCAAAGCCATGTTGAATAAGAGGATGATTCCTGTATGCAAACTTCCTTTACCACCAGCCAACCCCCCGGGAGATGTCTTTGGCCTCACACCACAATTGTGACCTTGTCATTAATCTGGAATATAAACCTAAAATCTCAAAAAGGGCCAATGGATTTTAAACCCATTTGAGGGAAGCTCTGGAGCCTCATGCCGAAGGGAGTCCTTCCTTAATAGACTTTACAGCTGAACCAGTTGGCCATTTTAATTACTGGATTCAGGAGGCTGAAGCAGGAACCAGGGAGAAGGGTCACAGAATCGATGAGACTAGATCAATTCTGCCGTCAGATTCCCAGGACGAGGAGACAGCTTGTGAAAGAATCGAACCTACACCCTATGCCTTGGACTGCTGAATGGGCTAATCTATGGAGAAGAGAGAACCCGGGAAATCATTGCTCAAACATAGACGAGATTGTAAACCTTCTGAAAAAGGCAAAAGAGGGAAGAAATTCCCTCAGAGAGAAAGCTTGATAAAGCTTATGGGCAATCTTCTACTTCAAAAAAGGCTCCAACCTCAGAACACCTCAGAAGGACACCTCAGAAATGGTAAGCAAGTTTTACTGAGTCAACTGAATGCCCTAGAAAGACTAAACAGAATTTTTTTTAATGCCTACAGCAGTGGCCTGAGCTGCCCTCGGATTATAAAGCAGCGGAAACGTAGTGCAGCAACTCTCTTAGATGCCTGCCCTGGAGACTCCCCACCCCATCTCCACCCCAGAGACGCCCCTCCAACGTCCCCCATCACACCTCACTCTAGGGCCCACACCACTTCATTACTGATAGTTTCCTCCCGGCCAACCTGGACTCCCTAGACGTGCTTTGTCCTTAGCTGCGAAACCCTCGTGACTTGATCCAGCCCCACAGACCTCAAGGCTGAGTGCCTTCAGCTGATGTTGCCAGATCATCATCGCTGTGAGAGTGTTGCAGTCATTCTAGAAGAGTAGTTCTCAAAGTATGGTCTGAGGAGCCCAGGTCCCTGAGACACTTCCCTGGAACTTACAAGGGACTCCCTTTTCCAATTATGTATCTGTCTGAAGCTGTTTTCTCCTTTATATGCTTCAATCAAAAGGACATAATGCAACCCATTGAATGTAGAAGCAGATATGAAAATTCAACTATCATTTATAAAGCCAGACACTTTTAAAAAATGCAAAAATACAAAACAACACTACTCTTCACAGATTTTTGTTGCTGTTGTTTTGGAAAATATAATTATTTTTCCAAAAAATATTGTTTATGCTAACATATTATGGATTTATGATGTTATTTTTATTATGTTATTCTTAAATAAATTAAAATACTATAAAAGTTCTCAGTTTTAATTGCTAATATGGTTAATATCAATCGATATAACCCATCCCCCCCAAAAACCCTTTGGGGTCCTCAATAATTTTTGAGAATGTAAAGGCATCCTTTAAAAGCTTGAGAACTGCTATTCTAGAAGAACGTTGCCTGTTTTGCTTTCCATGTGGGTTGTGATTTCACCTTGGCTGAGAAGATAAGATTCTTCAGACACATTTATTATAGAAAACTGCCAGCAGGGAATTGTGGGGAGACCCTTGTTCTGGTAATACAACTGTCAAATCAACTGTCTTTTGGTAAATAAATACAATGCCATTCTCTATACTCTTTAGAACTTTTTATAAAGAAATAAAAATATAACCACAATTCACGAAACCAACCATAAATCTTAACCACTACTGGTATAACTTTCAGATACTGGTTAACTACAGGCTCTAGTCCTGTCCAATCTAGCTTATTTCAGGGTAAGTAGCTAAAGTACAAGTGCTAATTACCAATCTTATATTTTATTGCTTCTTCAGCAATGATTCCCAAGGCACTATTCTGAACCCCACCCCAGATTTCCTGAGGCAGAATCTCCCAGTGTGAATCCAGGAAACCTGCATTTTTAATAAGGGCCCCAAGTGATACACTGTGCAGCCAGGTTTGGGAACTAACTTAGAGTATTTTGCCTGAATCAAAGCTCTCAAATTACCTACCCTAATTCATTTTTTTCATCAGGCTTTGGTCATTACCAAAAAAAAAAAAAAAAAAAATGGAAAGGAGGTAGAAGAAGTTGCAACTTTACCAGAGCTAGAAGCAGTAAAAAGTTCGATGGGAAGAGCTGGGTCAATGAATATTTGCTTTTAAATGCTTCCCAGAACATCCCTGGTGGCTTTATCACCACTCTGGGATCTTCCACTCTGGTTTTAAAGCCATCCATCCCTTTGGTGAGGAAGAGGGAGACACTCACGTTAGACCTCGGGAGCGGACTGTCTCAGGAATGAACTCTGGCTCCCCTGGGGCGTGGGACTTGCACTTGACATTAGACTGAATACCATACTGAGTTGTTTCTTCCCCCTTTGTTTTGTTTTGTTTTTGTTTTTCTTCGTATCACATCATTGTGGGAGAAATAGAGGACCGCAAGGCAGAGCAAGCATCCATAAACGTGCCGGGTAGACGAGTTATCTACAAAATCCTGGATATGGTGGTAATAACGGCCTTTGATTTGTTTTAAATTATTTATACTTCGCTCATTTTAAAAGTAGGCAGCTAATTTATAATAGAAACAGAGACTTGAGGAGGAGACCATCATTCCTCTCTCCCTGTCAGCGCGGGGCTGTTTCCTGAGGAACATCTTGGAGTGCTGCGTCTTGCAGACATCCTGTCTAAGTCGGCTCCACCAGGAGCCTAATGCACCAGCCGTGCCTGATCAACGTGCAGAATGCGAGAGCAGCCAGGGTATTAATAGCACAAGTGGGCAGAGTCCCAGTGACACGGCTTTACCCTCGCTCTGGAAGGCAACCTCCCATTCATATTGACTCGCTCTGGGAAAGTATTTCCTGAGACCCTTTCTCAAGTCCCCCCTTGCTCCCCATTATGCCATTGCCAGTAGTTAGGGCTTTCTATTGTTGTTGATGGAGAGGTAGGGGATGCCACCCTTTCTAAGTGCTCCTGGGAAGTGCTGACTTGGCAAACCTGGAGACAGAGGGTTTTATGTATCCCCAGAAGAGGCAGAACCTCAGCAATGGCAGCAGGAGAGTTCCAGGTTGGCTTGCCAACAGATTTCAAACTTGCTTGGTAAAGCGTAACTCTGGACTTTCAGTCTGAGGGCCTGGAGAGGGGATAGCGAAGTGGAGGGTGTGATAAGACAGCTAGACACGGCTGTGTTAATTTCTCAGGAATCAAAGAACAGCCAGCAGTGATTATCTTGAATGCTTAATGCCTCATTTAACTATTCTAGAAACGCTCTACTGACTGCTCTCAAAGACTCATCTGATTTTTGAAAATACCATCAGGTTGAGGTTTGACGTTTTAACTTAAATTAGAGCTAAAATGTAAGAATATAAATTGTGGAGATGCCTTTAGCAATAAACCAAAAAAATAATTATAGAAAAATTCTCTAAGACCTAGCCCTCCTCCCTTTTCACCTCCCATATCCAAGGGAGAATGGGGGAGAGCTATCAAAGTCTATTCAGAATTGTTTTACAAGAAAATCTTTGAGACAAAGAAGTGACTATGATAGAATTGTATCTAACCATGTTGAATTCCCTCGGAAACTGCCTTCTGGGGAATTCTTATTCTTCTGTTTTATTCCAATCTCTCCACAACTTGAAACAAGCTTCCTGCTAGGCATAATAGTATTAAATTAAAAGTATAAACAATTATTAGAAATACATAGGCTTAGAAACCATTAAATTTGTTCCATAAGCAGGTTTATTACTTTTCTGCATTCTTGCATGAAAATTTGTCTTCTACCAATTTGACATATAATAGCCAGGATCAGATTTATTCATCTTATCAATACCATTAGTTTGTCCTGTCAGGTATTTGGAATATTATCTGGGCAGCAAGTATAGTGCTTCAAAAATAGACTCTCCCCTCCCCCTCCCACCAACCCACCAGTGTTGAGCAATTATTTTGTTTGCTGAAAAATAAGCTTAGTCTTATATCAAAGGTCGTGCTGCACCTATAGTGATTTAGAATTCAAATGTGGCTAATTTATAAAACAATCATATATCACTGCTCACAGCAGGAATCAGGTACTTAAAACAAACTCCACTCAGAACACAGTTTCTTTTCTTGGGTCTTTTGCTTGCAGAAAAACTTGTAACTAATACTAAGGAAACTTTCCTTTCTTCCAGCCTTCACATATTTTCATTTCGTGTCCAACTACCCAGATCAGGCCAGAACACAGTCACCTGCATTTTGGTTGGCTGAGAGAGCTCTTAGCCTCTGACAAGGGGTGCAGTTTATGAGAGTTCCAGGTTTTTCACCCAGTAAATCTACTAGAATTGTAAATCAGGCCCAGAAGACACTGATCAGAAAGCAAGAGAGGCAGAGAGAGTGTGTGCATATAATCTGGTTTAGGGCTTTTGTCTCCAACACGAGTCAAAGATGAGTTTTGCAATTGGAAGACACAGTACATGCTCAAAGAAGAAAAAGGAAACTGGACGTTTTCCAAAAGAATTTTATTTTAAGAGAGGTTCATCAGAGGAACTGATGGGGCAGAGGAAGATAGGGAAGGGGGTTGGGAGGAAGAGACGGTGGGAGGATTAGAGGATTTAGCTCTGGGACTTTGAGCAAATCACATTTTCCACACCTCTGGATGCTTGCCTAGGAACCAGGGGTAATGATACCTGCCTTAAAGAGTTCACAAGGGCTTCCCTGGTGGCGCAGTGGTTAAGAGTCTGCCTGCCAATGCAGGGGACACGGGTTCGAGCCCTGGTCTGGGAAGATCCCACATGCCGCGGAGCGACTAAGCCCGTGAGCCACAACCACTGAGCCTGCGCGTCTGGAGCCTGTGCTCCGCAACAAGAGAGGCCGCGACAGTGAGAGGCCCGCGCACCGCGATGAAGAGTGGCCCCTGTTCGCCGCAACTAGAGAAAGCCCTCGCACAGAAACGAAGACCCAACACAGCCAAAAAATAAATATAAATAAATAAATAAATTTATATTTAAAAAAAAAAAAGTTCACAAGGAACAAGAAGGAAAATCTGCAAAAATGTTTGGTAAATTAAAAAAACACATTGAATTATCATCATCATCAGCCTCTTTTCTTTCTTCTTGAAACCGAGAAGAATGCTGTGGGGCCTTCCCAGGGGCAGATATCCCCATGTTCCCCACCTCTTGTTTGTAAAAAAGTTTTAGCTTCCTAAGCCTTCCCCCAAGTTCCAAAGAACAAATTTAATCAGAGAAGTGAGAAAACGCAGAAACAAAGGAAAGTAATCAAGACAAAATAATAATACTTTAGCCATAAAACAAAGTCAAGGAGTTTTGGCTCCTCCTCAAGGGCTATAGATACTAACCTGAGGCATATCCTTGAGTTGTTTTGCAGATACTGAAACCTCCACCAAGCAGAGGAAGTTAACTGCATGCTGCCCACAAGCATGGAGACTCCAGACAGGTTGGAACCAGAAGGTTGATGATTGAGATTCCCAAAACAGCGCCCTGTTACCTCATCATCAACCAATCAGAGAATTGTGCACAAGCTGGTCACACACTCCCAACCCTCTCTCTCTCACTGTCTTGAAAAACCCTTCTCTAACAGCCGTTGGGGAGTTTGGGTCTTTTGAGCCTGAGCTGTCTGTTCTCCTTGCTTTGCACCCTGTGATAAACACTATACTTTCCCTCACCACAACCTGGTGTCAGTAGATTGGCTTTGCTGTAGCTTGAGCGAGTGGACCCAAGTTCAGTTCGGTAACACTCTTCTTGTAACTTTACTTCTTTTTCTTGTTTTTTTTTTTTTCAGATTATTTTCCATTGTAGGTTATTACAAGATACTGAATATAGATCCCTGTGTTATACATAGGACCTTGTTGTCTATTTTATATATAGTAGTATGTATCTGTTAATCCCAACCTCCTAATTTATCCCTCCTCCCCTTTCCCCTTTGGTAACCATAAGTTTGTTTTCTATGTCGGTGAGTCTGTTTCTGTTTTGTAAATAAGTTCATTTGTATCATTTTTTAGGTTCCACATAGAAGTGATATCATATGATATTTGTCTTTCTCTGTCTGATTTACTTCACTTAGTATGATAATATCTAGGTCCATCCATGTTGCTGCAAATGGCATTATTTCATTCTTTTTTATGGCCGAGTAGAGTAATATTCCATTTACATATATATGTATATATATATGTATATATATACATATATATGTAATCTTCTTTATCTATTCATTTGTTGATGTGCCCAATGCTATTTTTAATAGGATGCTGGTCTGTGTACCCACTTCCATTGCATCCAGCACAGACTCTCCCAAGGCTGCTTATAAACAGAGTTAGAAGTCTCTGCTTCCAATCCTCACAATTCAACTCTTAGCTGAGTGACTATATAGCCCAGTCCTTTAACCTCTCTGCATCTCATTTGCCTCATATAAAAAAAAAAAATGGATGGCTGTATCAGATTTGATTTTCTTTAAAGTCCAGGTTACTTTTAAAACTCCTTCAAGAGACTTCTTCAAGTCCAAATCTAGCCCACAATACTCTAAAATTCCCATGGCTATGTACCCCTGGACAGTACCATTCTGTCTGGTTTTCCATGGGGTTTTGCCATCATCCATATCACTTGTGTGGGCCACTGGGCCTCATCTGGCCATTGTGACCAAGTGATTTTCAGCAAGGAATTTAATTGTCCACACAGCACTTACAACAATGGTGTTAGGGAACCAGGAGTATTTATGAACCCCTCGAGTCAGAATCTAAATCTTAAACACTGCTCCAGATTTGCTGAATCAGTATTTCTGGGGATGGGGCCTAGAAATTGGTAATTTAATAAGGTCCCAGGTGATTCTTATGCACACTGGATTTTGAGCACTACTGACCAACAACAGGCTACATACCCCACAGGGAATTCCCAGATGCTAGTTGGATGAATTCATCCTCTGCTTATGAAGAGGAAGCCTGTCAGATATGTGGCTGGGAATTGAACTTGGTCACTTTCCTTTGTGTCTGCTTGCTCAGAGCTGCACAAAGTGGATAAAGCACAAGTAACCACTCGCTCCATCAGATGCCGTGTCTGTGATGTCTTCGGCAGAGGCACTCAAACCGCAGAATCTACTCTTAGAAATTAGCACTGGAAAACACTTTCCAAAATAGTCAGAGAGGAGCCTCCCCATCAGGGATTTCCTAAGTCACTCTTGCTTTAGAAAGTAGATTCTCTTTTACCCTCTGGCTCTTGACAATCCATTAGAGACCCCTCAACTAAAGCAAGGCCATTCTTCCAAAACCTCAGCCAAAGCACTCTTAGGGCACCATGAGTGAGTCACCAACATGCTGTATGGGAAAGCAAGCATCCCAGGGGATAATGAAGAGAGTAAAGGATGAGGTCCCTCACGAAGAAAGCTGGTCTAGGTGGAGAAGCAGAGATGACTCTCCAACAGCCTATTGAAAGTTGTGAGGTCTAAAACTCAAACTGTTTATACAAGTCCGTGTTTCCCCCACTTTGATCGTCCGCATCCTCCTTTTAAAATCACTTGAACATCACGAAAGGATGCTAAGTGTGCTAATTAATTGCTTTCAACTGCTACAAATGCTAGGTGCTATGATAACTTTGAGTCAGTTCTGCAGAAAGATGTCATATTTTCAGAGCTGTCAAAGGGACATTTCCATTCACACTGGATTCCGTTTAAAAAATTAGTAAAATTTTGTGAGCTTCTTGAAGGGGTAAGAACAGAAAGAATATTTATTATTAATTCCTTCTTAATTCAGTCTTCTTCCTGCTTAAGGTTAATAAATCTGGGTGGGGAGCAATGAAAGAAACCTGAACCCAGGACACTGTCCTTTCATTAAAAAAAAAGGAAGAAAAAAAAATTCTACTGGTTAATCTATACCAACACCCTCAAGGTCTTGAATTTCTTTTCTCAAGGTGAATTGTGCTCTTCCCTATTCAAATTCTATTTCTTTGCTGGCACGAAGTCATGTCACCATAGGATAAAAAAAAAGAGAGAGAGAGAGATTTTGTTAAAACATTTGCCTAATGGAACTTTGACTCAATTTTGTTGATGGGTATAGAGAATTGAACTAATTGGTGGAATTGCCTGGTCTTAATTATTAATTACATTTTTAGAAAAATATTTTGTTTTATTGCTTTCAAGTAGATGCTATAGCTATATTTAACACTTGGATGTCCTTTAATGAATAGATGTTAGATTTTCATCATGCCTCCCTCTCTTTTAAAAGCTGTTTGCATACTTAAAATGGTTTTAAATGGTGCTCTCTGATCCTGTTCATGCTATCTACTTTCTCATCAAACACCTCATTCATCGTTAATATAAAGATAAATTTGACCCCGTGTGTAATTTTCATATGTTCCAAATAATTGGAGGGAAATTTTGGAGATTTCTAAGAACTTATCATCTGTCTATGAAAATATATATCATCACAACAAAGTATTAAGGAAAATGTGTCAAAAGATTAGACTTAGAGTAAGTCAGACAGAGAAAGACAAATGTCATATGATATCACTCATACGTGGAATCTAAACAAATGATACAAATGAACTTACTGCCAAAACAGAAATAGACTCACATAGATAACAAACTTATGGTTACCGAAGGAGAAAGTGAGGGAGGGGGAGGGATAAATTGGGAGTTTGGTATTAACAGATACACACTACTATGTATAAAATAGATAAACAACAAGATCCTACTATATAGCACAGGGAACTATATTCAATATCCTGTGATAAACCATAGTGGAAAAGAATATGAAGAAGAATATATAGATAACTGAATTACTTTGCTGTACACCTGAAACTAACACAACACTGTAAATCAACTATACTTTAATTTAAAAAAATGATTTAGAGTCGAAAAATGCTCAGAGATGGAAAGAAACTTAGGAATCCACTAGATTGTGTATGTTCCTTCACGAATGAGAAAGAGAAGCTCAGAGAGGTGAATCCAAATATACAAAGTGTAATAATCAGGTTCCGAGTGGCCAAGTCCCAGTTGAAACTAAGCGGATGTGTTGCTCAGTTTAAAAATGGATTCCCAGAGTGACCAACTGCAGGGGTTCAAATATGTATCAGCCAGCTCTGCTTCCCCCTGGGGTTTCTCAGGTTTGCCTTCTCTTGGTTGCCTTTCTGTGACAAAGACAGAGACCAGCAGCTATCAGCTTGGATTATCCTTCCAATTCATAATTCCTGATAGGTCCAGCAAAATCCCAGGGAAGTCCCTAATTGGCCTGGCTTGGTCATGTATGCATCCTTGAGCGCATCACTGTGGCCAGGGAGGTAACATACAAACTCATGTACCATAGGTTTACAATGCAACCAGTTGTAGGGTGGGGATGAGGACAATTTCCAAAGGAAAACCGTGTTGGGCAGGCAAAAAATAACAAACGTCCACCACCCATGTCACACAGTTAGCTAATGACAGTGTCAAGAATACAGCCAGAGCTCCTGACTCCTGGTCCGGTGTTTCCTTTCTTAAAGGTAGTTTTAATTTTACTTTGCTCTATTTTTAGAACCCATTTGATTACTGTTTCTTTTGGCAAATTTTAGGGATTGGGAATGGGGTAAATCTTAAATAATATCATCTTGTGTCTGGCAATGTTTCTTATTTTTATTTCAAAAGAGTCAACTTGCCTCTTTCTCTGAGCTCTGCAGAAATATATGCTCCTTGGGGGGTGAAATTCCCTATGGGAGAGATGTTCAAGAGAAGAGTCTTAATGTCTGTTTTTCCAGTTTCCAACATATGGTCCGACATGTGGCCAAAGAAAGGCTTGAGGGTGTCTGGTTCCGTGACTGGGGTCTGCTGCCTAAAGTGGGGGAAACACTGATCTATGTCCCCAGTGACCCGAACCCTTAGAACCTTTTAAATCTTCTTTCAAGAGCCTCTGACACAGCAGCCCACATTTGCCCTAAATGGGGCTGGTTTGAAAAGGGCCACCTCCGGTGATTTTGCTGGGCTTTCCCTGAGACAGGCACGTGGTCTATTCACTGAGAGTCAAGGGACTAAGTGCACTCCGGCAGCCTTCCTCCTTTTCCTATCAAATGGAAGTGGTGTTATAATATTGATATGATCAAGACTAATGAGCCATTAATTCTAATTCAAAAAAATGAGGTAACTGAACATGATCTTTTATGGCACATTGATCTGATATGCCAGATGAAGACAAGGTTACATTTCCTCTTGGAAAGATGCCGGCTCTTCACAAGCAATTTTAAAATGGTCCCCCCATGGATGTGCTCTTCTGCGTGCCAAAAATAAATCTCATAGAAGGAGACAAATATAATCTCTGAGGAGAAAAATACATCCAACTTTTAGCATTTCTTCATCCTCCTCCTCCTCCCTCCAAGGGTCAGGACTGGTGGCAAGTCAATCTGCGTGTCAACAAAATGTGCTTGGGAGAAAGCACTGATTTCTTAATGAATGCAAGTATATGCAGAGGTCAAAAAATGTGTACATCTGTTATCTCTTCCCCCATACATACAATAGTGATCATCAAGAGAACTGAGTTTTAATTAGGGGCCATAAGTACCATTTGGGGGCTACCTTCACAGGCATGTGATTTAGGGTGGAGCTGACAACAAAGACCTTTTATTCTGCGGTGTTTCAGAGGTAATTGACTATGTCAACTTGAGGCTGCAAAAAAAAAAGACTTGGGGTACATTTTCAGAAGACTTGGGATATATTTTTCATAAAATACTTTGTCCCTCCTTTGAAGGAACTGAGAGCTATTCAAAACCAATCCCATTTTCTTACATAAAAAAGAGAAATGAAACATAGGGTATAAATTCAGAAATAATGGTTCTGGTGACTAAGACAAGTAGAATGCTGGATGCTAATCCCATAAACATTATTTTAATTGACTGTCACATTCTAGTCTCCCAGGTGCTTTGATCAAACTACCTTTGCACATACTTGAATAGCAACTTGTATTTGTACGCTGTTTTGAACTGAACTGTGTCTACCCCAAATTCTTAGGTGGAAGTCCTAACCTCCAGTACCCCAGAATGTGACTCTATTTGGAGATAGAGTCTTTAAAGAGGTAATAACAAGTTAAAATGAAGTCATTAGGGTGGGGCTTAATCCAATTTGACTGGTGTCCTAACAGGAAGAGGAGATGAGGGCACAAACATGTACAGAGGAAAGGCCATGTGAGGACACAGGGAGAAGGTGGCCAGATGCAAGCCAAGGAGAAGGCCTCAGAAGAAACCAACCTTGCAGACATCTGGATATTGGACTTCTAGACTGCAGAATTGTGAGAAAATAAACTTCTGTTATTTAAACCACTCAGTACTTTGTTATGGCAGCCCTAGCAAACTAATACTTACAACAACAGAACCTTAATAGGACCCTAAATCCCTTAGTGATTATCCTTAGTATATGAGTATAACATTTTCAAAGAACAAGATATTAATTATAACAAGAGTACAGTGAATTATCCCAAAGAGTGGGGATAATCTAGTTTTCAAATGTCAACTCTACTTTTAAGAGCAAAAAGTCATTTAGAATATCCAACAGAAGCAGATCACCCATGAATGTTTGAAAGGAGATTTTAGAAAACCAAAGCATGTCAGGAATTTGGTTATTTACTGGAAACTTATGTCAGAGCAGTAAAATGAAAAACAAAATATTCTCCCGACTCAGAAATCCTCTCTATGAAAGTAGTAGAGAAAGAAAACACTTTTGTTATTGAGAACACATTAAACCAGAACATGATGTGCATCCCAAGCTATCTGCTAAGATATGAAAAGACAGAAGGAAATTTTACCCTTTTATGTAGCCAAGCAGATATAACCCTTCCCACACATGTTCTCAAGATAAGCCATAACTAGTCTTCAAGTCAGAGGACTTGACAGGACCATTGTCACACATAAACTATCCTAACTTTACCTGGTAATTGGGGTGACCATCTGTGTTAGCCAAGTGGATTTATCCAGAGGAAAAACAACTTCTCGTCTCTTTCCGGCAGAAGGTAGTGATTCAAGTTCAAGCAAAGCGCCCACTGGAAGTGAGCCTCTACCCTCCTACAGTAACTGGGAGATTGGGGCTCTATCTCTCTTGATGTTTACATTTCAAAGAGTTGGCTCTCCAGTCCTGGAGAAAGACATTCCCAGGTCATAAAGCTGACAAAATGCTAATCTAGTCTTCAAAAGGATTTATATCCATTTCAAAGAGAGGAGAAAGTCCATACAATTACAAGTTTTCTCAAGCAAAGGCTCAAAGGAAAAAAGAGGGGAGGGAAATCTTTTCCCTTATTTTCAACAGGGAGAATTAAGCTTCTTATTTTTAATTCATCTTTGTCTTTACACTATCATTTGAGAGTTAAAAACAAAAGAGCTCCCAGAAAGCACAATTTTTAATGCATAGAAATATTCAAACCCTTAATTTAAAAATTCCCCATGGGTGTGGCTATCATCTTCCAAGCCTAAACAAAATTTGGATTTAGAGACTCCACAATTGAAAGGGGCAAGAGACGAACTTTAAAGCTGAAGACATGTTATGGCAGAATCATTGTTCCTCTTAGATTCTAATTCAAAATGTTATATGAACAACATAGTAGAAGAGACACTCTGGCTCCTTTAAACACTGTACATATGTATGTCTTCTTCAGTAAAGTGATTCCTCCAAATTCATGGATGGGTCCCCATTACTTAAGATTATTTTTTGTTTGTTTGTTTATCCTGGTGTTAACTATCCATGCAGTTTCAGAAATCAGTGAATACTGTCACGTGATAGTAGACCCAAGAAAAATAGAGGAAATCTAACCAAATCAGCCTGAAGGAAAGGATGGGATCACAAGACAGAAACTCTAAGAGTCTTCCTCGACACATTCTGGAAAGCAAGCTTCATGAGGACCAGCTCTTCATCTGTCCTGCATCCCCTCCCCAGGTCCCCTCCCCAGGATCTTACTCTCCGTGGGAGATTTCACCCAATTCCACAGCTTTAAATGCTCCAGATGTGCTCTCAATGCCCAGTGTATAGATCTCTAGGATAGACTTTAAACTCCAGACTTCTGTATCCAATGGTTACTGACGTTTCCACTGGCACACTTCATCCTTCACATACCTAAACCTGAACCCCTGGTCTTGCCCCCAAAACTGTTCAACTCGCAGCCTTCCCCACCTCAGTTAACGGCAACCCCCAAACTTCCAGTTATTCAGGCCAGACAACTTGGAGTCCTTTTTGACTTCTTTCTTTCTCTCATATCAAGATATCATGTGAACATATCCAGTCTCTGACCACTTCTTATCACAGTTACCACGTCATCCAAGCCACCTCTCTCTCTTGGGTTATTCAGTAGTTTCCTAAATGTTCTCCTTGTTGCTACTCTTCACCCTCTATAGTCTATTCTGAACGCCGGAGACAGAGTAATCCTCCCAACACATAACTACTTTCAAAGCAAAACACACCTCTACCAAAAGCCTATTCTTTATTTCACTCAGAGCAAGAGCCCAAATCCTCAGTCCCTCCTCCATGGATGCAGCCCGTCCCTTTTATTCTACTGCTCTGCCTCTCTCTGACTTAGTCTGCTCCAGCCACACTGGCTTTTTGTTCTGTGCACATTAAGTTTGTCCCTACCACAGGGCCCTAGCACTTGCTGTTCTGAAGAGTCCTCCTAAATCTTCACATGGCTAATTCCTTTCTCCCCTCAGATTTCAGCTCAAAAGACATCTCTAAGTGAGAACTTCCCTGATCAACTTTAGTCCCAGACACATCCTTTATTACACTATCCTATTTTATTTTCTTCATAGAACATCTTTACTGAGTGGTTTACTTAGTTCCTGTCATCTTCTCCTTGTCACCCCCCTCAACTAGAATAGAAGCTCCATGAGATCAGAGAACGTGCCCATCTTTTTCACCACTGTACCCAGCACATCATAGGCCCTCAGTAAATACGTGTTCAACTGCTCTATGATGCCTTATTTTGAGACTAACCTGAAACACTTGTCCATGTAGCATAGTTAGTCTGGGGTATCATAATAAAGAAACGCTGGTCGCTTAACTTTAAAGTGCAGGGTGTTAAGAGTTCCTTTAAAATTTTACCTAATTTATATGTCCTTCTCTTCTAATTATTAAACTTGGGGAAATTCCCAAGAAGTCCATCAATCCTCACTAAACAATCCTAAGAATAAAAATTTCACAATTTTCCCCTAGCTCTCACCTGCAAAGGGGACACAGCCAAGCACAGGGGTATCAGCCTTACTGCACAGCTGGCCAGAGAGCAGTGAGTCTGAGCTGTTCCCACCAGCAGACCAGAAGAAAGTTACAGATCCACTCTGTGGTTCGGTTTCCCACTGGAGAAATTCAAATGAAAGTATCTGTCCCTGTTTTGTGTGTGTTTGGGTAAATTACACACCCTAAATAGTTTTAACAATTCAATTAATATACAATTAGTTTACAGGAAATTATCACTGCTGTTATTTTCAACGTGTTTTACCACTAGGTTATAAGCTCCTTGATGGCAGAGACCATTCATCACTCACACACTGTGTGTTCACAGAACACATAATAGACTCTCCAAATGTGCTGATTTGGCTGCATTCTGCCTGATATTACTCTCAACACACTGCTCTGAAGGTAGCTGACATATTTTTGCTACAAAATCTTTACTAGGCTCTATGAGGACAATGGAGCGATTCCTCTCCTTGAGACAGAGTCTAATAAATGAAACTTTAATAGGAATGATAGTAACACAGAAATCATCCCCCCCCAAAAAAGAAAAATATTTCCACAGGTTTTCATTAATATATTTGGGAAACTAGAAAGCTAGAATAAAGGAGAGTATCTCAACTATACTTGTTACGGTGGCCGGAATCAAGATTTATCAGGGTGGCATAAAATAAATCATTAATAGCTTTTTAAAGAATTTAAATTATGCCTCTTGGTGAGGGGAAACGTACAGAGTGTGATATACTAACAGTGAAAAACCATGGGCTTTGGGAACAAAACCAGGTACAAACCATAGTTCTACCACTTACTAGCTGTGTGCCTTTGGCCAAATTGCTTAATATCTCTGATCCCCAAGTTTCTCATTATTCACATGGGGATAATGACACCATGCCTGACACCATGACTAAACAAATTGAAGGCTCAAGAAATACCAGGTGCGAGAGGAAAGAGCTCACACAGGTGATGACAGGTAGGTGTGTCCAGCTGGATTCAACTGTCCTGGGAAACAAGGTAATTAGAGTAAGGGGTGAGTTGGAGGCTGGTTGTACACCCCAAGATGGAAAGTTTATTTTGATGGCACTAGAAGTTAATGTAGGCTCTTAGGAGAATTATAGTATCAAAGTAATACCTCCAAAAATAACATCTTGCCCATAGGAGAGGCTGAGGCAGAGAGAGGCTGAGAGAAGGGGGTGGTGAGGTCATGGTGAAGGTCTAGGTACATGAGTGATGATGGTGGTAATAGCCCAGGACTACCGGCATGAGACTGTTTATACTGCAGTGTTTTAGAGCAGCCAACCTGAGTCAGTCCCAGGCAGTCCTGGCCCAAGCTCTTATTTATGTGCTCAAGTCTGGGCACTTATGAGGCACTTTGTTTTTTTGTTTTAGTGACTTTTCTCTCACAATAGAAAAGCATCGTATTTAACAGCTAAATTCACTGACCACTAGAGAGCCTTACTTTTTTTTAAAAAATCAGATTTTTTCATGAACTAACCCATTTCAACCAGCTCCTGAGTGAGAATGGGTACAAGCCCACCAGTCTCCCTGGGTCCTTGTATTAGTGCCATTTCAAACAAATACTTTTCTCATAAGACACATTTCTTCCTCAAAGGGAATAACGCTTGCTTCTGAAACTGGCAAAGCCTCATTATACCTCAGCTCTATTCTATATAAAATAACATCCCCTCATACAGTCCTTCATGGGTTTAGACTTTTTAAAAATATAGTATACTTTTCCAGGGTTTGGCAGAGCCTTCATGGGTGTGGAGTTCTCTCACGTGGACCCCACCTTTCTAGAGTTTAGGCATTTCAGAAAACACAAAAATAATGACTACCTTTTATCAACCTTTCGCTATAAGTTGAACAGCTATACGAAGTGCTTAACGCATATTATTTCATGAAAGCATCGTGCGCGCGCGCGCACACACACACACACACACACACACACACACACACACACACACACAAGCTATGAAGTATTATTCCCACATCATAGGTGAGGAAGCGCATCTAAGAACGGTGGTTCATCATTCTGGCCGCATGTTACAATCACCGGAGCAGCTTCTTACTAATAGCTCCCTCCCAGGCTGCACCTCGGTCCACTGATTCAAGAAGCTCTCGGGGAGAGACCTACCATGTGTAGTTTTAAAAACCCTGCAGGTGACTCCAAAGTCAAAGCTGAGCACGACTTTCATCATCACTCACCCAGGGCCATTCAGGTTGAAAGTGGCAGAGGAAGTCTTTCCAGAAGCCCATGATCTGTCTGTACAACTATACTGGAGGTTCTTGGAACCCTGGCAGCATGATTAGAATTGAATGGAGAGATTCATGGAATTACTAGCACAGATCCCATCCCCAAAGATTCTGAGTCCATCAGTATAGGTTGGGGCTCAGCCATGGTATTTTTAATATGATATTTTAATATGTAACGAGGTTTGAAAATCATTGCTTTATATTATTCTTATTGGTTTAATTTTAAAAACTCTGTGATATGTATTTTCCCGCATACCTTGAAGGCATTCTCAAACCAATCTGTATGTCTACGTGCTTTCTCATTGGTCTTTTTTTGCCCTAAGGGAATGTATTTAGAGTTCTTGACCTCCATTTGCTAATTAACATGATCAATGACTTTAATAATGAGTATATATTGAATACACCCAATATAATACATACACCCAAACATCAGAAAATGCCTCAAAAAACAGAGGCTTATAATATAAATATTTCACTGGTGTTTATTTTGTTGATTTTCACAATATACAAGTCTTAAAAAAAAAAAAAAAGGAAATGGCCTAGACCAAGCCTAAACAATTTTTAGAAATGAGAGGGGTAATGACCACCCTTGATGAGAACCTCAAAAGCAGAAAACTGAAAAAAAGATAAATGTCACATATCTGGAGGGTCTCACACAGGGCCAGTCATTAAATCACTCTTACAAATGGAAAACATAACAAAAAGTAATACTAAGAGGGGGACAAAATTCTCAAGTACAAAAATACAAATGAGCTTATAAAGTGCTAAACAGCTAAAAATGCTGACTTTTTTTACAAATGATTCTTTTCTTATTATTTTTTATCCTTATTTATACTTTTTCTTTTCTTGGAGTTTTTTTAATGGCTTTATGGAGGTATAATTGACATATAATAAAGTGCACATAGTTAAAATTTGTAATTGATGCTTTGATATATCTATGCACCCATGAAAGCATAACCACACTCAAGTTAGCTCTCCCCAGAAATTTCCTCATGCCTTGCTATAATCCTTCCCCGACTCCTAAGCAACCACTTTTCTGATTTCTGTCATTATAGATCAGTTTGCAATTTCTAAAGTTTTAAATAAATGGAATTATACAGTATGATATACTGTATGGCGTCATACAATATGTACTCTTTTTTTGTTTTGGTCTCTTTTACTCAGCATAATTATTTTGAGATTCATCCATTTTTATTGCATGTATCATATATAGTTTATTCTTATTCTTTGCTGAGTAATACTCCATTACATGGAAATACCACAACTTGTTTATCCATTCACCTGTTGATGGACATTTAGATTGTTTCCAGGTTTTTGCTCTTACAGATAAAGCTGCTATGAACATTTATATATGTCTTTGCATAGACATAGGCTTTCTTTTCTCTTGGGTAAATATATGGTAGGTGAATGGCTAGATTATAAAGGAAGGGCAGGTTTAAATTTTTAAGAAACTACCAAACTCTTCCAAAATGATTGTACCACCTTACATTCTCACCAGCAGCATATGAAATTTTTGTTCCTCCACATCCACATCAACAATTGATATGGTCAATTAACTTAACTTTTTAAACATGAAATACAGCCATAAAGATTTATTTTAATGTCCTTGTCTGTTATTCTAACATTTATGTGAGTTCTGGATTGGTTTTGATTTATTGATTTTTCTCCTCATTAATGATCATATTTTCCTCCTTCTCTGCATGCCTGGTGATCTTAAGATGCCAGACATTGTGAATTTTCCCTTGTTGGATGCCGGATATTTTGTATTCCTATAAATATTAAATATTCTTGAGCTTTGTTCTGGGATGAAGTTAAGTCACATGAAAACAGTCTGATCTTTTCAAGTCTTGCTTTTGATATTTGGTAGATGAGATCAGAGCTCTATTTATATCAGGGCTAATTTTTCCACACTACTGAGGTAAATCTCTTCTGAGTAATCTACTGATATTCCATGAATTATAATGTTCTTCTGGTCTGGCTTTTGGGAACAGGCATATTCTTAGCCCTATGGATATGCCAGGCATTTTTCTCTCTAATTCTTTCAGGTGGCACTTTCCCCAGTTGTGGGAAGTTTCTTCATATGCATGAATACTCAAGGAAGTATCTCTGAAGTTCCTTCTCAAATACTCTGTCCTGTGAATTCCAGCCACTTTGAATTCCCCAGACTCACAGCTCTGTCTCCTCAATTCAGGGAGTCTGCCCATTACAGCCTGGGTTCCTCTCTTCTGATTGGGAGCCTAGAAACTCTCTCCATGCAGTTAGCTGGAGCAATCATAGAACTCACCACATTTGTTTCCTGCCTCTTAGGGTTTATTGTCCTTTGTTGTTTTAAATATTTTGCCTGGTTTATTTGGTTTCAGGTGGGAGGATAAATCTGATCCCTATTACTCTATTTTGAGTGCAAGCAAAAATATTTTCTGGTTATTTAAAATTCCCTAATTATAGATGTTTAATACACTTATGGAATTAGGATTGCACCAAGGAGATGGAAAATATAAAATGCTCAAATAAAAGCAGGATTCCTCTTGTGGTATACAACATACACACTGAACCCACATGGAGATTTGGTCTGCTCTGCTGGATTACAAGTACCACAGTAACAAGGATTTTGTCTTGCATTCTTCATGTATCCTTCCTTTGTCCCTCGTCTGTACCCAGCAGGAGCAGGATAAATGGTGGTCATTATTAATTTGCATTCTCCTTTCACAGCTGAAGTCTGTTTCTTTTTGCCTTAGCTGAGACAATGTACTATTACAAATGCTCACTAATACACCTTACTACATAGATCTTGAAAGATCTTCTTCTTTAGCATTTTTTAATAAAAAAAAGAAATTGTAATAAAAGATCCCAAATGTGGTTCCTTTTTAATCCACATGAATTTTAATAATTCTTACTGTTGATCTGAGGAATGTTGGTAAATAATTGCTGATTGGAAGAATTAAACATGGATAATACATGGTGAGGTTTCTTTTGGAAGCCAGTGCAAAGAACACAGAGGCAGCATGGAGTTTTAATGCAGCCTTGGGACAAGCTGTGCCTCAGTTCCAATCCAATACCACAAACTGCGCTATGTCGGGCAAGCCTCTTGACCTCTCTAAGCTTTGATCTGATCATCTCTAAATGAACATAATAGCACCATCTTGGAGGACGGGTGTGAGAATTGTACAGTATATTCATAAAACACTTAGCACAGGCCCTACTACCTAGTAACAACATACATTCCAGAATTTGGAATCAGGCTCTGCTGTTAACTGGCTGTCGGGTCAATGGTTGGTCATTTCAACGTGAGGTTTAGTTCCTACTTCACAGAGCTGGTGTACGGATGACATTGGATAATACAGGCAAAAAGCACTTAGTAGGGGGCTTCCCTGGTGGCGCAGTGGTTAAGAATCCACCTGCCAATGCAGGGGACATGGGTTCGAGCCCTGGTCCAGGAAGATCCCACATGCCGCGGAGCAACTAAGCGCGTGCGCCACAACTACAGAGCCTGCGCTCTAGAGCCCACGAGCCACAACTACTGAGCCCACGTGCCACAACTACTGAAGCCCGCGCGCCTAGAGCCCGTGCTCCACGACAAGAGAAGCCACCGCCATGAGAAGCCCGCGCACCGCAACGAAGAGTAGCCCCCACTCGACACAACTAAAGAAAGCTCGCGTGCGGCAACCAAAAAAAAAACCCAACGCAGCCAAAAAATAAATAAATAAATTTATTAAAAAAAAAAAAAAAACACTTAGTAAATGGTCTGTAATAAATATTTGTTGATTAATCCCTGCCTAATAACAAGCACTTTGACAACCCATAAACCCTCTGTGGGCTTCTTGAAGAAAATTAAAATACTTGGGGGTGAGAGGTGAGAGTTGATATTTTAATCTCCCTCCAACCAAGTCTTCATTTCTTCCAAGTCAACAGTGCATTCTCCCCAGAACCAAAGCACAGTTATTCAAGGACTGTCAAGATGAACACCCCAGCGTTCAACAGACCTAATTAATTTTTGCATTATTATTTTTAAAATATTTTATGCATTTTCAATACAAATTGATACAATAAAAACCAAGCAAGCATACAGCCTCCTGCATTATTATTTTATCAAGTCTCACATTTTGGCATTAAATAATGATATAAATCAGCTAGAAAACAGCATGAAAACACCAATAAAGACAAATATTATCTTCACTTTCTCATATTGTTCTCTTACAATGTCTTGTGTTAGAAGTGGTTAGGAGGAAAAGAAAAATACCTCTTAAAATGATCCCTACCATAAATATTTAAATTTTGATGCTGTTTATGCTAGACAAAATAAAATCTAGGGTAGGGAAAATGCATTACTGCGTTCAATAGTGATGTAGAGATAAACAATAATAATAATAGCAGTAATGCACCACATAATACATGGAGAAATAAAATTGATAAAGAATCAGAAAATAAAAGTCCCTCAAGAAAACTTTTCATAGAGTACACATAAACAGGAATTCTGAAGCAGTTAGAAACCTTCTTTTATTTAATCCCATGCTGACTATACTCAGAACTGTCATGAATGCAAAAGAACAAACACTTTTTTTCTATTACAATCGCAGTCACAGAATAAAATAGTCCAAATATACTAAATATTGCAGATACCAATTTCCAAATATAAATTTAAGGTATTAAGATAGTCTGCTACTACTTCTTGCAAAAAAGCCTCTGACACAACAAAACCTAGTTACACAAAGCTAAATTCATTCTGAGATTTCAGAGAAAAAAAATCACTTGGTCATTTTCCAATAATTTGCAGAAAGAATTGAAAAAATTTATTCAAAAATACACAGACACACACACACACACTCACTATGGTTTCTACTTCGTATTCTTTTAGCGTTGGCACTCTGCAGGGGGCGGAAGGGAGGGAGTGGCAGGATTGTTGGGGGAACGGGGTGGTCAAGTCTCTGTGGTTGAATAGGCTCCCTGTGTGGATTCTGAGAGCCCCCAAACACAGCAGCTTTGCTTGAGTTTCTACTTCTCAAAGGAAAAAAACAAAAAGAAAACAATTTATTGCAAAGTTCCTAATTTCCACCTACATAATTCTTGGCTCTATCTAAGTTACTGCTAACTTAATTGCTTTAGCCTAATTAATTATTTACACTTGGGCTTTGAAAGGTTCCAAGTTAAAGTATGACCAACCCCCTTCCCCAAAAAAGCAGTGTGCATGAGCTGGAACGAGGTGGGGAAGGGGTGGCTGAATCAGGGTGAGGTGAAGTCCTAGACAAGCACAACTCAAGAGTAGAAGACATACTAAGTGAAGTAAGTCAGAAAAAGAAAGACCAATCCCATATGATATCACTTATATATGGAATCTAAAATATGATGCAAATGAACAGAAACAGACTTACAGACATAGAAAACAAATTTATGGTTACCAAAGGGGAAAGGGGGTAGGAGAGGCATAAATTAGGAGTTTGGGATTAGCAGATACAAGCTACTATATATAAAGTAAACAACAAGGTCCTACTATATAGCACAGGGAACTATACTCAATATCCTGTAACAAATCATAATGGAAAAGAATATGAAAAAGAATATTTATGTATATGTATAACTGAATCACTTTGCTGTACACCAGAAACTAACACAACATTGTAAATCAACTTTACTTCAATTTTTAAAAAAGTAGAAGACAAAAGACAGTGATCCCCAGCATCTGGCTGCCTTGAAGCAGAAAGGGAATACCAAACTGAGGGCGAGGGTGAAGAGGAAAGTGATGTGGACCAGTGAGATGGGACAACCCAGTGTGTGCTTAGGTCATAGAATTATGACTAAAAGAATCCTCCCCTTCTCCTTCTCTTTCCTCCACCAACGTACTCTCCCATCTCCAAAAAACCAGCACTTCCTAAGAATAGGACAGAATCCATCTAGGTTCTAAAAAAGAATCTCTATTTAGTAAAATGACTAATATCAAGTCAGTCTTTAAACAGATAGAGAGAAAGAAAGGGGAACTATCAAAGGACACAGTTCCACTGAAGGTAGGGGAACAAGAATGATGATGTAGCCTAGTATTCAGCAAACATCGTCAAGGGTCTACTATGTCCAGATGCTGAGCTTAATTTTTTTAATATGGCTAACATTTATGGAATACGCTAGCATGTGTCATGTGTTGTCCCAAAAGTTCATCATGAACCATCTCATCTAATCTCCATAACAACCCTATAAAGATGACTTTGTTCCCATCTCACTGGTGGAAAAACCAAGGCTCAGGAAATATAAGCAATTTGCCTGATGTCACACGGCTATTAGGAACAGAAGGCAGATTTATACCCAGATAATCTGACTCCAGAGCCCTGTCTTTATTCACGCTGCCATATTGCAAACTAAGGTTTTACCGTAGAGTTTGATAAGGTTTGGAAGGGTTGGCTGGGTAGTGCTGATATTCTCTCTCATGCATGTACCTTACCATGGCCCTTACACTGCCCTTCTGGTTTTCCATAGCCTCATAAACTAAATGTAGGTTAAGTTTCAATGTCTTCAGTGTTAAGTTTTCTCTACGTGTGTCTGTCAGCTCACACCCACTCACCCTTCACATAGATGTGCTAATGAGGGCAGAGGTAGTTCAAAAGAAGGGATCTGAGTGTACTGTGTAATGTTAGCATCAGTAGAGGTTTCCTCCTAATTAGGTGTTCTCTACATTATTGGTAAAAAGAACTTGATTTCCTAAGCCTATAGCAGCTGATTAACAAGGAAGCTGCGTGAGGCTCCCACTGGGCAGCAGAGAGAAACCAGTGCAGGGCACTGTGGAAGTAGCTGGGAGGTAGTGGTTTGAATCCCAGTTCTGTCATTTAATTCCTGGGTGATCTCCAGACAGGCACAAACCTCTCTGAGCTAATTTACTTATCTGAACAATGGAAAAATAAGACACCTGCCCCCATAACAGTATTGTGGGAGCTAAAAGGGACAATAGCTGTCAAAAAGCCTAGAACCACAGCTGACATCAAATGATGCTATGAGTGTGTTAGCCTGAATTTCATAGATATTAATCCGATATTTCTATGTGTCACTGCCTATTGGCCAGTCCAGTCTCCTCTTAAATTAAATGCAAAGACTGTTTGCATTGTGAAAGTTCTGTACTGGCAGATCTCATATTTTGCTGTATGAAAGTATCAACTAGGGATATTGTGACAAGTACAGATTCTCTAAACTCTACTCGTAGAAATTCTGATTCAGAAAGTCTACGGTAGGGCCCAGAAATTTGCACTTTTAGCAAGTTCTGCTCAGAAAACCACACGTTGAACATTTATAGAAATATATAAATAAATAAATAAATAAATAAATAAATATACAAATAGTATATAAATAAACACATACATCCATAATAAATACAGATACAGTTGACCCCTGCACAACGCAAGGGTTGGGACACCAATCCTCCATGCAGGCGACAAGTCAAGTATAATTTAGAGTCGGCCTCCACATAGACTCAGTTCCTCCATATCTGAGGTTCCATATCCTCGGATTCAACCAACCCATGAACTGTGTAGAACTGGAGTGTTTACTTTTGAAAAAAATTGGCGTGTAAGTGGATCCGCACATTTCAAACCCGTATTGTTCGAGGGTCAACTGTATATATCTTTCACGTCTTCCATACAGTATTATTTACTCAGTGCAGACTAGACCCAGACTAACTGATGCTGCCAAAGCCTCCTAAGGTTCATGTTAAGACTTCACCTTAATATCTTGATGACAGTTGAGAAGGTATGCCAGGGAGCCCATAAAAATGCAAACCTATACTGACAAAGGACGTCTGAAACTTAATTTTGAAATGGTATGTGATGAAATGACAGCAGTGTAGTTGGGAGTCTCTCAATGTGTAGGAGGGTATTCAAAAGAAGCTGCCCAGGTTACCATACCATTTTTTTTTCCGTGAGTGTGCTTTGGAAAAAACGATGTAGGAGAAAAGCTAACTCTGAAGGAAGCTTAAACAGAAGGAAAGTTTTTACTCATAAAAGATATCAATGAAATTTTAAAAGCAAGGCCAAGGAACCAGTCACCTGAAAGAAATTCTCAGTCCTTAATTATGTTAGCAAGTCTTCAAAAATATTTAAGTGTGATTCTTCACTTGCAAGAAGTATTGGCAGAATTTTGTTGGCATTGCCTTTCATGTTTTTCTGGACTGCTTTAGCATTCTCCAATTTTCCTTGGACTGTGAAAGGATATATTTATGTAGAAGTCATTGGTGTTCATTGAGAAAAAATGTTACTTTGGTCAAAAGATTTTATATTCAATAAATGATGGAGAAAGTGTCAAGTTCTACAAACTAAATCTGCTTCCATGGAGCCAGATACATGAGCACTACTTCCAGGAGAATTTGGCCACAGATAGGAACTTCCCAAGACTTTGAAATAATTTGAAATTTAAATGGAGTCAATACAAGTGAGATGTTAATTTCCTTGGCCTGGGAAGTCAGCCTTCCACCCATCTGTATCTGTGTCAATATTCCTACAGATTGATGTTCTGGGAGAGTGTCCCCACTAAAATGTATCACTAAGCTGTCTCCTAAATTACAGAGTGGACTGAGATTCTTCATTTGATGCTGAGACACTCTCCACTTTATAAAATGATTCCGTTGCATCCTCACTTCAGTCCCTTGACTTATTTCCTTTACTCTCTCCTGGAAGTTGACATTCCTATCCAGCCCTGCCGTCTGAAATCTGTGTTGATGTTCTAATCCATGGTGATCACTCTGGTGTCCTATAGCCCTTGAGGTCTGTCATTCAGAACCTAGCCACATCTTTATTTGTCTCTCTAACAAAACAGAATCTCCTTGAAAGCAGAAACTGTATCTCCACTTTCGTCTGGATACCCCACAATGCCTAGCCCACACCTTTGCATATGGTAGACATTCAATAAAGATTGAGTGATGGGAATCGAACATACTGAATATCGTGAATATCTTCAATGGTGCCACACTATTCCTGAAAGCCACCTAGCCCATTGCTAGGACCAAGAGCCACCATGACCCCCTCCATTGCTGCCTAGCTCTGTATATCGGCTTGGCATTACAGGAATCTTGTCTTTTGTATGATAGAAATCCAAACCTGGGTCTTGACCCCAATCTTCTCCATATATATATCTCTAGATAGTGTGTGAAAGAGAGAAAAATATCCTGCATCCATTGCTGGGTTTTTCTTTTCTCCTGCTGGGCTCCCAGCAGGTAAAGGCTAGTAGTGCTGGCAGGCAGATAGACACCAGTATTTTCAATACATGAAAAATATCACCCCAAAAAGCATGCTTCCATATAACTAAAACTTCAAAGTAAAAATAAGGAGAATATATCTGATGTGAAATATCATTTCACCCACTTGCCATGAGTGAAGCACACAGTATGAGAATCAGTGTGACCAAAGAAATAGGGAAGCAAACCTCTACTCCTTTCCCAAGGTTTCATGGTGCCCACATTCTCTTACCAGTAAAATCACAAGAGAACCTCATTACCACCATTCACGACAGCAGGACATTATATGTAGAAAAATAATGTGAGTGTGCACGTGTGTGTTGGGCCCTTGTTCAAAAGGATTGTTTGCTTAACCTTTAAACAGACTTACTATAAAATTGTTTTGCCTACAAAGGATCTCCTTCACCAAGAAAGCACACGAAAAAAAAAACATGGAGAAAAGAGCCTATTTTATAAAATCAAAAGTTGCTTTTGGTTCATTATCTCAGACTTTCAAAGGAATCAACTTGCTCGAGTCCATATGACAAGAAGAATTAAAAGGACAGTAAAACAGCGCTATCCTGCATCAAGCAGTGGAGGCTTGCAACAGACAAATAAGTTCCCTGGTAGCATCAATCAAGTTGAGTATTTGTGTTCTTATTTGACTAAACCCTGAGACAGTGATTGGAAAAATGAGAAACGGTGGTGAAAAACAATAGAGAATTGCTGGCTTTTTCCCCCCTCTACTACCACTTCCAAATGATAGCTATAATTCAGTAAAGATCATAGAGGCTGGCATTTATGTTGATCATCATTTCCTACCAGCCTTTGATTTACTAAATTCCTCCTAAATGAATTTCTAGCTGAGAGGAGTAAATTATATCTGAACACCCCTATCAAGAACAAGCTAAAATATATTGGCATGATATCAAATAAATAGGTTGGATAAATATCTTAGTGTGGCACAAGATTGCACATAGTCAGCTATTTTATAGTCTATGGCAAAGAAATAGAAGACGTATTAAAAATAAAAATACTGTACTTAATATTATTGTCTTGTGTGAGAAGGCTGTCTTGCTAAACCAAATAAGAATGTAAGGGAAAGATTTGAGCCATACTCCCAAGTTTTTATATCAGGAGGTAGCTCTCTTTCTAAGGATGCAGGAGTTCATGTCTTGATGAAGAAGTTGGGTTAAGACTCGCTGGAATAATGAAAGCTGAATCCAAAAGAATGAGTTGTGTAGATTCTCTATCGAGAGACACATGGAAATGTTTGCTGATGAATAAATTTAAATTCATTATTGAAAACTGAAACAGCAGAGCATTTGTTAAAATTAGCCTAAAACTTTAAATTGAGGAAGTAACTTTGTGCTCCAGATGGGAAAAAGTGCTAATTTGTGAATTATTGACATTTTAACACTCTTTTACGTGATATGTCTTCAAAATCCTCAATAGAAATATGACTCTTGTTATTAGTGTTTCCAGAAAGGAAGCCCAGAGAGAGGAAAACATTTCTTCCTCAATTAAGAAGGCTTTTAAGCCCTTTTGCCTGAATTTCACTAATGCCTCATTTCGCCAAATCAATCATGTTGCTCTACTATTGTATTAAAATGTACTTTAATAACAAACGCTTGAAATCAGAAGTGACATTTTTTCTAAGATGCATTACTAATGAAGTAACACGCATTTTCATCCTGCGTGAAACAGCTGGACCATGACGAGATCACATTAGCACTAATTAAAATGATATTTTTTGTGCAGTTTTTGCTAACCCAGTTTCATTGGACTCAAAAGGATTTTTGAAATCCATAAGAAAAGCTATTATGTAATCTTACCATGATTCTCTTGAATCAGGCTACTGTCTAATTTCTCCACAACGATGTTTTCTTAAAACTCTCACTCAATAAAATCAATATTAAGCTTCTCCTCTTATGGCTCTTTTTTCAATATATGATCCTCATTTAATTAAAAAAAATTAAAGCTTTAATTTATTTTGCCTGATGAACAAGAAAAATATAATATTAAAGGCAGCATTTTGCAATGTTTCTCTTTTTCCTCACTTTACTGGGTCCCTGTTGTTCCCAACGTATAATTTGCAAAACGTATTGCTTCAATACTTACAATGAGAGAGGCGGCCCAGCTGTGGGAAGGAGAGGACAGCAGCCTCCAATATTACCATAATAATCTGCCTAGAGTCCCAGGAGTCCTCTGGTATATACAATTCTCTGTACTGCAGGCCCCAGCTGGAGAACATTCTCTTGACATGTATGCCAACCTTTGCCTGCAGGCAAAATAAAAAAAGGCAGAGAAGTAATCATGAAAATAAAAAATCTTGTCAACTGCGTTGGGATGCAGTTCCCATGTTTTTGCTCACGTAGGCAGGCATTGTGCTAACAAAATGATATGAGACTTTAAAGACTGCAGCTGGTATGTATTTAGATTTTTTTTAAAAAGTGCTATGTTAATTCTGCAATCCTAAAATTGGGGGGGGAGGGGCAGTGGGCAGTGATAGTTTAGTTATTTCTGTCAATATGCATGACAACTTTATTTACCAACTATTACACAGAAGATTGCTTGTTACAGGAATTGAAACAGAAGGAGCAGCATTAACATCTTGAGGTTAATCACGGATGAAACTTTCAAACAAATATTATTTATATTCCTTGGCAAGTGAAACTAAGAGGAACTTGAGCAGTTACTGAGTAACACCTTTCTTAATTAATCCCACAAAAACTAATGTTATTATGTCTGTTCCTAAAAATTCAATCTCAAGTCAAAGGAATGATATTAACCTTTAAAATAATAAAGTAAAACTTCAAAAGCACTTCTTGAACAAAACATGTATGTTTTGAAACTGAAAGTTCAGATTGGGTTGTATCTTACTTTAAAAGCCAATAAAACTCAGTGGGCTTAGAATAGTCTACAATTAAAGCTGAAAAATCTGATATCCTGGATGTAGCAATAAAAGTTTCCAAACTTCATTTGTTGAAACAAGAGGCTCTTCTGAAAATGAATTAATCCAGCATATAACTGCAGTCATACACTTCTAAGCACTTTAATCTGGGTGGTGTCCACTGGATAAATATTCCGAACAGGTAAGAAAATGCCGTTATATGTATAAGATACTAACTTCCTTTGTCAAATTAATTTTCCAAATACTAGACAGACTGGAAGAGGGCAGTATAGTGTTATATTAGCTCTTAAACATGTCTGTTTGCCAGAAAATGTTCCATTTTACTGTCTTTACCAATATGGTTATGATAAATCTCTCTACTTTGCAGATAAAGAGATTTAGACAATTGAGAGTTTACAGCGTAAAGTGGGTTGTTATTAGTTATTGATCACTTTAAAGGACAGGATGTACAATTAGGTTTGCATATTTATGTAACTATTTCATTAATGTCAATCTCTCTCACCAAATGTAAACTACATGAGGCCAGGATCATGGAAGTTTTATTTATCATTTCCTCCCAAGTGCATGGCACACGCTAGGTATTTGTTGAAAGAATAAGTGCATGCATTTAGTTATTCATTCATTCATTCATTCAACAAATATTTACCAAGGCACCGGGGATCCAGCAATGAATAAAGCTGGTGAAAATCCCTGTTGTCATGACATAGAAGACAGATAATAGATAAGAAAATTAAGTAAAATATACACTGTTAGATAATGATAAATATTAAAAAGAGAAGTTTAGCAGGGAAAGGGGACAGAGAGTGTGTCTGGGTGGGAGGCTGCTATTTTAGAAAGGGTGGCCAGGGGAGGCCCCCCCAACAAAAGTGTGAAATGAACTGGTTTTCTCCACTAGGTGAAATTAAATAGGTCCTCAGTAAGAATCTAATAAAAAGGCAAAGAAAGAAAAGACTTAAAATGACAACCCTGGACTTCCCTGGTGACGCGGTGGTTGAATCCGCCTGCCAATGCAGGGGACATGGGTTCCAGCCCTGGTCCGGGAAGATCCCACATGCCATGGAGCAACTAAGCCCGAGTGCCAAAACTACTGAGCCCGTGCTCTAGAGCCCGTGAGCCACAACTACTGAGCCCGCATGCCACAACTATTGAAGGTCGTGCACCTAGAGCCTGTGCTCCGCAACAAGAGAAGCCACCACGATGAGAAGCCCGCGCACTGCAACGAAGAGTAGTCCCTGCTCACTGAAACTAGAGAAAAGTCCACACGCAGCAAGGAGAACCCAACGCAGCCAAAAGTAAATAAATAAATAAATTTATTTTTTTTAAATGCCAACCCTTTCATTATTTATGCAAACATCTGTATCCTTTATGAAATTATAAACCCCTCTAAAACAGAGACAGCAACTCTTTTTGGATATTATCTCTGGCACTTGGCACAGTGTCTTATACACAGTAGATGCTCTTCCAATTATGCTGAGTTGACTTAGATTCCTATTAGAATAAAAGGACAAGAGTAAGTGGTAAAATAGTCAAGGATGGAAGAGAGCCACCCAACACACTCTGGATGGCCAGAAAGCAGAGGAGTGAGGCTGAGCGTACACCATTGTCCAGCATATAGCTTGATGCTGCCTGAAACTCCCAACAGCCAGCTACTCAGCCCTGAGATGACCACCTTTGTTTCCAAAAGAAAACAAGGCATGTTTACAGAGAACTGTGCAAATGCACTGTTACAACTAGGGAAATTAATCAAAGCCCTTGTCTTACTAATGGGGGCTCACATTGGGATCATTTTCATTTAAGAAAGAAGGCATACACATGTTGCTCTTGTGAAAGTGGTCTTGAAGAGGAAGTTCACGCCCCTTTGTATCCATATATTCAATTTGTGGAGCTGGATACAAGTGAAACGCTCACATTTTAATTAGGGGTAGAAAAAAAATACACATCAGGTGATGGAAATAAAAGGGACAAAAATAATCCTTAAAAATAAGTAAATTTTCAAAGTATATGGTGGTTAAGAGTGAAGGGAAACCATTAAGTTAATCCAGTAACATGTGTTTTGTTATTACCAGGAAAGTACAGGTCACATCGTTGCAGAGAATAACGCAAAACAGAGAAAGGGCACATAGGCATACTGAACAAGAAGAGAATTAATTTAAATATCAGTTAGATGTTTGTTTGTTATTCTAAAGGACTAAAACATTCACATTAGCTACGAGAGCTCCATTCCTAGTGAATTATCACATAACAGGTAACCTAATGTCCATATTCGTGCGTTACTAACTTTGAGTTTCCTCTACTCTTTCTGGGTGTCTCAACTTCACCCATGGCTGTACCTAAGCTCCTCTCCACAGAGGTCCCCCATCTCTCTCCAGCTCACATGACTCTTCTGAGCTCCACATACGTTGCCTCCTGGACATCTCGAGTTATATTCCATAGACCTTCAAATTCAACATACTCATAATTTCACTCCCAAATCCTCTTCTACTATATGCTAATCTTAGTAAAGGTCACCATTGGTTACCCAAGCCAGAAACCTGAAAATGATTCTTGACTCTCCCATCTCTCAAATTCTCTCCCTGCAATATCATCAGCCTCCAAGCCCTAAAGGATCTTTCTCCTAAGTAACTCTTACGGTCTCTCTCTTTATCTGCAACTCATTGTTAGTATCTGGGCTGAAAAACTCTTCCTATCTCAGCTGGATTACTACGTATCTCCTTACTGATCTTCTCAAAGGAAGAGCTTCCTCTCACCCCAACGAACATACCCTCTTCCACCTTACCTGAGTGACCTGAGAAAACGCAAATACCTCTCTCCACTCACTCACTTAAAATGCTGCAATGCCCATTAGTTTGGGTTAAAGTCCCTCTTGCTTTTGGATTAAAGTCTGCACTCCTGACATGCAAGGCCCAGCTGATGGCTCCTTTCTAGCTCATCTTCCCCGACCCCCATGCTCTGCCAATGCTTCAGCCATAAAAATGACCTTCCCCCATTGCCACCATTCCTTTGCTGATGCTCTACTATTGATCTAAATACTCTGTCCAGTTTTCTCCACCTCAACTAAATCTCCTTCATCCTTTAAAAACACAGCTTAATCACAACCTCCTTCTTTTCTAATCCCCTCCCTTCTTCGGCTAAGTTACAGGGCTCTTTCCTGTGTTCATAAAGCACCCTTATGCAGGCATCAGCATAGCATTTACCATACTGAATTAGGATTTCCAGTTTCTTGTCCACATCCCCCATTGACTATGAGTTCCATGAGCACAGAGAAGATTGTTCATGTCTGTACTCCCTATGTCTAGCATTGTAGAGGTTCAATCAATGTTTGTTTAGCATGTGAATAAGAGAATGAGTTTCCAGCGATAAAACTGGCTTAGTGGAAAGGAAATACACCATCTACTTCTACATTAGAAATAATTTATTAGAAAAGGTAAGAAAACTAATACTTTTTGTGTAACTACTTATACCCAGCATTGGATCTATTGGCTAGGAGCTAAGGTCAGAGAGAAAGAGATATTGAAAAAAACAGAGACAGAGAAATCTTTTTGTACTTCATCATTGGTTTACATGTTCCAGAAGTCTCCTGCACGAGACAAGGTGATTAGGAACAGATCTGGCAGATGGGGCTTCACAAGACTAATGCTGCTTAGAACTCTAAAACCAGCAGGTCTTAAAGTGGAGCAGAAATATGTGATTAAAAAAAAAAAAAATTGAACTGGGTACCAAAACGAATTTTCTAAAGGTCATTATACATTTGCTAAAACTACCTGGTTTTATTTTGGTTTTATGTGATATATTTTTTTAAAGAGCTATTTAAAAAAATGAAATCAGTTTTAGCCTATGATAAAATATGAAGCCATGCCAATTTTTAATTTTATGGTTTTTTAAAAAATAAATTTATTTAAACTAAAAAACAAAAACATTCACCCATTTCTCCCACCCACCCACCACCTCTGGCAAACACCAATTTGTTGTCTGTGTCTATGAGTTTGGTTTTATATATATAAAGAAAAATATATAAATATATATATAGTTTTATATATGGAATATAAATATACTTTATATATTATATATATTTATATATATCTTATATATCATATGTATTTATATATGATATATTATACATTTATATATTTAAAATATTTTAATATATATAATATATATATTTTTAGATTCTACATTCTGCATATAAGAGAGATCATATAGACAGTATTTGTCTTTCCTTGACTTATTTCACTTGGCATAATGCCCTCAAGGTCCATTCATGTTGTTCTAAATGGCAACCAATATTTTTTTATTGAAGTATTGCTGACTTACAATGTTTCAGGTGTACAGAAAAGTGAATATATATTCTTTTTCAGATTCTTTTCCATTATAGATTATTACAAAATCTTTAATATAGTTCCCTGTGCTATACAGTCAGCCCTTGTTGTTTACTTTATATATAGTAGTATGTATCTGTTAATCCCAAATTCCTATTTTATCTCCCACTCCTTTTCCCCTTGAGTAATCTTAAGTTTGTTTTCTATGTTGGTGAGTCTATTTCTGTTTTGTACATATGTTCATTTGTATCATTTTTTTAGATTCCACTTATAACTGATATCATATGATATTTGTCTTTCTCTGGCAACCAAGTTTTTAAAGGAAAATAGGAGCTAAGCTAAGATGTTGCTTGTTTAGTCAAAGGAGCATATCATATATGTGTTAGAACCAATATTGGTTCTAAAGCATTTGCAGAGTCTAAAATGCAGAATTAAAATTTCTTGTCTGAGTTAAATTTTTTTTTAATTTTTTTTTTTTTTTATTATTATTTTTTTTTTAATTTTAAAATAAGGCAATTCCCCCCATGCCCCCAGAATCTCTTGCAGCACTGCCTGCTCTTTAGGAAGTCTATCTGATAGGCCCTTATGCTTATATGCTGCCGACTGTCCTTGGCACAGAAATACTTCTTTCAGGCCTGCTTTCTCCAATGGTACCCTCTAATTCAGATCTTGGTCACAACATCAAAACTTGCCAGTCCTGTGTTCCAATGCCTCAGGCTGTTTCAGTAGTGCAATCTAAGAGAAGTTCCAACTAACGGTTCCTAACAAAAATTCAGTGGACTTAAAATAACAATATATTGTATAAATAGCAGCTCCCACTACCCTGTTTAATTTTTTAATGAATAAGCAATCTTCGCTCTTTCATCTTTTTACTACAGCCATCCTCTTCTAACCAAACTCATTCTCAATTCAGCCATGCAGGCACCATTTTATGAGCACCTTCGTTCTTTGTCCACTGTGTTCCTACGCATTCTACCTAGCCTGAGCTAGCCAGGTACTCACAGGACTGCAAGCTCATCTTTCTGTTTGATCAGACTTCGGTGAAACTAGCAATGATAGGCAAAGAATAAGACGGTCTTAAAGCACAAGCCAACTCATTGAGTCAGACTTCATATTGCGAGTACTTAAACATGTGTCCCCCAAAGTTCATGATGGCAATATGCATCTGTACAAAGTTACTACGTTCCAATTTTTCAGTCTTTGGATCTTTTTATCTCTCAAATATATCAAATAACTGGAGATTACAAATGCCACGTGATATTAACAAGCTGTCTTACTATTGGTAGCTTCCTTCCACTTTCTCAGAATAGTGAATGTTTGTTATTCTTTTGTTTTGTTTTTGTCTTTTAAATGAAGAAAGGTAAATATTTCCTATCACTTTTCTTTCTGATCACTACTAAACTCTTCTAAGAAATCTTTAGGAAGCTACTATTATAATACACCTGGCAAACTTGCTATCGTTTTGTAAGTTGATTTTTTTTTTTAAACTCTGAGGATTTCTTTTTCAAAATTTTCTAGAAGCAAAAGATCATCAGTGGAATTGGCAACACAAGAACAATTGTTTGCCTAAGGAGATGGAAGGTGCAAAGTATTTGAAATTTTAACATCCTAGGTACTTTCCAAGCATCTTAGGCCCATAGGGTTGGCAGCTCATGGACTCAGCCCACAGACTTAGGAAGAAAAATAGCAATTACAGGCACTGAATAAGAAAAATTTTTTAAGTTAAAAAAAGGAAAATTCTCATAAAACGCTCTCGGTTTTCTACTTAGAATTTTTAAAAAACATTGTCCACATTTTTGTGTGTTCATCTTTTCTACATATGGGTTGAACAGTTGGTCTCATTTTCAGTTTCATTTAACTATTTATTGTATTTAAATATACGGAGCACATTTCATTAGCCATAAAGAAACCCAACAAATATTTGTTGAATTGAATTAAATGAGCTTATATTACAATGTTGGTATTGAGGAATAAACCTGACTTATCTTAGACTACTCGTCTATATCAGTCTTTTACTATAAGTAGGTAGATACTTCATATTATTTCAGAGTAAAAATTTTTAATGTAACAAATAATCTTTCTATGTTTTCTGCATTCCTTCCTTTTCTATCACAAAAAGAGACTTGAAACAAAGGAGGAAATATGTGAAAGGGAAGTTAAATAAAAATGGATAAAGATGAACATCTAGGAATCCAGATTGTCTTCAGTATGACCTGTATTTTTCTAATTAAAAAAAGGGTAGTTGTTTCATCCTCTATATTGGTTGTCCCCTTCTCTTAAACTTGTATCTTTCTGAAGATGTGGACAGCGTCTAGATTATAATGCTAAAATCTACATAAATTCTAGCGGCACTGGCAGCCGAAGTCAGCTCTGCCCCTCAGTTTCCCTATGGGCAACAATCTCTCAGCAAACTTAGTGGCTGCACAGCTTTGGATGCTTCCAGAGTCCCCATGGGCGAGCAGCCGCAGAGGGGAGTCAAAGCTAGAAGAGTCAATCTCCCTGCAACCAGGGGGAAAAAAACGGTGCTGATAACTGTTTGCACGTGTGGGAGCTCTTTTCCTGTCCAGTTTCTCTGCTTATCTTAGTCTTTTTGTATATTCTTTGCAAAATTTATTTATGTGTTCAGATTATTGTATTGTAATAAAAAGATACTATGTATTCATAACAATCAAGTTGAATACTGAGGGGAAAGTATTAGTGATCCTGTAAAAAAAAGAAGCCAATCACTCAATTAACATGCACTCATTCATTCTACAAATAGCTCATGTGTGTCAAGTGCTCGGCTATGTGCTGAGTGCACAGTTTTGAACAAGACAGAGAGAGCTTACCGTCTAATGGGGAAGATGGACGACCAAACAAACAATTTAACTATCAAGTGTGGCAAGATATTACCAAATAAGCTTTAAAAAAGTGGAAAGGAAAGGAAGGAGACAAACAAGATTATCATGAAAGATGATGCAAAACAAAGAACCTCTCTTGATATTTTCAAAATCTGTTTAAGTGAAAGAAAGAGGGACAAGAATTTTATAAGTAACCCTTCTAACTTTGATCTAGTTTTTCATCTACTGTAAATATCTCAGCCCCTGTCATTGGGCAACAGCAAACTTCCTGCTGTACTTGTTCTCTGCAAAGCTAACAGGTGATACAGCAACAATATGTAAATTAACCAAGAGAAACGGAGTACAAAGGCTATATTTGAAATTCTATGTGCAGAGCTAGTCTCCCAGTGAACTTACTGCAGAAAAGCAAACATTTCCACCTCAGAGAAGGAGCAATGCACATACCAAAATAATCCATGCTACTCCCTCTTTTTTTGATCTGAAAGAAAGCCCTCAGAGGGAGACAGACTCTATGGTGAATGTTGCATCAGAAAGTCAAAATGCATAGTGAACGGGAACATCAAAGTGTGTAATGTTGTGTAAAGATAACCTCCCTCACATATTTTAGATTACTCAAAATGATGACTATGAAATGCATTTATTCTTTAATAAAGAAACTCATTTCATGTGCTATTGTATGTAGCAGGCCAGTTCTGTCTTTTTTCATTAATTTGCTTTTCGGGGCCCAAACCTAGATATTATTGCATTTTTATGTTTCATATCACTTGTACATTTTGAACCAAGTTGTAAATTAGCTGTATGAGTTGAAGTGAAGAAAATGAGCACCTCCTTTCTTTCCTCTACCATAATGGTCAAAATACCTTTTACAGCACTGGCCAGTTATAAATCAAGTAGGCATAGGAGAATGAAATGGACTTTGTAGTTAGAAAGACGTGGCTTTAAAGCCAAGTTCTACTACTTATTACCATGAGATCCTGAGCACGAGGCTTCAGTTTCCAAATCCGTAAAATGGAGTGGAAGAAAGCTACCAAATTCAATAATTGTAAGAATTAAATGAGATACTACAAGGAATATACCAAACACAGTGCATGGCATGTGCACACATTTAGTATATGTATGGTGAGAACCTTTCTAGGTTCTTCTGGCTGGCCTAAGAATTAAATTGACATGAGGCAGATTAACAGGAGAAAATCAAACAAAAGTTTAATAATATGTGGACATGGGAGAGACCCAGGAGAACTGAGTAACTCACCAAAATGGCTGAAGCCCTCACCTTAAATCCCTTCTTCAGCTAAAGACAAAAGAGGATGCCGGGGTAGGGGTTTGGGACTTCAAAGGGGAAGAAGACAGTATACATGGAGATGGAAAAGCAAAAGTTTGGCAAACAAATGTTTGCTGGGCCCTGCAGAGACCGTGGGATGCAGAGTGGATTCTGACCACTAGGCCTTGTAGCCCATATTCTTTGCAGATATCACTGGTGATAGCTCTCTTCTGGGAACATACCCTCTACCTAAATTATGTTAGGTGGTTAGCAGGAAGGTCAAAATTTCTTCCTGAGTCTTTTGGGCTCTGATTGTTTTTAGCTTCAAATAATCCACATTCTGAAGAGAAATCTGGGGGTGGCAAATTTTGCTCCCCTACAATAGCAACTGTTATCCTGCTGGTGCGCTCAGAATTCTTTTCCTTTATTGTTCCTCTTTGGTCCACCTCTTCTTCCTTTTATTAAGGCTGCTCCTGCTTGCCCCATGATTATCACTGGATAAATGGATTTCATAATCTAAGCATCTGGATTGTTCTTAATTTTTTTTAATTGAGCTGAGTAAGCCCTTTAACGTTTTCTCAAAGTCACTTTAAAAGGTCTTTCTAAGTTCTTTACAAATATGGCTAAGAGAATATCACCTAAGAGAATAAATGTAAATTTGGGTTTCATCAAACTATGACAAAGCAAGAAATAAAATGACTGCAATTTTCTGGAAAAAGAGAACCACTAAAATGGCCGAGGGGCCCAGCAGTTAATCAGTCCATCATTCTAGTACTCAGAAATTGTCTCTTTCATCAGGGACTGGGTGAGACCATGTTATAAATGGGTTTTATCAGGCCCTTGGACAGGAAACAAACTAAATGAGAAGCAATCTGACTTTGGTAGCAGAGGGACACAGTGAGGCTCTCGTTAACCCCACAGTTTCCTGACAAGACATGAAAAAGGTGTACAGATAATACAATTGACATTTAACTAAGCAACCTAGAATGTATTCCTACAAATGAGCTTTGACCTTACAAAAGCAACGTTGGGAACTAGAAACCTATAAATCTATATAAACCCACGAGGCTGCCCTTATGGTTAGCTCCCTGGTCATTAAGGCCAGTTCAAAATCCAAATCAAAAGCCATTTTATCCCATCAGGGTCACATTTCCATCATCATCAAAAATCCAGGTATCTATTCTGTTTACAAACTTTGCCCAGTAGATTTAATTTCCAGGGAATTTTGGCTATTTCCAGAAATCGGAGCTACCCTAAAAGGAACTAGATGAGACTCCACTGAAAATATGTGAAATATATAATGAAGGCATGTTCTGAAAGAACTCTCTCACTAAAAGTTAGAAAGTCATGTAAATTCTACTGGGATGATTGACTGTCTCTGAGAGCACAACTCTTGGTTATACAAGTTCCAGGGTGTTTGTTTTTTTAAAAATAAAGCTGTTAGGTGAACTTTGCTCCTGATGTTTTCCTGCATCACCTTCCCATACCCGCAGATGGAAAGAAGTTTCATCCTGTCGTAAATGATTGCCTTTCTGCCCTGCTCCAGGCTGGTTCTTCATCAGCATCCTGGTTATACCGTAGTTTCTGTGGCTGTGGAGCCAGGCAGCTTTCTGAGGGAACAGCGGCCAGCTGAGGGGCGGAGGGAGCCCTCTGCAAAAGCTTATCCATCTGGGGGAATGGCTATTCGTCGTCAGTCGAGCTGGGAGTGAATCACAACATACATCAGTGTATGGCGGTGACAGCGTTATTCATATAATATTTAATAAGTTCACGTAATTGGACCAAGTTTCACTAGGACTTGTTGCAATAAAACCACAGACATTTCTCCAAAAGCAGGGCATCCAGCTGGAGGATGTAGACTATTTATTTAACAATGGTGACTACGCAGCCACAGGGATCCAGAAGCCAGAACAAAAATAAGCACAAGCAGTAAAAAGTGCAGCAGCCAAAAACAGGGGCTGAGTGGGCAACAACAAAACCCGGAAATCTAGTGAAAGCTCATCTTGCTTTCAGTCATTCAATTCACAGAGGTCCACTGAGCAATCACTACTGCAAAGCAATCGTGCTGATCTTTCTCATTGCTTTTTAATTAATTGCATGTATCTTCCACTTGTTTTTGGTTTTTCAAAAAGTGTTTTGAACACAAAGATCAGTTCTCACAGTATTCTTTCTCCGTTACAGCATTCGGCACAGTGCTTTGTATTCTAGTTCTTAGCAGTATCTTTTGGTCTTTGCCAAGTATCGGAATATGATGGAATGGAAAGAGTATCGTACCTTAAGTAAAAAGACATGGGTGCAAATCTTGTTCTCCCACTCCACTGTACAATTTGGGTATAGTATCTAACCATTCCAAACTAAGTTCCTCAAATCCAATGTGAGGATAAATACGCAAAAGTACACCAGCAATAACCAATTTGAAGATACAGTAGGGAAAATAAGATATCAAAACCTTAAATAATCATTAACTACAAGAAATAATCCAGTTCAAAATACGTGAGATTCATGTAGATAAAGCTATAAGAATCTGCCCTCCTTTTTAAATGATCTGGGCCTCCCTATTTCCTAAGACACAACAATATTGAAATTAGGACAATTGATAACCCTACAATGGCCTCCAAGTGTTCAAGTGAAAGGAAGACTCACACATCTCCCACTTTAAATCAAAAGCTAGAAAATATTTAAACTTAGTGAGGAAGGCATATCAAAAGCTGAAATAGGCCAAAAGCTAGGTCTCATGTGCCAAACAGCCAAGTTGAGAATGCAAAGGAAAAGTTCTTGAAGGAAATTAAAAGTGCTATTCTAGTGAATACAGGAATGAAACAGCCTTATTGCTGATATGGAGAAAGTTTTAGTGGTCTGGATAGGAGATCAAACCAGCCTCAACATTCCCTTAAGCCAAAGCCCAATCCAGAGCAAGGCCCTAACTCTTTTCAATTCTATGAAGGCTGATAGAGGTAAGGAAGCTGCAGAAGAATACTTTGAAACTAGCAGAGGTTGGTTCATGAGGTTTAAGGAAAGAAGCTATCTTCATAACATAAAAGTCCAGGTGCTAATGTAGAAGCTGTAGCAAGTTATCAAGAAGATCTATATAATTAATGAAGGTGGCTACACTAAACAGCAAATTTTCAGTGTAGATGAAATAGCCTTATGTTGGAAGAAGATGCCATCTAGGACTTGCATAGCTAGAGAGGAGAAAATGTCTTGCTTCAAAGTTTTAAAGGACAGGCAGACTCTCTTGTTAGGAGCTAATGTGGCTGGTGACTTTAAATTGAAGCCAATGCTCATTTACCATTCGAAAAATCCTAGGGCGTTTTAGAATTATGGTAAATTTACTCTGCCTGCACTCTATAAATGGAACAACAAAGCCTGGATGACCTCATATTTGTTTACAATATGGTTTACTGACTATTTCAAGCCCTCTGTTGAGATCTACTACTCAGAAAAAAAGATTCCTTTCAAAATATGGCTTACTGACAACGCACCTGGTCACCCAAGAGCTCTGAGGGAGACGTTCAGTGAAATTAATGGTGTTTTCATGCCTGCTAACACAACGTCCACTCTATAGCCCATGGAACAAGGAATAATTTTGACTTTCAGGTCTTATTATTTAAATACATTTTGTAAGGCTATAGCTGCCATAGATAGTGAGGCCTCTGATGGATCTGGACAAGTAGATTGAAAACCTCTGGAAAGGATTCACCATTCTAGATGCCATTAAGAACATTCATGTTTCATGGGAAAAGGTCAAAATATCAACATTCACAGGAGATTAGAAGAAAGTGATTCCAGTCCTCATGGGTGACTTTAATGGGTTCAAGACTTCAGTGGAGGACGTAACTACAGATGTGGTGGAAATAGCAAGAGAGCTAGAATTAGAAGTGGAGCCTGAAGATGTGACTGAACTGCTGCCATCTCATGATAAATCTTTCACAGATGAGGAGTTGCTTCTTATGGATGAGTAAATAAAGTGGTTTCTTGAAATGAAAACTACTGGTAAAGATGCTGTGAAGATTGTTAACATGACAACAAAAAAATTAGAATATTACAGAAAATTGGTCGATAGAACAACAGCAGGGTTTGAGAGAATTGACTCCAATTTTGAATGAAGTTCTACTGTGGGTAAAATACTATCAAACAGCCCTGCATGCTTCAGAGAAATCGGTTCATGAAAGGAAGAGTCGATCAATATGGTGACAATGTCAGTCATCACTGTCTTACTTTAAGAAATGGCCACAGCCATTCCAACCTTCAGCCGCCACCACCCTGATCAGTCAGCTGCCACCAACATCAAGGCAAGACCCTCCACCAGCAAAAAGATTACGACTTGCTGAAGATTCAGATGATAGCATTTTTAGTAATAAAGTACTTTTAATTTAAGGTATGTACATTGTATTTTTAGACATAATGTTATTGCACACTTAATAAACTACAGTATAGTATAAACATAACTTTTATATGCACTGGGAAACCAACAAATTCATGTGACTCACTTCTTTGTGGTATTTGCTTCATTGCTGTGGTCTGGAAGTAAACCCACAGTATCTCTGAGGTATGTCTGTAGTTTTTTGTTTGAAATTTTAGTTTCTCAAAAATATCTAAAGGGGCTTCCCTGGTGGCACAGTGGTTGAGAGTCTGCCTGCCAATACAGGGGACACGGGTTCGAGCCCTGGTCTGGGAGGATCCCACATGCCGCGGAGCAACTAGGCCCGTGAGCCACAACTACTGAGCCTGCACGTCTGGAGCCTGTGCCCCGCAACAAGAAAGGCCGCGACAGTGAGAGGCCCGTGCACCGCGATGAAGAGTGGCCCCCACTTGCCACAACTAGAGAAAGTCCTCGCATAGAAACGAAGACCCAACACAGCCAAAAAAAAAATAAAGTAAATAAATAAATAAATAAGTCAGGAACTCTTTTAAAAAAAAAAAAATCTAAAGTTAAAAGACATAGATCAAATCAGGAAAATATATGCCATAATATTATAAAGGAGAATTCTCAACATGTGAAGAATTCATGGAAATTGAATAATGTAAACATATCTAAGAATCAATAGATATATGAGAAATGAATATTGGTAAAGTAATTAAACAAGGAAACCATTAGACTGAGATGGCTCTAATATCTTGGCAGCCTAGTAAGCAAAGTGAAACCAGCCTAAGCCAGAGTTGATTCCTGTAAATGCCTCAAGTTAAGAAATTGAAAATTAAGACCAACCAGTCACAAACAGCCAAGTAGATTCTCCCAAATAGGCTAACTGCTTAAGCTATGGCCAAACAATTCCCTTGCTTGTTTCCGCATCTGCTCTATGAAAGCCTTTTCCTTGGCTCCTGCTCGTGAAGCACTGCGAACCACTTCCGGTTTGGCATTGCCCTATTCAAATTGATGTTTGCTCAAATAAACTCTTCAAAAGTATAATGTGCCTCAGTTTATCTTTTAACAATATGAATAGCCAATTTATGGAAGAGAAATGAGAAAAATGATTCCACATCAATAGTCATTTTAAAAGTACAAATTGAAATAACAATAAGATTTATTTTCACATATCTGAGTAGCAAAAACATTTTTTTAATGTTAATTATCTTGGTAAGGCGATGGGAAAACATACCTTCTCCTACAATGTTTGTGGGCATATAAATTAGTACAACTTTCTGGAAGCAATTTATCAATTTTAAGAGCCTTATTCTCTTGCTCAAATAATAGCTAATTCTAGCGATCTACCCTAAAGAAATGGTCAGAAATATGGTCAAAGATTTATACAAAAAGATGTTCATGGTAGTACTATCATAGCAAAAGCTGTCCAAAAATGAGAAAATGACTAATTAAATTATGGTAGATGTATAATGGAATACCAGTCATTGTTTAAAAGTATAATCATAGATGTACTTCTTTTGACAAAGAGTGACAGTCACAATATATTATTTAGTAAAAGTAAGTATATAGAAATGAAAATAGAGTATAAATCTCAACCATACAAAGATATTCACACAGAGGAATGACTACTAAGTGCCACCCTAAAATATTGAGTACTTATCTCTTGGTTGACAGGAGTATAGGTTAGAATGCAGATTCCACTCCTGTATAAAGGCCCAAAACTGAGCATAAACAGTTTTTGGCTGATACAGTGGTTTCACACTTCAGGGACTCGAGCTCCTTCTATCTCGTTTGTTTAATATCCCTACAATAGTTCACATCTTCTTAATGTGAATGAAGAGTGTTGCCTTCATTCACATCAAAAAAAGTTCAGCCCTGCATTTACATTCCAGATAGCAGGAAGGAAGGAAGACAGATCATGATGGCTACCCTTCTTCTCTTTAAGGGTACAACTCGAAAACTCCATACATAACATCCACTCATATCCCATGGGCCAGAGCTTAAACACATGGCCACATGCAGGTATAAGTGAGGCTGAAAAATGAAGTCATAAGTTGGATGATTTTGTGATTAACCAAAAAGTCTATTACTGTGTAAAAAGGAATAACAGAATATTAGGAGACAATTTCTGCCACAGTCTACCTCCTTGGCCACCTCAAGACCTATGTGCTCTTTTCCTTACATACATAGAACACTTTCACCCACTTCTCAAAAGAGACAACCCCAAAATTTCATCTAGTTGTTAAATGTAGCATAAAGTCTAGGAATTCTGGGAGAGCTCAGTCCTCTCCATCAGACTGAGGGCCTACAAAATAAAAGACAAGTTATCTTCCTCCTCCACCTAACACACATAATATACAATGGTTGGATAGAAACGGGACAGCTGCATCAAAAATTCCCATTCATACAGTTGCTCCCAATAAAATAAAACTTACCAAAACATGTACACAATCTGTATGCTGAAAATTAAAATGCTCATGACAGATATCAAAGGAGACAAAGAAATGGAGAGATAGACTGTATTCATGGACTGAAAGACTCAACACAATAAAGATGTCAATTCACCCCAAATTGATTTATAAGCTTAATGCTCCTATCAAAATCTCAGCAAGGGAATTTTGTCTATGTTTTTGCAGACAGAGACAAACTTACTTATTCTAAAATTTGTATGGAAAGGCACAGGTGCTAGAATAGCAAATACGTTCTTGAAAAATAAGAATAAAATGGGAAGAATCACTCTATCCAATATCATGGCTTACAATATAGCTATACAATCAAGACAGTTTGGTATTGGCAGAGAGATAGACACATAGACCAAAATAAAAAAATAGAGAAATTGTAAATAGACCCACACAGGTATTCCCAACTGATTTTTGACAAAGACGCAGAAGCAATTCAATGGAAGAAAGCTAGCCTTTTAACAAAATTATGGTAGCACAATTTGACATCCATAGACAAAGAAAAAGAAAGAACTCGACCTAAACCTTACACATTACGAAAATTAACTCAAAAAGGATCCCAGATTAAATGTATAATATAAAACTGTAAAACTTTAGAAAAAACATAGGATAAAATCTTCAGGATCTAGGTCTAGTCAAAGAATTCTTAAACTTAACACCAAGCAATGATCCCTGAAAGGAAAAATTTATGTTAAACCTCATCAAAATTTAAAACTTTTGCTCTGTGAAAGTCCCTGTTAAGAAGATAAAAAAGACAAGCTGCAAATTGGGAGAAAATATTTGCAAAACACAAATCCTACAAAGAACTAGTATCTAAAACACTCAAGGAACCCTCAAAACTCAACAGTAAAAAAAACAATCCAATCAAAAAATGAGCTAAAGACATGAACAAACATTTCATGGAAGAGAAAATATTTGTGGGAAAGAAACACATGAAAAGAAGTTCAACATCATTAGCCATTAGGGAAGTGCAAATTAAAACCACAACGAGGTATCACTACTACGATATTGTGATTTATAGGAAAAAAATATATTTGATCTTCATTCACAGTTCCTGGCTCACAGCTTACAAAATCCTTGAAATCTCCCCAGCGATCAGAGCAATGGAATAATAGTTGGTCTCTTGTCCTCAGTTCCCCACCCAAAGGTGGGGGGCTGGTTGCAGGAGAATCAACCATGTGATTAGAGGACTGGCAATTTCAGTCTCACCCCTGATTCCCAGGTAGGGGAGAGGGGCTGGAGGTTGTATCAATTGTGTTGACCAATAACTTGATCAATCATGACTACCTAACGAAGCCTCCATAAAAACCCAAAAGGACAGCTTTTTGGCCCTATTTGGAGAGCTTCTACACAGCGGAACCAGAATTCTTCTGAGTGTCACACGTTCCACGAGGACAGAAGCTCCTTATTTTGAGACCTCACCCTATGAATCTCTTCATCTGGCTGCTGATTCCTGTCCTTTAATATCTTTTTATAAAAAATCAGTAATCTAGTGAGTAAATAGGTTTCACAGAGTTCTGTGAGCCATTCTAGCAAATTAATCGAACCCAAAGGGGGGGGTCATGGGAACCTCTGATTTATAGCCAGAAATAGAGGTAACAACCTGGACTTGTGGCTGATGTCTGAAGTAGAGGGCGGCCTTGTGGGACTGAGCCCTTTTCCTTTGGAATCTGATTCTATCTCTGGTAGATAGCTTCAGAATTGAGTTGAATTCTTGGACACCAGCAGGGTGTTGGTGTGGGGAAGCCTCCACATACTTTAAAATTGGGTTTGGGAACCCTTTTCCAGTACTACATGCTTATCAGAATGTCTAAAATTTAAAAAATGACAACCCTACATGCTGAAGAGGAGGTGGAAAAGCTGGACTATTCACACGTTGCTAGCAGGAATATAAAATGGTATAACTGTTCCGAAAAATGGTCTGGCAGTTTCTTACAAAACTACATTTGCAATGCAACTACCATATGACCCAGCAATTGGGCATTTATCCCAGAGAAATGAAAAGTTAAGCTCATACATATTTGTAGAAGCTTTACTAATAATAGCCAAAAACTGGAATCAGCCCAGGTGTCCTTCAACTGGTGAATGGTTAAACAAACTGTGGTACATCCACACCAGGGACTACTACTCAGCAGTGAAAAGGAACATCACTGATACATGCAATGACTCTACTGGACCTTCAGAGCATTATGTTGAGTGAATAAAGTCAATCCTAAAAGGTTACATACTGTATGATTTCACTTATACAACATTCTTAAAATGACAAAAAAATAGAAATGAAGAACAGATTAGTGGTTGCCAGGGGTTAGGGATGGTATTTTTAGTGTTTATGCCAACTCTATTCATAATAGCCAAAACCTGAAAACAACCCAAATGTCTATCAACAGGAGAATGAATGAACAAATCGAGGTATATCCATACAATAGAATACTACTTCACAATTTAAAAAGGACTACAATACACACAACAACATAGGTGGACTTCAAAAACATTGTTAAGTCAAAGAAGTCACATCTATTTCTATGAAATGGAAACCAGGTTCCGTTTACATGAAATCCAAATAGAGGCAAAATTAATCTACAGAAGTAGGTGTGGAGGTGGGAGCAGAAAGAGGCAGAAAAGGGCATGTGGGAACTTTCCGGAATGATTAGAATTATATCTTCTTCTGGTAGTGGTTACAAAAGTCTATACAATTGTCAAAACTCATTGAACTGGACACTTAGAATCTATTTATATCATGTTATTTTATATCACAATATTTATATCATGCTAATTATATCATGCTACTTATATCATGTTAATTATAAATCTATTTTTTTTAATGTAACTGATTGTGAGGTTAAATTGAGAGCCAGTCTCCATATGACTTCACTCTGGTACCTCCACGGTCTAGGACTGTTGCCTTCCTGAGCCTCCAGCTGGATTCAGATAACTCCATGTTCATTTCACAGCCCTTGAGTTATTCATTCATTCAGTAAACATTTCTTGAATCCCTACTATGTGCCAGGCACATTCTGTAGGCACATTCTTCTCTCTTCCAACATCTCAAGGTTGGTGGAATCTGGAAAGAGAACTAGTTTGGGAACAGCGCCCTGACGGTCCTGACCCACATCATCCTCCTGAGCCTGGAAAGAAAGACTGCAGTCTTCTAAAGAGCAGAGAGGCCCAACAGACGCGTGTTGCTTCAAGTCCTTTTATTGTAACTGGTGACTAACTAGACACATGCCATTAAATATATTACCACCTTCTGTAGCATATGCAACAACTGAGCACATCCACGAGCCCTGTGGGCTGCTTAAGAGCAGCAGAAATTCCCCACAGGACTCCGGAGCAGAAGAATGTCAGAGACGCCAGGTCCTGCCTTAGAAAGACAGATGAAGTTTTCAAAGCTTCTTTGCCTCTCCCCCTCTCTTCTCCTTTTGTTTTCCTTTGTTTTCTTTTGCTTTTTCATCCTTTCCAAAACAAGTCTACTCTCGCCTCTCATTTCCCATCTTGTTTTTAAAATAATTTGAATATCATAAAACAAAATCATATTTAAAGTTGTAAATGTCCTTTACAGGGTCTTACTCTTCTAAAAGGAGGCCCTGATAGATTAACACATTTTCATAATAAATAAAACCACATAGGGAGGATCCCAACATGAAAAGAAAGCATAAAATACAAATTTTGAAGAAAGAAGACAAATCAGGGCAAGTATAGTTGAAAAGAAATAGTGACCTTCTATCAAAGCTTAAAATGAGAAGCTAAAAAGGGTAAAGCTTTTAATATCATTATGAACAATGTCATACACTGGAGCTGTAGCAAGAGTGATCCATTCCCCTAGTATGGAATAATTCTGAGTTTTAAAAGCAGAGGTAATGTTTAACAACAACAAAAACAATGAAAAATATGAGCCTAATACTATCAGTAATTTCAAAGGGTAGATGTGAAATCAGGTATAATTAAAGTTTCAGGAAACATAAGATGCCAAGACATAATTATAAGCAGTAGTTTCTTAATACTTGGCTAATTCACATATTTGGGAGGTAAGCATTCCCATAGAACATGGCACAAGGTCTTAATAACTTGCTTTGATGATTAAACAGTAACTGAATCATGGATAGAACCTAGATTTTCTAGCTCTTGGTGTCATGGCCTGGCTCCAGACTAGAGAAATATACCTTGTCCTTTTAAGACTCAACTTTGCATCTAAGAGTTCTCTAAATGATTTCATGGATCACCTCTCGCCAGCAGCAGCTTAAATAGCACTTCCCATTGTATCAAGCTAGCAGCTTTTCTAAGCAATATCTTTGTTACTCATTTCTCATTTGACTCAAAGGAGAGCATTTAATATCAAATTTTTAAAATAATTTTGTGCTGTTAGGATCCAAGCCATGAATTCAAAAAGGATAAATCAACATATTATTTTTTAAAGAAAAAAATCAGGAGCTTATGTTTTAATATGTAAAATACAATAAAGCCATTCTCAGATCATAATATCAGTATTGATTTTTGGATTAGTTGTTGTAGATAATCATCCAAAGAGCTCAGAGACCCCCAAATCATTCTACAGGAGGCAAACTATTGGGTTCTTTAGAATCCTCTTGTTCATGCCCAGCAGGAGACCATGCCCTAAATAGGGACAGAAAGCTTGCCTTAATAAACTCAATATTTCACAGAAGCCAAAGATGGGATTATTTAATTTAATAGGAAACAAGCATTACAAGAACATAGGAAAGTAGCACAACCTGCGGTACTGACTGTGTTACCACTCATTTTACTAAACAGAATTCTGGCCCAGTAGTGCCAGCCTGAAGCAACAGTGGCATAATTTTGAAACTGATGCCTTGGAAGACACCACTGCATAGGAAGTCTCACTCAGGTTAATTTAATCTCTCCCTAAGATTTCTTATTTTTCTCTCTTATCTGTAAACACAGTAAGTAATAAGAATGATCATCCAGAAGTTGGTTTACTGGCATTTGTAAGAAAACCACGTAGGATTTCCCTGGTGGTCCAGTGATTGAGACTCCACGCTTCCACCTCAGGGGGCACGGGTTTGATCCCTGGTTGAGGAAGTTCCACATATCGCGCAGTGCAGCAAAAAAAAAAAAAAAAAAAAAAAGAAAGAAAGAAAGAAAAAGAATTCCACGTAATTTACACCACGTATATAAATCTATCAAAGTTGTTGACGTGGGTAATTCTGCAAGAAAGGAAGGAGTTATAATAATACCAAGGAGTCACTGGTATAGATGTTAATCAGTTCAACACTATCCCATTCTGCTTTAAGAGTGAATAATCTATTTCTTACTGATTACTGGGAGATAATCTACTTTAAAAGTCCACACTTTGTAAAGTTGTAATCTAAACCGAAAAATATGGACACATAGAAACGGCCAGAAACAGTGCTATTTCACATCGATAATTTCAGGAAAATGGGCATACTTCAGCTTTGCTAGTAAAATAGCATCAAGATTCTACAAGGCAGAAGACAGTAGTAGAATAACAACATTACTAGGCAGAGGAGGGCCATGGTAACACTTACGTATAAGATGTTTTCCAAGAAGAGCAATACCCTCTTCAAGAATTTTCCTGGATTAACTCTAGGTCAGGTTGATTTTTCTAGCATCCCATCAACATTTATATATTGGTCTAGAAAAGTTGTGATCAAGGCAAAATGTCTAAATGTATGCTATATTTCTTTCTAATGGAAAAGGCAAAGTTTGATATAAGAGAGACCAGACTTTGAATCCTGGTTTAACTCTAATAAGCTGTATGATATTGAACAACTGACTTTTCCCGTCTGTAAACAGGGATAGTACCTGTTTCAGGGGCTTGTTGTATGGCTTTTTTTTTTTGGAATAACACTTTCATGTTATTATTATTCATAAGCCAGTGGTTGGTAGAGAGTGGATATGTTGTAAATAGTAGTTCCCTGTCTTTTCCCCTCATGCTGAGAATCAAGGTTTCTATAACTTTTCTGATTCCTCCACAACTTAAAGAATTCTACATACAATGGACACTCAATAATTGCTGAGTGATGACATCAAAATATCTCAGCAGGACTGAATATGTGGGTTTTAGCCATTGCTACCTCGCTGTAAACCAGAATTCTACAGTGTGATTACAACTATAGATACACAAAAAGGGTTAATGATCAAATTAAAAAGCAATAGAGGGCTTCCCTGGTGGCGCAGTGGTTAAGAATCCGCCTGCCAATGCAGGGGACACGGGTTCGAGCCCTGGTCCGGGAAGATCCCACATGCCACGGAGCAACTAAGCCCATGCGCCACAACTACTGAGCCTGCGCTCTAGAGCCCGCGAGCCACAACTACTGAAGTCCGCAGGCCTAGAGCCCGTGCTCCACAACAAGAGAAGCCACCGCAATGAGAAGCCCGCGCACCACAATGAAGAGCAGCCCCCGCTCGCCGCAACTAGAGAAAGCCCATGCGCAGCAACGAAGACCCAACGCAGCCAAAAATAAAATAAATAAATAAATTTTTAAAAAAAAGCAATAGATATCTATGGCTTATATTGAAACAAATTTTAATGGTTCTAGAAAAAAATTTTTGAATTGGTTAGGTAAGATCAAGAGCTCTCCCTCCTCCCCTCATACCTAAGTTAAATAATGCCCAAATATATAAACATATAGTAGACTAACAATACAATTCAATATTGATTTGTTTGTTCAAAACACATAAAAAGCAAACCTTATGGAGCGCATTACGATGTTAATAGTTTGCCTAATCACATCATTTGGCATACAACATTTTATTTTAAAATGAGTATAAAAAAATCAATATTCTCTCCCTGCACTATCTGTATGCTGCCTCCACACGACGCACTAAATTTTCCAACAGTAATTTCAAATCAAAATTGCATCAAAGAGCCACCTACATTGGCTTCATTCAGACTTGCCATAAGATTATTCTTACAATACAAACTATATTTGCATACATTAAAATACAGCAGAAAAGGTAGCCACTCTGCATGCCAAATAGTTGTTTTTCCTAAACTTAAATATCTCAGGTGGCTCTCTTTTATTCCCCAAGCCCCTAAGGTTATTTTTCTACATTAAAAATTGCCTGCATCCCAGGCAATTATTTGCAAAAACGTGAATCAACAATACCTTTGCTTATTCGCGATATTGTCTTTATCTGTTTTCAAGATGTAAGGCTGCCATGAAAGTTGAATCTTTACAAGTTCATGTTCTCCTGCTGTTTCCCTCTCACCTCAAGTCAGCCTCCTCTGTTGCAAAGCGCATGGGCTAATGATCCAAGTCACAGGTGAGTAATATAGAAGAAAAAATGAAAAGGCTATAATCACATTAATGAAACGAAGAAGGGAGGTTTCAGGCAGAAAGTCTTCAAGGTTTTGAGTAGTGCCCCACTGTCATTCACACTACCTCTTCTACCTACTCCTAATCAATGCCAGTCTCCTACCTACAGCCTGGTTGATCCAGGGCCACAAGCTTGTAGATGTTCATACGTGGAAATTGTTATTCATTAAATACACAGTTCTATTTTAAACCACACCTCTGATTGCAGGCAGGTGTTTGCCTGAAGGTAGGTCATTGAAAGTCAATGCAAATGAAGGCAGTTCCACAGCAGGGAGAAAATTAACTTGGGGAACTTTGTGGGCATAGGTCTTTCTCAAGCAGCACCGATGGTGCTCTTTAAGATGTAGCCCCATCACCCAGGTGCTGAGCCAAAGCCTCCAGACTGATTACTGAGAGTGAAGGCTCTCCCAGTAGATGGCTCCCATGGTGATTTCCACTGACTCTGGGCTGCCATCGCTGTAAACGAAAATAAGAAGGGTTACAGTGAGAGACACAGGATACCCTGTACAGTATGGTAATTACCTTGCTAGTCACTCTTCTACCTTGAGTAACATTCACTAGAAACTGTCAAACACAAATCACATTACAGGAGACACTACCCCTAACTAACCCTATCTTACGAGCTCTTGAAAGTCATAGAGAATATAGAGTTGAATGCTTGAGTCTCTGGGGAACCTGAGTCTTAAGTTCCATAGAGAATGCAACCTCCTTTCTCTAGTCTCGGGGGCTTCCAGCTCAGATGAAGACATCGCTCTTGCTCCCAAACTCCAATTTGAAATTGGAGGCTTATAAAAAGCCACAGCATTGGGAAGGGGTTCTCTTTGAAGATTTCTCAGCTGGCTCTAGACCACTGGATCTCAAACTTGGCTGCACATTTGGAATCACATGGGGGAGTTTTCAGAAATGCTGAGGCCTTGGGTGTGACCTTCAGAGATTCTGGTTTACTTGGTATGGATGCCTGGGCAGAGTTACTAGACAATTCAATTCTACAGAAAAGTTCAAGAGCTACTGCACTAGACCAGTGGTTCTCAAAATGTAATGCACACGTGAGTCATCTAGGGGTCTTGTTAATTTGATTTGATTCAGTAAGTCTTCATTGGGGTCTTAGATATCACTTTTCTGACAAGTCCCAAATAGCTGCCAAAGCTCCTGACCTGCAGACCAAGCTTTAAGTAGCAAGGCTTTAGGGACTTCCATGGTGGTCCAGTGGGTAAGACTCCGCACTCCCAATGCAGGGGGCCCGGGTTTGATCCCTCGTTGGGGAACTAGATCCCACATGCATGCTGCAACCAAGAGTCCACATGCCGCAACTAAGAAGCCAACATGCCGCAGTGGAGATCCCACATGCCTCCACGAAGACCTGGCGCAGCCAAAATAAATAAATACATAAATAAATATTTTTTTTTTAAAAAGTAGCAAGGCTTTAGACTAAGTTGGTAATGCAGGCAATGAGATAATAAATCCCCTTTATCAATAACCTGAATCCTTAGCTTTAATCACACTAGTAACCCATTCTGGTGAATGTACAATGACATATGCAAATGATATGTATTTACACTTGCTTGTAGTTGAAGAAGATACTGTACTATAACAGCCAGCCACTAAATCTGGAACTGGAGTATCATCTGACAGTGAATGTGATTCTGTTCTATATTCAGTTTAACACAAAAATATTTGTTTTGATATCAGGCAGATGTTTTGGTCTACTACACCAAAAATTTAGGCTGAATCTTAAAAAAATAAGTGCTACTGAGAGTAGTCATACATGCAAAGGTATTAATTAGGTGGTAATATATCCATTATAGTATCTTTTGAATTCCTAATATTGTGTTTATATAAATGACAAGTTCAATAGAATCACCAAATCTATCTTATTTTTAATCCTCATTACTTTATCCCCACATCCCAAGATTGGAAGCAGGTTTTTCAATGACATTGCCTATCAGATTCTAATAATCTCTTCTATCTTAATACTAAAATACATCTAGAGTATTTTATATCTACTAAAAAATAAAGTACTTTTAAGAACATAAAAATTCACACCACAACTAAGACCTAAAAGTGACAGTTTATACTAGTAATTGGGGATATTTTTCTCCTAAAAGGTCAAAGGAGTTGGATTAAGAATAATAAATAGAGGACTACCACGCTTCACCTCAATAATGATAGCTTACTATGTGCCATATGCTTGTTTTAAACACTATATATCTATATATCTACCTGTTTAGATAGATAGAGACAGAAAGATAGATACATGAGTGTGTGTGTGTGTGTGTGTGTGTATTTACACTCATTTAACCCTCAAAGGAATCCTACAAGATATTTTAATCCCCATTTTATATCTGAAAAAAATTGAGATATAGAGAACTTAAGTGACTTACACAAGACCAAAGAGTTAAAAGTGTTGGAGCTAGATTGGGATTGACATATATACACTAATATGTATAAAATAGATAAGTAATAAGAACCTGCTGTATAAAAAAATAAATTAAATAAAATTCAAAAAAAAAATGTTGGAGCCAGAATTCAAATACATATTTTCAGGATTTAGATCTCTGCTTGTACCCACTCTGTTATAACGCCTTTCAAGAAAGAGAGGGCCAACCTCTTCATCTGAAAGGTTGGAAGCTACGCTGACCATTCCTCCACCCTCAACCCCTTGCTCAGCAAAGCAATTTCTGTAATTCTGAGGACTTGTCCCTCTAGGTACAAGTGATGCTTTTTGAGATAATCAAATGGCTTACCTGCTTCCCCACCTCCAGTTTTTCTAATTCCTTTGCAAAACTTCGATTCCAGGTGAATTAGAATCAGAGAGAATTTAGTTGGCCACAGGATTTCTAAAACAATTAATATCAGCAGTTCCCAGGTAGAGTGGGAGTGAGGAGAAGGGTGGCACTTGGGTGCTGAAAAGCAGAAAGACTGGAATGGTTGCTCTGAGGGATTCCTAATCCAAGGAATGAGGATAAAAACAGGATACTTGGTGTTGCCAAATGATGGAAATGGTAGAAACCTCTGATTATTGACGGGCTTAGTTTTCTCTGGAGCCTCTGGTGACTGTAGAACTTTCAGCAGCTAAAGTCTAGATTGATTTTTGTGGTCTGGATATACTGCTGAGTAAAAAAATATCAGAGAGAGACACAAGGTAATGGCTGCTGTCAGAAAGAATTCTAAGACACGCTTAGAAAATTAAGCTTAACAGTTTGAGGTCCCATCCTGGTGTCTAGGTACTGAAAGTTATCAGAGTCAAAGATTAGTGCTATTCCGACTGAAATCAGGAATCAGTCATTGCTGATAAGAACTCATTGTAACCGAGAAATAGAAAAGAGCATTCTCATGTTAAAAGTTTATTTTAGGAGCTAGTGATAAAGATGATTCTAAATGGCAAAACACTAGACCCTTGATAATTAAAGACAGAAATAGGAGATGCTCACTATCATTGCTATTTTTAACAGTGTTCTGGAAATCTTGGCCAATGCAAAAAGACAAGATATATATACATATTGCAAAGGAAAAGAATAAGAAAGAGAAAAGTGTCCTTCTTTGAAGATGACAAGGTGATCAGAAGGAAGCTTTATAAATCAATAGAAAGACTGTTGACTCTATTAAGAGATTTCAGTAAATTAATATATTTAACAAAATAAAATTTTATGTATTATTTATAAGCCTTAATATATAAAAATCTTTTACAAATGAATAACATATGCAAAGCATGTTAATATCATGGGCAAAGTAAATAAACATAAACAATACAATTGAGTATATAAGAATCTCCTAAGTAAAAATTGAAATGTAAGTTTAAAAATATGAGATAGCAATACCAATTTGATAAAAGTATTTTTAAGGTAATAAATATAAAAATAAATATAAAACACATAGATAATATTTTAAAAGGTAATTTGTTAAAACTCATGGAATATACAACACCAAGAGTGAACCCTAGTGTAAACTATGGACTTTGGGTGATAGTGATATGTCAATATATTGTCATACATTTTAACCTATGTACCACTGTGGTGCAGGATGTCTATAGGGGAGGATGTGTGCGGAAAAGGGGTATACGGGAACTCTGTGCTTTTGGTCACTTTCTTTAATTGAAATATAGTAGATGTTCAATATTATGTTAGCTTTAGGTATACTAATTGTGATTTGACATTTGCATACATTATGAAATGAGCACCATGATAAGTCTAGTAGTCATCTGTACTAATACAAAGTTATTACCATATTATTGACCATATTTTTTATGCTGTATATTATATCCCTGTGGCTTATTTATTTTATAACTGGAGTTTTGTACCTCTTGTTCCCTTTACCTGTTTCTGCCCTGCCCCTCTTCTGGCAACCATCCATTTGTTCTGTATATCTAGGAGTTTGTTTTCATTTTGTTTTGTTTGTTTATTCCTTATATCAATTCATGCAGAAAAAGTATTTGACAAAATTCAACATCTCTTCACGATAAAAACTCTCAGCGAACTATGAAAAGAAAAGAACTTCCTTAACTTGATAGAAGACATTTACAAAAACCTATAGCCAACATTGTACTTCATGGTGAAAGACTGAATGAATACTTTCCCCTAAATTCAGGAAGAACACAACTTCAGACTTCCATCATATTTGTCAACGATGGGTACGTAATACCTTGCTACTCAAAGTGTGGTCCAAGGACCAATAGCAAGGGTAATACCTGGAAGCATGTTAGAAGAGCAGAATTTCAGGCCAGGTCTAGACCTACTGAACCAGAATCTGCAGCTTAAGGAGGTCCCCAGGTAGCCCATATGCACATTACAGTTGGAGAAGCCCTTGTGTAGGGTACCAGAACAAAGCCTTGGTTTTCAATCTCATCTCCACTACTGTGCAGCTTTGGACAAATCACCTAACCTTTCTGGGTCTCTGATTCCTCAACTATAAAATATAGAAAACAGTATCTCCCTTGCCGGGTTGTTATAAAGATAAAGATAAGTGACCTGGTAAAATCATGTTCCAAATTGTGCAAGAAGCCTGGGACATATCTGCCATTTCTTTTATAATAACCATAGCTTGCTAGTGGGTAACAAGACAAGTGCAAAGGTGTAAATAGACAGAGAGAAAACTAACGTTTCTAAAACTGATAGGGAAAAAGCGAAAAAAAGAACTCAGGTCTCCTGAGTGCCAGACTATCACACACTATGTTTGACTTTACTGGGCCCTTATCACAAAGCTCATACTCCCCTTCCCCGCAAGCTGTGTCCTGAATTGCTGAGTTATAAACTCCTGGGCATTATATCACAGTCACAGGTAGCATTGCTCTATGTGTATATAGACATAGTATTGCTGTCATTTCTAAAGGCCGAGACCTAGGTAGGACATCTCCCCCGTCAATCTACCTTGTCTTTCCCAACTTTAAAAAAGAAAGTTCCTTATTTCAACCTTGATAGCTGCTGGTTTTCAAACTGGCCCCGTACACAGAAGGCAAGGAGACACTGAAGAAAGAGGCAGCCCACTCCAGGTTGGTAGGTGGCTGTTTAAATAGGCAAGGGAACTTACTTACAAGGCTTGTCTTGGGGAGCTGCAAGATGACTAGCTCTCCGCATCCACCTGCCAGCATCTTAAAAGTTTATATAGAGGCCTTAACAGGGTTCAGTCATATACATAGTCCAGATGGGCTCGACAATACCTTACTCTCTCAAGGCTATGTTCCCACTGTGGGAATGGTGGGCAGAGTATACATTCCAAGGACAGGGGAGGGGGTGAGGGGTATCTTGGGTTCAGCTCGCCAGCACCCATGTCCTCTCAATGGCCTCCTCCAACAATAGCTTTAAAAGAAAAACGTAAAAATATTGTATCAGAGTGAAAAATGCAAAGTGGCAAGTGGAAAAGACCCATCCTGGAACTCACTTCAGCTCTAAACAGAAATGAGAGGAACAGAAAAATGAATTCCATTGTTCGTATTGGTCAACAGTGAAGAATTAATGAGCCTAAGGGTTGGAACAGGGCGTCTTACTCTTAATTCCAATATTTTAGGAAACTTACAGCCATCATGTGCTCCTTCCATCTGATTTATTACCTTCCTGCTGCTGCTATTTTAGCCAGTGTCCCCTTTTTGTCCTTAATGAGGACGTAGCACATTTGGTCACCAGTCATCTTTGCAAAAAGTTCCTGTGCCCTTATTCAATCATCCCTCAACTTTGTCCTCTTCAGCTTTGCTAAATTTTATCTTATGAACAAACCATTTTTCCTGTTGTCTTTCATTCAAACAAGATACCAAATCCATCCCCTTCTCTTTGTATTTGCCTTAAATCTGTTTCATCCTTTGAGCTTCTGAAATTGGTGTTTCTAGAAAGAGCTGTATAGCTCTCATCTGCCTTTCTAACCTCATGCCCTCTTCACCACACTGGGGGATGACCTCCTGCAGGGTCTGACACCAGATCCTGAGCAGTGCCAGTAGCCACCAGGGCCCCTCATCACTGCCCAGTACTGTCGTGGTGCCCCACACCAATCCCAAACCCTGCCCATCAGACACTGCCCACAGTAACAGGAGAAGAACGAAGATACTACACTGAGTTTTCATAAAACTGCATTTACAGTAAGTCCCCTACATACAAACCTTCAAGTTGCAAAATTTCAAAGACGTGAACATGAGTTCGCATGTCTAGTTACGTAAGTTAGTTCACGTGTCTGGAGTACATTGTCACGGGCGTGCATCCTCTACAAGTGGCTGTGTTTTGTATACTTTACTGTACAGTACTGTATGGAGTACAGTAGTACAGTATCTTTATTTCAAGCCCAGGTTGTCTGGAAGCAAATGTAAAAGCAGTGGTATATAGCCGATTGTGTTAGTTGGGTACCTAGGCTAACTTTGTTTGACTTACGAACAAATTGAACTTATAAACGTGCTCTTGGAACATAACACATTCGTATGTAGGGGACTTGCTGTATTTCCATGGAAACAGTGGCCTTGTATTCTGAGATTACATGTTTCTCACTTCTGTTTTTTTCTTTTGTTGGAATAGTATAATAACACTGCCCTCCTTTTTGAATGATCTTGCTTTGCCAAACTAAAATATTGCCAACCCTCTGTTAGGCTCTTCATCTTTGCCGTTGTTTCTTTTTTACTACTCTGTGAAATCTCAGAGTCTGGGTGTAGAGGTTAAGAGCACAAACCTTAACCTCTGTGGTCTGAGCTGGATTAGAATCCCTGCTCTGCTTTCTATTGATGAAGAAATCATAGACAAGTTGCTAAACCTCTCTAAGCTTTTGGTTTATTCATATTACAATGGAGAAAACAGTACCTACGTTTCAAAAAAGAAATAAATAATATATGCCAAGTGCATAACATAGTACCTGGCACAGAGTAACAGATCAATAAATCGTAATTATGATTATTATTATGCTTCCTTGAGGGTTATTTGGCCAAACATTTAAAATAAGCTCCCATCTGTTGTCAAGGCCCCACTTTCCCTTAGGAGAGGAAGACCAACATGCCGTCAACCTCAAAATCTCACCTTTGATTGCAGGTCGGTCCTACAGGACAGGCTTTAGGATAGAAGTAGAGCCAGTGTATTAATCATATATTTTTTCTATATTTTATGACGCTTTGGCATCTTGGGGACCCTGTGGACCAGAGGAGGGCCTGCTCCTCCTAGGGTTAGCTAATTCCTAGAGGTAGCAAACAATTTGCCTGGGAGTGCACCTTTGATATGCAAACCAACAGATCCAACCCTAAACACTTCTTTTAACTAAATCTCAACCACCAAACCAATATTTCCCCTGTTCTAAATCATCCCAGGCCAGGTACCAGACAACTAGAGATCATCCCTATAGCCTAGAGCCCACTGAAATGATTCAAACAAGCCAATCCTAAGGTGCTTACCCCGCCTTGCCTTGCCTTTTCTGCAGGAAGCAAAATAAAGGCTTGTGGTCATGCATTCCTCTCACCCCTCTGCCTCCTGACTGACCCGGGTGCTTCCCCATGTGGCCCTGTATGCCATGCTTCCTGTTTCTAGGCAACTGGAAGTAAAAGCTTCTTCCTTCATAGCAGTTGTCTCCTGATCTGTTGGCCTCATCACATCTGATTAAATCAAATTCAGGGTACATTTTAATGTAGTCAGCAAATTTGACCTGTCTCAGATGATTTTTTTGGCTGAATACCCCCTTAAACTTAAATATACCAAAATGTCACCATCAGTGTAAATATATTCCTCAATGATAAACACCTCCCCACCTCCAGTCCAAATCACATGGTACTAGATGTGACTATCCAGAATGACTAGAGAATACTTGGTTTCCTAAGGGTAACTTCCAAGATGTAGTATCATCCACATGGAAAGTTGGGCCAGGTCCAGACCCACCTCTGAATTGCAATGACAGGGTATTCACTTCAGAGAATTTTTGAAGAACAGGTTTCAATTATCTCACAATTGTCCTTTATTTTCTTGGAGTCAATGGCAATGCAGAACAAGCGGCCTACAAAGAATTAAGAAACTTAGCCCCTGTTTTAAATAGAAGCTAAAATGGGGCAAAATATTGTGTTTTGCTTGTTTCCTGGGAAGAAACTCGTTTCTTATTTATTTGCTTTCTATACTTTGATGGTGTTAAAGGTCCCTTTCAGATCTTAAGTTATATGATTTTATGACTATTACCATCATTTTATTTTCTCACCGCTTTGGATCTAGTTCACCGAGATATCACCAAGAGGTATGAACTGTTATTGTTAACAGGTGAAACTGAGCACAATATGTATATTTGTTCCATACAAGAAATAACTCTGTGAAAAAGTTCAAAAACATAGGGCTGAGTTTCTTCCTATACCACTGACTCCCCTAGAAAAAGTCTTTTGGCCAAAATGAAAGTTCTCCGTGATCACCTAAGAAATTGCTCACCTTCCTGAGTCTCTAATCCCCCACCCACCACAGCCATTGAGGGTGGTAAATGGAGCACAGAATCTTAGTGGCTCTGAATCCCTCATGTTCTTGATCCATTCTGGACATTGACCAGAATAACCTGCTAGGAGACCCCAATAAAAAACTGCCTTGACAAACCCTTTGCCTTTCCCTTCATTTGTAATTGAGGTGGAGCTTGTCAATAAAACTTTCCAAAGGTCCTTCACCACAATATTCTTAGACAAGTATTTACATTCTTTCCTCCTCCCCCATCAAAAGCATGACCATTTTTGTTACCTTAAAGAAATGAACAGGAGTAGAAGGCCATTGGAAGCAGACCTTAGCTTTTCTATCCTGGTATGAGTTTGAAAGATACCCACTCTCACAGAAATACATCCTGGACAATGCAAACATGCCCCACTTTTTCCTCCTGCTGTAGCTCTTGTGACGTGGTCTAAAGGAATTTCTAAAATGGGGTCCTGAAGTCCTTTTGCTGGGCAAAATGTCTGTTGGGCATTCCGTGCCTTTTTTCTTTCTCTTTTTTGGTAACAAATGAAATAAGCAATGACTGCACTCAGGCCCAGTTTTTTTCCCAAACATCCATTGTTCTTATTGGTTCCCTATGCTTGTGTTGACATTTATGAAAATGAGCCTTTGTAGACTCCTGTTAAAGTAAAGTATGCATAAGTAAAGTAAAACAGCTATACTACCACATCCCTTGTCTTCATCTTGTCAGTCACCCTCACCGTCTCCCACAGTCACCAAGTACTCAAGTAGTTCTTTGCTCTCCTTGTAATATTTACTTTATTTAACCTCAAAACGTATGCAAATAAAGATTAATTGTGCCCAGACTACGTAGATCATTTTTTAATTAGCAGAGTTCACTGTACTTAGAGAATATGGTGATTAAATAGGACAGCGAAATGGCTAATCCATCATAAAATTTATAAGTTCCTCACCCCCCAAAATTTCAACTTAAGATGCTTTTATTCATCTGAACAGTTCAGCCCTGCAGTAAAGAAGGCAACTAATGTGAGCTAAAGCCCCATATTTGCATTAGCATCGGTCAATAGAAGAAAACAACATAACCTATTTTTAATTACATTCAAGGTGTTCGTCCTATTAACCTGACAATTAAACATGCAAAAATGAATTCCACTGGTGAAATATTACTTTCTAGCATATTAGAAAAAGAAATAAAATCACTCTGGATATAAAGCAATGTGTGGCGAACCCTTCTTACAAACTCTTGCATGGTGGTTTCCCGGGAAACCCAAACTGCAGACGTACAAACTAAAATGCAGATGTGTGCATTTCAAAGAACTAAATCCAGTTTTTATTCCTAATGAAGCCAATTCATTTTCTGAGTTTACACAAAATGCCATGTCCCTCTAAATTGGAATAAAAATCTGGTCTCCTAAGCATGAACAATAATGTTGTTTGAAAATTAACATTTATTCAATCAAATTTGATTTTTAAACCCATATAATATATGATCTCCATAGACTGGCAACTAGTAAACCACTAGGTAACCTTGTTCTTTGGTATCTCACCAGGGGCCCTGCTGAATCATCGCCTTACAGATTGTGTGCCAACTCTGGAACAAACACAAATGTATATTTCCTTTCCAAATGCCCCACTTCTGCCAGGAAACTAACAGATGCACCAACAAATGTTGCAAGTCTGCCTATTAAACGTGGAGCTCATTGAATTTCTATTGCATTTCTCCAGCACAAGTGCATTTGAGGCAAAGAAAGAAATTAAAATGAAGTCAGGTGTCATTCAAGAAAATTACAGTCCCACGGAGGATAGTTTTGAGTTGCAGCTTTGAGTCGCCATGCTGTGCCTTTCACAGCTGCCTGCAGTTCTCGTCATTAATAATCAGTAAATAAGATCTGCAGGTGGGCCTGGAAGGCACCCCAAGCCAAGAAGACGGTAGTTAGGGCTTCTGTCTCTAAGATGGGTGGCCAGGCTCATTTGCACTACCCAGCTTATGTTTCCACACAAAAGTGCAACCCTACTTAGCATAGCTTCAGGGAAGCTGCCACAGTATAGGGAATGCTAATTACTGTAACCAACTGGCAACGATGCATCCAAAATTAAATGGCCTGTGACTGAGCAGATGAACAATTTTTATGGCCCAAAGATCAGGGAACAGGGATAGTTTGTTAAATTAACTGACAGCCTCTTTGGTCTAAGTAGGTGAGTTGAAGTCATTTGAAAGCCGTGTTTGCATGCAGTTACACACCAGAGTCTCTCCTGTGTAAGTACAGTTCCCCTTGCAGTTTTATGTGGGAGGATGGCTACAGTTAGTACATAAAATTCAAAAAGTTCCCCAGTTCAGTTCATAAATGACCAGGAGATGCTATTCTGAATCCCTACGGGATTGATTTTTCACACACAAAGGTTAGATCATCTTTAAATTCACCTGAAACGAATTCAAATAGTTGCATAGAGAGGTTTTTAGTAAACCTATAGAACCCTGCATGAACAAAAGCTTTTAACTTCTAATTTCCAACATTGATCACACTTAGAAACCAAGCCATTTCACTCGCATATCACAAGTTGCTGTTAGTATAAGTTCATTCCCGACTGTTAATGCAAATCTAAAAGTCTTTCTGAAAAACGAATAGTACAGAGATGAGAGCATACATAGCCTCTAAAATTTCCAAAGCATTGCTTTTAGTAAACACTTTTCATATCACAATTTAAGCCATTATTTCTGCCTCTTCTGCTACAGGATTTCTCAGCTTCGTCACCACTGACATTTTGAACTGGATAATTATTTGTTCCTTGAGGTGGGAGAGTAGGGGGCAGAGGGAATGGTGCTGGAAGGACTGTCCCGTGCCTTGTAAGATGTTTATCAGCATCCCCAACTTCTACCCACTAGATACCAGTAGCAACACCTCCCCACAAGTTGTGACAATCAAGAATACCTTCTGGCACTGCCAAATAAACTCTGGAGAATAAAATCCTCCCCCCAGTTGAAAATCACTGACCAAGAGTTGAACAAATATTTATTGAATCATTATACCAGACTCTGTGCAAGGTGAGGGATGGGGTTAGGGTGAGGCTGAGAAATAACCTGTGTCAAATCATAACACAGTTGTGACCTGGAGGAGAGGGTAGTTCAACAAGAGAGACAGGCACTTGAACAGAACGTTTCAACAATATACGATAAAGCATAACTTAGAGTGTGTACAGGGTGCTCTGGGAATAGAGGAGAGGTGAATAAATCCTGAAGGTTCCGATGAGATTTCCTGGAGGAGAGTCTGAGCTGGGGCTTGAAGAATGGGTTAAAGTTGGCCAAGTGAAGAAAGATGGAAAAAGCATATTTCAGAGGGCACTCCACGGACAAAGACACAGAGGTGTGAACCAGCAGGGTATGTGTGAAGCACTGTATCCATTTCTAAGCAGTTCTATCCATGGATACTACAGTTTTTAAAAGCACATTTAAAAAAAAAAAAGGCAAGAACACTGAGAGGTAAGAGTGGAGTATGGCATGTGTTTTGATGTTACAAGAAAGTTCTTTCTAATCATTAATTCAATAAATATTCATTTACTATCAAAGATATATATGAGACTCCTTGCCATCTAGATGCTCACCATTTGGTGAGATAGGAGAAGTACAGGTACGACTCAGATATGTTCTAAATTGCAGACTAAAATACAACTCTCTGTGTTACTACAGCCTCTAGAATCTTCTCTTCGTATATTGAATTTCACCAGGAAATATTAAAATTGCCAGATTTCTATGACAGCCTTATGGGAGAATGTGAAGAAGGTGAAGACATACAGCCTACAGGAAACTTACAATTTGGTTAAGAAGATAAAACTCATGAAAAGACAATGAATCACACAAATTATGAAAAATGCCGAAGAGGAGGTACAGACTCTCAGAGTAGCAGAAGAGGCAAAAACAATGGTAGCTCTCCATGGGAAGGCGAGAACTTGAGAAAGACATGGAATTTATTCTGATCTTAAAAAATGAGTAGTATTAAAATCGCAGAAAGGGGAAAACATTTTAGACAAAGGGAAAAAATGGCAAGTACAGTGAAACAGATGTTGGTCCATGCCTAGCATTGTAATGATAGTGAGGAAACATACCTAGGTAGGCAAAGCAATGAGTTCCTACAGAAAGGAAGAATTAAAAGTAGACAGTAGCAAGATGTGGAGAACCTTCGAGCTAAAGAGTTGGGGTATGGGATAGGCATGAGGTTAGACAGTATTTATGCCTATCATTGAAAGATGGATAGAATGATGATAATACTTAGGGGGAAATACATAGACAGTGGCAAGGAGGTGGGAAAAAGCGTATATCCAATATGGCACAAAGTTCCATTGGCAGGACTTCCCTGGTGGCACAGTGGTTAAGAATCTGCCTGCCAACGCAGGGGACACAGGTTCGAGCCCTGATCCGGGAAGATCCCACATGCCGCAGAACAACTAAGCCCGTGCGCCACAACTACGGAGCCCAACTACTGAAGCCTGTGCGCCTAGAGCCCACGCTCCACAACAAGAGAAGTCACCGCAATGAGAAGCCTGCGCACCACAACAGAGTAGTCCCAGCTCGTCGCAACTAGAGAAAGCCTGCGCGCAGCGAGACCCAACGCAGCCAAAAATAAATTAATTAAAATAAATAAATTTTAAAAATAAATTCTAAAGTTAAAAAAAAAAGTTCCATTGACTTTGGGTGGTCTCATGCGGTGGATGAAGGGATATATTGTTTGCCTGCAGTTTTTTTGTATTTCATGAACACCGTTTCTGTTTTAGCATTGTGCTAACATAGTGATTCCCATAAACAATTACAAGAAAGTTTGTATTTTGTTAGGAAAATATTAAAAAGCCATGCTTTTTAACAGGCGTCATACCTCTGCAACCAAATGCCAAACCTCTAGGAAATGACTTCTGCCATTCTTCTCCACTCCTTCTGACTTCAATAAAATGACATCCGCTTTTCTCAGCCCCACAGAATAGGCAGCAAATAATGCCTCCCAACCACAGAAGCCTCTGCCCCACGCCCCTTAGGGACTCTGTTGCCTGCAGCCAATAGACTCAGGTGCATTCCTGCCTAGAGCAGGTAATAATCAGTTAGCATCCTGCAAGTTAACTCCTTCTCTCCCAGAGGCAGGTGTGGGGATCTCTTCCTGTTTTCCTTCTACTTTCTTTGGAAGCACATAATTTTGATTGTAAAAGGCATGAGATTAGATATAAATTCTGCCTTCCTGTGACCCTTTTGCCCCAGCACAGAGACCAATATTCATATTCTATGACTGACCAAACATACAAGAAAAGACATTTCTGCCCATAGTTCTCAAATTTGGGTGTAAATGAGAGAATCACATGGAGAACTGCAGCCTAGAAATTCTGATTCAGTAAGTATGGGGTTGGAAACAAATAACTGTTCTTACTTAGCTGGTTCTGATTTTTAGAAAGTTTTTAGAGGAACATGAAATATGTTTTTTAAAGGGTATTACAGATATCTTTCTGGAAGTAAGGCCATTGTTCTTAGCCTTGACTGTCTATCCTCTTGAAGTAAACAAATAAGTAAACAAATAAATAAATAAGACAAAAAGCAACCTTGTTGCCTCTGAAGTGTTTGGGTATGACAAAAATGTAGCAGGAATAGTCAATACTTTAAAGTCACTCGAGGTGTCCTTTAAGGAAATCTATCAGCACAAGTCACAGGCTCAGAATCAAACCTTTCCTTCTCACATAAATCATATTTTTCAAGGGATGCAAGGGACTCTGAGAAGACACTTGTCAAGGAATCTGCTTTCATTGAAAAGAAGAGAAACTCCTTCGAAATCCTTTCGGTGGATTGAATGCCAGTCGTGGTTGGACTTGAGATCTGTTGATAGTTCCCCAAAAACCCGCACCTCACCTGATCCTTTACTCTCTCTCTCTATTCTTTGCCACAGCAACTATGCAATCACAATTAGATAGAAAGAGGAACGCCTGGAGTAAAGTTGGGAACGATATTTGACATGGCCCTGCTCAAACAGCAGCCAAGGTGGGCCAGAAGAGTCTGCCCTCTCCCCTGGACTTGAAAGAATCAAAGAGATGGGGGAAAGAGAAAGCAAAACCTTTATCAAAATTAAAAACTTTTGCTATTAAAAGATACTCTTAAGGAAATAAAAAGAGAAGCCACAAACTGGGAAAAAATATTTGCAAAGCATGTATCTGACCACAGGTTTGTATCTAGAATATATAAAGAATTCTTACAACTAAAAACGAAGACAAGCATCCAATTTCAAAAATGGGCCAAAGATTTGAGCAAAGAAGAAAAATGACGGCAAAAAAGCACATGAAAATATCCTTTAGGGAAATGTGAATTAATACCATAAGAGACACCACTGCACACCTATTAGAATGACTAAACTTATAAAAGCCTAACCATGCCAACTGTTGGAGAAGATGTGGAGCAACTGGAATTCCCATGCACTGCTGGGGGGAATGTAAAATGATGAACGACCTTGGACAACATTTTGCCAATTTCTGAAACACAAACACACAATCTAAAGTCTGACAATTACAGGAGAGTTTCTATGTAGATAGCAATGGCATATAAGACCTAAGCAACTCCAAATGGAGCCTCCTGATCTCCATTTGAAGCAAGGATAATCTGCTGGCATTTTTCCTCCCTGGGCAAGGGAAACACAGCAAGTCAACCAGCAGAAAGAGACCTGCCTTCGAATGTGTGTCTCAGGTCTGGCCTGTGAGTCTTATTGCCCCAGTGCTTAGCCTTGCATATTTCATGTCACTTCTGGTACTGAGCACACCTGTCGCTAGCAGCAGCATGTCAGTGGGGGCTGTCAGTGGCAGCTGTTTCCCAGCTGTTTACAGCAGAGCTACATTGCTTCAGGCTGAGCTTCTGTGCTTTGTCCAGCCACCTGGTCTGATTTTTTCCACCTATCCTCTATAAATCTAATGATGATTGTTTAAGTTTTGATGCTATTGGGAATATCATAAAGGTTGATATTCTCTTTAAGAGTTGAACTACAGTTTTGTGACCCCAAAGTGGTAGTAAGCATACCTCTTGGCCTAAATTTGTCATAAGATTAGGTCACGCAGCCCAGGAGGCATATCTGGCCCCTAACTCTGCATTTCTGGATTGATTTCAGAGTTTTCTGAACCCTTGGATTCACTCTGGGGGCACTCCTGTTTAGTATTTACTTTGCTGTTCAAAGAGCATATGGCTTTTTATTCCCCAAAGAACAGCGAGCGCCCTGATGAGAGTGAATGCTATAATCTCACTCATTTTCATCCTCATCTACCAAGGCTTCCCTTAGCAAATTTGGCCATTCTTCTAAGTCCAGACCAAGTCATTCCTGCTCCAGGAACTCTTTCAATATTCTAGCCTATAGAGATTCATCTCTCTCATTCCTGGCTGCATTCAGAACATATAATATTCTGCCTTTTTATTCCACAATCCAATCCACTTTATACACTGTTGATAGGTTGGATTTTCTGAAGCATATCTCTGATCACACACTCCCTTGCTCAGAAATTTCCATTGGCTCCCAAGAGCTTACAAAACAAAGTCCAAAGTCCTGGGACCCTCGACCACTGGCCTCAACCCATCTGACTGGTCTCTCTACGGCTGCCCTTACCCAGTTTGTTTATGCTCCAGCTAAACTGAACTGTCAGCTGTTCCTTAATGCTCTTCTATTCCCATAACTTAGTTTATGCTATCACTTCCACCTAGAACACCCTTTCCCCTACTCCATATGTCTATATATGACAAGCCCAAATGATGTTTTCCTAGGAAGTCTTCTTTTTAACCCACTTAAAATAATCTTTCCCACCACCCAATTCCTATTATTGCATAGTTGAATCTCTCTTAAGACTCTTGCCATTTTATTCCTTTTTAAGAGTTATTTGTGTATAAGTATTCTCCCCCCACTGAACTACAAGTGCTTTAAGAATATGCAGGGTCCATATTCCATTTATCATTGCTCATAGTGTCTTGAGTATAGTAAGAGGTTAATAAACAATTCTTTCCAAGACAAGCTCAATCTTGTCCTCCAAAGACAGCTGGGCCAGATTTTGTGAGAAGAGAGGAATTTGAATGTTTGCCCCCATATTTGCTAGTTCTGTGTCCTAGGGTAGGCCACTTAGCTTCAGTTTCCACAAACGTAAAACTGAAGTGATAACATCTTTCCAATCTGCTCACTGGGCCATTATGATGAGCTAAAAAGATGATGCATTTGAAAACCGCAAAATCCTGCACAAGGCTTACAGTCCCCAAAGTCAGCATCTGGCATATGCTTTCGGAATGCACACATTTTTATACACTGCATCAAAAAGTTTTAGACACATAGAACCATTAAAAATTAGAGTAACTCAGTGACATCTCATCTAGTACCTGTAAGGCCCAAGAAGCTTGGGACTTTGCCCCTAAATAGTGTCAGAGACATAGTATGAGTGTGTTTCGTGTTTGGTAACTGCAATCATTGTTGCTTTTGTTGTGGTCATCCATTTACAATGCTTGGTGTCAGTCTATTTATCTCTTGTAAAAATAAAATACAGTGTGTGTGTGTGTGTGTGTGTGTGTGTGTGTGTGTGAAAATAAATAAATAAATAAATAAAAAGACAAAAAAAAAATAGTGTCAGAGACACAATTCTGCGTCTTGTGCTATTTCCATTAAGCCATGTATAGCAGGCACTCAGAAATATTTGCTGAACCAAATAGATTCTATGACATTTTTATTTAAAGTTCAAAAGTCACCATAGATTGAGGTTCCCTGTGGAATGTACATGGCTGAGAAAACAATACTGAAGCAGTGGTTAAAGCTTCATTCACACGCTACATCCCACCCCACAGTTACTGTCTTACTTTGAGCAAGGTCTCCAAACCTCTCTGAGCCTCCGCCAGAGGGTAATCTCTAAGAGGGTGGGGACTTCGTGTCTATTTTATTCATTGCTGTGGACCTAAACCTAGATGAGTGCCTGGCACGTAGTATGAGTTCAATGTGCATTTGTTAAATGAATGAATGCACCTCAGTTTTCTCAAAAGTGAAATAGTAACAATCTCATAGGGTTGTCCTGAGAATTAAATGAACGGAAGCACTTAAAGCTCTTGACAGTGACTGGAATCCAGTAAGTGGAAGCCAGTAAGCTGGCTGTTATTACCATCCTGAAAACAAATTTCTCATCATCCCTACCATTTGGGGCTGGGGTTGAGGAGAGGGCTCCAAAAGGATGGGTGCTCTAACCTGAACACCCAATCTCTGTTACCATGGATTGCAAATCTAAAACAAATTAGGAAGCGCATTCTGGTAAATGTTGGTTGCTTAGAGATGCCTGTATCAAACCAAGCATTATCACTGAAGGTCAGAACTTGGAACAACTACAGACAAAAAGAGCTAGAGAACAAAAACTAGAGAACTAAGCCCTAAACTAGAGAACAAAAAGGGTTTGCTGACGCCGAACAATAACATTATATGTCAACTTTTTCATAAAACAAAGAAACACCCTTTTCCAACCAAATGCCTCAGAAATTTAATGTAGAAGCAAAATAAGGCAGTAGTAGGGCATCTAGGTTATATTCTTTTTATATTAAAGGGATGTTTTATTAAATGCCACATTTGCAGCCACTGTTGAAGACTGGTTATGAAATTAAACATGTTAACACCCTTTTTCACAAATAGTCACACCTAAGCAAATTAAAGGACAGTTAATTATGTCAAATGAGAGCAACAATATATAACACAGAAGGATAACCAATATTTAAATAATATAATAAAATATAATTAACAAGAATATTGACCTAGGCATAATTTAACATACCCTTGAGGATCTCAGAGGCATCTCAGTATTCTTCAGAGTCACAGAATCATCATTAAGAATTTCAATTATAACTGTGTAGTATTGATACTGATTACCTGAGCTTTCTGTTTGTTTGAATTCAGTATGGGAATTGTTAGTTATCTAGCTGTATGAAGGGAAGTGTGTATGGGGGTGGAGGTATGTATATACATACAGCATACACACAATGTTAATAGAGAATGTGTATATTTCCTTCCTGCCTTGCTTTCCTCCATGTTCCCCTAAAAAGCACACAGTATTCTAATAAAACATTCTCACCAGTTTAAAAAAGGGCTTTAGGCAGTAATTTCAAATTTTTCCACTTAGCACGTGCTTTGACTCCTAAAGGCTTGTGCTTTTGTACTTTTAAAAGTTTGTTTTTAAAACAATGATGTTTCATCCCTTGTGGATCTTCCAAATAATGGTTAAAACACCAAAATAATGACAGATCCGTTCAAACATCAACGAATTTAAAATTTATTTTTAACTGTATCTTGTTATCATTCAACAAGACTGACTCTTCTGGTGATTACCTGTTCACTATCCACTGACTACATTGGTCTCTTGTATCTATATGAACGTTCTAAAACAGACCTTTCCTAGTTCATTAATCTTTTACATGCAGATTTTAAATCAAAAGACAAGAGTCCTTCATGGAGAGGTTTGCATATTGAAGTGCACCAAGATATATTCTGTTTTTCCAAAATAAATTCGTGCAACAACAATTTTTTAAAAACCTGATTTGAATTACATCATCTTTTCCCACAACTAATTTATTTCTGACAAATATAAACCTAAGAGTTTGGAAAGTGTTCATTCTGCCAGGCAGAGAGTACCTGTGCTAAGACCACAATGCTGAATCTTGAGCAAAATTATAAAATTCAGTAATTGCCCGTATTCCACTCCTTACCTTGTTGTCTAAGCTAGAAATCCTGATATAACTCTTGTTACAGAAGACAAGTTCATGTGCCTGATGCACAGTGAGGCCAAACAAACCGAAACGTTGGAGTTTGGAGCAGAGAAAGGTTTATCGCTGGGCCATGCAAGGAGAACGAGAATGGGGGCTCATGCTCAGAAAACTCTGAAACTGGGCTTCCCTGGTGGCGCAGCGGTTGAGAATCTGCCTGCCAATGCAGGGGACACGGGTTCGAGCCCTGGTCTGGGAAGATCCCACATGCCGCGGAGCAACTGGGCCCGTGAACCACAATTACTGAGCCTGCGCATCTGGAGCCTGTGCTCCGCAACAAGAGAGGCCGCGATAGTGAGAGGCCCGCGCACCGCGATGAAGAGTGGCCCCCGCTCTCCGCAACTAGAGAAAGCCCTCGCACAGAAACGAAGACCCAACACAGCCAAAAATAAATAAATAAATTAAAAAAAAATAATACAATAAAGAGCAACTACTTTTAAAAAAAGAAAAAATAGAAAACCCTGAAACTCCTCCAAGGGTTTCAGCAAAGCATCTTTATAGGTCAGATGAGGGAAGGGCGTCGCAGGGTAGGTGATCGGCTCGTGCCCAATTCTCTGATCGGTTGATGGTGAGGTAACAGGGCAGTCAACATTATATCAGTCTTTGGGTGCCAAAAGGTCGGGGGAGGGGGGGCGGCGGACAGGGGCGGCTACGTGCTCATGATCATCATGTAGTTAACTTCTTCCATTTGGTGGTGGTTTTTAGCATCTGAAAAACTCAGGAGATATGCACGAGATACTATTATCTGGGTACTTCAGAAAGGAGATTTAAAAAAAAAAAAGAATCGTTATTTTTTAAAAAAAAAGGAGCTACAGCAGAGGATATGGGGTCGGGGTCTGTCCCGGGAAGTCCCCTGAGGGTCCTGCTCGGTTACACTCTGATGTCCCTTTCCCCACCCAACAGCCAAACGTTTGCACACATCCAGAAGGCTCTCTCTCGCCCAGCCAGTTCCGCTGTACTTAGGGTTCCCACTCTTCTGAGGGGCCTTGCTGTCCCCTCTGACTGCTAGATATTCTAACCGTCCTTTCCTGGGGATGGAAAAACTTCCCTGATCTCTACGCTGAAAAGAGATCCCCTCAAGGTTCCCACAGTACTGTGCAGACCTCACACCAGGCCCAGAATAAGTGCTCCATGAGTGGTGGTTATTATGGCTATATTATCCAACTATATCTGATCAAGTTTTTTTTTTAATTAATTAACTTATTTATATATTTTTGGTTGTGTTGGGTCTTTGCTGCTGCGCACAGGCTTTCTCTAGTTGCGGTGAGCGGGGGCTACTCTTTGTTGCGGTGCGCAGGCTTCTCATTGCGGTGGCTTCTCTTGTTGCGGAGCGCGGGCTCCAGGCGCGAGAGCTTCAGTAGTTGTGGCTCGCAGGCTCAGTAGTTGTGGCTCGCGGGCTCTAGAGCGCAGGCTCAGTAGCTGTGGCGCACGGGCTTAGTTGTTCCGCGGCATGTGGGATCTTCCAGGACCAGGGCTCCAACCCGTGTCCGCTGCACTGGCAGGCGGATTTCTAACCACTGCGCCACCAGGGAAGTCTGATCAAGTCTTAAATGTATCTATAACCCCAGAGTGATTCAAGCTCCTTGAGGGCAGACACCATGTCTCACACAATTTAATACCTTCCAGGTATAATACATGTTTTCTGGAACACAATGCATCCTTGACAAGTGATCGTTAAATGAACAGCCACTGAAACACAAGACAGAAAATCTATTTACGGCATTTAGTAGCTATGTAGTTTTGCTACCTCTCTGAACCTCAATTTTCTAACTATAAAAAAGGAAGAAAGGTAGGCTGTCTATCAGGGTTGTTGTAAGGAACACATTGGACACATTCCAGAAATGTCTGCTGGGCTGCACCACTATTCTCATTGGGTTACCTTTTGCAGCTCTGCCAGAGTTACGTGTCTGAGAAGGAAATTTTGGTGAAAGTCGGACCCTTTTCTTTTGCTACTCTTCATTTTTTGCAAAGCTAGAGCAATACAATTGAAGCTATTTCTTATTTATTTAGAGATTATTTCTTGAAAACATATAGTGTTTAATGACACTTTGGTGGAGGGGTAAGAAGAGGAGGGAATGGGAACAGGGAGGGAAAGTGTCCATCAAAGCCCCTTTGAGTTGCTAAACTACCTTCTTGCTTAGGGTGTGGCTGGGGGAGGGTGAGAAGGTTCATTTATCAGATGACTCAAATTTTGACTTTTAATGTTATCTCAAAGAGAATCTAAAGACTTCATTGTAGGCACACTGATGATATTAAAAGGAGGCATCAATCATTCAGCCTAAGCTTGTATATCAAGATAATAGTTCTCAAATTTTTAGTAAAAACCATAGTTAGAAATCTATTTTGTATCACAAGTCAGCACAGAATAATACCACTATCACATACAAAGCATTGTGTATTTGTGTTCTGTTCTCTTCTATTCAAAGTTTCTTAACGTGTTAGCTGCAACCAGGACAGATGATGAAGGTGAAGGTGATGGGATGGGAAAAGTGGAAAAAATCAGTATAAATTACTGAGGGCTTGCAGTCTAGAAGTGGGGCAAACACAAATCCCAGGTAAAAATTTTCAGCCAATTCATCCTGGTTTGCAGGGAGAGAGGGTGAAGGAGATTTTTACACCTTGGTTTCCCTGCTTTTCACTCACTAAATGATTTCATGACCCACTAATGGGGATGTGACCCATGGATTGAAAACAAAGACAAACCAAACTTTTACAAGCTAACACTGCCTTTAGTGCCAAGAATTAAAATTCTAGGATAAATCCTATTTTGAGCAATGTGAAAGTAATTATATTTCATGGTATTTCGCCCTGAAGTATTTTGTGTATTTTGTGCTAAAGGAATTAATCTGTTAAATATCAATATTCAAAATGTAATACATTATTTGTGATAACTATTTTGACACTTTTTCATTTTTTAACATACTGAGGAGTCTTAAAAATAAATAAAAGACAAAAAGTTAAGTGTCCCAGCCTCTTGACCTCCTAAAGGTATTTCTTATACCTGTAGGTGATAAGGTATTTTCCCCAATGACTTTAAACAAAGAAAGTCACCCTCTGAAAGTTAAATGTGCACATCTGACGTATCTACTTTCAGTAGGTAGACAGCATCTGAGGCCCACAGGAGCAGAGGTTGGCTGCAGCTAATCAGTAGGAATGGCACATCAACAGAACAAATAAGTCACCAAAGGAGGACAGTGGGGAGACACCAAGGCACAGAGACCCATTGGCAGTATCTATGTGTCCAATCCTCTCTAGTAAAGAGAGGCTCTGATTCCAAAGATCAGAGAGAAGTTTTCTGGGAGATTATCTCCCCAGGATTCCATAGGTGGGAACCATGTCCCTCCAGACTCTCCACGTTCCTTTGTTCTGAAGCAACAATCACTAAATGAAAGACACAAGTCATTGGAAAGGGATTTGCCTCTTTGTAATTTCATGACTTTGCATTCTTCTTTATGTATGTGTCCATGAATTTGATTAAGGTGGGTCTGTTAAGTACTGACTGACCAGATATATCCTAGTTTCTGGACCTTTCAAGGCTGAGACCAGAACCCTGAGGCAAGTTCAGTTTAGCAAGATCGTGCCACCTGTAAAGCCTCGTGACAAACAGTTCACAGTGTTCCCCATCCATTCCACAGATCTCTCGGGTGTCCTACTGGCCCCTTGGCATTCCTCAGCCATTTAAGTCCTCCCTAGAACCATATAGAGGAATTTCTATAATTGATAGTTATTTTTATGTTATAATTATGTTAAACAAGTAGATCCAATATTTCAGACTTTTTTAAAGACCTGAAAGATTCTTCAGAGGTTATTTAGCCCAACTGTTTTCAGATGCAGATGAGAGAACCAAGGCCCACAGAGGTGTACGTCTTCCCCTGCGTCACACAGGCAGGTGAGGGCAGTGCCAGGGTTAGCATCCACCCCTTGATGTCCGGCATCTCTGAATCATCTTGAGGGCAGTTGTCTCTGAATTACTGTGAATTAAATGTGTAGGCAATAATCTTCTGATAAAATGTGTTTAGGTTAGTCCCAAGGTGGGGGCAAGAAAGAGAATATATCAAGAGAGGTAGGATATTTCATTGAAAACAAGAAAAAGCCCCACATCTAACACAACCATATAGAACCTGGGACAGGGGGAGAGGGATGAACTTCAGGTTGAAAAAATCCCCTCAGTTCCCTCTTAATCTCCCCCTTCTCTTTCTTTCCCCTCCTCTCCCCTCCCCTTCCCTCCCTCCCTCCTTCCTTCCTATTGTTGTTACTTAAATCCAGTGGTTTCTTCATAGAGTAATTAGGAGTTTGTTCATGAAGCCAGGAATAGATACACAGATAAGTAAACAGATGTGTCCATGTATGCATACAAGCGTGCACACGCACACACACACACCTCTCTTATTTTCTTTAAAGATAGACATATTGTCGCAGATTGGGTTTTCTGGGAAGAAGACACTAAGACAGAGTTGAATGTGCAGGAGTTTTGTCAGCAAGCGTCCCTATGATCAACACCCACGGAAGGAGGGGAAGGAAATAGGATTGGGCAAAGGAAGAAATGAGGCTGGGATGCAGGCCAATGGACACCTCAGCAGGTTGCACAGGGAGCTCCAGGGCTCAACTGGCTTGAAATGGTCAGGCTTTTATACCCCTACCTCCATCAGTTACCAGATGTGGGTGAGCCTAGGAAGGATACGACCCAGCTGAGGCAAACCCCAAAGGGGCTGAGGGCCGAAGGATATCTGCTGACAATACTCCCAACAGCTGGGGCCCCAAGCTCCCCTTGAAAGGGAGGACTGCATCGTTTAGCTCTGTGTCCAGCATGCATGTATTCCCAAGAAAGGGCCAGCCTGAGCTGTATGTACAGACACAGGCACCACATGGAGTCTCACACAGCGTGAGCACTTAGAGGGCAAGGCTGTTGTGTTAGCGAGGATAGGCTAGGATCTGCAGCTACGAAAAAAAAACCAGTCCGAGGTCTCAGTGGCTTATAACCACAAAGACTCATTTCTAGTTCATGTTTCAAGTCTGTTGCATGTGGTCTGAGGCTGTGATCTACGTTGTCTTCACTGCAGTACCCAGGCTGAGCGAGCAGCTGCCACCTAAAGATTCCCAGTCCCCACGGTAGAGGAAAGAGAGGCGTGAGGAAGCGAGCGTGAGCCCTTTCAGCTGCAGATTGCAAGAGAGCTATGTTACTTCTGCTCATGTTTCATTGACCAATGAAAGCACCTGATCACACCCAACTTCAATGGGATTCTAAAATATAACACTCTTCCAGGAAGCAGAGGGCAAGCTGATGTTGGTGAACGGTAATACGACTTACCACAGTTACATTAACCTCAAGGAACACTCTAGCGAGACTAAAAACAATTCTACAAATCACCATTTAAGTTCAAGAAGTACAGAAATGGTGTGTGTGATCATTAAAAGTCTGTAACTGCAGAAAGAGAGGTAAGAGATTTTTGTGAGGCTCCTGAGGATGGCAGCCATGAGAGCTGGATCTGGACACAATAGGCTTTCAGTATATTTCTATGAAATTGAATTGAATTTAGGTTTTCATGTGGGTTTCTTTTGAATTTAGTTCATCCTCAAGATAACCTAGGTAGCACATCCACTAAAATACATGGCATAATGATGCACGCTTTGAAGAATGTTTTTAATGTTAAAACTTTCGTGGTTATAAAAGTAATATTTTTTACAATTAAAAAAAGCAAAAATAAGAAAAAATCATAAATAAGAAAACAACCTAAATCAGTATAAGTAAGAAGAACATATAAATAAATACGAGTAAGAAAAAAAATGTGTCTTAGTTAAGGTTGCCATAAAAAAATATTATAGACAGGGTCGCTTAAACAACAGAAATTTATTTTCTCAGAGTTCTGAGACTGGAAGTCCCAGATCAGGGTGCCACCCTAGTTGGGTTCTAGTGAGAGTTCTCTTCCTGGCTTGCAGACAGCCTCTGTTTTGCTGTGTCTCCACTTGGGGGCTGTGAGTGGTAAGAGAGAGTTGGTGGCAGGGGGTAGATCTTCCTATTCTTACAAGGCCACCGTCCTATTGGATTAAGGCCCTACCTTTATGACCTCATTTAACCTTAATTACCTCTGAAAGACCCCATCTCCAGGTACAGTCATATTAAGGGTTAGGGTTATAATATATGCATTTTGGGGAGATACAATTCAGTCCAGAGCAAAAATTATAAATAAAAATAATCTCCCCAGGTTATTATATCAGGAGAGACTAGGTTATGCTCTGGTAACACATCTTAGAGTCACTTATGATAATAAAGGTTCTCTTTCAGGCTATTTGCCTGAAATCTGACTCTATCAAGAGTCAGCCAGGGACTATTTTCTTTGCTTCGCTCTGGAACTGAAACTAATGGAGCAGAAACCATTTTAAATGTTCCTGGTTACCGTGGTAGAAAGAAAGAGAGCTCTCAACAACCTCAAACAGGCAATGAAAGGCTCCAGTCAAGAAGTAACCACACTAACTGTACTTCCATCCTACTCTCCAAACTGGACCAAGGGCTTCACCACAGACAGGAGGGCCAGGCAGGGCAGACCAACCACACCCTCAGGAGGCAGGGAATTGGACATCACTGTAAACAGTATTCATGGCTACTGTTATGGGTTGAATTGTGTCCCCTCAAAATTCATATGCTGAAGTCCCAACCCTATTACTTCAGAGTGTGACCTTCTTCAAAGACAAGGTCATCACAGGTATAATTTTTTTTTTCAGATTATCTTTATTTGATATTGATTATATCTCTGGACTCCTGGTTTTCCCATTTAATCTGTGTGTTTACTACTTTTCATCTCATGGAATCCTGAGATTTTAGTTGATTTATTTTTTTTTAACATCTTTATTGGAGTATAATTGCTTTACAATGGTGTGTTAGTTTCTGCTTTATAACAAAGTGAATCAGTTATACATATACATATATCCCCATATCTCCTCCCTCTTGCGTCTCTCTCCCACTCTCCCTATCCCACCCCTCTAGGTGGACACAAAGCACCGAGCTGATCTCCCTGTGCTATGCAGCTGCTTCCCACTAGCTATCTATTTTACATTTGGTAGTGTATATATGTCCATGCCACTCTCTCACTTCGTCCCAGCTTACACTTCCCCCTCCCCGTGTCCTCAAGTCCATTCTCTGCATCTGCATCTTTATTCCTGTCCTGCCCCTAGGTTCTTCAGAACCATTTTTCTTTTAGATTCCATATATATGTGTGAGCATATGGTATTTGTTTTTCTCTTTCTGACTTACTTCACTCTGTATGACAGACTCTAGGTCCATCCACCTCACTACAAATAACTCAATTTCGTTTCTTTTTATGGCTGAGTAATATTCCATTGTATATATGTGCCACATCTTCTTTATCCATTCATCTGTCAATGGACACTTAGGTTGCTTCCACATCCAACACAGGTATAATTCATTAAAGTTAAGATGAGGTCATACTGAAATATGAAGGCCCCTATTCCAACATGACTGTTGCCCTTATGGGGAAACTTGGACAGACATGCACTCAGGGAGAAAGCCATGGGAAGATGAAGGCAGACATCAGAGGGGTGTTTCTACAAGCCAAGGACCAACACAGATAGCCAGAAAACCACCAGAAGCAAGGGCAGAGCATGGAACAGATTCTTCCTCACAACCCTCAGAAAAAAACAACCCTGCCAACACCTTGGTCTCCGACTTCTGGCCTCCAAACTGTGAAACAATACATCTGTATTGTTAAGCCGCCCATTTGTGGTACTTTGTTATGGCAGCCTTGGCAAACAAAGCCAGCTATCATAGTAACTCTTGTTCACGTCAAAAAAAAAAAAAATCCAGTTACATCGTTAATTTATGGTGAATGAGAGTGCCTATTTGCTCATACCCTTGTCCCCACTGGAGATTCTCTTCTTCGGTCACAGGAGCTAAATTCTAATCAAATAGCCATGCCTTCATTATTAAGCCATGCTGAGGACTGTGGATAAGAGATCACAGAGAACTGTGATTTAATCATTAAATTACGACAACTTCAAAACTGTTTTGTGTATGTGATAGTTCTAAAGGGATCATATAATTTCATGCCTTCTTTGAATGGCAATCAAATTTAGCTACTTGGAAGGAGTCCACTGTCCTTGTGGAGGCCACTTCAAGCTTCTGGAAGTAGGACAGCACTTTCTAAGGGAGGGTAATGAAGACAGTGGAAGCAGCTGGTGGGGTAAGAGTGAAAAAAAAAAAAAAAGGCGCTTTTATGCTATGATCCCCCAGCTGTTTCTGAGAAAATAGCATCCGTGACCTATTCTGTGATGTGGCTGCACCTTTTTCTCTAAGTTGAATTTACATGCTGTGTAGCAGAAGAGGCCGTTCCCCTAGCTTACCATGCAGGGATCCCGCCCATGGACTTGCACTTCTGGACAGATCCTACTATTTAATTTGTATGATAGGGACTTCCCTGGTGGTACAGTGATTAAGAATCCGCCTGCCAATGCAGGGGACACGGGTTCGAGCCCTGGTCCAGGAAGATCCCACATGCCACAGAGCAACTAAGCCCGTGCACCACAACTACTGAGCCTGCACTCTAGAGCCCTCGAGCCACAACTACTGAACCCCAGGCGCCTAGAGCCCGTGCTCTGCAACAAGAGAAGCCACCACAGTGAGAAGCCCGTGCACTGCAATGAAGAGTAGCCCCCGCTCGCCACAACTAGAGAAAGCCTGTGCACAACAACGAAGACCCAACGCAGCCAAAAATAAATAAATAAATAAATAAACAATAATAATTTGTATGATGGTTTGAAAACATCATGCTTGGGTAAAAATACACACACACACACACACACACACACACACACACGTTCTTTCTAAACCTGAGAACAACAGCTCGAATAAACTAATATACTTTTTAAAATGGTGATATGCAAGTAGAGATAGAGAGACATAGAGCTAAAACTGGGATAGACTGCCAATCAGTAAGCCATTATTTGCTGAGACCCACTGTGTTTTGTGCCACACATGGATAACGTAGGATTCCTCATGATCAGGGACCTCCAGTTTAGTTAGGGAGATATTTTTCCAAAAATGTAGAGCCCAGCATAGGCGTATATGCCACTGCACATGGTTCAGTTGGGTGCTCTCCCTCTCAACTCCTGCAGGAATTAACTCATTGTATAATTGATGGCTTATTAATATGTTTGCCTTCCTGTATTTAGAATGTAACTTTCACTGGGACAGGGCTGGTCTTGTCTTTCAACTTTTTAACTTTAGCATTTGTCATGGTGCTTGATCCACTGTAGATGTGAAATAAGAGCTCGGAGAATAAATGCATGAGGTACAAAAACTGGTGGATGTAGATCATAAGTGATCAAGAATTTGAAAGGCAAGGGGATTATGAGGAGGCTGGAGCAGACAGGAGAAGCATCATGAAAGAGATGAAACTTGAGACTTGGTCATAGTGAATGGAGTGAGGAGGAAAAGAAAGAAAGGTCATAGATCAAAGAGTTGAGGATGGTGAAACGATGGGGAAAGGAAGCCATATTTTAAATAACACTTGTAATAAATGATTCAATTGCTAAAACAATGACTGGGAGTGTTGAGTGTGTAAAGGAGTGTTGATGCTTTACCTAAAAGAGGTAAAGCCACTTGGCAAGACTCCAGCCAGCTGCCGAGGACTCCACGGCCAAGTGCAGGATGTCTTTGTGAGAGAGGTACACAGAGGTGGAATGCAATTAATTATAGGGCTTCAGTAAATAGGATGAACAGAGGCCTGGTTTTGAGTTCCCATGGGAGGGTCCCACCTTGGAAAGGCTGCTCACACCTAAACTAAGGGCAAGAAGAAAAGGATTGTGCTTTGTTGGGCATCTTTTTTTTTTTTTAACAGGTTTTTTTTTTTTTTTTAATATTTTTAAAAGTTTTTAAAAAGTATTTATTAATTTATTTTTCGGCCACACCACTTGGCATGTGGATCTTAGTTCCCCAACCAGGGACCAGGGATCAAACCAGTGAAGTCCCTGTCGGGCATCTTAAAGACAAAGCAGTCAGGATCTCAGAGCTGGGATTCCTATTCTGCTGCCCTGGCAAATCCTAGCACCTCTCTGTCTTTGTGATTCCTGTTATGATATTCCTGGACGTAGTATTTCCTACATTCATTCTCTAGCATTCAACAAACATTTGTGAAGTACCTCTTAGCTTTAGGTGGAACTAAAATATTCTTTAAAAAAATTACTTAGTTTAAAACAATCACCCAATTTGCAACATTTTAAAATATTAAAAATTATAACTTGCTGTGTCCTAATGCCAGGGGCTAACCAACCATCAGAACATCCATCTGGAAGAGAAATCACTGTCAAAATAGACATTTTATGGTGGAATAGAAGACTTGGGCTCAGTACTTCCATTTATAAAGTGACTCATAAACAGTACAGGGGCTGGCACATCACTGATAATCAATAAAATATTTTTTGAATGAATAAATGCAGGCAGGGACATTATCTGATTTACAGCTGTCTACCCAGCTCTTAGACCAGTGCCTGGCACATAAAAAAATTTAAAGATTGGTGGAATAATAAATAACAAATTACATTTATTTATTTATTCTGCAATCACTTATATTGTGATTACATAAAAATTTGGTGTGTAGATTCAGTATTAAAACCTCAACTGCTACTCAAGAGGCCAGGATTTGGTTCCAAGCCAATACAGCATAAGTGTAACTTTTCTACTAGAATGTAAGCTCCATGAAATGAACTGTCTGAGTTAGTTTTCCTTAATGTTTTTAATAAAAATACATTAAATGAATAAATGCTAACTTCCAACAGTCTATTCTAGAAAGAAAAACAACAAAAAGATAACAACAAAAAACCACTGTGCAAGAAAAACCCAAGTTCTTCCTTCTGCTGTAGTAAGAAGCATCTTTCATGATGACATCTTGAGACATTTTAGCTCAAAATTCCCAGCCTGTGAGAAGATGGTACCATCCATACAACTGGGCCAGCACCTCTGATTAATTTTTAATCCAATTTTTATGAGTTTTCTCAGTGTTAACCACAATCCAATTGGGGGGTGTATAAATTTAAAACCAAAAAAAAGAAAAAAAAGACTGTCTTTCAGGAATGAAAAATAAACGTAATCTGAAATCAATATTTATGAAATTGTGATTAATTGACTGATGACCAAATGATTACAAAACGTCTGCCTGAAACATCTACTCAAATTTATTAGCTTTGACCAAAAAAATTAAAAAACAATCTGAACTGGGTCAATGAAAGAATAATGCATTCCTAATCAATTTTTAATAGCACTTAAGATTTTATATTTTTTTAAACTTGCTTTTAAATAATTTATCATAAAAATGAATCCGATTTAAACAAGGAGTAAAAGGTGTTCCATGGCTATTTGATGGTTTTCTTAGCAAAGAAATTCAATTGTAACTGACTTTTTATTACTGAACTACTTTATTAATAATAATACATCTTGCACTTACATGAAGGCATTTAGCCAACAATCTCAAAGAGTCTAAGTGAGATCTAGGACTTAGCTCCAATTCTACCATTATCTGGTGGTTTACCTTATCTAGGCCTCAATTTCCTCATTTTCGAAAGGAAAGGCCTGCATAAAACCCCCAAGATCCTTCCTAGTTCTAAAAGTTTATAATTCTAAGGATTTAGGAGGCTTTAGCCCATCCCAGGTGCTGTATGTATCTGATCAAACTCCTCAGGTCACAGGACTCCTCTTGGGGCTATGAAGAAGCTGAGAAAGAAATTAAGCAGAAAGTCAACAAGCCATGTAATCTTTGTTTTCCTATTAAAGTAATGGCAGCATTATTTAATGATTTGGGCCAAATAATGTCTGTTTAGAATATGATTTGTCAAGATGCCGTATCTTATTAAAATTAAAGCAAATGTGAATTAAAGCATTGCTTTGGTTATCTATTGCTGTAGGACAATTCACCCCAAAGCTTAGTGACTCAAAACAACAATAAATATTAATTATCTCTGATAGTTTTTGTAGGTAGGAATTCAGAAGTGACTAAGCTGGAAAATTCTAGCTTGGGTTCTTTCAGAAGGTTGCAGTCAAGATGTTCACTGGGGCTGTAGTCATCTGAAGGTGTGAATGGGGCCAGAGGATCCATTTCCAAGGTGGCTTAGTCACATGACTGGCAAGTTTGTGTTGGCTGTTGGCAAAAGGCTTCAGATCCTCCCCAAGTAGGCATTTCCACAACGCTGTCTGAGTGCTGTCTGAGTGCTATTTGAGGCACTTCCACAGGGCAAGCAATCCAAGAGAGCAAAACAGAAGCTACAGTGACTTTTATGACCTAGCCTTGGCAGTCATACATGTCACTTCTACCATACTCTATTGGTCATACAGGGACAGCTTCATGGGCATGTAGCTGTGTAGTCACACAGGGCCCTACATTCAGAAGAGTCCTGCACTTGGTTTAAAGCTTTGATGTTGCCATGGTGATATTCTTAATCATTTTATCTTTGGACTTTCGAAAGTGAAGTCAGTAGGAATCATGGCGTACACAGGTGAGCAGAGAAGATACTTGCAGTATGTGTGTTCACTGCTATTCCTTGCCACCCCTTTGCATATAGTGTTAGCAATGCACAGAATTCTGGTGGGAATTCAGTGAAACTCAAAGCAAGGACAACGTCAGCGTATTTTGGAAGCCTCCAGCTTCCAGAGTGTTGGGAGAATGTGCATGTATTAAGAAGTGAAATAAAGAGTTAATTTTGTGCATCACCAAAAAAGAGAAATGCCCTTCATAGCGCAGAGGGAAGAGAGAGTTCCTGGCCTTAAAGCATTTGAATTATTTAAAGCAAAGCCTGGGAATTGGCCTGGAATCAATCTGGACCTAGAGAGAGTCCTGGTCAGTCTGTATGGCTAACGATATTACTCAGGTGTGTGTGTGTGTGTGTGTGTACTTATCCACAAAGCATTAGTGAGCAGAGCAGGTATGTTATGGTATGATCCTATTTGTGCTTATGCACACAATAATACATGAATGAAAATGTTTGTAAGGATATGCTCCAGAATGTTGATAGTGATTACCAGTCAGGATCGAGAGGTGAGGCATAAGCCTAGAGGAACTTTTGCTTATTATTTTATATATTTATAAATGGCTTAATTTTCAAGATGGCTCTTACTATTGATATTTTTATAATTAGCAAAATGCAATACAGTCTTCCATTTTGAAGTGAAAAACAAGTAAACACAACGTGTAAAGCAGCCTGGGTCTGTAATAAAGGTAGTTTGTGGCTAAAGAAAATATTACGGTCTGTGGACTAGTCACTCAGTACCAGATACTAGATAAATCAAATACAATCCCGGGCCTCAAGAAACAGACAGTCTGTTGTAGGGGCAAACACATAAACAATCAACTATAATAGAATGTTATTAGCCTAGTGCAGGAAGAGCTATATGGGCAGAGCACTAGACCAGCACTGAGAAGCTGTGACAATGATAGCAAACGAGGGATGTTCGAACTAGTCTAGATTTAAACATTCTACTTAAAATGTTGGTTATGATTTTTTTTTTCTAGTCCATAGCTTTAATCTCAGTTTGTCACATGCATTATCAATAACAATGAAGAGAAAATAAAATTTCAGTGGTTTAAAATACATTTACAATATTACTGAGAGGAAGACTTGATTTTTTAAATATATTTTTGTGACTGAGTATTAACACCAATCATCAGGATGATTAACAAGAAATGAACTTTCCCTAGTAGCTTTGGAAAAGTCTTTTTTTTAAAAAAACTGTCTTCAACGTGTCTTCCTATTGCACTGTCTCCAGGGATTGGTGTGAGAGGCAGAACAGTCTCAGTCCTACATCCCCCTCAGAGGGTGGGAATGACAGGTCCTAAAATACCACATTAGGTATAAAAAAGGTGAGAACAAGGTGAGAACAGGGAAGAACACAGTAAGATGGGGAAAAGGCAAACCTTGAACGACAATGGGAGATGACTTGGAGCTTCCGCGTTCTGAAGCCTGCGATCTACAGCCAGGAAGATGAAAGATGCATTTAGCAAAACATGTGAAGCCGAGACCCCATTTAATATGACTCCAAACAGCCAGGAAATAGGCAAACCAGATGACTTTTAGGCCAGTCATTCAGAAAAAAAGTGGCCATTAAACAGACACTCAATATGACTATTTTGCCCAGATCTCCTATCCCAAGCACGTGATGGTCTCCAATTCCTAGGAAATTAAGTTACTGAGCTGTTTGGAAGAATTCTCACTATCACCTGTGAGCCGATTTTGAACTGGAATTGGGCTACTTCAAGCGAATTACTAGCTGCTCCAATCTCATAATTGTCTGTTCCTTTTGTAGACGTGATAGTAAACATACATTGACCTCATTCAATACACACACACACACACACACACACACACACTTTACCAATGAGGAAGCTAAGAAGCAGAGAGGTTAAACAAATAGTCTGAAGCCAGTAGAGCCAGGAATTTGTTCAGGCAGGGATTTCTACCCCGAAGCCCAGGTCCAGACCCCTTTCTTTTAACCATGAGGCTGCTTCTTGTAATTATAATGCTCTCTCCCACAAAAAGATTAGTAGAAGTAGTTGCACTGGTTTTGTTTCTAAATCTCCCTACTCACAGATTGTATTTGTTTGCATAAATTGATCACATTGGCTCTTCCTCACTTAAAGTAAATTGCAGTTAAATTCCAAATCCGTTATACTCAAAGATTCATTTAGGAACTTCCAGAGTTTTTCTTTTTTATTGGTAGGAAGTGCTAACTTATAACATCACACATTCTTCTTCAGAGTTCAGCAGCCTAGTAGTACATTTCATATCCAGCCAGGCGCCTGAAATGAAGGCTTTAAACGCCTGTGCGAGTGCTGTCGGTGAGTGTGGATGGTTCACGCGCTTTGCAGCTTTCTCACATGTGGGTGTAAATCAGAGTCAACGGCTCCGATCCTTAAGTCTCTTTCAGATAGAAATCACAGAAGGACCAACAGTGAAAGCGTGTCTTCACGGAAGGCTGCTATTAACGTACGCAAAACGTCTCTGAAACAAACAAGGAGACAATCACTGTCGTTTTTAAGTGACATTACATCATTTAAGAATGTAAAAAGACCTGAGCGCGGCAGAAAGTTGCTTGGAAAAGTTAAAATGTAGAGATACGTCTTTCCTCTTCCCGTTTTGACTGCACCGTGTTTTCTGTGTCGGGTTTAATCTTTAGGCGGAAAACTCTTCCCTCCTCCCCACCCTCCAGGAAAGATCCTGGGATTTTAAATGGCCTTTCTGCATCTTCCTTTCCTGTCTCCACCATTACTCTTTCATTTAAACTTTCAAGATCCTCGATGCCCGTAGTAAACCTCCTTCCTTCCCATTCTCAGGAATCCTGTAGCTCCCGAACCGGGGAGAGTTTTTTTTTAAATTGAAAAGCAAGGAAAGAAGGAAGGGAACAGCTCCGGCGGCCGCGCGTTGGGAAAGCGCATTTTCGTTGCCTTGACCGGCGCGGCGTGGCCCTCCTGGGCCACCGTAGCCGGCCTCGCGCGGCCTCTGCCGCGGCGAGGAGCAGCGGTCGGCGGGACTTCCGTGTTGGCGGGATTCTGAACGCTGCCATGGCTCAGACCGTGCAGAACGTTACATTGTCGCTAACTCTGCCCATCACGTGCCACATCTGCTTGGGGAAGGTAAGGGGTGATTCCGGGCACGGCTACGAATCGGGGTCGGGTGTGCAGTGGCCCGCCAGAGCAGAGGCCGGTCTCTGTGTGTGGCGGGGACGCGGCGCGAGGCGCCGGGCTGAGTGAGGACGCCGACCCGCGTTCTCCTGAGGCTGGGGAGGCCACGTCCCGGGCGACGGAGGGAGCGCGCCGCGATTCGTGGGGTCATCTCTGTGCCTTTCGGAGGAAGATGACAGCGGTCTGGGGTGTGGAGGGAGGGCGGCCTCACCCGGGCGACTCCGGCGTCGAAGGAGGCCTGGTCAGAAACGAATCCCAGCAATTTACGCCCCTGTGCATCCCCATTAAAGCCTGAAAGCACGTTTCCTGGGAGCCTCGCTACGGTTCCTTCGTCCTCTGCACAAACTGGAGTGTTTTGTTCTTGGGCCTCCAGTGCTGGTTGGAGAGTCTTTTCCATTTCCAAGATCATTTCCTTTACTTAACCCGGCGTTGAGAGTGGCCTTTGCTCTGGGTTCAGAGTTTGAAGAGTAAATAGTACGTGCCCCTGAATGACGTTTAGAATGAGAGATACGGTCTTTAATTCCAGGAACGGATCAGTCACGAGGTAGAATACCGTCTTTTTGTGATGCAAGAGGTGCCTAAGGTGTTTGTGAAACCAGGTGGAGAAAGTAGTTCAGAATCAGAAACGGAGTTTTGAAGGTTCTAATGCATTTGTCTCCTCTTTCATTTCCGTTTGTGCCTCCCGTTCGGTTTAAAAGAACATTTTGTTTTACTACGTAGGTTCAGAAGGGAGAATTTTTTTTCTCACGCTGAATTGTTTTTACGTTTGTGGTGTGTTTACCCCCCCCCCCCCACTGAAACTGTAGCCACAGGCTTAGGATTGAGAAATGCAAACTTAATAGAGCAAACATTTGAGTGCCAGCCAATATGATCATCTGATCATCTGCTTTAAGTCTATGTGAATTTCCTGAGTTCAAGAAGTAGTAGGAAGTCAGGCTTGCAAGAAACTGATAACTCTTGATATCCATCAGAATGAAATGCCAAGGAAATAGCAGATGTGCTGTGAGACGATATAGATGGCTTGATCCATTCTGACTGGCGAGATCAAGGATGGCCAGTGGAGGGTGGTTATTTGAGCTGGCACTTGCTACCTCTGTCTGCATACATAGCTGAGAGGAGGGGAAGGTGTTTCAATTTGCTACAGTCTACATTTGGCTCCTGACTTGAAGTTCCCACAAGTTAAGTTCTGAGTGAATTTACTCCCAACAGTAGCCTGGTAAAGGGCTGATAAAATATCCTTCGGAAATAATTTTCACTTGGTTGTAGTTGTACACATTATATCTAGTTTCCATTAGTTCTTAGAAACTAATGTTGAAAATGTGTTTTGCCTGGTTGATTTTGCCTACCTATGCTTCCTGTGTTTAACAAAACTGATAGCTAATAGAATATAGTGCTTTGCAGATTACAGAATGCTTTTGTATACATTTAATTATTTCATTTACTGCTCTCACCAGTGCTGTGAGATAGATAGGGCTGGTTTCCCCATTTTTCAAATAAGAAAACTAAGGCTTAGAGTCTCCAGCGTTTGAACCTCTGTTACCATTTGTGTCTTCAGTAAGTTACTTCCTAAAAACTCACCAGAACTCATGCATAACAGCAGACACTTTTGGTGTCTTTTTTCTGCCATGTACTGGTTAACTGTATTCTAGGATTAAATGTGATTAATTAATTAAAGGTTAATGATTTGTAAGTAGGCATTTGTTTATGTCTACTATGGAGGCAGAAAGGCGTAGTGGTTGAGGGCCCTGAGTACTGTGTTCAGACTAAGTTCTAATCCAGGTCTTCCACTTACTAGTTATACGACCTTATACACATTACTTAACCTCCCTCAGAGCAGTTTCCTTATCTGTACAATGGGAATGATAATAGTATTAACATTCATCCTTGCCTTTTGGGGAGGATTAAATGAAGTAATTCATATGCAGTGCTTAGCGTGAAGTTTGGCACTTAATAAATGTTAACCTTTACTATGGGCACTGAGGCAGACCCTCAAAATGAGGAAGCCAGCCTTTCCCAGTAAATGTTCTTCCCAGTTGCTTCATGAGACCAGTACACTCACTCGATAAAGATTTACATTCCCAACAGAGTGGGACCTGTTTGTCCAGGAAATTGCCACAGTACATCCAGAGGTTTTAGCTGGTTCCCTATCCCTGTTGCCTTTTGTATAGTTAAAGCAAATCTGATCTGCTTGTGCTACTCACTCTCCCGCACACAGCTGTATTTGTGGGGTACTGGAGATGGCATGGCCTGGAGTAGCAACGCGTTCCTAATGTTACTTCCATCTCCCCGACACTCAGCATGTCCGGCCACCTCTGAGATCTGCCTAAGGTCCTTCCTGACTAGCCCTCTTCTGTATAATCATCCTTTTGCTGCCCTCACCATTTGTACCATATAGAATTAGCAGTCTTCATTTTTGATTTTTCCACAGAATTAGGGGCCATTATTCCTGGAGGTTTACTGTAAAAAAAAAAAAAAAAAAAATTGCGTATTACTTAAAGAAGATAGGGGTGGGAGAGACCTTAAATCTGAAGAGATAAGGTAGATGCTGATTGCAGTGGAGGTGGAGGTGGGGAAGAATGCAGGGGGGAGCAGTAGTGGAGATAGTCCAAGTATGTAAGTGGTTAATGCTCTGTCTTTTGAATACAAATGTGCTTAAAATTGAAAAGTTTAAACATTTTGCATTTCCTACCTCTGACTCTACCTCAGTCTTAAAGGGGGATTCTCTCTGCACAATAATGTTTAGCAACCTTGCCAATATTGTAAGTAAGAGCTCTTTGTGGCCTGAAGAAGTTGGGTACATCCTGTGGGACAATTTATATATAACATTTTCTTGCCTATTCCTCTTTAATTTTTTCCCATGCCTTGGGCTAATAGGCCAGCAGGCCAAAGTACAGAAATGATCTAGCCCAGGATATCTGTTCAGTGACATTTGGTACTGCCGCCAGAATGCTACAGACCAGTTTATCTCTAGATAATTCCAGGCTTTTATCTCTTCAATTAGGATTCAAGCTATGAAACGAAACTGTTGCAGGTAATACTTTTATTGACCGAGTCAGCGTTTTCCCATGAGTGACAGCCAAATGTGGCCCACGGTTAGTTTTATCAAAGGACAAAGGTGGTTCTCAAGAGAAGTGCCAAGCAACTAGGCTTCTAATGCTGTTTAACATTAATATATCATATCCAATTATTCCTCACTTGAGTATGAATCCAGTTTGGGGCACCACGCTTTAAGATAAATATAAATAAACTAGAGTATTTGGAATCATTTGGAAAGGAATTGAAATTGAGGTTGGAATATAGATGGAATGGAATAGTGTTGGAGTGAATGAACATGATAGCGAATCATTAAAGTATTTTCATTTGGAAGGGAATCAAGCTTTGGGTAGCTCCACGATATTAAGATTTGTACTTAATATAATGCAAGCTTTCTGGCTGAAATAATCAGAAATGAAATCAGCTTTCTTAGGATGTGGAGTGTCCGTCTCTTGAAATGTCCAGTAATAGCATGGACTCTTTCCCACTAGGAACACTATGGAAAAGAACCCTTCTTTCAGGGAGGACTTCTTGCTTTGCTTTCCACCCATATAGTTGATTTAAAATGTTGCAAAGGTAGGGCTAGAGAGAAAGCCTTAGCAACTTAGCATCCTAACTCTAGGTTGACTAAATTCATTAATCAGTGTTCTTTAGGGGCTGTTGATTGGCCAGCAAGCCATCCACCTCAGTACATTGAGCCCATGTTTGAGTCCTGATTGTCTCTGTTCCCAAGAGTGGATTTAAGAACCAGCCTTGTACATAATTGTCACAAGTAATTTGCTTTGAAAAAAAGTCATATGGAGTATATAAGTTTTGCATTTTCTCTTTTCTAGATTAAAATAAGCTTGAAGAATGCAGACACTTTCAGAAAAGTATAACAATGTTGTGTCTTAACATGGAGTATAATAAAAATTAACTCAAAAAAGTGTTGATATATCCTAATAATTTTCAAGGTTGGCATATAATAGCTGACATATTTACTTCACAAATAAGATTCCAGTTTATCCTTAAGGCGTTCTAGGTAGGGATAAAGGTGGGAGAGGAGAAATGTATTATCTCTCTTTTTATGTAGATAGAAGTGGGGACCCAGACCAACAGGCATTAATTATAATAACTTAGTTCTTGGGATCACACAGTTTTAAAGTTCTAGGTCCTAAATTCTGGCCCAGAGCCAAAGATTTCTTGAAACATAGCAAGAGCAATCCAGGAATTTTATTTTTAAAAGTTTCCAAATTTCTAAGGTTGAGTAGGCGGGCCCCTACTACAGTCATTTCTACCTCAGCTTTGTTTTTCAGTCTTTCTAGGTCTCCACTAGTGAAACCCATAAAATTTTGACGTAGGTGCCAGAAGGATATTCTTCGGAGAAGAAGGATTAGCTCTAGTCTCTAGTGAAGGTGACAAGAGCAGAGAAGTTGATTTTAAGTGAAATTGCCAGGCCAATTGGTAAAGTTTATCTACTGCCTTTTCCCTCCAGCCACCTCCATCAGTTCAGTACCTCTTTTCTGCAGTCCCTACTGATCCTGGTGTCTTGATCCTTTCAGGCATGTGTCCTCTATTTCTTACTCCCAGATTATTATTTACTAAACCTGCTCTAAGGAAGAAAGAACTATTTCTTAGTTGAAAGATCATTCAATTTGCACGTGTAATGGTGGTTGAATGCTGACTCTGCCACTTAGAACCTGTATCATTATTTCCTTGAGTCTCAGTTTCTACAGCTGAAAATGAATTTGATACTATCAACCCTATTAGGTTGTTAGGGAAATTCATGTGAGTATCCCAGCCCAGTGGTTCTCAATGGGATGGGAGTACATTTCGTTCCACAGAGACATTTAGCAATGTCTATTTCTGATTGTCTTGGGGGGGGGGGTGTGCTACTCACATCTAGTGGCTAGAGGCCAGGGATGCTGCTAGCTAAACATCCTACAATATACAGGACAGCCTCCCACAACAAAAACTTTTTGTTCCAAAATGTCAGTAGTGTCAATGTTGACAGACCCTGCCCTAAACCAATGTATAACTCCTATTAGGTAAGTCTAGAATGGATATTAATGGACAACACCTTTAGGTATGACTCCTCTCAGGTACATTTGCTTTTTGTGAAAGGGGTTTTGGTGGTAAAGTCTCTTAAAACTGAAACATCTTCAGATAAAAGACACTACATAGTAGAATTATATATTATAGGGTTAATGTTTTTTGTACCTAGGTCTGCTTCCTCAGGCCCATTCCAGTGAGAAGAGCCCACTTTTCCTACCTTGCTTTTTCTTCTCTTCCTCCTCCTCACCAGCCTCATGGGGCATTACCCTAGGATATCACTTCAACATGCTTACTCCAGATGAGTTTGGAATTGTACATGCCACTTAGCTTTGCCATTGTCTTCTTGCATTTTTATTTTGTTAGATGCTTACTGTATTATTGCCACAGATCTCATTTGAGAGTAAATTGGATATAAAGTCTAATAACATAGGCAAATTATGACTATTTCTGTATCTTGAGAAGATCTTATTAAAGAAAATTATTTGTGTATGTGTTTTGGTGTTGTATATAGCAGGATCTGGGCAGAGGAGATGGGTGGACAGGAATTGAAGGAGGGCTAGATTATTTGTATTTTGCTTCTGTAGGTTATGGTCAAATAAATAACAAGTAATTTGTTTTAGTAGTTCTTTCTCCTTTATAGGTTTCTGTTCTCCTAAGTAAATTTAAACCATTGTCTAGAAATCATCATCTGATAAGTATGTGGTCCAAAAAAATGAATTAGTCAACTGTTTCAAAATCCAACACAATGACAGTGATAATGCCAGGTATTGAACAGTGAAAATGATTCTCCTTTGTGTGACATTGCCAATGGCTGTTAGCAGACAGAGCCAAGTAGTCTGCCTGTGGTTGTTCTTCTGTATCATTTTGGCAGATTAAATGGAAAGGTTAAACTTTCACTTTTTCAAAATTTGGCAGTGGCCATTGACCTTTTGCTTCTTGAGATGCTTTTAGCAGCATTATCTCAGCCTTTCGTTTTAATACATCAAAATTCACTTCTATTAATCTTAGAGTATACATTGTATAAGTTGTTGTAGGTGGACATAAAGATGAACAGGACAGTGCCCCTGCCCCCAGGGAGCCTGAAATCTAATAGGGAAGGCAGGATGTAAACAATTTTCCAAGTCCAGTTAACATTAAATCAATGCATAAGAAGTGCCCTTATAAGAATCAGACAAAGATCCAGTTAATTCTAAAAAGGATTAGTGAAGGCCTTACAGAAGAGGTAACCTTTGATTTCCATCTTAAAAGATGGGAAGGATTTTATTTTTTTAATTTTTTTATTTTTTTGGATTTTATTTTGATTGGGGAAGTTGGGAGGCCAGCAGAACATATTAAGCTAAAAAATGAGAGCCCAGTGAACAAGGAGACTCTATTCTTATTCTTTTTAATGAACATTGGGTATATCTGTGTGGTTGAAGTATAGGTTTTGTCAAGTATTGAAATAGCAGATCAAAGATATGGCTATTTAAGAACCAGATTACATTGTTCTTTGGATGCTGTACTTAAAACTATGAGCAGGGAAAAAAACGTTGTTTTGCAGGAGAGCAGTGAAAGCTGCTGCCCCATATTTTAGATGGCTAGCTCTGGCATCAGTGTGAAAGGTGGACGGTAGTGAACATGTGGAAGCAAGGAAGCTTGGGAGGAGGTCATTGCAACAGACTGGGTTAAGAGAATGAGAACCTGAACTCACTGAGGTGAAGATGGACAAGAAGTGATAGATGATAAGTGAAAGAACATTTAGAGGTAGGTTTGCCACATTTTGACTATTTTGGGATATACTTTTTTTTCCACGTTATAACATCTCTGAAATCTGGTTCTATTTTACAAGCGGTAGCATCTTGCAGTTGTAATTGGCAGCATTTTTCATTCTTTCTTTTTTCTTAGTGGTACATAAAATATGGATATATCTTAAAATCTCTGGCTTCTTAGACTGATATATGATACCAGCATTTGATGATTGATTGGATGGTGAGGATAAGTAAAAAGGGTGAGTCAGAGACAGCTCTGAGTATTCTAGCCTGACTGGTGAGGTGGTGGTGCCAGTAACTTAGACAAGAAGTGCAGGAGAGGGAGTGAACGTGTGGAGGCCAGGTTTGGCTTTGAACATATTATGGTTGGGGCAGCTTTAAGATGCCTACATGGAGTTGGCTCCTGGGCACGTGGATATAGTCCTTTTCTCCTTTCCCCTCCCCTCCCCAGGGTTTGCTATGTGGAAGTCTCTGTGCTTACGTCTTTATATTATTAAATCTTAAGCAACATCTGAATGAAAAGTTTACTAGGTTAAACCATAGTTTTCAGAAGAGGAAACAGATGCCACTGTAACTAAAGGGTTAACCCAAGGTCAAACAGTTCAATAAGTAGCAGAGCTGAAGTCGGCCCCAGGTTTGTCTCTAGAAGCCTAAGCTCTGCCACTTACTAAGGTCCAGTTACAGAGGATTCTCAGGAACTGTTACCATAGAAAAGATGTTAACACTATGTGATACATGAGATTGAGAGAGAAAATAGAACTTTGTCAGGTAAGGTGTCCCAGGACAAAACATTAGGGAAAGCAGCTGTACTACCTCCTGTACTTTGACTGTGAGCATCTGCTCCTCTTCTCATCATACCTACTCTTCCAATATTACTTCAGCCTTTTCAAGATCCATTGGTTGACTCTGTGACTCTATCAGTTGGTTGCCATTCACATACTCAACAGTGTTTGGCAATCCAGCTCCGTACATAACCCTAGTAAATTTACTTTCTTACCTTTCAAAACAACTGCTTTATTCTCCTATTTTCTCAAGTCGATATTCCCCACTTCTTCTCACTTGCAGCTGGTAACCTCACCTCATATTTAATCACAAAGAATAAGCAGTTGGAACATGAGTTCCCTCATCTTTCCATCAACAGATCTTCCATCCACTTTGTATTTGTTCTTGTACCCTCGGTTTTCCCTTTTGTTAAAATGGAAGACAGATCCTCACTCCATATAAGCCAAAATCTGCCCCCTTGTGCTTTGGATCTCATTCCCCTCTTGACTTCTTAGGGACTTTGCTATCTATGGCTCTAATCCCTCCCCCTCTTCCTCCATCACTAATTAATATCCCCTTTTTACTGTGTCATTCCTGTTATCATTTCTTACGATGGCCATATTTTTGTGCTCTCTTCTTTACAGCAAAATGTGAAAGAATTGCCTATTCCCTCTGGCAAGTTCCCCAATAAATTGAATTTTAAGTACTGTCCTAATAGCAATTACTTCATTCAACAAGCCTTTATTCAATACCTACTGTGTACTAGGCTGTCTTCTAGGTACCAGGGATTCAGAAATGAATGAGACAAAAGAAGTTCTTGCTCTTATGGAGTTTCCAGTCTAAAAGGGGAGATAAATATAAATTTACAACAAATATGTAAACAAATAAGTAGAAAACTAAAACAGCTTCTCTTCCATTTTCCCTCTGATAAAACAGCTACACACAGTCAGAACACCTACGTCGTTAACCCTGAGCAGGCCACCTAATATCCTCACACCTTGGTTTCCTTATTAGTAAAGTATATTTACTGTTTATCTCACAGGGTTATTGAGAGAGAGAGAGAATGCATGGAAAGCCCATTGTAAAATATAAGACAATATAAATGTAAAGTATTGTTATTTGTATTTGATTACACTGAGTCAAAGATTTGTGTATTTGGTTTATTTCAGTATTTCTGTCAGCATTGTTTGCTATTTAGATTGTAAACCACATGAGCGTATGTCATGTCTTTTAGGATTGTTGTAGCTTTCATGCCTCTGGTTTTGGGAACTTTCTAGTAAGAATCAGTGCTAAATTGTTGATTGCTATTGCTCTGTAATATAGTGGAATGACTTGAGGGAAGGATTTCAAGTATGGAATGTCATATGGGTGATTGGACTAAATAATCTTTAAAGAACCTTCTAATTCTGACATTTCGTGATCTGAAAATAGAATAGTTGAAGGAAAATTGCCCCAGCCTTAGTGGAACAAAATGCATTTTCTTTTTGGCAATAAGTGTGGTTTGGAACAAAATAAAACCATTTCATGATGTGTTCAAAGTTTCAGTCTGTATGACCAGATATCTAAGCTAGTATCTGTATTATACATGTGTAAGAAACAATGTGGTAGCACAAGCAGCGTTTTTATGAATCCTAGATATTATACTTCCTCTTAAAGCACCTACTGCTGTACTCTAGAGAAGAGATTTGCTCTAAGCTAAAACTATTGAAATTCTCGTTATGACTGTTGCCCTGTACTAAAAGTAATGTTTCTTTTTTCAAAGGTACGCCAGCCTGTCATATGCATCAACAACCATGTATTTTGTTCAATTTGTATCGATTTGTGGTTGAAGAATAATAGCCAATGTCCAGCCTGCAGAGTCCCCATCACTCCTGAAAATCCTTGCAAAGAGATTATTGGTAAGGGTCTATTTTATAAACACATAGAAATAGATTTGAAACAATCTTAAATAGTGTCTATTTGGAGGAAGACTGAAATAGACAATTTTCAGTGATGTTATTTTGCCAATATCCTACTGGATGGATTGGTCATTTGGCATAATCTGTAAGTGGAGCAACTGAGGAGCACAGAGCACTATGAGAAGTCTCGGAGCCTCCTGGAACTTTCATTCTGGTAGAGGCTGTGCATGTGGACCAAAATATTAATGGTTTAAAGCAGCAGATGCTAACAGCCAAAAACAAACAAACAGAAAGGTCCACAGAGTTTAAACAAGGAAGTTCAGCTAGGAACCTTGAGAAGGGATCCATGACACAGGTGGCCTTTAAGATGGAGATTTAAGGATGGATAAGTTTTCAATTGGTAAAGATTAGGGAGGGCATTTCATGCAGAGGGAATAGCATGCACTACAGTTTAGAAGTAGGAAAGTAAGGCATGTTTTTGGAAATGATCAGTAGTCTAGTTTGGGTCTGACTGTTGAAATAAGACTGAAAATGTAAATTGAGACTTTATTTTTATTTTTTTTAACATCTTTATTGGCGTATAATTGCTTTACAATGGTGTGTCAATTTCTGCTTTATAACAAAGTGAATCAGTTATACATATACATATGTCCCCATATCTCTTCCCTCTTGCATCTCCCTCCCTCCCACCCTCCCTATCCCACCCCTCTAGATGGTCACAAAGCACCGAGCTGATCTCCCTGTGCTTTGAGGCTGCTTCCCACTAGCTATCTGTTTTACGTTTGGTAGTGTATCAGTGCAGAGCATCTTGAGTGACAGACTAAATTGGGGAACTGCTGTGTGGGTGAGAAGGGCGAGGTGGGCATGATGGTCTGAGCAAGGAGATGGCACAATCCAAAATGTGTGTAAGGAGTATCACTCAGGGGATGGTATGCAGGTTGGGCTCTAGGGGAGAAACGGGACGTGAGTACGTCAGGTTGGACGCTCTTGCCCAGGTGAAGGAGAATGTGAGTCTGGATTAAGGGAATAAAAAAGAACATTCAGTGCTACAGTAGTGTAGGTAAGAGGGGGGATAAAACTTGAACTAGAAGATTCTTGAAAAATAAAACATTTAAAGAGCTTTTTTAGTGTTATTTCTCTTAGATTGTTAAAATTAAATGATTTTTATTTGGTTTTGCTTTAGGAAAAATTGAAAGTGAATTCATGATAGCATGAATCATAGAAAAAAACCTTTCAGAAAACTTAAGAAGTCATCGTAATAGTCCCAAGTTAGGCAAAATGGACTTAACTAAAATTTTTATAATGGAAAGGAAGGTATATATGCTAGAACAACAACCAGTGGAACTTTGGAACTAAGCGATCTGAAAGGGGAATCAGAGGTGGCTCCAAGGTTTCCTTCTTGAGTACCTGGATGAAGTCTGCTAGAGGAATATTTCTCTGCTGTGCTGGAAACTGTAGTGTTAACCTTAGCCTCTACTTTTTTACCTGCGCTGACCTTTACCAGGCGTCAGGTCTTTCCTTGCAGAATATGAGTTTTGTTGATTAAAATAATTTGAATGTTTTTTCCCCAGCTTCTTTTCACATCCCTTCTCTCTCCTTTATTCATTCATATCTAAGTGATATTTCATAAATTCTCTCAAGTAAAATGGGTCATCCATCCTGCCATTTGGATAGAACATCCTGAAAAAGAATATCTGTAAATGCCTTTGCTATCATGATGCTAAGAAGTACAAAGAAGGTAACCACAGCATAAGTGAAGAGCTCTCAGGAAGAAAACATTTTGAATGTGTTTGTGTGAGTTATTATGGGCAGACAATTAGTGCTGTGATTTATAATCCATCGTAACTGGGTTGTTAGAATCAGTGAAAAGACACATTAATATTTTCAGTTGTGTAACCACATATGTTTGAATGAATACATTGGTTATAATATATATCATAATATATGTATCATATATGTGATATATACAGATAATATGTATTTGATAATTATATCATGTACAGATAATATTGATAATATATTATTTATACAACTTATTGGTTAGCTGTAAATATAATCATTGATTTTATCATTAACAGTTGTCTGGTACTCAAAATTTGCAGTCGTCCAAATGTGATCATTAATAAAATATAGCCTTTGCCTTCATTGAGTTTAATATAATAAGATACATAGGTAAGTAAACACAACATGATATTTTTTGAAGGTGTTTCTTATGGTGTTATTTATCTTTTCTCAGGATTAAAGTACAGAAGAGGCCTAGATGGCAGCCCACGTGGTTATAAGGAAAAGGGTAGAAATTAAGCTAGAGAACTATATAGAACAATAAGAAAAGAGTTCATTTTAATTGTCATTCTACCCAAATCAGAATGAAAAGTTAGCGCTTTTTTTCCCTATAGGAGGAACAAGTGAAAGTGAACCTATACTAAGCCATACAGTCAGGAAGCACCTTCGGAAAACTAGACTTGAATTACTCCACAAAGAATATGAGGTAAATAATAATTAAAATGTTAAATGATGACAGCATTGAATTCAAGGTAAAACTGAGCTATCAGTCCCTGGACTTCTTAGAGTAAGCATCTAATGAAATCTTAGTTTAAATGCCAGTTTAAAAATATCTTATTTGATAAATTCTTTTTCTTTTTCCCTTTCCTATTTCAAATAGAGGAAAGGAACAGACAGAAACATTTCCTTTTTTTCTTTCTTTTAATTTTAAATTTGTCCTCAACAGAAACATTGTTTTGGAAGTTACTCCCTCAAGGGGTGGGAGATAAAGGAAACTCCCTTGTAAAAGTCAGTCTTCCAGCCGCCATGAGGCATTGTGAATGGTCTGGCAAACAGGAACTAGAACCATCATTCTGTTTTTGTTTCTACCTATAAATTCACTGCTAATTATAAGTCTGATCAGTTCTGGTGAAGAAAATATACTTATGTCAGCTGCCAGCAAAGAGATTTTGATGTGAGATATGCTATTTCCTAATTCTTTTTTTTTTTTCCCCATGTAAAACAGTGGTTTTTTTCTTTTTTTAATAAAAATTGTGTATATTTAAGGTGTATAACATGTTTTGATATACATATACATGGTGAAGTGATTACATCAATCAAGCTAATTAACATAGCTGTCTCCTCACATAGTTACTTTGTGTGTGGGGTGAGAGTACCTGAAATCTACTCTCTTCGCAGATTTCCAGTATACAGTACAGTATTATTAACTGTAGTCATCATGTTATACAGTAAATCTCTAGACTATTTCTATCCTGTATAACTGCAACTTAGCACCCCTTGAACCAGCTCCCTATTTCTCCCACCTCTCCATTTCCCCCACCTTGCACGCTTGGTAACCACTGTTTAACTCTGCTTCTGTGTGTTTGACTCTTTTAGATTCCACATATATGTGAGATCATGCAGTGGTTTTCTTCCTGTGAAGGTGATTTGACATGGTGATGGAATTTTTTCTAAATTAGCTTCATGTTAATGGAATACATATACTTTTGAATAAACATTAAGCCCAGTTGTCATTTTATATCGACTAAATGAGGGATATTATTGCTCTCTTCCTTTGACACAAAATATCTTTAAGTTATACTATGTAAATGGAAACTACTTCAGCTGCTTCAAAAATTTTTTGAAATAAAGTGGGACATAAATAAATGACTGAATAAATGTTCATTCATATATGTTTTCCTGTTTGTATTTGTTTATTCATTAATATATTAATTCAAACAAGTAAAGCGATTTTCTCATTTTATAATGCCATTTAACTTGAAATGTATTGTAAAATAGTAAATAGCACTATCTGTGTTAGCTCTGAAACGTATTCTTATTTACTTAATATTTATCATACTTAGATGCTAATCAAATTAATCCTTTAGAAGATCACTGGCATATTGAAGTTTATTTTCTAACAACAGAATTTCTGACAATCTTAGTTTAAGATGAAATATCCATTATAGATGAATAAATTGTACCACAGAAAAGAGTTCTAGCCCCAAATGTTTAGTTACTGGATTTAAGGTAGCAAGCAGTTCCACATGGGGAAAACTAATACTTGGAATAGTCTTAGCAGTAATTAAAGATCCAGAATGTAGAAGAGTTAAAAATTAACTACAGGTACAATTCTGAAGTGGAAAGTGAAAGGACATGGTATATGGTTTTACTCCTGCTTCAAATATAGAAGCAAAAATATAGACATCAAACAAAACTATAAATCTTGATCAAAACTGTATTTTTAAATTCCCCTCAGTAAAGCAATTAAACATGCCTCAGAATTTTCTTCTGAGGAATCTACTTCCTTGTTGAATTCATGTGCCTTTTCGTGTTTTCTGGATATCTAAAATAGAATCAAAGATTTGACGTTTAAATTTTTTTAAATCACAAACTATCATTGAATTAAAATAAAAGCAGTGGAAATGCCTATTTTTATCAGAGTCAAAATACATTTTGAGAATTTCAACTATATGTGACTTTCTGTCTGCAAAGCTATTCTGACGCATAAAGAATCTATGTATCTACAGAATTTTGAGTATAGAATTTAAAAGCACGTTGGCCTCACTCTAGCATATGTAGGTGTTTAGTGTCTCTGTCTACCTGATGGCTATGCAATGGTTTTTCAGGATGAAATAGATTGTCTACAGAAAGAGGTAGAAGAGCTTAAGAGTAAAAATCTCAGCTTGGAGTCACAGATCAAGACTATTCTGGATCCTTTAACCTTGATGCAGGGCAACCAAAATGAAGACAAACATCCAGTTGCAGATAATCCAAGTAAAATTGACCCAGAAACTGTAGCAGAGTGGAAGAAAAAACTTAGAACAGCTAATGAAATCTATGAAAAAGTGAAAGATGATGTGGAAAAGTTGAAGGAGGTAAGTTGTGGTTGTTTTTAAAATTCTGTAGTATTTTAAGTACCTTCAAAAGTATAAGTCACCATATTATTTTGAGTCATTATTAGATGATTTGGGGGGAAAGGGCAGAAATCCCTGGATGAGCATTTATAAGGAATTGGAAAACTTTTTCTCCTTAAATGTTATTAGCTGCCAAGAAATATCAGGTGGTTCCATTTGTGACTATAATTAGAGACTCTGTAGTGCCTCTATATGAGTTTGCATCTTCTTGTGGAAGAGTGACATCAATTTAAAGGATGTATTTCTATTCCTCTCGTTGTGGTTTGGCTGAATTTTGTTTTTTAAGCTTATGTTAGTGACTGCCCTGTATGCATAAAGACAAACACCTGTCCATTTCCCTACCTATAAAATGAAAGGTTTAGACCATATCTTTTCTAGCACTACCATTCTCTGATTTTTTAAATATTGTAAATAGTTAAAGATTTAATGACTAATTCCAAGAGAGCTGTGAGTAGCTGCTTTAGACTACTCCATGCAAAAAAATATTTGCCTTATGAGGCAGGTTCATTTTTTTCAATTATTCTTCCATCCATACAACAAGATAAAGAAAGCATAGGTGAAAAGGGCAAACCTCTAGGATTTTCCAGTCTAGGAAAGGAGATGAGATCCATGCTGTCAGCACTAGAGGTAATAAGTGCTGTAGAGCTTTGCTGGCCAAAGGGACTAGCCTTTAGCTTGGCTTCAAGTTTATCCACAGTGGAGTCTTGTGCTGAATAGAGATGGTTTTGTGGTATCCAGGTCCACAGCCACCCATTCAGCCCATCTGCATTCTCTTAAAATACTGTTACTGTGCTGAATTACTAAATCCTGCCTCCTGAAATCATTAATGCTCCATATGATATTTTAAAGATGTGCTACCACATACTGATCTTCAGTGAGGTTAAGTAGCAGAGAAGTATCTGCAACTTAGTGTGAATACTAAGTCAAATTGCATACCCACGTGTAAAATAAATGCCATTTAGGCTCAGAAAAGGCCAAGATGAGACAAAGAAGGGAACTTAGTGCTTTTAGAGAAAAAAGAAACTACAGACATAATTACACCGAGTTTGTTACAAGTTTAGGGGAAGTGTGCAATTTCTTTGGTTTTCGGTAGCCAACATTAGCATTTTGTTTAAGAAGAGAAGAGGACATGAAAAGGAAATACAGCTGGGAAGTCACAGTATTTATCAATCAGCCATGTCCCCTTTAACTTTTCTTCTTCCTGAACGATCACTAAGTTCTATAGGGTCTCTTTTATAGTTATTGAATTGCATTTAAATTTTTGGCAATAAATGTTTCTTAGAGCATGAAGATGTGTATGAAAACTTTACTCGGGGCTTATAAGAGTGGTATAGGGAAAAAAAAAAAGAGTGGTATAAGAGATGTATGTAAAAGAGAACTGCATAAAATACAGTTTTTCTTTGTTTTTTTAAAGGTCACATGTTAAATTCAATACCCAGAGCTACCCTGAGACCTCACAATTATCTGGGATATTTAATAAGCCCATTTTGGTTGCCCAGTGAAGGTATTAGGTAGAATTAGGCAATAAGCTGGGACATAAATAAATTTAAAAACATGGACTGCAGAGGCAAAACTTGAATGTAAAGTACAAAATAGTAACATAGTGTAAATCAAATATAGGAGTACTAAACATTCAGAATAAAGGACTACCTAGAATGAGTGAAATGGACTTTTTTTCTTTTTTTTTTTTGAATTTTTGAATTTTATCTTATTAATTTTTTTATACAGCAGGTTCTTATTAGTCATCCATTTTATACACATCAGTGTATACATGTCAATCCCAATCACCCAATTCATCACACCCCCACCACCACCCCCCGCCACTTTCCCCCCTTGGTGTCCATACGTTTGTTCTCTACATCTGTGTCTCAATTTCTGCCCTGCAAACCGGTTCATCTGTACCATTTTTCTAGGTTCCACATATATGTGTTAATATACGATATTTGTTTTTCTCTTTCTGACTTACTTCACTCTGTATGACAGTCTCTAGGTCCCTCCACGTCTCTACAAATGACCCAATTTCGTTCCTTTTTATGGCTGAGTAATACTCCATTGTATATATATACCACATCTTCTTTATCCATTCATCTGTCGATGGGCATTTAGGTTGCTTCCATGACCTGGCTATTGTAAATAGTGCTGCAATGAACATTGAGGTGCATGTGTCCTTTTGAATTATGGTGTTCTCTGGGTATATACCCAGTAGTGGGATTGCTGGGTCATATGGTAATTCTATTTTTAGTTTTTTAAGGAACCTCCATACTGGTCTTCATAGTGGCTGTATCAATTTACATTCCCACCAACAGTGCAAGAGGGTTCCCTTTTCTCCACACCCTCTCCAGCATTTGTTGTTTGTAGATTTCTGATGATGCCCATTCTAACTGGTGTGAGGTGATACCTCATTGTAGTTTTGATTTGCATTTCTCGAATAATTAGTGATGTTGAGCAGCTTTTCATGTGCTTCTTGGTCATCTGTATGTCTTCTTTGGAGAAATGTCTATTTAGGTCTTTGGCCCATTTTTGGATTGGGTTGTTTGTTTCTTTACTATTGAGCTGCATGAGCTGTTTATATATTTTGGAGATTAATCCTTTGTCCGTTGATTCGTGTGCAAATATTTTCTCCCATTTTAAGGGTTGTCTTTTTGTCTTGTTTATGGTTTCCTTTGCTGTGCAAAAGCTTTTAAGTTTCATTAGGTCCCATTTGTTTACTTTTGTTTTTATTTCCATTACTCTAGGAGGTGGATCAAAAAAGATCTTGCTGTGATTTATGTGAAAGAGTGTTCTTCCTATGTTTTCCTCTAAGAGTTTTATAGTGTCCGGTCTTACATTTAGGTCTGAATCCATTTTGAGTTTATTAATGTGTATGGTGTTAGGGAGTGTTCTAATTTCATTCTTTTCCATGTAGCTGTCCAGTTTTCCCAGCACCACTTATTGAAGACACTGTCTTTTCTCCATTGTACATCCTTGCCTCCTTTGTCATAGATTAGTTGACCATAGGTGCCTGGGTTCATCTCTGGCCTTTCTATCTTGTTCCATTGATCTGTATTTCTGTTTTTGTGCCAGTACCGTATTGTCTTGATTACTGTAGCATTGTAGTATAGTCTGAAGTCAGGGAGTCTGATTCCTCCAGCTCCGTTTTTTTCCCTCAAGACTGCTTTGGCTATTCGGGGTCTTTTGTGTCTCCATACAAATTTTAAGATCTTTTGTTCTAGTTCCGTAAAAAATGCCATTGGTAATTTGATAGGGATTGCATTGAATCTGTAGGTTGCTTTGGATAGTGTAGTCATTTTCACAGTATTGATTCTTCCAATCCAAGAACATGGTATATCTCTCCATCTGTTGGTATCATCTTTAATTTCTTTCATCAGTGTCTTATAGTTTTCTGCATACAGGTCTTTTGTCTCCCTAGGTAGGTTTATTCCTAGGTATTTTATTCTTTTTGTTGCAATGGTAAATGGGAGTGTTTCCTTAATTTCTCTTTCAGATTTTTCATCATTAGTGTATAGGAATGCAAGAGATTTCTGTGCATTAACTTTGTGTCCTGCTACTTTACCAAATTCATTGATTAGTTCTAGTAGTTTTCTGGTGACATCTTTAGGATTCTCTATGTATAGTATTATGTCACCTGCAAACAGTGACAGTTTTACTTCTTTTCCAATTTGTATTCCTTTTATTTCTTTTTCTTCTCTGATTGCCATGGCTAGGACTTCCAAAGCTATGTTGAATAATAGTGGTGAGAGTGGACATCCTTGTCTTGTTCCTGATCTTAGAGGAAATGCTTTCAGTTTTTCACCATTGAGAATGGTGTTTGCTGTGGTTTTGTCGTGTGTGGCCTTTATTATGTTGAGGTAGGTTCCCTCTATGGCCACTTTCTGGAGGGTTTTTATCATAAATGGGTGTTGAATTTTGTCAAAAGCTTTTTCTGCATCTATTGAGATGATCATATGGTTTTTATTCTTCAGTTTGTTAATATGGTGTATCACATTGATTGATTTGTGTATATTGAAGAATCCTTGCATCCCTGGGATAAATCCCACCTGATCATGGTGTATGATCCTTTTAATGTGTTGCTGGATTCTGTTTGCTAGTATTTTGTTGAGGATTTTTGCATCTATATTCATCAGTGATATTGGTTTGTAATTTTCTCTTTTTGTAGTATCTTTGTCTGGTTTTGGTATCAGGGTGATGGTGGCCTCATAGAATGAGTTAGGGAGTGTTCCTTCCTCTGTAATTTTTTGGAAGAGTTTGAGAAGGATGAGTGTTAGCTATTCTCTAAATGTTTGACAAAATTCACCTGTGAGGCCATCTGGTCCTGGACTTTTGTTTGTTGGAAGATTTTTAATCACAGTTTCAACGTCATTCCTTGTGATTGGTCTGTTCATATTTTCTATTTCTTCCTGGTTCAGGCTTGGAAGGTTATACCTTTCTAAGAATTTGTCCATTTCTTCCAGGTTGTCCATTTTATTGGCATAGAGTTGCTTGTAGTAGTCTCTTAGGATGCTTTGTATTTCTGCGGTATCTGTTATAACTTCTCCGTTTTCATTTCTAATTTTATTGATTTGAGTCCTCTCCCTCTTTTTCTAGATGAGTCTGGCTAATGGTTTATCAATTTTGTTTATCTTCTCAAAGAACCAGCTTTTAGTTGTATTGATCCTTGCTATTGTTTTCTTTGTTTCTATTTCATTTATTTCCGCTCTGATCTTTATGATTTCTTTCCTTCTGCTAACTTTGGGTTTTGTTTGTTCTTCTTTCTCTAGTTCCTTTAGGTGTAAGGTTAGATTGTTTATTTGAGATTTTTCTTGTTTCTTGAGGTAGGCTTGTATAGCTATAAACTTCCCTCTTAGAACTGCTTTTGCCACATCCCATAGGTTTTGGATCGTCGTGTTTTCATTGCCATTTTTCTCTAGGTATTTTTTTGTTTCCTCTTTGATTTCTTCAGTGATCTCTTGGTTATTTAGTAACATATTGTTTAGCCTCCATGTGTTTGTGTTTTTTACGTTTTTTTCCCTGTAATTCATTTCTAATCTCATAGTGTTGTGGTCAGAAAAGATGCTTGATATGATTTCAGTTTTCTTAAATTTACTGAGGCTTGATTTGTGACCCAAGGTGTGATCTATCCTGGAGAATGTTCTGTGCGCACTTGAGAAGAAAGTGTAATCTGCTGTTTTTGGATGGAATGTCCTCTAAATATCAATTAAATCTTTCTGGTCTGTTGTGTCATTTAAAGCTTGTGTATCCTTATTAATTTTCTGTTTGGATGATCTGTCCATTGGTGTAAGTGAGGTGTTAAAGTCCCCCACTATTATTGTGTTACTGTCGATTTCCTCTTTTATAGCTGTTAGCATTTGCCTTATGTATTGAGGTGCTCCTATGTTGGGTGCATATATATTTATGATTGTTATATCTTCTTCTTGGATTGATCCCTTGATCATTATGTAGTGTCCTTCCTTGTCTCTTGTAACATTCTTTATTTTAAAGTCTATTTTATCTGATATGAGTATTGCTACTCCAGCTTTCTTTTGATTTCCATTTGCTTGGCATATCTTTTTCCATCCCCTCCCTTTCAGTCTGTATGTGTCCCTAGGTCTGAAGTGGGTCTCTTGTAGACAGCATATATATGGGTCTTGCTTTGGTATCCATTCAGCAAGCCTGTGTCTTTTGGTTGGGGCATTTAATCCATTCACGTTTAAGGTAATTATCGATATGTATGTTCCTATTATCATTTTCTTAATTGTTTTGGGTTTGTTTTTGTAGGTCCTTTTCTTCTCTTGTGTTTCCCACTTAGAGAAGTTCCGTTCGCATTTGTTGTAGAGCTGGTTTGGTGGTTCTGAATTCTCTTAGCTTTTGCTTGTCTGTAAAGCTTTTGATTTCTGCATCGAATCTGAATGAGATCCTTGCTGGGTAGAGTAATCTTGGTTGTAGGTTCTTCCCTTTCATCACTTTAAGTATATCATGCCACTCCCTTCTGGGTTGTAGAGTTTCTGCTGAGAAATCAGCTGTTAACCTTATGGGAGTTCCCTTGTATGTTATTTGTCATTTTTCCCTTGCTGCTTTCAATAATTTTTCTTTGTCTTTAGTTTTTGCCAATTTGATTACTATGTGTCTCGGCGTGTTTCTCCTTGGGTTTATCCTGTATGGGACTCTTTGTGCTTCCTGGACTTGGGTGGCTATTTCGTTTCCCATGTTAGGGAAGTTTTCGACTATAATCTCTTCAAATATTTTCTCCGGTCCTTTCTCTCCCTCTTCTCCTTCTGGGACCCCTATAATGGGAATGTTGTTGCGTTTAATGTTGTCCCAGAGGTCTCTTAGGCTGTCTTCATTTCTTTCCATTCTTTTTTCTTTATTCTGTTCCGCAGCAGTGAATTCCACCATTCTGTCTTCCAGGTCACTTATCCGTTCTTCTGCCTCAGTTATTCTGCTATTGATTCCTTCTAGTGTATTTTTCATTTCAGTTATTGTATTGTTCATCTCTGTTTGTTTGTTCTTTAATTCTTCTAGATCTTTGTTGAATATTTCTTGCATCTTCTCGATCTTTGCCTCCATTCTTTTTTCGAGGTCCTGGATCATCTTCACTATCATTATTCTGAATTATTTTTCTGGAAGGTTGCCTATCTCTACTTCATTTAGTTGTGTTTCTGGGGTTTTATCTTGTTCCTTCATCTGGTACATAGCCCTCTGCCTTTTCATCTTGTCTATCTTTCTGTGAATGTGCTTTTTGTTCTGTAGGCTGCAGGATTGTAGTTCTTCTTGCTTCTGCTGTCTGCCCTCTGGTGGATGAGTCTATCTAAGAGGCTTGTGCACGTTTCCTGATGGGAAGGACTGGTGGTGGGTAGAGCTGGCTGTTGCTCTGGTGGGCAGGGCTCATAAAACTTTAATCCGCTTGTCTGCTGATGGGTGGCTCTGAGTCCCCTCCCTGTTGGTTGTTTTGCCTGAGGCGACCCAGCACTGGAGCCTACCTGGGCTGTTTGGTAGGGCTAATGGCAGACTCTGGGAGGGCTCACGCCAAGGAGTACTTCCCGGAACTTCTGCTGCCAGTGTCCTTGTCCTCACGGTGAGCCCCATCTACCCCCCGCCTCTGTAGGAGACCCTCCAACACTAGCAGGTAGGTCTGGTTCAGTCTCCTATGGGGTCACTGCTCCTTCCCCTGGGTCCCGATGCACACACTAGTTTGTGTGTGCCCTCCAAGAGTGGAGTCTCTGCTTGCCCCAGTCCTGTCGAAGTCCTGCAGTCAAATCCCACTAGCCTTCAAAGTCTGATTCTCTAGGAATTCCTCTTCCTGTTGCTGGACCCCCAGGTTCGGAAGCCTGACGTGGGGCTCAGAACCTTCACTCCAGTGGGTGGACTTCTGTGGTATAATTGTTCTCCAGTTTGTGAGTCACCCATCCAGCAGTTATGGGATTTGATTTTACTCTGATTGCGCCCCTCCTACCATCTTATTGTGGCTTCTCCTTTGTCTTTGGATGTGGGGTATCTTTTTTGGTGAGTTCCAGTGTCTTCCTGTCAATGATTGTTCAGCAGTTAGTTGTAATTCCAGTGTTCTCGCAAAAGGGAGTGAGAGCACGTCCTTCTACTCCGCCATCTTGAACCAATCCTGGACTTTTTTTCTAATGTTTCCAGGGCTAAGTGAGTTTTGAACAATTATGAAGCCAGTGTTGAGAATGCAAAACATAATCGTAAGCTGAAGTATTCATTACTCTTTTAGGTGCAACAAATAGGCAGAACTCTCCCCTTTGTAACTTTACCCACCTGATTCTCCTGAACTTGAAACTGTCTCTAATAGTTGAGGAACTAGCCAGCCCATAAAGAGAATCTTAGAGAGCCACAGGACTGGTGAGAGACCTTGACAGAGGGGATGGGGAAAAGAAATCAAATGAGGTTCTAATTTAAGCCTGTCATTCATCATCAAAAAGCATTCACTAAGTGCCTCCTCTTATGAGGGCCTAATTCATTGTTTGTGTGTATGAGGAAGTAAATTACTTTTCCTGTGTCTTCAGAGGGGCAGTAATGGTATTTATCAGTCACTTAAAGAATTAACCCTCCACAATCCTGGTTGGTTTGCACCCACGAAGATAAGCAGGTGCTCAGAGCTCAAAAGGAACCTAGATGAGTCTAAGTGAGAGAGTTAGGCTTGTTGCCCAGAAGAGTGTCCTCTGTCCTGCTTCTCTTGTCATCCTCTTAGGGCATTTGTGTGTTGATGGGCAAATAATATAGTCAAAAGTTCTAGAAATTATTGGTCAGATTTTTAAAATCTGTTTTCAAGTTTTCTTGGTTTAAACCTGTTTGTTGACAAATGTTCTTGTGACCCCTTCACTTTGAATGTTAATGTTCTAGTCAGACAATGAATTTCTCTTGCCAGGTTGGTAAGATTGGTTCCTAGTCTAGGAAGTCTTATTTTTTGTTGGAATTGAAAAACACAATGACTAGGGGGTTTAAATGAAGTAGCTTTTAAGAAGACTACAATAGACACACTACTTTTTGGGCTGTCAAGATTCAATATTGAGCTTCTAGATTTTCTAGCAATTAATGTTTTGTCAGGCAGTTTTTAGGTATCATAGAACTCAAAAAAGAAAATCATACTTGGGATTTTTTTTTTTTTTAATCAAAAGAGAATCCGTAGAATTTATTAGAAAACATTGATTCAATTCTAAGAGTCCCAGAAGTTGTGAGCCAGAGCATTTGAGAAAGCCATTTTGAAGAAAGCAAGCTATGTTATCACTAAAAACTATTTTTAAATAGCAACCAAAAATCAATCTCATAGCTCAAGATTCTTAGCATTAGTTTTGTGAATAATTGCATGTGGTATAATGTTATCATGCTTAGAGTATTCAGTTATGTGAAAAAGGAAAAGAAAAAAACATATTTGCCATTAGTTTAGTCCCTTAATGACTCTAAGCTGACTAACATAGTTCCGTTTATTTCCCTGGATAGGGGATTTGCAGAGTGCTTGGGGAATATGGATTAAAAATGCTTGGTTGTGTTCACAGTTTCACAAGTCATTCCCAACGGTGATTTTAAGTTTCTGAAGACATGTTCTAGTATTCAGTTTTCTGATATTGTTGCTCTAAAAAATACAGATGGCTCATGTCATTATTTTTACAAGGCACTTTTGTTTTAACTTGTGCTTAATTATTTTCAACACTTTTTTTTTTTTTCTAAGGCAAATAAAAAATTGAAATTGGAAAATGGTGGCCTGGTGAGGGAGAATTTACGACTGAAAGCTGAAGTTGATAACAGATCACCCCAGAAGTATGTATTTTGCTAACAGAGCAATGTTTCAGGTTATGTCAATGTTTTAGAATAAGCTGCTGTTATAGTTTGTGTTTGTCATTTGACTCTTTTCATTGAAGCATGTAAGTTTAAATAGAATGTCTTACCTCTAAACATCAAGTGTATACTTATGTTACTGGTAAAATCTTAGTCTCAGTTAAGGCTAGTGTTGAAGAAAAGATTTCCCTCTTATCCTTTTTCCTTATCTGATTAGCAAGAGGATTGTTTTGTGTGACCTAAGATAGGTGAGCCTTCACTTGGTTTTACATGTAACTGTTTAGTGGTCCTAACAAAGAGTAGGGAGAGTAACATAATGCCCTTTAGACGTTTTCTGAAATAATCATAGTTAAAATTCATATAGTGCTTTCTCTTTGCCAGGTACAACAACCTGTGATGTAGAACTATTATTATTCTCCATTTACAGATGATGAAATGGAGGCATAGAGATCAAATTAATTTTTCTAAATCTGCACTGCTAGTAAGTGGTGGAAATAGGATTTGAACCAATGTAGTCCAGCCCCGGAATCCGTGTTCTGTTACATTACATTGAAAACTATTACACTACCCATTACACTAAAAAGCCTATCTGAAATAGAATTTTAAGGCATCATTTGTTGAATTTTGGACTGATTTGAACTATACAATTAAATGAATTCATTCTTTTATGATGGGATAGTTTTCACTTCATTCCAAAAGGTAAGCAGTTGGAACTATTGACCCACTTAACAGTTAGTTTAAAATGATAAGAAACCATTGAGAGTTAAGACTTGAAGATTGAGAAAAGATGGGAGACAGTGCTTAAGGTTGTTATTCTTCTAGGAAAAAAAATGACAAGTGAAAAGAGAATATGGCCCCCATCCCTCTGAGGAGTGGCATATCAGAACTCCACACTTTCTTCCCATCCAACCATTAGACTTTATTTTTTCCTAATGGAAAAAGACAAAGACAGACATAAACAGTGGAAATTTATCCTACCAGAGGTAGTTCTCTGCTTGTCATTTGAAAAGGAGAAAATATTGCCTTCAGTAAAACAAGTATAGTATCAGGAAATGGTAGAAATAAACCATAATTACTCAAAGCAGAGATAACTAACCAGTAGAGAAAGAAGCATAGCTTTTACTTTTAAATAGTTCCTTCCCCTGTGCTCTCCAACCTCATTTTTCTTTCACTTCAGATAATGTCCTACTTTGATGAATTAGTGAAATAAACTTAAGAAGTGTGCCATTATTGTATGGCGGTTTGAATCTCTGCTCTTCTCATTTATTGGCAGCTCGCCTTGCCAGTCATAGTAATGCTTGTCCATTAGCCATTTCCCACGGCAGGCTGAATGGAACTAAAGCCATTTTGTTTGTAGCTTTTATTTCTTGAAAAGTTGCCCACCAGATTTCAGATTTAATACTAGCCACCAGGATGTGTGTTTTTAAATAGCCATGACTCCTACCTGATAAACAATTGAAGAATCTTATCTAAAGAAACCTCACCGCTGTCTATTCTAACAAGCAACCACACTTCTGAATCCCATATAACTTTGGGATTTGCTATCTTTAACTTCCATTCCTTCCCTTCAGGGGAAGGGAACAGTTTCACTTAAAAAACGATTTGAACTGACCCCTATTCCTGATCAATTTGCAATGCATTGAGGTATTAAAAGCATGGCTTTTGATTTATAGCCTTGTTTACTCTGCATCACCAAACCCTAGTGGGATTCAGAGAGAAGCTGACCACAGCTGAAAATACCCAGATCTGGTTCACCTGAAGAGAGCTCCTATTCGTATTGAAAAGAATGTGAAATTTCAAGAGTTTAAAAGTAAATGCAAGCAAATAAAAACCATCTATTCCATTTCATTCCCTTGATTAGGAAGTGCCTTGACAAATTATTTTTCTCTTGTCTACTTGGTTAGGTGTCAAGATATACTTTTTATACACATGACCTTAGTTTCTGATGTATCTTTCAGGTTGTGCAGACATATTCTACAAATCATGCAGAAGAGAGAGCTTTAAAATTTAGATACTAGAGAGGAAAAAAATTAGGAAGGTATATTTGTTAGCTTGGACTGCCATAACAAAATACTATAGACAGGGTGGCTTAAACATTGGGTATTCATTTTCTTGCAGTTCTGGAGGCTAGAAATCCCAGATCAAGGTTCAGCAATTTCGGTTTCTGGCAAGGGCTCTCTTTTTGGCTTGCAGACAGCTGCCTTCTCACTATGTCTTCACATGTCAGAGAGAGAGAGAGCGCGCATGCTCTGGTCTCTCTTCTTCTTCTTATGAGGATGCCAGTCCTGTTGGATTAGGGCCTCATCTTTATGGTCTCATTTAACCTGAATTACCTCCTGAAGACCCTGTCTCTGAATATAGTCACATTGGTGTTTAGGGCTTCAACAAATGAATTTGGTGAGGAAGTTGGGAACACAATTCAGTCCATAGCAGAAGGTATTTCTTTTTAGGACACTCAAGCAAATATCATGCTATTGCCCCAAAACTAGACTAACATCTGGTGTCAACAAGGGGGACTTAGACATTTACCTTGGTCTCAAGTAGATAGTATTGTATAAAAGTAATATATTTTATAATTTTTAAAAACAGTGCTATAATCTTTAAAATGAAATCTGGATTATCATTTATCTCCTCTGCTATTGATTTTCTAGTCTATATTTTACCCTCCATTATATCCAGTCTTAAAGTGTACCTGGATATTTTTCCTTTCTCAACTTTAACTTAAAAGCCCTTTTGAGCAGTGTGGCAGATATCCTACTAATCATACTCTTCTAGGTTTCAATAATATCCATTCTATTCCTTGTCAAAAATTCATTGTCTCGATATCTAAACTGGTGGTCCAGAAAAATGCAATCTTTTTCTTTGACTTGATGTAGCCAAAGACTTCCTGAATTTGTCTGTCTTTTAATTTGTTTCACCTGGAGAAAGCCGTCTGTTTGCCCTTTCAGTTTTCTCTAACATGGACTCCTAAGAGAATCAGATTTGATATTCAGAACTCAAGAGGTGGTGGTAATGTCCTTTGGTTTACAAGACTGTTATGCAAAGAAAACTTACTCTCCCAACCAACCCAGAAATACTAAAAGTTTATTTACTTGACAGTATCCTAGGTGCTTTGAACTATACAAAATAAATACTCTTTCTGACCCCTAAAGTAGGTTAGGTTCCCTTGCTGTAATTTCTCTTACTACCTTGTACTTTCCCTTTTTAGCACATATCCCAATTACTAATAATTAATGTTTTGTGTAATTATTTGTTTCATGTTCTTCTGTTTGAGTGAGGACTATAGTTTTATTCACTGTTGTAGCCCTGCATTTTATAGCGTTCTGGCTAATATTCTGCTCCTAGTATATATTTGTTGAGTAAATGAATAAAAACGTAGCTCCCAAGACTATGAGAAAACAGACAGACAAATCCAGAATATGGTATAGTCAACTGGAAAAATGACCAGATTTCTTCATTAAATCATTGGCAAAATGGGAGGGGAAGCCTGGTTTACAATAAAAGAGGACTAAGAGATATAATAACCAAACGCAGTACATGGGTTTTGTTTGGATATTGATTAATAACAAATGTCAGAAGACATTTTTGAGGCAATTGGATATATTTGAATACGAACTAGATATTAGACGATACCAAGGAATTACTGTTAATTTTGTTTAGGTCTTATGGTTCCTTATCAAAATGTCCATGTTTTCTTTAGAAATGCATACTAAAATATGAACTATACTATATTTTAACAAAAAAAGGGATATATATACATATATGTGTGAAATGAGGTAAAATCTTGATAATTCTTGAATGTGGGTGATGAATATATGGAGTTATTACTGTTCTCTGATTAAAACCAACAAAACATAATCCTTGCCTCCAGGAAGTTCATAATCTAATGAAGACAAGAGAAAAAATACATGAAACAATTAAATACTAAATAGTTACTGAGTCAAATAGCAGAGACAGCAATATGAGTTCAGAGAATGGCCAGTTGGTTGGAGTGACGAGAGTCTTTATCTAAGGGGCAGGACTTGAGCCCAGCTTTGAAAGATGGAGATTTCAGTGAAGAGGAAGGCATTCTGAGCAAGAGGAGTTATTCTGAGCGGTTAGGAGTATTAAGAGGTCCCTTCAGCTCTAGTTCCTTGTCTCCAGAGCAGCCACAAGTCATGCTCAAGAAACACAGTGGCTTCCTTCTCAAACTCAGCAGAGCAGAGGTCCTCTGTGTAATTTGCACATCTCTCCATTGTGACCGTCATCATCCCACTTAAACAGCTGGTTAGCACAATTCCACTACATCTAGTACTCCACTACATTCTGCTCTAAGCAGAAAGGCCTGTTCTCAGTCTCCTGTTTAATGGGGAATGCCAAGTGTCACACCTCCACATGATAAGAAACAAGAATAAGAAGCTGAAGGGAGGACTTTAGAATTGCATTTCTCTATTCCTAAACTGTGCCAGGAAGTGTGATATATTTGTCCATGATAGAGAGAGGAGTTCCTTAGTGATTTTTTCGCTCGAAGGGGTATGAAGAATTGATTTGTAAAGCATTTGAGAGTCCCATGCCCTCTCTCTGAGATCTCTCTGTTCAGTTGTGACATTTTTTTTTGCTCTAGTCATGCTAGGCAGAGTTTGTGCCACGTTGCCACCTATTATGAGGCTTTAGCAGAGCAGATGTCCATGCCCTTAGCTTCTAACTTACCTTAAAGCGTAGGGTATAAAGCTCCATATACAAAATTCCATAGGTCATTTAAATCAAACCTGGTTATAATTGGATTAATGGCTTTCCTTTCTATAAATATGTGTTTGGGAATGTCATTGTATCTTTAGTGAGATCTGTGGGTTTGATAGTATGGTAGTGTTAAGCATCATTTTTACTGCCCAGCAGCCCCAAGGCTTATCATTATGGACCAGTCTTCACCCATGCCTCAGCTCCTTCTGGGGGAAGATAAAGGCTCCAGATACTCTCTAGATGGTGAGCAGTATTTCCTTTTATTAGTACATGAAAAAAAGTGCTCTGAGGAGGAAAGAATAGACTTCGTAAGTCATAACCTGCACGTTCTTCCCTTCTTGCTGTATTTGTGTTCCTTGAGCCGTCTTATCAACTCCCATGGCTTTAATAATCATCTACTTATATGTCAGAGATTACAAAATAATATCTAAATCTTTGGCCTTGCCTTTTCTCCTAAACTGTAGATTAGTGTTTCCATCTATCTATTTTATACTTTCACTCAAGATCCTATACCTTAAATTCACCACAAAGCACAGTAGTTAAATAAATGCTTAGTTCTGGAGACAACAGTACCTGCATTCAAGTTTCCCTGCTTCCACTCTGTCTCTCTTTTCCCTACCCAGTTCATTTTCACCATGCTAAAAATTGCTTTTTATAAAGTATAAATCACACTATTAAATCTCCTATCTGAAACTATCCAGTGTTTTCCTAAAATAAAATCCAGACTTTTCACCAACTAGTCTATGCTTGCTTATTCCACTTCATCTCATTCTTATTCCCCCAGCTAATCCTGCTCTAGCCATACTGGTCTTCTTCTGTTTCTAAAACATGCTGAACTTTTTCCCTCTGCTTAGAATGTTTTGCTTCCGCATCGTTATGTGGCCGTCTCCTTTTGTCATCAGAGTCAGAGAGGCTTTTCCTGACCATTCAATCTAAAGCAGCCCTCTGAGGTTGTCCTTGTGACCTTACTCTTGTGGAGTTTAGAATGGAGAAGACAGAACAAGAGGTCAAGCAACTAAACAAACATGGTAATTTCAGTGATAAAGGCTAAGACAGTAATACTGTAACATTGGTTGTGCATTAACTATGGGCTCTGTTATAAGTACATCTCAAGTTTTAACTCATTTAAACCTCACCAGAACCTATAAGATTGGTACTACTACTGACCACATTTCACAAAAGATAAAAACTGAGATACAAAAAGTTTAAATATCTTCCCCCAAATCGCAGCGCTAGTAAGTAGACAAAGCCAGAGTTCAGTTCCAGAGAGTCTGGCTCTGGAGCCTGTGCTCATAATCACATGCTATATTGCTTCGCCATGCCATGATTTTATTACTACGGTTAAGAAAACATAGGCAGAACGCTCTGTGACATAAATCACAGCAAGATCCTTTTTGACCCACCTCCTACAGAAATGGAAATAAAAACAAAAATAAACAAATGGGACCTAATGAAACTTAAAAGCTTTTGCACAGCAAAGGAAACCATAAGCAAGACGAAAAGACAACCCTCAGAATGGGAGAAAATATTTGCAAATAAAGCAACTGACAAAGGATTAATCTCCAAAATATACAGGCAGCTCATGCAGCTCAATATCAAAAAAGCAAACAATCCAATCCAAAAATGGGCAGAAGACCTAAATAGACATTTCTCCAAAGAAGATATACAGATTGCCAACAAACACATGAAAGGATGCTCAACATCACTGATCATTAGAGAAATGCAAATCAAAACTACAATGAAGTATCACCTCACACCAGTCAGAATGGCCATCATCAAACAATCTACAAACAATAAATGCTGGAGAGGGTGTGGAGAAAAGGGAACCCTCTTGCCCTATTGGTGGTAATGTAAATTGATACAGCCACTATGGAGAACAGTATGGAGGTTCCTTAAAAAACTAAAAATAGAACTACCATATGACCCAGCAATCCCACTACTGGGCATATACCCTGAGAAAACCATAATTCAAAAAGAGTCATGTACCACAATGTTCGTTGCAGCTCTATTTACAATAGCCAGGACACAGAAGCAACCTAAGTGTCCATTGACAGATGAATGGATAAAGAAGATGTGGCACATATATACAATGGATTATTACTCGGCCATAAAAAGAAACGAAATTGAGTTATTTATAGTGAGGTGGATGGGCCTAGAGACTGTCATACAGAGTGAAGTAAGCCAGAAAGAGAAAAACAAATACTGTATGCTAACACATATATATGGAATCTAAAAAAAAGGAAAAAATGGTTCTGAAGAACCTAGGGGCAGAACAGGAATAAAGACACAGATGTAGAGAATGGACTTGAGGACACAGGGAGGGTGAAGGGTAAGCTGGGATGAAGTGAGAGAGTAGCTTGGACATATATACACTACCAAATGTAAAACAGATAGCTAGTGGGAAGCAGCCACATAGCACAGGGAGATCAGCTCAGTGCTTTGTGACCACCTAGAGGGGTGGGATAGGGAGGGTGAGAGGGAGGGAGACACAGGAGGGAGGGGATATGGGGATATATGTATACGTATAGCTGATTCACTTTGTTATACAGCAGAAACTAACACACCATTGTAAAGCAATTATACTCCAATAAAGATGTTAAAAAAAAAAAAAAGAGTAAGGAAGTAGAAGGTGTAGAAGCAAAGGGCTGCTTCCTCCCTCCCTCCCTTCTCTTTCTTTAATGTTTAACAGTGGCTTTATGAGGTGAATGCTTGAAAGTATTCAACATTAAATTCAATGTACTTCACATTAATGTTTGCAAATACATTGTTAGCAATTCTTAAGTATTTCAAATCAACTAACTTGAAGTGCAGAAGGCTTGTTCTCAAATAACTCTTCTGAGGTGACATGAAAACTGAAAGCAGACGATGACTTGAGTGCAGCCTTGCTGCCTATGTCCTTCACTTGCAAAACCCCAGCACCTGAGAGGCACCTGATAAATACTTGCTGAATAATTAAATAAGTAGATAAATAACATTCGATAAATTACTTGACCTGTTGGGGCCATTGCTTTCTTTATATAAAATGTGGATAATGTACTGCTTTGAGGATTAAAGGAAATAATTGTATGTCCTTGGCACAGCATGTAGCACAAAGAACCGGTAGAGGTTTGTGTCTAAATAACTGTATCCCACACAAAAGATTGTTTATCCTCTTGCTTTGTTCCTATCCTCCTTCATGGCTTTACTACTCGTCTGGTTGCCTAAGATAAAAACTTCAGTCTTCCTGTGTTTCTCCACCCCTTGTCCTCACCCAACACCTAACTGTTCAGTATATTCTATCCTACCTATTAAATGCCTCGGTAACGCATCTTCTTCTTGTTCCTACTAGTTTAGATCCACATGATTTCGTGCTTAGCCGATTTTAACAACCTTCCGACTGATTGCTCTTCTTTTCCTCTCTCAACCCTGGAGCATCTGCTTTATTGTTGCCTGAATTCTAAAATATAACTTTGATCATCTCACTGCCTTGCTTAATAACCTTTGGTGATTTCCCATTGCTCACAAATTGAAGCCCAAATTTCTTAGTATAGTATGGGAGCCTCTTTACTAATATGATTTCAGCTTAGCCTTCTTAGCACGTCTCCAACCTTCTTCTTCTTATACTCTGCTGTGGCCATGCTGAATTTCTCCCTGGGCCGAGATTTGCCATGTTATGACATGTACCTTGCTGATGTCTTTTCCTTTGCCTTCCCTGGTCCTCTCCATTATCCTCTCTGTTTTTATTCTGCCTGGTTAATCCCTACCCATCCTTTGAGATCGAGCCCAGTTGTCAGTTTATCTATGAGACTCTCCGAGATTTCCAAGATGGTTCTTTTATCATACAGTTTTAAGGATTACATCGTATTCTGACCAGCTCTGACTGTCATGCTCAGTTAATCTACCAGCTCCTTGGAACTAATACATTTTTTTTTTTTTTGGCCGTACCACACGGCTTGCGGGATCTTATTTCCCCAACCAGGGATCAAACCCATGCCCCCTGTGATGGAAGCACAGAGTTCTAACCACTGGACTGCCAGGGAATGCCCAAGACATGTTTTTTTTTTTTTTAATGAACTCAGTGTGTATCTGTATAAAGTGTGAGTGTTTGTGTGTGTGTGTGTATTTTTCCTCTGGGACATGGCAGAAGGAAGGAGTCCTTACACTCTAATACTTTATACTGCTGCTTGGAGGGAACTGACCAGGGAATTAAGATCTTGCGCTTTCTTGAAGCTTAAGGTATATAGGGTTTAAGAGGGCAGAAAGTCAGAGATTCCTGGCATTCTCCAAATGAGGAGAGCGGAGGGATTTCCTGAAGTTTTCTAAAATTGTACTGGAGATTGAGAGATAGGAAGAGGAAAAGAGGAGGCAGTGTCAGGGCTTGCCTGGCTCCAGGACGATGTTTCTGGTCTGAGTCGCCTTACCTGAGCCGGGTTTCCTGCCCTTCCCTGTCTCCATGCTGACAGTGAGCTGTGCCCCTTGCTGGTTCACAGGTCTGCTCTTCCTGAACTGTGTCTCAAGATGTGCCAGTACTACATCTGGCTTTCAGCTTCCTCAGCAGCATCTCCGCTCTTGCTAGCCTTGGCTGTTCTCTCTTCTTGACCTTTTCTGGCCTTTTTTGTTGCTCACGATTCTGCTCTGACAAATGCCATGATTCCTGGTATTTGACCCCAGCCTGATCCGTTGACTGATTCTGCTGTGCCCTTTGGTTTTCCCGGAAGGGGAACTTGTAGACTGTCAGGGGAGCCTGATGATACCCTGGGGCCAGACTGTGACAGCTGGGTGTGCTTAGGCCCCTCAGCTGCCTGAGGGACCCTTCTCTGGGTATTCAGCTAATTGGGGGTGGACAGTTACTGCAGTTTTCTGTCAACTTGCCTTTATTGTATTGATAAGATATTTTAGGAGCCTGTAATGCATGCTAATGACTAAGCGGTAAGGTTGTCAGAAAGATTATGAACTGCGTGAGAACAAGGATACTGTCTTCTACACCTCTTGTTTTCCTTCCTCATCACCTCTCAGCATACATTAGTCCTCAATAACTATCATCTGAGCAAGAATTACAGAGTGGCTGGATCACAGTGTTTTGTTTTATTTTGTTTCATGTTGTTCTTCATGCTGAGAGAGAGAGATTGATTTAACTATAGTGAAAAATGTATAGATACTATTAGTTCAGAGATTTTTAAGTATGCTTTTTTTCACCCAACAACAGTTGCATTCTTTTATACTATTGAGATTTTATTGTTGTTGTTAAGGTTAGTATATTTGGGGAAAAGGTATAAATCCTTTATTCCTCTGAGAACTGTAAAAAGATATGAAATAGCATGTCTAGCATGTCTCAAGGTTCTCTCCTTCCATGAAAGATTAGGATCGCCATTTATGTCATGTCAACTTTGAGGCTGATCTTTTAGGGCAGAAAATTAGGGCATTTCTGCATGGAATTGAAATGAGATATATTTATCAAATAGAATGGAATTTATTCTGCAGTAAAAAGAGTAGTCCATCTTCAGGCAGTGAATATAGATGTGGGTTAGCCCTTTTTAGAGACTTACCACAAAAAAGAACCTGTTCCTCTTCAATTTACATATGCTGCCCAGCACTTGGGTGTTTTCTATTAAGAATTTCTAGGTATCACAGCAAGAATTTTCAACCACAATTTTTAAATACAAATGCATGGTTAGTTCAATAAAATAAACACACACAAAAAACCTTTCTTTAAAATTGTGTTGATAATACGAGCTTTTTTTCTTTTGGCTGCGTTGAGTCTTCGTTGCTGCGTGCGGGCTTTCTCTAGTTGTGAGCGGGAGCTACTCTTCGTTGCGGTGCACAGGCTTCTCATTGCTGTAGCTTCTCTTGTTGTGGAGCACGGGCTCTAGGCGTGCAGGCTTCAGTAGTTGCAGCATGCGGGCTCAGTAGTTGTGGCATGCGGGCCCTAGAGTGCACGGGCTTCAGTAGTTGTGGCGTGTGGGCTCAGTAGTTGTGGTGAACGGGCTTAGTTGCTCCGTGGTATGTGGGATCTTCCCGGACCAGGAATCAAACCCGTGTCCCCTGCATTGGCAGGCGGATTCTTAACCAATGTGCCACCAGGGAAGTCCCTGAGCTATTACTTTTAAACTCTGTTCTCCGTTTGAAAGCTTGCCAATCAGACTCTACCTTAACTTTTAAACAGGACTTTTGGGAGGTGGAGGAAGAAGGAATGGCTGCAAGGGCCTTAATTCTTTGTCTAGTTCCACTGTCCATGTGACCTTTGTCTTTAGGGGGAAATTGTGGCTTTTTTTTTATTCTTCCAAATATTGGAGCACTTTCTGTTTTGTGATAAATATAACAATATAAGATGCAATATAATATAGCTTGTGTTTTTTATTCCTATTAGAACCCTAGATAAGTAAGTACCTATGTGATATTTAGGTCCTAAAATTATACATTTAAAATTTTGCTCATTTCACATTGGTAGCTTTGTTTCCTTATAGTTGAAGATGCCTGCTGATTGTGCATGAGGTAGACAAGAAGATCATGTATGCTTTTTGTACATAGCACAATTAAAGATGGAGCTTCCAGTTTATGGTTCTGGTTCCGATTTAGTATTCATATCTCTATGAGGGTTAAAATAGTCACCCTTTTTGGGTTGGCATTTGCCAAGTTGATCTGTCTGTGCTATAGTTTCCTACAAGGCCATTTTAATAAATGATCTTTGGAAGTTTGAAAATACTCTTGAACTTATATCTAGAACATAATAGGTGTTTGATAAATATTTATTGGCTTTGTGCATACATATCTGAATGTATTCCTACATCTTGTTATTTCCTCTCCATATTTCTAATAGCAAATGTATGTATTAATAAATACTACAACAATTCTAGTCCCTTGACCATATATACAGACTTGGCACTCAGTAGACATGCTTGCATTTTGTACTATGTCATAGTGTAAATAGGTGCTGACATTACTTAAGAAGGGATCTCATGTTCAAGCATCTCATATGGCTTCATACATGGTGTTTGGACTCAGACAGACTTGGCTTCTTGCTGCTTCCTTTCTGCATAACCTGGAAGAAGAGACAACCTTCTTAAGCGTCTCATTTTTCATCTTTAAAATAAGAATAATAGATCTTGCTTCATAAAGTTAACATGACAATTAAATTAGGTAAGTTAATATATATCAAGCATATAGCAATGTCCTTGACACAAGTAAACTTTCAGTGAGTTGTGGCTGCTGCTGTTATTGTCACCAGCGTTGTCGTTAGTAGTCGCTTACAGCATTGTGGAAGATTTATCTGTTACATTTACTTTTGGTAATTTCCATCCGCAGAGTTCACTTGCCTTTATTTATTTATTTATTTGGATGTTGGGCCAGGGAATAGAAACATTGTCTTGAGTCTTCAGGAGGGAAGAGCTTTTCCTGTTCTCTTTTGGTTCACCTCATGTTGTTTCATATATTTTTGTGGACTCAACTAGTGTGACAGGGATTGGCCATAGACAGTACTTTTATGATTAACAAATTCTCTAGGAATGTAACATTCTCATAACTGTTTCATTTTAAACAGAGAAAACTCTCTTGAAGAAACACTGGCAAGTCATCAGGTTCAGCAGTGGATGAAAATGTATAGGGCGCTTTCCAAAGCTTCTCTAGTAGTTTAAGGACAGAATGCTCTCCCCCATCCTCCTGATACACACACAGGGATGAGAATAGATGTGAGTAACGCACAGACAGCTCACTGGGAGCAGGTGAGAGAAAGGCCCCCACCACCAAATACAGTTCTGAGCTGCCCACGGTGCTGGTCCTCCCTGTATTCTTTCCCTGGAATACGCCTCCTCCCCATCCTGTACACACATGCCTAGAGCAGAGCACAGCGCTGGACCTCCCCCTTTCCTTCCCAGTCCCACCCAAACTCAGATCCTAAAGAGCTCATATTACAAACTACTCACTTAAGTTCTGTGTAATCAAAAAGAGGCATTTGCAAACTTGAGGAATCTTTAACCCACACATTATGCTGTAGGAGAAAATACTTAGGAAAGGGAAAGGAACAATAGAAAATTTTTTCCCCTAAAACTTTTATCTCTCTTCCATGTTTTAAGTAAAGAAGATACTTTCCTAGTATCTCCATAAGTCAGGGAATGAGAAGATATGCAACTGCAGCTATATAGCCAGGCAACTCTGCAATAAAATTTACTGTATGCCTGGGTCATTCTTTTCTTAGATGAATGTAACAGTTCTTTAAAAAACAATTGTTGAGACTCACTTAAGTTTACTTGGTTTTCCCACATACCAAGCATTACTTTAGTACAGGTAATCCTCACTTTACATGGTTGTATAGAATCATAAAAATGACCATTCAACCTAAAACCATGCAAAGCAATCTCAATAATCAGTGAGAAAAATCAAATTGTTCTATAAACTTTAATAATTTTTATCAAAACATTAAATCTTTTACTGCCAGTTATAAATGTATATGAAGATGAAAAAATAGTAAAACTGATACTTATTTAGTACATTAATATTTTTATAGTACAATTTAAAACATTAGAAACATTGAGAATTGAAATGTTTTATTTCTTTATAAAAAACTTACGGAGAATAATTTGAATAGTGCTTGCCTTCTTAGCGTATAGCTTATGATATGAAGGCAGCAACTTTTCTAACGCTTCAACAACTATTCCTAAGTTTGCATCAGCTTTACATTTAATCCTTTTGTGCTTTCAATATTGTGAAATAGCTCCATGTTGCTTTAATGTGAAGTTTTTTGCCAGCCTGTCACTTCCTCTGGACATCTTTATCCTTTTCATCACAGCCACTTCTTTCATTTATGTCAACAAGTTCGCCTTTCCCAAGTTCCTCTGGCTTACCTAGGGTCTCTCAAATGGTGACAGTTTCAACATTCCCACAGTCAGCTATTCTTCTCTACATTTACATTTGATTCTAACTTTACTACTGGCATTAATCACTTTTCCATTTCTTTGCTATACCTCATCTTTGTTGGCTAGTTCTGTCTTTTGATTATCCATTTTTGTAAAATGTCATGTGGCAGCACAACTGTATGTTTTATTGTCTGTGTGTGAAGTGAATAACAGGTGCACAGTCACTTTCAGACTTTGAGAGAAGTGACCTGATTGGCCACGGTTCATGATGCACGGTCTGTTGTTTATATAGTGTTTTGTGAACTGAAAAGCTGGCAGTGAAGTTTTACTTTATGCAGCTACTCACAGTTAATGTAACGTGGTACATTTGAACCATGTTGTTCAGTGACTGGTGGTATTTAACTAAACTGTGGTAACTGAAATTTGTGCATATCGGAACCATCAAGGACCTCGATACTGAAGACCTATCAGATAGGCTGGATCACAAAAGCTGGTCCAGATCCAAAGATTGCTTTCACTTTGTTTCACTCTTACCTCAGGTAGTAAGTAAGGAAAAGATATAAAATCAAAGGTACATGGAAGGCAGAGGGGCTCACTTCCCCAGAGACCCTCTTGTTCCTCAAGAAGATGTTTCTGAAGTTTGGTGGTCTCAGCAACCCACTGGGCTTTGCTGCATTAATCCCTTTTGTTGGGGCTGCCATTGAGAACTAGAGGGGCAAAGTAAATTACTCAAGTTTCACAGCTAGTTAATGGCTGCATAGCACTAGAGGTTAATTCTTTTGACACTTGGTTCTGGCATTTATTCTTTTACCACATTTGCTTTCTTCTGACACCCTTCAAACATGTCCTGTTCCTCCTGTGTGATGAGCTATGAGAAAATGTGGTCTTGGGAACTTTTCATTATTAGAGATGCCCTTACTCTAGTTATAATACCTCAGAGGTCAAACCAATAGGACTTTTCATTTCTCTTACTTCTAGTAGGGACAGGACCAATCTTGTACCTATGTAGCTTTTTGAACAGGGGAGCTCTCAGCCAGAATGTGTACATCAGTTAACGTTGCAAGATGAAAAATCCTTTAAGCTTCTCCTTAGATTTTAGCAAAACACACTTCTGATATCAGATGCAGCCCCCAAACTGCTTTATGTTTTCTCTGACATAATGAAGCCCTTGGCCATCACTGCTGCTTTGAAAATCAAAGCCTTCTGGTCTCTAATGGAATGTTTATAAAAATACTCCATTTTGAAATTTGCGCAGGAAAAGGAAGTATGGTAAATGATATTAGAAATCCCTCTGGCTTGCCTTGGCATTGATTCATTTAGTGTTATGTAGTCTGGAAATATCTGGAATTAGTGTGAATAAGAGAGTATTAATACCCAAAGTTAAATAAGCTCTTATCCTCATTGTTTTCATCCATGGAAGTATAGCATCAGGTGTGCATCTCTAATTGTTATTTCTATATGATCAAGTAAATTGTCTTTTGCCAAATTTAATATTGGTATCTAGGGTAAGCTAAAAATATGTCAGAAGTCTCATCTGTTTGCATTCTCTTGCTAAGGTGAAAGTGGAAAGTTTTTTTGGATGGAGTAGAGTGTAGAACAGCAAGCCTGTATAATAAAAAGAACTATACTGTGTGTATATGTCATTCTCTGTTGCTTTCCCTGGTGTCAGTGAAAAAAAGAAAATAAGCAGTCAAACATATGAAACATTTAGTTTAGTAATATAGTGACTCATAATACTTATATGTGAAAGAGGCCCAAGGACCTTTGGATTATCCTGTGACGTTGGCTCTGTCTTGATGTAAGGCATTGATGTATCTTAAAGTAAGAAAATGACATCTACTCAAAAAATATTTAATGAGAAACTGCTGTGTACTGAGAATTGTTCTAGGGAGCTAGCCATAATTCCTGCTTTCCTGAAGCTTATACTCTAATGGGGAAGAGAGAGACAGAAAACAGATAAGCTACATGGACTAATAAATTAATTGATCAGTTCATTGGGTTTCACTATATATTTCTTTTAGTTTGCCCACCAGCACAGTTCCCTTATTAGAATGGTAAAAAGGTCTGAATATTTGAAGTGTTATATACTTGCAGAGTATTGAAATAGAACTTAGGGGAATTGAGGGCATTGACCTTTTAGAAAACAGCCGGCTCCATCAGTGACTCCTCCTTGCTTGTCCCTCTCACATGTGCTGAGTTGCTGGCCTCTGTTGTTAGTTCTCATGGCACTTCAGCTTTCTCTCTGAAGTAATACAAAAAATATACTTAGGCTATCATTTTGACTTCAGCTAAGAACATTTGTTAACTAACTTCTTTTAAAAACATAATAATAAAAAAATTAGGGGCAAATATAGCATCATAAAATGACATTATGTCTGAAATTCCAGACTAAAATCTAGAATAAGAAGCTGCTAATATTTTGGAAAACATTCCTTATTTGTCACTACTTCTTATGCAGGCCTTTGAGTTCCCAAGGACATCCTTTGGTAACAGCTGACTTACTATCTAGTAACATTATTTGATTTTAAATCATTTGATTTTATTTTTCATCTGAGGATAGTTTATTATAAAAATTGCACTTAAGAAAAAGCAAATTTTATCTTGGCAAGCAAATTTAAGGCTGTCACTTTTGCTGTTTGCATTAAATAAACATGCTACATAGTTTTTCCATTTAAAAATATGTGGGTTGTTTGATTATGCCAGAGTAGTTACAGTCAAGAACCCACAAATATTTATTTTTTACTTTTTTTACTTTCTGGCCACACTGCACAGTATGTGGGGTCTTAGTTCCCTGCCCAGGGACTGAACCCGAACCCCCTGCATTGGAAGTGGGTGAGTCTTAACCACTGGACCGCCAGGGAAGTCCCAAGAACTCACAGATATTTTTGCTGAATGAACTTAAAGATCTTTGTCCACCTTTTAAAATTCTCTTGCAGAAACTACCACTCTGTCAAATACTACATTTACAAAACAAAACATTTTTCTTTGGTGAAAAAGGAAAAACTCCCATCATTCATTTAACCAAATACTCATAGTAGTAAACTTTGTCTTTAAAACAAGGAGCCTTGTTACTGAAGTTGCTTTTGTTTTTGTTATACCTCTGGTGTTTGCTTTGATTTTTAGAGGTTGAAGGGAGTGTGCTCTTCCTGGGAGATCAGTTAATTGCAGTGAGTAGGTCAGTATTTGGCAACACGTCTTTTAAGGCCCTTTCTAACCCTGAGATTTTATGAATCTATATTTACCTTTGTCCCTGCTTTTATCCCTGAGTGACAAGAGCAGGGATCATGTAGAGGAGAGCTGGAGAGTGAACTGGGCTACAGTTTAGGAGGAGGTGATGGGCGTTGAGTGAGAGTCATACAACATATAGTTGTTGACGCAAAGAGGTACAGTTACTGTTGGCTCCTTCTCCATTTTAATTTTTTAATACTTAGTACATTTTCGTAATTGTAATTATTCTTTTGTAATTAGGGAAAAAAGAAAGAAAAAGATAAACCCATAGATTAAAACAATTTTTAGAAGTCACCTTCTCAAGTACCTTGCTCAAAACAGACAGTCCCTGAATTCTTCAAGATGGGCCTATATTTAAGTCATCAAAAAGATGATTAAGAAACAGCTTTTTAAAAGAACTTTTGTGGAGAGAAGATATTTTTCATGGGGTTAGAATGTAAGACTTATGTTTATTGACTCATAAGAAGCAGTTTCCTGAAAGATGAAATTTCCTTTGGTAGTCAGATCAGATAGAATTTAAGATAGATACTTTATGTCCCTTGGAGCTGGGACAGTCTTATTGATCCTTTTATCGTCAGCTCCAAATATACCACAAGCCATACTAGGTGCTCAAAAATTGTTTTCTTAGCTGAACCCCAGTACCCATTCTTAAGGGAATAGTGGAAACAAGATAATCCCAAGTGAGAGGAGTGAATTTTTGTTGTGTTCTTTTTCATTTATTCCTCAAAATGTTCCTTTTCAGAAAATGCGAAAATGTTTTTATGTGTAATATATTGGAAGCACAAGCATTGACTTTGTATCTCAAAAGTTGGAAGAAATGAAATTGATGTCCCACACAGTTGTGAAATGCCAAAAATAAGTAGAGCTGAAATGAATTAAAGCCCAGTATTCAGAAAGGCCAAGTAAAAACTTCAGATCAAGCGTAGCTATAATTGAAAGGGTCCAAATAAGTATTTAAACCCACTCCTGCTGGAACTGCTAAGATTTCTGAATTTCAAATTGGCATTTTATGTTTGACAAGGTGACATTGTATAAGGAATGTATTGTAAAACAGTGCTGTACAATAGGAAAATGATTGAATGTAAATATTTCAAGATGTGGACCACTGTTCAAATGTTATCATAAATCTTTGCCATTGTTTTAGGGTATAACTCTTCATGCATATATGAGCTGAATTGATAGCGCCAGCTCTTAGGAGGGAAATTATCAGCGAGTTTCTGCCTCGCTGCTACTACTAGTATGATTTGACCACAGAAGTATCCTATTAGGTCTTTGCCATTATTATCATATGCTCATTAGTACATAAATGGGGAAACCCTCTTTTGAAGGTACTACATCTGTCATTGCTCTTATCCTGTTCATTGAGTGGTCTGAAGTGTCACTGTTATGTGAAATTAGAATGGGTGGAGACAATTTGCACTCTTAAACTTTGAAAAGGGAAGAAAAAATCTTGAACTATAAGGTTAACGATCCTTCCATTCTTTGCAGGTTTGGAAGGTTTACAGTAGCTGCTCTTCAGTCCAAAGTAGAACAGTATGAACGTGAAACCAATCGCCTCAAGAAAGCCCTGGAACGAAGTGATAAATATATAGAGGAACTAGAATCTCAAATTACACAGCTAAAAAATTCAAGTGATGAGAAGGAAGCTATGAATTCCATTTGCCAGAGAGCACTTTCTACAGATGGCAAGGGGAGCAAAGGCACCGAGGAGGATATGGCATCCAAGAATCAAGGTGATGGTGCCAGAAAGCAGCTTGGCTCATCAACCTTGAATTCACACCTGGCAAAACCTTCTAGCAGTTCTGTCAGACAGGAAAGCACCAGCAAAACAGAACCAAATTGTTCTAAGAACAAAGACTTATATCACAAACGGGTGGAAATAATGTTAGATGTGACAGATACAAGTATGGATACTTATTTGGAAAGAGAATGGGGTAATAAGCCAAGTGATTGTGTATCCTACAAAGATGAAGAACTCTATGATCTTCCAGCTCCCTGTACTCCTTTGTCCCTTAGTTGCCTTCAGCTCAATACGCCAGAAAATCGAGAGAGCTCTATGGTCAAAGCAGGAGGTTCCAGAAAGCACTCAAACCATCTCAGAAAATTGGTGTTTGATGATTTTTGTGATTCTCCGAATGTTTGTAATAAAGATTCTTCAGAAGATGATAGAAGTGAAAGTGAAAAGAAATCAGAATGTTTTACTTCCCCAAAGACAGGGTTTTGGGATTGTTGTTCCACGAGCTATGCCCCCAGCTTGGATTTTGAAAGCTCAGAAGAGAACACGATAGCAAATTGTGTTGGAGAAATTTCTTCAAAATTGAGTGAGAAATCAGGCTCATGTTTATCCAAGAGGTTGAATTCTCTCCGCTCCTTTGAAATGAATCGGACAAGAACATCCAGCGAAGCATCAATGGACGCAGCTTATCTTGACAAAATCTCGGAGTTGGATTCAATGATGTCAGAGTCAGACAACAGCAAGAGCCCTTGTAATAACGGTTTTAAGTCATTGGATTTGGATGGCTTAGCAAAGTCATCTCAATGCAGTGAATTCCTTGAGGAACCAGATAAGCTGGAAGAAAGAACTAAACCAAACCTTTCTAAAGGTTCTCTAACTACTGATCAGTTAGAAAATGGAAATGAATGGAAACCCAATTCTTTTTTTCTCCTCTCTCCATCTGACCAGGAAATGAATGAAGATTTTTCACTCCATCCCAGTTCTAACCCAGGAACCAATGAAATCAAACCCCCAAGCTGTTTGTTTCAGACTGAGTTTTCCCAGGGTGTTTTGTTAAGCAGTTCACACAGGCTATTTGAAGATCAAAGGTTTGGGTCATCTTTGTTTAAGATGTCCTCAGAGATGCATGGTCTTCATAACCACCTTCAGTCTCCTTGGTCTGCTTCCTTTGTGCCCGAAAAGAGGAATAAAAATGTGAATCAATCAACAAAAAGAAAAATCCAGAGCAGCCTTTCCAATGCCAGCCCATCAAAAGCAACTAAAAGTTGACTCATTAGAAAGGTGTCATCTATGTTTTTGTCCTGAGAGGAATATAAGATTTTAAAGTTACTTTTTCCCCTCATAAAAGCTCTATACCATTTTGAATTGATAATCTTTTGTCAGGTGTCAAGTCAGAATGGTGGATTAGCCTGTACCCAGGATACTTTTGTTCACTTTGAAGAGTTTAGTCTTTTTCATTTTCATTTGGGGATCTTTTTGACCAGAAAAGGTAGGGTGAGAGTTTCTTTTTAATGAATATTATACGTATCTGGTTTGGGTATATTTTGTTTTCTTGAATCTTGATTTAACTATTCAGGTACAGTGGTCTATCAGTAAGCCTCAGTTATCTTCAGAACTTGGATTTTTTAAATAAAACTTTTGGTGTTGTCCACATACTGCTCATAAGACACTTGAGTTTCTTTAAAGCTTTTCCTAGGGTGGAAATTATTTTGCCTGCCCCTTTTTATTTATGTTTAGTGATAGCCTAACTTTTATTCAAGGCCATGATGGGGAAATAGCACTCGAACCTTAGTCCAATACTCATCTACTTTTTTTTTTTAGGTTTTATGTATATGTTTGCATTTTTAACATTGTGTTCTGTCCAGTTTTTGTGAAAATGTGTTGCTAGTATGAAAGAATACATTTTATATATGAAAATACTTGTTTTATGTCTGGTAGCTTTCATTCACTCATCTTTTTGTGTGTGTTGAAAATCAGAAATTGAGCCTACTTTAGCAAGAAGTCATGGAACAGTTGTGTTTGGAGGAGCCTAAACATGGTAGCTTCATCGTTTCAGATATACAGGTGCAGAAGCACTCATTGCCAAGTTCTTGATCCACTTATGTCCCAGGGGAACTTTCTTTGGAGTGGTAAAGTTCTTGTTTGCATGTCACTGTTCTTCATGGAAACTGTATGCATGGTAGCATTCTTGCTTGCACTGTTTTCCTTACTTAAGAAAAAGAAGTTTCAGTTGGCTAAAAGATTATCTTCTTTGTAGGCCCCAAAAAACTTTTTCATGAAGAGTGTAAAGGGGGTGAGGATAGGTGAGCTAAGCACAATTTTTAATTTAGACTCTGAAAAGGTATATTATTCTAAACATGTTTGGTATGCCCATATAGGCCTTTAAAAATGGTTTGTATGTTAATGACTTGTTTATCTAATGTGCACTGAACATTTTACATTAATACTGTACTGTTTTACAGTAATACTGCATGCTTTTCTATGTGAATTGAATAAAGGATGTCATAAGCACTGTAATCCTTGATGTTGTCTCATGTTGAATTAGCCTATAAAGACCAGTAAAACTTACCATTTTTTATTGATCTTTTAATATAGGGGTTGGTGGACTATGGCCTGTGGTCCAAATTCTGGCCTGTACCTGTTTTTGTGAAAGGCCTGTAAACCAAAAATGGTTTATAGATTTTTAATGGCTTTTAAAAATCCAAAGAATATTATACAACACAGGAAAATGATATGAAATTCAAATTTCAGTGCTTTTAAATAAAGTCTTATTAGAACACGGCTGCACTTACTTGTTTACATTTTATCTAGGACTGCTTTTGCACTGAAACAGCAGAGTTGAATAGTCTTAACAGAGACCATATGGCCCACAAAGCCTAAAATATTTACTGTTTGGCCTTTTACAGAAAAATTTGCTGACCTCTGTTATAATAGACTCAGGATTCAACAAAACCATAAAAGTATAAAAAGTCACTTTTGTGATTTGGAGAATCATGACCTCTACTTTTAGAAGTAATAAGAGCCTCCTCCCCTCAAAAAGGCTTAATATAAAGCGTAATTTTTGTTCTATCATATTTTTTCCAATAAGTATTTATGCATTACTTTGTCTTTCTGATAATGTTTAAGCTAATGGATACTTTCAGAGATATTGCAGTTTAAATATCTTTGACAATGTGGATATGCATTTGAAATTCTATTAAGTGTAGAAATATAACATTTTTCTGAATAGAGTAAATTTGGGGGTAAACCTCACTCTAATTCTGTCTGTAACTCTTTTTTTTACCATGACTGTGTTAGTTTTTAATACAAACTGACACTGTGCCATGGAAATGCAGAGTGTGTAACCTGATTTACTAGTGCCTAACCGGGTGAGGGTGTCTCTATTGGGCCAGAGTATTTCCTAGCTGCTTCAGAAACACTGCTCCATTCTCTCCAAAACAATATTTCATATATTAAATTTTAAAAAAACTGTGACATTCCTCAGTTGAAGGAAATAATCTGTGCAGGATCTGATTTTAATGACACGTTCTCATTTGTACTCCTAATCTCTTTACCATAATCTGAAATGTCATGACAAATATGGTGATCTCATTTAAAAATATATCCATTATATATACACACCCTAAAGCAAGACAAATACTTTTTATTGAAACCAAGTACTTAGCTAACCTCTATCTCATGTAATCTTCTTTTCAAACTCTGTGAGCCAAGAATTAATTTTCCCCAGTTTACAAATAAGTGAATTGAGAATTAGTTGTCACACAGCTAGAATGAGTTTAGAACCCTGTGTTGGAGCTGGGCCTCTGACTCCAGACCTTGTACTCTTCCTCCCTCATGCATGGGATGCATGGGAGTTCACATTTATAGGCCAAAGGATGAATGGGTTTGAAGTTTCCAGGGATTCTTTTTAAAGTAGTATTTTGGAAGTATTAGCATGTTTCTTTTCAAGTAGCATTTAATTCCTGACTGTGTCCTCGATCTAAGTCTACCACTAAGTGGAAGCTCAGTGATGGGAGTTGTGTGTGTGCCACTTTTAAGTTTATAAAGATTCACATTAACTCTGACATTTAGATGAATTTCAAAATAGCGCTAAGGCTATGTTAGAAAAAGATGCGCTAGTGATAAAGGGAAAAGACACATCAGTTCATGTCTTTATAAAAACAGTATCTTCTGACTGCTCATCTTTTTAAAATGCTGTGGCTAAGAGAATGTGACATGATGTTAGATATTATTTTGACATGACCTTTAGTGTTTATCTTTTAATTTTTAAAATCTTCATCCCATCCAAAATGACAAGTCTTTTTCCTGTTCTAATGGATCAACTGAGACTTAAACTGAAAATGTCAGACTTGAAGATATATAGTCCCTTAATTTCAAATCTGCTCTGTTTTCTCATAAGTTCGTTTGTATTTACGCTGGTTTGAAACCTCTAAAGGTACCACTGAACAAGGGAAGAACTTCAGTCTTGATTCTTAAGATGTTTCAGGAACCTGTTTCTATATACTTGAATGGTTTCAATTCAAAGTGTAATACATGCACTAGACTTTTTCCCCCCTCACTTTTGTACCTGTGAATGATATTTGTAGAGAACAGTTTAGTTTCATGGAGTGTGGCCTATTTAGAAGGGTTTCCCAAGGCCTCATAAGAAGGTCTTTCATTCCTATTCGCGGGAGTCCTACAACAGTCTTTGCCTATATGATGTAACCCGATCCTTTTAATAATACTTGGCAGAGAGAAAACCTTTTAAGCAGTGATCTCAGAGTGCATAAGCGAACATTTATTGCCTAATTCTCGGAACCCCACTCTGAGGGAGGAAGCTGCAGCTTTCTTTTAAGAACCCATCTGAAGCTTAGGCTTGGATGATCTTCAGTTTGACTGATAGAGGCAGCCTAGAATAAGTTCGATTGAAGCTCCATTTCTTGAAACAAGGTAGATTTCTAGGTCTGCTGTGTCTTAACAGGGAGCAGACCCCCTCTAATAAATGTTAGTTGCATTAACCAAGTGTGTAGAAGTGTGCGCCTAGTGTGACACATAATTTGGGGATGTGAACATCCAGTACCCTAGGGCAAAGATTTGACTTAGGCATTTACTGAGACTTTCTGTGAGGAAGGAGGACCTAGTTCTGGACCATTTTAATTCTTATAACACTGGTGAGTAGAAACGTGTCTGTATTGGGGATAGCGTGGAGCAGAAAGGAAACCAGGCTGCTTCACTGAAGTGCTGTTTGTATTGGGTCTTTAAGGATGACTAAGAGTTTGATGCGGAAGAGGACATCTCTTCTGCGCCTATGTCCGCTCTCCTGCAAGGGGGTGCCTATTCATCAGATGTCTCAGAAGAGGTGCTGAAGGAACCATTCCCTAACATCAGGGCTCCTGATTGAAAAGGTTTCCCGATTGCCCCAGCCTGAGCTGGCAAGTTTGGCTTTGGTCCGCCTCCTCTCTCTGAGCATCCCCTGAGACTCTAGGCTCAGCCTCGCCGCCAGGACCGGCGGCCTGCTGGCGAGACTGTGATTCCCAGAAGGCTAGAAGGCTCAGGAGGTGGCAGGGCTGGCCCATCATCTGTCCATTAAGCCGAGGCTTGGCGCTCCGAGGACCGGAAGGCGCGACCTCGCTTCACTCACTGGGTCATCTTTGTGCTGGGGGTGGGGAGGTGAGGTCTGGCCCGCCCGCCTCGGCTACGATCCCGCTTTCCTTCCTCTGATTCCGGCGAACCCCTCCTTCCCGGATTCTCGAAGCCAGTGCCGCTGCCCCTTCTCCCGGGAGGACAGATCTGCCGGTGCCCCTCTGGATCGGAGTTTCCCGCGCTCTTGAGGGCGCTCTCAGCTGCTCCCGCCAGGGCCCCGCCCAAAGAAAGGACCAGCTCTGCGGTTTCCTTTCGTTTTATTACTACTCGCGAAACCTGGCGATTAAGACGCGAAACCAACAAAGAGTTTTCTTTCCACCTTAACCTTGCACACAATCCTTTAACAAATTAATTAATCCTAATGAATTAACACTTCATTTATTTAAACGCGCTACAGTCCATGAATTAAATTTTCATGCAGTGATTAAAGGCTGTTAAAATATGCATGATTTCGTTAAAATTTTATAATAAATCAGGGCAATGTGTTACATGACAAGGCAACTATTTCCCAGTCCCTCGCAAGGGGCTTTGATTTGTGCAGGCGGCGGGGAGGAGGGGCGGCTGGCGGCGGCGCCTGCGAGCTTCGGAGCCGGGCGACAGGACCCAGCTCCGCACTTCGGCGTGTGGACTCGAGGCTTCGCGCTGTCCTCGGGGTGTCTGGACCCTCCTGGGGATCCCGCTCCTGCAGGCCGAGCCGAGCCTGCGGAGGGCGACGGGCGCTCGCCTCTCGGTTCCCGGAACTGCGCTCGCGGGGGTCTGGGGGTCCTCTGCGGTCCTTTTGCGCCAGCGGAGCTGCCTCCCACCAACGCGCGCGTGTGGCCGAGTGGGAGCGGCGGGCCCGCGGCTCTCCTGGGAGAGGAAGGCGACACAACTTCCATCTCGTCGCGTGGGGTCAGGGGCGGTCGTGTCTGTTGTAGAGTTGGTTTGTTCGTTGTTGTTCTTAACCAGGAGACCTCGAAGCCCCTTCTCTGACCAGCGCGTTCTCCCTTTTTGGAAAGGGCCTGGGCGGGGCGGGAGCAGCTCTGCTTCCCTTGGGACCTAAACCACAGGGGCCCGTGGCCAAGCGTTAGCGGTCCAGCATTGTCACTTAGACAGTGAAACTTGTTCTGGCAACTAGCGGGCGAGGGAGGCCGTGCCCCTGCTAGGACGGAGACGTAGTCCTACATCATCCCTAGGGCTTTCACAAGGTAGGTGGGTTTAAGTCCACCGAGGGGTTAGGGTGGAGATTATATATATATATACACCTAGATCTCTACAGATGTAACGCCAAGAGAGATAATGACCGGCAGTGAACTTTACTGCCGCATCATTCGGATCCCAAGTGTGTGTATCAGGGACATCTCGGAGTGGGGTGCTCGACATCCAGGAAAACGTTCCCAACGGAAGTGGCATTTGAATTAAACGGCTAGAAGAACGAAAACACTGGGTTTTCCAGCGCTTACTCGAGAACCTCCTCCTCAGGTTCCAGCTGGGAGCCTCACAGGAGCTGATCACCACCGGCCTTAATAACTCACCCACCCCGGCCTTTGGGACCGAGGGAGACAAGCGGCCGCGGGTGCGGGCAGAGCGGGGTAGAAAGGAAGGACAGTGGCCTGTGGGAAATCTCCCAGCTCTCGCCAACGAGAGCGTGGCTGAGAACTCTCGCCTTGGGCTGAGCGGTGGCACAGGGCAGGGCGGCCTCCCAGGACGGCCTTGCGGGCTGGGCGGGCGAGGAGCCCAGTGCCCACACCGCGGGAGGGACGGGGCCGGAATGAGCAAGGGTCAGTGCTTAGAGAGACCCAGGATCAAAGCTGCCCAGGTTTGACGCTGGCAAGGCCGCCAGGAGGGGAAGCACGGCACTAGTCCCTCCTCTGTCCCACCCTTCGGACAGAGGGTGTCTGAGCGGAAGGGAGCCGGACCTCCCAAGTGCCGCCCCTCTTCCGAGAACCGACACCCCCCCCCGCCCCCTCCCAATTCTAGGCCTCCTAGTCCTCTGCTGGCCAGTTCATTCCCACCGCTTAAAACAACCCAAGCGGCCTCGGAAGCCGGCCGACTCTACGCTCTGGCGACTTCCCCTGCGCAGGGCGCTGGCTGCGCGGTGAACGGGCCGAGTTTCTGGGCGGCAGCCGGGAGGAAACGTGGCGCCCCGCATCTGCGAGGAGCAGAGCTCCGTCTTGGGCCGCCCGGGTTTGCAGGTTGTTCCAGATCCCCGCGTTTGGGCAAGAACGTGAGGCCCGATCCCCTTCTCTTGTACTCGCACAATCTCCACTCACTTCAGTGCACATTCCTCAGGACCACCGCTCCCCCCCTCCCCCGCCCCCCGGCGTCCCCGAATGCGGATAAATAAATCAGGTTCAAGCCCAGAGGTGGGGCTGGGGAGAGGGAGGCGTGCAGGTAGGGGCTGCTGAGTCCAGAGCTAACTTTCCCCGCGCCGCTTCGGAAGAAGAAAGGCTGCCCAGCCAGTGGCAGCTGTGGAGGGGGCGGGGTGCTTAAAGGCGAGCAGCATTCACCCCCAGCCGGTCCCGCCCTTGCGCTGCGCCTCTCCCGCGGGTCTTCACTGCAGCCTACCAACGTCTGCTCCCTAAGCCCGGGAAAGAGGCGCTGCGAAAGGAAATGTGAAGCGGGGCCTGCCAACGAAGGAGGAGAAAATTAATTAATGAGGGAAAGAAATGTGTTTCTGATCCAGATGATAGACTCCCTATCCCTGGGGGCGGAAATTCCTTGGAAATCAATAGCTGTGCATTCATTATCTCCCTCTTGATAAAATGCAAAGCTATGAGATCGGTTGAGGAGGGAATCTGTGTTGGTCATTAAACAGGAAGGAAAAAAAAAAAAAGAAAAAAAACAAACCCCAACCTGCCCAGGATTCTATGCCAAGGCTCAGACCCCACGTGGGCATCACTAGCTCTGGCAGGGGCCATCTAGTTACTGCACTTGCCAAACCCAGAAAACAAAGCAGTGACATTGATGGACTGAGCCCCAGTCCACCACCCTTCCCTTTCACTGCCCTGGGGAGAGTAGGGAAACGCTTGATAAGGTCCAAGGAACTACCGGCAGATCTACCACCGTGTCCCACTCTCTAGCCTGGGGCTGAGGCCCAGCAGGGATGTGACAGGATAATTCTCCAAGCAGCATCCCCTACCCCACCCGGTATTTCTATACAATTCCCTCTCATCGCACCTGTCACGCCTGTACCACAAAAACACCCCCTTCACCTGTAGCTACCCCACTCTCATAGACTGCCACCGCCCGAAGGCAGATGCCTGTATTTTATACCTCATTTTATCTCCAGTGTCTTGCCCTGGCCCAGACTGGTGCTCAGCAAGCATTTGAGGAAGGAAGGTAGGGTAGAAAGTAAATGAGGGAAGGATGAGATAAATGACTTTGGAAAAATTGCTGGCTGGAATCAAGATAGACAGCTCTGCGTGGGGACAGCACGCCCTTCTGTTTCAATCTGCATCTCCTTTTCAGGGAGAGAGGAGACCCCTTCGGTGATCTTCCGGCTTGCCCCCCACTCCCCATTGGTCCTGGCTTGCTGAACTCTCTTTGTTTTTCTCCCGGCCCTCGCCGTCTGCCTTCTCTTCCTTCCTACACACGTGTATTGTTCTATGGGGTATTTTCACTCTGTGACAAGCACCCTTCCTAAGTGCCAGGGTGGACACAGATGTGCCCTAAATGGGCTTCCAATCCATTAGTGGGGTGAGGGAGGTAGTGAGATGGGAATTGTACCCAGGGCCCTATTTCTAGCCCTGGGGGAAAGTGAGACATTGTGAGCAAAGGTCTGAGCCCACCCTAAGCTGGGCAGGGACTCTGGTTGTCCAAAAAGAAGTGAACTAGGAGAGGAGTCTGGACAAGGAGATGAAGTCTTGACCTCAGGCCAGGGACCTCCCCGCTGGGTTAATTAGCGCTCTCTCAGTGTTGGAGGGTAAACCGAGATGAGCTTCGGGTACTCAGGGGCTCACCTCTCTCTCTCAGAGTCCATGTGGCCCCAAAACTGTGCTATTTGCGTTTGTTTCCCCTGCACTCTTTGGGGTCCCTAAAAGCCAGCGTTTCCCTGGGGGAAGGGGGAGACAGGATTTAGGCGCTCATCCTCTGCGGGGCCCTTCCTTCCCCTCCACCCAGACCCCCCGACCCCCTAACGCAGGCGAGCTCAGGGAACCGCCGCGGTGGGTGTCAGGAAGGATTAAGTTAAGCCTGGACACCCGGTGCGAAGACTACCGTAGGACTCATTCGCTCCCTCCAGCGATGTCCTGCTCGTGGTTCATTCCCCGTAGAGATAAAGTTGCACTTAGCACTCCCAAGGGACCGCGTAATGGATGGAAACGAGGCTCCGTCTCACACTAGCAAGTGAACATCCTTCTTACTCCCCTCTCGGGCTGCAAGGGGGTAGGGGGAGGGGGAAAGGTAGAGAGAAAAGAAAAGACAGAAAGAAAAAAGAAAAAAGAAAAAAGCCCTGGTGACGCCTCTGGGCTCTTCTTGGAATTTGAGTAGGGAGCGTGTCCGCTAAATACACACGCGTTTATCCAAAGAAAAGATCCAAGCGAACGCAAATTTAGGTTTATAGAAATGAGATCTAATCTTTGGCGGAAATACAGACCTCCTTGCTGTGGGAGAGACCAGAAAGATTATTTATCTGATCTCTGCCTCCCATAAGCAGCCCCTTTGCCGTTCTCCAGCTCTCTCGCTGCAGATGTGATAACATCTGGGCTGTTATCACCCCGGGCAAGGGCTGAGTCCCTGGGGACTCGGGCACCTGAACTATGGTTCCCCGGGAGGCCCTTGATCTGCCTGCCACATAAGGGCCACATAGCAGGTTGGCTAATTGATTTATTCTTCTTACGTTTTGATTTCACAATAATAAAAAAAAAAAAAGCTGGACCAGAGCTTGGGCCCCGTTCTTTTAAGTTGGTTTGAATTAATATTTTAATCACGCTTTCCTATAAATTGGCTTGATTCTGTTCCCTACTGAAGAAAAAAAAATATGTGTGTATATATATACACATCTATACATCTGTATGTATATCTGTATCTGGGGGGCGGGGGAGCGGGTGGTCGGCAAACAAGCCAAAACGATGGAAGGGAAAATAAAGTTCTCTTCAACATCTTATTCCCTTTTCTCTGAAGCTATTTCCTTTTCCTGGAGTTTCCAACATAAAGTGTGTGTGTGTGTGTGTGTGTGTGTGTGTGTGTGTACGCTGAAGAGAGGTAAGGATCCCAGCTACACCCTGTTAACTATTTTTCCTTTTGATTACAAGAAGCCTCAGATCACCCGGAGCTCGTTTGAAATGTGGGTTTGTACACGGTTAAAGGAGACAAACAATAAGAGAAATGCACAACTTCATTTCAACAACCAGCCGTTCCCTAGTAGAAAGCACACGCTCCTTGTGGCTCCTAAGTGGCTGTCACTGTCGGTGCCTGACACACTTATAGTCGCAACAACAACAACAACAAAGTATGCGGAGGAAATTAAATCATATGGAAATCAATAGCATTTGACTGCTTCAAACAAATGTCTGTCACCGCGATTATTCATTCTCCAGGAACCTATTTATAAACCATGAAAGAAACAGGTTCTTGCCGCAAAAGACAGCACCTTCTGCATTTCTGTGTTATTTATACTGCATACAGAAGAATGCGCGGGCATAATTTAACATACAAATGCCCAGCTGTATACATTATATAACAGCATGTTAGACGTCCCGGAGAGGAGGTGTGCCTAAGTAATGCGCATATATTCAGGGCTTGCGATCAGGGTGAGGGTGTGGAGGAGGGAGGGAAACCACCCAGGGGCTGGCGAGCATCTTGTCTTTCTTCCCCTAAAAGATGCCTACCCTCAGACAATAGCTGGCCCTTTTGATCTTTCCAGACCCGCGATGGGAAAGGTGAGAAGTGCAGTGCGCATGTCCGGGTAGCTACAGGTGCATCACCTGCGCTGTCCTTGCTGGTGGTCACTATAAGAGCGGCTCCCACGCGCGGGTCGCGGCCAGGAGAGCGCGCGCGCGCGCGCAGACGCACGGCGCCGCCGAGAGGAGAGCGCGCGTCAGATAGACGGAGACAGCTGATGCCTGTCAGCGTGGCGGGCTCGCGAGCTCTCGCGAGAGCTCCCCGGACCGGCCGCGAGAATTGGGGCTCAGGTGTAAGAGGAGTGCATCCCGTCGGCGCACGGGGCTAGAGCTCTCGGAGAAGTGGGATCGCGAGGCCGGTGCGCGGCGGTCTGCGCGGTCAAAGGAGCGCCGGGCGGCAGCGGCGGCAGCAGAAGCAGCAGCGGCCCCCGGCGCGTCCGCCGCCTCCGCGCCGCCAGCCGCCGCGGCTGCAGCCTCCGAAGGGAGGCCGGGGGAGCCGGCGAGCGCACTTTCCCGCGGACTTTCGGAGTGTTTGTGGATTTACATGCCAAGCCATCAAGATGATGTCCATGAACAGCAAGCAGCCTCACTTTGCCATGCATCCCACCCTCCCTGAGCACAAGTACCCGTCGCTGCACTCCAGCTCCGAGGCCATCCGGCGGGCCTGCCTGCCCACGCCGCCGGTAAGCGCCCCATGCCCGCGGACCCGGCCCGCGCGCCCGCCCCCTCCCCGTCTCCGAGACGCTGCATGTCGGGTGCTGATGTGTGTACAGGTCCCGGTGCGGGGATTTGCGGGCAGGGAGTTTTAGAAGAGTCCCGCTGCGAGGCAGGCTTTGTACAGTGGCGCTTAGTGTCGTGTTCCCGTCGCCTCTGCCTCCGTGTCGGGCGCCGGCGATCGGAGCGGGGAGCGCTGGGGCCATGAGTCTCGACTTCCCTCCACTCTTTCCTGTTAATTTCATGCCTTGGAAAGGCGGTCTCTGTGCGTGTTTGGGTGCGTGACACGGGTCCCCAGCTGCGAGTTACATCTGCACTTCTTTCTCCCTCCTTCTCCGTCTCCCACGCCCGTCCCCGGAATGTGTTCCTGTGTCCCCCTCTCCTCCGCATCTGCCCCTCTCCTCACACTCCCGTCCCTTCTCATCTGACCCCCTGTCTCGTCCCCAATGTGTCCCTATTCTGTCTTTCCCGGTCTCCACTATCCCCACCCTCGTCGTTATTATTTTGCTTGCTTTGTGTTTGCCTTTTGCTTGTCGTGCTTTCCGGCTTGTGTGTGTGGTTGTTCTGTGTTTTTGCTTTTTTTGGTTTTGTGGTTTTTTTTTTTTTTTTTGGTTTGGTTTGTGTCGCCTGCAGCTGCAGAGCAACCTCTTCGCCAGCCTAGACGAAACGCTGCTGGCGCGGGCCGAGGCGCTGGCGGCGGTGGACATCGCCGTGTCCCAGGGCAAGAGCCACCCGTTCAAGCCGGATGCCACGTACCACACGATGAACAGCGTGCCATGCACGTCCACGTCCACCGTGCCGCTGGCGCATCACCACCACCACCACCATCACCACCAGGCGCTCGAACCCGGTGACCTGCTGGACCACATCTCGTCGCCCTCGCTCGCGCTCATGGCCGGCGCGGGCGGCGCGGGCGCGGCGGGCGGCGGCGGCGGCGCCCACGACGGCCCGGGGGGCGGAGGCGGCCCGGGGGGCGGCGGCGGCCCAGGCGGTGGCGGCCCCGGGGGCGGCGGCGGCCCGGGCGGCGGCGGCCCGGGGGGCGGCGGCGGGGGCCCGGGCGGCGGGCTGCTGGGCGGCTCGGCGCATCCGCATCCGCACATGCACGGCCTGGGCCACCTGTCGCACCCGGCGGCGGCGGCCGCCATGAACATGCCGTCGGGGCTGCCGCACCCAGGGCTGGTGGCGGCGGCGGCGCACCACGGCGCGGCAGCGGCGGCGGCGGCGGCGGCGGCGGCCGGGCAGGTGGCGGCGGCGTCGGCGGCGGCGGCCGTGGTGGGCGCGGCGGGCCTGGCGTCCATCTGCGACTCGGACACGGACCCGCGCGAGCTCGAGGCGTTCGCCGAGCGCTTCAAGCAGCGGCGCATCAAGCTGGGTGTGACGCAGGCCGACGTGGGCTCGGCGCTGGCCAACCTCAAGATCCCGGGCGTGGGCTCGCTCAGCCAGAGCACCATCTGCAGGTTCGAGTCGCTCACGCTCTCGCACAACAACATGATCGCGCTCAAGCCCATCCTGCAGGCGTGGCTGGAGGAAGCCGAGGGCGCGCAGCGCGAGAAAATGAACAAGCCCGAGCTCTTCAACGGTGGCGAGAAGAAGCGCAAGCGGACTTCCATCGCCGCGCCCGAGAAGCGCTCGCTCGAGGCCTACTTCGCCGTACAGCCCCGGCCCTCGTCCGAGAAGATCGCCGCTATCGCCGAGAAACTGGACCTCAAAAAGAACGTGGTGCGGGTGTGGTTTTGCAACCAGAGACAGAAGCAGAAGCGGATGAAATTCTCCGCCACTTACTGAGGGGGATGGGAGGTACCGGGCGGGGCAGAGCGGGGAGCCGAAGGGGCATTTCAGGGGGCTTTCCCCGGGCCTGTTTCCCCCCGGATTTAGAGTGTCCGTTGTCCTGCTTGCATTTGGGGAGTCCCTCCTCGAGCGCTCGCCTCCACCTCCTCTCTGCTCTCCCTGCCCTTACCCTCCCCAGCCTAGAGGACTGGGGTGCCGGGTGTGGACACCGGAGAGAAGGGCGGGGGGAGAAGAGGGAGCATTTGTGAGAGTGGGGAGTCGGGGGAAGGAAAGCGGAGACTGGAGGAGGGGTTGTGAGGAGCAGGATGGCTCTGGGGGTGAGGGTGGGGGGAGACTCGGGAAGGGTAGGGAAATTGACTGTTTTTGACCAGAGACACTTATCAAAATCTCCTGGGGACCAAGGAGCTATGTACAAAAAAACCTACCAACCACCAAAAACTAGACAAATAAAGACAAACGAAAACAAAACAGAACAAAAGCAAAGAAAAAAATGCTTTAGAAATTTAACTCCGGAGTGTCGTGTTCTGCAGCTTCATTCCCCCCTCCCCCCCCCCAAGGAAGAGAAAAAAGGGCACCACGTTATTACTATCCAGCCCGACACACAGGAACTGAGTCAAAGACCGAACACCAGACGAACCGGAAGGTGAAATTCTGGGTAGCAAAGCTAGTTGTTCTGTTTGTGTGTTTAATTTAATCTTTCCTCTAAGTCTCACCTACACCCCATCCAAGTCCTCTTTGATTTATTTTCTCTTTTCCAATGAGACTCCGATGGCTGCTCTCCATTGCCAGAAAGTGAGTAGGGGCACAGCTGAAAGGGGCGGCGGGTGGCTACTTGTTTAGGTGAAGTCCAAGTTTTCCAGTGACTCAGCCTATGCTCCTGTGGCCTGATAGGTCAGATGGGGGTCTTTAGGGAGAGAGAGGCATAGTCTTTGGGCTGACTAAAAAGCAGAATTTAGAGGCTCCGAAATATTTTATTCTAGGAAAATAGAACAATTTTAACCAGTTTTTTACTCTTTCCATTTTTGCTCTTATATCTAATATCTAGAAAACAGACCATTTCAAAATAAGCTTTCCCCCCCCCCAACTCATAGAACTTGCTTGCCCTTTCATTTATTTTTCTGAGTGGCTTAAACGATCTACTTTTTTCCCCCCTGTTGATTCAAATAGATTGATGGGGTGGCAGACAGTAGGAGAGATACGCTGTCCCATTTTCTCCACAGAACAGGACCCATCTTGCTCTTCTAGGTCCCCTTTCTTCTCTCTTGGAGAACATGAAATCACTGAAATATTGAGAAGTTTCTGCTTTCACTTGGAGCAGGACTTGGCTGTGAGAAAATCAACTAAATCCCAGATGAGAGGAAGACAGGTTTAAAGCCCTCCATTTATTTCAAAAGGGTCTGCATGTTGGGAGCGGGGGGAAGCAGAACAACTGTTTCATTATTATTATTATTAAATTATTATTATTATTATCCAAAAGTAATTTATTGCTGGGGATAAATGTTGGGTAGCAAGAACTTTAATTTGCACTATCAGTCTCCCAAATAGAAAATCATGTATAGTATTTCATAGTAATAATCAAGGTACTTTATGAACTACTGATGGATTAAAAAAAGAGAAAAAAAATTGAAGGTGGTTAGGTAAAATGCCTGCTTGGTGCACAAGACACTCTTTTGATCTCGGGTGGAGATGGTTTATTACCATCCTTTAATAAGAACTAAAAAATTGAAAACAGAAGAGATGAGAAAAGAAAAAACCTGCCATTGAACAAGACTGAAATCATGCATGATCTGAAAGGTGCAGAAAGAAACACAACTAGGTCTCACTCTGGTTAGGCATTATTTATTTAATTACATTGTATATCATTGTTTGCAGCGCAAACATTCTATGCATTTGAAACTGAGCACTAAACTGGGCTAGCTTTCTGATAGACCATTTTGTGGATAGTGTGATTTCACAGTCTACTGCCTGTTTTCACCGAAAACACAACATTCTTGTCATATTCTTGTATTTAGAGGAAAAGGAAAAAAGGAAGATTACTGTAAATATTTTCTTTAATGCACACACTCACACAGCGGTTACGAACTGCCAGTGTTAATACTGAAATGCCTCACAGATTGATCTACCTGCCCATGTATGTCTGCTGAGCTTTTTCCTTGGTTATGTCTTTGCTCTATTATCTTTCCCTCCTCCTCACTTCTATCAGAACCACTTCTGTGCGCCAAAATACAACAGGGGGATATGTCCCAGTACACTTACAAATAAAACATAACTGAAAGAAGAGCAGTTTTATGATCTGGGTGCATTTTTGTGTTTATTACAGGGCCAAAGTCCTGGTAGAGCCGGTCAACAAATGAGACTCAATTCAACCAAAAATACAGGGAAGGGGAGGATGTTGAAAGGGAGGTGAAAAGAGGGGAAAGGATGAGAATGATGTACTTTTCTGCTGAATCAGAATTCACTTTCAGATAACTCATGTGAAAGCGGTGCTCTGAATAAAATGAATTCTCTATTAGTTGCCTGTGTTTATCAAAGTTTTCTTTTTTTAACTGCAGAAACCCTTCAAGCACAGCCCTCGCTTCAGAGTGGTGGAAGGTAATAAATAACCACGCACTCTCAAAATATTTAAATCAAGGTTCGGTGCAGAGGCATTTGGAGGTTTGTATGTGGTGTTCTAGCCTAAAAACGTTTCTAAGAAAATGTTGCAACTAAATGACTTTTATTTGGAGGTTAACAAAAACCATCCACTGATCTGTCCAGCCATGGTGTCAAATGCCTCTGTTCATTTGGAACTTTAGTGTGCCACCTACTGCTCCAGAGGGACCAGAGATTCTCTGTTGGTGACCCGGGACTAGATCAGATGCCAAATGTAAAAAGTTTCTTAATAGCTGGGATTATATCTTCTGAAGTCATCCTACTTTAGCCAAATCTTTTTAATTTCACCGGCAAATCTGTGAAACAAAATGCTTGATGTTCAAAAAAGAAGAGTACATTTAAAAAGCTGTGATTTTAAACAATTGTTAATGTTTAAAAAAAAGTACTAGAGGTATTTTTAAAATAGATCTCTTCCATCAAAATTGATTTGTTTCTGTTGTTATTAACTTGAAATGTTATCAAAGTTTTAAATAAAATACATTTGTTTAAAAAAAATACCCACGTTATTTTATAGAAAAGTATGACCGGATTTCATTGTTGGAGAACCAGGAATGAACAAATAAACAGATTTACAAAGGCTGTTTTTTAAAAAAAATCTGCCCCGAACGGAAATGTTGCAGGCAAATATATTTGTATTATATAATGATGACTAATGTATGTAATAAGAACCTAAGCATTTGTTTTGTATTAAGTAAAATCCTTACCAAATAAAGAGAAGACAATATTATGTTAATAAAACAGATGATGAAAATACATGCTTTGCAGAGTTTCCTATTTTACGTAGTAGGAAGCTGTGCAAAACAGGAAATGCCTTGCTATCTAGTGACTGAATCTGTGTACTGCCTGAAGGAATATTAAGACTATTCTAAGATAACCTTTAACTGTCAATTCATGAACAAACAAACAAATAAACAAGCTAACAAACGTCCTCCTGGAGAGAGTGCTAAGGCTTGCTACTCAGTGGTAGTTAACCTTTCAAAGTTTTCTGGTTCTGAAGAACGGAACTTAAAGTGAATTCTGGCACTAGTCAGTGGGTGGAAATAGCGTGGCTCCGGTCCTTTTAAATAATCTCAAAATAAGTTGGAGTGGGAAAATTGTGTTCTGTTTGCATTTCAGCTTCTCAGGAAATGCAGGCGGTGGTGGAGTAGGAAAGGCAAAAGAAAAGTAAGCATAAAATGCATCTACCACGTTTAAGCCACCCATTCGTTTTAAATTTTCTCTTTTCCCCAGTCCTAGCTCCGGGTCCCGCTACTTCTGTAGGTCTAGGAAATGATGTACTCAAGACGCTTCCACTAACTTCTTAATAGATTTTTGTTTAATGCGTGTTCTGAAATTGCTCTCAACTTCGATTACACCCTCATAAATAAACCGTAGGCACCCACTGCCGTGATTGTATCGACTTTTAATTTCTTGTGCTTCGGTCCCGTTCCTACACTTGGCCTCGCCAAGAGAGGACAGGGCGCCCTGGGCCGAGGACTCACCTGGCCAGCTCCCGCCCTCAGCCCCTTGCCCCGTCTCCCCGGTCTTTCCGCCAACCTTGCCTGAAGCATCCGTACCCCATCTTTCACTTGGATGGGCTTTCATAGTCGAATCCGTGAGGTAGGAATTGTGACTTCTGACCTGGCTAAAAGCAGCGTTCCCCACCCCATTCGAATGGCCTTGGTGGCCGGCGAGGTGATAAAGGTGACGACCACAATTATTCTCTGGTGTGGTTTTGCTGATGGGTGTTACTGCCGCTGCAGTCTTAGCCCCAGTCCTCGCGAGCGGTTCCAGAGGAGAACGCAAGCTTAATTGATTTTTAAAAAATAGCAGCCGAATTCTAAATCTCACGGGGGGCCTCTTTCCCACCTGCGAGATAAGCCTTGTCGCAATAATTACGTTATTTAATATTTGATCAAACCTGTGTGTCACCGCGGCGGGAGGGGCTGGGCCGCCTCACGCCCTCCGGGGGCAGCGGGCAAGCGGCTCGGCCCGCGCCGGACCGGGCACGTGCGGCGGGGCCGCGCGGCCGCCCCGCTCGGGTTGGCTTGCCCTTTGTATAATTCATGGCCTGAGGATTCTGGAAATTAATAAAATGAATGATAACAAGAAGCTAATTAAAAACTTTCGTAATTGTTGTCAAGTCAGCCTGGTGAAGAGATTGGGCAGCCCTCCCTCTCCCCCTGCCCGAAATCCGGTGGCTCCGTAGGGCGGGGCGCGGGCCCGGAAGGGCCTTGAAACTGGAGCGGCCGAACACTTCTCCGGCTCCCGGAGTGATTTCAGAGGCGGCCTCGTGGTGCGGCTCCCTCCCCTCCAGTCTCGCAGGCTAGACTTCGGACTTAGGAGCGGGTGCCGTTTCAAACCACAGGCAGAGCTGACTGGGTCAGAATCTGCAGTCAGGAGGGGAACCGCCCTCCCCCGACCCAGGCAAGGTTCCTGACCCCCTGGAAACACCCACCCAACCCTGGCAGCCCGCGCGGGGAAATCCCAGCGCCCTAGGCGTGCGAGCCGCGGCCCAGCGACTAAGTACGCTGGAACTGTGTCCCTCCGCCGCCTGCCGCGACTCGCGGCCCGGAAGCTTCCAGCTGCCGGAGGCCTCAGCTCCTCTCGGACGGTGGGACAGCTACCGCCTACAGGCCCTGGCCAGGGCTTAGCCAGGCCGTGGATGATCGGAGCGGCCAAACGCCCGAGTGCCCAGTGTCCGGCGCGCGTGCGCAGGCGTGACCGGCGGGGTGCGGACCGCTGGGAGCGCCGCGCGGACGGGGCGCGCTCCGAGTGCGCACGGTGCGCGCCGAGCTCGCGCATGCGCGTTGTGTGTGCGGCGTCACCTCGGAGAATTGAGCTGGAGTTCCGCAGCTGGTAATTAAGTGCTCCCGAATGTTCTTTCCCACCCTGTAAGGGCTTCTTAGGGCGTCCTGCGAGAAAAGGGAATGGACCAGTATCTCGCAGAGGTTAAAAATACTCCCCTCCCCACAGTTTGCCCACGTCAACAGACGTCCTAAACACCACAAAACTTACAAAACTGGTTGACAGTTTTTGGCAAGAAATGGGAGCAATAAGGTCTCGGCTTTTGTTTTGTTGTTAGGGTGCACACCAGCAAAGCCCTGCTACGAATTTGACCTTATACCTGGCGCGGGAGGAAGGCTGGCCGCTGGGCGTTAGTCCCGGGGAATTCCGTAGAGTCCTGGATCGCAAAACGGAGGATGAAAATCTCGGTTTCGAGAGAAGCTGGCAAAGCTCAAGCCAAGGGACCAGTGTCCTGCTCCTGCAGCCCCTGGGGTGGGGCTAGGAGCGCCCGTCTCCCATCCCTTGCCCCAAGCCCGAGGGCCCCGGAGGTCGCTCCTTTCCGATTTAGAAAGCGAAGAGAATGGGAAAAAAAGAACATAAACTAAAGAAGCGTGGAGAGAAGTGGCAAAAGGAGAGATGGAGAAGGAACAGAGGCAGACTCCTTGCATTGATTAGGTAAAGCAAATTACAAACCAAAGTTTCGTAACTCTTGACGCCTGGCTTCAGTGAAGCATAAGGCACACAAACTTTTGTAGGCATGGATCAGAATAAAACAAAGTGTTGACAATTTACAGCCGCGGAAATTCTCTTACACCCGTCTTTCCCTCCCCCCGCCCCGCCCCCGCCAAGTGTTGACAATAAACATTTAATGAAGGCTGGGACCTGGCTGTCTCCAGCCAGTGTCTGAATACTTTAAGCAGACCGTTGGCACGGCTTCTTCCACTTCAAACATCGCGCGCTACACTCTAACATTTTATATGTATGTGTGTGTATATATATATATATATATATATATATATACAAAGTGTGAGACAAATAGTATGTTTATACGAATATCTTAAGTGGTGTGCAGTAGTTCTGATACCCCCTGTACATATTAACAGAAACCAACGCATTGTAGAGTACTCGCGCTTAAAAAACTGTTAAATACAGTTAATGCAATATTAATCGCCCTTTGGTAATATAAAATGCAATATTTTCAGGCAGCTATCGAGCTTTTCTAGAAGAAGAGCTGATGAAAAGAGTCACAGCTGAATAGTGGAGAGAGAAAGCCCGGTATTTATTGCTTTTGTTTGGCTTTTGGCTACAGAGACAGGAACCTTCTAATGGGGTAAGGACGTTTATTTTATCTGCAATCTATTGCTGCTAGAGCAGGGGCGGCAGATGGGGCTGGTGCGATAGTCACAGTGTAATTTAGAGCGAATCCTAATAACTAATAATGATTTATGTTAATTTTGATCACTTATGCGACTTTACCAAAGCGTTGTGATGAAAGAAAGGGAAAGCGAGAGAACCAGAACGTGACAAGGAGCTCTGAGGCTGAGATTGGAGCTCAGCTATCCTGCTTAAAATGTGTTTTATGAGTTAGCAATGGAAAAACAGGCATTTTAAAAAGCAGGTAGGATCCATTTGACTCTGGGCAGAGGTATCTCCCGGGGGCTTTCATTTCTTCTGAAAAGATACCTAAGTGAGAGGAACCGTGACGCCTTTGAGCGGGAGTCTCTTTTATCGCAGATTTAAAGAAAAAGATACGGTTTCAATTGTTTCATTTGCTTATATTCAACTAAGAGGTCTTGTGTGTGTATGTATGTGCACGCTTTTGTGTGTGTGTGTGTGTGTAGGGGAATCAAGTGTGTGAGAGACGTTAGTGCGCGCCGGGGTCTTCCTTCCAAAGTGTAATCTGAGCCCAAGGTTTGAAATCAGCCTTAGCGCCTATGAGCAGGCTCTCGCGCACTGTCGCCACGCCTTATGCAAAAGTTTTATTACTGCGTGCTTAAGCAAGTTGCCTTTCTCGCTTCCCATCTGATATTTGTTTGTCTAGAATCAACTTTTGGGAAGCTTTGCCTTCTCTGCCTCCCGTCTTTCCCCTCCCTCAAGGGATCCCAGGGCTTTTAAACTTAAAAGTGCTTCCCCTCTCCCCATCCTCCTGGTTAAGTGGCACGGGTTCAGAACCCCAGGGGCTGCCAACGGGACGCAGTTCTGCACGGGAACAGGGGATTTTCGGCTGCCATGCGGTGCATTGCAGAGGGTCGAAGCGATTTTGAAAGGGAGGGTGCGCCTTGCTCGTGGCAATTTACTTTTTCGGTTACCTTTTGCGCGTTTCAACGCCTCAAGGCTATAGTTTGAAAGTAAGACAGCATCAAAGCACCTCCTTATTAGCTCTGTATTTGAGAAATCCGAAGATGAAACTACCTAAAAGGTTTAATAGGGCGGAACAGCATTTATTTGCCAAGCAGTCAGAGTACAGTTCAAAAGGGGTACAGTGGTTTATCAGCAGGAGGCTGGAAGGAGACGAACGTTGGGTAAAGGGAATTTCAAGCTTCAGTTACGACGTTGAAGTGAATTAAATAAGCTTCAAGTGGGATGTCTGCTTTGATTTTGAGTATCATCTCCCTCGCCAAAAATTTATACATATGTACATGTGTATATATATTTCTGCATATACGTACATCCTAGAGGCTTACTCCCCCTTTCAGAGTTGTTGTCAAGACTTTGTAACTTTTAGGTTTTGTAGAGCAATAATAGTTATCTTTCTAGGGATTTGATCGCAAATGTATTTAAAATATAATCTTTTAAAATCCAAAGTTTCATTATTTTCTTCCCTTCTTATTTTAAGGCTACAGATGTAAAAAGGCACTTAATTTCTTCTACTAGGGAAAAACATCAAGCTACATGATTAAGAGCTGTTTCTTTCCTAAATATTATGCTGTATTTTGTTTTCACTTTTGAATCATCTCTATCAGTAAGTGTACTGTTACTGTACTGTTAATATTCCTGGTATAAAGAGGACTTTAAACAAAATAAATCTTTAAACAAAATAAATCCAGGCAGCTAACGTTGCCTGTTCACTGATAATACTCAGGAGCTGGTGTGTGTCTGTGAGCTTGAAGCTGCGCCTCCACGTGCATATCCATATACAAACAGATTTTTACTGTGTTGTACTAAGTACAGTTTTTACTGTTGTTGTTGTTGAGTGTAGTGGAGTCTTATTTCTAAACTTTATTCTGGTTCTGTCCCAGTGTTTCAGGGCCAGAAGCAACTCCCTTAAAATTGAAGTCTGGTGCATTATTGAAACTCTCTATCAAACAGCTCTGGGGTGCAGCCTTTCTGAACACGCTGGCTCTAGATGAGGTCTGACTGTCTGACTGCACATAAGCCCCTAATATGTTAATGGCCGTAGGGGATGCCTAAGGTACTATCTCAAGCTGCTTCGCACACCATATGTCAGGCCGTTAGCCACATGGATCTATTAATCAAAAAGAGCTGGAGAGGGAGAAGAGGGTCTTTGAAAGGGTGCGAGAGCAATGGGGGAGGGGGGAGAGGGAAAGAGAAAGCATTTAAAACCCCCATCATTTTTGTTTCTTTTATTAAAAAATGAACAAAAATAACTAAAGAAGACTCAATCACTGAAGATTTCCTTTCTGTCAAGTTAAAGATGGTTTATAAATCCCGACCAAAAGAACTCGAATAGCATCTGATTCTTTTAAAATAGAAGGCAATTTTACCTGGAGTGTCCTGTTTAGGGTTCCTTTATTGCAAAACTTTTATAAGCAAGACTCTTGATACAAAAAGTTGTTTTTGTTACGTAGGTTGTTTTGTAGATGAGCTTTATTAAAAGTAGTAGGGGAGGTGGAATGAGGCAAATGTGTGTTTAGGGGATGGAAGGGGGGCCATGGAGGGAGATGTCTGGAGGATTTGTAATGAATATATAATTCATCAATATGTATCTGCACTGACAGTAGAGTTTGCACCACCTTTAGTTCTTCTGATAGTAAATGTAAACTTTATATTTTTATCCCTTCTTTTAACCTGGCTTTATGATAAATGAAACTGCAGAGTCTACAGGGTACAGAAAGTATTTAATTCTTTTAGGAGGAGAGGAAATGGGAAAACAAAACTCCCATTCTTTTTCACTTCTGCTTTATTTAGAATGATCTCTTCCCCCTTGAATGTTTAAAAATAATTTTGGTTAGATAAATACTTTAGAAAGTTTGCACAGCCTTAGAATTGACTATGTACTCAACATGGAGATGGCATACATGAATAAGTACATTAAGTCTATAAGAAAAATTTAGATTTTTTTCTTGAAGTGGTGAATATGTTTGTCATGTGCCACAAAGTTAGCATTTTTAGGGAAATCAAATGAAAGTGCTGATTTTAAAATGTCAGAACTCTCAGAAACAGAGCAGTGAAAGGAAAACATGTAGGCACTTAGATTTAAAAGTTCTGTTCTTTTCATGTGTTACCTAGGGATAGAGAAAATATAAAATCAAATGTTCATTCAGGTATTATTATTTTCTAAATTGATAGTCAGTGATTATGAAGACTCAATTTCTGGATTATAAATTTTAAATTTACAATCTGTAATTAATGATAAAACTTAGGAAAGAATACCCTTGAATATGATTTTTAATGTTATAGTAGGCTTATACTAAAGTGTTTATAGGATAATGGAATGACTGAAAAATTTATTCATCTTAGGTTTTTAAATATATATATATATCCAAGTGATTGACTATTTATATATATTTGAGAACATAGATTATTCATCCATTCCACAAATCCTCTGTCATTAACATAGATTCATAGTACTCTATTATATTGGACTTGGAGAAGAGAGGGGCAGCAAAATGTTCTTATTTATGATTTAAAGATACCTTAAAGAAGATACTTGTGAGATTGTGCTCAATAACAAACAATCATATAAATGACATCTGTTACATTATTTATAGGATGTAAGTGGAGTACTTTGTACTGTATATTAGATTGGATGTGTTAAGTATTTTTTATTTTCACAAATGCACCTATTTGTGTTTATATAGAAGTAAGCTCTTAGTTACAAGAAAAGGTTAACATTGGTAGGTGCCTTTAATTAAAAACACCAGTACATTAGGTTGTTTGGTTTGCCTGGAAAATCATCTGTAACTCTTTCAGTAAAAGGAAACAAACAAACAAACAAAACATTTAAAACATAATTGTAGAGAATTATATTGTAGAGAACTGCAGTCAATCTGTAAATATGAGGGGTTCTAAAGCACTATATTTCATCCAGGAGATGATGAATACATAAAGACAGATCATACTGAATCTCAAGAGTAGCTGCATACAGAGAAACACTTATTTTCTTTAAATTTTGGTGCATGCCACACGAGCCTTCATTTCTTTCCCTGTAGTTAAAACGTAGCCCATATATCTGTCGCATTGGGTTTCCAAAGACTCGTAACTTAATTCCTTCAGGCTATTCATCAGCACAGTAATTAAACTAGCAAATGGATGTAAATAAAGTGAAATTGGTTTCATGACAGATGAGGCGAAGAGGCCTCTGACATGAAACAAGGCAGGACAATAATGATTTCGGCAGCATTGGGCTATGGAAGGAACCCCAGCTGGATTTATTAGGTGCTGCAAGTGATTTGCTGGAAGCGGGCAAGACATGAGCACTCTTTAATTTGACAGGAATTTTGCATCCTAAAGAGCATATTGAAATATAAATCCAGAAACAAGTTCAGGCAAACTGTAAACAGATGTATTATTGGACTGAAGGTACTATTCAATATTAAAAAAGGAAGAAGAATAGAGAACTACAACCTGACCCCTGCCCCATAGAAGAGCTTAAATTGCTTAACTTATTACCTAATCCTAGGAAGTGACAAAATTATTATGAAACATTCTTTTCTACTTATGAATTCTATTGCTACTTCAGGGCTAGCAATTTTGTTTCCAGGTTTATTCACTTGGGAAAACAACTAATACAATGGATGATTTAAAAACCAGCATGATAGAAACATCTGTAGAAATTATGGATACATGCATACCTGGGAGGGGAATGTGACAAACTGGGAGAGAAGCCCAGATGGGCAACTTATTTTACAGAGTGCAATTATTACTGCATTTAAATAAAATCTGGGATAAAGATCTGGTACCAGCCTATTGCCTCTAGCGGTCTGTGCCTGGATACCCAGAAAGTGCATGTCTAGCTACAGAGAGAATTGTCTTAAGCCCTTGATCAGACGAAGCTTTAAAATCAAATATAGATTTGTCCTGGCAAAATAAGCAGTTCCATAGATTAGGGGGAGCCAAACTATAGCCGAAAATTGAGAAACAAGAGAAGGAGAAGGTGCAAGGAATGAGTTCTTGGCTGGCTCAACAAGACTTAAATGGAAATGGAGTCACTAATTCCATTACAATAAGGCAGTCACACATAGAATAAATAAAAGGCAGATTTTCACACTAGGAGCAGATTAGCCCCTTTCACCACGAAAAGAGGAGAAATGAACTGCTTTACTCTTAAATGTAATCTCAATTATTTAAGCCCCTTTTCATGAAGAGCAAAAGCCTCCATGAGTGGCTTCCCGCAAGATTCACGCAGGATTTTCAGCACCGTGGCCAGCTCCCGGGAGGCTGGGGAGGGGTGGCAGCGGGTCGGGGTGGGGCAGGGGGTGGGGTAGACGTTAACCCAGGAAAGGTGAAATCTAAATACTCCTGAAATTCTTCAGGCGGTTTAATTATTTAGCAGTGGATTCGGATCCACCAGTGGGATACTAATGTGGCCCAAGTCCTCAAATTTTTTGGAAAGCTGTGTTTTAAAAAGAGATTGGGGGGTGGGGAGAGGGAGAGTAGGAGAGTAGGTTGTTAAAACTCTTAATGAAAATAAGATCTTTTAAAAACTAAACTAAACACCCACTGCACGCCCACTATTAGAAAATAGTGGGTGACTTTCAGGCCACGAAGGAATTTATAATGAAACTCAGTTGGCTTTCTCCCTGAGCCTGTCCTTTTTTTTTTTTAACAGAAAAATATGCCTAATTATTTTACAGTTCTTTTCCAATCGCTAGGCATAGGCAAGTCCTTTAATTATAATACACTCTGAATAGGGGGAGCATATGGAGGAGAATGTCAAGAAGAGGGTGCCAGGGGCAGATCCTCAGAAATCTGTATTCATTTCGGGCTCTTATTTGTTCAGTAATCTCTACCATCATAACTAAATCTTGAAGCACTGATGTAGTTCGAGTTGTTGTTGACTTAACGTCAAAATTCAATCACTGGGGGTTTTGCATCAGCCGGGCTACTTATTTGTCTAATAAATCCGTCATTTTGTAAGAAAAATATTTGAGCAGCCGTACTTGACCTCTTGGTATCCACAAGTCACATTTATTTCTCCCAGTTTACAAATGCAAAATCGAGATGATCATCTAATGCCTGGAGGAACTGTGTTGATTTCTGATTGGATTTTAGATGGAAATGTCTATTTTAAATACCTTGTGATTAAATTGTACATATAATAGAATCCATGCATTTTAAGCTGATTCCTGCTTGGAAACTTAACAACCTGCACTGCTAGTCACACGGACCGATGCCAAAAAACAACAACAACAACAAAAAAAACCCCACAAAATATCAAACCCACCTTTTCCAAACAAACACTTAAATTCAGTATCAGTTGCATGACTTTATTAAAACCAGAGTCTTATTTTTTCTTATCTTAAAATAGTTCTCTTATGGATGGATTTTTTTTCCCCCAGAAAATGTTATAATTCCTGGAGGGTAGGGCTTCATTATCCCAATCCCAGGGACAGCACACACAGGAGAATTCATGGCTAGCACTTCAAACTCCTGGCTGCAGTTTGGAGTGTACTGCTACACTGTAGCTCAAGTCCAAGGAAATCCACATCTCCATTTCTGAATTTTATTAGTCAAGGAAAAGAATGTGTTATGTTTGGTTAAATTAATTTTATTCTTCAGAATAACAATGTGTTTGGAGATTGCTTGAAAATATTTGTTCCACCCGTCTCGTACGGGATCTCCTTTTAGCACCTTTTAGTGCAAGGCCCTTTCACAACTCAAGAATCTTTCTGAAATCTTTGGCTAAGGCACAACGGTCCATTTGAGAGAGTTTCTCTGTGTAGCGTTGGGGAGAACGAGTCATCACCAGGACCCCTTCTGTTGTGGCAAAGTGCTTGACTGAAAAGAGACGTCTTCAGAGTTAGACTGGAGAACTGATTTTGTCAGTTGGTGATGAGACTGGGCTAACTGAGGCCTCAGAAACCTGGAACAACCGAACGCATGCATTTATCCACGAGGCGTGTCCTGCACATGCAGTCCCACCCGCTTGGCGGGGATTGGAGGGTGGTGTATTCTGGTCGCACCTTGGCTGAGGGAGGAACAGGACCTGGCAACCCACTCAAGTTTTGGAACGCCTTTGTTTTGCACCCCTTTTGCTTTCTTGCTGCGGGGCCTGCGTGTGTGTGTGCGTGTGTGTGTGTGCTATTCAATAACTGGGAGATGTGTAGAGATGTGTTGCTTAAGCTTGTTTGTATCTGAAAGTGTCTTGATGGTTCGATCCTGTATACAAGAGAATTCAAGCCCTAAGTTGCCATAGAGGGGGAGGGTCCCTGAGCCCCTGCCGCCTATGCCCTTGCTCTGCCCTGCGTTTCACTCCCTCGGAGCCCCGCTTGGGTACCGCCTGAGTCTGGTGTTCGTACTTTTCCATCTCCTGCTCAGTTTACTCTCGGCTCCCCCCCACCCCCGCCCCGAGCCTTCGGCTTCTCTATGGTGGTGATGAGAAGGGTGCTCTTCTCAAACGTCTCGGTGCTCCCCTGCCCGGGCCGCCTGGGAGCTGGATCCCTGCGTCTACGCAGGGCAGGGCTAGCGGGTGGCTTGCGGCCTCCGGGATGGGACGGTCCAGCTAGGGCGACCCTCCGAAGGGAGTTCGGCTCCTCGCCTGGGGCGAGTGTACGAATGTGCTCCTGCTTTTGCTCGTTTCCCCCGGAGACCTGTAGTGGTCGCTAGTGAGCAGCGGGTTTCCTGCCTCAACTTGCAGTGATCCCGCACTCCTAAAGCTTAGTAGGTGCCTGTTACTGACCAGTCAGTCCTACGGGAAGGCAGCTGGGATCCGGGAAACTCTTCCCGTAGTGTGCAGTGTTCATTTCTGAGCCTTTCTCATAAACATTTCACTTCCATTTCCAAACCAGCCCTCCCAAACATTGATTACTTCATTTTCCCCTGATAGGACCTTAAGGCATTTCAGGTATTCAGAAAGACATTGAAAAACAAAACAAGACAATAAAAACAAAAAACAATTCTCAAGTCTAGGCCCACCCTTCTCTGTGAGAGCAACAATCTACACGACTCTACTCCCAGTTCCAAGGCTTGTGGAGGATGGAAGGACCAGATTATGTCTCTTTGTGGTTTATGCCAGTGGGTCCGGCTGGATTGAAGTTCTAGTTATGAGGAGGTGAAGGAATCATTCTTTAGTATGTGATGAAACCGGTCAGACTGAATTGGCAAATTTGTTCAAGATTTGTTTCTGTTATGAAAACGTACTGATGGGGCTTTCTGAGTCATTACTCTGTCCTATTCTTTTGCCTCACTCCCGTCCTTGTCCCAACTTCCCCTCAGTTTTGAGAGAAATGGGAAGGAGGTGTTCCTGGTGTTCTTGGGCTGTCTCCTAGTTGATTCTCTATTTTGCCTTCAGCTGTGGAGATTCTGAGGGGACTTTATTCCTTGAGTGTGGTTAGGCTAGGGAGACAAGGGAAGTGTCTAGGAAGGCCCAGCTCCCTGGGCTTTCTTGCTAGACAAAGTTTGCTCAGGCCTCCTTTTGGCTTTCAGATTCTTCTCCATCCCCTGGAATGTTGGAGAAAGGACTTCTACATTTCCATTGGTTTCCTTTAGTTTTTCCAGAGTCAGTCACTCTATCAGAAGCTGGAATTAAGTGCAAGAAGGTAGTTGTGACTGGTGGGATAGTTAGGAGATAGATGAGGGCAAAATGTTTCAGAGAGAGATATATTTTTAAATGCAGATGATCCTACACTTACAAATGTATTAGACATCATTTCTTAGAGGAACCTTTGGAGTATTTAAAAATACTCAAGACTTCTACCTATAGGGTTTTGAAGTTAGCTTTCACCTGCATAAAGTACTGACAAGTTTGTGAACTTTTTAATGAGAACAAAACTGGCGTGAAAAGGAGGAAGTACTTTGGCAGTTTGAAAATATTAATGTTAGCTTGTGGAAATAGATATACTACACTGTAGTTATTAACAACTTATAAAATCTTAAATCAATACAAATTAATTATGATTTGTAATCACATTATGCATGATCAATTTGAAATACTACATTAAAAATAATTAGTGCTGGGCGCCATCACTTGTCATTCCCCTAGTAGCTTAATGAAAAGGAATGTCATGTATCACCTTTGGGTTAAACCTGTAAATTAGGATAAATGCTTGTTTTCCAATAAAAATGTGGTAAAATAATTGTACTTTTAATAGACATTTTTATGACTGAGTTGTGAATGTATAATGGATTTGGAGGGGATGGTATTATTATTTTTTTCCATGGACCTTGTTAAGTATTTATTAGGGTTGATTGAGCTGTCAGTGCTCTTTTCAGGATCAGACCTCGAGGATTTGAATGAAGACTAACTTTTATGTAAAAGTATCATGCTGTCCTCGAAGCCTGTGCCAAGAGGTCACTGCAGATGGAGGTCCTAACTTAGCATAATGGGTTTAACATCTCCATGACATCATCAGGGAATCTGAAAGGAGTCTAAGGATAATCAGAGTGGTCATTCAGAAGGACAGTAAATATTTTATGAGGATATATAGAAGACAGGAAAGATGGTCAGAAAGGTGATTCTAAGCTCCTTAGCTTTCTGTGAAAGAGGCTTCTCAGTTACTCGAAGTTAAAAGAGCCATTGCATATTCTTATATTAGTGAGACCCTTTCCAGACGCTCGGAATAGGACCCAGATTCGGTCCTATTTTTTGTTTGTTTGTTTTTTGTTTGTATATGATTATTTTTGTTTCCTGAACTCTTCGTATTTTGTCAAGCCACCTGTATTTATCCTTTATATGCTTGCAAACAGGAATACACATCCATTATTCCTGGGACTATTTTAGTTTATTGATTTCCCAATATTATCTAGCTCTGCAAGACAGGTTCTTTACTTTTACGGTGATAATTGAAATTACCAGAAGCATATCAGAAGTGCTTGTGAATTAGATGAATTCAGTAAACTCTATTAATTATTTGTTTTATTTTTTGCCCTTTATTAAATATAATATTTGAATTCTTATATTACTACAGGTGTTTAGATGGGATTCCCTTTAATCAGCCCCTGAATTTCTACCTCCAGCACCAAGCAGGCATTGAATGTATCTCTATCTCTATCTGTCTAGAGAGTGAGAGAGAGAGAAGAAACAATAAAAAATAATCCACGAAACTATATGATTCAGAGTCTTAAACATCTTTAACTTATGATCATTTTTTTTCCCGCCAGCCTTTACATGAAAGAAATAAACTTATTTTGTTATTTGAAAACTAGACACATCCTTTTTTCCCAGAATATGTTGATGTACACTTGCTCAAGTTTATTGGTTTTTGTTTTTATCACACTTTGTATTAATGGCATTAAACGTCTGACATTAACCGTTAAAATGGGTATTTTAAGCTCAATTTCAGAAAAACCAACTGGAATGAGCACTGAGTCTTCATAAATTTATTTGTTTATTGTTATAAAAAGTCCTTTTGGAAGAAGTCCGCATGCCACAACTAAGAGCCCTCGTGCTGCAACTAAAAAGATCCTGCATGCCATAACTAAGACCCAGTGCAGCCAAAATAAATAAATAAATATTTTTTAAAAATAAAAAAAAATCCTTTTGATACTTTTGAAAAGAAAAGAACTTTTATCATTCTCTGCAGAGGACAAAAAATGCATTAAATGTTTGAAAGGGTACATAGAATATTTTAAACTCTAATATTTAATCTTCTCCCTTCCAAACTTGATCTTTCAACATCTTAAGGATGGGTACATCCTTAGAAGCACAGGTGTTGTCATGCCATGAAGCCTTCCATGATCTTCTAGCCAGGAAGAAAACTACTTGTGAATTCCAAGGCCCGTTTTTCCTTTCTTTAGTCTCTTGATTCACATTGCCTTCTATTGTAAAGTCATGTTTGCACTCTTGCATTTCTACCATAATAAAGGCTTCTCAAGAGAAGAGAGTTTATCTTTTCTACCTATCTATGTCCCAGAATTTCTAACACAGCATTATATATAGTAGGTAATAAAACTTCATGAATACATGAGTTAAGAAATGCAAAGTTTTTTTTTTCGTGATTATCATATTGAACACATGTGTAAATAATGCAGTCTCTTGCTCTTCTTTCGTATAATTCCATTTTACTCTGGTGATTTCACACACAGTGGACAAATGGCAACACTGACCTTTTCAGGCTGAGGTTATTCTCATATTTATATTTTATCTTAAAATTATGTTGTATCAATTAGAATCCAGTTCCACAAAGCTCATCATAGTTTTATTTTAAAGCAATTTAAAAGCTGTTGATATTTGAAATATTGTAATTGTCTTTATATAATTTGTGGAAACAAAATTTGTGCCCTTGCCTCATGTCATTGCAATTGGCTATGGACTGTTCTCATGACTCAAAGCCCTGATACCTTTGCCTAAACCCCCAACGTACTCCATTATTTGTCCCATTGTACACAGATCTTGCCTTAAAAATTTGGCATTATATGGTTTCCAGATATTAACTTGAGAATGTCTCTGCATGATTCATCCTTTCTTTCCCCTTTGTACAGGCACTGAATATTGCAATGCAATGATTTCTGCAAGTGGACCAGTCAAGAGTCAAATAAATCATTCCTTTATAAGATACAAAGTTTAATGTGCCAGTTAGCAAGTTTTGCTTCTTGGTAATGGGGCTCAGCAAATTTTACTTTCTGACACATTTTATAACCCTTCAAAGTAGGTACAGTAATTACAAATGACTCAACGTCCACAGCCCTATTCATGCCAGGCTCTGCTCTATATCTCTCTGAGAATGCTTTTGATTGCAACTGAGTAATTTTTTAGTGATTGATACTGTGATTCGATCAGTGCATCAAATGTTACAGTGTTATTTTCTGGGACTCCAATGCCTATTGGTTTTCAATACAGGAAGCAATTATTAGTGCTTTAAACAAAGGGAAGGATGCTAAAAGTGGGTAATGTAAGCATACGTCATTTGACTATTTCTGTTTTTAAAATATAAAATCCATCTTGCATTTTAAAACACCAAAGAAATTTTATTTGCAATGACTGTTTTAACTCTAGTTCCTCATCTGAGAAATTTCTCTCATGCTGCGAGGTTTTCTTTGTCTACAATAGATAAGAAAACACAACATTTCTAGGTCCAATCCTTTTCACATTAAACAAACCCCCAAAGGGAAAATGTACCAGTTCTGGGCCTGAACATTACATTTCACGAATTGAAACCACGAGGACCAAATATTTTGTTAATCACCATCCATATTTTTTTTTTCATATTTTGAGCTGTTTGCCAAACAAAGAGAAGGCAAAAACTCCACATTTCTACATTTCTACATTAAATGTAGAAACATTAAAAAATTAGATTAGGAAATAGATGAATATAATGACCTTACTCTCAATCATATGCTGCCAGCTAAGTGTTTGAGACTGAAAAATTGCACTAATGAAGCTATTTGAAGGCTTTTGTGGACAACTGCTTCCTCTTTGAAGATTAAATGAATGATGTTGATGTGATTAATCTTAGTACAGGGAGTGATGCAGCAGCTAGAAAATACCTTGGTGATTTTCATAATTAAACTGAATCAACATTTCAAAGAAATGCCAGTGCTATCACTTGTATATTAGAATTACATTCATTAGACAGAAGAAACAAATAATTTGAGCAAACAAGATTTTCCTTTTGGTGTACTGAGATTTCTGTCATGTCTCAGAGTATCTTACTATAAATCATCATTACTGTTTAATTTTGTCCTTGCCTTTTTTAGCTGTTTTTATATCTCTGTGTGCATGCGTAGTGCTGTTAATGATTCAAAGCATCTTGCTGCTCTTTTAGTTATTTTTCAACCTTTGAATTTTATTTTTTCTTAACTCCACTTCCAAGGTAGCTGTCTGCTAACTATGAACTTAAATGGATAATATTTAAAAAATCCAATTTCTAGTAAAACAAGACTTCTTGGAATTGCTTTGGTACCTGGCAAAGAATTGAGAAAATCATATTTCTGGTCCACGTATCTTTGATGTATTTCAATATCATGGTACACTATTATCTTGATTCATTTATTAGTTAAGTCATTTCTAAAAAAATATTTTTTTTCTTTTTTTCATAAAAGGGTAATTCCAGCAGAGTCACATTTTTTAGTGCTTTGTGGATAATATAAATGAGAAAATCATCAGCACCACTCCCAAGCCACTAAACTGTGGGAAATTGCCTTGGTAGATCAACCAGAAACAGTTCTACTGACTTCTTAGTGCAAGTTAGGTTCAAGGGGTAAGGATTACTGTATCAAGAGAGACACAGTGTGTTACTTGTTCTATCACCACTTTAAATTATTTTAAAGGTTTCTGGGTGACTCTTGGTAACCCTGATATTTGCAGTGCTCTTCTAGCTGTTGCACAATTTTTCCTTTCCTGGCTGTTTCATAGAAATAAGAAATGCTTTCTTTTATGTACTGGATAAAGGACTAGTCTGTCTCTTCAGGGACTCCAATTTGAGTTCAACCTACAATCTTAAGTGAAATAAGTCTGGTACCTGGTCCTGAGTCACTGGTGACTGAAAATACTCAGCCCCAAACTTGTTTTTCCTTCCATTACTGTTGTCTGTAATGCAGACAACAGTAAAATGATCAGGTGCCTGATAGCTCTGGAACAAAATTTCTAAAATAAACAATGTGCTGAAATTGATCTAAGATGCTGGTACATATTCCCTGCTACAACTCCTCCACTAAAACATGACCTGATGGTCTGGAATCTGTTGGCATTCTTCATGTAATTGTTTGCATGCACGTGCTTGAGATACCAGTCAGTCATCCCATGCCTGGAAGTTGCCAGTTAATCATGACAGCAGATGAAAAACGAGACTGGCTTACCACATTTGGGACCATAGGATGTTCAGTACAAACAGCTTTCAGCACTCTCAGACTACCCAAATGAAATCTGAGTAATTACTGAACCCAAAGCACAACTTTTCCTCAGATCCTTTCTTCCATGCTCGTTACTGGTAACCGCAGCAGTCACAAGAACAGGGGAAGGAGAAGAGTAAGTGGAGACTCAGGATGCTGGGGTGTGAAGAGACCTCCTAGGGGAGGAGAGCCCAGAAAACTTCACTTTTCAGGGTATTTGCCACGAGGCAGATGGGGAAACCAAGAAAGTATGGCTGGAGGAAGAGGGAGGGAAGATGGTGCCACACATGAGGGATATGATTTGCTTGGGGAGCAGAGAGTCCAGGGTAGGACCAGCATAAAGGAACGATGGGAGAAGCAAAAAGGGAGCTAGGACTTTGGATAAACATGCAAGGGGTAAACAAAATGATTCTAGTGGCAGATGCAGTAAACAGTCCTCAGTCAGTGAGGAGCAAGTATGGGCTGAGAAAGGGACAGAGGAGGGAAAGTGAAAATTACAGATACTGTGCAGAAAGAAAGTAGAGCTGCCTCGTGACTAACTGGAAAGTTGTGTATCCTTGAGAGGAAGCTCTTTCGGAGAACTCTACAAAAATAACTCACCCGACTTGTCTGCTGTCCAGATCCAGAGAGCTGAGGGCGGAAAGAGATAATTGCTCAATAAATCATCCTTATCAAGCACACTTTCTCTTTCCTGGAACACTGTAGGAAGTTGGAGAGATCGAGACGTTATGAAATCGCTCCCTGTTCTCCTTCCAATATTCCAGCCACGTTCCTGAGCTAGCCTACTTCCCCCTCTTTCTTAACTGTTCTGGTGACACATCAAGACACCGCCCCCCCCCCCCCCACCTTCTTCAGCTTCACCCTGTTTTTGGCCAGCTCATTTTTACTGTTACCTTCTTCCCAGAGATGATTTAGATGTGTTTCTGTTTCTCTTCCCTCACCTCCCTTTCTGCTTTTTGCAGGTAAGACACAATTTCTTTTTGCCTCTCAGCTGATCTTCCAAAGAGTAGGTGGCACTGTGAAAATTTCCTTCAGTCTGCTTTTCCTCCAGGCCAGGCCTCAATGGCTGTAACCACATTTTTCTAAAAAAGAGGTTGATGTCTGTCTAGGAGACAGAGATCACAGGTGGCGTCCAAATCAGAACGTACTGTCAGTCAGTACTGAAAACTCCAGCTCTTCAGATGCCATCCCATGCTACCTAAAAATAAACCTGCATTGACCTTTACCTCACAGTCGGTATTTCCCCCTCTTCGATTTTGCCAACAGTGAAATGATCATTTAGGGATCTCTACACTTGAGAGAAGCTTTGTTTGTGTTGGAATGTTACAAAATACATTTTGGAGATAATGTCTTTTAACCCAATTATAACTTCATCCTCCTAGGAATTCAGTTTTCACTAGAAGTGTTCTGGATTTCCATGACCTTTCCCACTGTAACTATCTCATCTGATTTCTCCTCATCCCCACTCACCCTGGTCAGATTGTCCTCTTTACTCCCCCATGGGCACTCCATGCTCATCATTCATTTTCTTGCCAGAATTCCTTGCTCTTTGCCTGGCTAGGGTCTCTTTATTCACCACGTTCCAAGTCAGTCCACTTTCTCCATGAACCTCTCCAACCCTCATTTATCTTCTTTTCTGTAAATTCCTATAGCACTCAACTCTTCTGAGTGTCAGTAGAACATGTTAGTTAGGAGCAAAGATTGGAGAATCAGAATACATGGGTTTGAATCCTGGATCTGCAATCTATTAGCTGTATAACCTTGGGCAAGTTATGTAGATTCTCTGTGCTTCACTTTTCCCCATTAGTAAAGTGTAGATAATAATGTATTCTACTTCATTGAATGGTGGGAGAATTTAATAGAATAATATAATCAAAACACTTAGTGCAGTGCGTATTTAGAATGAGTACCATGTGTCTGTCACAATTTGTGTTTTGTATTTTTGTTCAGTCATATATTACACAATAGAAAGCAGAGGTCATCTTTTATTCTCTTTAGCCATCCCCAATAGTGCCAAGAGAGAACTAAGAACAAAGAGGCATTTAACCACTTGCTTATGGATTGATTGTGTCAATTGAATTAAAATGTCTTTTCTAATATGCCAAGTGGCAAGAAAAATTCACCATATATGTTAGTCCGATTAGACTAAGAAGAATGTTACTGAATCTTATGAACAACCCTAAGCCCTAAACAGAAGTCCACAGGAAAATTAGCATCTGTACCCCTCACTGTTTGACTTAGAGCTTTTGTCCATGGCCCACACTGCTGCCACCAGATGGGTGAAGCAGTGCCCACTTATCTCTGATTTGTCTTTGAGTTTTCTTCTTACTCTCAAAGACAAGAAAATAATCTGTAAACTAGGTCAACAGAATGTGTAAACTAGGACTACAAAAGGGGGTTGCAATAAAAGCAGAAAAACAAGCTTCATCTAAGAAAATCATGCTGCTCTTTGTTGCATTGAATTCTGTTTTAAAAACAATTTATTTTCTATGGACCATGTCACAGAACTCTTGGATACTACGACATTTTCAATGTAATTCCATTTAAATCTAGATTTTTGCTCTTTGTTTAACTGTAGCTCAGAGCTAATCTTATTTCTTTTTTAGAAAGCACATATCAAGACAATTTTCTATTGAAACTGCTTCTAGAGGTCACACAACAAATTCTGTTTCTGCTCTTTCTCTCCTTGTTCAACCTTATTCCTTGACCTAAATACACTCCTGTTAGACTCTAAGATTCAAAACATCTGTCTACACCTTTCCTAGATTCCCTCTGGAGGCCCGACTTTGCTCTTGACTGTATATTGCTAACCACAGTAGAAGCCATGAACACAGCTTGTCTCCATACAGGTCCCAGACTGCCTGATTGCCAGTGACAGCAATTTATGCTTTTATGACCACTCACTGCTATAACACATTTAGATTTTATGGTAGTAACTCATGGATCCAGTGATGTTTGTGAAATTCAGTTGGGTGAGCAACTGTCTTTGTTTGACAATCCTGTCTTCAGAACTGTCTTCTTCTTTAAGTTTTTCAGAATTCCAGATCCCTCAAAAATCATAACGCTTGTTATGCCTGCTTATTCATATGAATTAGACCAGCAGTGACCCAAGCTTAGTCAGATGTGGTGTCAAACACCAGCAATGCATCTTGCATGGCATTTTGTATCACCATGGAAATGCTGAATAAATAGCAATGTCAGTGGAGTAGTACTCTTTAACTATTTGCTCTGTAACCTTCATCTAGTCATATTAAATATGATAGAGACACACCTGAACTCACTCTTATGTAGGTGGACTATCAGTACATCTTGTTATTATAATTCTCCTTAAATTAAAGAGCCAACTCTGACTTAGGATTCAGGTTATCTTGCCTTGCCGACTGTTACTTTGCAGATTCTCCCATTATCTGATTTCAGACAGGGAAACAAACCCTGGAGATAGTGGAAATTCTAATGCGAATGGTTGGAATAGGCATGATGCAGTTTGCTGTGTGGAGATGAAACTCATGGTCCTTTAGTACGGAAACTAAAGACTAAACTAAACTGTTGTCAACTAAGAGAGAATCGAAGCCAAGCTGATTACAAGCCCACTGAAGAACAGGATTTCCAAAGAGCAAAAGCACATCTAACGTGGATTTTTGAAGGTGGTTTCAAAGATGTAGGGCAAAGCACAATGTGTTTGGAAAGAAAGAACGGAAATGTGGAACAACGGTATGGTACAATCTTTAAGGCAAGGGCAAGGACAAGGGCAGGGGAAAGCTGAAGGGGTTAATGCTGGCAGAATTGCAGAGTGCGATTGCTTTGAGATTACAGTAAATCAAGGGATAAAGAGGTTAAATAATGAACTACATAAGTAGGTTTGTGAAATTAATGATACTTCTAAACTGGCTTGTTGAACTCAGAGAAATGCAGTAATTCATAGTGAGTAGGAAAATGGACAGACATTCAAGTTGGATGGATTCTTTTATTCCTTTATCTGCTCTTACCTTTGTGGCATAGGACAGATAACCTAATTCTTTCATATGCTAGCCTGCATAATGGTATACTGAGTTTCCACCTGATTAGGTAGGGAGTCTAAGGTCCAGGGAGATATTGACCACTCAGGACTTTGGAGCTCTTTGGAAGGGCACATGTAAGTGCATATTCATTTAGTAGAGTAATTGTTCCTTGTTTCAACAAAACAAAACCAAATACAAATAACTAAAAAATGAAATAAGAATGTTCAAAGATACGGAATTAAACAACTAAGTTCAAAAGTAAAAGCCTCTTGAAGGCAGATGTTATCTCTCTCTTTGTGCCATCAGCACCAAGCGCAGTGCCTGGCACATCTTAGACTGTTTACGGGTTTGATGAGAAATGATTCTGAAAATGGCTAAATTAATTTTTTTGGGGAAAAATTGGATTTATTGAAGTCATTTAATGAGTGGAGTTAGTCATGCCAAACATGTAAATTTTGTTTCATCTCAGCAGAAATAAACTCATCTGTCACTGTTTTGCACTTTCTAGCGTGATCTAAGTCTGATATGCAATGCTGTTTAAGCCGTTTGAGTGTGGGCTGGACCTAGTGATTTGCTTCTAATGTGTAGATAGTGGCAGGAGTGCTGGGATGGCGTTTCTGAGGTTAGATTACAAGAGGACTGTGACTTCCTTTGTGGTGCTCTCTTGCGCCCTCTCTAGGGTCACTTGCCCTAAAAGAAGCATGCTGCCATGATGGGGGCATGGAGATACCCACGTGGCATGGTGGGGAGTTGAGGCCCTTAGTCCAACAGTGCATGAGGGTGTTGAGCCTGGCTACAACAATGCAAGGGAGCTGGAAAGCTAATCATTCAGCCCTAGCTGGGACTTGGGATGACCATAAATAACCCCAGCTGACAACTGGATTGCAACCTCATGAGAAACCTTGAATTTAAGGGACCCAGCTAAACCATTCCTAGATACCCAACCCACAGAAACTACAAAATACTAAATGTTTGTTATGTTAAGAAGCTAAGTTTTGGGACAGCAATAGATAATGAATACACTGTTAAACAAAAAGAAAAAAATCCTTGGGCAAAATGTTTGAAAACTAGACTTGTTTTTTTCCTAACAGTTTTTACTATTGTTTTTGCTGAGGGTCCTAAAGAGAGAGACAGAGAAGGAGACAGAGAGAGAGAAGGGAGTGCGGTGGGGGAAGAAGAGGAGAGATTGACTCTGTCTTTCCTTCTACTCCATCAAGGATTCTAACTTTTATCTTCCCTGTATTCTAAGATAGCAGTGTTGGGGAGCTGAATTGAGTACATATTTGGCTTCCAAACAAATCTTCAAATACATGAAGGCTGGTTATATAAAATAAATAAAAATTATTTAAAAATGTAGTTTTCTTTTATTTATTTGTTTATTTATTTATTTATTTATTTTATTTTATTTTATTTTTGGCTGTGTTGGGTCTTCGTTTTTGTGGGAGGGCTTTCTCTAGTTGCGGCAAGCAGGGGCCACTCTTCATCGTGGTGCACGGGCCTCTCACTATCGCGGCCTCTCTTGTTGCAGAGCACAGGCTCCAGACGCGCAGGCTCAGTAGTTGTGGCTCACGGGCCCAGTTGCTCCGCGGCATGTGGGCTCTTCCCAGACCAGGGCTCGAACCCGTGTCCCCTGCATTGGCAGGCAGATTCTCAACCACTGTGCCACCAGGGAAGCCCAAAAAATGTAGTTTTCTTAATCAATGATAGATTGCATGTGAATATTTTCGAAAGTATTTAGAAAAATGTAAAATGATTTTAAGAAGAAAGGTAAACAAAGACTAAATTTACATTGTTATAATATTTATTGTATATAATTTCATTGCTATTTAGTGTTTTTATACTAATTTGTTTATACTAATATTGCAAATATTTGCTAATATATGTAAACTTGTTTCATGGCTCTATTTTGGAAATCCATATTGCATTTCACCTGCCTGTACATCTATTTATTATATTTTCTGTCTCATCATAGGTAGTAGCAGTATTCTGCAGGTTTTGGTGATACCCGGGAGTTAAATTATCTTTAAACTGATATTCTATTCATGAGTATATACTGTCTGAGAGCATATTGAATTTTATTAACTATGTCTCTGAAACTTCTGAAACTTCTTGGGATGAAGAGAAATGTTTTGTTTTTTTCTTTATTCTTGCCAATATGGTAACTTTCTGAATCCATTATTTTTATAGCATGCCATTTAAATGTGAATATTTTAGAAGTTAATTGCAAAGATCATAAATGTGATAGCTGTGAAAAGCACACTGAAGCCAGTTTTATCTTTTTAACCAAAGACAGAATCTGAAGAACAAGATTTTTTTTCTTATTCTCCTCCTCATGATAATCAACGCATATTTATAATTACCTATGGGCATTGTATTATACTAATACCTGCAGATCTTTCTTATTCATTCAATGAAAGGTTGAAATTCACCTATTCCATGAAGATTTTATGGAAGTAAATGTTGTCATCATCCCTTAACCTGGTAGGGTGCTTTATAGTTCACAAAGCATTTTCATGTGCATCATTCTATTAGTGCCTCTCAGTGGCCCTGGAATTAGGAGGGATGTTTACTATTGTTCTCATTTTATAGAGGAGGAAATCCAAGCTAAGAGAATTTAAGTGACTCTGCCAATCGGGGGTTAGAAAGTGGTATGCTTGAGTCCTGAATCTATCTACTAACTCTTGGCCCAGTGCTCAATCCATAGGTTGTTTTTATTTTATAAATTTCTGACAGGTGCAACCACACCAAATTTATGATTAATAATAAGTGCTGAAATGTTGAATGACTCAGATAAGTGCATTAACTTTCGAATGGCTCAGATCAAGTGTGAAAGGAGATACCACCATTTAAACCAGGAGTCTATGTTTTGCTCTACCTGAAACTATTAATTAAGCTTAGTAAAAATATGCAAGTCCTACTAATGGGATATATTCCTGGCACTTATTTCCACTGGGATTTATGGCCCAACTTACTTAACAAGTGATAAGGGAAGCACCTCTGGTTTCAGCTCAAAGGGTATTTAGTATTAGAGGAATTGGCACACTTATTATCCCATATATTGGAGAGCATCCAGTTGAAATCCAATCTAGGGCTTGATGATTGCTTTATCTGGAATAAGGAGTCATTTGTACAAAGGTGTGCTTGACATTAACTGCTTTGAGAGATCTGAGGACCCGGCAAAGTCAGGCACCCAGTGGAGACTTCGGGTGTTCGTACTCCGCCCCCGTCCCCGGCCTCGCCACCCCCTTGCCCTTGTTAGGAGTTGGATGTGTCTGTCACGTGACTACCTGGCTTTGAGGCTGTGGTTTAATCCTCTAACATGGATCGCTGGCCCATAGAATATTGATCTTGATTGCTACAGGATTCCTACTGGCTGAGCTATAAAGAATTTCATTCTAATGTGCACATTGTAGGTGTTCAGCAAATATTTGCTAAAAATAAATGAATAAGTGCATACTTTCATAATTGAAAACTTTCAAAACCCAGAAAAAATGTGGTTTACACCTTCCTGGGGCTGGGCCTGTTATTTTCTTTATCAGAATTTCCTTGAAGTGTTTGTTAAGTACAAGCTTGAATACCCTTCACATTTGGGGTTCCTGTGTCCTGATCAGTAGTAGAAAAGCAGCTGCACTGTAGTGACAGGGGCATGGAAGGGCTCCCAGTGGGTCTCTGGAGGAGGTATGTTTTGTGCAGAGGTAGGGGTGAATTCTGGGCTCAGAAGCGCCTGGGTCAGCCAACAGTTTTGATCAGTTACCCAGGAGGGAGTGAATGAGTGGGAAGCACCAAGGTTAATTTGTTGATTAAAATTATAGTTCAGCATTTACATTTTCAAAGTACTTTATGATTGCTAATGAGTTGTTCTTCAAAGTGGGCCTGGGAGGAAGGGTAGCATCTTCGTCCCCACTGTGCAAAAGAGGAAACAGACACCTGATGTTAAGTGGTTCACTCAAAGTTGCCCAAGCAAGTTCACTGTGAAAAAGTCTTGGTTGAACTTTAGGAACTGGCTGTCTACACTGGACTCAAGGTCTCCCCAGGGGAGTTGACTCATCTTGGGGCTCTGTTGTCTAAATGTGGGTTGATGTGGGTCTGAGATCTTCTAACGAAATAAGCTCAACCGTCCTCACTCCTGAAGGATGTCAAGGAGGAAGAATAATTCTGGGAATGCACTACTTTGATCTGTCCAGGGCTGTGATTGTGTAAATTCTGCTCATGAATATTATTTCAGGATTCCGAGCCTTTGCTTTCACTTTTCAACAAATCTCCCAGGAAACCTTTTTCTACAAGTCTTCTCTTTGAGATAAACTCATGTTCATATTAATCCCACTTTTAGATTTTTATTTAATTAAAATAGAATAGCATATATATTTTTTCTTGTTACAAGGAAATGAAGCAACTGTTCATCCCTAATCAGTGCTAATGGGAGACGCAGACCTCCAAAAGCTCTTTGAGTCATGTTGCTGAGGACATTTCTTCCTCTTAGCTCCCCAAGCCTTTGTGCAGACGCAGACCTTAATTTTTGCACTTACAACATTATAATGGATGCTTTCTGTGTCACTTTCTGTGAAATTTTTCACTACTTTGTCTCTCTACAATCTTGCATCATACCTGTCTAATCATAGGCACTTAGTATTAAATGCTTGTTAGCAGAAGAATAAATTTAGGTCACTTTTTTTTTACAAGTGGCTATAAACTTTTTGCTTCTTTCCGGGAAGGAGTAATAGATGTAGAGTGAGAAAGAAGAATATAGGAGAAAGAAAAAAAGAAATTGAAGTAAAGAGGAGTAGTGCCAGCATGCTGTGTACTATCTTACATACTCTCATTTGTTCTCATTAGTAACACTGTTTTGTAGATGAAGAAATGATCAGAGACAGAGGAAAGGAGGGGAAAGAAATAGGTAGATACAAACTGTACTCGTTTCCCAGGTGCAAATATGTCCAACATTTGTAGTTTTAATTATAATAAAACAAAATTAGCTTCATGATGAAAAAAATCATCTTTCCCCCAGCCAAACCCTGAGAAGGCCAATGCCAATAAGGAAATTATCTGGAAATTGGTTTCAAGGGACTCAGTCTAAAAACGGTGGATGAACAAATATTCCATCCCCCCAAGAGCTCCCCAGATTTTTTAGTGTGGTTTTTAGTTACTAGAGAATGGGATGAGGAATGTCATCCCAGTTCCTGGCCAGCACATCACCTATTTTCTGTTTTTCACTTACAATAGTCCTAACTTTACAGCCTATACTGGGAACATTTAAATATTAGTTCTTGGAATTTTCTAAGGGGAGACTTAGTCACAGTTCCGTAGCGGAGGTACTTCAGAAGAAAAACCTTTGGTAATTGAGGGGTTGCACAGATGCCTTATGTCAACTGAAGCTGTATATTATGAAGTAACTGTGATGCATTGGCCACTGTATAAGAGTATGAATCAGAGGTCTGAGTTCCATGTCTATCTGCCACTTACTAGCTATTTTGAGAAAGTTGCTGGACTTCTTTATGCTTCAGTTTCTTCACTGTTTTGTAAACAGGGATGATATTATTTACATTAGAGACATTATGAAGACTAAAAACTAACATATTAAAAATGTTCATTGAATTAGGGAGGAGGGGGAAATAAACAAAGCAAAGGAAAATTCTTCCTTAGAGAAAAACGTCCACTAATAAATGTGGAAGGAATGATGAAATTAGAAAATCACCACTTTGTAGTCCCTAATGTCATAATTGGTTCAAGTGTGAGTATAATGAGTGGGTGCTAAAGCCATTGGGTGAAAGATGTTGAGGAACAGGATAGTCGTTGTAAACCCTGGAGAGTAAGTTTACGCTGGAGTGGTCAGGTGGTCACACCTTTACCAAACGGTCAAGGTTAGCAGGACTCCTAGAGGCGTCCTGTAACACTTACAGTCCTCTTACAGTCCAGCTGTAACTTGACGTTACAGTTGGCCCTCTGTGTCCACAGGTTCTGCATCCATGGATTCAACGAACCGGGGATTGAAAATATTTGGAAAAAAATTCCAGAAAGGTCCAAAAAGCAAAACTTGAATTTGCCATGTGCTGGTAACTATTAACAAAACATTTATGTTGTATTTGTAACAATTAACCTAGCACTTACATTGTGTTAGGTATTATTAATATAAGCAACTAGAGATGATTTAAAGTACATGGGAGGATGTGTGTAGGTTCTAAGCAAATACTATGCCGTTTTATATAAGGGACTTGAGCATCCGTGGATTTTGGTATCCTCAGAGGTCCTGGAACCAATCCCCCCAGGGTACCGATGGATGAGTATATATGCTACTATATAATTAAAATCTGAGGTACCCAGTACCACCTGTGAATTAGTCTGGCCAAAAATGTTTCATCTAAATCTAACGAAACCTCTAACCTAACTTCTGGTTTAAGAAATACAGGAGATGGAGGTACAAGCTAAGGTGCACTATGAGAAAACAACCAGAATGTGGGATATTCTGTGTAAGACAATTGGACCTGAATGCTTAAGAAAGTTCAGTATCATGAAAACAAAGACAGGAAAGGGGACCGATCTGGATTAAAAGACAGTAAGGAGCTATGAAATATGTAAACTCCATGAAATATGTAAAACAGCAACAAAAGTATCAATAGCAAGTCAGTGGAACAGGAAAGAAAGCCCAGAGATAAACCCACGCATATATGGTCACCTTATCTTTGATAAAGGAGGCAAGCATATACAGTGGAGAAAAGACAGCCTCTTCAATAAGTGGTGCTGGGAAAATTGGACAGGTACATGTAAAAGTATGAAATTAGAACACTCCCTAACACCATACACAAAAATAAACTCAAAATGGATTAAAGACCTAAGTGTAAGGCCAGACACTATCAAACTCTTAGAGGAAAACATAGGCAGAACACTGTATGACATAAGTCACAGCAAGATCCTTTTTGACCCAGGTCCTAGAGAAATGGAAATAAAAACACAAATAAACAAATGGGACCTAATGAAACTTAAAAGCTTTTGCACAGCAAAGGAAACCATAAACAAGACCAAAAGACAACCCTCAGAATGGGAGAAAATATTTGCAAATGAAGCAACGGACAAAGGATTAATCTCCAAGATTTACAAGCAGCTCATGCAGCTCAATAACAAAAAAACAAACAACCCAATCCAAAAATGGGCAGAAGACCTAAATAGACATTTCTCCAAAGAAGAGATACAGATTGCCAACAGACACATGAAAGAATGCTCAACATCATTAATCATTAGAGAAATGCAAATCAAAACTACAATGAGGTATCATCTCACACCGGTCAGAATGGCCATCATCAAAAAATCTAGAAACAATAAATGCTGGAGAGGGTGTGGAGAAAAGGGAACACTCTTGCACTGTTGGTGGGAATGTAAATTGATACAGCCACTATGGAGAACAGTATGGAGGTTCCTTAAAAAACTAAAAATAGAACTACCATATGACCCAGCAATCCCACTACTGGGCATATTCCCTGAGAAAACCATAATTCAGAAAGAGTCATGTACCAAAATATTCATTGCAGCTCTGTTTACAATAGCCAGGACATGGAAGCAACCTAGGTGTCCATCATCGGATGAATGGATAAAGAAGATGTGGCACATATATACAATGGAATATTACTCAGCCATAAAAAGAAATGAAATGGAGGTGTTTGTAATGAGGTGGATGGAGTTAGAGTCTGTCATACAGAGTGAAGTAAGTCAGAAAGAGAAAAACAAATACAGTATGCTAACACATATATATGGAATCTAAGGGAAAAAAAAAAAAAAGAGGTCATGAAGAACCTAGTGGCAAGATGGGAATAAAGACACAGACCTACTAGAGAATGGACTTGAGGATATGGGGAGGGGGAGGGGTGAGATGTGACAGGGTGAGAGAGTGTCATGGACATATATACACTACCAAATGTAAAATAGATAACTAGTGGGAAGCAGCCGCATAGCACAGGGAGATCAGCTCGGTGCTTTGTGACCACCTAGAGGGGTGGGATAGGGAGGGTGGGAGGGAGGGAGAGGCAAGAGGGAAGAGATATGGCAACATATGTATATGTGTAACTGATTCACTTTGTTGTAAAGCAGAAGCTAGCACACCATTGTAAAGCAATTATACTTCAATAAAGATGTTTAAAAAAAATAAAAAAAAAAAAAAAAAAATTTTTTTTGGTCAAGGATTATTAGGAAAACGTGTGTAACAACTGGAACTAGGTGATATTTATGGAGTAATTTTTATTCTATAAAAATTCTATAATAATTTAAAAAATTTCCTAGGTATAATAATGATTTTGTGGTATATTTGAGACTATCTCTATATATACATACAATATATAAAGATAAAGGAAATATGAAAAATATTAACAATTGTTTTATCTAAATGGAGGTATATGAGTGTTCATTGTATTATTTTTTCAAGTTATTATGTTTAGAATTTTTCATGTTAGAAAAAACTAAAAAAGGAAATATATATGTTACTCAAATGATAAATCTATGAAAAATCTAAGCTGTTCTTAATGTATCAATAGTATCTATAAAATATCTATAATGGTATAGGAAATTGTTGACTAATCTGTTGATTTTGAGAAGGACAGGAACAAAACTTATCCCAAAAGGAAGTAAAATTCACATAGGAAAAAAAAAAAAAACAATTTAAAGACTGTCAAACACCTAGGAAATACATAAAATATTTTTCTTTCCTTTTTGAGTGCAAGTTTTATTATATTTACAAGTTGGCTTGTCATCCTCCTGGTCTGAAGACAAACAGACAATGATGCTCTGGGGCAAACTCAGAACAGTATATTAACAGTACATTGCATTTGTAAAGCATTCCTTATTTTCTTAATCTGAATGCATCCTCCCAATTACATAGGTATCCCCTCCAAATACATCCAATCATCTGACTGTATTCACACATTAATTCTGGTAGACAAATAAGCCAAGGATTTCTTTCTCAATGTATCAGTGAAGAAGCTTAGTCTATGATGGTACATGGATAAGAAATGTGGAACTAGAACCAATTATTACTCCCTGCTCAATTAGAGTGAATGGGAAAAAATTTTATGTCAGATTTACTTGACAAAAATACTTTGGAGAAAGTAGTCCAATCTGTATTATTACTAAGAGATTCTGAAATTGTTTATGCCTTTAACTGTGATTTAAAAGCTACTAGTTATAATATTGTACATCAACTATTCCTCAATGAAAAAATAAAATAAAAACTGAAAGTTACAAATTAGGCCTAATAGGCCGCATATTGTGATGTCACTCCATTAAAGTTGACGTATTGCCTCTATAAGAACATAAGTAATAGACCATATACTTACAGCATGAAGCTAAGTATTTTTTCTACTAAAAATAAAGAAAATGAGAAATTGGATTTGCATTGCAAATATTTAAGTAGAAATCCAAACATTTATTAAAATTTTTTGCTACTATTTATTTAAAAAATTTAAGTGCTGACAATATTTTTTTTTTAATTTTTTATTTATTGATTTATTTATTTTTATTTTTGGCTGCGTTGGGTCTTTGTTGCTGCGCGCGGGCTTTCTCTAGGTGCGGCGAGCGGGGGCTACTCTTTGTTGCGGTGTGCGGGCTTCTCATTGCAGTGGCTTCTCTTGTTGCGGAGCACAGGCTCTAGGCGCGTGGGCTTCAGTAGTTGCGGCTCGTGGGCTCACTAGTTGTGGCTCGCGGGCTCTAGAGTGCAGGCTCAGTAGCTGTGGCACACGGGCTTAGTTGCTCCGTGGCATGTGGGATCTTCCCGGACCAGGGCTCGAACCCGTGTCCCCTGCATTGGCAGGCGGATTCTTAACCACTGCGCCACCAGGCAAGGCCCTGACAATATTTTTAAAAATTAAATTAGATAATTATATCTTAGAGTTTTGCTAAATATTGATTTCACCTATCTGTATTTTTTCCTTTTTTCCTCTCCTCTCTTATTTTTTGCTTTCCTTTCTATTAGTTTTGTGTAATGCAGGAAAAATGAGCTGTGGATATGTCTATGAAATAAAGTTTTATATTTTCTATATTAAATTTTTAGAAGTAATAATTGAAATGTAAATACATTAAAAATGAACAACTAAACAAATCTAAAATATATCGCTATTTGCACAGATGTCTTCTATTTTTTTTCTGTATCCTTATCACTCGGAAGAATAAATTCCATTTTTCACTGGAACTTACTGTTTAGTACTACTACAACACTTCTAGAAAATCATGAATCTAAGAGTCAGAACTGTCCAAATCAAAAAACTTTCAAATAATTATCATCAGTAATCCCATCTTGGGATTTCCCTGGTGGTCCCGTGGTTAAGACTCTGCACTTCCACTGCAGGGGGTACGGGTTCGATCCCTGGTCCAGGAACTAAGATCCCACATGCCATGTGGCATGGCCAAAAAAAAAAAAAAAAAAAAAGAAAGAAATCCCGTCTTAAAAAATGAAGGATGACCACATTTATCCAGAATCATCAGGCATGAGCGCTACCACGTTGGTGAATTTTCCAGAAAAACATTTAAGTGGTCTGACCTTTTTAAGCAGATTACCAATTTAAATGCAATGCTTTAAAAATCTTTTGTGTACCTCCTTTCATATAAAACTTAATATGCAGAATATAAGCTAATATTTACTAAATGATTCAAGGCTATCATTGTGAACAGGATGCCTTTAATCCACATAATACTATGGTTTATAGATCGTCTTCACACATCTTCTCATTTGATCTTCACCACAGCTTTATGCCATGAGTGGGGTAGATATCGATATTCCTGTTTTACAGAAGAGGAAACTGAGGCTCTGGGTGGCTAAGCAACTTTCCCAAGAATCTCTCATAAGTGACAGAACAAGAAAGCAAAGTCTTCTAGCTTCAAGCCTGTGCCCATTCCCATAAACAGCACTGCCTCCCTGGACTAGTGATTACACAGCGGTGTTTACAAAGATAATGAAGTGGTAACATGGACCATTTTTCCTTACTCTAAAAACCCTCAGACTCCTAAGGTTTTATGTTCTTGCATTTGCTTTTTATAGTTTTTACTGCATAGCGCCTGGCATATAATAAGCATTTAGCCATTGTTTCTGTGAATCTGTCAGCTGTTGGTTGTAGCATACCTGGCACCAGAGACTTATCTTCTTATTAATATTCATTCATTCATACATTCAGTAAATACTTATTGAGAATGTACTATTTGCCAGGCCACAGGGCTAGATGTGAGGATAAATGCTGAACCCATAAAAAAACTTAACGTTTTGAAGCTTATGTCAATCACACTGTCACTCAATGCCAGACTTCTACCCCTCAAATGAAGCTACTTCAAAGAAGATGGCAATGATTCTATGTATTAATTTGCTAGGGCTGCCATAACAAATACCACCAGACTAGGTGGTTTAAACAACAGAAACTTATTTTCTCCTAGTTCTAGAGGTTAGGAGTCCAAGCTCCAGGTGTGGGCAGGGTTGGTTTCTTTGGAGGCCCCTCTCCTGGTCGGGAACATGGGTACGTTCTTGCTGCTTCTTCACATGGTTGCCCTCTTTGCACTCTCACCCCTGGTGTCTCTCTGCTTGTCCAAATTTCCTCTTTTATAAGGACACCAGTCATATTGGATGAGGTCTCACTTATATGACCTCATATTATCTTAATGACCTCTTTAAAGGCCCTATCTCCAAATACAGTCACATTCAGAAATATTGGGAGTTAGAGCTTCAGCATATGAATTTTGGGGGGGACACAATTCAGCCTATAATACTATACTAATTACTTTCCATGTGTCAGCACTTTCTAGGCACTTCTGTTAACACAGATTCTAACAATGGCCCTGTAAGTTAAGGTACAGCTGAAGACATGTTCAAGGTGGCAGAGTAACTTGTGTGAAATACAGCTCATACATGGCAGGGCCTGGAGTTGAGCCCGGCCATTCTGACTTGATGTTCTTTGACATCTATTTAATGGTGTAGAAGTCTTTTCTTATCCTGGTTCTTGCCATTCTGGATGACTGAGTCCTTGGTAAGTGTTATGCTGCAGGACAGCAGGATATTAGTATATACTTACTTACATTGTCAATCTCACTTTAAAAAAAATTCTGGTAAAACTCTTTTTTTTTTTTTCCAACCAGCAAGTATTTACTGTGTGCATACTACATGCCCAGCAATGTATATGTTTTTCTACAGGCAACATAGCTGCAGGTTTGCTTATTTCCTGCACTAAGCATTGCTAAGTTGATGGGCTATCTGGCTTTAGTTATTTTATTATGGTGATGATTGAAACAGTCCTTTAAAATCTATATTCTTATTCACATCCCTGCAGTCCAGGAAAAGCAAAGGAAAGTATGGGAAGGATTAATAAATATTTGTGGAATGAATTATGATCATGTCAAGCAGAGTTTCCAGTTTATTTTATTTAGTAGCATATATACTCTTGCTATACTTTATATGACATATTTATGGAATTGTTGTCTTAGAAGCTCAGTATGCATTATATTCAATAATAGTCACTAGAAATGTGGTTTTAAAGCCAAAAGATGGAGATTTCATTGGAGTGTGGAAAAAGAAAAATAAATTGAATCCAATTATTTGAATAAATAGAATCAAACATTATTTGAGCATTTTCCAGGTACCAGGAATGATACCAAGTACTGGGGATACAAAGAGGAATAAGTCATATCCCCAGGCCTCACCTAGTTCAATCCCTCATCATCTTTTCACCAGACGGTGACATTAGTCTCTTGACTAGACTTCCCTCCCTCCATCTTAGCCCCTTTTTAAGCCACAAGCCACAAGCCACACCGCATCACAGCAGTCTACCCAAAATGGAATCCAAACTGCAGAAAGTCCAAACGCTTTGGCATCATAGTTAAGACCAGCAAGACACTGCCTCCCGCCCTTTATCGCCTATCATTCTTCACCTTGACATTTATGCAGAACATTTTTCTTGCTTCTTTTATGTAACGTTGGACCTCATCTTAGTTATCAGATGCCACAGAATCATTCACAGATTTCTCTCAATTTGATATTACTATCAGAACTGCTTCCATTTAAAAAATTAGTTTGGTCTCTGACTATGCATAACTGTAGCATTTAACACACATGAATATCTGATGACTGGCTTTGGTTGACTTGTACCACCTCAGCTGATACCCTAAAGTCAGGCAATGCTGAAATATTTTGGACAAAATATTCAGTCTGTGATGTGATCAGAAATAACTTAATGTTTATTTTATACAACATAGTGCAAATGTAACCTAGTCAAGTTATCTAAGATTTTAAAAAAGCAATACACTTTTTGAATTCAGGGAGGATGTTAATATACCATTTTATGTTGTTGGATAATGTGAAATCTGATATGCTTTTCCATTTCCAGGAATTCCTCCCTGGGCTCCTGTGAAGGAACTCAGTTATTCTAGTCTGATGGGTGGGCCTGAAACACTGCGTAGTAGAGTTGGCTAGTGGCCAGTTGTATTTCTTCAAACATTCTCCACTCCTCAAAAGTATTTCTTCAGTGAGCTACATAGTATGTAGAAACTAGCTGCCCGTCATCCTAAGAGAAGTTGTCTTCTCAAGGAACACTAAATCTTCCTCTCTCTTCCCTCTCCCTATCTTGATATTGATTTGTATATTACTGGATTTTAATAATTAGAGGCTTAGAGATAGTTGCACTTATTTGGTAACCAGCTAGTTGTTACTTAGCAAATCAGCTAAGTACACATAAAACACTACAGCAAAACATCAATAAACTGTAATGTTCAGGGAATGGTTACTTGATTTAACCTGTGTGTTAAAAACAGAAACCCCCGCCCCCTTAAAAAAATCTCTGGTTTAACACTGTGTTTAAAATATTTTGGATAACTTTATTGTTAATATAATAAATTTATAGTAGATACATACAGTATACAAACATAGCATAAAATATACTATAAGAAATATAATAGACTTGTCTGTTCAGGATCTTTGTTCAGCCTAAACATAAATTCTTTTTTTTTTATTATTGAAGTATAGTTGATTTACAATATTGTCTTAGTTTCAGGTGTACAGCATAGTGATTCAGTATTTTTGTAGATTATACTCCATTATAGGTTATTACAAGATAATGGGTATAATTCCCTGTGCTGTACAGTATATCCTTGTTGCTTATCTATTTTATATATAGTGGTTTGTATCTGTTAATCCCATACCTCTAATTTGTACCCCCCCTCCCTTTCCCCTTTGGTAACGGTAGGTTTGTTTTCTATATCTAAACATAAATTCTTAATAAATTCCTATGTACTGACTGAACAAATGAGGTAATAATACAGCTGACTTTGTACTGCTCTGAGAACACATCTAAGATATATTTTAATTTGTTTTTTAAGTTAAATCCCTGTTATCTTATGATTTGGTTTGCTCTTTCTAATATCAGTAGAGATCAGGAAAAGAGTTCGGTTGATTGAATAGTCAGTTATTTGGATTTAGATCATTAGAGGTTGGAAACACGATGGCCTGAATTACAGCTTTGCCACACACTGTATAAGCGTGAGTAAATTACTTTTCTGAACCTCCTTTTATTTGTTGCTAAAATGCGGATGAAAGTGATACCAACCAATAGACTTCTTGTAAAATTTAAATGAGGTAATGTAATTAGAGGTCTTAACTGGATGCTGTCAATAAAGGGCAGGCATTGTTGTCATTCTGCCCAATGACGTTTACGGTGGAATTGAACCAGATTTAGTTTACGTTGTTCTCGTTCTTTGGTGGTTGTTGACTGGGATGCTGCCAACGGCTGCTAGCTAGCTAGTGCTCCTTTCTCCTGGGCCAGACCCAGGTGAGCTTCTCCCCCTGCATCCCACACTTCTTCTAGAAAAGACATGTTGACCGGAGAGACCTGCTTGATTTAAACCATTCTAATAGCTCAGAAACTTGGCACATACGTAGTTTTCCTGGTGGCAAAGGGTAAAAATATGAAATTACTTGCATTCCTCTCAGTATAATTTAATCTCACACTATTATTCTGACAGAAAAATGGAGAAATCGTTTGATAGTATCTTCCTTACAATTAATTCTATAGGATCCACAGACTACTTTTTACATTCTCAGTTTTCTTCCTCCAGATTAAATTATCCAATTTCTCAGCAATCTTATTTTTAATTCCCCTCTTGTGCTGCCCTTCCCTCTCTCAAGTTCCCTCTCCAGCTAAAGGTACTTGAATTGTAAATATCCGAGTCATATCTACGGTAAGGGAGAATCTCTTGTAGTGTCTATAAACTTAGTGCTTTAAATGAGGTTAAGTCTAAAATAGATTAAGTCATGAGTAAGGGAAAAAAGATCAAAGGAGTTGAACATGTAACCCACAGCACAAGTACCATATTTCCTTGGCCTGTTGTTATTACACCACATACATCAAAGCTTGGACACAGAGAGGAGGACTGGCTGTGATGCTCGGCTCTCTTCGTTACTGGGGGTACTTTGTGGTACTTTGGTGATCAGAGAAGCAAAACCTTTCTCTTGCCTTCTGATCTCATTCTGTAATATTACTGGGATCAGATTTTGGCCCATTAAGGTTTTACTTATTCCAGTTCCCTGAAATATGGGAGGAATGGCAATAGAGGAAGCATGACACCCACAAAAATGGATTTTGGAATAAAAAAGACTGGGGTGTGAATATTAACACCTGTGTACTTCCATTTCTTTATATGTGAAACACGGTTAACGAGAGTGGTTGCCCCGTAGGATTGTGAGAATTAAGTAAAACAATATCTAAGCACATCAAGTCCATCCATTTATCCATCTCTCCACCCATCCATGCATCCATCTCTCTATCTCTCCATCTATCCACTCATCTATCCATCTCTCTACTTGTTCAATCGACATTTACGACAGTTTCCTTTCACCTGGCCTTGCATTTCTATAATTAAAATAAAAAAGTCTCGTCAGAGAAATGAAGCTTCTGACCTGGAATAAGGAACAACATCCTAATCAGAATATCTGCCCTTCTGCTGTGCCCTATGCTTTGGCAGCCCTGGGCACGGTTGACAAGCTTTCCTAGTTTTAGTCACAGGAATTGAAAGTTTCCTGTGTTATCAAAAATTCTCCCCCGCCCCCCCCCCAACCCCAGAACCATCATCCACATGAGGCCAAAGGATGGAAGTATAATTGGATGGTTCATCAACAGATTTTCTGATGTTTACCCAGAGGGGTGAGACTGGGGAAATATGCACGTGACCCCTCAGTGAGCTGATAATCCTAGGGGGGAAAGCTGTGTGAAAGCGTAAAGCTTTTAGACAAATCTGGCCCCAGGCAAAACTATGAATCTGACCGAGATTGTCTTCTACCTGCTGGCCTCTGAGCCTGGGATCTTTCTTCCTCCAGCCGCGTCCACTCTCCCCCAGCTCTCACAGAGTGCTGCCTGTCATCCTTTGTGGTGCTCAGAAGAAACTAAAAATGCCTCCCTTCCTAGGCGCTGTGCATTTTTAAATAGGCATCAAAACTGCAAGTTAAAGGACATTTCAGCTTGGAAATGGCCCGCAGGGCAGGGCAGCCTATACTCTGGATCTGCTTGTTGAAGTCCAACCTTTTGCTACAGAGAGGAAGGTTACATGGTCAAAGAAGCTAAGACAAGTAGGACAAGGAGGGTGGCGCACTCTTCTCCTTTCGCTCCGCTCTCTGGTCTTGTGTGGCACGGCACAGTTCGGTCCCCAGCTGGAATTTACATCGTTGTTCCCTCCTTTCGGGACCCATTTCGTCAACTTCCAAAGAGCGGTGGTAGCAGCTCCTGATCCTTCTGGTTCTACACTTCTGCCTCTTTTGGGAGCACAGAAATCAAAGAGCAGAATGCCCACTGCCCATGCTACCTGTGAGTGGCTCTCTGTGCAAAACACTGATTGAGCTATCTTTAAATGTCACCCTGGAGAACTTTTACCTTTTCTGCTACATCTGAAACAAATAATTTCATGAAATTCTATTAATAGAACATTTAACAAGATATACCAAATTCCAACGAGATCATTCAAAAACTTCTAATGGTACAGATGAACCTATTTGCAAAGCAGAAACAGAGACATAGACATAGAGAACAAATGTATGTACACCAAGGGGGAAAAGGGGGGTGGTGGGATGAATTGGGAGATTGGGATTGACACGTATACACTGCTAGGTATGGAATAGATAACTAGTGAGAGCCTGCTGCACAGCGTGGGGAACTCTACTTGATGCCCTGTGGTGACCTAGATGGGAGGGAAATCCAGAAGGGAGGGGATACGTGTGCACATATGGCTGATTCACTCACTGTACAGCAGAAACTAACACAACATTGTGAAGCAACTATACCCCAGTTAAAAACAACAACAACAAAGAAAACCAAACAAAAACAAAAAAACTTCTGACTCTCAAACCGTCTCTCTAACATTGGGAAGAAGGGCAAGACAGTATTTGACTTTCTACTTTTTATGAGAAGGACAAACTAAAAGACCAATAACTGTAGGTTTTATACTCCCTTTGCTGTGCCAGGTAATGACAATGTGTGATGGTCCCTTCCCCTTAAACAAATTTGATTAAAACAGATTATTAGCTAAAAAAAAAAAGTCTGGGAAAAAGGACATCTTTTCGTGACAACTCATGGTTTTGAAGTGTGCTGTAAATGGTAAGATCACAGTAAGTAACTTAGCTGAAGTGTAATAATTGGGTTCCAAGTGTTATGACTGATACATTTCATTGAAAATAGCACCCTGAGGTTTTTCCAAATTAAAGATGAAATCTAAATAAAACCATAAATAATCCATGTGGAAATACTTTATTGTAGTTAATAATCAAGCAAAATATGCTTATTTTGTCTGCAGACTCATTCTAGCATATTATACCTATTGTGGCTTCCATTTGAAAGGCATCTCACTTGGCTTATGTAAAAATAATAGCATTCCTAACTATTAATAGCAAGTAAGAGAGACATTTATGGACATTCATACATCATTTATAAATGACCCTTATGAATAAAGTGTTACAATGATTCCATTAGCATAAGTTCCACAATTATGGCCTGCATAAGAGATACATTTTTCTTTCTTGAATGCACATATAAAAAGTTGCCATTTACTTTGTTGAAATTTAATCTATAATGCTTCAATGTATTCAATGTAACTAAATGACTATACACCTAAATACATAGACATGGATGTATCCTATGTGTATGTGGAGATCCATGAGGCCCTTAATAATGTACCTCACTGGGACCCAGGGCACATGACCATGTCTACCCCTTGGACGGTGGAATTTAGAATGAGAACGGGCTTCTAGGGTTGGCTTGGACAAACTGGTAGGGAATTAAGGCCCCTGATGGGGACCTTGATCTTTTTTTTTTTGGCCTCTCCCTGTCATCTCTCAATCCAGATTCTTGGGTACTAGCTTCCCTCTTTGCAAGGGAGGTCCAACTTTGGAGTAAGTTCTTGCAAAGGATGTCCAACTTGGGAGTAAGTTACTTACTCCAACTTCTGACGGAAAGGACAAACTAAAAGACCAATAACTGTAGGTTTTATATTCCTCTCACTGTGCTAGGTAAAGTCAATGTTTGATGGTGGTACTGTCCCCTTAAATCTGATTAAAGCAGATTATTAGTTTAAAAATTAAAAAAAGAAGTTTGAAAAAAGGATATCTTTTTATGGCAGCTCACTTGCAGTTTTGAAGTGTGCTGTAAATGGTAAGATCACAGTAAGTCATTTAGTTAAAGTGTAGTATTTAAGTTCCAAGTGTTACGGTTGATACGTTTCATTGAAAATAGCACCTTGAGGTTTTTCCAAATTAAAGATGAAATCTAAATAATACTTAAATACTCCAACTTTGGAGTAATTAAGCTAATATCTTCCCTTGATAACCTAGTGAGAGAAGCATCTTTCTGTGATGGGAATGTAAAACATGAGAACTGATGGTTATTGAGCTCCTGCTTTGTGGCAGGCACTGTGTAAGCATGATCTTGCTGACTCTCATAACTACCCCATGTCGATGTGCATTTTGATGATGAACCTATGAGCTATGTTTTGTTACACTTTTTTTCCTAGATGAAGAAACCAGAGCTCAAAGATGTGACATAAATTTCTCAAGACTACACAGAGCATGACAGAAAGGGTTTGACCCAAACCTATGCTTGTCCTACCATATACATCCCCTGACCCTAGGGCTCTGCCTGAAATCAGAGTACCAGGTCTCTTGAGCCCTCCCCATTAACTCTCTGGAGATATAAAACTACTTTGAGCAGAGGTGTACTTTATGTAGGGAATTATCATTAATTTAGTCTCAGAATGCCAGGAGACTGCCTGGGCTATGAGGTAGAAAGCTTGATCCAAGGACAATGCCGGTAAGGCAGTTATAATGAAGCATACCCTCCAGCTCTTGATTTACCATATTCTGTTGTCCTTTGTCATAGTCCTGCATCTTCTCAGTGAGACCATTTACAGTGGGCAGGATGTCCTAGCTGTGGCAGGAGTCATTATCGTGAGCTGCGGCCATGGCTCCTTTTCTTGATTTGCCAAGATTTTTTTCCTTTTATTTTATATTTTGTTTCATATTTTTGTTATTATTATTTTTTGTTTTTTACAATTTTTAAAGGTAACTTTCCATTTACAGTTATTACAAAATATTGGCTATGTTCCCCCATGTTGTACAATACAGCCGTGAGCTTATATGACACCCAAAAGTTTGTACCTCCCACTTCCCACCCCTATATTGACCACCCCCCCCCAAACCGGTAACCACTAGTTTGTTCTCTATATATGTGAGTCTGCTTCTTTTTTGTTATATTCACTAGTTTGTTGTATGTTTTAGTTTCCGCTCAATTTGCTGAGATTCTTGAGGTGAGGGCAGTGAGCTGACCATGGTGCCCCTTCCCCATTTTTTTCTCAGTGACTTTCCTACACTCTTTTCTTCCTCATAGTGACTGGAAGCATTTGGGCAACAAAAAGTAGCTCCTCCATTTAAAAAAATCTGGGGAATCCTTTGCTTGGGAGTGCATATAAAGATGAGGATTGAAGAGTTTTAGAAGTGGAAGGGGACCCTTTGCTCCACCCTCAATATTTGTACAGAGGACACACATTTATTGTGATTAAGAAGCAGCAAGACTGAGTTTCAGCCTCCTTGACTCTGCCACTTCCTAGATATGAGACTTCAGGCAAATTATTACCTCTCTGTGCCCTCAGTTTCTCATCTGCAAAATGGGAATAATAATGGTACCTGCTCCATAAGGCTTTGAGAAGATTAAATGAAATGATCCCTGGTCCAAAAAAACTTCCAATAATTGGTAGCTGCCACGACGACGACGACGACAATGATGATGATGATGATGATGATGATGATGATGATGATGAAGAATTAGTCCAACTAAGATCATACTACTAGTTTGTAGCACTTCTGGCAGTGGTGCTGGAACTCAGGCCTTCTTACTCAGACCAATTCTTTTTCCTCTCTGTTTCAATCCAAGATAGATTTATAATTTTGATATTAATTTTTAATATCAACCTATACAATGTTTATAGCTGACCAATAAAAACAGGCTAAAAGCATTATATTGCTAATTTTAACTTTATTAAATAACTCTAGTTGTTGCTTTAGAATAGGCTGTGTTTGCTAGTTTCCTATTGATTATATCAGCATTAAATCAACTCTAGCAAATGTCTGTTTCTATATATGTTATAAACCATTAACTAAAAAAAGAATTATTTTTTCATTCTATTCTCCATTTTCATGCAACATGTCAGCTTCATCCACCACATATTTCACCAGGAGTTTGTCACTCCAAAATTGTGTTTTTCCCTTTGAGGATAAGAGCAAGTCAGATAATGACCTGTTCTGATGAAAGTAATTGGAGAATATAAATACTGATGTTGTCATTTGCAGTAGGAAAGTCTTGCTAATATTTACAAAATAAATCCTAACTTCACAAATAATTTATCCCTAAATATTCTTTCCTTTTTTTGGTGGGGGGGGCGGGGACGGGAGATTGTTGGCCTTAACCCTAAAATCGATTCCAAGGAAATTGTAATTTTTTAATGAGAGTAATTTTTTTGCTGTGAAATTTATTGATGAATAAAATAAGATCATGAACAAGGAATCACTATTTTTCTCCCATAAAATATAATGTTAACGTATTTCTTTAATGTCTTCCAAAAACCTTTTAGACTAATGAGTCCTGAAGCCAAGATGCCTCTTTCATAAAGAAACAGGAATCAGAAAAAAAATTTAAGGTTAACTGTGTTTATGTGCATGAGCGATTATTGTATAAGGATATTAATAATAAATTACAGAGATTTATAAATAAGTTATCTATGGTAAACTAAACCAGGACTTCTAATATCCTCTTTGTATACATTGAGCTATTATTTAACTATAAGCTATTTAGCAATTAACTACAGCTGTTTTTGAAATTTTATGGATCTCCTCTGGAGATAAGCAAAACCAGATATCTGTTGTAGAAGATATTAACTCTATAGCCTTTATTTTATAACCAACAACTCTTTAGGGATTGCTTGGTTGTTTGTTAAAAATTGACGTAGGAATATCTATTTATGACAAGCAGACATATCGGAATTCTATTCAAAACTTGAATTGAGTAGTGTGAAAGCCCTTATTTTGAAGGATCAAGGCAAACTGCATGTAAATCACACCAGACCTTCAAATAGTTTTCAAAAACCATCAGACCTGAAAAAGACCATTTACTTCACATAATTGAAATTGAACTGCTTGCGTTAACCTGAGCCTCTTTTCCTCACTTGTTCTGATATCAACATCCCTAAGAGAATGCAAAAGCCCTTCTGACTTCTAGCATATCCTGTAAAATCAGAATTTTATGAAAATGCCTGAAGAAAGAGAAAGAAAATATGAAATACTGTAATTATTTAAGTCCAACGATCTGATACTTATTAGGTCTAGTCTGACTTATATTTGTCATACTGTACAGAGGGACCAATATTTATTGCTACACTTGGATTCCTTTATGAGATAGAGGGCTGCCAATTTTGTAGTAAATTGAGTGTGGCAAAGACTTGGATGGGGGCCAGCTTCAAAACAGGCACAGAAAATGTGTTCTTACCACAGTGAAAGGAGACTAGATAAACTTGCATTGTTTCTGTCAGCTTTATGATAATTAATTTCCACCATATCATCTGAATTAAAAAGTGACATTTATTCCCTGGACTGATTTCCTGGAACCTTTCCAATTTCACTACCCTATTTTGGCAAAAGCTTGGCTAAAATATGAGCAAATCATTAAGAATCAATGCATTATAGGATGTACATATCCTATAAAATATGACACCTCTTTTTTTTTTTTTTAATATGACACCTTTAAAACATGATTTTAAAACGACCTTAGTAGAAAAGAAAATGTATATGAGAAAGGACCATAATTCTCCCTGGCACAGCTGGAGTGCCTTGAGATGGAAAGTAAAAAAGGCAGACTATTAGCAGACCTTTTGGGCCAGCGTTATGGATCTCCATTCCTCACAGAAACCCGTGTTGGCTCATTTGCTGATAGCGGTGATTGACTGTGGGGTAGTATTATCGCCTGCTGTTCCCCCTCCCTCACTTCGGGGGATATCAACACAGGAATCCTCAGTCAGGGCTCCATTGATTATCCTCAAAATTTGCTCCTGCTATTGACCATAATAGGAATAAAAACACGTGCCTCTGAATTATTCAGAGTGAAAATATACACAGAAGAAATCGATAAGGCACATCTGATATTAAAGACAAATTAAAACAGACAGTAAAAGCGGGGCTTGAGGCAGCCACTACATACAGAGAAGGAGGCATTTTGGAGATAAACGAAAAGTGTTTTTGCTTTCTGAAAAAAGATGTTATAGCTGTCAAAGCTTTTCAAAATTAATAGCTTTATTAATGGAGGCATTAGGGCTTCCTGGCCAGATAGTTCCTTATAAATGTTGGAATTGTACTTGAGATGCCAGCTCCGTAATTTCCTCCTAATATTGCCACTGTCTTTTTTACTTAACTGCAACATGCAGTGCTGGAGGGATAACATTCTGGAAAAAAGATCAGGTCAAAACCAGGATTTCAACAAATAACCAGGGCCTGCACTAAGTCCTGGCAGAATTTGATAGAAGTTAGAAATTAAACAAATGGAGTAAATGTGCCCATCTCACTATCACGATTGTGAGAAACACACCTACTTTGTATCTTAGACAGAAAGAACCAGGTTCCAGGAGGCTGTTACGAGTAGGTGGGGTGCGGGGGGAAGGGGAGGAAATCTCTGGCCAAGAAACTTCACCCCGTTTAAGTGGGATTTCTGAGGGAAGAGGAATCTATTCATAGTTATTTCAGTGGCATTGAAGTGGACAACTTGCAATTGTCTGGAAATTTGATTCCCTGGGTGGGCTTCTTAGAACTTCAAATAACCTCTGCCCCCTTTTCCTTCATGAACAGGTGAGTTTAGTCCAAATTATCAAACATAATTTTTTAGCATCTCTACCTTACTCTGTGAGGTTTTAGTCTTGGTTATTCATCTGTTCTCTGCAGGAGGCAAATTACCCAGTAGGAAACTGGAGACCAACTCCCCCAACCCCTCCAAGGCTCAGGGACCAGCTTGAAGAACCAGGAGCTTTATTAGGGAGGCGGTAACAGTCTCCCTTGACTCTCGGTTGAAATGTCACTCAATTAGGAGTCTTCCCCTGGACTGCTGAGTGGAGAGAGGCCATCCTCCTGGGATGCTTCTCTTCCCAGCCCTCCTTCTGAGGGGAGGCCCCCTAGTTGGGGGAACGTACCCTTTCTGTGAAATTAGCTAGGGGTAATATGGCAGGGCAGCACTTGGATGACTGAAGATAGAACTTTTTCAACTTTTTCAGCTCTCCTCTTGGATTTTCTATTCTTAAAGTCACTGCCTTAAAAAGATATATTTTAAAAGTATATAATTAAATGCATATAGCTGTGCAATACGTCATGGTCAGCTCCAAGAGGAGGATGGACAGCATGATTTAACTTCTGTTTCACAGCAGTTGAGATAGTTCTGATAGAAAGTTGTTCAATGTTAGATGTGTAAAGATTTTGGTAATACTTTATGGCCGTACTAAAACTATAGAGGTGGGCTGTGCCATTGCTTCTGGGACTTTCCTTGGCATGGCCTGTTAATTGGAGTTACTACTATTGAGAATGATCAGAAGAGATCAAGCAAGAAGAGCAGCACATCAGCCAGCGCCCCCTGCACTCCCAGGTCCAGGCTTTCTTCCTTAACTGCGTGTTAATCACTTTCCCACCTCTCAGATGCTCTCCCCTAGCCTCCCTCTTACCCTCTAGGGGACTGTTTCCCTCTTTTCCTCTCTCTTTAAAACCCTGCCACTCCTGCACTTCTGCTGTCATCTTCCCTCTCATCTGTGACCTTGCTTCCCCCTTCCATGAGAAATCTGACCTTCCCCCTTCCATGAGAAATCTGAAGGAATCAGATAGCGTTTGAACATCTACCTGAATCCAGTCTCTGTACCTTTCAATCTGCCCTTCCTGGCTCTGACCAGGGCTTCCAAAGGTAAACTAGTTTGTAGCCCCTGTTTCCTTTTCAGGGACATTACTCCAGCAATATTTTCTTTCCTGCATCATCAGTTTTTATCTTTCTACCAGATGATTCCCATTGGCCCACAGACATGGTGCTGTTTCTCTTAGCTGAAAAGAAACAAACAAAAACAAACCAAACAAAAAACTTTTTTGACCCCATTTCCTCCTCAAGTTACCATCCATTTTTTTTTCTTACCTTTTCCGGAAAACTCTGTGAAAGAGTTGCCTATGTTACTACTTCTAATTACTCTCTTCCCATGTATCTTTTCTAACTTTTTATCCTGAAGTAATTTTAGATTTACAGGAAAATTACAAAAATAGTACAGAGCATTCCCATACACTCTTCACTTAGCCTCCCTTAATGTTAACATTTTACGTAACCATAACACATTATCAAAGCCAGGAACTCCCATTTACTCTTGAATCCATTGCAATTGTACTTTCTTGCCTCCAAATAAACAATGACCTTCACATCACTGAACCCAAAGGTCAGTTCTCAGACCTTATCTTATGTGACCCATCAACTCTCTTTCATAGGGCTGGTAATTCCCTCCTCCTCCATACACTTTCTTCCCTTGGATTCCAGGTCATTACCACCACATTTTCCTTCTTTGGTTTCATTGTCAACCCTTGCCTCTTCTCCTCAGGGCTCTTTGCTTGGTTTCTCTTTATCTTTTTGACATCTCTTAACATTAGAATGTCCCAGAGTTGAGTCCTTAAAGGACCTCTTCTCTTTCCCTACTGTCCAGACTCACTTGGTGACCAATCAACTCACATTGCTTTAAATACCATCTATACACTGATGACCTCACATTTTCTATCTTCAGTTTGAACTTTCACTCCAACCTCTAAACGTGCATGTCCAGTTGTTTACTTATAACCTTTACTTGGAGGTTTAATAGGCATATCACACATAACATTTCCAAAACTGAGCTTCTGCTCTTCCCTATTCCTCCAGATGATTTCTCACACTGTAGTCCCAGTGCCAGAAAATGGCAACTTTATCTTTCCAATTGTTCAAGACAAAAATTTTGGAAAGGCATGCTTCTCTTTCTCTCCCATCTCACATCCAAATCTCGCAGACAATTCTATTGACTATACCCATTGAAAATTCTATCTAGAATCCAGTCACTCTTCAACACTTTTTCTGCCAGGATCCTAGCCTGAGCCACCATGATCTCTTCCTAGGTTATTTCCATAGGTAACTCACTGGTCCCCTTCCTCTGCTTTCCCCTCATCTATGCTTCAACTATAGTGACCTTATTAGAGCATAAAACATACCACGTAACTTCCCTGTTCAAATGGCTCCCTATCTGCAATGGCTCCTCGTCTCAGCCAGAGTAAAAACCAAAGTCCTGACAACAGCATACAAGGCTCTGCATGACCTGATCATCCTCTCTGTCACCTGTCTGACATCACCTCTTACTACTCTCCACATGGCTCCCTTTGTTCCAGCCACACTGACCTTCTTGCTGCCCTTTGAATATTCTAGCCTGCTTCTGCCTCCGGGCCTTTACACTTGCTATTTCCCATTCCTGGAATGTTCTTTTTTTCCTGATATCCTTATGACTGGCTCCCTTACCTTCACTCAAATGCCATTTCTCAATGAGACCTATTTTTGATCACCATGTATAAAACCACCTCTTCTCTTTTCCAAGAGCTCTTGTCCTCCTTTCTGTTTTTTTTTAATTGCACTAATAACTATCAGAGTACTATACTTGTTATTTTATTATCCTCTATGTCTTTCTACTAGAATGTAGTTTCCACAAAAGCAGCAATTTTTTCCCTTGACTATTACATCCCCAGTTCTTACACATTGCCTGCAACACAATAGATCCTCAAGAAATTTTTGTTGAATGAATGCATGATGGGCGCATATTTCCATGAGACAGACCACGCAAGTATTTTTGTTCCCATTTAACTGGGAAGGAGGCAGAGAAGAAAGCATTTAGAGGTGACTAACTTGTCCAGAGCAAACAGAAGTTTGCAATGAGAACCCAGTTCTCTCACCTTCAAGTGCTCAGGCATTTTAGTACATGTGTCTTTTAATTCAGCAGAAGCTGTATATATGAAGATCTTGCTGAACTTTGCTAGGCTAGGGTTATAAAAACAGACCTGGGACAGAGGAGTACACTGAAGTCATTAGTGGTCAGCCGGTTAAATTTGTGGGATCCAAACTTCTTTTTACAAGAGAAGAATTCCAAGTAAGCTTTCACTGCAGGGTGACAAGAAGGAACATTAATCTGCCAGAGCAGCTGTTTGCTCTTATAAGATACATCAGTCTTCATCATAATGGAAAATCCAAGAGGCAGCTTGCTGATTGAATTGAAAGTCAATGGGAATCAAGGAATTGTCCATGTTGAATTATTAAGTAACTATTTCTAAATTAAGCCTTTTGGATGAGCAGGAAACTGGACTGCAGCTTGCACAAATGTATGTTTTCCTCACTCCTCTTCTAGGAGAAGTTACATTAGATGTATGCCAGCACATCAATCAAAGACCCCCAAACAGGTGTGTGAAATGCCCATCCATCATATGGGATCTTTGGCCACTCCACAGCAGAGTGATTTGGAACTCGTTCAATGGATAATGCACAGGAAAAAGGAGAGGCTGTGCAGAGCTATTAGTGTGAATTCAAAAAGGCATGGAAAATACAAATTGATGCTGGAACGAAAGCTGAAGATCTACTCAGCAGTTTGCGTATTCTGATGTAGGCTGCCAGTTTGAGAAATGGAAGAAATAATTCAGGCATGTGTGGAAAGGGCCTATTTTTAAAAATAAACTTTTTGTTTTAGAACACTTCTAGATCTACAGGAAAATTACAAAGATACTGCAGAGTTCCCTTATATCCTACAGTGATCTCCCCATTATTAATATCTGACATTAGTGCGGTACATTTGTTACAATCAATGAGCAAATATTGTTACATTATTACTCACTGTAGTCCATATTTTATTGAGATTTTCTTAGTTTTTACCTAATGTCCTTTTTCTGTTCCAGGATCCCATGTAGGATACCACATTACATTAAGTTATCCTGTCTCCTTAGGCTCCTATTTTCTGAGATTTTCTCAGATTTTCCTTGTTTTTGATGACCTTGTCAGTTTTGAGGAGTACCGGTCAGGTGTTTTGTAGAATGTCCCTCAACTGGGATTTTTCATGATTAGATCAGAGTAATGTGTTTTGGGGAGGAAGACCATAGAGGTAAAATGTCATTCTCATCATATATCCGGGGTACCTATTATCATTGTGACTTATTATTGTTGGTTTTAACCTTGATCACTTGGCTCAGGAAATGTTTATCAGATTTCTCAATTATAAGGTGACTCTTTTTCCCCCTTTCCATACTGTACTCTTTGGAAGGAAGTTTTTTATGTGCAGCCTCCTCTTAAAGACTGGGAAGTTACACTCCACCTCCTTGAGGGTGGAGTATCTACATAAAGTATTTGGAATTCTTCTGCATGGGAGATTTGTCCTTTCTTCCCCATTTACCTGTCTATCTATCTATCTATCTATCTGTCTATCTATCCATTCACTTAGCATGGACTCATAGCTATTTTATACTCTGTGTTATAATCCAATACTTTATTTTTTTTGCTCAATATTTTCCAGTCTTGGGTATTAGGAGCTCTTTTATTTGGCTTCTGTGTCCCTTTGACATCCCCTCCCCCATTCCCCATGAATGTGACTATATATATGTATAAAACATTCGCTTACTTTCTGGCAGTACAGTATGCTCAGGCTCATCTTGCATTTTCCCGTCTTATTCCTGGTTCCTTTTATTGTAAAATGGCATTAGAAACTAAGATCTGTGTTCTACGTATGCCTATTATTACTGGGGTATAGTTGATTCTAGGTGTTCTCAGTTGACAGGGCAAGGAAATATATATGTGTCTACTAATCCATGTGTGTGTGTGCGTGTGTGTGTGTATTTGTATGGAACTCTCCGGTCTATATTTAAGCTAAACATATATTTATACTCATGTGTCTAACTCTAATCTGTTACCACATGGATCATTCTAGTCTCCTCTCCTTGCTTCTCTGTAACCTTCCATTCCAACAGTGAGAATTTGGCTTTCATTATCCATCATTTACCCAAGTGTTCAATTTCAGTATACATGCATAGTGGTTCCAGAATTGTTAACCCATGCCCTGTGAGAAACACCTTTATCAACTACAGTTCAGTGCTTATGTATAGTGGGGTTGTTTTTCATTTAATCTTACAGACTCTATTTACTTGGAAAATTGCTTAGTTTAGCATCTTTTTTCCCTTACCCCTTCAGTGAAGTTATTTAATACATTGGTAATATATTTAGATTCCTTTGTCACATTTGTATATCATCATGGAATCTTCCGACCTCCTGAATGATTTTTTTTTAAGTTATAATAAATAAGGTTTGTTCTTAAGGCTGTAAAGTTCTATGGGTTTTGACAAAGGCATAGTATCATGAATTCATCATTATGGTATCGTACAGAGTAGTTTCACTGCCCTAATGGCTGAATAGCTTCACCAATTCAATCCTCATCCTTTCCCCACCCAACCCTTAGTAGCTACAAATCTCTTTACCATCTCCACAGTTTTGTCTTTTCCAGAATGTTATATAATTGGAATCATAAGCCTGAAAGACTGCTTATTTCGCTTTGTAATATGCACTTAACATTCATCCATGTCTTTATGTGATTTGATAGCTCATAATTTTTTTTTTTTTTACTGCTGAATGGTATTCCACTGTGTGGATGTACCACAATTTGTGTACCTATTCATCTATTGAAAGACATCTTGGTTGCTTCCAGTTTTGAGTGATTATGACAAAATCTAATATAAACATTTGTGTGCAGGTTTTTGTGTGAACATAAATTTTCAAATAAGTTCGGGAAATATCTGAGAGTGTGATTGCTGGATCATATGTTAAGACTATGGTTGGCTTTGTAAGAAACTGCCAGACTATCTTACAAAGTGGTTGTACCATTTTGCATTCCCACAAACAATGAATGGGAGTTCCTGTAGCACGGCATTCTTGCCAGCAATTGGTGTTATCAGAGTTTTGGATTTTAGCCACCCTAAAAGGTGTTTAGTGGTCTCTCGTGTTGTTTTAATTTGCATTTCCCTGATGACAAGTCATGTTGAGCATCTTTTCACACGTTGATTAGGAAAGGGCCCCTTTTTAAGAATCTTAAAACCCCTTACATCATGTGAGCTGGCTTTCCTGTGTCAGGAATTTATTACTATTCAGTCTAAACTTCCAGAAGTTGTGAGAAGGAAATTTCAAATAAAAGTTTTTCTTCCTTACAGCCAATTTCACAATGGCTGAAAATAGTTCTGACATTTTTACAAAGTGGACAATCAGGAGATGGCAATGTGCTTTCTGATAACTAGTCTATTCTTTGCATAATTATTTAAAATGAAGTTATTTGTGTTCCAGATAATAGTATTTTAAAATTTTTAGGTAAAGTATATGACTTTTCAATGACTTTCCCCAAATATTTTAAAAAACTCTGCCTCATCTCTGACTAGTCTTTATCCTCTGATTAAAGGGCACTGGACAATTGCAAGGACCATTTTATAGACTTCCAATGCTTCTGGCTTTAATATTCTGTGCTAGATTCACAGAATTCTTTTACAGATGCTAAGCATTCAATCCTGAAGGCTCCACTTCATCATCAGGTAATTAGTATTTTCATTAACTTGCTTATTGTCAAGGAAAATGAGCCTTGATCATCTAATTTTTCCTCAATGAGTTGAATATTGTAATATATCTATAATTAATGTGCTTTATGCCACAAACGTGTAATGGAGTGGAAATCTGAGGCTGCTCCCAGCAGTCACTGTCAGTAAATGTTTGATGAATAAACAGAGACTTTCTAATGGGAAATGGTGGCGACTTTTATAAGCAGACACAATAAAGACTTTATTAACATACTTAAGAAGCATTCTGGGAAATAGAATTGAATGCATTATTACTGTAGACTCCTTTTGTGAAAAGTAAATTTTACTGTCCCCATAACAAATGTTTACTTGTTTGATGCAAGTTGTAGTATCAGTATTTTATGACGTATTCTACAATTTAATACAATGAAGCTTAAATTAGCTACACATTCCTTATGGATTTGAGATTGTGAAAAAAAAGCAGCAACAATTCTGTCTGTTAATCATTTGCAAACCCTGGTTTACATGGAAAGGAAACAGTGCACCTATTTCAGGATTTTTAAGAGCCCAAAGACAAATTTCAAGATATTTATGCTAGCTAGTAAAGAGAAGAAGTAAATATGGGTGTGTTTTAGTTCCATATATAAAGAGTGCAGTTTTATTTATTTATTAAGCAGTATTTTAATTTTTATAATATATGTCTTTTTCACAAAAGTGGGTATTTTTTAATTGAAGTATAGTTGATTTATAATCTTGTGTTAATTTGTGCTGTACAGCAAAGTGATCTATCTATCTATCTATCTATCTATACATTCTTTCTTAAAAATATTCTTTTCCATTATGGTTTCTCACAGGATATTGAATATCGTTCCCTGTGCTATATGGTAGGACCTTGTTGTTTATCCATTCACTATATAATGGTTTGCATCTGATAACCCCAAACTCCCACTCCATCCCTCCCCCACTGCTCCTCCTCCTTGGCAACCACAAGTCTGTTCTCTATATCTGTGAGTCTGTTTCTCTTTCGCAGATAAGTTCATTTGTGTCATATTTTAGATTCCACATATAAGTGATATCATATGGTATTTCTCTTTAAAAGTGCAGTTTTAAATGGTAGATCAACAAAAGGGCAAATGGATTAAATTTTAGAGTATATATTCACAGACTCTAATGAAGGATCCAGAAACATGTGAATTTCCTTGTATCAACATATTTGTTTTTGTTTTTGTTTTTGTTTTTTTTTTTGTCAAACCACAGTTTGACTTAAGAGCTGCCCTTTCTTCAATTATTTGTGAAATAGAATTGGAAGGGTGGAAGGGAACCTGTCCATGGGTCTGTCTTCAATCTAAAGATGAAGCCTGTGCAATGGGAAGATTTAAAATAATTTTCCCATGGTTTTACAGGTAGAAAGTGGCAGCAGAGGAACTAGAACCCAGGTGACCTCACTTTTCTTCCCACACACTCTCCACTAGGCATGGATTTGTAAGTGGTGAACCCTTCCATCATTGTCACTTGAACCACTTTCACGAAGCTGTCCCCAGTACCAGGGGGATGGCAGCCTACATCTTATATATGAAAGTATAAGTGTCATTTCCAAGTCTGCCTTAGCTTGGCCCAAGCCTGGTTATAAGCCTTCTTTAAACGTGAAAAGAAGAGAATATTAATTTGGGCAAAGAGTAACGTAGGGTAACATTTCCTGGCAAGAAGGGAACCAATCTGTCCTTTACGTTGTAAGACAACATGGGTTTCCCAGAAGAAAAGTTGGATCATGTCATCTCAATGCTCAAGACTCAGTGGCTTCCCATTGTTACTGGTTTAAAGACTAAACTTTTTACAAGACCTGTAACCCCTACCTACGTCTCCAGCATCATCCCACAGCATCCCTTCTTCAGCTTTTTTGTGCACAGCCGCGGACCTTATTTCAGCTCCTCAAAGCTGTGTCCCCTCTTACCACAGGGCCTTTCCTGTGCTGTTCCTCAACCATCTCCTACTCATCCTCCAGAATGTGGCTCAAATGTCACTTTCCTAGGAAAGCCTTCTCTAACATGCTTCTTTTCTTCTATGTACGCGTAGAGGTGGAACTATGTTTTTCTTCTTAGAGCATCTGACCTCATCTGTGTGGTTATTTGAGTGAGGTCTGTCTCCTCCCACTAACTGGAAAGTTCTTTGAGCTGGATTTGTATTTATTTTTGCTTGCTATTATACTTCTAACACCTATCATGGTGCCTGGCACATAATAAACACTCAGAAATATATCTTTTAAATAAATAGAGTTATTTACACATCAAGTATTGAAATATAGTCATTCCTCTCATAGACAGGGTATTTAAATTACAAAGATGTTTATAGTCTTCAGGCTACTGCTAAGTATAGTGTTTATGAATATGAAGAGGTTATAATTACACCAACTCTCCTCTAATATATGAGTGAGAAACTATTTAGAAGAGAATGTGATGTGAACACAGGATGCTGAAAAAGGGAAAGAATCAGCTCCCTTTTTTCAAAGGCTTATGAATGGCTGGGATTTTTTTTCTGAGCAAGGTGGTCTAGGCCAGTTATTCAGCACACTTTCATTCTGACCTCCAGATACTTACTTCCAATGGACTCCTAGAAGCCTACCTGTACATGGGTACATTCTACAAGCAACCGGAATTCATTGCCTTCCCTCTCAAACCTGATTCTTCTCCTCTCTGTAACACCAAAATTATTCTCTACTCCTTCTGCCCTCTCAGCTCCCAACTCCAATCCATTAAAAAAATTCTCCTTAATATCTCCCCACGCCATCCTCTCCTTTCCACCCTGCAGTCAGTGGCTCACATTTCAACCACCTTTAGCAAGGGCTGTTGCCTCGCCTTTCCAAGTGGTCTCTGTTGCCAATGACTGTCCCCACCAATCCTCCTCTGTATCATCAGAGTTTTCCTTTCAAAAAAAACCCTGAGCATGCCTCTCCCTTACTTAAAATCCTTTTGTGAGAGGATAGGGGATGGCTAGCTATGGCCTCCAGGAAAAAGTTTGAATTCCTTATGACTGCAAATGAGGCCTTTCACAATATCATCATGACTTACCTTTCCAGCTTCATCAATCGTCTTTCTGGATGCACACCCTGAACCCCAATCATTTTGAAATTTTCTTCTTGTCTTTCACATGATATGGCCTTTCACTTTTGGGAATCATTAAATATTCCTGCTTAAAATCCTCCAATAACATTCCCAAACTATCAGAATCAAATGGATCTAGAGACACTTGATTTTTGTAAAGATTATACTCATCAGTGGTAAATAATCTAAGTTTCTGTTCTTTCGAAGTAAAAGGCTAAACTATGAAATAAAACTGCTTTATCGTTTCTGAGCATTTAAACTTGATTACAATTTTTGGGATATGGCATAAGGAGTATAATAAGGTGATAAGGTTAGTTAGCAATTTCAAGTATAAAATACTATCCAAATTAATTTCCTTTACCCAGATCCGCTTAAAATAACAGAGCAACACTTCACAAAGGCTTGGCATTATATATATGAGACTTTGTGTCGGACAATATAAGTTAGCAGTCTTCCTCCCCAAGTTGCTGTTTTCTTAATCTAAGTTTTCTCATTTGTGTATGTGGATAACAGTAACTAATGTGGGTGTGTTTTGAGAGTCAATCTGAGGAATAAAGTGCCTTATAAATGAATTCAATCATGTTAGGTATTTGAAGTATCTGTTTTGATTTTTCTCACTTGTTCTAAATTCCAGACAATAATTCATCTTATTTTTTAGAAGCTGCAGTCTGGCTGATAATACATGTGGCATTGATCAAATGGATGCAATTATGAGATTTTCTGAGTTGTGTTGAAAGAAGTTTATAAACATTGCAGTCAAACAACTGGAAACGAGAGCTTCCTTATTTTGCACATGTTTTAATCTTGGTCTAAGTTTTACTGTCTTATTTATTCTTAACACTTTTTTGGTCAAAATAAGCTGAGTATTACTTGCATTCTTACTGAATTTCCAATGTGTCTTACACGTCTTTGCATATTCTATAAAACTTAACATAGTGCTTAACTTTGTTGAACACACAGAAGTTGTTTGAACCAAAAGGAAACATTATAAAAATATTCATCACTGGGTTAGGGATAAGGTATTTTCATTTTTGTTATATTTTTTCCATATTCAATGAATACATGTTTATACATATGATCATGGACACAGAATTTGAGAGGAAATACAGAAAATGAAGAGTTTAAAGGGCCCATTCAATATTCATAGCAACACTATTTGCAGTAGCCAAGACATGGAAGCAACAGATGAATGGATAAAGAAGATGGAGTATATATATACAATGAAATATTACTCAGCCATAAAAAAGAATGAAATAATGCCATTTGCAGCAACATGGATGGACCTAGAGATTATCATACTAAGTGAAGTAAGTCAGACAGAGAAAGACAAATATTATATGATATCACTTATATGTGGAATCTAAAAAAAAGTACAAATGAACTTATTCATAAAACAGAAAGAGACTTACAGACATAGAAAACAAACTTATGGTTACCAAAGGGGGGAGGGGGAGAGAGATAAATTAGGAGTATGGGATTAACAGATACGAATGACTATACATAAAATAGATAAAAAACAAGATTTTACTGTATAGCACAGGGAACAATATTCAATATCTTGTAATAAACTATAATGGTAAAGAATCAAAAAAGAAATAAAGGGCCCATTAACTTGGTTAGTGCTTGGCCTATGACAGTTTATTTTAAAACTTTTTACTCTTTCCTCCAAATGATCCATGCAAATTATTAGCAAGAATAATTATAAATGTATAAATATTAATTTTTGCTATTATTCTTATTCTTGCCCACTCCCCTTTCATCAAAAGCTTTCTCAGAACGTTCATTCATGCCACAAGAGTCTTCTGGTGGTGGAAGGCTTAAATGCACCCAGGTTAGAGGGGTGTGAGAATTAAATAAGAATATATGTCCTGAGTCTGGCACACAATAGGTCTTCAGGAACTGTTAGTCCCCACTTTTTGTTCTATCCTCAGGACATTTGAAATTTGGTCCTTATTAAAGCCTTTAACCAGAGTAATTAAGCTCTAATATTGACTTCTTAGTGGGTAGATGGCTGATGCCCGTTTTGAGTGTGGGATTGAGCTCCTGTGAGGCGCCGGTTTGGTGACAGCAGGTTTGGTGACAGCAGGTTTGGTGAAAGCCACTAATATCCTCCAGTGGGGCCCTGTGGGGTTGAACCAGAAAGTGGAGAAAGAACATTTCAGCTCTGCCCCTTTGCAGCTGGGTGGCTTCTGACATGTGGGTTACCTTTTCTGAGTCACTATTTCCTTAAACGCAAAATGAGACAAGTGACAGGGGTGATGGGATTATTGCAGTAGCCTAATCTATGTAAAGTGCCTAGCCTAGCACAGCGCCTAACACATAATCACTTCTTAAAAAAATAGTTACACAATAATGTGTTGCTCCTCTTCCTCTTTTCTTTTTTTCTCCTTTCCCTCTTTCTTCAGCAAGAAAATCATGAGCAAGAAGGAGCCACAATTAATCTAACTTCGAAAGTTTTAACTAAAAAACAAAACAAAAAAAAAAAACCCCAAGCATTTTAAGTGCCTTTAAAAGAAATTAGAAATATTGACCAAATAAAGAGATGATGGTACAAATGTCTGTAGATTTTATACCTTTCCAGTTGTGGCTGGAAAATCAAATTATTGAGCAAGGGTCACCATCATAATGGAATTTCAAGGAGCAAAATAAAAGTCAAAAAAAGGGGAGGTATTTTTTGTGTATTTGCCTGCTGGGTGGAGATGCAGTTTTTGCCTTTTGTAATGAGAACTACATTAGAAAATGCAGTGAATGTGTTCATTAACTCAATTACAAAACTATGAATATTACCCTACTTAGAATGCTCATCTCTTTGTAAATATCCTACTAAACATACAGAAACCATTTTACTTTCACATAGTAATAGATCACCATTTCAGGTAAAGAGATCACCAATTGTCCTCTTCCCCTGGGACTCAACTCAATAATATATTGCTGAAGTAACAATAAATACATTGGAACAGAATAGGCTAATGTTTTAGAGAATGTAGTTTAATGACCTATGGGTATATATAGAGCCGACCATGCTATCTATATAAATAGAAAAGTCATAGTGATCCTCAAATGGCAAAAGGACTATATGTGACTTATTCCTTTCTAAATTATTTCTAAATGATTGTCCCAGATTTCAGATTGCATTTTTCTATTTTAACTTTCTATTTTTAAACAGATTCAGTGACACTTAACATAGAACCCTTCAAGAGAATAGTACAGAGGAGAATCACATTTTAAAATGTAAAATTCATAATAACTTAAAAAAATCTGAAATAAAAGTGCAGGAAATGTGATTATTTTGCTGGATGAAGACAGAGGGAGGAGAAAGTGGGCAAAATAATCCATGTAAAGACATCTGAGTCCTAAGGCACTGACTCTTCCCTAATGGACTACAGTGCACATAAAAATAATTAATCACGGGGAGAAGGCGCTGCCAAGGTTAGAACTGAGGTCTCTGGTTTTTAATGGAAATGTTCTGTGCATGAACTAAAAGAACAACTTCCCTAGCTCAAGCATTAGGGCATCTGTCATACTTAACTCAGAATAGTTCAGGAGTTCAGTAAAATATCAGATAGAGTTCAGCACTTTTATTTCGCAGGGTATTAAAACTATATATAATAAGGAAAAAAAGGGGTTGTGATGAACTACCTAACATGGTGGGTGGAACATCAAAGAAGTTAAACTTAGAATTTCCGAAATCTCAGGGAAAAAAATTTCCCTTATAGTAGCCATTTCATTCTGTAGGGTTTTTGTTGTTATTTTATGTGTGCTCTGAAGACACTGAAGTAATGATAAGCAAATAAATACATAAGGAAAAACCTAGGCTGCACTAGAAGGAAGAAGTGTTGAAAGTATTTCATTGCTTAATTTAATGAACCAGATTAATGTACTCATTATTTTTGGCTCCTGGAGAAAGTGTAGACAGGTAAAATTAGAATCTTCAGGGGAGCAAACTGATGGTTAAATTGTATACTTCCATTCTCTGTGGCTATTTACGGAAAAACACCTCTCCTTAAGGACTGGGAAGGGGTAGGGTGGGGTTGTCCAGTGGCGAGGGTCCTGAGGAAAGTAGAAGGGAATGGATTCCTGTGAAAGGCACACCCAGTGCTTTGGGGGCCCAACGCACAGATTAAAAGACTGGATGGATTTCCTTTGTTCATTGAAGTGGATGAACACACTGTCGGCGCCCAATAATGAGCTGAATTCTTTCAGTCCCAGCTCTAATTCCTGGGAGTAGTTAATGCACTTGTACTTGTAGAATTTTGCTCAATAAGCAGAATTCTTTGCAGAACTGGCCAAAATTGGGTTGGAGGTCTTGGATCCATGAAGGTTTGGTGTGGGTTTAGGACCCACACTTTGAGACGCCGGGAGAGGCGTATGCGTAAAACACGTAAAACACGTAGCGCAGAGGTGATAACGTTAGATGATTAAAGTGCTGTTCTGATTTTTGCATCTACAAACTGGATTTCACACTCCTGCCTCATTTTTAATCTCGTGAGCACCCTGTGGTTGGAGGCAATACTAAGACCTTCAGGACCGCAGTCCTGGACAAGATGGGGTCACTCTGCCCTCTGCCCAGCATCTTCCCCTTCCCCCCACCCCAAAGGAAGAGGGATGGCTGGAGCCACACCCTAGGGTAAGTCTAGCCTCCCAGGAAGCCTCTTTGCCAGAAGGGCTTGAACCTCTGGGGCTGGAGCGTTCTTCTTTTTCTTGTGGGTGTCCGTCTGCTCTGAATTCCGCTTTTTGTGGTTTGAGATGATTGATGATTATCATGGGAGGGGAGAGTGTTTCTTCTCTGAATCGAATGCACACAGAGAACACCGCATGATTCGCACATACTTTGATTTGTTGAAATAGCAAGTCCCAAAGTGCAGCTCTAGGGAAGGTGGGAGGAGCGTGATCAATCTTTTTCATCCAATCAGCACTTGTGTTACTAGGTGCCGTGACTCACTAGATGACCCGATCTTTTGCTCAGCGGAGATTACATATTAATGTTTTGAGAGAGCTGGAGAGACGTGCTTGAGTGATCTGGGAAGAAACACGAGAGGATTTGCCTGGACTTAAAAAGGCTGGCTCTTTGAAATACTCTGAGTTTTCCAAAGCATCAATTAGCTCATGTAAAAATGCAAATCAAAGAAAAACTTTCTCAGTCTTTTAAAATATAAATTCATAGCTCAGTTTCCTGGCGCATCTTTTAGGTGCCCTCACCCCACTTCCCCCGTGAGCACGACGATAAGTTATATTTTAAGTGTACCTATGATTTTAGGAGGATGGCTATTGGAAAGAACAAAACACCCTGTGATTTTAAATATACATGTACTAGCGAGCTTTTGAGGGGAAGCTTAAGACAGACAAGCTGCACAATTATTGAAATTTTATATAGATTTTACTAGCTCAAACACTAAAATCTGATATAAGATTTGAATATTGTTTCTACCACTGAATAATTTTGTGACGGTGAACAAGTTGATTTCTCTGAATATCCTTATCCTCACCTGTAAAATTAGATAATGGAACCTATTTCTTAGTGTTGTTTTGAGGAATAAATAACATAATAAATTTAAATGCCTGGCATGCTGTCAGGCACCTGGGAACATTTTACAAAATATTAGCTATTTTTATAATTGTTGTCACTGTTATTTTTATTCCCCAGCTCTGTTTTATTTTTCTTCTCTATTCTAGAATTTTCTGTGTTTGGTTTATCCAGGAATAAATTGAATTGAATTGAACGTAGACGTATCTTCTTGTCCAGTTTTATCTGCAACATCTGCCATGACCCAGGCTGTCTACTTTCACAAATTTCTGCTCTGCCACTTTGCAAATCATTCAAATACATGGAAACCCCCTGGAAAGCTTGTCACCTACATATACTAACATCTCAATTCAAACAATTTGCTTGCTTTTTCTTGTTGGCTCAAAATTCTAAATTTTTAAAGTTTTTGTTTCTCCAATGCATCTTTCAGTTGAGTTTGTTTTCTATCATAGTTTTATGGGATCTAAAATGAATATTTAATTGCTTCACCCTTCTTTCATCTGAATTCTATTAATTAAGCTTATATATGTTTCCCTTTTCCCTGGTGTTCCCAATGCAATCTTTTAACTCGTAGCTACTTTCCATTTAAAAAAAACAATCTTCAGTTTCCTCTTCTTCCTCTTTCTGCTCTCCCTTGACTGCTTTTTCGCTGGGCCCCAAAGTAAAGCAGTGAAAAGTCTTTGCCTCTTGGCTGCAACCCGCTGGGCTGTGTCGGGGCTCTCCCATCATGACAGAGTGGATTGCCAGAAACTTGTTCTAACACACTGCTCTTCCTTGTAATCCCTTTCCATGCTGTAAGCAAACCGAGTACATCCTCTGCCTTCCTTGGGCGCATAATTACTTCCCCTCCTGTGGCAGAGCTTCCTGTAGGACAATCAGAGAGCCGCAGTAGTTTGGAGGCCAGCTGAGGAAGAATGCCTGCCAGCAGCCTCCTTCTATGAGGCTATTATGCTGGAGGAAGGGTTTAGCAGCCCAAGCATCAGCTTTCAAATCCAGGTTCAAATTCTGAGTTGGCCATTTGTCAACACGTAATGTTGGAGGGATGCTTGTGTAGCTCCGTGTTTGGGGAGGGGTGTCTTGCTAAGTAAGAACACTACTGCAGCTCCCTTTCAAATGATCCCAGGGCCTAGGGAAACATTGATATTATCTTGGCATCATGGACATAATAGCTGTTTTCTCCCCGCTTGAAATAATTTTCCATGTATCTCAGAACTTCATGTTTGGGGAGAAATTCTTTGACTTTTCTCCTGCATTTTTCTTCTGTTGAAAATGGGGATGGCGGGGGAGAGGGTTAAATTGAGAGATTGGGATTGACATATACACATCTACTATATATAAACACATCTACTACATATAAAATAGATAACTAGTAAGAACCTACTGTATAGCACAGGGAGCTCTACTCAATACTCTGTAATGACCTATGTGGGAATAGAATCTAAAAAAGAGTGGATATACGTATATGTATAACTGATTCATTTTGCTGTACAGCAGAAACTAACAAAACATTGTAAATCAACTATACTACAGTAAAAAATTTAATTAAAAAAAAAGAAAACGGGGATAATGTCATTTTTGCCAATTTCTAAATAGAGCTGGGGGGATTCCCTTAGATATTTCTAACGTTAGCAAGATATAGAATCAGAAAAATACTTTTGTGATCACCATTCACTGCTGATTTATACTGCTTTGTGGTGTATCTCTTTACTTCCACGTGGAACTAAATAACTTGTATGAGGTCATATAAGATATAGCTGGGGCTCAGACTTAGCCTGTGTATGGTCTTTCTACCACCTCACTCAACTCCTGACATGCTTCTATGGAGACATAGCCCCACCTTCTTGGGAAGCTTTCACCAAGTCTTGCTGTAGCTCAATACCGATCCTAGCAGGGAGCTAGAAGCAAGAAGGCAACAGCTCAGTTGAATATGGAAGACATCTGAGTCAGGAATTCTTTTCCTCCTCTGAGTCCTGCCCTTTCTAAAGACTGAAACTACTTTTATTTGCATTTTAGCCTTTAAGTTAGTTAATGGGAATTAATATGTGTGTAAGAACTTCAGAAATTTCCCAAAGGCTCATTATAAATTTAGTGTAAAAAGAGCAGTGGATATTTCTTTTTAAAGATAGAGCTCTCATTAAATGTTTAGGTTATTAATAAAAACATTTTTTATCGGGACAAGTTTAGTGTGAGTGCTGGGATGAAGATATCAGTTAACACACTTCAGCCATATTCAATTGACTCTGCCAAGAGAAGCCATATGGCGTGTGTGTGTGTGCGCGTGTGTGTGTGTGTCTGTGTGTAGAGTGGAGGGGAGGTTGGTAGTGAGAAGTATTAAAGCCTGCCAGAAAAGCACATATTCATGATTTTCTTTTATTAGGAAAAAGGTTCCCAGTTTAACTCTCTGTGTTATCTAATCATCTAAAACCTCCTCTGCTATCGTAGGATGTAGCAGAAAAAATGGCATTTAGTGTATATAAAAACAGAACCGAGTGTCTGCTTCTTTGGGAATTTATATCTGTTTATTCATTTATGATCACCAGCCAGGTAGCCTGATCAATGATACTAGGAGAGCTTTATGAGGAATGTTGCGTGCACCAAGTCCACTGTTTCCACAGAGAATAAGTGCACAAAAGTAAATCTTAGTACAAACAGGAAAGTGGCTTAACTTATGCTCTTTCTAACTGTCTTTAAATATAGGCTTAAACTGGTTGGGCCTCTGTGGGCTTTCCCCTGGCTTAGTATCACTGCGTTTAGGGTCAGAAGGCACCTGAGAGGCACCCGTCTCTCATTGCACACGTGTCCTTTCTATGTACTTCTAAAGGTCGTTCTGGATACGCTTGCAAACCCCAGGAACTATGACTCACTACTTTGCTAGGGAGCAGGTCCTGTTATGAGACCGTAGAGAAGTGGTAGGTCTTTGTTTGTTAGAACACACCTCGTCCTGGGGTGGAATCTCCCTCCCTCAGCTTCCACCCATGCGCCCAGCCCTGTCGCTCAGAACAGTGGTACAGGGACCATCACACTTATGACACAGCGCTTTCAAAATATTGGAGGAGCCGCTTGGCTCTCTCAAATAATCAATCTTCCTGGGTGAAACAGCTCCATTTTCCCGTAATTAATTAAACAACTCCATTTTCCCGTAATTAATTTTTTTATCACATGTTCTAACTTTTAGAATTCTGAAAATCCTACAGCCTGACAATACTTTTCTTAAAATATGACCCCCAGAAGTAGGCATCCCAAGCTGTATGACATCTGTGGGATTACAGGGTAGTGTGACAATACCTGTGTCTGGAGCCTGTATCCCAACTGTTGTAGCTAAAAGTAAGATTGTGAATTCCTTATGGGCAGGAACTGGCCCTACTGTGGTAGGTGGAGTAGTGAATGAATAAAGCTGTGGGAATGCTTCCTAACAACAATGACAATGACACAAACCTTTGGTCAGTCAGCATGTCCCCTTCCTGTTAGCAGTTAGATGATTCCTTGGGTCCTAGTAGATGTCCTGTCTGTCCTTATCAGTTCAAACAGCATCTTTCCAGTTCCGACCCTGATGTCACTCCACCTGCCTCATTACCCCAAGCCCTCTTTGTCTTCCTGAACCCCAGCTACTCCAGCTGGTCCTATGTCACATGCAGACCTGGAAAAGCATATTTTCTATTCTTCATGTAAATTACTGTCACAGGTATTGAATAGGACAGATCTTGACAGCCTGCTCATGTCTATTGGTCTACCTTTCTCGTCACTGGGGTTCTGAATCTGATTAATCATACCAGCACGACCATCACATCTACATGGAAACCGCGGTAATTTATTTGCCTTTCTAAAATAAAAGCATTCAACATTTAGTCATCCCTTACATTCCAACATTTAGTCACTAGGTACCGATTGAACCTCTTTCAAGTATCTTGCATTGTATTGGATGTTGGGAATACAATAAAGATCAAAAGGGACAAGGCCCTTGTTCTCATGGAGTTTACATTATGAAGAAAAAAAGAAGAAATAAATAATTACAATTGTGACTGCTTCTATGAAGGAAATAAACAGAGTGATGAGATAGTTCCAGGTGAAACCTACTTTATATAGAGCAGGCAAGGAAGCCTCTTTGAGAAGTGGCTGCAAGACGAAAAAGAGCAGCAATGAAGAGAATTTGGGAAGAACATTCCAAGTGGAGGGAACAGTTAAAGCCCAGCAGCAAGAATAGGGTTAGTGTGTCCCAGGAACTGACAAAAGGCCAGTGGGACTGGAGCAGAGTGAACCTTATACGGTTTCTGCATGAATTACAACAGGAAGTCATTGAGGAGTTCATATAGTGAAGCAACACAGCCTAGCTTGCATTTTTTGAAGGACCCTCTGCTGTATGATGAATGATCCAGAGAGGGAGGAGAGCAGAAGAGGGAATGCCAGTTACACGCCTCCATGACAAAATCTAAGTGAAGCAAGGAAGGCCTGGGGCCAGCTGGTGGCATTGGAGATGGGAGGATAGATTCAAGATATGTTTTGGCTGTATCCTGCTTAAAGATTAAGTGAGAGGGGTGGAGAGAAAGGAGGAATAAGGGTGATTTTAGCAATTGGAGGAAAGGCCATTCATGGAGATGAGAAGACTGGGAGAAGAATAAGATTGGGAGGGGGAAATGTCATTTTGGACACGTTAAGTTTGAAATCAATCTGAGACAAGAACACAGAAAGCTAAGGAAACAAACATAATTTTAATTGCCAGAAATAATTTAAAATGTGCAGGAAAGGAAAGGTAATCACTGTTTATCCCACAGCTTAGCCTTGAATGGTACACAGAGTCAAATAACGTCCATGCTGAATGTTGATCTAATCAAGCATTTAAAGTAAGTATATTGGGAGGATGGGGCCCGAGAAGTGGGCATTTGGGCGTGATGGAGACAAGGATGGAAAGAGTGTTAGGTGCTAATCTTCTATGTGGGAAGTCAAAAGATAATGTCTGGAACTGGAAAACTCAGTAAACAGCAACATAAGTGTGTCATTTTGAAATATGGAGGTAAATATTAATAGAATCAGTTTAAAATGTTAAAAGTGATTACCTTTGAAGGAGGGGAAATCGAGGTGGTGAGGGAAAAGGTTAATGACAGCTGATTGTTAACAAAACTTGTAGACCTGGATGACTCTTTAAGTATGGGCATATATAATTTTAATAAAAATAAGAGCTTAAAGATTTTAAGAGAGCCAGCCATCAGAACAGCCAGCCCTACAAGCATACCTAAATCCCATGTGAACCCAGAACTGATGCAAGGCTAAAAAGAAGGATGCTATCATTGGGAGTGCTCCCTTACAGCCCAATTACTTCTTCCTTTTTTTTTTTTAATTTTATTTTATTCAATTATTTTTTTTGAATTTTATTTTATTTATTTTTTTATACAACAGGTTCTTATTAGGCATCAATTTTACACACATCAGTGTATACATGTCAATCCCAATCGCCCAATTCATCACACCACCACCCCCTGCCGCTTTACCCCTTTGGTGTCCATACGTTTGTTCTCTACAACTGTGTCTCAATTTCTGCCCTGCAAACCGGTTCACCTGTACTATTTTTCTAGGTTCCACATATATGCGTTAATATACGATATTTGTTTTTCTCTTTCTGTCACACTTTGTATGACAGTCTCTAGATCCATCCACGTCTCAACAAATGACCCAGTTTTGTTCCTTTTTATGGCTGAGTAATATTCCATTGTATATATGTACCGCATCTTCTTTATCCATTCACCTGTTGATGGGCATTTATGTTGCTTCCATGACCTGGCTATTGTAAATAGTGCTACAATGAACATTGGGGTGCATATTTCTTTTTGAATTATGGTTTTCTCTGGTATATGCCCAGTAGTGGGATTGCTGGGTTGTATGGTAATGCTATTTTTAGTTTTTTAAGGAACCTCCATACTGTTCTCCATAGTGGCTGTATCAATTTACATTCCCACCAACAGTGCAAGAGGGTTCCCTTTTCTCCACAACCTCTCCAGCATTTATTGTTTGTAGATTTTTCTGATGATGCCCATTCTAACTGGTGTGAGGTGATACCTCATTGTAGTTTTGATTTGCATTTCTCTAAAAATTAGTGATATTGAGCAGGTTTTCATGTGTTTCTTGGCCATCTGTATGTCTTCTTTGGAGAAATGTCTATTTAGGTCTTCTGCCCATTTTTGGATTCGGTTGTTTGTTTTTTTAATTTTGAGCTGCATGAGCTGTTTATATATTTTGGAGATTCATCCTTTGTCCATTGATTCGTTTGCAAATACTTTCTCCCTTTCTGAGGGTTGTCTTTTCGTCTTGTTTATGGTTTCCTTTGCTGTGCAAAAGCTTTTAAGTTTCATTAGGTCCCATTTGTTTATTTTTGTTTTTATTTCCATTACTCTAGGAGGTGGATCAAAACAGATCTTGCTGTGATTTTTGTCGTAGAGTGTTCTTCCTATGTTTTCCTCTAAGAGTTTTATAGTGTCCAGTCTTACATTTATGTCTCTAATCCATTTTGAGTTTATTTTTGTGTATGGTGTTAGGGAGTGTTCTAATTTCATTCTTTTTCATGTAGCTGTCCAGTTTTCCCAGCACCACTTATTGAAGAGACTGTCTTTCTCCATTGTACATCCTTGCCTCCTTTGTCATAGATTAGTTGACCATAGGTGCATGGGTTTATCTCTGGGCTTTCTATCTTGTTCCATTGATCTATGTTTCTGTTTTTGTGCCAGTACCATATTGTCTTGATTACTGTAGCTTTGTACTGTAAGTCAGGGAGTCTGATTCCTCTAGCTCCGTTTTTTTCCCTCAAGACTACTTTGGCTATTCGGGGTCTTTTGTGTCTCCATACAGATTTTAAGATCTTTTGTTCTAGTTCCGTAAAAAATGCCATTGGTAATTTGATAGGGATTGCATTGAATCTGTAGATTGCTTTGGGTAGTATAGTTATTTTCACAATATTGATTCTTCCAATGCAAGAACATGGTATATCTCTCCATCTGTTGGTATCATCTTTAATTTCTTTCATCAGTTTCTTATAGTTTTCAGCATAAAGGTCTTTTGTCTCCCTAGGTAGGTTTATTCCTAGGTATTTTATTCTTTTTGTTGCAATGGTAAATGGGAGTGTTTCCTTAATTTCTCTTTCAGATTTTTCATCATTAGTGTATAGAAATGCAAGAGATTTCTGTGCATTAATTTTGTACCCTGCAACTTTACCAAATTCATTGATTAGCTCTAGTAGTTTTCTGGTAGCATCTTTAGGATTCTCTATGTATAGTACCATGTCATCTGCAAACAGTGACAGTTTTACTTCTTCTTTTCCAATTTGTATTCCTTTTATTTCTTTTTCTTCTCTGATTGCCGTGGCTAGGACTTCCAAAACTATGTTGAATAATAGTGGTGAGAGTGGACATCCTTGTCTTGTTCCTGATCTTAGAGGAAATGCTTTCAGTTTTTCACCATTGAGAATGATGTTTGCTGTGGGTTTGTTGTATATGGCCTTTATTATGTTGAGGTGGGTTCCCTCTATGCCCACTTTCTGGAGAGGTTTTATCATAAATGGGTATTGAATTTTGTCAAAAGCTTTTTCTGCATCTATTGAGATGATCATATGGTTTTTCTTCTTCAATTTGTTAATATGGTGTATCACATAGATTGATTTGTGTATATTGAAGAATCCTTGCATCCCTGGGATAAATCCCACTTGATCATGGTGTATGATCCTTTTAATGTGTTGTTGGATTCTGTTTGCTAGTATTTTGTTGAGGATTTTTGCATCTATATCATCAGTGATATTGGTCTGTAATTTTCTTTTTTTGTAGTATCTTTGTCTGGTTTTGGTATCAGGGTGACGGTGGCCTCATAGAACGCGTTTGGGAGTGTTCCTTCCTTTGCAATTTTTTGGAAAATTTTGAGAAGGATGGGTGTTAGCTCTTCTCTAAATGTTTGATAGAATTCACCTGTGAAGCCATCTGGTCCTGGACTTTTGTTTGTTGGAAGATTTTTAATCACAGTTTCAATGTCATTACTTGTGATTGGTCTGTTCATATTTTCTATTTCTTCCTGGTTCAGTCTTGGAAGGTTATACCTTGTATTTCTCCCATGTCTGTTGTAACGTCTCCTTTTTCACTTCTAATTTTATTTATTTGAGTCCTCTCCCTCTTTTTCTTGATTAGTCTGGCTAATGGTTTATTAATTTTGTTTATCTTCTCAAAGAACCAGCTTTTAGTTTTATTGATCTTTGCTATTGTTTTCTTTGTTTCTATTTCATTTATTTCCACTCTGATCTTTATGATTTCTTTCCTTCTGCTAACTTTGGGTTTTGTTTGTTCTTCTTTCTCTAGTTCCTTTAGGTGTAAGGTTAGATTGTTTATTTGAGATTTTTCTTGTTTCTTGAGGTAGGCTTGTATAGCTATAAACTTCCCTCTTAGAACTGCTTTTGCCACATCCCATAGGTTTTGGATCATCGTGTTTTCATTGTCATTTGTCTCTAGGTATTTTTTGATTTCCTCTTTGATTTCTTCAGTGATCTCTTGGTTATTTAGTAATGTATTGTTTAGCCCCCATGTTTTTGTGTTTTTTACTTTTTTTCCCCTGTAATTCATTTCTAATCTCATAGCGTTGTGGTCAGAAAAGATGCTTGATATGATTTCAATTTTCTTAAATTTACTGAGGCTTGATTTGTGACCCAAGGTGTGATCTATCCTGGAGAATGTTCTGTGCGCACTTGAGAAGAAAGTGTAATCTGCTGTTTTTGGATGGAATGTCCTCTAAATATCAATTAAATCTCTCTGGTCTATTGTGTCATTTAAAGCTTGTGTACCCTTATTTATTTTCATTTTGGATGATCTGTCCATTGGTGTAAGTGAGGTGTTTAAGTCCCCCACTATTATTGTGTTACTGTCGATTTCCCCTTTTATAGCTGTTAGCAGTTGCCTTATGTATTGAGGTGCTCCTCTGTTGGGTGCATATATATTTATAATTGTTATATCTTCTTCTTGGATTGATCCCTTGATCATTATGTAGTGTCCTTCCTTGTCTCTTGTAACATTCTTTATTTTAAAGTCTATTTTATCTGATATGAGTATTGCTACTCCAGCTTTCTTTTGATTCCATTTGCATGGAATATCTTTTTCCATCCCCTCACTTTCAGTTTGTATGTGTCCCTAGGTCTGAAGTGGGTCTCTTGTAGACAGCATATATATGGGTCTTGTTTTTGTATCCATTCAGCAAGTCTGTGTCTTTCGGTTGGAGCATTTAATCCATTCATGTTTAAGGGAATTATCGATATGTATGTTCCTATGACCATTTTCTTAATTGTTTTGGGTTTGTTTTTGTAGGTCCTTTTCTTCTTTTGTGTTTCCCACTTAGAGGAGTTCCTTTCGCATTTGTTGTAGAGCTGGTTTGGTGGTGCTGAATTCTCTTAGCTTTTGCTTGTCTGTAAAGCTTTTGATTTCTCCATTGAATCTGAATGAGATCCTTGCTGTGTAGAGTAATCTTGGTTGTAGGTTCTTCCCTTTCATCACTTTAAGTATATCATGTCACTCCCTTCTGGGTTGTAGAGTTTCTGCTGAGAAATCAGCTGTTAACCTTATGGGAGTTCCCTTGTATGTTATTTGTCGTTTTCTCCTTGCTGCTTTCAATAATTTTTCTTTGTCTTTACTTTTTGCCAATTTGATTACTATGTGCCTTGGCATGTTTCTCCTTGGGTTTACCCTGTATGGGACTCTCTGCACTTCCTGGACTTGGTGGCTATTTCCTTTCCCATGTTAGGGAAGTTTTCGACTATAATCTCTTCAAATATTTTCTCGGGTCCTTTCTCTCTCTCTTCTCCTTCTGGGACCCCTATAATGCAAATGTTGTTGCATTTAATGTTGTCCCAGAGGTCTCTTAGGCTGTCTTCATTTCTTTTCATTCTTTTATCTTTATTCTGTTTCGCAGCAGTGAATTCCACCATTCTGTCTTCCAGGTCACTTATCCGTTCTTCTGCCTCAGTTATTCTGCTATTGATTCCTTCTAATGTAGTTTTCATTTCAGTTATTGTATTGTTCATCTCTGTTTGTTTGTTCTTTAATTCTTCTAGGTCTTTGTTAAACATTTCTTGCATCTTCTCGATCTTTGCCTCCATTCTTTTTCTGAGGTCCTGGATCATCTTCACTATCATTATTCTGAATTATTTTTCTGGAAGTTTGCCTATCTTCACTTCATTTAGTTGTGTTTCTGGGGTTTTATCTTGTTCCTTCATCTGGTACATAGCCCTCTGCCTTTTCATCTTGTCTATCTTTCTGTGAATGTGGTTTTTGTTCCACAGGCTGCAGGATTGTAGTTATTCTTGCTTCTGCTGTCTGCCCTCTCGCACATTTACTTCTGACAACAGTCCTGTAGGATAGGTATTTGTGTCACCATTTTACTGATGAGCAAACTGAGGCTCAGTGAGATCACAATTTATTCACTCATTCACTTATTCAACAAATATTTATGGATTGTTTCTTCTCCTCCAGCCAGACTAAAAGCTGCCCATTGACTTCTTAGACGCTAGAGACTGTGGTCATTACCTTATACTATTCTAAATCTGTCCCATGAAAACAGATCCCCCAAATTAGAGACATCCCAGGGACAGACTCTTTTTAAAGAATATGATTTTAAAGGGAATGAGAGGTTTTAAAAAATATATAATTCTGACTATGCAAGTGAGATTAATTTAAGTGAGAAGGAAATGAGATTGAAGGTCGGGGTACCCAAAATAGCTACAATATTAACTGACTCATGAGCTCAGATTTTTAAATATACCAAATAAGCTAGAAAGAGCTCATGACCAAGAAAAAGTATAGAAAATAAGTACAAATCTGTAAGACTTGAGTCAGAATGGTTGTGGATCAATACAAGGTAAAGTTTTATACATGTTCAAGATCACCACAAATAACTAGAAAAATTGTGGAAAAGGAAGGTACATGTCTGCTGTTCAATGAAGTTATGATGTTAACAGATATCAAAGAAAGAGCCAGCCTTTTCTTAAATTCAATTTGTTTCTATTTTCTTCATCAAGGAGAATGGCTTCTAAATGGAAAAGAATAAAATATATTACTGAGAGGTATTGGAAAAGCAAAACATGAAAAGAGATAGTAAGTTAATGCTTGGAGAATTTATAAGAATTTAAATAGGTTTAATTCTCCAAACCCAATAGAATTGCATGCAAGGTTAGTGAAGGTTTTTGCCCTTGTGACCATGGAGTCATCTATGAAAATCAAATGATTCAACACAGAGTCCTGAGACACAGGAGCTGTAATAAAATAGTGAGCAAAATTATAAAAGGCTGATACATTAAGGCTCAAGACATAAGAAGCATTGGTTGGCTAGAGCTTTGGCTGACAGGAAAGATAGCTTCCTAGAAAAGATATGAATTCCTTAAACATCAGGCATCAGCCACCACAGTATCGATGGCATTGGTAGCAGAGCTGGCCCCTTTGGATGGCAGAGTTCTCCATCATAGAGCCCTTGGTGACCTCATAGCATGGTTGGCCCTTTGGTTATCTGCAGCTACAATATCAAATGACCAAAATGGTAGGAGCACCTTGGTAACCAGGAGGAGGAGTTCCTAGAAGACAGATGGAAGTGCCTTTGGGAATTCCCAAAGGAATTTGAAGAGACCTGGGGTTTTTAAGAAATTGGTGGGAGCAGAGCCATGAACATTCTATTTTGTCACTATTGTTACAGGTCTTCAGTCAAATCCATTCTTCTTGGTTTTTCAGGGAAATTATTGACTCTTTTGTGAGCCTATGTTGCTGATAGCTGATCTGTATCTTTTACATTTTAATAGAGCATTCCTATGGGATATTTTGATCCAAAGGGATGAGCTCTTAATGGTAGACATTTAGACCCTGCGAGAGTATGCCTTAGCAGAGGACCATTTCCCTGAGCCTCTCATATCTCATAACTGGTGTTTCATCTTTGCTTGCCATATATTTTCATAATGTCTATATGGGTCCTCCATCTCTTTCTCTTCATTAGGGTCTCTGAATTATTTTCTGACTTCCACAATGGTACATGCCAGTTGAAGTAGGCGTGTATAGATGCACTTGTAAGATCTGGAGGCTCATTCCCTTCACACTATTTAAGGAGGTGCAAAGAACACACTAACTGGATTAACTTCACATTTCAGATGTTTAACAAATGTTATGAGCCGGAGTGTGTATCTCAAATGTATATTTATACAGTTGAGCACCACAGAATGTGTCTTCAGGGTGCTATTTTAAACAAGCTGTCAAGCCTAACTGGTTTATCTTGGGGGAGCAAAAACAGTCCTTGTTGCAAATGCCATTTACAAACCTTGTGAGAAACATTCACTAATCGAATCGATTGAGCAGTTTTAAAAACATGGAGTACTGTGCTATCTGTTCAGAAATCCAAAGCTTAGGTCTTTTCTATTTAGCATTTGGGAAAGCTGTTTTTAAAATTAAAAATCAGTCAATTAACAGATTGCCTCAAAAATTTTACAACTGTTACTGTGTTTTCTTACTTTTTTTAAAATAAATTTATTTATTTATTTTTGGCTGTGTTGGGTCTTCGTTTCTGTGCGAGGGCTTTCTCCAATTGCGGCAAGCGGGGGCTACTCTCCATCGCAGTGCGGGGGCCACTCTTCATCGCGATGCACGGGCCTCTCACCGTCGCGGCCTCTCCCGCTGCGGAGCACAGGCTCCAGACGCGCAGGCTCAGCAGCTGTGGCCCACGGGCCCAGTTGGTCCGCGGCATGTGGGATCCTCCCAGACCAGGGCTCGAACCCGTGTCCCCCGCATTGGCAGGCAGACCCTCAACCACTGCGCCACCAGGGAAGCCCCTTACTTTTAAAAAACCAAACTAAATTGATTTTTAGTCCATATATAATATTGAGAGTAAATATCAGACTTTGGGTAAAGTTAATATATTCACCTTTTCATTGTTCTTCTTTTATTAGAGGATAAACAGCCTTAAACAAATATCCCAAATTTCTATGGTTAAATCTAAAGTAATTTTCATCTTAAACATAAAGCACTAGAATTCCTAAAGTAAAATTTTACTTATTACATTTAATGTTAAGCTTCTTTGTGAGAGAATTAATGGAGTAGAGGATTAACTTTGGAGCAGGGGAGGCTATAGCCAAGGGTAACAGGGAAGGCTTCCTGGAGGAAGGGGGATTTGAACTAGGCCTTGGAGGATAAAAGGAATGTCCACAGATGGACTCAAACATGAAGACATTCAGGACGGAGGGTAAAATAGGGAAAAATCTAGGCATGTCCATGAAATAATGGCTAATGTGATATAGAATAAAGTGTGTGTACGTAAGTAGTAGGTCCAATGGAGGACCTCCCACAGCAATTCAGGAAAGAAAGAAAATGTTGTAGAGGCAATGTATCATTTTGTATATTGATTCATTTGTTTGGCAACTGTTTATTGAGCACTTCCTACATGCCAGATCCTGCTGTGGGCAATGAGAGTATTAAGAAGGGAATGTGTGAAAGAAATGATGAGAGGTATTTGGGTAGAGTACAGCCACACATTAGTATAAGATATGCAGGAGAGGAGGAAGTCCTCAAGAATTCAGAGGAAGATCACCAATATGCACTCAGGTCAGGTCATCTTTATGGACATCGGCTATCTTTGAACTACAGATTTGCAGAAGTGCCAACTATTAATAGACAGGAGAAAGCAGAGTTTACTGTAAGAGGCTGACAAATATAGATCTGAGATATCATTTTATTGCTAATTTCTCCCCTGCCCGCAAAAGCTTTGTTGGCCCTTGGGCTGCTTCTTTGCTCTTGCTCTTTTCACTAGGGCAACGAACGCAAATGGCTGGTACAGCGCATACTCTGGGTCTGTTTGCAAACACAGATAGAGCACAAAATAAAAACAAGTTCTGTTATTTTAGACCCAGTTTCTTATTTTCATTTATTTATTGTCTGACTTTTAAAAAAACATTCCTTCTCTATCTTTTCCTCCTGTCTCCCCTCTGAGCAGCCCACAGCACTTGGACTTATATTTATTTTCATGCATGATTTACAAGCTTTCTCATTGGAAATTTTGAAGCTAGGTCCTTCACTAATAGAGGATCCTGAAGTCATGTCAGGGAAAGATCTACTTTTGTTTAATGGAGCAATAAACTGGTTATGGAGTCTCCTTAGAACTTTTTAGAAAGACTGCTGTAGGCAGTAGTTTGAATGTCTTCCAAATTCTGAGCAAGTCTTTTTTAGTCTTAAATAATTACAGAGTGGGCACATTTTTGTGATTATCCCAGTGACAGACTCTCCCAGAAACAGAGCAAAAGACTCTTAAAATATTGTCCACATTGTGGTTCTTGACATGCATAAAGGCTAAAATAAAATACATAGTTCAAACTTCATGGAGTTTCAGCTACAACTTGAAAAAATATCTGTGTGATTCTTTGCCTCCACTGGTGAAAAAGTTTAGATACATTTCAGATATGTTATTCAAGGGAAATATTATGGAATTTGTTACCCATGAATGCAGAAACATAGCATTGTGGATTTTTAAGTGAATGATGAATGTCAGTTTGTTGTTTCCACTGTAGTGTTGAATTGCTTATCTAGAGTAAGGCATGGTGGAATTACGGCTTGGGACTTAAAAACATTTTTCCCCCTGTGGAACTATTTTCTATTGCCTCAACTTTGCCCTCTACTTTGTTACAAAATATTCTATTTTGTTTTCCTCACAGACTTCCTTGCCTGAAGGTATTTTAAAACATCATGGTACTATAATATTTCCATGGTTTGTCCTTTTTTCATTTTAACCCTGAATTTCAGGACTATTTTTTGGTCTTCAATTAGGTAAATCTATTTTCTTTATTCATTTATATAAAGCTGAAGGATTCAACTTGAAGTTTTGCTTTCTTAGTAATACATTGTGAAACTACAAGATATAATTCACATTTGATGGATGAGAATATCTCTATCAGAAACCAGTGAGAAATTAAATGAATCAGAAATCCACTGTTAGTGACGATGTGAAGACTGTTACACGTTTGTTATAGTTGTTATTTGTTAGTGTAATGTAGACTTTAGAGTTATTATATGTGTCTATGAAAATATTGGCTGAATATGAGAACTGAGTAGAAATCCAAGAAGATAATATGACATGTAAGCCTTATTTATTGTCAGGCACTAATATTCCTGAAGAAATGCTGTTTGAATAATAACCTATCCTGTTCATCACATGCTGACAAGATGTCAGGAATTGAGAGGGATGCTGGGCATACCATGGTGAACAAGATAAAAGCTCTGGCTGGAAGGGCTTGACATCCAGTGGGGAATAACCCATCATGATACTGTGGGATCATTCTATGACAGGAAAGTACAGGAAGACACATGTGAGTTGGAGAGTAATTCAGTTGTAGGGAACAGCAAAGAACTCCTAAAGGAAGTAATGTTAAATCTGACGTAGTAGAAATAACTCCAAGATGACCTCCGGGGAATCATGCTTTTGTATAATCCCTTCCCCTTGAGTGAGAGCAAGACCTGTAACTTACTTAACTTACTTCTATCCATAGAATATGGCAAAAGTGATAGGATATTACTCCTGCGATTATATTACATGATACGGCAAAGGTGGAAGGATTTTGCATGTGTAATTAAGACTCCTAATCTGCTAATTTTAAGTTAACCAAAGGGGAGAGTCTCTTGGGTGGGCTGACCTGATCAGGCAAGCTCTTTACAGGAAACTAGAAGTCAGAGAGATTTGCCGCCTGGGTTTGGAGAAGTAGGCTGCCCTGTTGTGAGAGGGTCTGTGAGCGGGCCATATGGCAAAGAATTGTGGGGGCCTATGGAAGCTGAGAGAGGACCCTGGCTGACAGTCAACAGGAAAGCAAGAACCTCAGTCCTACAACAACAAGGAACTGAATTCTGCCAACAACCATGTGGGCTTGGAAGAAGACGTTGAGCTCCAGAAAGGAATGTAGATTGCAGCCTGGTGACACCCTGAGCCGAGGACCAACTGGACTGAACTCAAGCTTCTGATCCATAGGAACTGTGGGATGGTCAATGCATGTGTTAGGCTGCTAAGTTTGTGGTAATTCGTTACGCAGCAAGAGAAAGCTAATACCACTGAGATGTGAACAACGGTACTTAGATGGGGAAAGAATGTTCCAGGATTTTAGTAGAGTGGCTAAAATCACAGACTCTGTAGTCAGGATTAACTCGGCTTCTCCTTTAGCCGTTTGACTCTGAGCAGGTTACATAACCTCTCATTTTTCCTAATCTGTAAGTGGACATCGTCATTATCATCACCATCACCATCCTCCTTCTCTTCATGTTATCATTATTATCGCCATAATTATCATCACCAAGACCCATCATCTTCATTTTCTTCACTATCATCACTCTGAGCATTCTACCTTCATAGCGCTTTTGGGAGGATTAAGTGAACTAAGCTGTTGGATGGTTTTAAATAGGAGAGTAGCATGAACAGAGCCAGGATTCTAACTTAATCTCTTTGACCCTGGGTTCCTGTTATTTTCTAGAATGCTCTTCTCAACTATAGTTTGTTTTGCATTCTTTATTGTCATTGCTCACGCTTAACAACATGACAGAGGTGAGTTGCAAATCCAGCTTCACTTTGAGCAAGAAATGAAAGTTTTAAGGCTCAGATTCTTCATACATGAGAATGAGATAACAGCACTAACCTTATAGGGCTGTGAGGATTCAATGAGATAATGAATATGAAATATGTAGCAAAGCACACACTTAAGAATTTCTTCAATTATTTAAGAAATGTTTATATGTATTATTATTTGCAGCTTCATCATGTATGTGATGAAGCTTGTATCATGTGTACATGACACACACAAACAGTTATATCTACACATGTAGAAAGAGCTTCTCTGCATAATGAATAGATTATGGAGGAAAATGATAATCTCTCTAAAGATCATTGAAACTAAGACAAATTTTACTTGGTCTGGAATGCTTTAGGTCAGATAAACACTGAAAATTAGTCGATGGATTAGATGTTCTGAGATTATCTTTCCAATCATTTTTTTTTTATTTTTAAAAAATCTTCACCGTAATTATTTCCTGGATGTACGGATATAGCTGAGCAGACTGATCTATATCCCTCGGGTCCTTCTTCTCTGATTGTATAATTATTTGTTCTTTGATTTTCAAGGGCTGAATCATTGCTTTCTATTTTTATAGCTCTTTTTTTTTTTTTTCAGAAGAGCTTGCCTGTGAGAAAGTGATGTTTAGTTAGCTGAAACAAGCTTAGTTAGCTGAAAGCAGGCATTTTCACATAATGTGGCTTATTATTGCTATAATTTTCTAAACTTGGCTATTGCCACTGCAAGTCCAGAACAAGCTGAAAACTAAAAATGCTGGAAGTTATGATGAGGAATGGGAAAGATTCGTTTTATTTTCTCATTTTGCTACCATAGTCCTTCCCGTGCTGCTCTGCTTGTTTTATTGGCATTCCTGCTTCCTCTTTCTTTCTGCCTCATTGGTACAGACTATGCTTATTGTTGTCTTACAAATTATCCTTACACGTGGCATTTGCTGTTGCTAATTGCCTACTAACTTTCTCCCCATTTGAGTAATGAGTGGCAATTTTGCATCCACCTCCACGCAGATATTATGGCTTCTTATCATTATTACACTGCGTCTGTTTCTCTCTAATACTCTATTTGACTTCTATGTATATAATGCCTTTTTTACATGAAGGAAAAAGAAGCCATTGATATTCATAATTATTCCATCTTTTCAAGAGCAAGGCAAAAAAGGCATATTCAACGCATTCTGTATAGCAATTTAGATTAGGGAACTGAATTACAGTTACTAACATTTTCAATAAAGTTTGAAAATTGTGCAATTGTACAAACATATCAGAGCCTGTTTATCACTTGTGTCAGGGCAGGGAGCTGAAATCTGTATTTGCCTTAGAAGACCCGGTTGAGATTCCTGAGTGCCTGCTGTGAGCTGACAATTGATTTGGGACCCCTTTATTGGTCATCAAGTGGCTCATTTTAAACTCTCCACAGCTGTGCCCACTGACAAGTGGATAGTACCCCCTTTTCAGGCATAGTTTGGACCCCTGAGAACCACAAGACAAAAAGCAATAGAGGGCAGTGTTCTTCTGCTATAGGAAGATTACAGAAAACATGATAAAGTTATCAGTGTGTGGCTTATTTGAATAGGCATTTCTACCCACATTCACCTGATTTTGGATAGGGGAGTCCATAGGCATCCTCCAAAGGGTAGCCGATTGTTCCTGTCATCACTACTGACAATGTTGCTAGTTTAAGGTCTCTCTCCTGAACTGAAATTATCTCCCACTTCTCTTAACTCCAGGCTCATCCCTTTCTGACCCACCCTTCATACTGCTGCCAGAAATTTCTATTTTAAACAGAAATCTGACTATGTCACCCCCAGGCTTCAAAACCCTTGCCATCTCCCAACTGTAAATAGGAGATAATGGTTAAGATCAGAGGCTTTGGAGCAAGGGAAACATGGCTGGATAAACTTTGAACAGCTGTTCTATTTGAGCCTCAGCTTCCTTCCCTAAAATGGGGGTAATGATGCTTACTGCACAGGATTTCTGTAAGGATTAGAAATAACATGTGAAGTGCTCAGTGGAGCCCCTTACACAAAGTGGGCTTTCAAGAGATTCTAGCTCTTAGCTATTCTTTTTTCATAGGTATGATTGATTTAAAGTCAGTATTCCTTTCAGAAGAAGGGAAAGCATCAGGAGAGACATGTAATTTGGTCTCTTCCTCCAATCCATCAAAACTTATTGTAATTCAATTGTAAAGCAACTGTAATTTAGTGCTCTGTTTTTTCATGTGCCAGATTATTTTATATTCACGTGATCATGACTATTAGAAGAATATTCCATTTTTAGAATCTGATTTCAGGGGGTTGACAGAAATGTCAACACAACATGACCAAAAAGAGATACATAAACAATCAGATCAAAGAGACTCAGCCAGAAGAGAATCACATTCAGAGCAAGAGAGAAAAATGTTCAGAGGAAAATTAAAGAGGCTGACAACAAATTAAATATCATTGGCAAGAACATTTTTATCTGGTGCAAGATGCTTTGTGGGTTCTGATTCTTCTTTTGAAAATTCTCGCTCTTATTAATCTCTTTGCGTTTGCTGCTCTTCTGCCTGGGATGCTCCCCAGAGTCTACCCACAATAACATCTTTGCTCATTTCACATTTCACATCCCCTAGCTGGGCCTTCTTTCATGGCCCCATCTTAAGGAGCTGCCGCTGATTACACCTGTCTGTCTTTACTGCCTTACTTTACATTGTTTTTCTACACGGCACTTTTCACTACTATGAAATATTTGTGTACCATCTGCTTCCCCCACTAAAATGTACACCACCTAAGGGCAGGGTGCTATAGACTAGACTGAATGTTTGTGTCCTCTCAAAATTCATATGTTGAAACCTAAACCCCAATGTGATGGCATTTGGAGGTGGGACCTTTGGGAGGCTATTGGGTCATGAGGATGGAACCCTCGTGCATGGGATTAGTGCCCTAATAAAAGAGGCTCCTGGAGAGTTCTCTCATTGTGCTGCCATGTGAGGACACAGCAAGAAGACAGCTGTCTATGAAACAGGAAGTGGACCCTCACCAGACACCAAACCTGCCAGCACCCTGATCTTAGACTTCCCAGCCTCCAGAACTGTAAGAAATTAATATCCCTTGTTTATAAGCCACCAGACTATGATATTCTGTTATAGAGCTTGAATGGACTAAGACATAGGGGTTTTGTGTTATTCAGAGTTATACCCCTGGTACCTGGAATAGAGCTGGATACCACAGTGAGTATTAGGATGAGTAGGTGGATAGTAAGTTTAATGTTCACATTCCCAAGAAGAAATGTTTTAAATGCCTTCTCCGACTTTGTAAATTGTCAAACCAATTTCTCATAGATCGAGACTTCTTCCTAAATAACTCCTAAGTAAGGGCAAGCTGCTTGGGCACCTGTTTTCTCTGCATGTAATGTATGAAATTTGTTTAGTGCAGTTATTGGCATATAGTGTTTATTAAGTACTACTAGTAATTATTATAAGTATGATAGATTAAAAATGAGATTTCTACTCAAGAGTGTAGTCTGCATTACAACAGCATGAGTATACTGCTCACGAAGGAGTCTCTGACCATCACTTTTCTATCAGACTTGAAAGCCCACACTGGAATTTATCAGTGTGAGCAATAGGAGCGGGGTGAATAGTGAGGGCGCTGTTGTCAGCACCGATAGACGCTGCATGGAGTAACACCACCAGCAGAGCCTTACAGCCACCACTCCCGAGGTCCTTTCATGCTCTGAAATTCGGAGCAGTTCCATCTGGTAGAATTTTCAAAGTTCTTCCCTATGTTTCTCCATCACCCATGTCAGACAGTTCCCAGCTGCGCACCGTAAGAGGCATGAAGAGGCAGGAGACATGGCTTCCTGATTTAGTTCTGCCACTTTGTGCTCTTAATTAAACACCACTTAATCTTCTAGTACCTTAATTTCCTCATCTATAAATGGGAATAATGCTAGCTGCCCGATAGTAGCTCAGACAAATGTTGTGAAAAAGAAAACAAATGGCGGCATGAAAGTATATTGACACATGTAAGCACAAGTAATGACACATGTAAGCTTTTAAAAAGCAACATTTAGCACAGTGTATATGCCCCTCTCTTGCATCACTAATAGAGACAAAGAAAGAAAAAAAAAAACCTCTGCCATCATTTCAAAAGGCAGTCCTAACTAACTACGTCAAGTACATTCAAGAACTGTATCCTGTGTTAAATATTAGCTCTACTGGCAGAGTCTTCAAACTGTCATTTGATATCTCTTTTAAAAGTATAAATATGAATGAAAAATTACGAAAAACTAAGAATAGGACCAAAAGAAGAAACAAAAGAAGAGAGACTGTGAATATATACCTCTCAATTTGGGTGTACACTAGCTAAAAAATCAACCAAAAGCATTCCTGTTTATAAGATGTATCATCCTTTTTTCTTTTTCCATCTCCTCTCTCTTCTTGATTTCTCTACAGATTTTCTAAACTTTGCAGAGGCTCTTTTTGCATATTAAACTTAAGTCAGCTTCAAACACAAGCATAAACAACCCTGCTAAAACATTTTGTTCAATGAAGTATAAAGTATATGACTTACCACATTACTAGTTTTTGCAAAAAGCTATTATGTAAATATACAGGCTTATATGAGCTTAAATAGTCTGAGGCAAGGATGCAAAGAAAGGGAATACATACACATATATGGAAGCAATGCTCACGCTGCCTGGTTTTAGCAGACAATTGCATACCCTCACTTAACGGGCAAAGAAGAAACCATAAGTCTATTTTAGTGACTCCGTTCTGAAATGGTGCACTTATTCCTTTTATTACATTTTCAAATAAATACATATGGGACCCGTCAGATGTCAACAGTGGCTCTGAAAAGAGTCTGAATTAGTCACACTGGCACACAGGGCTCGGGAACAATGAACGGTGCTCTGGAAGACCCTTGAATACAAGCCTATTTGCCTCTTAATCCAAATGAATAATTAATGATAATTATCATGCTGCAGTTATTATCTGTGATAATAATATATCCGTAAGGTGAATAAATTCAATCTGCTACTATGCAGAAATGGCAACTCATAATATTCTTAAGAAATACAGATATAATTATCAGTATTAATGGTCAAGAAAAAAAGATTTTTATATAAGGAATTACGGCAAAGGGTCTAAAGTAAGGTGGAAATGAATCCTTCTGATAATATTTCTTCCATTGCCATCACCGCCGTGGGGCTGCTGTGGTGATGTTGAGGTTCCTACTTTTGTGGGTAGGTTCCATTTAAGTAAAGGCTTTACTATGCACTTGTGCGCTGCAATCTGCCCATAACATTTCCATTATCGCCTTTTAGAAAATGACTCCGGTTACGTTTAAGATCCTGTAAAAGGGCATGTGAAGCATGTTAGGACAGGTGGGGCTGCTTGGGGCACCAACTTGACAATTTAACACTTAAAAGGAAAAAAAGCAAAAAGCCAAATCAAATAAAATGTGAAATGTCTGGTTATTTGACTAGGGGTGGAGGTGGGAAAGTGCTGATTGACGGCGGTTGTCGGGAGTGGTGGTTTTTTTTTGAAATGCTCTAATGGCTTAGAGTTAACCAGTGAAAGGGCCCTACTCATTCCTTCTAGCTGTCATCCTCATGGGAAGGCAAGCTGCTTGGTTGGCCATCATTTTATGTGTGTTTGTGTGGGCGTGCAGTCACGCCCACGGATGTACACGCACTCACACACATATCCTTTTTGCAAAAGTCAGGACTATTGAGGTATAATTTACATAAAGTAAAAATTACCCTTTTAAAATTTACAATTTTTTAAGTTTTGGAAAAAAGCATACAGTCAGTCGTGCAACCTCTGTCACAATTTAGATATAGAATCTTTCCATCACCCCTAAAGCCTCTTTCAAGGATCTATGTAATCATTCCTCTTTCTCACTCCCAGTCCCTGGGAACAACCAATCTGTTTTCTCTCCCTATAATTTTGCCTTTTTCAGAATGTCATACAAATTAAATCATGTGTAGATTTTTTTTGGTATCTGATTTCTTTCACTTAGCATATGACTTCTAAAATTCATCCATGTTGTTGTATTTTTAATGGTTTTCTTTTTCATTGTCTGAGTAAAATTCCATTGTATGGTTATATCGTGATTTATTTATTCATTCAGCAGTCCATGGATGTTTGGGTTTTATCCAGTTTTTAACAATTATGAATAAGGCAGCTATAGAAAATAGCCTACAGCTCTTTGTATGCACATATCTTTTCATTTCTTTCGGGCAAATACCTAGGAGTGGGACTGAGGTCAAAAAGCAAATGTGCATTTAACTTTATGACTGCCAAATTATTTTCCAAAGTGGTTGAAACATTTTACACTCCAGTAACAGTAGATGAGAGTTCCAGTTGCTCTGCATCCTCACCAACACTTGGTATTGTCAGTTAAAAAATTTTTGCCATTCTGGTTAGTTTGTAGCAATATCTCACTGTAGTTTTAATTTGCATTTCTCTAATGACTAACGATGTTGGGCATTTTTTCCTGTGTTTATTTAGCACCTATAAATCTTCTTCGGTAAATTGTTTGTTCAAATATTTTTCTGTTAGAAAAATTGGGCCAGCTCAATAAGAAGTAGGTCTTTTTCCTATTGAGTTGTGAGAGTTTTTAAATTTGTTTTGGATTCAAGTCCTTGATCAGATATATGTTTTGCAAATAATTTTCCCCTGTCTGGGACTACATTATCATTTTGTAAACAATGTCTTTCAAACAGCAAAAGTTCCTAATTTCTTGAGCCTGTCTGAATTTAGCAAGCAAAGCAAAATGGAGTGATTGTGCATGTTAGGACTCTTCCCTCTTCCCAAATAAATCACTGGTATTTATTGAGCACTAACTACATGTAAGGCTCTAGGCTAAATGTGTAAAAGCATAGAAACACCCACTTAAGGAAAAAAACAACACTAGCAAAAGTAATTCAGTAGCTTGTATAATTTAGTTAAATGCCATACCACACTACATTATTTTGTATTTATATACACAGCTATAGGTAAATATTTTTACCTAGAAAAATATCTAAAGGTATATGTATAATTATGAAAGTGGGCTTTTCCTTTGATAAAATATAAATTTATCTAAATTCTATCATTTGTAACCTTTATACCCTTAAGATTTATAAGCAAAAAATGTTAACATTACCAGTTACTTGGCATGTTTAATGTGTTAGCATTGGGAAAAGTAAACTTTTATTTGACATTGGTGGAAGAAGTCTAAAGTATTAGAGGAATATAAGACAGTTATCTCTAGAGAATGCTTAACAGCCAGATTTTTAAAAAATTTTCAAGAGTAACATTTATAAGGAATTACAAAACTTTCAAGGTTTATACTCAAAGACTTCAGATTTTCATGTAACATATTTCATGTACTTCCTCATTACTGATTAGTTAAGCAGATGGGAAAAATTATTAAGCCCACTATTTGCAACAATGTTTAAAAGTCTCTCTTTTTCTCTTTTTGTACTATTTCTAAGTTCTCCACTATTCATTTGGTCTTTCTTTGAATAGTTTTCTCAGGGGTTCTAAAGTTTATCTGGTTTCCATCTTCCAAAAACAAAAGTTTATCTTTGTAAAATCAGATTTTTTTTTTTGTCTTTTCTCTTTTCAATGTTTAAAAGTAGAAGTATTAAGAAGTTTGGGGGACTTCCCTGGTGGCTCAGTGGTTGAGAGTCTGCCTGCCAATGCAGGGGACACAGGTTCGAGCCCTGGTCCGGGAAGATCCCACATGCCACGGAGCAACTGAGCCCGTGCGTCACAGCTACTGAGCCTGTGCTCTAGAGCCCACGAGCCACAACTGCTGAGCCCACGTGCCACAACTACTGAAGCCCGTACACCTAGAGCCCGTGCTCCCCAACAAAAGAAGCCACTGCAATGAGAAGCCCGCGCACCGCAACGAAGAGCAGCCCCCGCTCGCCGCAACTAGAGAAAGCCCACATGCAGCAACGAAGACCCAACCCAGCCAAAAATAAATTAAAAGAAAAAAAAAAAGAAGTTTGGGAACATCAAAAGTTAATTTGTTGTCCCATTGAAAAGAAAAAATACACAGTATCTTTCAGAGATATCCTGCTGAGCTACTTAGGTTCTGTTTTTACTTCTTTTGAGAAGAAAAAAATCCCACAGTAGGAATGCTTATTAGATGTTGGGGAGGGAATAACAAGTTTACAGGAGTTCATTTTCTTGAGACCTTTGCCCTTAACAATGAAAAAAAGAGAAAGATTTAAAAATTTCTATAGGAAAGACTCCAGGTGATGTAAAGTTATATTACATTTTTTTCCCCAGGTCTGTCCTGTTTGTGCCATTACGAAATTACTTCACTAAAGTGACTCAACAGGGTTGGGAGAGAGAAAAATGGAATTAGAACTCAGAAAATCTGACTGATTTTCTTTAAACAAGTGTACGTATGTTTTCTAGTTCAAGACAAACTTTAAGTTCTTATTGAGCCTAACAAAATTAAGAATTCATTTCAGAATTGTAGATAATAAAATTTCAATATTGTGGTGTTTTACAATTGAAGAGCCCCCAAAGCTTAAGATAGGGTATTGGGTAGCTGATAGTTAAATATCGGCTTTACAGGAGAAAAATTGCTGTTCTCTAAAATGTTTGAATAATTGATAAATCAGTATAGAATCACAGATAATCAAGAATTGACTGAACTAGAGAACTTAAAAAAATATCTTACCTATTCCTTTCTTAGGTGCAGAGAAATGAAAAATTATCTTATTCTGAAAGATTTTCAAAAGTGAGTCCTTAATCCAGTTCATTGTTTGAATCAATTATTTGATAACGCTCAAAGCTAGAAAATGTCTGAGTCCAATGCCCTATGCTTTATACATGGCTTCTATTCCATTCTTCCATGGCCACTGTACTCTGTGTGGGAGGCTTTTACACAGAAGAGGACAATAATTAAACCTCCCCGAGCACTTTATTCATCTTGGTGACAGCGTTCTGAACCTGCCCTGAATTCTTCATTTCCCCCCCTTATATTAGAGTCTGTGTATGTTGATAAAAGTCTGACTAGAACTGATTAATATGGAGAAAGTGATGCTTTTGTGCATTCTAATATTCAGATTGCTTTGTAAACATTGCAGTGTCATGTTATTAACTTACTCCTAGATCATTATTTACTGTGAGCTTCTGATCATTTCTTCCCTGCTATTACTTAGTAAGTTTTTTCCAGCTTATATTTTTCCACTTTGAAATTCCTTATTGGTTTCTCTCCTCTTCTTCACTCAGAGGTGGGATCCTATCCTTTGGTGTGATGGAAGATGCTATAATCTGAATGTATGTGTCTCCCCAATATTCACGTTAGATCCTAACACCCAATGTGATGGTGTTAGGAAGTGGGGACTTTGGGAGGTAATTAGGTTGTGAGGGTGGAGCCCTCATAAACGATTAGTGTTCCTATAAAAGAGGCCCCTAACAGTACTCCCTAGCTCCTTCCTTCATGTGAGGATACAACAGTAAGTCCTCAGCTCAGAAGAGAGCCCTCACTTGACTATACTGACACCCTGATCTTGGACTTCCAGCCTCCAGAACTGTGAAAAAGTAATTTTTGTTGTTTATAAGTCACCTAATCCATGGTGTTTTGTTAGCAGTCCAAACAGACTAAAGCGGAAGGACTTGGTGAGTAGGCAGAAGTTTTTTTGTGTGTGTACTCTTTCTGTTATTCAAAGACACAACATGAGAATTAAAAAACTAAAAAGGCTGGAAGCATTCCAGAAAACACTGAGAGGCTTTGAGAGTAGTGAGAAGGAACCAGTGCCACAGATAGCTGTCCAGGCTGTCCATAGACAGTCTACAAACACAAGTAGAAGGCGGGGGGTTTCCATTTGTGATGGAGGAATTTGGGATTCTGGATGCTTATGGCCGACAGATTTAAGACAGATAACTAACTGGGTGGATAACTAACTGGGTGGTTCACTGGTTCAATTTCTTCTTTATACTCTTAGATACTTTCTAAATTGTAATTTAAAAAATAATTAACTAATTAATTTATTTTTGGCTGTGTTGGGTCTTCATTGCTGCGCCCGGAAATACTCTAGTTGAGGCAAGCGGGGGCTACTCTTCGTTGCGGTGCACGGGCTTATTGCGGTGGCTTCTCTTGTTACGGATCATGGGCTCTAGGCGCACAGGCTTCAGTAGTTGCAGCATGCGGGCTCAGTAGTTGTGGCACACGGGCTTAGTTGCTCTGCGGTATGTGGGATCTTCCTGGACCAGGGCTTGAACCCGTGTCCCCTGCATTGGCAGGCAGGTTCTTAACCCCTGTGCCACCAGGGAAGTCCCTAAATTGTAATTTCTATGACTATAAAGTATTATAACTTATGGTCCAGACATTGGTCTGTGAAGAATACATACTCCAAGTAAATATTGAGAATAAATGATATCAATGACATTTTAAAATTTATCTGGGAAAACATATGCTACCTCTTAAATCTAAATATTCTGTTGGTCTGAGAAATGGAGTCTTTTGAAAATTTGCAAAAAATATTTTGTGTGAGGTTAAAGCAATAATTGTCATACCCAGGTGTTTTCATAAACTGGTCTCTTCATAACCAGATACTAAGTGCTGCCTGACATATGTAGAGATGAAACTGTTGTGATAATGACAATCCAGGCTTTTATGCTTTGAGGTAATGGATTTACTGTGATTTACTCATGTCCTCTTAGTTGGGAGAGTTCATTTGTGATCAAACAAACCTCTAAAATATCTGACCAAAATTAGTGGAGCAGTTGTAGATGTGAAACAAACTAAATGCATTGGAATGAAATGTAGAAGTTTATGGAATCTTTTTCATTTAAAATTCTATGGGAAGACTTTCGATTTGCAATCCCTTTTTGAAGACCCCTGGATCTATTACCTAATTAGGCACATTAAAAAATGCATATACAGACACACATACCAAATTTACAAGCATATAATTGCCACATATTTTGATAACAGGAGATGGTCTGGTGTATGGCACTGTAGCACATACTCAAAGGGCCATGCCATGTTTTTGTGTGTAATGGCCAGAGCAAGATGACCTAGTTTTGATTTTCACCATGGTTGTCCTGAGTCAAAACTGTGTGATAACTGAATTTGTATTTAGCTCCCTCTGTCCTCCTTTCCTGACTCCCTTCCTTTCATCCACTCAACCTTGTGGTTCTCAGTTACTTCGTATTCTCAAGCTGTTTACTGGTTGCTTAGAATCTTCCACTAAAGCATCACCACTCGGCCTGCCCTCCTTCCCAGGGCCCTATATGCCACCTCTTTTCCTCCGTCCCATCCGAAAGATCGGCCCTGTGCCCCATTCTCACTATTCTTAGAGGGTGAGAGCTAACATGAGTTTGTAAAAATGTGAGCCATCAAATTCTTCACCTACAGGGATTTAGTATTGTGGGAGTTTAGATACTCTTGCAGGATTGATGGGGGAGATATTTTGGGGTTAGAGAGCCATCTGACTTTGTATGTTTGTTATGCCTGTGAATCCAAATACTTCCTTAACACATCTGGTGTAACTCAGAAGTATGGCTGGGAGGAAAGCAGGAGGGGCAGTTGATTTCCCAGAGACCAAGGAGCTCCCTCCCTCAAATGGTGCTTTTCAAAAACCTTTTCAATGTAATATTCATTGACATGGTGATTTTTATTACCATGACTAAAAGACTAGAGAAAGCAGAGTAATAGTGAATGAAGTCAACAGGCTGTAGAGGGTCAGTGTTCTTGCCTCCTCACCAGCCAGGTGGTCCGACGCCTCCTGGCCTCCCCCTGAGGCTGGCTCCCCCTGGTGTTAGAACCTGGAATCGGTTCTAGACTAACCCTGGGCCCATACAACTGAAGAGAGCTTGAGTTATTTTAGGAACCCCTTGTGGCTTCGAGACCATTTATGTCTGGCATTCATCAGTTTTGGGGGAAAATTCACTGACTAGGAATGGTTACCTTTTAATATATTTGTATTGGCAGAGTTTGGTCTCTACTGACAGAGAAAAAACATTTTTAAGCTTTATCCCGTTACTGAGGAACTATTAATTTTGTTTTTCGTTTTATTTTTAATTTTATTTTGGCTGCACCATGCAGCATGTGGGATCTTAGTTCTCCCACCGGGGATCAAACCCATGCCGCCCTGCAGTGGAAGCACGGAGTCTTAACCACTGGACCACCAGGGAAGTACCAGGAACTACTAATTTTGAAAGGAAGACAGGATCTCTGGATAACTCTGGATCTGGATACTCATTTAACAAATTTTAACTGAGCACCTGTTGAGTTAATGTCCTAAAGATAGAAGTGAGCAAAAGAGGCACAGGCATTTAAGAAGCTTATACTTTAGAGGCACAAAAGTCCTTTGTAAAATTTAAATCACTATACAAATTAGTTATTGGTTATAATTTACTATAAATACTCATCCAATAAATATTTAATAAGCACCTGCTGTTTTCTAAGCACTGGGGATACTGGAGAATATAAAGGTGCATGAAATATAGTCTCTGTGCGTGAAAGAGTTTATAATACGGGATCGACAGTTATTTAAAAAAATAGCCAAAATGCCAGGAATTAAACTCCATAAGGTACAAAGTGCTTCAGGTTCGTTAAGAAAGGCACTCACTGCTAAATACTTGTGAAGGTCTAGGCAGGCCTCTGGTATTTAATTTGGATTTGAAGGATGATAGGGAATCTGTAAGGTAGAAAACGTCTGAGTAGATGGTACACGTAGAAATTTGAGGGCAGGGGTATCCGAGGTTGAAGGGAATTTCCAAGGTCTGGAATGCTGTGAATTTTATCATGTACGAGAGCAGATGAGAATAACTTTGCATATGAGACTCACCAACTACATAATTCTCCTCCAATTAACTCAGCGGGCCAGTTCTCTTCCTTCATATCTGAGCTGATTCTGGTCATAAATCCTTGGCCTTCACAGGTAGCTTGCTTACTCTGCTTACTAGAATATCAACAATATCGTTCCATTTGCGTAAAATGTCTCCCTTTCAAAATGTGTCAACAGATCAAGTGTAGTGCAGCAGTAATGAGTCATAAATAATGTACAATAAAATAAAACAGAAAATATTTATATTAATGTAATATCAAATTCTCTCTTAAGAAGATAGATGTTATCAACTGGTCAATTTCTCAAAATGCCCAAGGTACATAAGTACTTGTATGCCCTTAAGTATAGCAATTTTATCTCTATATTATCTTCTTTAAACATAGATCCTGAAATCCCAGCTATGTTCCCTTTCTACACCATTATTCCTTGGAGGTCTGATATAGAAATCCAAGGGCACATTTAGCTCAGAGAACTGAAAAAATCCCATGCGTTGGCACATTGACACTCCACCTAGAAAATTATGATGGGTTGGTGAATGTGAATACAAGTTATTACAGAGAAATGTCTACAGAGATTTGCAATCTATTTTGGTGGCCTTGAATGTCACACTTCCTTCCCTTTAGAAAAAAATAATCCTGTCGTTCAACAACCATAAAATTCCGGTCTTTAACATTCTGTGATCTTGTGACTTTGTACTTAGCACAATTGGAGTTTTCCATTTCTTCTCTTAAGCTACAGTCTTTACCCTACATTTCTTCAAACTCACAGTCTATGAGTCTTTGTCATTGATATTCTCTCCTCGTAACCCTCTTCCACTTCATCATTATGACCCTATCATTCCGGCACTTTTTTACATACAGTTTGCCCCATAAGATCTCCTAATTTCTCTTTGTCCATATTTTTCCCTTCATTTCCCTTTCTTTCTCATGGTTTCATAGACCCTGAACTCCTCTGCTTTCTCATCATCCGCTAATTAGCATGTCTCCATGGTAACAGACAGTTGCAGAGTGGGAATCATTCTCTGTACCAGCTACTGCTGAGTAACCTCTGGGCCTAGCAAGGAGGGGCCTTGACCTGCTTAAGATAGGAAGACTTTTCTCTTCTTGGCAGGAGAGGACCCATACATTTCAGAGAAGGCCCTGTTTCCTAGGGGAAAGAATAAGTCAATTTGGTTGAAAAGGAGTGTACACTTGGACTCAGGAATGCAAAATCAAAGTACGGAATAAACTAAGAAAATATTAAAGAAGATGTAGGAAAAATATCTAATGCTGATGCTCTGCTCCCGGTTTGTAAAGATGAGCAGTGCTTTGATCTGGAAATGGCTATGAAGCAACCGGTAGCAAATATTTGGTAGCATTTACCTCCTAATTTTACACGTATGATTCAATAAGTGTGTGCCATGGGACTGAATCTAAGACAGAAAACCCCACTACTCCCAGCTTTAAGAGGTTTATTTATCATTATTTTAAAATTTCACTATTTTAAGCTGTTTATCAACTCATAATCATATATTTTCTAAGCAACTGTAATGGCATTAATTATTGTAGGGGTTTACTGTTGCAGTTTTCTTGGGGGGGTAAGTGATATAGCATTATACAGTGCATGTAAAATTTTCTATGGCTAAGAGTCTAGGAAAGATATTAGTTATAATTTACTGAGCACCTATTATGAATTAAACACTTTATGAAGTAATTTGCATATAATTTCTCTAAACCTCGTGACAGTGTTTCAAGGTAAGATACTGTTATTTCAGTTTTGTGTATGCAGTTGAGATTCACAAAGATTAAGTAATGTTCCCGAGTTCAAAAAGCTAGTTAGAGCCTGGAACAGGACTCCCAGATACCTGAAACCAAGTCTGTGTACAGATACTCGTTCCCTGTACAATCCCGCATAAAGATGTTTGGATGAGGACTAGAAAGCTAGATGGATGCAAAAGTGTAGACTCCGGTGTGCACGGAAACACCTTGATTAGTAAGAAAGAGAGGCCGAATTTTGAGGTCTCCCGTGTTGGAAGCTGTAGTAGCTGAGAGGATAAAGATTCAAAGCAGCAGGTGATTTTACTGGATGTCAGGGAATGACATGTTTTATCAACATGTGGAAACTAGAAGAGTAGGAATTTATTGCTTGAAAGCATGCTGGTCATGATGTAAGCTTGGGTAAACTGGCCGGAAACATTTGTCCCCTGACCTGTAAATGTGGGCATGACGTTGCGATCCTGGGAACCCTGCTCTTGATGGTGAGTGGGGATGGAGAACTTGTATTTGCCGGAAGGGTGCTCACCTTTCATCCTCTTCATTCCTCAATGTTTATAATGAAAAACATTCTTTTTTCAAATTTGAATGAGACGTTACCAATTGGTACACTGCATTTCATCAGCCAAAGGTCAACTAACATCTCAAATCTGATTGAAACCCTGAAGACTGTACTCTTTATTCAGCCTATGAGCAAATGTCTGACATCTAAGGCAGAAAAATACACTTGTTGATTGACTTCTATATGCCAATTAAGGAGCAAAGTGCTTCCATATGCAATTGGTGGTGGCTGTGAGGGTACTCCTCTCTGATTTTCTTTACTAGGGAGTGTAATTATCTGACCCCAGCTGCTGGGCTCTGAAATGCATGACTAAATCTGCATGGAGGCCTAAAGGTTTCTGGTCAGCAGTTCTAATGTGTGCGTGTGTGCAGTGGAGTCGGGGTTTCTCAAGTGCCAGCTGAGCGTCCTGTAATTCAACTCAGTTCTAACACGGTCTACTCGGAGATAGTGTCAGAGCCCACAGGTTGAGGGCTCAGTCCTTCAGAACTGCCCCCACCTTCAGATGCCAGTCGAAAGCCCAGGTTGTTAACCTTACTTCTGACCTAATAGCTATAAATGAGAGGTTCCAATGACCCCCCCCCTCCTTGGGTTGGATTAATTTTCTAGAGTGGCTCACAGATCTCAGAGAAACATTTTACTTACTAGATTATCGGTTTATTATAAAAGGATGTAACTCAGGAACAGCCAGATGGAAGAGATGCAGAGGGCAAGGTATGGGGAAAGGGCATGGAGCTTCCACGCCTTCTCCCAGTGTACCACTCTCCTGGCACCTCCATGTGTTCACCAACTCAGAAACTCTCTGAACCCCAGCTTTTGGGGTTTTTGTGGAGGCTTCACCACATAGGCATGGCTGATTAAATCATTAGCCGTTGGCGATTGATCTCAATTTCCAGCCCCTTTCTCGTCCTGGGTGAGTGGGACTGAAATTTCCAACCTTCTAATCCCAAGGTTGGTTGGAACTATGCCCCCATCCTTAGGTGACCTAGGGGCATTGCAAAGGTCACCTCATTAACATAACAGAAGACACCTTTAGGCCTTTATTGCTTAGGAAATTCCAAGGCTTTTGGGAGCTCTGTGCCAGAAATGAGACAAAGACCAAATACATATTTCTTATCATAAATCACAGTATCACAAGGCCACACTTCCACAGGCTGCTTCTAGCCAGTGGCTGAGTATGGCATGGATGTCAAGGCAGATCTGTTTCTGGGAGAAGAAGTGTTCTCTGAAGAGCCACTTAAGCTTGAGTACTTCTTGCTGTACTTGCTGAGCTCCCATTGGTCTTGCTGAGCTTTCTTAGATCTACAGTCAAGACTCTTCCACCCAACCTTCCTTCTCTTCCCTTTCTCCTTCAGGTGCCAGACAGCATTGAAGGCTTTACCTACCTCCCCCTGTTCCCTCCTCATGTTACCCCGAGATGTTTCCCTTAATGAACTTCCCTGATGCCTGCTTCTTGGAGAATCTACATCAGCACACTGTCTAATTTAATCTTCCCAATCTTATGAGCTATTTATGATGATAAGAAATAGAGTCTCAGGCCATCATCAAAAAATCTATAAATAATAAATGCTGGAGAGGGTGTGGAGAAAAGGGAACCCTCCTACACTGTTGATGGGACTGTAAATTGATGCAGCCATTATGAAGAACAGTGTGGAGGGTCCTTAAAAAATTATAAATAGAGTTGCCGTAAGATCTTGCATTCCCACTCCTGGGCATATATTTAAAGAAAACTCTAATTCAAAAAGATACATGCACCCTAATGTTCATAGGCAGCACTATTTACAATAGCGAAGACATGGAATCAACCTAAATGTCCATCAACAGATGAATGGATAAAGAAGATGTGGTTTATATATACAAAATGGTATATTACTCAGCTGTGAAAAAGAATGAAATATTGCCATTTGTAGCAACATGGATGGACCTAGAGATTGTCATACTGAGTGAAGTAAGACAGACAGAGAAGGACAAATATAGGATATTGCTTATATGTACAGTCTAACAAATGATACAAATGAACTTATTTTCAAAACAGAAACAGACTCACAGACATAGAAAACAAGCTTATAGTTACCAAAGGGGAAAGGGAGAGGGAGGGATAAATTAAGAGTTTGGGATTAGCAGATACAAACTACTATATATAAAATAGATAACAAAAAGGACCTACTGTATAGAACAGGGAACTATATTCAATATCTTGTAATAAACTATAATGGAAAAGAATCTGAAAAAGAATACACACACACACATATATATATCAAAAACTGAATCACTTTGCTGTTCATGAGAAACTAACACAACATTGTGAATTAACTACACTTCAATTAAAAAAAAAAGAAAAAAGAAATAGAGCATCAGGGAGTTTGAAATGCTGACACTCAGGTCACCCAGCTAACAATGGCAGGCTTCAAACCCAGCTGTTTGCTCCCATGAACTGTTGACTCTTCCCACTATACCACACTGCCTAGGACGTCGTATTGTAGCCACCACTACCTTATGTGCTACTTTGCCTGTTGACAAGTCCTATGGAAAAAGCGGAAGAAGGTAAAAATTACCCTAAAGTTCCCTGACAAATGAAAAAAAAAAGATCAGGAAGGAAAACTGCTAATATAAAATGTGCACTCTTTTTTTATGGTAACTTAGACTTTAAGCTTTCTCATATGTGTCATTGACAGGGAGCTGTCTGGTTACATGAATATGTTGTTTTTCTTTTTTTTCCCCTAATGCCCCTTTTAGGTAAATCAGAGCTGCAGGTGCTGTATCTGATTTTCAGAGATAACATGTGAATTTGTGACATTCCCTGTGGAGCTTGAGGTCTAGGAACCAATGAAGAGATCACAATGAAACAAGAGCATTACATTTTCAAGTGTTAGAGTGATATGTCTGAAAGTCTTAGCATTATTTAAGAGGCAGCTCTTCTTATTTGGATCAGGCAGCCGTGTGAGTTTTCCAAAGGTGAGAAGGTCTTCCTCGCCTGAATAAAAGCTGAGTACAGAGTGGAGCTGCACGCTGCTTGTTTTACTGTGGAGGCCAGCAGCCAAAGCCAAGGTAGCCAGCCTCAGGGAAGCAACTGCAACCGATTCTGACGAACAAATGGAGAACCCAGTGGGGAAGTATAGAAAACAAAGGGAGACGTTTATTTTTTTTTATGCCCTCCCCGCCTTTTTTATTCAGGCCAGAAAAGTACAAGTTACTGCAGTTAATTCCCAAACCTGGTGAAGGTTCAAGAGCACAGGGAGCCCGAGGACCTTCACCTGAATGGCTTCTTGAAGGATGCTGTATCTGAGGCCTTTGGTGCTGGGAGAACACTGACTTGTCTCCCTCTTTACTTTGCGGGGAATCCTTTTTTTGATTGAGGAAACTTCATCCTTCTCAGAGCTGTGCCGCTGGCGTTGCAGGTGGGACAAGCCGATGTACAGACTCCTGCTGCCGATCCATTCTCTCTGTTTCTCAGGGCTCCAAACAAAGGGCAGGCATCTTGACGATCATCTGATTCATTTCGCCAGATGAGTCTCCCACAGAATCTTAGCTCTGAGATGGAGGCCGTCCCTGTTGGCTTTATTCTGCCTCAACATTCCTTTTAACTGGATAGTGTCCTGCTTACCTCTCCAGCCTCTTCTCCCATAGCTTCTTCACATCAAAATAGAGTGCTTTCTATTCTAGAACCTTCCATGCTCCCTTATACCACATGCCTTTGCTCATGCCTACTGCCCCTCACCAACTCCTATACTCTTTGCCTATTTGGTGCATGTCTAATTCCATTAAGCCTGCAATCAAATAGAACCTCCTTAGTGAAGCCTTCCCTGACTTCTCTAAACTCTATTAATTACTTCATTCTCTGCACATTTCAGTTGAGCTGAAATTAATTTCGCTTCTCTCTGAAGATACAGATTCAAATTCAACAAATTTTCTCTGAGTGAATACTAAGTGCCTGGCACTGGAATGATCACTTTCATATACAGCGTTTCTTGAATTTTTATTTGGCAAAAAGACTAGAGAAGATGATTCTTTTGGATTGAGATGGACTAGTATGGCATTCTGAAATGACCAAACTCCACTCTTAAGAAGAGGGGATTGAGCATAGACGTGAAAGGCACTTTTAGTCACTGCCCAGTATAAGAACAAAACAACACCAACAAAATCCTTGCTTTTTTAAAGGTCTCTGATTTTTCCAGAACTTTTTGGAAATTGTTCTGGAAAATTATAAACTCCCCTTCCAGTGACCCTGTACCCTGTATGCTCTAGGGTACTTGTTAATAATCTGTTTCATAGTTCTCTTTGGAAGTGGCATTATTGTGTCTGAGCCACGAGCTCTTCAATCTCAGTCATTCCTTTTTGCAAGGTCATAGGTACGGCCAGCATATCTACACAAGGCAAGAAGGACCACTATTTCATTCTTGAACAAATTTTGATCCACTTCCACTTTGCTCCAAGCCATGAGGAGTAGGTGGTCACCGCCAGGAAACAATCAACAATCTAAAAAACGGCTTCTATTTTTCACTAATATGACTGTCAAAAATATCTTTGAAATTGACAATTCTGCTTTTAATCAACAATGTAGACCACAGGTTGGTCACCTACCGCTTATGAGCCAAACCCATCCTGCTGCTTGTTTTTGTAAATAAAGTTTTATTGGAACACAGCCCTCACATTTGTTTACATATTGTCCTTGACTGCTTTCTCATTATAACAGCAGAGTTGAGTAGTTGCAAGAGAAGCCATATGGCTCACAAAGACTAAAATATTTACTACCTGGTCCTTTGTAGAAAATGTTTGCCCACCCCTGACATAGCAATCTGAGGTACTGCCAGAAACCCTAAATGCAAACTCTCCAATATCCAGTTCTTATAAAAAGCTTGATTGTGAGAATATGTTTCTCTTGGATCTTAGTATCAGGAAAGCTGTGCTTGTTCCTGAACTACTAGTGAGTTTGTATTCTTACGGACACTTTGAATCTTATAATGGATTGTGCTTCTCTCTGAGCTTTGAGTACCTGGACGTGCTGAGCCAAAATCCAGTCCTTCTCTGTAGGTGACACCCACTTTTAGTTTCAACTACTCCTAACTCTCTGATTTCCTAACAACTATTTATTTCAGTCTGATGGCCTTCTATGTATTTACTTTTTAGGAAAACGTTAGGTATAGATAAATACAAAAATAACATGTATCCTTTGAACTTCTGTAGTCTATTATCTAGAATTAGCTGTTTATATATCTGCCTCTGCCTCCTGCTTTAAAACTTCTTTGGGGGACTATGTCATAAGGTGCTCTGCACATAGAACATAATAAATGTCTGGGATTTTTTGTTTGCTTGAGTTTTGTTTGTTTGTTTATTTAGTAGCAAGTTGGTTTTAAGAAATTATTTGTTTCAAAGATCAGAACATTTTCAACTTAAATTAATTGGCTGCTATTAGTATAAATATATTTCTGCAAGATGCATAAACTTGATTCCTTGGTAGAAAAATTCACTTAGTTTTCATGCTTTTATTAATAAAAAGAATGATGATAATTGTTACTGTTTATTAAATGCCTAGTATTTTCCTGATGCTTTATGTACATTGTTGGACTTATTCCTCATGGCAGCGTGTGGTAGCCTTGATATTCCCATCTCACAAGATCGTGATGATAGACTCAGAGATGACACACCTTGCTCGGAAGGAGTGTACAGAGTCTCAGCCACCAAGGCCTGCGGGTGCCTGGCAGGTGATGTCAGTGAATGAAGCAGGTGGGCGTCATGCAGTGTGGAGTCCTGGGATCAGGTAGCACATGCTTTGTTTAAAGGGGCAGGCATTACAGTAATCAAGACAGTATGGTACTGGCACAAAAACAGAAATATAGATCAATGGAATAGGATAGAAAGACCAGAGATAAACCTACACACCTATGGTCACCTAATCTATGACAAAGGAGGCAAGGATATACAATGGAGAAAAGACAGTCTCTTCAATAAGTGGTGCTGCGAAAACTGGACAGCTACATGTAAAAGAATGAAATTAGAACACTCCCTAACACCATACACAAAAATAAACTCAAAATGGATTAAAGACCTAAATGTAAGGATGGTCATTATAAAACTCTTAGAGGAAAACATAGGCAGAACGCTCCTTGACATGAATCACAGCAAGATTTTTTCTGATGCACCTCCTAAAATAATGAAAAGAAAAAGAAAAAATAAACAAATGGGACCCAATTAAACCTAAAAACTTTTGCACAGCAGAGGAAACCATAAACAAAATGAAAAGACAACCTCAGAATGGGATAAAATATTTGCAGATGAAGCAACTGACAAGGGATTAATCTCCAAAATATACAAACAGCTCATGCAGCTCAATATCAAAAAACAAACAACCCAATGAAAAAATGGGCAGAACAATAGACATTTCTCCAAAGAAGACATACAGATGGCCAACAAACACATGAAAAGATGCTCAACATCACTAATTGTTAGAGAAATACAAATCAAAACTACAATGAGGTATCACTTCACACAGGTCAGAATGGCCGTCATCAAAAAATCTACAAACAGTAAATGCTGGAGAGGATGTGGAAAAAAGGGAACTCTCCTACACTGTTGGTGGGAATGTAAATTGGTATAGCCACTATAGAGAACAGTATGGAGGTTCCTTTAAAACTAAAAATAGAGCTACCATATGACCCAGCAATCCCACTACTGGGCATATACCCTGAGAAAACCATAATTCAAAAAGATACATGCACCCCAATGTTCATTGCAGCACTATTTACAATATCCAGGACGTGGAAGCAACTTAAATGTCCATCAGCAGAGGAGTGGATAAAGAAGATGTGGTACATATATACAATGGAATATTAGCCATAAAAAGGAACAAAATAGTGCCATTTGTAGAGATGTGGATGGACCTAGAGACTGTTATACAGAGTGAAGTAAGTCAGAAAGAGAAAAACAAATATCGTATAATATTGCTTATAAGTGGAATCTAGAAAAATGGTACAGATGAACTTACTTGCAAAGCAGAAATAGAGACACAGATATAGAGAACAAACTTATGGATACCAAGGGGGGAAAGGGGGGTTGGGATGAATTGGGAGATTGGGATTGACATATACATTACTATGTATAAGATAGATAACTAATAAGAACCTGCTATATAAAAAATAAATAATTAAAAAAAAGATAGATAACTAATGAGAACCTACTGTATAGCACAGGGGACTCTACTCAATGCTCTGTGGTGCCCTAAATGGGAAGGAAATCTAAAAAAGAGGGGATATATGAATATGTATAGCTGATTCACTTTGCTGTACAGCAGAAACTAACACAACATTGTAAAGCAACTATACTCCAATAAAAATTAATTAAAAAAAAAAGGGGGGTAGCTGCTACTCTGCCTCAGAGGCACGCACTGCCACGTTCAAATGTCAGCTCACTGTTGCTTGGCTTTCCAATTTTTAACAAACCAGAAATCCAGACTTTCAGTGAAATGTTTTAATTTTAGAAACACTGTTCAGGCATAATGAAATACTCTGTGTGTCAGGTTTGGCACCTGGGCCACCAGTCTTTAAACTCTGAGTTAAGATCACAGCAGGTGGGGTGAACTGATTGGGTCTGAATCCTAACTCTACCATATTCTGTGTTACTTCTAGCAACGTAAGCTCTGCAAACCTCAGTTTTCATCAAATGAGACTAATAGTACTATGATGTACACGTAAGAAATCCAGGACACGCGAATGCTAGAACACAGCACCAACGTCAGACATACTGCAACAGTCAGAAACGTCCATTTCAATTATATTTTGACTTCTTGGTAGGTTTGGGTGAAGTGTTTAGCCTATGCCTATCACATAGAATGTACTCATTAAGTGACTACATGTTTATTATGATTATGGCTGAAGGACACAGAGTTAGTAATTTCATATGTAGGATTTGTCACCGGGTCTTTATAGCTGCAAAGCCCCATCCTTTTCTCACAGTGCAATCCTGTTTCTCATAATTCAGTATTTTGTTTTGCTCCTAACTCCAGTTTTCCAGTTGTTTATCACAATAGAAGCAGACCAACAACGTTACGAGCCATATAAGCTTTTTATTTTGCTGTTAAAATATAACTAATTGAACAAATCATTGCTTTTGATTTTGCTCCAAAAGTCCTTTTTAGAATTCTCTATATTCTCTCTAAATTAAAAAAGCTAAATTTATCTTATAAATGCACATACAGCTCTCATTGATTTCAGTGAGAGTCAAGAATTCAGGGATGAAATCTAGCCTGAAGAGTTTTAATTTTCTGTTTATTTACAGCAGGAGATAATGAAAAATGGTGTGTTTGCTTAGAGTGTACCAGCATTAAGTATTCTTGCTAGCAGGGTCAAGTGCAGCATTATGACTGAAGTTCAGAGAAAAGAGTTCTGAATTTCACTAGTAGACCTGAAGACACTTTCTTGTAAATGAGCAAGCATAGCTTTTGGCATCAAAGATAACAGGTAATATTGAATAGGAGGAAGGGTTTCACTGGGTGAAAAGGATAATCAAATATGCAGTACAACTGATAAATAGCTCTTTACCTGTATCTTTTCATCTGACTGATATTTTTATTAAGGGAAATATTTAGTATAGTAATGTAAAATTTTCTCTAATAACATTTTTAATATGACAATTTAAATACACTACTTGCAGGATTATTCTGTTCTGAAAGAATTGGATAAAACAGTAGTATCTTGGCATACAGTGGCAGTATAGATCAAAGGACTGAATTTGGAAATGGAGGATATAGGTTCTGGTCTCAGCTCTGCATATAAATAACTGTGTGATTTTAGGCAAATCATTCCCTGTATGATGATTGGAGATAATAAACCTGAACTAACAAAGTGAGATTATTTGTGGAAGTTCTTTGTTTCTAGATAAAATTACTGTATTATTGCCACAGTTATTTTTACATATAATGATGGTGATGTATAGAGCATACATGAAATTATAAACACTTTTCTACTAAGGGATTAAAGAGTTTCAATTACTTTAATAACAGAGACACACTTTCAATTGCATTCATTTTGATTTTACCTCATAGAAATAGATAAGTTTGAGGGGGTTTATGGTTTTTTTTTTTCCCCCTTGAGAAGTGAAAGCAATTTTACTGACAATAAAGAGTAAAAATGGGGACTTCCCTGGTGGCACAGTGGTTAAGAATCCACCTGCCAATGCAAGGGACACGAGTTCGATCCCTGGTCCAGGAAGATCTCACATGTCGAGGAGAAACTAAGCCTGTGCACCACAACTACTGAGCCTGTGCTCTAGAGCCCATGAGCCGCAACTACTGAGCCTGCATGCCACAACTACTGAGCCCGCACGCCACAACTACTGAAGCCCGCACACCGAGAGCCTGTGCTCAGCAACAAGAGAAGCCACCACAATGAGAAGCCCGCGCACCTCAACAAAGAGTAGCCCCAGCTCGCCGCAACTAGAGAAAGCCCACGAGCAGCAACGAAGACCCAATTCAGCCAAAAAATTAAAATAAAAAAGAAATTTAAAAAAAGAGTAAAAATGAAAGGCTTGAGGAGAGAACAAGAAAGTTGGAATAACTAACATGAGGAATGTAAAGTGGAGATGATTGAATGTAAGTAAACAAAATGATATCGGACTGGAGATCCTGGTTGAGTGTAACTTAGGTGACTCAATTAGCTGATTTCTTTTCCTTTTCTTTTGTTTCTTCTCTTCTATTATTATTTTTTCAACAGTACCCGATAGTTTAGGCACAGGAAAAGAGAGACAAATAATAGATATTCATACTAGACCAGTAATTATTTAGAGGGATTCAGGAGAAGGAAAAGAAGGTAAATATATGGAGGGTTTGGGGGAGAGAATTCTTTACTTAAGAGACAACATGTTTCAAAAATAATAGGGAAGGATAGGGAGTGAAGGTCTAAGGGTGACTGATTGTTTTGGAGGAAATGTATATACTTTAATAGTTATCTTTTTGTGAGAGTCTGTGAGTGGTAAACTCTCTTAGTCTTTGATGTCTGAAGATGTTTTATTGTGTTGGTTATGATAATGTAGCTGGGTATAAAAGTGCAGGTTGAATATTTTCTCCTGGAAATTTGAGAAATGCCACTGTATTCTGGCATATTGTTGCTAAAGAGAAATCAACTGTGTAATTGTTGTTCTTTTGTTGGTAGGTTGTCTTTTCTCTCTGGTAGTTTTTAAGATTTTATCCTTATCTTGATATTCTGTGGTTTTCCTATCATGTGCTTAGGTATGGGGTGATTTTTGTTTATCCTAGGAGTCAGATATTTCTTCAATTTTGGAAAATTCTTGACTATATTTCTTTAAGTAAAGTTTTTCTATCATTTTCTTCTTCTAAAATGCCTGTTAGACATATGTTGAAGTCTCTCTATTCTCTATGAGTTTTTGAGGGTTTCTTTGGTCTATGATGTATAATGTTGTCCATAATATTTCTTTCAGTGAATTATGTCCTGTCTAGATGTTATCTTTTGTGTTTTAAAACAAATTTCATTGAGAATTTTAAAAAATTCTAAGATGTCTAACAAGTTATTGCTATATTAATTTGTTCTATTTCTTCATTTCTGCCTGATTTTATTTTATATTTTCTTTTTTATTTCTAAATTGTTTTAAAAGTTTATAATGCACAAAAGTATAACTGTTATCCTAAGGCAAGCACCTTTATAATTTTCATGAAGATCAAGAAATAAAACATTGCCAGCATCCCAGAACCTCCTTTCAGGCCTCTTCCTAATCACTATCCTCTTCCTTTTCCACAAAGATAAACAGTATCCTGAATTCTGTCACCATCATGTAGATTTATCTGTTTTTGAAGCTTATGTAATTGAAATCATAGAGTGTTTCTTTCACTCAACATTATGTTTGTGAGATTATTATATCTTGCTGCTGAGAGCTGTAGTTCATTAATTTTTATTACTATGAATTATTCAATTGTATTGATAGACTTCAATTTAATTATCCATTTTAATGTTAATAAACATTTTTTCAACTAGGATTTATTATGAATAATACTACTATAATCATTCTTTTATATGTCTCTTGGTGCACATGGCATACATTTCTGTTAGAAAAATATGTAGAAAAGAAATCAATAATTTAAATAATATGCATATCTTCAGCTTTAGTAGATAATGCCAAATTATTCACTAAAGTTAATTTATGAATTTACATTCCCACTAACAGTATATGAGAATTCTTATTGCGTCACATCTTTGCTAACACTTGGTATTGTTACTTGTTTTTATTTTTAAAAAAATTTATTCAATTTATTCAAACTAAAAACAAGCAAACAAACAAAAAAGTTCACCCATTTCTCCTACCCCCCCCACCCCCTGCCTCTTGCAACCATCAATCTGTTCTCTGTATCTATGACCTTGGTGTGTTTTTTGTTTTGTTTTGTTTTGATTTGATTTTGATTTTTAGATTCCACATGTAAAAGAGATCATACGGTTTTTGTTTTCTCTGTCTGATTTATTTCATTTAACATAATGTCCTCGAGGTCCATCCATGTTGTCACAGACAGCAGGATTTCCTTTTTTTTTATGGCTGAACAATATTTCCTATATCACAATTTCTTTATTCATTAATCTACTTAGATTGGAAATACATGAATGCACACACAGGGTGCAATTCATCTGATAGTATTGCAGAGGTTTCTTTTGCCTGCAACTGTGGAGCATGTGTTTTTGCTTCTCTCTTTGAGTGCATTATGAAAGGGGATAATTCTACTATTTCTCTTACAGTGTCTGGGAGAGTGACCTGTGTACACAGTCTGAGTACTCAATAAATATTGCTGAGAGGGGATGAATGTGGAAAATCCAGAAAATGTGTGTTTCTATTTTGATTTATGAGCTTCTTAGAAAAGAGAGGGGAAGGACCTAAATAATACACTTAAGGGATCTTATATCTTTCCTACCCCTTAAACAGATTAAAAGAGGGAGAACAAATAGAACAATCTTGAAGGTTGATTGAGGGATAAAACACCCACAGAACAAATTTTATTTAAGTTTCATGAATCTCCAAACAGCAGGTTTAAGTAGATTTGCTGGAGCTTAGATATGTGTCTGCCAAGCAAGATAACTTTTAAAGAAAATAGTTCTTTGCATTTTCTCAGGTCAAAAACCAAGTTTGTTGCTTCACTTTTGCTCTTAGAAAATATCAGGTGAGAAAGAAAAAAATGCTGTTTATGTAGTGATTGTAGAACAACTTCAATGACAGATCTAATCTCAGGTAAAGCTGAAGCTCCAGGTAAGGATAAAGAAAAGTAATACTGGATTCTTTTCATGTGGCTCAGACTGGGAGATATTTGAAGCCAACCAAGGCACAATTCACTGAGTACTTTCAAAACCGTACAACAAAACTGTATTATAAACATTAAACTTGCTACAAGACTAGATTTTGTGTTCCCAACACTAGATGAAATGATAATTATGCTACTATGGCAATCATATTGATATATAAATGAATCAAATCAATACATTGTACACGGTAAACTTACACAATGTTGTTTGTCAAACTGAACTCAATAAAAAACCCAAACCAAACCAAAACAAAAAACAAACAAAACAAAACCCTTCTATGGCTCCCCTTCTTCTTGGTGACCTGTATACCCAAGTCTCTCTTCTTCCAGCTAGGGCTGCCGGTGACCCCATAATGGCTCTGTGGTCCGGGACCTCTCACTATAAGTGCCCACCTCAGGCTGTGCCCATGTCCTTCAAGAATGCTTGGTCACCCCTTGTCTATCTTTAGTCCCTCCTCCTTGGGATCCTGAGACCTCTGTTATCCAAATGTTACTTGATCCCAGAACCAAATTGTTCAGATGTGCTTATTGATGCAGCCTCACTAATGGGAGATGTTATTACACCACGCTGCCCTTTTTTACCTTCATTAATCAAATGTGCATTAAAATGCCTTGTTATAGAAAATGGAGAAAATGCAATAATCATGCATGAGAATAAAAGTATTCATAATCTCTCCACTCAATAATCGCCACACATATACACTTGTACATATATTTCTTGCTTTTTTCACTTAAGTAATATTTAATTAAAGAATTTTCATGTCAGTATATATATTTCCATAACATTATTCTTTGTGGCTGGAAAGTATTCCATTTTATGAATAGACTATCCTTTATTTAGACACTTTTTGACTTAGCTTATTTTTATTATTAAAAAGATGGAATGAATACCCATTGTAAAATCTCAAATAATACATAATGAAAAATAAGTTCCCCTTCCACTGACACTTCTAGTTCTCCCCGTAGGCAATAAACATTTCTTCTGTCATCCTCTGGAAATAGTCTATACAAGCATATATATGCAATATATTCTTGTCTTTTTTACACATGGTTGTATACACACTATCCTGTACCTTTATTTTGTAAAATAAAAAAAAAATATATCTTGGAATTTCTTCAAGTTTAGAATACATAGATCCAACTCTTGTTTTTTCATGGCCACATAGTAATCATGGTGTGGGTTTGATACAGTCAGTGTTCTATTAATGGAGTTCAGCTGTTTTCTGTCCTTTGCTGAGACAAACACAGCAACAACAAACACTCCTATACATCTGGATTTTTGCACATACAGAGTGCTGGTGAACTCTTAGAAGTAGACTTTTAAGACTTTTGATGCATATATCCAAACAGTCCTTTATTATTGAATGATGTTACATTGTTATGGTAGAAAAAAGAACTCCTGACCCCCTTATTAAGCAAGAAGGCTTTAGAGGCAAAGCCTAAGGAGTGACTATAAAGTTGGCGTTTTCCAGCCCCTAAAGAAGAAAGCTAGGTAAAGGCGGAACCTCTTTAATATCCTTCCATTCCTCTGCAGAGGAAGTCAATTCCTAGGCCTATATACACATTACATGCTATATTGTTTGTGAACACGTTCCTCAGAGATATTTTAACCTTATCTCCTTCACCATGAAGGGTGCCATGAATTCGACAAATCAAATTACTTAGTCTATTTCTTTGCCAACCGTGGCACCTGTGCTTACCATGTTTTTTATTATTCTTTAAGCATCTCTATCGCAGGTTTCTTCTCCCTAATCCTTTTCATTTAAATGTAAACTCCATGAGAGCAGATGTTTATTTTGTTCACTGCTGTATACCCTGTCATCTCGACCATAGTAATCACTCAGTAAGTTTTTGTTCAAAGCATAAGTCAATTCAGCCAAACAGAAGTTTCTAGAAATCTTGATGTCTCTGACATAGTTCACCTGTCACACATTTTGCACCACTGAATTAAAGCAGGAATTTATTTATTTTTATAATTTTTATTGGAGTATAGTTGATTTACAATGTGTTAGTTTCAGGGGTACAGCAAAGTGAATCAGTTATTCATAGCATATACATATATCCACTCTTTTAAAGATTCTATTCCCATATAGGCCATTACAGAGTATTGAGTAGAGTTCCCTGTGCTATATATACAGTAGGTCCTTATTAGTTTCTGTTTTATATATAGTAGTGTGTATATGTCAATCCCAATCTCCTAATTTATCCCTCCCCCACTTTTTCCCCCCTGGTGACAAGTTTGTTTTCTGTATCAAAGCAGGAATTTTAAAATCTATGGTTCAAAGATGAGCTTCAGAGGGTATGTGATGAACTTGCAGGCCAAGTACATGGGGTACATGTGTGTATATGAATTTGGGGGTGGGGAAAAGAAGAAGATTCCTAGGGCTTGTGGACACTTGTTACATCTTCTTTTTCTTACTCTCAACAATAATTTAGCATAATTTATACTAACTCAGATGTGTTGGGAATGATTCTTTTTATGTGACTAACAAACTAGGTGAGACGTTTTTGACTCTAAATAAATATTAAGCTGATTAAGCAGAATGTTGAGTAGCTGTAAGGCGAGTAATATCGTGGGCAGCAAAGTAGCCCTTACTAGTCAGAAACACGATTTTTCTTCTGGAATTGTAACGATTGTTGGAAAATTCCTGTGGGGAGAAAAGGTGTGACATTTCACATTCACTTTGAAAGCGAGACAATCAAACTTAGATGATAAATATTAAAAAATAACATAATTAAAAATCAACTATTTCGATTGGTGACAGTTATAATTGAATAAAGAAGATTAAAATGTAATATATCATATGAAAATTTTTATGTGACTTTTCTAATGTTAGAAAAAAAGGATCAGAGAACGCTAAGTGGATTAATAAAATGATTTAATCAAGTTTTTTATATTTCCCTCTTTCAAGAGCATCTGTATTAGCTGATATTTTGAACATGACATTGTTACACACATGAAAGTATGGGGATAGATGGAAACATAGAGTATGTTTTTTTGAACAAGGATTTCTTCAACATGTGAGAAGAAATAGGACAGTGATTGGTCTTCTAGCTAAGGGTGATGCTGAAAGGATTGACAGGTGAATGAAGGGGCCTGGAAAGAGAGCTGTTGGAAAAAATTATAATAATAAGAAGAAATTCCTTTAGAAAGCTGTCCAGAAAAATAATAAAGAAGTCATAATATGTTATTTTCAGAGTCAATATTAACACATGACTCCGGTACCAAAAATGTCACTCAAGAGAAAGAAGACGACAAGGGGATTTGATTAAATGAATTTGGACTAGATTTCAGGAAGAAATGGTTTGACCTTGAAACAGGACATTTCCATTCATTTGTTCATTCAGTATTAAGTTAGCATCTACTATATCTTAGTGCTATATTAAGGAAGATTTTCTATTGTCAACTCTGGTCTATGCAAGGGAAGTAGCTTGATTAAAGTATAGAAAATTAAGTGTTTTGTGGGTTTTTAGAGAGCAAACTAAAGATGGAACAGGTCCTTATCATAATCAATTTTATGATGAATTAAAATTAGATTCTCTGCAACCCCACTACACAGGTAGGAAAAATAAACTAAAAAAGGGACATATAGTCCTGGACCTCAGATTCCACAGCCTAGCTGACGTTAGCTTCACAGCTAATGTTCATCTAGATTCTCATTAACCACCGACTCATGCTGAACATGCTTCAGGTGAAAAGAAATAAAGATTATACTGTACAAATTACCCTGTTACATTTTAAAATGTTTACTAGTAGAACATAAGCTGAGGTCACACAGTAATTAGACATTAAGCCACTATTACTGTAGCCTATTCACTACAAAACAAGTTTGATAAGAGATGATTGATTTTTAACAATTTTTTTTTTAACTAGCAAAGAATTAAGCGTTAGCAGTGGTAGGAGGCTGGGGTGTGTGGGGGGACAGCGGTACCCAGAGAGAGTGGCGGTGTCCAGCAGGCATGGTGCTTGGTGGATGGAGATGTATGCACTGTCAGGGCATTTTTGCATGCTGCAAAGATGAAGCCAGCAGGTACCGCATGATGGTACCCACACTTTGTGAGCCAGTTGGAGACGCCCTGAAATACGTGGAGGTGAGGGGCTTTGCAGAGGCCTGAGCTATTGGAGGGAAAGAGCAGTCAGTGATCTTTGGGTTATTAGTACAAATTGAGTGTCCTTGCTTCATGTGTGACTCCTGAACAACTGGGGCTCACAAAACAGCATATGCATCAATATTTAAGCCTCCCATTTCCATTCAGTGTACTCTTTAAGAAGATAGCATATTGAATGCTACAATGAGAAAATAGGCCCCCATTTTGATAAGGAAGAGAGCGGGTGTACAAGGAGAAAAAAGCAGGCAGAATTAACAAAGGTAATTAAGATGGTAATAGCAAGAGAAGCTGTTTTCACATGACCAAATATATTTCATTTGAGCCAAAAAGAGAGTTATTCACATACATGTATTCACAAGAGGCAGAAACAGAGAACAAAAATAACCACGAAAACTGACACTGGAAATTAAAGAGGAGGAAATAGAGTAGTTAAATCTTGTATTCAGCCTAGTTTTTTTTTTTCACGCTGAAAAATGATAGTGGATTATAGAAGCAAAACGAGAATAAACTTACTGTGAAAGAATGCTAACTTCTAGCGGTCTCCTCTAAGCGCATCCTCATTATTTGTCAGGTCACTCGCCATCCATACAAGAACGCTGATTTTTTTCTTTGTGAACTGCCCACAGATTGGGCCATCTTCATGCACTGAAAGTATGTGTTTCTTTACGCATTGGTACATGACGAATAGGGTCGTCCTTTTTCTAAATTATCATCTGCTTGCCTGTGCAATTTCCATGAGCAAATATGGGTATTTGCACACGCAAATGGAAGTGCATGAAAATAATATGTGCTCGATATTAGAGGGCCAGCCAGAGTTTGGCTTTTTGGTGTTAAAAGCCCTGTAAATGCTGCATGGATTTCTGAGAAAGCTTCACTCAGCAAAGGAGGGATATTTAGCTAATGGCTATAACTCCTTGCCTAGGCTCATGAATTGTACATAGTTACAAAATATATAAAATATAATTATATATATATTTAGCATTTGGAGTTGGTAGAATGCTTTAAAGGACAACATTGTAGTAGGATGTGGTATAAGCTAACTTTTGGCTCTGAAGTATTTATTAATATGTTATGGTTTGAAGTGTAGAATAAGTCTTTCAATTTCCTCTTAAATCATCCCATTAAATGTTATATAATTATAAAAAACAACAGTGGGAGCTAAACATTTAAGTTATAATGCCAAATAATATCCGAAGACCAGAAGATTACAAAAATTAGCGAAGATTAGTAGTTACACAGAGCCAAGCTTCCTCTCAGAGGACACATGATATTTTAATATTTTAGGGAACCTATTTACTATATTATTTGTGCAGTATTCTAATGTTTATGTCTTATAGTTATACTGACACACATTTCTGTACCTTGAGAAATCTAGTGATTTCTTTTAGTCTGAAATCTTCCAGCCATGGCTTAGGAAGTGACTTTGGATGCCCCTCACTGTCCTAGAACCTTTTACAGCTGCCCCGCTTACAGACTCTTAAGCCTGAATCTCACTTTCATGACACAGACACAGAATCCTAATACGTATTTTTCAGTTTGTATTTCCATAACATAATTTTCTTAGTTGAGCTATTCTGAAGTATCATTTAGGAATTTCTGCTTCCTTACTACATTGTTTCTCATCAGCATTCAATTACAACTTTTTTCAAATAAAAACGAATATTTTACAAAAGGTAAAAGGGATGTTTTACTGGATCTTCAAGGTACCAAACAACCAATATAAAAGTGAAAATCTAAATCAATCAACTGGAATTGTTATATAGCATGATGCATAATGGTTCAAATGTTTTCCTGCGTTATTTATTGTCGGCTGTTTTTATTTTTATTTTTTTGAATCCATGGGGAAAACTGCCTTTTCCAAAGATCCGGGCCCACCAGCAGCTGCAGGCGGTGGGGCGGAGGGCATAGTTATTGGTGTGCACTCCTGTGGCTGAAGTTCTCCCCATGAGGGTGCGCTGTGGTGGAGGTTGGTATCAGGGGTCAGCCTGGGGGTGGGCAAGTGCACAGCAGCAATTTCCTGTCCTGCACACATTTCGAGAACCTTGCTACTACTCCCTCTATAAATGGAATAAAATTCTCCTTTTCATGGCTCTGGACAGGCTTGTGATTTGCTTATAACTGGTAGCATGTGGTTCAAGTGACACTGATTTCTGAGGCTCAGTCCTAAAAGACAGTGCAGCTCTGCCTTGCTAGCTGGGACACTCACTTTTGGAGCCCTGACCCACCACGTAACAGTTAACACCCTGGGCCCACCATCCTATGAGGAAGCCCCAGGCTACAGGGAGAAGCCACGTGTAGGTGCTCCTATTAAGGTTAGTCCTGTGGCCCAAAGTCACACCAGTTTCTCCTTTCCCACTTCCCTTTTTACAGCCAACCTTTTCCTCCTTTACAAAAGGAAGGCATATCTCTCTGTCATCCGAGGTCTTACGTAGTGCATTGCCCTAAGGTATAAAAATCTTGGGTGTGCCAAACAAAGGGACGATTAAAAATATTAGTGTCGGGCTTCTCCTCCCTCCGACGGCAAGCCGGGCGAGGCCGGCCTGTGCTGCGAGCGGCCCTGTGGAGAGGCCGGCGGCGAGGAGATAATGCTTTTGGCAACGAGGAATGAGATCCGAAGCTGACTGCTAACAGCCTATGGGACAGCGAGACACGAGCGAGGCGCCTGCTGTATACCCTTCGAGTTCTCGGCCCCTCTCATCCTTAACAGCTGTGGCCGTGTGGATGAAAGGCTGTTGGTGCCCCAGCCAGGCATCAGGGCTGTGCCTCTGAGGTGGGAGAGCCAACTTCAGGACACTGGTCCACAAGAGACCTCCCAGCTCCACGTAATACCAAACGACGAAAATCTCTCAGAGATCTCCATCTCAACATCAAGACCCAGCTTCACTCAATGACCAGCAAGCTACAGTGCTGGACACCCTATGCCAAACAACTAGCAAGACAGGAACACAGCCCCATCCATTAGCAGAGAGGCTGCCTAAAATCATAATAAGGCCACAGACACCCCAAAACACACCACCAGACGTGGACGTGCCCACCAGAGAGACAAGATCCAACCTCATCCACCAGAACACAGGCACTAGTCCCCTCCACCAGGAAGCCTACACAACCCACGGAACCAACCTTAGCCACTGGGGACAGATACCAAAAACAACGGGAACTACGAACCTGCAGCCTGTGAAAAGGAGACCCCAAACACAGTAAGATAAGCAAAATGAGAAGACAGAAAAACACACAGCAGATGAAGGAGCGAGGTAAAAACACACCAGACCTAACAAATGAAGAGAAAATAGGTAGTCTACCTGAAAAAGAATTCAGAATAATGATAGTAAGGATGATCCAAAATCTTGGAAATAGAATAGACAAAATGCAAGAAACATTTAACAAGGACGTAGAAGAACTAAAGAGGAACCAAGCAACGATGAAAAACACAATAAATGAAATTAAAAATACTCTAGATGGGATCAATAGCAGAATAACTGAGGCAGAAGAACGGATAAGTGACCTGGAAGATAAAATGGTGGAAATAACTACTGCAGAGCAGAATAAAGAAAAAAGAATGAAAAGAACTGAGGACAGTCTCAGAGACCTCTGGGACAACATTAAATGCACCAACATTCGAATTATAGGGGTCCCAGAAGAAGAAGAGAAAAAGAAAGGGACTGAGAAAATATTTGAAGAGATTATAGTTGAAAACTTCCCTAATATGGGAAAGGAAATAGTTAATCAAGTCCTGGAAGCACAGAGAGTCCCATACAGGATAAATCCAAGGAGAAACATGCCAAGACACATATTAATCAAACTATCAAAAATTAAATATAAAGAAAACATATTGGAGGATTAACCAAGATGGCGGAGTAGAAGGACGTGCTCTCACTCCCTCTTGCGAGAACACCAGAATCACAACTGGCTGCTGGACAATCATCGACAGGAAGACACTGGACTTCACCAAGGAGGATACCCCACGTCCAAGGACAGAGGAGAAGCCACAGTGAGACGGTAGGAGGGGCACAATCAGAGTAAAATCAAATCCCATAACTGCTGGGTGGGTGACTCACAGACTGGTGAGCACTTATACCACAGAAGTCCACCCACTGGAGTGAACATTCTGAGCCCCACGTCAGGCTTCCCAACCTGGGGGTCCGGCAACGGGAGGAGGAATTCATAGAGAATCAGACTTTGAAGCCTAGTGGGAATTGATTGCAGGACTTCGACAGGACTGGGGGAAACAGAGACCCCACTCTTGGAGGGCGTACACAAAATAGTGTGTGCATTGGGACCCAGGGGAAGGAGCAGTGACCCTGGGGGAGACTGAACCAGACATAACTGCTGGTGTTGGGGGGTCTCCTGCAGAGGCGGGGGCTGGCTCTGTTTCACCGTGGGGACAAGGACACTGGCAGCGGAGGTTCTGGGAAGTACTCCTTGGCGTGAGCCCTCCCAGAGTCTGCCATTAGCCCCACCAAAGAGCCCGGGTAGGCTCCAGTGTTGGGTTGCCTCAGGCAAAACAACCAACAGGGAGGGAACCCAGCCCCACCCAGCAACAGTCAAGTGGATTAAAGTTTTACAGAGCTCTGACCGCCACAGCAACAGTCAGCTCTACCCACCTCCAGAGCCTCCCATCAAGCCTCTTAGATAGCCTCAACCACCAGAGGGCAGACAGCAGAAGCAAGAAGAACTACAGTCCTGCAGCTTGTGGAACAGAAACCAAATTTACAGAAAGATAGACAAGATGAAAAGGCAGAGGGCTATATACCAGATGAAGGAACAAGAAAAAACCCCAGAAAGACAACTAAATGAAGTGGAGATAGGCAACCTTCCAGAAAAAGAATTCAGAATAATGATAGTGAAGATGATCCAGGACCTTGGAATAAGAATGGAGGCAAAGATTGAGAAGATGCAAGAAATGATTAACAAAGACCTAGAAGAATTAAAGAACAAACAAACAGAGATGACCAATACAATAACTGAAATGAAAACTACACTAGAAGGAATCAATAGTAGAATAACTGAGGCAGAAGAACGGATAAGTGACCTGGAAGACAGAATGGTGGAATTCACTGCTGCGGAACAGACTAAAGAAAAAAGAATGAAAAGAAATGAAGACAGCCTAAGAGACCTCTGGGACAACATTAAACACAACAACATTCGTATTATAGGGGTCCCAGAAGGAGAAGAGAGAGAGAAAGGACCAGAGAAAATATTTGAAGAGATTATAGTCGAAAACTTCCCTAACATGGGAAAGGAAATAGCCACCCAAGTCCAGGAAGCGCAGAGAGTCCCATACAGGATAAACCCAAGGAGAAGCACGCCGAGACACATAGTAATCAAAGTGGCAAAAATTAAAGACAAAGAAAAATTATTGAAAGCAGCAAGGGAAAAACGACAAGTAACATACAAGGGAACTCCCATAAGGTTAACAGCTGATTTCTCAGCAGAAACTCTACAAGCCAGAAGGGAGTGGCATGATATACTTAAAGTGATGAAAGGGAAGAACCTACAACCAAGATTACTCTACCCGGCAAGGATCTCATTTAGATTTGATGGAGAAATCAAAAGCTTTACAGACAAGCAAAAGCTAAGAGAATTCAGCACCACCAAACCAGCTCTACAACAAATGTTAAAGGAACTTCTCTAAGTGGGGAACACAAGAGAAGAAAAGGACCTACAAAAACAAACCCAAAACAATTAAGAAAATGGTCATAGGAACATACATATCGATAATTACCTTAAACGTGAATGGATTAAATGCTCCAGCCAAAAGACACAGGCTTGCTGAATGGATACAAAAACAAGACCCATATATATGCTGTCTACAAGAGACCCACTTCAGACCTAGGGACACATACAGACTGAAAGTGAGGGGATGGAAAAAGATATTCCATGCAAATGGAAATCAAAAGAAAGCTGGAGTAGCTATACTCATATCAGATAAAATAGACTTTAAAATAAAGAATGTTACAAGAGACAAGGAAGGACACTACATAATGATCAAGGGATCAATCCAAGAAGAAGATATAACAATTATAAATATATATGCACCCAACATAGGAGCACCTCATTACATAAGGCAATTGCTAACAGCTATAAAAGAGGAAATTGATAGTAACACAATAATAGTGGGGGACTTTAACACCTCACTTACACCAATGGACAGATCATCCAAAATGAAAATAAATAAGGAAACAGAAGCTTTAAATGACACAATAGACCAGATAGATTTAATTGATATTTATAGGACATTCCATCCAAAAACAGCAGATTACACGTTCTTCTCAAGTGCGCATGGAACATTCTCCAGGATAGATCACATCTTGGGTCACAAATCAAGCCTCAGTAAATTCAAGAAAATTGAAATCATATCAAGCATCTTTTCTGACCACAACGCTATGAGATTAGAAATGAATTACAGGGGAAAAAGCGTAAAAAACACAAACACATGGAGGCTAAACAATACGTTACTAAATAACCAAGAGATTACTGAAGAAATCAAAGAGGAAATCAAAAAATACCTAGAGACAAATGACAATGAAAACACGACAACCCTAAACCTATGGGATGCTGCAAAAGCAGTTCTAAGAGGGAAGTTTATAGCTATACAAGCCTACCTAAAGAAACAAGAAAAATCTCAAGTAAACAATCTAACCTTACACCTAAAGAAACTAGAGAAAGAAGAACAAACAAAACCCAAAGTTAGCAGAAGGAAAGAAATCATAAAGATCAGATCAGAAATAAATGAAATAGAAACAAAGAAAACAATAGCAAAGATCAATAAAACTAAAAGCTGGTTCTTTGAGAAGATAAACAAAATTGATAAGCCATTAGCCAGACTCATCAAGAAAAAGAGGGAGAGGACTCAAATCAATAAAATCAGAAATGAAAAAGGAGAAGTTACAACAGACACCGCAGAAATACAAAGCATCCTAAGAGACTACTACAAGCAACTTTATGCCAATAAAATGGACAACCTGGAAGAAATGGACAAATTCTTAGAAAGGTATAACCTTCCAAGACTGAACCAGGAAGAAGCAGAAAATATGAACAGACCAATCACAAGTAATGAAATTGAAACTGTGATTAAAAATCTTCCAACAAACAAAAGTCCAGGACCAGATGGCTTCCCAGGTGAATTCTATCAAACATTTAGAGAAGAGCTAACACCCATCCTTCTCAAGCTCTTCCAAAAAATTGCAGAGGAAGGAACACTCCCAAACTCATTCTATGAGGCCACCATCACCCTGATACCAAAACCAGACAAAGACACTACAAAAAAAGAAAATTACAGACCAATATCACTGATGAATATAGATGCAAAAATCCTCAACAAAATACTAGCAAACAGAATCCAACAACACATTAAAAGGATCATACACCACGATCAAGTGGGATTTATCCCAGGGATGCAAGGATTCTTCAATATACGCAAATCAATCAATGTGATACACCATATTAACAAATTGAAGAATAAAAACCATATGATCATCTCAATAGATGCAGAAAAAGCTTTTGACAAAATTCAACACCCATTTATGATAAAAACTCTCCAGAAAGTGGGCATAGAGGGAACCTACCTCAACATAATAAAGGCCATATATGACAAACCCACAGCAAACATCATTCTCAACGGTGAAAAACTGAAAGCATTTCCTCTAAGATCAGGGACGAGACAAGGATGTCCACTCTCACCACTATTATTCAACATAGTTCTGGAAGTCCTAGCCACGGCAATCAGAGAAGAAAAAGAAATAAAAGGAATACAAATTGGAAAACAAGAAGTAAAACTGTCACTGTTTGCAGATGACATGATACTATACATAGAGAATCCTAAAACTGCCACCAGAAAACTGCTAGAGCTAATTAATGAATATGGTAAAGTTGCAGGATACAAAATTAATGCACAGAAATCTCTTGCATTCCTATACACTAATGATGAAAAATCTGAAAGAGAAATTATGGAAACACTCCCATTTACCATTGCAACAAAAAGAATAAAATACCTAGGAATAAACCTACCTAGGGAGACAAAAGACCTGTATGCAGAAAACTATAAGACACTGATGAAAGAAATTAAAGATGATACCAACAGATGGAGAGATATACCATGTTCTTGGATTGGAAGAATCAACATTGTGAAAATGACTATACTACCCAAAGCAATCTACAGATTCAATGCAATCCCTATCAAATTACCAATGGCATTTTTTACGGAGCTAGAAAAAATCATGTTAAAATTTGTATGGAGACACAAAAGACCCCGAATAGCCAAAGCAGTCTTGAGGGAAAAAAACGGAGCTGGAGGAATCAGACTCCCTGACTTCAGACTATACTACAAAGCTACAGTAATCAAGACAATATGGTACTGGCACAAAAACAGAAACATAGATCAATGGAACAAGATAGAAAGCCCAGAGATAAACCCACGCACCTATGGTCAACTAATCTATGACAAAGGAGGCAAAGATATACGATGGAGAAAAGACAGTCTCTTCAATAAGTGGTGCTGGGAAAACTGGACAGCTACATGTAAAATAATGAAATTAGAATACTCCCTAACACCATACACAAAAATAAACTCAAAATGGATTACAGACCTAAATGTAAGACTGGACGCTATAAAACTCTTAGAGGAAAACATAGGAAGAACACTCTTTGACATAAATCACAGCAAGATCTTTTTTGATCCACCTCCTAGAGTAATGGAAATAAAAAAAAAAATAAACAAATGGGACCTAATGAAACTTAAAAGCTTTTGCACAGCAAAGGAAACCATAAACAAGACGAAAAGACAACCGTCAGAATGGGAGAAAATATTTGCAAACGAATCAACGGACAAAGGATTAATCTCCAAAATATATAAACAGCTCATTCAGCTCAATATTAAAGAAACAAACAAGCCAATCCAAAAATGGGCAGAAGACCTAAATAGACATTTCTCCAAAGAAGACATACAGACGGCCACGAAGCACATGAAAAGATGCTCAACATCACTAATTATTAGAGAAATGCAAATCAAAACTACAATGAGGTATCACCTCACACCAGTTAGAATGGGCATCATCAGAAAATCTACAAACAACAAATGCTGGAGAGGGTGTGGAGAAAAGGGAACCCTCTTGCACTGTTGGTGGGAATGTAAATTGATACAGCCACTATGGAGAACAATATGGAGGTTCCTTAAAAAACTAAAAATAGAATTACCATATGACCCAGCAATCCCACTACTGGGCATATACCCAGAGAAAACCGTAATTCAAAAAGACACATGCACCCGAATGTTCATTGCAGCACTATTTACAATAGCCAGGTCATGGAAGCAACCTAAAGGCCCATCAACAGACGAATGGATAAAGAAGTTGTGGTACATATATACAATGGAATATTACTCAGCCATAAAAAGGAACGAAATTGAGTCATTTGTTGAGACGTGGATGGATCTAGAGACTGTCATACAGAGTGAAGTAAGTCAGAAAGAGAAAAACAAATATCGTATATTAACGCATGTATGTGGAACCTAGAAAAATGGTACAGATGAGCCGGTTTGCAGGGCAGAAGTTGAGACACAGATGTAGAGAACAGACATATGGACACCAAGGGGGGAAAACTGCGGTGGGGTGGGGATAGTGGTGTGCTGAATTGGGTGATTGGGATTGACATGTATACACTGATGTGTATAAAATTGATGACTAATAAGAACCTGCAGTATAAACAAACAAACAAAACAACTAATACTAAACTTTCATTGGGTTATTTGTATGGAAATATGTTAATATAAATGTTTCAGACATTACATGAAATTTCTAAAAATCTTCTATGTTCTGGTATAATGTTATAAGTCATAATCCTAGTTATTACTTTAAAATGTATATCTCAGAAATAAAAAAAAAAAAAAAGAAAATGCACATAATCATTGTGCACACAGCATGAGAATCTTAGCAATTTTCCTAATGGTTAACTCATTTACCCTTGCGTTAATGTTACAAAGTAAGTATTATTAACCCCATTTTATAGATGAAGAAACTGAGGCAGACAATAGTAAATAACTTGTCCAGGGTTGTACAGCTTGTAAGTGGCAGAGCAGAGATTTGAGCCGAGGTCCAGCTGCCTGCATGAAGCTGGTGCTGTGCACCATCCTGTCATTCACCCCAGAGTGTGTCTTCAGAAATAACACAGGAAAGTAAACTTAAATCCATAAATAAAAGGCTTGTGATTATTCACAAAAAAAAAAAAAAAAAAAAAGAAAACATATTAAAAGCAGCAAGGGAAAAACAACAAATAACACACAAGGGCATCCCCATAAGGTTAACAGCTGATCTTTCAGCAGAAACTCTGCAAGCCAGAAGGGAGTGGCAGGATATACTTAAAGTGATGAAGGAGAAGAACCTACAACCAAGATTACTCTACCCAGCAAGGATCTCATTCAGATTTGATGGAGAAATTAAAACCTTTACAGACAAGCAAAAGCTGAGAGAGTTCAGCACCACCAAACCAGCTTTACAACAAATGCTAAAGGAACTTTTCTAGGCAAGAAACACAAGAGAAGGAAAACACCTACAATAACAAACCCAAAACATTTAAGAAAATGGGAATAGGAACATACATATCGATAATTACCTTAAATGTAAATGGACTAAATGCTCCCACCAAAAGACACAGACTGGCTGAATGGATACAAAACCAAGACCCATATATCTGTTGTCTACAAGATACCCACTTCAGACCTAGAGACACATACAGACTGAAAATGAGGGGATGGAAAAAGATATTCCATGCAAATGGAAATCAAAAGAAAGCTGGAGTAGCAATTCTCATATCAGACAAAATAGACTTTAAAATAAAGACTATTACAAGAGACAAAGAAGGACACTATATAATGATCAAGGGATCGATCCAAGAGGAAGGTATAACAATTGTAAATATTTATGCACCCAACATAGGAGCACCTCAATACATAAGGCAAATACTAACAGCCATAAAAGGGGAAATTGACAGCAACACAATCATAGTAGGGGACTTTAACACCCCACTTTCACCAATGGACAGATCATCCAAAATGAAAATAAATAAGGAAACACAAGCTTTAAATGATACATTAAACAAGATGGACTTAATTGATATTTATAGGACATTCCACCCAAAAACAACAGAATACACATTTTTCTCAAGTGCTCATGGAACATTCTCCAGGATAGATCATATCTTGGGTCACAAATCAAGCCTTGGTAAATTTAAGAAAATTGAAATCGTATCAAGTATCTTTTCCGACCACAACGCTATGAGACTAGATATCAATTACAGGAAAAGATCTGTAAAAAATACAAACACATGGAGGCTACACAATACACTACTTAATAACGAAGTGATCACTGAAGAAATCAAAGGGGAAATCAAAAAATACCTAGAAACAAATGACAATGGAGACACGACGACCCAAAACCTATGGGGCGCAGCAAAAGCAGTGCTAAGAGGGAAGTTTATAGCAATACAAGCCTACCTCAAGAAACAGGAAACATCTCGAATAAACAACCTAACCTTGCACTTAAAGCAATTAGAGAAAGAAGAACAAAAAAACCCCAAAGCTAGCAGAAGGAAAGAAATCATAAAGATCAGATCAGAAATAAATGAAAAAGAAATGAAGGCGACAATAGCGAAGATCAATAAAACTAAAAGCTGGTTCTTTGAGAAGATAAACAAAATTGATAAACCATTAGCCAGACTCATCAAGAGAAAAAGGGAGAAGACTCAAATCAATAGAATTAGAAATGAAAAAGGAGAAGTAACCACTGACCCTGCAGAAATACAAATGATCATGAGAGATTACTACAAGCAACTCTATGCCAATAAAATGGACAACCTGGAAGAAATGGACAGATTCTTAGAAATGCACAACCTGCCAAGACTGATCCAGGAAGAAATAGAAAATATGAACAGACCAATCACAAGCACTGAAATTGAAACTGTGATTAAAAATCTTCCAACATACAAAAGCCCAGGACCAGATGGCTTCACAGGTGAATTCTATGAAACATTTAGAGAAGAGCTAACACCTATCCTTCTCAAACTCTTCCAAAATATTGCAGAGGGAGGAACACTCCCCAACTCATTCTACGAGGCCACCATCACCCTGATACCAAAACCAGACAAAGATATCACAAAGAAAGAAAACTACAGGCCAGTATCACTGATGAACATAGATGCAAAAATCCTGAACAAAATACTAGCAAACAGAATCCAACAGCACATTAAAAGGATCATACACCATGATCAAGTGGGGTTTATTCCAGGAGTGCAAGGATTCTTCAATATACGCAAATCAATCAACGTGATACATCATATTAACAAATTGAAGGAGAAAAGCCATATGATCATCTCAATAGATGCAGAGAAAGCTTTTGACAAAATTCAACACCCATTTATGATAAAAGTCCTGCAGAAAGTAGGCATAGAGGGAACTTTCCTCAACATAATAAAGGCCATATATGACAAACCCACAGCCAACATTGTCCTCAATGGTGAAAAACTGAAACCATTTCCACTAAGATCAGGAACAAGACAAGGTTGCCCACTCTCACCACTATTATTCAACATAGTTTTGGAAGTGTTAGCCACAGCAATCAGAGAAGAAAAAGAAATAAAAGGAATCCAAATCGGAAAAGAAGAAGTAAAGCTGTCACTGTTTGCAGATGACATGATACTATACATAGAGAATCCTAAAGATGCTACCAGAAAACTACTAGAGCTAATCAATGAATTTGGTAAAGTAGCAGGATACAAAATTAATGCACAGAAATCTCTTGCATTCCTATATACTAATGACGAAAAATCTGAAAGTGAAATTAAGAAAACACTCCCGTTTACCATTGCAACAAAAAGAATAAAATATCTAGGAATAAACCTACCTAAGAAGACAAAAGACCTGTATGCAGAAAATTATAAGACACTGATGAAAGAAATTAAAGATGATATAAATAGATGGAGAGATATACCATGTTCTTGGATTGGAAGAATCAACATTGTGAAAATGACTCTACTACCCAAAGCAATCTACAGATTCAATGCAATCCCTATCAAACTACCACTGACATTTTTCACAGAACTAGAACAAAAAATTTCACAATTTGTATGGAAACACAAAAGACCCCAAATAGCCAAAGCAATCTTGAGAACGAAAAATGGAGCTGGAGGAATCAGGCTCCCTGACTTCAGACTATATTACAAAGCTACAGTAATCAAGACAGTTTGGTACTGGCACAAAAACAGAAATATAGATCAATGGAACAGGAAAGAAAGCCCAGAGATAAACCCACGCATATATGGTCACCTTATCTTTGATAAAGGAGGCAAGCATATACAGTGGAGAAAAGACAGCCTCTTCAATAAGTGGTGCTGGGAAAATTGGACAGATACATGTAAAAGTATGAAATTAGAACACTCCTTAACACCATACACAAAAATAAACTCAAAATGGATTAAAGACCTAAGTGTAAGGCCAGACACTATCAAACTTTTAGAGGAAAACATAGGCAGAACACTCTATGACATAAATCACAGCAAGTTTCTTTTTGACCCAGCTCCTAGAGAAATGGGAATAAAAACACAAATAAACAAATGGGACCTAATGAAACTTAAAAGCTTTTGCACAGCAAAAGAAACCATAAACAAGACCAAAAGACAACCCTCAGAATTGGAGAAAATATTTGCAAATGAAGCAACTGACAAAGGATTAATCTCCAAGATTTACAAGCAGCTCATGCAGCTCAATAACAAAAAAACAAACAACCCAATCCAAAAATGGGCACAAGACCTAAATAGACATTTCTCCAAAGAAGATATACAGATTGCCAACAGACACATGAAAGAATGCTCAACATCATTAATCATTAGAGAAATGCAAGTCAAAACTACAATGAGATATCATCTCACACCGGTCAGAATGGCCATCATCAAAAAATCTAGAAACAATAAATGCTGGAGAGGGTGTGGAGAAAAGGGAACACTCTTGCACTGTTGGTGGGAATGTAAATTGATACAGCCACTATGGAGAACAGTATGGAGGTTCCTTAAAAAACTAAAAATAGAACTACCATACGACCCAGCAATCCCACTACTAGGCATATACCCTGAGAAAACCATAATTCAAAAAGAGTCATGTACCAAAATGTTCATTGCAGCTCTATTTACAATAGCCAGGACATGGAAGCAACCTAAGTGTCCATCATCGGATGAATGGATAAAGAAGATGTGGCACATATATACAATGGAATATTACTCAGCCATAAAAAGAAATGAAATGGAGGTATTTGTAATGAGGTGGATGGAGTTAGAGTCTGTCATACAGAGTGAAGTAAGTCAGAAAGAGAAAAACAAATATAGTATGCTAACACTTATATATGGAATCTAAGGGAAAATAAAGGTCATGAAGAACCTAGTGGCAAGACGGGAATAAAGACACAGACCTACTAGAGAATGGACTTGAGGATATGGGGGGGAGGGGTAAGATGTGACAGGGTGAGAGAGTGTCGTGGACATATATACACTACGAAATGTAAAATAGATAGCTAGTGGGAAGCAACCGCATAGCACAGGGAGATCAGCTCGGTGCTTTGTGACCACTTAGAGGAGTGGGATAGGGAGGGTGGGAGGGAGGGAGATGCAAGAGGGAAGAGATATGGGGACATATGTATATGTATAACTGATTCACTTTGTTATAAAACATAAACTAACACACCATTGTAAAGCAATTATACTCCAATAAAGATGTTTAAAAAAAAAAAAAAAGGAAAAAAAAATATTAGTGTCTACAAAGTATTCTTCAATCCAGGAAACTTAAAGGAAAAACTCAGAAAAGCATTTACATAAATTGTGGAGACAGCTCACTGGTTTCTCAGATTTCTAGTTTATCTCCTGCTACACTCAGTTCCTTGAGTAATGGGACTGTGTGTGCTTTGTTCCAGCATCCAGCACAGCAATGAACATATAGAAGCTATGCAATAAGTATTTGTGGAATGAAGTTTGGACGTTGTAAAATTATCGAACATGGCAATGTTCACAGACTCACTGTCTCTTCCCCATTCAACCCTAATCCCACTCCTCTGCTCGCCACCCCTCTGTGCTCTCCTTCTTCTTCCACCCCCTTCCACAGAGTTCTCTTTGGGCCAGAGTGGATCCTGGAGTCTGGAACCCAAAGAAGAGCATGGGCAGATCTAAGAGGTTGGAGGTAGGGGGGAAGGATCTAGAAGAAGAGAAAAGTCGGTGGACCAGAAATGGTGAAGAGAGTCAGAGGCTGGGTGGGTACAGAGTTTGGTGTGGGGTGTAGCTGGGATATTATAGGATATGTAGGGCAAAAAACTGGCTAGGAAAAATAAAAGATATGAGAAGATTACCAAGGTGATTATGAATGGAATTCTCTTTAACACCTTTTGAAAGACACAATTAAAAATGGGATTTTTGTGTGTGTGTTTATTTATATTTTCTTTATGTGTTTGGACTGAACTTATTTAGAGGAGCAGTCATGACTTGACAGGGTTATAGTGTGTTATAAAGAGTTATATATATATTTTTTTTTAATTAATTGATTAATTTATTTATTTTTGGCTGAGTTGGGTCTTTGTTGCTGCGTGCAGGCTTTCTCCAGTTGTGGCAAACAGGGGCTACTCTTCGTTGCAGTGTGCGGGCTTCTCATTGCAGTGGCTTCTCACGTCTCGGAGTACAGTCTCTAGGCGCGCAGGCTCAGTAGTTATGGCACACGGGCTTAGTTGCTCCGTGGCACGTGGGATTTTCCCAGACCAGGGATTGAACCCATGACCCCTGCATTAGCAGGTGGATTCTTAATCACTGGGCCACCAGGGAAGCCCCTATAAAGGGTTATAAATGAGTGAATATCCTTCATAGGAAGGTCCCACTGTCTCCTCCCCCTCTAAATAGCAACATGCACTGAGGTTTGCTCCATTCCCTGGAACAGGGCTCAATACTTGACTTGCATGATCTTATTTAATTTTCACAGTAACACTTTGAGGCAGAGATTATTATTTCCACTATTCCAAAGAGAAAAGCATAACTAAAAAGTTAAGTTGGTTATCCAAGTCACGCAGTGGCAGACACAAGATTTGAACCCAGTTGTATTCAGTGCCAAAGTTCATATTCTTAAATACTATGTAATGTTCCTTATGAAGGTATTAATTGGTTTTTTAAATAATAAAGTTCTGGAATCATGAAAGCACTGAGTTTGACTCTCTCTGCTCTGTGATATGGCTCATGATTTGTATCATGCTTTTGTTTATCCTTCTGGGCTCCTCAAAATACACCTGAGACACTCAAAGACATTTTATAGAAGTTGTCAGCACATCAGTATGTTTTCTGGATTCTGCCTAATGGATGTTCCCAAATATTTGTGAAGTCCTCAAACAATATGTCTGCAGAAGCAGACATGAAAATCTAGCTCCCTTTTATTACGACAGAGTTAAAGAGATGTGAAAAAATTTTAGAATGCTATTCTCATAGTTTTTGGTTTGCTTAAAAAACCTATGAGAATACTATTCTCATAGGTTTTTTAAGTACAAATATGTTACTTAAGTTACCATATAATGGGTTTTTTATTATTATTGTTTTAAAAGACTTAATAAATTAATATTTTAGAAAATTTTCAGTTTTAATTTCTAGTACTGTACATATCAATATAAAATGAAAGTCCGTTGGGTTCTGAGATGAAAAGTTTGAGAACCACTGACATAGTTATTTACAGATCCACGCACAATGTATTTTTTTAAACCTATTATTCTGTTGCACTGTGTTAAGTACTGAAAATAAAAAGGTAAATCTAACATAAGCCCAGCCTTGGAATAGCTCCAAAGTTTACATTGTAAAGATAATTAGAAGATATTTAGTACTGCTAAGGGTTGCAAACAAAATGCAAATCATTCCTAATTGAATTCAATTCAGAATCCCAATTGCAAGTTCACAACACCTGAAGTATTTCCAATACCCCCATTTTATTGATATGGAGACTGAGGCTTAGAGAGGAAGTTATGTGGTCAAGGTTCCACAGCCAGTGAGTGGTGGACTAAGGTAGCCAATTTGATCCACAGGATGTGTTTGTGTTATTATGAGGGGTTCCTTACCTTTTTAAAAAATCTCCAATGTTCTAAGATTGTATGATAAGTATGAATCTTATAGAACTCAAACTGTTCAAGAAAATTAACAAACCTCCTCTTTGGGGACAATTTGTACAGTAAATTAGTGATCCTTATTAAAAGTAAGCTAAATCATTGTATAAATCATTGTATAAATTATGCTTTAGAGAATTAATGATTATTTGTTACTTACTTAACATGTCAGTGTATGAGTTTCCCCTTTTGTGGGGTAAAGAAAGACCCCACTTCATCATTAAATTGAACATATGCAATTTACTTCTACTGCCTTAACTAGAAGGAAATTCTATGTTTCTACTATTATTCAATTTTATTAAAATGTAAGAAAAATATGGCTCGAAAAGAACCAACCTCTAAATAAACATACAAATTTTAAAAATGCAGTAAATCCACTGGGAAAATCACCCCATGCCAACTGATATGATTTCACTCTGTGCAAAACCATGTCCATTTCAGAAGGTGCTCAGTGCAATAAATGTGGCTCAGTGGAACTTTTATTCCATAAGGAAAGCTTCATAAATACAGACCTTGTGCATTTTACTTGATCTGCCATAGAAGTGCATTTTGTCGAAACATAACTTTTAAAGGCTTATGAAGACATCCTCATATATTCAGAAATACCATTCTTGCAGGAAAAAAAGCAACAGTAGCCTGTGAATCCTTTAATCAAGGGCATTAAAGATCTGTTCAGAGATTGCAAGGCTGCTGACTCAAGCTAACATTTTCTTGGCTTGCTTCTGGGCTGCTAGCTATCTTTGCATGTGCATGATGTTGATGTAAAATGACATTTGCACCTGTTGTTGCCAACCTATATTAATTAGCATGGTGCCCTAAGTAGTAACCAGGCCATCCCATCCAAACAGAAGCCATTAACATATTGCAGCTGTCATGACTAAGAAAAATGCTGGGGCTGGGAGATGTGCACATCCCTGCATACCTTGGCTCAGTTAGCAAAGCTCTCCCAATTGGAGTCTCTTGGGAGAAGGAAAAAAGCGTGGGATGCAGCCAGTCAGGAGTGAAAGAATACATTTTACTGCAGGTTTACTTTCATGTATTATGCATAGCCTTCAAGGTCGCTGCACGATCATTTATAAGATTTTAATGAGATATCAAAGTGGAAGAAACGGAATGTAATTAATGGAATCACATTGAAAAGATAGGCAGGTGTAATAAAAGCCCCCAATATCATGCAGTCTTCCAAATTCTAGAGCTAACTAGGAGACGGACTATCAAAATCACACCACAGTGAAGGGGCGAATGTTACCACGTTGTGATAACACTTCATTATCAAAGGCCTTGAACTCTATTCAGAGATACAATTCCAAAAATTAAAGAACATGTAGAAGTTTCTGTAAGAGAGTAAAGATAGGTACTTGAGTTAGAATATACAGATCTTTTCTAAACCCAGAGGAGGCAGATGACCTATTCCAAGACTTCAAGAAGACGAGTTTCTATTAAGTATGGATATCTTCTGTGAATCATTGGAACAGGGCACACAGGTCAGCTATCTTATGCCAGTGAGCGCTCCATTCCCCAGAAGGTGTTTTGTTCAACATACAGTCAGGTTTCTTTGAAGTTGGTTTGGTTCCATATCTTTTATTCAACTTATAAAAATTGCTCAGCTCATACAAATGTTGGCTAAAATGTCGACACATAGCACAGGAAAAGTCTAGATTGATAAGTACCTAGTTAACCAGAAACTTCACTCAACTGACTTTGCACTCAATTTAGGAGAAAGAGGCAAATGAAAATAAATTAAGTGGACAACAGGGGTTTAATTTTTTTTAAATTCTGGAATATGTCCTGCGGATTGATATCCGTGCTACTAAATTTCCCAGAACTTTATACCCGCATTTTTGTTCAGGGAGAACTGATGTTAAAAATAATGATCCCTAGGCTCAAAGGACGTTGAAGTCTTTCATGATTCATCAAAGAAAAAAAGATTCCATTCAGCACACTATTCTAACTAAGGCAAGGATGTGTGGAGTGGTTTAGAAAGACTCCATAGCTAAAAATTTGGGGGGAAGAATAACTCTGCTTAATCACAGAACCCCCAAATCTAGATATTTAATTCCTGAAACATTCTGGGTAATTTCATTCAGCCCCCAAATCTGTCTTTTAAAAGGCAAGTTGCTTAGTGTGAGTAAAAATTTCTTTTCAGAATAATATTAAAGAATGGGATCTATACTTACCCAACACCCAAACAATTTAGTCAATTTCATATGTATGTGAGCATATGGCAGAGGGGATGGAAAAGAGCTAAACCAGTTCAATTGAACCTATACCACATATTGATTGGCAGGATGACTGATTTTTTTACTCTGGTAGTAGTAGTTTCAAGGTTGAAGAGAAAAGACCTTCATGTATTTGTAAGGCATACATCAAGAAGAATATTAGTATTCAAAAAAATTTTGTTTACTGGTCATGAAAAAAATGCAATAAAATCATAGACTTTTATTGATAATCCAGGAATTTTTATGTAAATGTCTCACAGTGCTTTCAAAATCATATTCATCTTGTGGTAAAATTATAAAAAAAACTTAGCCACGTTTGAAGGATACTCAAACAATCAGTGAAAAAAATGAAAAACAAAACCTCGCTTCTGCAGATATTTTATGTATACAGCATTTGGATATGAATAAATAACTAGAAATAATGGCCAGATATTTTAAATTTCCACGAAGATATTTTACCTCACTTAATCAACTCAAGAACGTAACCAGCTTGGTTAATATGAGTGACAAATTTGAGAATAGAAATTTGACGCTACTTCCTGTTCAATACTGGGGTCATGAGAATGTGCTATTTTTCTTAAATGCATTATTACACAAGTCATTACTAATATGCCTCTTTCAGTCTGTAGCCACAAATGCCAGTACTCTGATTCACATTTCCCCCAGCTATGACTCAACAAAATTTGGTATTGGGGGAAGAAAACAAATAATCATTTAAATCTAATCAACAATACTAGACGTAAGAGATAAAAATAATTTAAAATTCATGAAGAAACCATCTTCCCATTTTTAAAAGGTTAAGTTCCCCTAAGCTATGAAAGAAAAACACCCTCTGAAGACCTAGGGAAGCAGAAAACACTGGTGGCAAGTGACAGGAATTGATCCTCCTTTGCTGTGCCTGTCACGTCTCTAAATTTTATTTCCACCATCTCTGGAATGCTATGAAAAGAGAGAGTGGGTGCCGGACTATGGCCTGAGGGCTTGGTACCCAGGTCTCTGACTTTTCTTCAATTAGGAGGCCTCCCTGCCTGATAGAGAGACGTGCGTCTGACTGGGGGCTTGGACAGTTGCAAGGTATTGATTAGACATAATGTGAAGTCAAATCTGAATAAAAAAGCCTCATGATCAAAAGACCTTCATCGGAGACAGCATGCCCTCTAAGTCCAGGGTCCAGAGATTCTGATGAGCGCTGTTTCCTTTCTGAGAGAGAGAGAGTTCCAGTTTCCTGATAAAGGCTCTCTTGATAAGAAAGTCCACTGGACCTTCTGTCAGAAAACCAAGGCTTCAGATTTGACAGTTGCTTGTTAGTTTTTCATCCCAGAACACTCAACATTCAGAGAAGGGAAGAAAAGGAGACTGCTAATATTGCTGGGCATCACGAAAGCCAGCCTTGCACTTGCACAATGAGGCTACTGCTGCCTTCTTCCACATTAAAGAAAACACAACCCCTACCTGGCATGAAAAGTGTCCCTTCCCACAGTGCTGGTCCTGCCACAATATACAGAACGATCACCAATTAAAGTATTACTTAGATCATGAACAACCAACACATGGCTTTTAATTGAATGTTTAAAAGCTATTTCTCTTTAAAGGAATACTTTTGCAATTCTCTCAGAGGATCCCTTATTATGGCCCTTTTACTTAAAAAATGTCTTGGTGCCTTTTATGTCTACTGTGTTTTTTTTTTTTTTTTTTAATTTATTTATTTATTTTTGGCTGTGTTGGGTCTTCGTTTCTGTGCGAGGACTTTCTTTAGTTGTGGCGAGCGGGGGCCACTCTTCATTGCGGTGCGCGGGCCTCTCACTGTCGCGGCCTCTCTTGTTGCGGAGCACAGGCTCCAGACGCGCAGTTGTGGCTCACGGGCCCAGTTGCTCCGCGGCATGTGGGATCTTCCCAGACCAGGGCTCGAACCCGTGTCCCCTGCATTGGCAGGCAGATTCTCAACCACTGCGCCACCAGGGAAGCCCTCTACTGTGTTTTTAAGACAATTTTATGAATCAGCTACCTTGAGCCTTTACTACAGTCCTGTGAAGTAGAAAGTCCGAGTGTCATTATCCTCAAGTGAAGGTGCAGAAGCAAAGATGTATACAGAGGCCACGAGCTTGTCCAAGGTCACACAGTGAATTAGGAGCAGAGGCAGGATTAGAACCCAGGCATCCTGACTCCTAGTCTGGTTTTCTTATCACAGAACTAGAATGAAGCCATTCTGACTCCCAAATGATACGTTTGCAGAGTCATGGCTGAAAGCTGCATCAGTAGCCTCATTGTAGAATGGCTGTACTTTAATGATGCATTTCAGCAATTATTGTGTTGTATTGGCTCTAAAGTTATTGAGGAGAGAAATGGTGTTTCTGCATTCTCTCTTCACGTAATACATTACTATTAATTGCTGACTAACCAAACTCATACTCATTAATTGCTGATTAAACCAACCATACTAACCAAACTGCTAACTTTCCCCTTTTCTTCCAGTAGTCTCTTACTCTGCCTGTATGCATCCATTCAATCACACATTCCCCCGGATCTTAATCTCCCTATGTTTCAAGGCTACATTTGCCCTAGTCCCTGTTGTATGCCCTTACCCAGCACCATGACTGACCCAAGGAGACGTTCAATAAATATCAGTTGCAGGAATAAAGGAGCAGATGAGTGAATAGAAGCACTAAAAGCCCAAAGGACAACCATAAACAGACTAGATATTTCTGATGGTGCTCTCTATAAATTAATAGAATAGATGTGTGAAAACTGTCTCTTCAAATTTTAGGGAATTTTATTAGAACTTTGGGAAAGCTTACCAGAATCTGGTCTCCCTTGGGATAGTAACCATGTCTTGTTCACTTTCGTATCCCCAGTCGGGGAGCAGAGGAATCACTAAATAAGGACTTATTGAAATGACTGTGGAAGGCAAATTCTTTCTGCTCTTTCTTACTTTCTGTTTTTAATATACATGTAAACATTAACAAGTAACATTTATTGAGTACCGTGACAGGCAGATGCCATGTTTGTAATGTGTGCTATTACTTTCATTTCTCAAATAACCCTAAGAAGTACGTATAGTTATTATCCCCATTGTATAGATGAGGAAACTGAGGCTCAGAAAGGTCATATGACTTGTCCAGAGTCTCACAGCTAGTAGGTGGTGACGCCAGTGTTCTGACCCAGACCAGATTCCAAGGTGAGCATTCTTTACTAAATGGCCTCTCAGGCACACTGTATGGTTTTCTTTTTAATGAGTAATAGTAGCAAACACTTACTCAGTACTTACTACGTGCCAGCCGTTGTTAAAGGCACACTGCATGGATCAATTCATTCAATCTTCCTATCTCCTCACATCAACCTTCATTATACTTGTGCTGATAAGAAAGTGGAGGCCCAGAGAATTTAAGCAATACGCCTCAAATCACACAGTTAGTAAGGGTGGGACTAGATTATGAACCCAGGATCTCTGGCCCTAGACTCAATGCTTTTAACCACCATGGAATACTGTTTCTTAATGAAGTTTGGATAGTAGTCAAACTTTCCTTTAACCCATAATGCGTAGTCCATACTAAAGAATACTTAATCTGTAACATTTTAATCCATAATACTTAGCCTATTCTAAGGAATACTTAGAATTTCCTTAGCACACATTTTCAATATCTTTCACTTGGTACTCACCCCAAAGTGTGGTAATATTTTTCTTGTAGCATCCAATCTCTCTAACTAGATTTGAAGCTTGTGGAGGAAAGACGGCTGCCAATTTTAAATCCTAAATCCTTAGTTTAAGAGTTGAAATCTGCTATAATTTCTACTTACTAGTTTTAAATCCCAAATATTTAGTTTAAGAATTGAAATCTGGGGGCTTCCCTGGTGGCGCAGTGGTTGAGAATCTGCCTGCCAATGCAGGGGACGCTGGTTCGACCCCTGGTCTGGGAAGATCCCACATGCCACGGAGCAACTAGGTCCGTGAGCCACACAACTACTGAGCCTGCGCGTCTGGAGCCTGTGCCCCGCAACAGGAGAGGCCGAGACAGTGAGAGGCCCACGCACCGCGATGAAGAGTGGCCCCTGCTTGCCGCAACTAGAGAAAGCCCTCGCACAGAAACGAAGACCCAACACAGCCATAAATAAATAAATAAATAAATAAATTAAAATCCCTCCATGTATTTAAAAAAAAAAAAGAATTGAAATCTGCTATAATTCCTACTTACTAGTTTGGGCATGATTAGAAAACCCTGAGTTTAGGGTACATTATATTCACTAGTCAAGTGCTGTTATGGTACACTTATAACATAAACTAACTTATAAAAATGACTTGTATGTGTTCACTTAGGGCTGTTGAATATTTCTATTATAATACTTAGAGAATATGTTAAGCATAATTAAGAAGCTAAAACTATTTTAGACATATTTAGATTGTTTCTTCTTAGAGATATCTGATGTAAGGAAATTTTGGTATTCACTAGCATGAAATTCTAGTGCCACAAGTGAAATTGCTATTTCTTCTGACGTGTCTCATTCTACTAACCATTGGGAATGTGTATCAAGGTCTTAAAAATATAAAAAGAGAATGATAGGATGTAAAAATTTCTTAGTATATGTATTAGAACATTTTGAAAAACAGCCAATATATTATCGAATGTTCAAAGGCATGGGAAATTCTTCCCAAACATATGTTGAAATATACTTGATACTAGGCTTACCTTTGTAAGGTCAGAATGTCAGACCATTTATTGTTCATGGGAGATACTGACAAGTCCTCATGTTTTGTCTGAAACCCTCTATTTGTCTTTATTTACACAAAGCACCTTTTACCACAATGTTTTGCCAATCTTGTCTTCCCAGACACTAACCCAATGATAATGCATGGAATGTCAGAACAAATGTCAATGTACATTTGTTTCTATTTGAATTGATACCAAGAAACCCTTTCAACAGGAAACAATTGAATTTTTAAAGCTTCCTTGGCTATTGCTAGTTTGATAGCCAATTAGACTTGTTGGTCTATATAGCTGGGGTTCAGTAGTTGCCTAGTGAAGAGATTGCAGGACTATATAAATATAAGAAATTTCATATCATGAGGCTCTATTTATTTAGTTCAATGGTTCTCAACTGGGGGTGATTTTGTCCCCTGGGGGATATCTGGCAATGTCTGGAGGCATTTTTGACTGTCACTACCGGGAGGAGTGCTGGTGTCAATAGATAGAGGGCCAAGGATGCTGCTAACCACCCCACAATGTATGGGATAGCCCCCTCCCGCAACAAAGACTTATCTGGTTCAAAATGTTACAGTGCCATAGTTGAGAAACTCTGCTTAGCTTAAGGCCTTTGGCTCTCTATTTGAAAAGGCCAGTACCCTTGAAACAGAGAATATGAATGCTTTAAATCATATCAGTCATTTACATTTTAGTGTGAGTTTACCCACACCTTTGACCAGAGAAGTTTGTGATGGGTGGCAGCTGGGCTTCCAGCGTGGTGGGGGAAGGAGATTCCTGGAGTCACCGCATGAAGGAGTGCCATCGTTGCAGGAAGAGATAGATGCAGAAATAAGAGACTGAAGGCTAAAAAAAAGTACGTTTTTTCTTCATACACAGCTTAAATTTTAGTATAGAAAATAAAGAATAGAAATGAGTGTGCACATAGAACATTATACGAATGTGCTGTTGGATAATAGAATCTCTAGAAATCAGTAGTCAGTATAAAAATGTTGGAGGCAATGTTACAGCCCTTAAGAATCTGACCTGTGTCTACCATTTTAAACTTTTCTCCTACTTTTCTATGTTATTTCTACTTTCCAGCCTGAAAATATGCTGTGAACTTTGTCTCCACTTGGGCTTACATTTCTTACTCCTGTCTGAAATGCATTCTACTTTCCTTTCTGTTTGTTTGTATCAGGGATGGGAAAGAATTTTACATTGCAGCCCAACTCTGACCAGTTGGAATGGGTTAGTGCTTTGTTGAGAAGGATTCTGAGGCTCAGTCTGGGTTCCATGAGGAAGCTTGCCACGCCTAACTATGTCTAATATGGGAAGGAGTTGTGATTTAGTCATGGCCAAGCATCTGCCATCCCAGACTTAATGTTTCAGGGCTCAGTTATGACCTTCTCGTTAAACCTGCCTTAACTAATAAGCTCTCCTCTGAAATTCCTTAACATCCCGTTGTTCTTTTCCAAGTCAAGCTCAGAAGCCACCTTTGTTCTGAGCTTTCCATGGTTCATCCAGGGTGAAGCCCTTTTGGTTTACTTCTTCTGACATTTACTAGCCCTTAAAGAGTATTTATAACATGATTCCTGTGTAGTGATGATTTGTGTGCACATCCTACTTTTTGAGCTGTAATCTCTCTGTATTTATTCAGAGATCACATTTTAGACATATAAAGTGATCAATAAACTTTGTTTAGTGTTGTTACAGACTTTTTTAAACTGTTTACCAACTAGAAAAGAGAATAGCAAAAGGTGGTCCTTGATGGAATATTTTAAGTCATATATTTGTTAGAGGCACTTAAAAAAATCTCCTTTATAATGCCTCATTTCTCATTTTGATGACCTTTGCCCAATTATAACCTTGTGTAATAATTTCCTTATTTTGTGGCTTCCATGATACTTTATATCAGGTAGTGTTCTAGGCACAGGAGATACAAGCTAAAATAGAATTTTAAAGGCAACTTATAGACTAATAGAGAAGACAGCAATGTGATTAAGTACTATAGATATTCTGCCCCCTGAGGTAGAAGGGGGACATAGGGATGGAGAGAATTTGGCCCTCGGATCTCTTCTCGTCTAGATTTTTAAAGCCCCAAATCTATGTTTTCAGCCCTATTCTTTCTCCTGAATTCCAGCATCATGTATCCAAATTATTACCTGACATCTTCACAAGTACGTCTGAGACAACTTTAACTCAATGTGGCCCTAAAGAGCATATGATTCACACCCTAAGCTCTTCTTCCCCTCATCTCAGTGAACTATTTACTAAGTTTTTTTAAAGACATATCGTAATTGATTTCTTGTTTTTTTCCCCATATCCACTTCTAAAATGCTAGCAAGTCCTTTCAATTCTACAGCTAAAGTATATCCTAAACCCCTACATTTCTTTCCACTTTCATCGCTTCTACCCTAGTGCAAGCCACGAAGAGTATAGTAGTGCCTGGATTATCACAATGATCTCCTAGCTGTCTCCTTATGCCCACTCTTAATCCACCCCCCTCCACATAAGCAGTCCTCCACAAGGTGGCTAAAATACTCTTTTTAGAAAATAATCATTAACAAATCTCAATCCTGCTTAAAAAGCTTTAAGGCTTTTGGTTACAATTAGTTGCCACAGAATCCAAACCATTTTTGGGTTCCTACCCTCCTGGCTGACTTCATCTGGCACCACCTCACCTAGTATTCTTCCCACTTTACTAATCACTCTTTCTCAGCCTCCATGTCTGGTCTCTCCTCTCCAGCCTCTTCTTTCCATTCCTCGAGGACAGTAAACTCATGAAGTCCTGGAGCCTTCTCTCCAACTTTCTCCTGCATGGAATGTTCACCCCTGGATCTTTCATGACATCTTACTTTTTAGAATAAATGTCAGCATGTCAGTGATAGGACTTTACTAACCACCCAGTATAAAGTAGCTACCCACCAATAGAATATTTCTATTCTCTTCATAGCAATTGTCCGATATTTTCTTGTCTGATTATATTTTTTCTGCTTTTCTTCACTAGAAGAAAACACCCTGAGAGTAGGAATATTCATCTGCCTTATGTAACACAGCATTTAGAACAGGGTCTGGCACATATTAGGTGCTTAATAAACATTGTCAATTAAATATTGTTGAATAGCCATTGCCTGAAGAGATGGTGTTGGCAGTAAACACATAAATTACCCTCTTTAGGGAATACTATGAAGTGATCTGTTGGCCCTTTCTTAATTAAGGTTCCAGACTTTTAGATTCATAGACAGTGGGAGAAAACCATTAGAGTAGTCTCAGTAATGATCTCTTTGCCCTCAGGTCAGGGTGCTATAGAGAATGGGCTTAACCTAAAGATTTCCCGCCTAGTCTCCTGCTAATGGAAGATGCAGGGTTTGATGTAAGAATTAAACTGCGGATAACCAGCCATAAAGCTTTTCGAAATTATTAGAGGATTGGGATATGGATGAAGAGAAAACTGGGAAGTATTTATCACATTACTTACGAAGCACTTGGACTATTCCAAACTCCATACACTCTACGCTATGCTCAGGAAATACAGTGTCTGTCCTCCCTACCCTTTGGATGAAAGATGGGCCACGGTCGGCAGCAAACACATGCAGCATCTTGAATTGTGCTCCTTTTTAAGTTAATCAAAGAGTGTGATGGTGATCAAAGGGATAATAGAAATAGAAGGTTTTATGATGTTTGTGATTAGTGGGTGTACCAAAGAGAACTTGCCAATAGCTAACAAAGGAACAGTAGCTAAAATGATGTTCTAGTTTTCTTTCAATAAGGAAACTCACATAGACATGAGGCTTCACTGAATATTGCGTTCCCCTTATCTTTGCAGCAGTCATAAAATTTTAGGGCAGACCTTGTGTGCAGTTAGTGCTGTTCCTGAGAACCCCAAGTCATCCTCTTTCTAACTTCTTCACATGTAGTAAGATTAGTGGAGTAAATATTCCCTACAATCAGAGCATATTGTTTTCTAAGCTAAATAGATATAACAAACCCTCTTAGCATCAGGAACGCTCCTAGAAAAAGAAAACAAGGATGTTTCATGCCAGTACAGGGTAGGATATTTGGTTTTCAGGCAGGGCTGGATAAGGAATCTTTATCCAAGGGGCATACACTATACAATTTTCAGCATAAGGAAAATGAATGGTTGCAATATAGGAGAGTTTGGAGTTTCCATGGCTTCAGATACTAGAAAACCTGCTGCCTCCACAGTTTCCACACCTTTTCCTCAGCAAAATGTTACACAATTGTGCTGAGGACACTTGTGGCCTCTAATGGCCAGATAATGGACCACAATAAAACTTATGAGTCCCCAGCTGGGTTGAAGCTCATAATGGTTGGCAAGATCCATTATTTCACCATTAGCATCTACAGAAAAGGGAGACAATTGTCAACCAAAAAGAAAACAAAAGTACGTCATTGCATGTATTCATCTTATTCGACAAAAAAATTCTAATTCCCTAAAGAGTGGATGGTGATTTTCCTGTGTGTATGAGTTTCTCTATACCTATCCTGTGTGTATTTTTAGAAAGCTTTTAATGCATAAATGCATTGTCTGTCATTCCAAGTTGATGGATTGTGATTATGGCTCCACGCTGGATTTCAAAGTAATTAATTGCATTTTCCAGCATTTTAAAATAAATAAATAAGAGAACAAAAATTAGAGAAAAGATGAAAAATAGATTTGGTTCATGTTAAATATCTGAATAATTTTCTCCTCCTTCCCCAATTCAGGGAATATCATTGTATTTTCTGGATATCTGTCTCTGCTTTAGGAAGAGCCAAGACCCTTTCAATTACAAGGGTGCTGAGTTATTATTCCAGTGTCTTAGTAATATTTCTTTAGAAATCAATAAACACATCTTTAGCCATTTCATTTAGTCTTGAGGGACTCTTGATATTTTCGTTGTGTCTTCTAGTGAACAGAACGGTGGCATGATATCAATATTTTTTTTAAAAAAAATAATGCACCTACTTTTTTTCCTCTTGTCCTTCTCACCTTTGGATGAAACTAGAGTCAATGTAGAGTAATCCATTATTTATCGTGTGTGTTTGGGATGGAGAGAGGGCAGCAGGGGAGATTGACATAGTGCACCACATTCTGTGGAATTTAGGATCTATTAAAATCCAAAATTGTCCCCCTTGAGAGATTGAGAAGATTATTTATTAGAGATCCTTCCATCTTGAAGGAAGGTAAAGTCCTGATCCTAAAATATCTCTGTGTTTTGAAGCAGTTGCATATTTAGCTTTAGTTATTAGCTGATTAAAAATGTAAATTTTAAAACTGTTTGGAAATTTAAATATCCTATTAAAATTATATTTTTCTAGCATAAATAAATGATGTGGCAAAACTATTTTCAGTACTTTTTTTAGTTAAGCACATATGAATCTCCCCCTTTGTGTTATGTAAAAATATGAATTTCAGCCCTTAAAGAACCTCAGTATTGGTGCAAAGATATCCAAGGCACTTATGATCATTTTGTTGAGTTCTTCATACTTTGTGGGTTTGGTGATATTTAAACACATTTGTTCTAATATATTTATTGACGGATGATTAAAAATACAGAACTAGAACAAATAATTCTAAAATTTGTATGGGAACACAAAAGACCTTGAAAAGCCAAAACAATTTTGAGAAGAACAAAACTGGAGGGATCACACTCCCTGATTTCAAACTATATTACAAAGCTATGGTAATCAAAACAATATGATACTGGTACAAAAACAGAAATATAGATGAATGGAACAGAATAGAGATCCCAGAAATTAACCCACCCTTATATGGGCAATTAATGTACGACAAAGGAGGCAAGGATATACAATGAAGAAAAGACAGCCTCTTTAATAAATGGTGTTAAGAAAACTGGAGAGCTACATGTAAAAGAATTAAACTGGACCACTCTCCCACACCATGCACAAAAATAAATTCAAAATGGACTAAAGACCTAAATGGAAGTCCTGAAACAATAAAACTTCTAGAAGAAAACATATGCAGTAAGCTCTTTGACATCAGTCTTAGTAATATTTTTTTGGATATGTCTCCTCAGGCAAGAAAAACAAAAGCAAAAATAAACAAATAGAACTACATCAAACTAAAAAGTTTTTGCACAGAAAAAGCAACTATCAACAAAAAAAAAAGGCCACTACTAAATGAGAGAAGATATTTGTAAACAATATATCTGATAAGGGGTTAATATCCAAAACTTACAAAGAACTCATACAACTCAACATCAAAAAAAAAAAAAAAACCTGATTAAAAAATGGACAGAGGTTCTGAATGGACATTTTTCCAAAGAAGACATACAGGTGGCCAACAGACACATGAAAAGATGCTCAACATCACTAATCATGAGGGAAATGCAAATCAAAGCCACAATGAGATACCACCTCACACCTGTCAGAATTGCTATCATCAAAAAGACAACAAATAACAAATGTTGGCGAGGAGGTGGATAAAAGGGAAACCTTGTGGGCTGTTGGTGGGGATGTAAATTGGAAAACAGTATGGAGAGTCCTCAAAAAATTAAAGCTAGAACTACCACATGACCCAGCAATTCTACTCCTGGGCATTTAAGAAAACAAAACCACTAGTATGAAAAAGTGCAAATATCTCAATAATTTTTGTATTGATTATACATTGAAATGATAATATTTTAGATACATTGGGTTAAATAAAAGATTTTATTAAAATTAATTTTATCTGTTTTCTTCTTTTTAAAAGTGGCTACTAGAACATTTAAAATCATATGTGTGACTCACATTTGTGACTGACATTCTATTTCTCTTGGACAAAACTATTCTGTAACTTCACAGTAAGCTAGAGTTGCTTTAGCTTTTCAGAGCAAATTTTCCTGTGACCTCATAATCTCTCTCTGTATTAGCTATAGGCAAAACCTATTTGTGACAGAACTGAAGTTGACAGAATCCTTAACCTCCCAATTTTTAGACTTCATTTTAATAATTACAACTATTAATATAAACACAAAAATATTCCTCCAAATTTTCCATTAAGAGTCAGGCATTGTATGGTCACATGATATTTATGCTTTAGAAAGAACTGCTTCTTTCTTAATGCACATTTATACCTCCAGTTTCAGGTACTGGAAAAAAATAACTTGGTGAATTGTCTATCTCTACCACAAATTAAGAGTAAAATACTTAAAACTATCCTCTTTCCCTAGAGAATAAACAAGTGAAGGATACTGTCTTCCATGTTGTTTTTCTTAGCTCTAAAAGCTAGATAGGATGCTACTGTAGGAATTTCCAGATGGATCAATTTGTGAAACTTAAAAAATATTCTGTATGAGATGTTTTCTGAATTAGAATCTGCAGCAGTTTGATTTGATTGCAAATTGAATATATTGTCATCAACTCTGCGGCCATAATTGTCAGTACGTTGTTCTGCAGTACTTAAATACCTGTGGATAAGCGTGTTGAGCTCAATAATATGGCTTTCTTCCCTGGCTTCGATTATCTAATTTGTTTGGTTATTTAAATATGAGTGAAGAATTTTGAATGACTATTTTAAGCATGGTCACTGAGAATGTCTCAAAATAATTTATTTCCATATTTCACCTTGCAACACCACCCTTTCCTTTCCTGGCCCCTGTAAATGAGAGTGAAATTAATTCCCTCTGGGAGAAGGTGAAACTCCGAGGTTCCTCTGCCTTCCCCCACAAAGCCTGTTGCCACTTAATGAAATTCCTTGGGTTTAAGGCCTTATCTGCAGAGGGCCCAGGTAAATTGTTCCTGTTAGAGACTCTAGCTGCTGTCATTGGTCTTGGGGAATAGAAGCTAAGATAGTCAGCTAAAGAACAGTACTTCAGCATAAAGCAAAAGAAAACTCTCCATTTAGAATAAATTTCAAGGTACCACAAAATGTTTTGCTAGTAATATCATATTTAAGGTTTTCATGAATAAAATATTGGTATCTAATACATTTTAAAAAAAGTGAATATGATGACCAGTTTAAAATTCATGCATCTCCTTTTCCTCCAGAGTGATCAGGGGCTTCTGATTAGGATGGCAAAGATAGGTTATAAGGCATATGCCGTTGTGCAGAATTGCTGTCTATTAGAGGCCATGATAACAGTAAAATTAGATTAAGGTTAAAGCAGGAATGTAAATTTTATTAATAAGGTTTCTATATTTTAATTTAAAACCAAACACCCTGCAGGCCTATTGATTCTAATACCATTTAATCTTGCAAAAATCTTTCCTGGTATCAAGGGATCTGGATGAGTACTTGCCCTTTATTACCTGGAAAATGAAGAATTTTCTTAAATCTTCACCTCTAGATAGTATAGACATAACTATAGAATTCTGATGACTTTAAGAAAACAAATATATTCATATGATTATGTGTAAACTCAAATGAGTATATGTTATGTACAATGTATGTTATATCTACATGTCTAATGCAAGAATCATATATTCATCTGTTCAATGACCCTGTGCTTAAAATTACTTGCATTGAAAACATTTGTGCTAAATTTACTAACCCGTTCCTTTCTGAGTTGTTCAGAGCTCAAAATGTTTTGAAAGGACATTTAAAAATAATTAAGTTGAAGACACATCACCATGGTTCTTGGGCTTCTCACTTTGGTAAATGACTTCTCTACTTTAGGGAGGTTTTGCCATCTACTTCTTACCTTTTATTTATTTCAGTGCTTTCCCTGCTGTCTTCTGACTCTGCCTTTCCATCCTGTAGTCTCCGTCAGGGCTCTCATTGTGGTATGTCTCAAATTTTAGTATATGTTCGTTCTCTTTCTTCATATGTGCTGCCTGCATCCCCCTTGAGTAAGACATTAAACAATTCTGTACTTTACACATATATGTTTGTGTGTGTGTGTGTGTGTGTATGAGTAAAGTGCCAGAGAGGATAAAGATATATATATCAAATGCTGAAATCTTTTTAAAAATGTTGATATGGTAGAGTGGAAAGGGCATAAGTTTTAGAGCCAGATAAAGGTATATGTGCTCTAATTCCTTCCCTTCTCACCTAATCAAGACATTTGCACCTAAAATTACTCTCTTTATCTCTATTATTTCTTCCAGAAATTCCATCAACATAAAACATGTAGTACTACCTAACATATTTAAAAAGCCCTGATAGGTAACAGCTTCATTGTTAAAAAAAACAATAATAATGCTTGTTTCAAACTCCATTGCAAAAAAAAAAAAATCCCCAACAAGACAGACAAATACCTGTCTTTCTTACTAGGTGAAGGTCCCATGAGGCCAAGAAATATTCTTGTCTTATTCAGTACTACATACCCTGCACTTAGAATATTTCTAACAGTGGTCTAGCATCTATAAACTTCTCAGCAAACAACTGTCGAATGAATTAATGAATAAGTGAATGAATGAATGGGTGAACGAACAATGCTTGGATCATAGTATACACTTAGTCAAGGTTGGCTCTTATTACAATGAAACTTTTTGTAAGCCTAATATTTGTTATAAATGCCAAGAAGATTCAGAACAACCACGCAATGAAGCTTGTCTAAAAACATTATATCACTGAAGTCTGGAAGACTTGCATGTACACATTTCAGTGGTTATCTGGTTTGATGTGTTTGACATTTCTTTGAAATTTTATAGGGAGAAGTCTGCCATGAAATCTTCAGACTTTCTATTTCACTTACCTCTCTATTATTGCTTGAACATTTTGTACAGTTTCTAGTTATTTCCCTAAAACTGTAGCACCTAAGAATAATAAACACAAACTTTTGCAAAGTTCTTTATCTAAATAAAGTGTGTTAAAGTTTTAAATACTAGAATTACATTATTTCAATCATCTTTTTGGCTTAGGGAGTAAATAGTAAGTGCTGCCATTGACTGATAGTAAATACAGGACCCATCAATGTAGGTTCATTAATTCTAACAAACGTACTATTCTGGTAGGGGATGTTGATGATGGGAAAGTCTGTGCATATATGGGGGCAGAGGTAAATGGGAAATCTCTGTACTTTCCTCTCAATTTTTTATTGTGATATAATTGATATATAACATTATATTAGTTTCAGGTATACAACACAGTGATTCCAATATGTATATACTGGAAATGATCACAATAAGTTTAGTTAACATCCATCACCACACATAGTTACAATTTTTTTTTTCTTGTGATGAGAACTTTTAAGATCTACTCTCTTGGTTACTTTCAAGCATACACTACACTATTATTAACTATAGTCACCATGCTGCACATTACATACCCAGGACTTATTTATTTTACAACTGGAAGTTTGTACTTTTTGACAACTTCCTGTCAAGTTTGAAGTGATTGTAAAACTACTCCAAAAAGTCTTTTTTTTAGGAGAAAATACAGGGCACATGATCAACTCTATCTTAATATCTTTCAATAGTGACTTAACTTTAAAGCTTTCATGCGTTTGGAACTTTCTGTAAAAGAGGACTAAAAATGAACAATATAGAAATTCTTTGATTTTGTTCTTCTGATGTAATTGCATGTGTTTGGTAATATAGGGTAGATAACCTCAGTGTTAATTAAATTTTAATAAAGAAACACACTATAACTATTAGCACTCTTGGTCTTAGTACATATACCCTAGTAAAACAAATCCGCTAAAGCTGAAACAAAATCATCCTGAAACGTACCTTGATCATGCCATTTCACTGTCCACTCAACTTCAATGTCTCTTCATTGCCTAGAGGATTAATGGCAAATTCCTTAGCCTGAAAATGTATCCTTCTGTACTCTGACCCCAACCAATCTTCACAGCCGCATTTCCAGATACTCCTGTAAACAAAACTGATGTGACAGTAGAGCTATCAGCAACCAGGCAGAGCTAACTGAGAAGCCACTAATACTACCTAGTTGTGTGACTTTGGGAGGTTTTGATCCAGCTTTTTGAGGCTCAGTTCTCCCATCTGGTTAACAGTACCTTCTCACTGCACTACTGGGAGGATTGTGGTTAAGTCTGGGCACCACGTGGTCCCTGGCATGAGAAGCTCTCGGTAATTAGGGGAGTGTTAGTGTCCATAATCATTTCTTTTTACTCCAGTCTTGGTGTCTTTGTGCCCTTCCTTGAAACGTAGCTGAAAAGTCAAGGTTTTCCTGTCTACCCATCCTTCAAAGTCCCTGCTCATGTGTGAAGCCCTGACAGCCTGCTCTAACCCAAGGTGATTGCTTTCACTCTGAACTCACAGTTCTCATTTTCTGTATCATTCCTTTAGAAAATGCTTTGTCTTGTAATCTCTCTGATAGTCTTCTCTCATAGTTTATCTTTCCATGTAGTTATTTTATGAACAGGGTTGCTATTGAAGGAAGTCATGGTTGGGAGCTAGAAGGAAATAAATAGATAGATGAATAGACTAGTAGACCCTAAACTGTGTTCTCTGGAGCTTTCTTGGGCGACATTGTGGTGGGGTGGGGTGCAGTGGTATTCGGAGAATATCAAGTAGGTAGGGCTCTTGGTTCCATCCCCAGTTTCTACTCAGAGCATCAACCTTTCAGCTATTTTATTGTTATTATTATTTATTAAAACTCGTCTTACAAAATTAAGTGCTGGGATTCCAAGTAAGAATTCACCAACAAAAGAATTCTATTGCTCTATAAAACCTTGAAATCATTTATCCAGTGCAAACTTCTAACTTTTAATAAGGACCAAGACTTAGAGTGTAACAATCAAGGTCATGCAATGAGGGCTGACATTAGAACAATAGTCTCAAACCCCAGCTCCTTTAGTTTAAAGTTTGCCTGTTTATTTAATTAGATGATCATAGCCTTGAGGTCAGAGACCACTTTTTTTATTTCTTTGTTTTTCTCCTGACCCTAGCTCAGGGCTTTAAACATAATCCTGAAGCCTTTATATAAGAGGGCAATAGGCACATAACAAAATCTCAAAGTGAAAGCAATGGACTGTTCCCACCGTACCCCTGTAGACTGAAGGAACATTGGATAGAGTAATAGAAGAAGCATGGTATGGATTTGCATGAACCAGGGTCCGTTTCATTTTGGACCCTTTAGATGTACCCTGAATATCTATTCCGGTCAGCCTGGAAACCTCATTCCAGATTCCTGCCATCTGCCTGCCGACTTCCTCAATCCTCCACTTCTAGGTATCACTGGGTTTTCCTCACGTTTCTTCTGCCTATTTTGACCTAAATCTTAGCTCTCAAATGGAATTTGAATTCTGCATGGACTATCTACCTTGTCTATGACCTTTGTATTCCATCAAGACACTAGATTCATTATTTTCTTCCACCGCTAAACACCACAGGTGTTGGCAAGAAAAGTCTGATTCTTGTATCTTGATGCATCCCCAGGAAGGATGTAGCTATGCCTCCTCTCCCCTGGGCTCTACCTGATGAGGCAGGGGAATGACCCAATTGGTCTGGGACATAGACTAGGATAGGGTCTGAAAACAGAGCAGATGATAACAGAGTCTGGGCAAGATGCTAAAAAAGTTGGGTACTGATCAAAAAGAGGACCCAAAGCAACACGGTATAGGGAAAGAAATCAGGCTTGAGTTCAATCTTGGATCTGTTGCTGATGAGCTGGCCCTGAGATACCAAACAAATCAATTAACCATTCTGAGCCTTGGTTCTCTCACCCTTAAGAGTTGTTTTGAGGAATAAATGAAATAACATGGAGAAATGCCTAGAATGTGTATGACATACAGCTGTCTCTCACTTCTCCATCCACCCTGCTCCATTCTAAACACCTGTGAGGAGTAGTTTGCAGAAGACCCTGGTATACCACTCTAGTTACACCTTTGTGCTATTTATAGCATTTTAAATGTGTTTAATAAATTGTATATACTCATTCCACACAGAATATGCAGTTGTTCTCAACACAGCTTACACATTTCTAAAAGATCACCTTAACAGAATATTAAAGAGAGATGCCTGAACAAGGCTGACACAAAGCATGGATTTGGGTGTGAGGCAGTCCTGGTTCTACCAATTACTAGTTGCATGACTAGAGCATGCTCCATAACCCCTAAGTTTTCTCATCTATAAAAGGAGGAATGGTAATGGCCAAGCCATTGGGTTGTAGTGTGGTTTAACAAAATAATGAATCTTTTCAAATAGAAAAAAATAGTATACTGTTTCGTGGATTTGTCCAGGGTAACATGTCCAACAGAAATAGGATGCATGCTACAAATGTGAGCCACACATGTAATTTTAAAATTTCTGGTAGCCACATTAAAAAAAATTGTAAAAGGAAACATATGAAATTAATTTTAATAAAATGTTTTATTTAACCTAACATATCCAAAATGGTATTTCATGTAAACAATATAAAAATTATTAATAAGATGTTATGTATTTTTTATACTAAGTCTTTGAAATTTGTGTATTTTATCATTTTGGAGTAGCCACATTTCAAGTGGTCAATAGCCACATGTGGCTAGTGGCTATCATAATTGACTGTGAAGGTCTTGGAGATACCTAGGCTTTTTATTGCCTATTTTCTAATCAACGTACTTAAAACTCTACTGTGCTTTTTTCTTAAACTAGAATAATGGTTAAAGTATATGCTTATGTTACATATAACATTCTGTAGGCAACATTGTGCTGTGTTTTTCCACAATGTAACCAGTCTGGACCAGCCTTGGCAATTGTTATTGGTGGTTCCCTTACAGTTACCTCAGAGTAGTTCATCTGTCAAAACTACTGTTCACGTCTCTACCCTGAGAGCCAGACCTTGGATGAGACTCTTCTGTCAGTCAGTGGACCACACGGTCTTTGAAGAAGAAGTGGAAATAACCAATTCCATGACATGGACCTTGTTTCTTTCTGAAGCACAAAACTCTTCAACAGTTTGTTCCTAATTCCTGTGAATAAACAATTTTCTTATGGCGGTGGTCAATGACTGATCAGGTCAGACAAAGAAAGAAAATATTCCCCACCTTCATCAGATCTTATACTGAGTCACCATCTTTTCCACTGCCCACATAAGAGAGGCCTTTCTCTTAGAAAGTGAAGGCAGTCCCATGAAAACTGCTTACCTTGTGGAATGACATCAACCAAAGTTCTGGACGCATAGCGGGCAACTCACAAATGGATGCATAAATGCATAAATGGAGCTGGATGAATTACTTTGGGGAAACTTTGATTACTTGGTAAAGTAATATGTTAAGGCCTTATTACTTCAATATTGGTTTATTTGAAACAAGATGTAATTCAAGGCAATTTCTATGCTGTTCTTTAATTTAAAAAGTAAAGGATTATCTGAAACTAGGTTAATTCAAAACCTATTGTTTTGGTTTCCTGGGTTTCAAATTAGGGAGATATTACTGTAAATAAATTACATTCTCCCTACTCACTGACTATCTTTCATAGTTCTAGAAAAGCCAATTCTCTGTCTGGTTCTTATTTCCCTTTGATCTGCTGATTCTATTTGTGCCATCCTCATACAGCTTGCAAAGAGTCTTTCCCATCCTTTCTTTATTTTGTGAAAATTTAATATTTATGGGCTGTAATTTCAGACTCTATTTTCTTAACAGCCAGAAGCAGCATCTTAGCTCAATCATCCCTCTCTCAAAAGGATGCTTAATGTAAATTTCATGTATTTTTTTGGATACTTAAGCAATTCTTATATCCCATGCCTGTCCTTGATTCAGAAATCTGTATTCATTCCCTAAGGCTATAAACATTTATATTCCTATAGAAATGTGACTACTCTGAGTGGCCTCATAGATACAGAAAGCTTGATTTTCACTCATTCAAAGACAAGGCTCTCTTTACCTGGGCTCAACTGGAGACCCCAAATTATTGCCAACATAATTTTCCTTCTGCCTCCTGACGTCTTGTGCCTGAGTAGCCCTCCTTATTGTTTCTATTAATAAATCTATCTCAAGTCACTTACTTACATGCATACTGTCACAGGAACCCCGGTGTTAGCCCTATTAGCCGATCACCCAAGGCAATTCCTTGCGCAGGAATGATCTGCAATGCCCGAAGGAAAGCATCTTGTGGCAAAAGTAGCTGCAGTTCCAGCCCTCCAGTCATGGTACTCCAAGCTGCTCTCTCCTTACCCTCAGCAGTGAATCCACCCAGCATTCCAAAGCACTTGATATGAGTCAAACTATAGAAATCCAGTTTTGTCTACAAGTTTTTTCAACATGTATGATGCGAAGGAGCATTTAGCTTAGCAGTGACTCTTTGTGACATAAGGGTGGGCTGTCATACTGCTAGTTTTGCTAGTATTCATTCTCGGACCACTACTAATTATTACAAGATTTTGTGGTCTTTTTTTCTCTTTTTCTTGACACCAATGGAATGATACCAATTTATTAAGACTTGGAGTTGCTCCCTAAGAATCTAGTTGAAGTTAGAATTCCATTATAATTTGTGATTAGTCACCAAGAAAGAAACATCATCCAGAAAAAGAAGGTATGCGTGCTTCTATGCTATTCTTTTTAGTTCCCTGTTTTAGCATACTTTAGCCTCCCTGCAGACAGTTCATTCAGTTGCTATGGCCAACAAGGCCACGGACACAGTCTATTCTGTGTAGGCCAATCAACTTTCTAGGCTACAGACAAGCTTCTTAAGGGGAGCCAGCTCACAAATGTGTGCTCGCAGTCACAGGCAGGGCCCAGGGAGAAAGTGTGGCCAGGCGTGGATCAGGGCAAAATCATTAGCTATTCGAAAGAATGACACAGACTGTGTACTTGTGCAAATGGTGGGTAAAGAGCATCCTAGTTATGAATTAAGATTGTAAGTTGTATTCAGAATTAACTGGCTTTGTTCCAGTTGTTTGCTCTTAAGCAGAGTACTCAGTCTTTCTGGGCCTCAGTTCACCAAAGACATGACTTAGGTAACCACTGTTTACCATCTATTTTATAGACTAGTTGTAAAGAAAAAAAATAAGATAATACTTGTGCCCAATTATAAAAAGCACATTACGAGATATATAGGCCAGTGGTTAAGATAGCAAATGCTGGAGAAAGCCTGTCTTGTTCAAATCCCAACTGTGTTTCTAGAGAGCTGATCAAGGGAAACATTGTCTAATCTCTCTTCACTAAGGTCCTTCATCTTCAAGGAGGGTAATGATGGTACCTAACTCTTAGGGTTGTTTTAAAGATTAAATAAAATGATACATGTTAAGAGTTTATAGCACCACTATAAACTCAGTGACTATTAGCTACTTTAGCTATCATCAAAACATTTTTTTAAAGAGCTAAAAGACTGATTTGGTGATCTTGAAGAATTATTTGAGTAGACCATAGGAAAACATTCTTTAAACTAATGATATCAACATTATTTTTATTAGCAATAAACAATTGCATTGATAATCAAGCCACACTTTTGGCAATGATAACAAGAAACAACTTGCCATGGTTGCATTTCAGGTTTGTTTGAGATTCACATACAGTAAGTACTGTGGATTCCTTTTTGAAGCCATGTGTCTCTTGGAAGGAAAAAAAACAAAACAGGTATCTCTAACGGTCTAGTGTTGGCTATATGTTTTCTTAATATGAAATGAATGTTTGAGCTTATTATACTAGTATGAGTCTGCCAAGTCCTAAAATTTATTACTCCAGTCAGTGGTGTTGGTGTCACACTGTGGCCAGTGTGGTTGCCAGTTGATACTGAGATGCATTCATTAGCTCCATAGTACAGAAACTGTACAACGCCACAGTTGCTGCTGCTGCTGCTTCTTCGTCTTCTTTATTTCTATTTTTAGTTTTTTGTCAGCCTGACTGTTCTGCCTTTGGAATAGAATAATGAGATAATAGTTAAGTGAGGAGTCAATGAGGATTTTACAGAACTGGGATAGACTTCCTGCAACCACACCCAGGGTTTTGCTCATTTTATCAATTTGGTTATACCTGCAATGTTTTAAAGACATCATATCTTTTCCTATTGTGATAAAAATATGTTTAGACAGTTTATAGCAATAAAATGACCTCATTATAATGTTAGAATTTATCAAATTTATTTAAGACCTATCATCATGGACTGCCTGTTCTTTTACTTTTTATACTTTCTGGATATACTTTGTTCCTTTTTGTTCAAATGCTAAGTTTCAGCTGTAGAAATGCTGTATTATAAAGATGAACAGAGGCTGTGGTAGTAACTAGTCATTGGCATTTGCATATTATTCAGAGTCTGTTCTTTATTTCCGGAAAAATGCGTCTCATTAATCTGTATTTATGCTTGATTTCTTTTCTGTTAAAGAAGTGATACAAGTCTGTAGCCTTCTTCACCCCATAAGAAAAATAAGGTTATTATTTGTAAGAAAAAGTAAAGACAATTATTTGGATAACTTAAGCCCATCTCTCTCAAATTTTCTTGTTTAAAATAGTAGTTCTCAGTTAGGGGCAATTTTGTTCCCAGAGGACGTTTGGCAATGTCTGGAGACATTGTAGATTGTCAAGACTGGGGTGGGTGGTGCTACTGGCCTCTAGTGGGTGGAGCCCAAAGAAGGAGCTAAGTATTCTACAATGCACAGGACAGCCCCACAGCAAAGAATTATCACAACCTGATTCAAATTGTCAACAGTGCTGAGGTTGAGAAAACCTGGTCTAAAATATCCCAGTGTCTCAGCTATTGCATTAAAGCTAGAGTTTAGATTTTTAAATATTCAAAATATTCAGATGAGATTCCTAAATATCCGCCTCCTTCTACCCACAGAAAAACTGGACATAACTTTTAAGGCATTTTGGTCCAAATACAATGGACATACGGAGAATTTATTTTTTGAAAGAAGATGATCCAAATGAAATAGAAATATATGTCTGCTCTTCCTTCAAAGTGATTTTTTAATTATGAGAATGAAGCTAAAAATTTGAAACCTTATTTTTATGAAACATCTTTTCATTAAAAAATAATCTAGGGAATTCTTTGTTTTAGGGCTTCTTTTAAAGTCAAAAAGATAAGGCAAATACAGAAAAGAAACAGAATTTATTTCCTTTTTCTTTCAAAGTGCAGTGCTTCTACCTCTTTAAACAAATGCATGCTGTGTAAAGACTGACAATTGAATCCTTTTATCTGATCTCAGAGTATTAGATCACTTGAAATTTAAGAAAATGTAAGTTACATTGACTCTTAGAGAAACAGCCTATATCATAGAAAAACACACACACATACACACACATATGAATCAACAAAGGAACAAAACACCCTCAACTCAGGCCTTTTAGGAAAAGTAGATATAGATATAGATGATATAGATATATTTGCAAACCAAACATAAAATACTCTCCTAGACATTTTTCCACTGAGCATCCAAGTTGTGTCGAATGTTCCATTTCTAACTCTTAAGTCAATTTATGGGAGGGGTGTGTAAAAGCACTTTAGTGAAGAAAACCAGTGATTGCAATGCATCAAAGTTAAGCGGTAGTGAGGTTATCACTCCGTGAAAAATCACATAAACATTTCACATATAAAATATTATTCATCAGGGCAAAACCCTCTAAGGGGTTGAGAGATAACAAAGGTGTCACAAAACCTTTTTTTCTTTTTTTTTAAAAAAAGAAAAAAATATATTCCACAACTGAGATGGAATTTGTGGTCATGTAGTAGGTAGGAGATGAATATAATTGAGAAGAAAATTAGCAAACCTTAAATATCTGGTTCTGCAATATCATTACCCATAAACTTGCCCTTTTTCCACCCTCTTTTCCCCAAAGACTGATGTCCCATATCTGAACTGCAGGAGATGTGTGCTTTTTAACAGCTAAATCAACAAGGTTTCACATGAGTAGTGCTCTGCGGTGTGGTTGACTGATTTCATGAAAAACTAATCATGTATTCATCATTGAGATCAAACACTTCCCAAGTAATTATCATCCAAACCCAATCTGATAGGACCTGGAAAAGTGGCACTGCTGCTATAATCAGAGGCTGATCAGAATAGTTCTCTTAGCTTTTGTAAACCGTGGGTTGGAAAGCACGAAACTGAAATTGTGTTTTATAACTAAGAAAGGTAAAGTTGGCAGGCTGCAATCAGTTATTTCAATCAATCATAACAAGTTTAGCTTGCCTGGTTATTTACTGGAACATACATTTAAAAATTGACTTTTCATACGTGGTCTTTTCATATATGGAACGTTTAAAAATATATAATAAAAGAAAAATGCAAAGAAGTTTTTGAATTAAAGTATGAGCCCTTTGTGTACCCAATATAAAATAGGGTCGTGTCACTTCCATAGTTTTCTTATTTTGCGCTGTAGTATTATTCTTTTTGATAAGGGGCTATTATTATTTGAATTATATGTCATTACAAAATGATTGCTTTCAGAAAATCCTATTTCACTTTATGTCTGTGATTATAAATTTAGATGAAGATAAACAATGTAGGACATTTAAATGCTTTACAAAGTACTTCCACACATATTACCGTTAATGCTTCTTATGTGTTAAGTAATATAAGTGCTTTTCATGTGTTATGTCATTTAATCTTCAGACAGTTTGATGAGAGAGATCAAGTTATAACCCCCACTTACAAATGAGGAAACCAAGTCATAGAGAGGCTGTGTCTTGTTCAAGGTCACTGATAATAAGTGGCAGAGATGGGACATGATCCCAGCCCAGTGAGTTTCAGACTAAAGCAGGCCCCCTTGACCATTATTCTGTAGTGCCTCTCTGGTGGCCATTTGACCATAGGGTAACAGCATTTTATTTTTTTATTTGTTTGTTTTAAAATGGGCAAGGGATTTTTTTTTATTCTATTCTATTCTATTTTATTTTATTTTATTTTAAACATCTTTATTGGAGTATAATTGCTTTACAATGGTGTGTTAGTTTCTGCCTTATAACAAAGTGAATCAGTTATACCTATACATATGTCCCCGTATCTCTTCCCTCTTGCATCTCCCTCCCTCCCACCCTCCCTATCCCACCCCTCTAGGTGGTAACAAAGCACCGAGCTGATCTCCCTGTGCTATGCGGCTGCTTCCCACTAGCTATCTATTTTACGTTTGGTAGTGTATATATGCCCATGCCACTCTCTCACTTTGTCCCAGCTTACCCTTCCCCCATCCCTGTATCCTCAAGTCCATTCTCTAGTAGGTCTGAGTCTTTATTCCCATCTTGCCCCTAGGTTCTTCATGACCTTTTTTTTTTTTTAGAGTCCATATATATGTGTTAGCATACGGTATTTGTTTTTCTCTTTCCGACTTACTTCACTGTGTATGACAGTCTCTAGGTCCATCCACCTCACTACAAATAACTCAGTTTCGTTTCTTTTTATGGCTGAGTAATATTCCATTGTACATATGTGCCACATCTTCTTTATCCATTCATCTGTTGATGGACACTTAGGTTGTTAACATGTCCTGGCTATCGTAAAAAGAGCTGCAATGAACATTTTGGTACATGACTCTTTTTGAATTATGGTTTTCTCAGGGTATATGCCCAATGGTGGGATTGCTGCTTTGTATGGTAGTTCTATTTTTAGTTTTTTAAGGAACCTCCATACTGTTCTCCATAGTGGCTGTATCAATTTACATTCCCACCAACGGTGCAAGAGAGTTCCCTTTTCTCCACACCCTCTCCAGCATTTATTGTTTCTAGATTTTTTGATGATGGCCATTCTGACCTGTGTGAGATGATATCTCATTGTAGTTTTGACTTGCATTTCTCCAACGATTAATGATGTTGAGCATTCTTTCATGTGTTTGTTGGCAATCTGTGTATCTTCTTTGGAGAAATGTCTATTTAGGTCTTCCACCCATTTTTAGATTGGGTTGTTCTTTTTTTGATATTTAGCTGCATGAGCTGCTTGTAAATTTTGGAGATTAATCCTTTGTCAGTTGCTTCATTTTCAAATATTTTCTCCCATTCTGAGGGTTGTCTTTTGGTCTTGTTTATGGTTTCCTTTGCTGTGCAAAAGCTTTTAAGTTTCATTAGGTCCCATTTGTTTATTTTTGTTTTTATTTCCATTTCTCTAGGAGGTGGGTCAAAAAGGATCTTGCTGTGATTTATGTCATAGAGTGTTCTGCCTATGTTTTCCTCTAAGAGTTTGATAGTGTCTGGCCTTACATTTAGGTCTTGAATCCATTTTGAGTTTATTTTTGTGTATGGTGTTAAGGAGTGCTCTAATTTCATTCTTTTACATGTATCTGTCCAGTTTTCCCAGCACCACTTATTGAAGAGGCTGTCTTTTCTCCACTGTATATTCTTGCCTCCTTTATCAAAGATAAGGTGACCATATGTGCGTGGGTTTATCTCTGGGCTTTCTATCCTGTTCCATTGATCTATATTTCTGTTTCTGTGCCAATACCATACAGTCTTGATTACTGTAGCTTTGTAGTATAGTCGGAAGTCAGGGAGCCTGATTCCTCCAGCTCTGTTTTTCTTTCTCAAGATTGCTTTGGCTATTCGGGGTCTTTTTTGTTTCCACACACATTGTGAAATTTTTTGTTCCAGTTCTGTGAAAAATGCCATTGGTAGTTTGATAGGGATTGCATTGAATCTGTAGATTGCTTTGGGTAGTAGAGTCATTTTCACAATGTTGATTCTTCCAATCCAAGAACATGGTATATCTCTCCACCTATTTGTATCATCTTTAATTTCTTTCATCAGTGTCTTATAACTTTCTGCATACAGTTCTTTTGTCTCCTTAGGTAGGTTTATTCCTAGATATTTTATTCTTTTTGTTGCAATGGTAAATGGGAGTGTTTTCTTAATTTCACTTTTAGATTTTTCATCATTAGTGTATAGGAATGCAAGAGATTTCTGTGCATTAATTTTGTATCCTGCTACTTTACCAAATTCATTGATTAGCTCTAGTAGTTTTCTGGTAGCATCTTTAGGATTCTCTATGTATAGTATCATGTCATCTGCAAACAGTGACAGCTTTACTTCTTCTTTTCCGATTTGGATTCCTTTTATTTCTTTTTCTTCTCTGATTGCTGTGGCTAAAACTTCCAAAACTGTTTTGAATAATAGTTGTGAGAGTGGGCAACCTTGTCTTGTTCCTGATCTTAGTGGAAATGGTTTGTTTTTCACCATTGAGGATGATGTTGGCTGTGGGTTTTTCCTATATGGCCTTTATTATGTTGAGGAAAGTTCCCTCTATGCCTACTTTCTGGAGAGTTTTTATCATAAATGGGTGTTGAATTTTGTCGATAGCTTTCTCGGTAACAGCATTTTAAAAAGAACTTTATATATGCCAGGGGTTGAGCTATTTGTGTTATATATATGGCTGTTGGACCTCGCTGAAGCTCAGATTTTTAGTTTGTGAAATGGTGATAATAATCTCTATTTTCAGAGTTGAACAAATAAAGTTAATGTAGGTCAAGGTTCTACCACTGCACCTACAAAGAGCAGAGAGTTTTGTTAATTCATTTGTCCTGAGTCCAACAGCCAGCAAACAAAGGGTTTATTTTATAAGTTGGACTCCAGATATAAGCCCGAGATGTTGGCAGAGCTGCTGTCACAGTTACTCCATTTTTTGTGTGTGCAAAGAAATATCACCAAACCTCAGGGAGTGGGAGACTGCTCTTTCCAATAGATCATGCCAACATCTGGAAAAATATGCATAACCTGAAGTTCCACAAATCAAGTCACATGATTTTTTTCATAATATAAGTAATTGGTTTTGTAAATCTAAATATTCACAATTTGTAATTTCTAATATGTGCACCCACTGCTCATATTTTATCCATATTTTATGAGTTTCTATTCATGGTTCAAGATTAAATGAATTTCCTTAACCTAGAAAGTTTACTTCATTATCCATTTTCATTTTCTTTCATTTATCATTACAGAACATGAATCAAACTACTCCATATTGCCACATTGGTTATTTAATTCCTTTATCAAATTTGGGAGTGTTAATTAAGCATCTACTATGTGCCAGACACATGGAAAGTATATATGTTTTACAAAATTGGAGTGTGTAGAATTGGGAGTTCTTTTTAATAGTCAAACTCATAGAAGCAGAGAGTAAAATAGTGGTTGTCAGGGGGTGGGGGAGGGAGAAATGGGGAGCTGTTGGTCAAGGGATACAAAGTTTCAGTTATACAAGATGAATAAGTTCTGGAGGTTTGACGTAGAGCATGGTGACAGTAGTGAACAATATTATGTTGTAACAAATGAATTTATTTACAAAACAGAAATAGACTCACAGACATAGAAAAGAAACTTATGGTTAACAAAGGGGAAGTGGAGGGAGGGATAAATTGGAGTATGGGATTAACAGATGCACACCACTATATATAAAATAGATAGGCAAGAAGGACCTAACAGTATAGCACAGGGAACTATATTCAATATCTTGCAATAACCTATAATAGAAAAGAATCTGAAAACAATATGTGTATAACTGAATCACTTTGCTGTACACCTGAAACTAACACAATATTGTAAGTCAACTATCTTCAATTAAAAAAAATTATGTTGTGTACTTGAAATTTGCTAGGGTATTCTCACAGTGTGTACATACACATACACATACACACATGGTAACTATGTGAAGCAATGGATATATTAATTACCTTGATTGTGGAAATTATCTCACAATGTATACATATACCTTAAATGTATATAATTTTTATTTGTAAGTTATACCTCAATAAAGATGGGGGAAAAAAGAATAAACCTCTCGACCAAAGTGAAGTTCTACTCATTTAGATGAGATTAAAAAAAAAAAAAAAAACTAGCTGGAAAGTCGTCCTGTTAGCAAAGACAAATATATTTTCTCTATGTTTCACTTGTTTCAAATTTATTGATAGAAAATCACTTATTCACAAATCTTTGAAGAGTCACGACTGACAAATGGAAACATATGCATTCACTCCCAAAGTCCTTTATACTCAAGCTGGGCTCCATGAGATGGGATTGATTCCACATATTTCACGTTTAGGTCTCCTTTTAACCAACAGATATTTTTGCCTCTTCACAAAATAAACCAGCTACTAACTGAGAAAGTCCTTTTTTGGTAGCATTATTTGTTAATGGCTGTCATCCATGTAGATCAAAGAGCCCACTGATTCATCCACCAGTTAGATTGGCAAACACTCTTCCTTTTGCAGGCAGGACTTATACATTTGCTCCATGGTTTACGGCCCTAATTGACTTTCAGTTGAATAGAAAAGTTCTTCCTGAGACTATATTATATAAGTGTGCCTAGAAGTATATTCATATCCCTCAGAGGCAACATTGGTATTGATTTTTTGATTTTGATAAACATGTTTAATGCATGATGTTAATCTATTATTAGCAAAAAGTACCACTTAGAATACTACCCCTCAAATATTTCTGAACATAAAGTGATTGATATTAATTAGTTAAAATAATTTAAATTGCCATTACAGAGTGTATATTTTAAAAGTGCCCTTTTTCATTTTAATTTTAGATGTTTAAGCATGCCTTTTAAATTCCAAATTTCCCCAGATTTCCTTTTAGATGGTTATTTGTATGTTTCAAAATATCTGAAAATTGGGCTTCCCTGGTGGCGCAGTGGTTAAGAATCTGCCTGCCAAAGCAGGGGACACGGGTTCGAGCCCTGGTCCAGGAAGATCCCACATGCCACGGAGCAACTAAGCCCGTGCACCACAACTACTGAGCCTGCGCTCTAGAGCCCTTGAGCCACAACTACTGAGCCTGCAAGCCACAACTACTGAAGCCCGTGCACCTACAGCCCATGCTCCTCAACAAGAAAAGACGCCGCAATGAGAAGCCCGCTCACTGCAACGAAGAGTAGCCCCCACTAGCCGCAGCTAGAGAAAGCCCATGCACAGCAACGAAGACCCAACACAGCCAAAAATAAAATAAATAAATTTATATAAAAAAATATCTGAAAACAGTTCAGACCTTATTAAAAGTCTCAGTATTATCATTACTTTCAATAGATGTGATTTGGTGATTGTTATTTGACAGACCAGTACACCTAATGGGTAGCAGTAGTTGGTTTTATCCACACACATTCACTCCTCCTAACCACTATTTGATTGTCCAGTAATGTACACTGTTATCATGATGATGAACATAGGGAACCCAAAGAGAAACATCGAATATATTTGTAACTAAGAAAATTCAAGAAAACTTACTCTTGTGATCATAGACCATCTTAAAGAATAGTTTTAGAGGTATACATGTGGAAGAGTAACTTTACCTAAATTGTCCAAGTGTTTGGCCTCTGAAATAATGGAACTGTATTTTAATATTTGAAAATGATATCTATAAAAAAAGGGAATATTATGTTAGATGAGAAATTTTTATATACATGATATGGTGGCCAGTTTATACTGGAGACATTGCAAAGTGAAACCACCAGATTATAGTTTTGAAAATGACTCAGTGGATCACTGCCATTTTTATTTAACCTACAAAAGAAAAAAAGTCGATGAATTTCTAAAGCATTTGTGATGATAATTACATGAATCAATCCCTTTCAGTTGGGCTTTGGAATACTGCAGATATTTTGTGTAACTTCACCGTTGTATTATTCTCATCCATTCACCTAAAAAGTGACATTCTTCTTGCTTAATACAACACTCACCAACATGTGAAGATAAAAAGGTTGTTAGAACTCTCATCCCCTTTGTATCAAGAGATTATACACCGAAGTATATTCACAAAGAGGAACAATGTATAAACCTCTACAGACTGGTATGGGGATGCAGTTATTTGTGCTGTGTACATATGGCTTTGTAAATGTCTCATCTGTTTAATTCTTTTGAATTACATCACACGGCTTTGACTTCTTTCAATTTGCTTTCTAGCGTTTACATTTTGCTAGAAATCATTTAACATTGTAGCTCTGGTTATGGTAGAATAGCTGTGTTTTCTCTGTGGTGTTCCCAAGTGTTCTCTTTCATTACAGACATCTGCATAACTGAACACACAAGAGATTGGTCCAGTCTGTGAGGACCAACTACAAGTAAAAATAAGGCAAACAACAAGGAAAGATTTAAAATCCTCATATGTCAGAAGGTATACAAGTGGTAGATTATTCTCTGGGGTATGAAGAACAGCTCTCCAAGAAATATACATGACCACAAGAAGGCAGTGCGAGGTGGCAAGGGGAGAATCCCATGGATTCTTGCCTTGCAAACTGGAAGAACCCTAATGCAAAACACAAACAGCAAAACAGGTTTGTATTACAAAGACAAAATACATAGAAAAAGGGGAAAGGGGCAGTATGGCTGAGACCAAATGGTAAAAACACATGAGGCAGCCATGAAAGAAGCTTTAGAAATATTGAGGTGATAGAAGGTGCAAAGAAGCAATCGGCAAAGAAAAACAGAAGCATCACAGTACTCGCATCTTCTTTGAATCTGTAAACTAGAGCATCACCCAAATGGCATAAGAAGGTAACTAGAGGTTTCCACTTCGATTTTGCAGAAGTAGTTTTTGCCTTATTAATTAATTCATTAATTTTAAAATTATTTTTATAGTTTTTAAAAAATGATTTCTCAGCGTTTCACTATAAAATAAAGTATATGGAAAAAATTTAAGCAAAACCAAATTTCTTCTAGCAAATAGTGAGAAAATTTCAAGCCAATAAATATTCAACTCTAATTATCTGATGGCATTTTAGTTGAAACTGTGGAGATTTTTACTTTTCATGCATTCCAGTTGGGGATATTCAGATCATTCCATTTATGGGATAAATTAGGTTTTAGCCCATGTGAAATAGGATGTGAGGATACTTTAAAGCTTAACCATAGTGGTTTTGCAGAACTTCTCAGGGAGGGCTTTTCAGGCTGGGATCTTCTATCCACTGGGGCTTCCTTACCCATTTATTTACCACCATTGAAAACTGTATCTTAACTTAAAAGCTGTCATTACAAACTGGAAAACAAGATGAATAAATTAACCCATCAATACATACTGCCAGACACAGCAGAATATTTGAAGGCCTATGTAAAATAAATAGAAACAGGGAAGTCCACATGACACTGGGAAGAGTTCACTATTCTTTAGAGCTATTGAAAAGAAATCCATATAAATCACACGTATTCATAGTAAAAACCACATGTGCTGTAGTTGGTACTCACTAGAGTAAAGCTGAACAGTCTTAACTGAATTGCTTTCACATCTGATTTTAGCCCTGGCTTGACAAAGCACAAATCAAAAACACCCCACCCGAAATATATATATGTGTGTGTATATATGTATATATATGTGTGTGTATATATATATATATATATATATATAAATTATATAGCTTTTAGCTGCCTCTTCTTTTAAGCAGTAGGTACCACAGTAACTTAAATATGACCTACTGATAAAAATAGGAAGTTGTCTTTTCAGAAGTTATGACCTCTGGCTTTAGTTTTACATTAACCTCAGTAGGCACAGACCTAGGATAACATCCTTTGCCAAGGGAACCTTAATTCAAAACCTTCAATGTTTTTATATCACCTACACTCAAAATCATGGTCTTTCACTGGTGTGCATTATTTAATATCTTAATTTATATCATCTGTGACTAAGAGATTTAGAAATGGCTTAGCTGAGTTTGCTCAATATCGGACACTACTGAGAGCTAGTGTTTTGACTTCACATTTTAGGGAAGACAAAGAAATTCAGACTTGGGCAAGACAAAGCAGAACATTCCCTTTCAGTGTCTGCTTTTCCTACTTATTTCATTTCTGTAAGAGTGGAGATAAGTGCCAGTTTTCAGGAATGCATTTTGTGGGGCACTGGAATTTCATTTTATTAAGATTTTACATAGCTCTTGGTATTTGCAATGTGCTTTACAGTCATCTATTGGTAATTAGTTACTTAATTAGATTCTGATGATACAAAAGCTTTTCCACTGGAGCCACTCTGCTTCCCAAATGATCATTCCTGAAAAGATGGCATATGAAACAGAAATTGTATCAAGTTCTTTAATATGTATCGGAACCAGAAAAAGTTTCTTCCTGAAAATAATAGTTTATGACCTATAACCATTTCAAATGATCTGAAAAATATGACAAAATGGTGCCTATTGACAGTTTGATCATAATCCCATTATTTTCCAGGTCACAAATTGAACCTCAAACCCACTTTGTATTATTCTTCATTTTATTTAAATCAAAGACTGTTGTAGGACACCAAGCTCCATCTAACTGTTATCCTATGTTTTTTAAGTAACTATCTACTTTTTTTTAACATGACTATATTAGGTTTTTTTTCCAAAATCACTTTTCTACATTTCACAGGTAGAAAAACTGAGGCCAAATTGGCTGAAATCCTGTACCACCTAGTCATTCATGTGTTAAAAAAGAGAGGCTAAAATTTTAGATTCCCTCATCACAGTTCATAAGTGAATAAACATGGTTTTGGCCCTAAACAAAGGAAGTGTTCTGGGTGTCCTAACAAGGATTATGGTAGCAACCTTGCTTTTTTTTTTTTTTTTTAAACTGTTAACATCTCTGTTTGATTAACTTAATTTGCAGGACCTAAGGATGGGAAGGATTTACACAGGAAGCAAACATAGCTGGGCAGGTTAGAATTCAGACATTTTCTATGAATATACAAAACAGAAGAAGGGACCACAATTCCCTGACACTTTTCAGGGCCCAGATAAGAGAACTCAGTCTTTGAATAGCCAAGTTGGCCTTGTGTGTATGCAAGAGGTAGGACCCAGACATCAGGATTCTTATTCTTTTTCAACTTTTTAATACTGAAATTCAACCACTTCTGTTGCTGTGGGAGCCAGCAGTATTTGATGCACTCAGTAGTCTGGGCTCTGCCCTGCCTGGCACAGAAATGAAAGGGTAGTGCTAATTTTCCACACCTTCACCATGCCTGCCCCACCATGCTCCACCTCAACCCACCATATTGGCTTTTGGTACCAAGAACTGTTTATTGTTTACCTCCTATGTGCCAGCTGGTCAATGCTAAATCGATGTTCCTTAACTTCTTTGTGGTCAGCTGGCTTCGCCTACTCTTCTCACTTTCAGTGGGATAAGAAGCTGGCAGGGCTATTGATCATTCACTTGGGTTTATTCGTCAAAGGACTCTTGCTTGAATTTTCCCTTAGGTAATGCTGGAGGGAAGGCTTGGTCCACTCAGGGTCCTTGGAGTCATGGGAGGTGAGGTGAGCAGTGCAATTATAAGAAGAGACCATCCTAAGCACCAGGCTACATTGCCGTAGAAATACACATTCATCTCCATCACCAAGCTGCTGGTACAGCAGGTTGAGTGTGAGCCTGGAGCTGGACAGACCAGGGAATGAACTGAGGTGCTGCTACTTTCTAGCTGAGTGACCTCGGGCAAGAGTCATATAAACTTTCGAGCCTCAGCTTTATTATCTCTAAATGAGGCTAGAACTATCTGTGTTGAAGGTGTTTGTGAGCATTAAATTAGATAATCTATGTTAGGTTCAATATCTCTTACACTGTGAGAGCTCAGTAAATTAGGGAGCTATTATTTTTTCCATGTTGCCTGTCTCCTTTTTAGATTCTGAGGTCTTTAAATGCAGGGACCATGTATGTGCTTTCTTTTATTCCCCTGAGTCTAGCAAGTTGAGAGCAGAATGGCTTCCCAATGAATGTTTATTCAATGAGCGGAGTTATTTACCCAGAAGAGTAGCAGCCAAGAGGTCATATCCTTGTTTGGCTTAAGAGCACACAAGATGCCAAGCTTCTGATGCTTATTCTATAGTGGCTGTTCTTTTTGTTTATTTTTGGGTTTGTAGGAAGAGCAATTAGACACTCATAACATGTTTTTTGGACTGCTGCTGCTTTCTGTTGAGTCGCAGAATGAGAATGTTCGTTTTCACAGATACTGCAAGCTCTTAAAATGATGTGATATATTGTGTGTCACAGAATAGGGCTTTAAGGTTTGCCTTGTTTTGTTTTTAAAGAATAAATACTTATCAAGGGAAAAAAATGGGCTTCTTTGGAGACTTCCCAAAGTCTCTGAAATAGATATAGTGGAGGCAATCCCACCTTTTCGTATCATCTTCTGGTAATCTTAGAGGGTTGAGCTGGGCTGGGGGCTACAGGAGTCTACCCCAGCATGTCACTATAGATACTGAGGCTGTATGTATGTGGATATATGGGAAAAGCAACACACACACACACACACACACACACACACACATCACAGGCATTCACAGCATCAGTTCTTCCTCAGTTTCTTTAGTAAGGAATCCATTATGTTTCCCTACAGTGGACAAACGATCTCAGGGATAGTCGATATGTTACTATTGTGTCAAGGGAAAAGTCGATCATAATTAGCTTTACTTTGTGCGGAGGGATTGTTTGTCATATGTGTGAAAGCAAGAGAAAAGGGGGCCTTAGTAACAACTGACTAAATCTGGGAAGTTAGTCAACAGGACAGTGGAGAATTTAAGAATCACAGCAAGTTGCTTCCTCTGGGCAGGTGAAAATGGCCATTTTTCTGGAGTCCATCTTCCGTACATCGTGTGGCTAATTGATATACTCCTATTTCATGGATGGGTGTGTGAGACCGAGCCAGCCGGTACAGGGGTGGATATCTCTCTCGCTACGAGTAAGGCTCTCCTCTCTCTGAAGTGAGGCAATGTGCAGTGCTAGACCCCAGCTGCAGCTATGCAGCCCTGGGAGATGTGCTGGTGGTGCTTGTCTATAGGACTCAGCTCTGGGAAAGCTCCAGACCGCCATCATGGCCCAGAGGGTGAGCCCAGACTGTTCCAATCTGTGCAGCAGCCTCCCAAAACCTGACTATGCAGCTCCACTGTCTGGTGAAAAGCCAGCAGGTGACTCGCCCCCCCCACGGAGCAGACAGTGCCAAGAATGCCGTGGGCTCCACAAGCCCTGCTGAGGAAGGGGCTGAGCAGCTTGGCAAGGGGTTCTCTGGTGAGTGGGGTTTGGAGGGGTGACAGTATAATCACGCAGGCATGGAAACTGCAGCATGGCGTTCAACATAGTCTTTAAGCTGGTGCTTATCATAGTCAGGGTGGAAGCTCTGTTTTTGGAGACGATGAAAGATGCAAAGATTCATTGAATGCCTTTAAGTGCCAGGCACGGTGCTAGGTACTGTGTTAGGTACACCAGAGCAGAGGGGCCTCGAAGGGCCTGCTTGGGAGGGAGAGCATAACAGTTTGTGTGGTTTCAGTCACAAACCATAGACAAGGCGACCCACGGTTTTCACATAGAGCAGGAGGCATGCGAGCAGTGCTTGGCTCACAGGGGTTTATATGGCAAAGTGCACTCATGTTGATTATGAAAGATGATCCGCAGCTGAGATCCCACCATCAATTCTCGGTGAGGGGCTTGTCTCTTGTTTAAGAGTATTTAGATGTGGATTGCCAATGGCAATCCTAGAAAATAAAGTGACCTGGAGGAATAGTGATTCAACAGAAATTTATAGGTTGGGTTCTTTTTTTTTTTTTTTTTCACACACACACACACACACACACTGTATTTTATTTTTACAAGAGATAAATAAACTGACACCAAGCCTTGTAAATGGATGACCACAACAAAAGCAACAATGATTGCAATTACCAAACACGAAACACACTCATACTATGTCATAATATTGACATTGAGTCCAGTAATCCTCCACTGTAACCGCTCCTTTACTTTGCAGTGAAAATTGATTTGTATATTTTTTGCCTCTGAGTTCTTGTGGGAATTTTTTTTTTATTCAAACAGAAAGTCACAAAAATTATAATCATCAGTTCACTCAGTCTATAGGTTGGGTTCTAATTCTGCCCTGTAATGCACTTTCTGCACTTGTCTCCAGCTCAGAAGAGGGAGATGTCTACAAACTCTTCAGGGGAGGCAGAATACGTGGGATTTAAAAGCAGCCAAGGGCTCATTCCTTCTTCTCTGAAATAAGGACCATGAAAATCTCCACCTCACAGTAGGCTGTGAGTATCAGAGAGAGAATGTATGCCAAGTGCTAAGCACAATGCTTGATACATTTTAAGTGGTCAATAAATGGTAACTATTTAAATTTTTAAAATTGTAGGCATTAGCTTTGGACATGCAAAAACCTGGCTCCAATCCCAGCTTTGATCTTCACTGGTTGTATGATCCTGGCAAGTTCCCTCTCTTAAGTGTTGGCTTCATAATCTATAACATGGGAATAATATTAGTACACATTTCATAGAGGTATGACAAGGATTAAATAGATATAAAATCATGAATAAATGGGAAAAATAACAGTATATATCACATAATAAGATTGTAAGGACTAAAAAGATATAAAATGTGAGAGGGCGTGGCATACTGTGAGCATCCAATAAAGAGTAACTACTATTAACTAGTTACCCTTTAGAAATTAGCTTCAGAAACCACTTGCTTAGTCCATGAGCTGCTGTCGAGGGAAGTGATGTCTTGTGGGGCCATAATGATGCTTTTTATGGATGTTAGCATTCGTGGGTATGGAGAGATGTAACATAGGACTGAGTACTTTGAGACTCTTCGTTGCTAGTTTGATCACAGAGACACACCTCTGTGTGACCATAAGGGCATTGGTTGACCTTCTTGTGCCTTAAGGCATGTAGACATACAGCTTCTGCCTGGCTTCAAAAGCTCATCGCTTACATGGCCCTTTTGAAGTTGGTTGTATATTCTACAGAGTGCACAGTGTGGCCAGAGGCAAATCTGGCTCTTGTTTAAAAAGAGAAAAAAGTCAAGCTAGCATATTGGTTGCTGATCACGTGAACTCAACAAAGCACTCTCACGTTTGTCAGTAAACCCATGTGTGTGTGCAGGTGTATATATGTGCATATATAAGTTATGTACAAAGATGTGTATACACGTGCACACACACATAAATGTGTGTAAAACATATGCACACAAGCATATGTCCGTGGAGACTGTTCCAGTAAATGCAATTAACAAAGACTGTAATTCTTCACTTGTCAAGAGTAGCATATGTATAGTAGTTTGAGAATGCAAAATATATCCATACCTGGTAAAAAATAATTTGCAGTGATACTTCTTTAAACAAATTTAAAGTTATGTATATGAAAAGAAAGATCATTCTAAACTATTTTAAGTCTTCAGAGCACAATCCTTCATGATCTTGTAGAGCACTGGGGTTTATTTTATGCACATCCACACGAAGTAAAATGCAGAACTGAATTATCATCTGTATTATAGGACCTAAACTCATTTTCCCCACAAAACATAGAAAATATTGTTGCAAAAATCAATCGTAGGGCACCAAGTCCTAGATTACTGTATTTTTTAAAAATTATGGCTACATGGTAAAATATACACTTGAAAAGAGAAATAATAATATTTGTATATTTTGCTTTATGAGTGTCAAATATTCAGATCATTTTGTAGACCAAATATGGAGTAATTTGATGAATGTTTTTTTCCATCCAGATATTTCAGTGTTTAATTTTCATCCAAGTGTATAGAGATACATCACCTAAGGGATGTGATGAGAAATAGATTTATTTTTTTCAAGTCATGAACATTTTGTAACTATTAGGAAATGTTCCAAAATTTTCTTTTCTTTTTATATGTTTTTAAATAGATAAAGGGAACAATGAAAAAAAACACTGTTCTTTGAGTATGCAGAAACATATTAGAATTCTTCTTTTCAATAAGAGCACAGAGAAGCTTTCTTTGTTGTACTAGTTTCAGCCTGATTTTCACCTTAAATTTAGAAAACATGTATACGCAGCAAGCAGCTATTTGCATGGGCAAGGGAGAGTACCTATTGCTAAAATACACTTTTTGAGCCTATTTTTTCTAGTTATTCACGTACAAATCACTTTTAGTAACCGTGTTAATTTCAGATTTTCATTATTGAAAGCAACACAATGACTTCAGAATGTCTGTGATATTTTTTTAACCCCTGTGGAAGAACCACTGGCAGTGGGAAGGGCCCAAAGATGTTACTACCCAAAGATTTTAGCAGATAAATGTTCCCTCATAATGGGGTTATGAAAGACACCGCCTCAGTAATTTACTGAAGTTTAGCTTTAGAACAAGCTGTTTCTTTCATGTACAAAGCTAGCAATTCACAGGTCCCAGATGAAATGTATTTTTGTTGTTGTTGGAAGCTTTCAAAGATATGGCATTTGGAAATTCCTTAATTAAATTTAAGATTTTAGTCAGACAGTGGGTTCTCTTTGTAACCAGAATGTATTTATTTGGCAGTTGCTTTATTTAGTGATGCTCATTTCACACTGTGAATAACCAACGAAACTCAAATATGTTAGCACTCCAATAGCTAGTTTTTCTTTTGAAAAGAGAAAGCAAAGAAATCAGATTTATGGAGAACGGCCAAATCGAAACCTATTTGGAAGCACCATTCCTATTTGCACAGCTAAACACTTTTGTGTTTTATTTTGAATGAAGGCGTACATAGATAGATAGCTCCAAGTTTGAAACACACATTAGGATATGTGTCTATAAAAACACATTACACAATCAGCATTCACAGAGGGCTGCCAGCTCCCGAAGACTTGCATGCCCATGGGTCATCCCTGGGGGACAGACTGTATATAAATACCAACTGCCAGTTCACAGTTTGTGTAAATATAAAGTCTGTTAGGCCAAGATAACAAGTATATAGTGTGACACGGCAGTACCTGCCTACGTACGTGTAGACCTCAGGATAGCTAGTGCTTGACATTATTTTACTTCTCACTAAAGCAGCATGCTATTTGCAGACAGACTGGCGAATGAACAATAGCTGTAAAGAATGTGGGGTAAAAAGAACTGAACAACAGCAGTAAGGGCTTTCCAGAAGGCCATGCAGGAAAGAAAGGACTGTATGAAGTCTGCATAACTTGGACATCCAGCATTAATGAGAAAAGGAAGAGAGCTTTGGCCCCAGCATCTAATAGTATTTGGTTCATAGTAGGTGCTCAGTAAATATTTGTTGAAAAAGGGACAAATGCTATTGCTTCTACTTCCTCTGACTCAATCTTCCCACTCTTTTTTTCTTCATGGTTGCTGTCAGTAATCCAAGTCACACATTATCTCTTTTGAGGGTAATTAAAATAGCCTCCCAGTTGCTTTTCTTTAGATCATTGTAGTCTGTCGACTGAAAAAAAAAAGGAAAACGTGAGAGTTGTGACTTAAGTTTTATTTGGGGCTAAATGAGGACTATAGCCCGGGAGACAGCATTTCAGAAAGCTCTGAGAAACTGCTCCGAAGAGGTTGGGTGGGGGGAAGGTCAATGTTATACATGACTTTAGTGAAGGGGGGACGTGCAGTCAAGCACACATGTTGGCAGAGGCTTGCTGCTAGTCACGAGGAGCAGATGTCACCGTGAATGATTTTAGTGCTATTCTAGATATGAGGAGATGCAAGAATTAGGCTCATAAAATCTTCTCCTAAAAATATCTAACGATCTGAAGGCCTGTTCTGCCAGTTTTTTTCCCAGAGCACAGAGTGCCTCATTCCTGATCTCCACCCTGAACTCCTTTCAGGGTGTGTTGAAGGTCAGTGGCTGCAGTGGCTAGTGACTTCATCCTTGTAGAGGCAGATGGCAAGAGACAATTTTTAGTTGGCAAGTCCAATGCAGGCCTCCAGTATCTATTCCCAAATGATCTTTCCAACTGGTTGCCTACCTCCCTCCCCTTCCTTAAGTTTAAGAGAAATTATTTCCTAAACATTTTTCATGCCATCCCACTTCCCACTTACCTTTACCCCTTTCTCCCCCCCGGAAGGTCAGCCCTACCACATTTCCACACTGTGTCTTTGGAGGCACATTGTAAAGACCAGTGTTTCCATTTGTACATCTTTCTTCCCGCTAAGAGTCATCTCTCCCTCCTAGACACTCAAAAACACTTTATGTGACTCTCTCTTGGAGGCACTGTTTGCTTTCTGATTTGTAACGTTACCAAACACAAGTTCGTGTGCCCAACGAATAGTGAAGCCAAACAAACCGAAACATCGGAGTTTGGAGCAGCGAAAGGTTTACTGCAGGGCCATGCAAGAAGAACAAGTGGCTCATGCTCAAAAATCCCTTAACTCCTTTACACCTGAAACTAACACAACATTGTTAATCAACTATACTCCAACATAATATAAAAAGTTAAAAAAAAATCCCCAAACTCCTCAACGGGTTTCAGCAAAGCATTTTTAAAGGCCAGGTGAGGAAGGGGTGTGCTAGGGTATGTGATCAGCTCGTGGGCAATCCTCTGATTGGTTGATGGTGAGATAACAGGGTGGTGTCACAGGGGTTAACGTTATCAATCCTTAAGCTCCAGAAGGCCTGGGGGCTACCTGCCCATGGTCATCCAGTAGTTGATTTCTTCCATTTGGTAGTGGTTTTTAGCATCTGAAAAACCCAGGAAATATTCATGAGCTACTGTTACCTGGGTACTTCAGAGAGGAGCTACGGCAAAGGATATGGGGGAGGGAATCTGTCCCAGGAAGGCCCGTTAGGGTCCTACTCGGTTACAGTAATACAGGTCTACCTGTTTATATGAGGGTCTTAGGCTTTCCCTTCATCAGCTATTTCTTTAAGGGTTGGAGTTCATAACTTATTCATTTTTGTGTCCCACATGAAACTCTTTTCATGAGTTTCCTTTGTCCATATAGGCCAGTCAGTACTTCTTTATACTCTCATCCCATCCTGTGCTTCTGATTTGTTCCTTTTACCATAATTAAAATTGTAGAAATAATAGAATAATTTGCTTTTAATGCCATCTCCCTTGCAAGAATGCAAGCTCCACAAGGGCTTATGTTCACAGCCATATCCCAAGTCCCTCGTCCAGTGTCTTGTCCTTACCAGGCATTCAATAAATAAGTGTAGAGATAGGCAGATAGATAGATAGATAGATGATAGATCGATCTATCGATCAGGGACACACTCATACGTCTATGCCTTTATGTGGTCATACTGCTCTGCCCTCCAAAAGACCATAATCCAGAGAGCAAGGATGGAAAATTGTCAGATAATATTTGTATCTGATTTTCCACATCCAGTCTGTGTGTGGTAGACACTTTTGTAGTAGTGCTTCTTTTCTATGGTACACACTGTCCCTTGACCACACTGTATATTCCCACTGCATAGTTAGGATCCCTGAATCTGTATCTCCCATCAGGACTTCTCTTGAATTCCAGAGATCCACCTGCTTTCTGGACATCTTCACTTAGACATCCCGTGGCAGAGACTGGTTAGTATTGCACTAAATCATTTCATTTCCTTCTTTCTCCTGGTTATATCTCCAGACCGCATTTCCCAGCCATTTCTGCAATTACGTGTAGCCATGTTTGGTTAATAGAGTTTTGATGAAAGTTATGTGCACATTTGTAGCTCTAGCTTATAAACCTACATTTACCTTCCATTCTCTACCCGCCCCCCGCCGCTCCCCCCCCCCCCACCGCGTCTGCCTGCCAGATGTTGAAGATCCAGCAGAGAACTGTTTGGCCCTAGGGCGTGGCTCGACCACATAGAGCAGAGACATAGTATCCCCACTAATTGGGCTTAACCAATTAAGACATAGTTCTATTTATTAAGCTATTGAAATTTTGAGATTGTTTATTATAGCAGTAGGCCAAACCTGTCTAATATGTATTTTCCCATAAATATGTCTTCTGACATCCCATATCTATGTTAGCGTCCTTTCACCTTTGCTCAGATAGAATGCTATGAGTTCACCAAAGTATTTTTTTTCTCATCTCTTATTCCTCATCAGTCAACATCCCTTGTTTTTTATTTAAATTTTTATTGGAGTAACATCCCTTGTTCTTTATTCCTATTCTTACTGTTTTAGTTCAGATTATCATCCTTTCTTGATAATCTATTAAAGTAGCATCCTGAGAGATCTTTCTGCTTTCTGTCTTGCCTACCTCCAATCTATTCTCCATTCTGCCTACCATCTTTCTTTTGAAAACATTGACCTGATCCTATAACTCTCTTATATGAACTTTTAAAATTTTAATTAAATTAAAATTTCTTTAGCATGTCATCCATTGAGACCACATCATAATCCATCCATTCCCTAAACATCTTTTACCTACGTTTCTAATGTCATAACTCAGGCTCTAAAACAAAAACAAAAACAACAAACAATAGCAATAAAAAAAACAGAGGTATACTTTTCTCCTAACATAGTACATTTTCCCACACTTTTGATTCTCTGCATCTGATATTTACTTAGCTAAAATGCCCTTTCCTTCCATTTCCTGTTTGACACAATTTCATTCTCTTAATAAGTCTCAGTTAAGTAATCACCTTTTCTCTTTTTTCTAACCTTTCATACTGAGTTAATTGCTCTCTCCTCTTCACTCTCATGGCACTTTGATGATAACTCTCTTGTGGTGTTTATTCCTTTGGATTTCAATTATATCTCTGTATGTGTCTCCCAATTGATTGTGAGACTCTAGAGGGCAAGAAATTGGTCTATTTATCTTTGGGCACTCTGTGACTACTCCGGTGGGTGGCAACAAAGAAAACAGTCAAAAAGGCTTAGTTGAATAAATTTTTAACTATCAAATAATTCACCATCAAAGAAAAATGTGGCCTTATTTTTCAGTGTGGGACTGGCTCAACAAGAATGGGTAACTCCTTCCCATCCTGCAAATAGCTAAGATAATAAAGACTGACCTCTTTCAATAATAATGATTATTGACATTTAATAAATGGTTATTATGTGCTAGGCACTGTGCTAAATCTTTCCATGCTCCATCTTGCTTAATCCTTGCACTGGCTCTATGAAGTTGATATCATTGTTTCATTTTAGAGTATGTATTAGTTTAAGTTGGTGTACGGTTACGAACAAAGAACAGATGTGAGAAAAGTAGCCTTCTACAGGAGCTACTGAAGAAGGTACAATTGATTTTGCCCCCAAGGTGACAAACCACTTGCAAATTTCCTAAGGTCTTTCTCAACTACCAAAGCTTTATGTAAACATTATGAATATATATAGGGTAATATAGAACCTGGAAAATTCCATTCAAAATTATTTTAAGATAAATTTCTGTCTTCTCTAGATATTTATGAGGTCCCTCTGATATCTGTAGAGACTACTAGGTGCCTAGGAAATCTTTGAACAACCATCAAGCATCTTAAGAGCATTCAAAAAAGACAAGTGCATTGCTCTGGGATGTTTGAGTACACTAGAAACCCTCTGGATCCCACATTTTGGGGTAGAATTTCAAAGGTAAGAAACAGTAGGCTATCAGGCAAGAGTTGAAGACCACTGAAACTCATGCACGTGCTGCAGATTTTGACAACATTCATTGACAATTCATTCTTTTGTATCCAAATATTGCCCGATCTAAACTACATCAATTGTGTATAATGTGTATATGGTTAATGAATAATATTTTATAACAATCAAAGACAGACAAGTGGGATTGACATATATACACTGATATGTATAAAATGGATAACTAATAAAAACCTGCTGTATAAAAAAATAAATTAAAAAAATTCAAAAAGAAAACCCAAGACAAGTGGAACTCTTTCTACCATTCAATGGAACATTAAAAAAAAAACAACTACTGCTGTCAGCTTAATCGGGTATCACTTGTGCTAGCTCTGTGGACCAGGGCATAGTTGCTTTGATTTAGGAGCTTACAGGTGACTTGGAAGGAAACAAATATGTATGAAGCCTGCATTGTTGCATTATTTTCTAAATCACTCCTTTGATATGTCATTCTCTCATTCAAAAAATTCCAGTGTCTCCTGTTGCCTGTATCCCTGAACCCCTTGATCAAGTTCGCTTGCCCCCATCTCATTGTCTTCCGTTCTATCTTTCATGACTGCTCCTGCCACCCCACCTAGTTACCAACTGCCAAACTCACTCTGGGCTTCCCTGCCCTCTCACCTACTCTCTACTTGTCCCAACCCTACTCATACATAACCATCCAAATTCTATCTCCTCCCTGGAAAATCTCCCCAGTCATATCTGTTAAAAATCCTCTCTTCTTCTTAGCCCTGTGGACCCTATTGCATACTTAGTTGCTACTTATATGTTTCATCTATAGAAGCATTGTCTCATCTTCCTAATTAGATTATAAATCTGTGGACTTTAGGCCCTGTATCCTAGATGTCCCAGAATCCTCCATGGTAAAGGGGAAGGGAAACTAGTATTTACTGTGTTCCTGCTGTAGGCCAGGTACCATGCTAGGTCCTTCATATATATTATCTGGTTTAATTTTCCCAACCCTGTGAATTATGTATAATTAACTTCATTTTAGAGATGAAGAAACTAAAGTTCAGAGAGTTTAGATAAATTAGAATGCTTGACCGATGGCAGTCTTTAAAGCTGAATTGTAACAAAGATTCTCTTTGGTCTTCAGCACTCCTGTTAGCCTCAATTATGCTCATCCAGGCTACGTGTATTTTGCCATTCCTTGTTTAAAATAAAAAAGGTCTAAAATATGATGTTAACTGACCATTGAAATGAATCTCCCAGTATACTGAGATCCCAAGAAAATCCAGCCAATATGAAGTAAAACTATAACAAAGGGGAAAAATGTATTGAATTTCTATTATTTAGTACTTTTGAAAGTATTTTATGATGTTTAAATATTGGCCAATGAAAATCTTTGTGAGATTTATGTTAAGGTATTCCAAATGTACTCATGAAATCAATTCAACTTTTGTTGCCCTCCTGACCTACAGACTCCCTCTAGTTTAGCTCTTTATACAAATTCTCCCCTACCTCAACTCCACTTGTTATTTTTTGGCTCCTCTAGACTAGAGCTGGGTAATGATGTCCTGAGATCTGTTAGTATTGGTGACTGCGCTTGGGGTTTTTGGGCAGGCTGGGTTGTCTGGAGAGCGGTGAGTGAGGCAAAGTGGGAAGCAGCAGTGGGGAGTACACTGTGGCAGGTCAACAGCACTTCTGTAAAATTTACATAATCCGCCCCACCATTGGAATAGATAAAGGAGAGTTGAATAGAGCGGCCGCCATACCCACAGCCAGAAGTTCAGTATTTGCAATTCTACAGTAATTTTTTTTTGAGGACCTTAGAAGGCAGCACACATGCACAGTGATTTATTGTTTTATATCATCCAAATCTTAAGGACACCAATAAATTTTTAAGAGCTTGTCTATTTCCAAGGCTTGTAGAAATGATGATTCTATATTTATCTCAATATATAATTAACAATAATTTATAAGTAATGGGCTTCATGTTCTGAAGACAAATGACTGGCCTTTCTTTCCTTTCTTTTTTTCTTATAAACGTAGTGACTGTGGGTTGGGTTCTGCACAGTGATTTCCATGACACCCAATTTGGCATCTTATACTGTCACAATGAGCTCACAGTTTCAGGTGAGGAATAAGCAGGAGCACATGAACCCTCAAGCAAAAGAGATGAAATTTTCATCCGAATGTCCTAAAGAATAAAAATGGTGGAGATAAAAACAGAAAATATATGACATGGACAAAGTTGTTTCTAACTAGAACATTTTTCAAAGTTTTCTAGGGGCATCAATTGCTCTCTGAGCAGATCGTTTAGTACAGAGCTCTAGTGAGAGCATTAGCAAACGATCCTCTCTGCCTGCAATTAGATTAGTCATGCACTTGCAGGCCGGAATTTATGGTGATTTTTATTCCAGAAGAATCTTTGTGCCATGCTTTTCAGAAAGAAAATAAAGAAAACTACTAAAACATGCACCTGTGTTTGCAGATTTCTTTTTCTTTTTAAATTGCTCTTCTTTCATTATAAAGGTTAATTACATAAAAACAGAGAAAGATATAGACATTGTAATACAGATGTTCTCAAATCTCAAAGATATTGTTATTATTGCTATCATGAATGTCATAAGCGTTTGTTCCATGTATATTTATGTATTTTATGTATACATGTTTCATGTATATTATGTTCCTTGTATATTATATATTCGTGAACATCTAGTTTATAAACTACTGGAGGGAAAACTTATATACCCTTCTATATCCAGGTATATAGCACGTTATTGTTATCATCATCATCTATGTCATTATCATTTGCATGTAGTAGGTCCTCTATAAGTAATTATCAATGTTATAAAAATTGATTTAGGGACTTCAGGAAAGATGCTGTGTCTGTTTGGAAAGTAAAACTTGAGAAGGGTAACTAGTTATTCAGCCTAGTGAATTGTGTGGGATCTCGGCCTGTGTCCGTACAGGATGGTTCTGCTGTCACATTGGACTGAACTGATTAGCAAAATCTGTGTGCAGGCGCTGTGACGGCCATGGCTGCTATTTCTGGATTGCAGCAAACGGCACTGCCCTGTAACAACACTCACCCTGCTGACTGATCTGACCAAGCACTATTGTCCTAAAGATTTGGGGAATCATTCGGCTGCTCAAGCTGTGGGCGGAATTTCATCTTTTGCACATCTCTATTTTTCTAATTTGCTTTCTCTTTCTTAAAACATAAAATACTGAGTATGCTCAGCATTTTAAAGCAAGTGTTTGAATCTCAGCTTAAAGTGTGCAAATGAAGCCAGCCAATTGTCCAAGGTTATCTGGGATGCCACCTGGATAGGAAAGTGAAATCTCTTACCAATTAGGTGGTTCCTTCTATGGGCCAGGTACCCAAAGTGCTGAGAATTTAGCGGGAAAGTGTATATTAATATAATATTATACAACTGCAACAATGGGCATATGTACAAAGTTAAAAAACAGCACAGATAGCCTTAATGTTTGAAATATATTTAAGTGTTACGTGAGAATTGTTGCAATGAGAAATGTTGTATGAGAGTGAAAGTTTTTGGCCTAGTTAAAACTGATATGAATTAGAGCCTAACAAAATAATAAGTTTTGCTATTGTTGACACTTCTGTTCTCAAATTGTTTGAAAACTCTACTAAACCAGAGCTTCATATGATTATTATGGCTATTAATTAAAGAGCTAACCATTTGTTTAATGGTTAGAGATTGTGTTGATTGCTATATGAAAAATACCTCCACTCTTATTAAAGATTTATTTCCTTTACCTTTGTCAGTTAGTAAGAATTATGATTTGCTCCTGTTATGAAGTATATTCTGATATGAGAAAGCTATAGGAATTCCAGGTGAACAGGTCCTACACCTTTACATCTCAGATGTTGCCTTATGCCGTTCAGTGATTTGGGAATAATTGTGCAAACAGGATCATTTATGGAGCAGGCACTGTTATGTTCTAGGCACTGTACAAAGGGATTTACAGCCTCCTTCTCAAGCGTGGTCCACGGATCAACTGCACCAGCTTCAGCCAGGAGCTTGTTAGAAACGGAGACTCTCCGGTCCCACCCCAGACCTGCAGCCTCAGAATGTGCCCTGGAACAGGCTCTCCATCTCCGTTTGCCCATTACAGTCTGAGAAGCATTGCTTTCACATTTCGTTTTTAATTCCTCACCACAGCTCTGCAAGTTCAGAGGGGGGAGGTCACAAAGCTAGTAGGAGGAGGAGCTCTTTACTCAGATTTGGCCATGTTTCCATATACAGTTATATCCTTCATTTGTTGAAACCTGACACCTTCTTAATTGTCTGGCTCAGATTCCAACACCTCAATCCAATCTTTCTAGATGCCTCCTGTTGCAAAGTAACCTTTTCCCGTTTAAGTATCTCACAATACTTTGATTTTGTCTGCTTTTGCCATACAACATGGTCTTGTCTCAGATCATTACTGCTGGCATCCATGAGGATAGAACTGTCTTTCCTGGCTTGCATAGTCTATTGCACCTAACGTAGCAACCGCCATATAATATGTGCTTAATGGATGCTTGAATAAATTAACGATTGCCTTTGCCCTTTAAATAAAGTCATTGTATAGTTCATTAGGACAAGTAAATCCAGTTAAGTATATTAACAGCTGCTAATTGCTTCAGGGTTATTACTGCCTGGCTCACATTAATATTAATACTGATAATTCCTACCACGTGTATAGGATTTTATAACTTAAAAAGTACTTTAAGACCTATGACATTTAATCCTCCCTACAATCTTGTGGCATAAGGATTCTATTATCCCCATTTTACAGATATAGAAATTCGTGCTTACAGAAATTAAATGACCTGCAAAAACATCATAGAGAACACCATGGAACAAACTTAAAGTCATCCAATTTCAAGGCTGTGCTCTTTCTGGTGTCTTTTAAAAGCAGACACATGAGTCTTATACGAAGTCAAGAACTATTTTCTCAAATTGTGTTTATAGTAGAAGCCCTCCTGTATAATATACATTTATCGTAAGACATTCTTCATCAGATGAAGACATTGAAATCAGAGATGTAAGAAAAGAAAAATCTACAGGATTTGGTAACTGGTTAGTAATGTGCTAACTTACTAACCAGGATATGGGAGGGATAGAGTGAAAAAGGAGCCCCAGATTTGGAGCTCTAATGGCTGCAGGTGCCATGGTACTGTTGATTCAACAGACATATTCTGGGGGCCTGGGAGAGAGAGCGCAGGGGAGAAGAGAGGTCGGGGCTCACTGGGTCCTCTTTTTTCCTGCTTCTGGGGTATGGGTCCCCTGTGTTAAGATGGAACTTGGTATCTGAGTGATTGCATTGTGCCCTGTCACATGAGTGAAAATTAGACTTGGTTGTTTCAAGCAACTGAGACTTTGGGCTTGTTAATAACTAGAGTATAATCTCTATTCTAGGTTACCCTGACTCAGAGGTATGTAAGGAGAGCTCTCTGTAGGCACTTGGTTGAGTGAGAAAGCAATTCAGGTTCTTGATTTTACACTCTGTTCTAATTTCTTTCTCTCTCCTCCTCATTGTTGTGAATGAGCCTTCTGTGAGTCAGATTTATAAGAACAGCCACTGGAAACTTTGCTGGTTTCTCACTTATCCAGGCTGAGAAGTTTAAAAGACTTTTCATCTAATTGTTAATGGCACAGAGTAGAAAGATCTGAGATCTGAAGTTAGAAGTCCTGAGTTACAATTTTGGTCCTGCTTTTCTATAGCTGTAAACTAGGGCAAGTCACTTAACTTGTCTGAAAGCAATTTATTAATATACCAGCTGGTGAATAAAGCTATGCAACTTACACGGTTGTGAAGAGCCAATGAGTTGCTCTGGGTGAAAGCAGCTTGTAAATTTCAATATGCTATGCAGACGTAGTTATTATTAGTGTGAGAGCAGAACAAAAGAAAAAATTAAGAGTAGCTATCATTGTACATATCTTCTTTAAAGTAAATTTTATGTTTTTAAAATTGACGTATTTTAAAAAATATTAACGTCAGGATGATGCAGTATTGAGCACAAATCAGAGCTAGTGACCGTTATTTTTTGGAAAATAATGACTCCCATTTATTGAGCACCTACTATGGGCCAGGCCTGTGCTACATACTTTGCATACTTTGATTTCAGTATAATAATAATCTGTCACTTACCTTTATATAAGAACAAAATAGACCTTTAATTTAGGGAAGTAAAGAAGAGTTGATTCTAACTGTGCACGTTTTGCTTCGTTATATTTTTTTCTTTCCCCACAAATCTACATATCCACAGTTACTATACCTTTAAAATGATATTAAAAAAGAATGTGCTAGCACTTACTCTTGGTGTATGCAGCCCATCATGTCTTGAGAGTAGTTCCAAGAGATAACTTGTGGATGAGCAAGACTGTTCAGAGGGCAGGATTAGGGTGAGGTGAGGTGCCCTACCTAGGGAGCAAAATTTAAGGAAGCACCACTCTCACTTTCACAGCCCAAGAGTGAGTGCCTCCTTAAATGTTGCCCCCTAGGCACCCATCTTACATTACCCTAGTTCCAGCCAAGTTGCCCCCATTACAGCCTTGCCAAAAAATTAACAGAAAAAATCCCCTAAAACATCCTAATATGTACAGAACAATTTCTTTCTTAAAAAAAGATTAAAGCCTCTATAGGTTTTACACAATACTTAGTAACACTGTAAGAAGATTTGGAACTTAAGAAAATTAAGAACAGTACACATTCTATGATAGACCAGCAGGGCAGGACCCACTAAGAAATATTGAGAATGACAGAAACTAGCACAAATCACAAGCCCACAGGTAAGTTTCGATCAAAGACTCAGTGCAAATGAACTTTCTCTGAATGCGTTCTGAGTATAGATACCTATGGGCCAGATAGATTCCGTGTTTCAATGTCTTATCATGGGATTTCCTTAGGGAAATAAGCCACTACTTCTGTTTCCTGTTCCCTTCACTGTTAGATGACCATATTATTCTGTAGGCAATTGTTCTCTTTCACTTTTCCATATTTCCATTTTTTTCTTTAATATGTGTATATTACCTCATAATAAACACATTTACAATTAAACAGTGAATTGGACCTAGTATGTTATTGGTTGCTTTTGGCCTCAAATGACTATTTCACACCAGCTCCTCTGCTTGCATCTTTCCCCACACTTGGGTTCTCCTTCAGCTTATTTTATTTTATGTTTCTATTTTATTTTATTTTATTTATATTATTTTATTTTATTTTTGTCATTAGAACACTTGCCATGAGATCTACCCTCTTAACTAATTTTTAAGTGTGTAGAAAATAGTATAAAAGTTCCTCAAAAAATTAAAAAATAGAACTACCAAATGATCCAGCAGTTCTACTTTTGGGTATTTATCCAAAAGAATTGAAATCAGGATCTCAAAGAGGAATTGGCATTCCCATGTTCATTGTAGCATTATTTACTATCACCAAGATGTTGAAACGACTTTAAATGTCCATCGATAGATGAATGGATAAAGGAAATGTGATATATACATACAATGGAATATTATTCAGCCTTAAATAAGAAGGAAATCCTGCCATATGCAACAACATGGATAAACCTTGTGGACATTATGCTAAGTGACATAAGCCAGTCACAGATTCTCCTTCTGTTGTCAAGGTCAAAGAGCTTTCACTCCCAGCAAAGACCAAGCCTTCCTTGTGTGCACTGGGTCTCATGCCCTTTTTACTCCTCTTCTGTGATTCATGTTTTTCTCTCTTCTGAGTCGTTGCTGTCAACATGCACACATGCTCTCTCCCATATTTAAAACTATCTTCCTGAATCTCCCATTCCCTCTTGGTCCACAATTCCATTTCCTTTTTTACCTTCACAGACAAACCTCATAATTTTCTATAGGACTGTCTGTACTTCCTCAGCACCCCTTCTCTCTTCCACACCCCAGCCAGCCCCAGACATCATTGAAATGGCTCCAGTCAAGGTCACGGTTGACCTCCATGATGTTAAAGCCAAAGGACATTTGTCTCTTTTCATCTTGTTCATATTCTCATTAGAATTTGACACAGACGACTGCTCCAATATTCTTTTGTTTCCAGTGTCACCTTCACCTTCATATTTGTTTGTTTGTTTCCTACCATAGGGGCCATTCAGCTTCCATCTCCTTTGCAGGCATCTCCCTCTCTATGTAGCTGGGTCCTGGGACTCCGTTTCTACTCTAAGCATATTTTCTAGCAGGGCTAATCACCCAACCCATGGGTTTGCATACCACTAGCAGGCTTATGCTTTCCTATCACATATCTTTAGCTCTGTTGTCTCTCTTAATTTCCAGACTCTCATCTAACTTCCAACTTGACATTGCCACTTAAATGTCTAATAGTTTATTCATAATTTCAATGACCTATACAGCAAGACTTATGGAATCTACCTCTAAATCATATTTTGAATCTAGAAGCTTAGACTGGGTAGTAGCTTCTGGAGGACATTAACAGTCTTCTAAATGGCCTCATTGCTTCCATTCTTATAGAGTCACACACTTCCACTTCTATTTTCCAGGCAGCAGCCAAAGTGATCTTTTGAAAATGCAAATTAGGTCACCTCCTAATTAAAACTTTTGGGTATCATTTTAGTCTCAGCTTAAATGTCACCTCTTTGCAAAGGCTTTCCCTAACACACAGTTTAAAGTAGCACTCGAGTCTCTTTGTCACATTATCCTGTTTTATTGTCATCATTGCATTTACCAGTAATTGATGGCTACCTGTTTACTTATGTGTAACCTCCGTGAGTATAGGGACGTTGCCTATATTCATTGCCTTTGCTACAATGCAGTGTTTAGCACATAATATGTGCTCAAAGAGTAACTGAACCAATGAGTGAATGAACTTATTCAGCAATTTCGGTTGTAATAGGTGGTGACTTTCTTTGGCTATGTCTACATAACAACTCCTTTAGGAGATTCTTCAATTCATTTGGAAAATCAGATTAATCTTCCTTTAAGTAGCTGGGGTAATTTATTTGGCTGCTTCATTCACATCTATGAAATGATGGTGTTTCACCAAGATACTTCAGACATGTTACATGGAGGCCAAAAGAAGCACCATCTTTGCAATGTTTTTTATAATCATCATACGTAACTTGGTATTCTTAAAAACAACAACAACAAAACAAAAACAGAAAAAACCCCAAACAAACAAACAAAAAAGCCCCTTGTAGCCCCATGGTGAGAACCTTTATTTTTGCATGGGTTTTGATGTCTTTATTTTCCACGTGCTCACCTAAACATTTTGTGAGTGTGATGTTGGTCATTCCAACCCAGATAACTTTTGGGCATATCACATATGATCTTCATCCCCCAAACAGCTATCAATTTCCAAATTTTCTTTTTCTCATTGTATAACTACAGAATATCTAAAACCACAAAGTACAATGACCTCACCTTGCTTTCAGTACCTATAAACTTACTGGAGGAAGGCTTCTGCACAAGTATACTGCAACAACTCAATTTCAAACTGAGCTCAAACTGCCTTGGTTTTATGTTTACTAGTAGGCAGGAGAGAGAGAATATTTGCGTCCTTACCCTCAATGTAGGCACTCTCTTACTACGTCACTGTTGGGTTATTTCCCCTGAGCCCTCTACCCTGGTGTACAAGTGGCTTAATTAAGAGTTTCTGAGGAGCTGCCTGTCTCCCCTTCAGAGAAGCTCCGTCTTCTGAAGTTCCAGCCTAAGACTCCTGTAGTACAGTTAGAATCTCAGCTAAGCACAGTGAGTGCCACATCTTTATCACTGTTTAGGGTGACTGTTGTTCAGCAGAAGACACAGGCGTAATCCAGCTTTGTCTTCCCCCAGCTAATAACCCAGGGTGTAGTAGGTCAGGTGTGCCTCTAACATTTGCTGCTGCTACATTTGTCTGTGCTGGATCAACTCCTTGCGATGGCCTGGCCCTTATTGTTTTCAGAACCTTGACTCTCCTTACCATTCTCATCATCCAAATTTATTTAAGGATGAAACTATTAGAAACACAATTGGTGAGTTAATGTCATAGGGACTGCTGCTGGAAGCTCATCAATTTTTGATATGCCACTCAGACAAATGAAACATAAGCCACCCAGAACAAGGGGACCTTTTGACACTTCAAAGGAAACCCCTATGGGTGGTTTCCTCTTGAAGCCACACTAAACTGGCTCGATCTCCTCAGCTGGAAGCTACCAATGTCTCATTAACCCCTAAAAAGGCCCGGCATGAGCTTTTCTTTGCAGCTATAATTATGCCACGCACTCCTGTTATGCTGCACTGAATCGCAGCACTGTCACCGGCACATTATAAACATCCACCCTAATTGAAAAGCAGATTAGATTCTTGTGTTAATTAGCCCAAAAGCCCGCCCACTTGCATGAATTAGATTGCCTCTTAAATACTGAGGATGTTGAAATCCCTCAGAAAGACAAGGCAGACTTAATTGCAATAACCTGCAAATTAAGTTTAATTTACTTTAAATTTACCGGTTTAGCAGGCTCATTTGACGGTGTTAATGTTCTAGCAAATTAATTATCTGAATTAGTCATGCCTGGTGGAGTTTTGCAGCAGAATACATTGTATAGTGGCCTATTAATAACAGACAAACAGGACAGGATTAATGAGAAGATTATGCTCAAGTTCTTAAAAAAAAAAGGATCTTGCGTGAATTCAAATATAATCACCAAAGTGCAAATACAGACACAGAATATAAACAAACTGAGATTTATTACACTCTATGGCATGCCATGCAGGAGAAACAGTAAAACATGACCGGTGAAATATCAGACAGCAAAAAGCCCTATTCTCTATACTCCTGTGGAGTTCTCTTCACCGCAAACTGTTTCCTGTTGGTGAGCATTTATTAGTCCCATAGACAGGCAGTGAATGGCAGAGATGGAACTAATAGGTTAGTTAGAAATAGCTTCTCTCAGATTAATTCTGTTGCCTTCTTAGTAGTTTATAAAGCATTAAGATGCTCTCTGGAACCCACTTGTAACCATCCTCTTTGGCCAGATCAAAATGCCATTAACAATAAATAATCGAAAACAGTGATGATCTTGCTGCCACTCTTATCTTTGTCCCAGGACTTATCTGTCAAGGCTGGATGTGGGAAATTTAGGGAGGGGGAGATTTAGAAGGATGGGTGTGCAAAGGTTGGAGGGACTTTTAGAGCGTTAACATCTTTGGAGAATCTTCCAGATTCACTCCTCTATGAGGGTAAGAAGTGAATCTTATTCCTTTTGTATCCCCAGGTCCTAAGACAGGGCCTGGAACATAGTAGGGATGTAACATTTATATATTTATTTCGAATGGATGAAACACAGAATTAGCTTAGTGACAGTTTTGGAAGACGCATTGCTCAGCTTGGAGAATATTGTTGGGTATCACTCCTAACAAATATGGAATTTCTCTCAAAGTCCTGTGCCAGTGCTTCCGTTGTTATAAACGGTTAGGCTTTCTCCATTTGGTTCTGCAGAGACACACACTCAGGCTCTCTCTCTGCCGTCCCCAGCAGAAAGAAATCGCCTCTGGGTGTCAAGCTAATAATCTTTGACTGGCTCGAACTGAATATGGCCATGCAGTGATTGACCTCAACATGCCAGATTATTGATTGGGCTGGAGATGCCTGAGCCGTCATTTTCTTGGAACAGTCACCGCTTTTGTCTTGATCCCCTCCGCAGCTGTCACACTGTGGTGAGCCATTGAAAGAGGCCACATTTGCATCCTTTCTGCATTTGTGCTCCTCTGCTTAAAATAAAAATGCCACCACTTGAAAGGGAGGCTGAACCATTGATTCTGATTTTTAAAAAATTATCTCATTAAAGCCAAGGGTTTGGGTTTAGTTGGGAGTGGTGTGCGGAGGCATGCAGAATACATAAACTTGCTTTATGGGGCGTATTTAATTTGGGGGAGAAATAATGAGAATAAAAATTGTTTCAATATGTTTTCTGCATTGTGTCAATATATCTCACAGCTCCTTTCTGGAGTCACATTTGCTGTTAGGGTGGTTGTGTTTTTTGCTGTTTTTGTTGTTGTTGTTCTCTGTTGAATTATAATTTGCAGCAGTAAATGAAACTGGCACAAAAGCAGGTGTTATTAAAACTGGGCAGGAAAAGGACAATAACAACATAATTCCACTTTAAAGGCCGATATGTGTATGGTTGAAACGACTTTGATTGGACCCCATAGGGAATAGAAAATACACCATAAAGAAAATGGATTTCAGTGACACATAAACAAAAGGCAAATGACTAATATATTTACATATAACATGTGGTGTATTCATTGCACACCATGGTGACAGAATTGTTTATTTCATTTATAATTTATACAGCAAAATCTTATTAAATGTGTAACTAGTTTGCCAGATGGTAATATACGTAGGAGTTTAGGCTTCTATTATAGAATGTCATTAACAACAAAAGATTTTCATTTGTGAGTTAATTTTTTTTCCTAGTCCATTCTTTTCGGCAGTGTATGCTCTGAATAGAAGCCTGACTGTCTTCAATTATGGTGGCACTACGAAAAGAAGAGGGTGGTCGGAAAATTCTGGAGAAGAGTGCCCACTGGCCAAAATAAGACTTCTCTTCTGCTATTTCCTAGAATATCAGTCTTCAGAATATATAAAGGATGATTGATAGGTGTGTATGAACTTCAAGACGATTTCAGAGATACTAGAAAAATTCTTCTCTGGCAAACAAAATTCTATCAAAGGCCAGAAACACCAGAATTTGAGACCTGACAGGGATTGCTTCAAAGACTAAAGGGTCCTGTGAGTAAGTGTTGTAAAGGGAATGATTTCACTGCGCTCCCTTTTCGTCTGATGGGCCACTGGGCTAGGGGCTTTAAGGAAATTCCAGACACTAAGGGTGCATGCAGTTTTATGGATGATAATCTTTCTCAGGATATTAACTGGGCAGGAATCTTCTCTCTCTCTTTTTTTTTTTTTTTGCTTCCAACACTACAGGGTGTACATGGTCTCCCGTGTGACAAAAAAGTAGTCTGTCCTCGTTCTCATTATTTATTTTCAGAATAACAAAAGTACCCCCCCTTTAGAATTTTCCTTCATGCTGTGTTATTGAATGAGGATTAAACCATTTCAGAATGTTTGTAGTGAATCTCTTTCCAAACCAGGAGAGGGGTGCTAGTGAGGGGCAATGGGATGGGTGGGGTTTGGGCTGGGGGGGGGCGTAGAAGTGAGGTGGTGGAGAAATGCTTTTAAACAATAAAATGCATTTTACTTTCAAGCCTTGACCTGTCAGACTTCATTCCAAATAATGTATCCTGACAGTTCATAGCTCCCCTTAAAAACTGGGTGAAGCTTTTGCAGTTGCAAGCTAGTGTGATAAAACATGAAAATACTTTATTCAGGTAGAGCGGAAATAGCTGTTCAGCCTGGTTAAGTTACACAGAAACCTTTTTCTCTCTAAATTAATGTACTGTGCAAATATCCTGCCTGTGACACCCTAGCTGTCTACTTAATGAAAGCCCTTCCAGTGAGAACCGTGTTTCAGTGCATCAAAGCATTAGTGAGTGCTCAAAACCTAAAGCCAGATAAACCTGTACATTCAAAACAAACCTGTGAAGAAGTAGATCTTAGTGTTGCCAGTAATAAGTGGAAAATACAAAGAACACATATTTATTCAGTTTCTACTCTTGGCCTGGGAGAAGACAAAGAACTACTGTTTTATTTTTTGCACATTTTTCCATTCATTGGTTCCATAATTGCTCAAGAGGGGAGAAGGCAACTCAAGAGCACCTTCCTTGGGGTTCCAGAGAGTGTCAGAATAACAGCAACAATAACAACAACAAAGAAAGATTTTAAAAATAGAAAGAGTGAGGCTGTTTTCTTTGGCTGAGGCTCAATGTGACCAGTAGTATGATGAAACTACTGCTAAAAAAGCTAAAGGGTGTCTAGATTCAATTAACAGATGTAGGGAGTCTAGAATCTAGGAGGCGATATTGCTGCTCAGATCACATCTGGACTAATGTGCTTAATCCTGGGCCTGAGAGACACAAACTAGCTACTATTTAGAGAAGAGTGAAAGAGGTGGTAGTAAAATATGAAATTGTTACATGAGAAAGAGTTGAGGGAACAGGAGAAATTCCTCATTCGGAGAGATTAAGTGCTAGCAGAAGATGCATGGTCATTTGGTGGTTTTATAGAGGCTTTACAGTAGCATATTTTTCCTTCCTCACTGAATAATAGTAATTGCAGTAGTAATAGTAATAATAATAATAATGATACTGTTCTCAAATTTACAAACTTCTTCTTACAAGTATAATTTTATTTAGTAACCCACACCTTGAGGAGAAATTATTATAATCTCTGCTTCACAAATGGGCAAATGGACTCAAAGTAGCTAAATTCCTTGCTCAGAGGGGTACAGATAATAAAGAAAAGTCTTGGGACTCCAAGTCTACTAACTCCAAATCACAATGGGTAGCTGGACCAGATTACCTACAGGATTCTTCTTAATCTTCAGTTTTTATGATCTTAATAAACTTAGAGGTTTAGGAAAATGCTCTTCTTATTCATCCATTTATTTAGGCAAACTCTTATTAAATTACTTACTAAGTGTCAAAAACTGGGAAGGTACTGAGGCTTGTAATATGAATAAGGTATGGTCAGTTCCACTGAGGATCTTGCTTTGTGAAGGGGAACCAGGAAGTAGACCATTAGAATGTCATGTGACCAGAAGGGAGTGTACTCTAGGAAAAGCTAAGAGAGAAAATTATAGTCATAGTCAAGCTATGTCATGAAAGCTGAAAAGAGAAAATGGGAAGAAGAGGGTGTGGGAACTGAAGGACAATTTGGACAGAATTCCTTAAAAGTCCTTGGGATTTGTATTCAGTGTATATATTTGTGCCTTTGCAGGGTGATCAACTCTTCCCAGTTTGCCTAGGACTTTCTCGGTTTTAGCAATGAAAGTTCCCCATCCCATGGAACCTCTCCATCCCAGGAAAGCCAGGATAGTGGTCACCCTACCTTATGAGGTTTATACTAGACACATGCAGTAGAGGTACAAAGCATATGGAGGGTTCCAAACAGAAGTGAGCTTTGAAGGATAAAACATGGCCAAAATATATGTTATTGCTAAGATATCAAAGTATATTTGATATTGCTAAGATAATCATTTTGGTTCAGTTTTTTCCTCTATTATCATAGAGCTAAATGCTAGGTGATTTCTGAATACTCAGTTGATCCCAACAAGAACTAAAGAAAAACAAAAACCTGATTGATCTTAAGATGGTTAATTCAATAGCACTAACCACATTTGACCTTTATCCCTAGTTTCTAACACCATTTAATACATGAATTATCTTTTTTGGCAAATAAATATTATAGGTAATATGTGGGTGGCTACAATAGAACACATCTATAATTTGGGATTATAGAAAATGGCCACCTTCTAAAAATTAAAGTTGTAAAAAGCCAACAAAAAAGTATTGAATGGATATCTATGAAAGAATCCTGCCCTAAAAGATGCATACTAACCTGTGAGATTTGGGAAATATCCAAGCCCTATCAAGGTGATTAGAAAGTATATTCAGGTATGAAATGTAGGCTTGCTGCAGAATAATAGGTTAACTAATAGTCAGGTATGGGAATCAAATCCAGAAAGATGATATTAATATGTTATGTCTCTGGGATTCTCAATGGAGGGGGTGTATAGTCCAGCTAATTTATGTTCTTAGTGGCGATAATGTAACAGCCCTTCCACATTTGCCAACTACCAACTTAACTCTGCTCTGATCTCACATAGCTATTTGACTTTCCATGAACATTTTCCTTGGGTAATTGACAGCCATCATACTGGACTGTAAGCTTTGTGAGGGCAGGAAATGTGTCTGTCTTATCTACCTTTGTCTCTATGTGTCTAGGATAGGGGAGAGTACAAAATGGAGCTTAATATTGGTTGAATGAAATGGATATAGCTTTCTTTTTATTTTCTGATCCCTCTCTTATACATCTGATTAGCATTGATCAGCTTTGAGTTATTGAAGACCTTGAATTTGGAGTTCTGTAGACCAGAGTGTCGTGGGCTGAATTGTATTGTGCCCGCCACGCCCCTGCCACAAATGCATATGTTGAAGTCCTAACCCCCCATACTTCAGAATGTGACTGTATTTAAAGATAAGGTCTTTAAAAGGGTAACTGAGTTAAAATGAGGTCACTGGTATGGGCCCTAATCCAATATGACTGGTGTCTTTATAAGCAGAAGAGGGACACAGACAGGCACAGAGGGAAGGCCACGTGAGGACACAGGGAGAAAGTGGCCATCTACAAGCCAAGGAGAGAGGCCTCAGAAGAAACTAACTTGCCAACATCTTAATCTTGGCATTCTAGGCGCCAGAAATGTGAGAAAATAAATTTCTGTTGTTTAAGTCATACAGTCTGCGGTACTTTGTTATGACAGTCCTAGTAAACTAATAAACAAGGCGAGGCTGCCCATCTGGGAGGGAGTGCCACCTGGCCTCTTTCTTTGACATATCTGTTCAGTCACAGAGTAAATGATGGTTAAAGGAAGGTACTACTGGATCTATTTTTCAGATAACCACATTAAGGCTCAAAGAGGCTAGAAGTTAAGCTAATTTCAAACATGAATAAGCAACTCATTCATTATTGCCTTTTAAAAGTTTGTTATTTGGAACATTATTCCTAGAAGATAAGTAGAAAAAAGAATTCTAAGATCAAATCTGTTTGGAAACACTGCATACAATTTCTTCCTCTTAGCTATTCACACAGCTTATTAACATATTAAGGACTCTAAGTGACATTGCATTTAAGAAGCCTGTTTAATTTTGTTAAATCTAGTATTTACCAAATGTTTTTGACCAGAGAATTTATTTTCCTATAACAAACATCTCAGAAAATCTAGTACAATGAGTATTCTGCTGACAGTATTTCAATAAAAACTCATCTATCAGCATCCATACACTAATCTGCATTGTTGAATGGAAATCAAATTCCAAGGTGGTGAAAAGGTACAAACTACCAGTTATAAGAAAAATAAGTCCTGAGGATGTAATGAACAGCATGATGACTATAGTTAATACTGTATAGTATATTTGAAAGTTGCCAAGAGGCTGTATCTTAAAAGTTCACATCACAAGAAAAAGAATTGTAACTATATTTAATTAACATCCATGTTAACTAAACTTATTGTGGTAATCATTTCAGAATATATATATATATATCAAATCTTTACGTTATACACCTAAAACTAATACAACGTTATATGTCAATTTTAAAAAAGAAAAAATAATATGAAAAAGAATATACACGTAACTGAATCACTTTGCCATACACCTGAAACTAACACAATAATGTATATCAATTATAGTTCAATAAAAAGATAAAAAATAATGAATGATAGATTTAAAAAATTGTGTTTTCTTAATAAAGTACCAACACTATTGTTAGTCCATGGGAACATTGGCCTCAGTGTCTCTCAAATAAATTGATGGCATATGCTGTTTCCCTCTGGCCAGACTGCCCCGCCATACTTGTCCTCTTGGTCATGTTTCAAAATCCTTCTCAAGTTTCATCTTCTTTGTGCAGCGTTTCCTGATCCTTTCTTCTCCCGTTCTCCACCGGATCATAAGACATAATCCACCATACTCTTTTCTGGATTGCATTCTGGTACATGCAATTAATGTCCTTTTGTATTGTACTTATTTGGTTACATTTCTATTTCTCTTCTTGATTGGGAGACTCTTTTTTTTAACATCTTTATTGGAGTATATTGCTTTACAATGGTGTGTTAGTTTCTGCTTTATAACAAAGTGAATCAGTTATACATATACATATGTTCCCATATCTCTTCCCTCTTGCATCTCCCTCCCTCCCACCCTCCCTATCCCACCCCTCTAGGTGGTCACAAAGCACAGAGCTGATCTCCCTGTGCTATGTGGTTGCTTCCCACTAGCTATCTATTTTACGTTTGGGAGTGTATATATGTCCATGCCACTCTCTCACTTTGTCACAGCTTACCCTTCCCCCTCCCCATATCCTCAAGTCCATTCTCTAGTAGGTCTGTGTCTTTCTTCCCATCTTGCCACTAGGTTCTTCATGACCTTTTTTTTTTTTTCCTTAGATTCCGTATATATGTGTTAGCATACTGTATTTGTTTTTCTCTTTCTGACTTACTTCACTCTGTATGACAGACTCTAACTCCATCCACCTCACTACAAATAACTCAATTTCGTTTCTTTTTATGGCTGAGTAATATTCCATTGTATATATGTGCCACATCTTCTTTATCCATTCATCCGATGACGGACACTTGTGCTGGGACACTCTTGAGGGCAAGATGTGTGTCACACTCATTTTCTATCTTTGACACAAGCAGAGTGTCTGACACGTGATGAGTGCCCAGGGAACAGTGGCACACTGAATCAGTTCCTAGTTTTGTGAGTGGCCCTTTCGTGCTGTATTCTCTGGCCACCTTACGTGGCCTACCTTTTAAAGCATATTAAACTCATCCGATAAAAGTGTCTTCTCAATAGAATGCTCTAGAGAAAAGGACCAACACCTTTAAAATACTAAAATCAGAAAGCAGTATTAAGGAACAATTGGAGCTGGTGTTGCTCATTGCTTTGAATAACAATAGCTTCCATGCATTCAACACTAACCATGAGCTGGTCTGTGCTAAATGCTTTGCGCACACTATTTCTATATGGTAATGACGGCTATTGGTTCTCTGTTGCCTCCATTTCCAAACAAAAGCACAGACGCTATTGGAAACTCAAGCTGAGTTGACTGTTCTTGTTTGGTGAATTGTGAGGAAATAGGTGGTGAGAAAGAACAGTTTTCTCTTGCCCAACTTCTTCCTCTATCTATATTTGAACAATCTATAGTTGAGACCTCCCAGGTGAGCAAGATGTATACAGCACCCTGTATCCCACAGGATGGAAAAATTTGGCTTATGTGTCATTTGTCTGTGTAAATGTCTGAAGAAAAGAAAAATATACTTATCTGGGAAAAGGGGTAAATCTTCCTCACTTATTCATTTACTCATTGATTCATTAACTCAGCTATTACATCAAGATGAGTAAGACATGGTCCTTATTCCCTGGGAACTCTCAGCCAAGTGAGAGGTATTAACCACAACACCACGAGATAAGTGCCATCTTGGAAAAATGAACTACGTGCTGTACAGGCCCAGAGGAAAGAGGCCTCATCCCAGGAATGTGCGTTGCCTAGGGTATTTTTCATCTCCATAGAACTTTCTGTCATATCCTTACTGGGGCTATGGTCATCCTCAGTTTCTTCCTTTCTCTCATGAAGTATAGCAAAGATAAGCATTCAATAAAAAGTGTGTTAAAAGTATTAAAGTTTAGAGATAAAATAAAAATTATTTCTTCTAAAATTCGCATGGACAAAATGGAGATTTCCTTTGCAATAACTTTCAGATAAAGAGCATATATTTGAATGTGCTCAAAGTTAATATCTTTTTACTTTGCAACATAAAATAATCTTATGATAAAAACAACCATCATGATTATAATAAATAACTTTTCATTATCCAATCTTTTCCCAATAACCATAAAAGCTGCAATATCTCCAGTGTTTAAAACAATGCTTGGCACATAGTAGGTGCTATGTAAATATTTTGTTGAAGGCATAAAGGGCTGAAGAACTTCCTCTTTATTCTTAGCAGAATCTGGCTGGTGGAAAGTTGGAGTGATTGCTTCTTGGAAGGAAGAGCAAAAGTGCCTAAAATCCATTTCCTACTCTATTGGTGAATTATTAGCATTATTATTATGGCTATTATTGTTATTTCTTTAAATATACTGCATTTGCTAAGCATATTCTACTTTTGGAATTGTAACTGAGCAGGGACTCTGTGGTGCCTTCCTGGGACAGAACCCACCCCCCCATATCCTCCCCCTGCTTCTGTTTTGTAGAAAAACTTTAGCCTCTTAGGCCTTCCCTGAGTTCCAAAGAATACATTTAATCAAAGAAGTGAGACAATACAGAAACAAAGGAAAACAGTCAAGCAAGACAATGTAATAATAGTGTAGCCATTAAACAAACTCAAGGGGCTTTAGGTCCTCCGCAAGGGCTAAAGATGATATTCTGAGCCATGTCCTTTGAGCTGTTTTTCAAATACTGAAACACCCACCAGGTAGAAGATGTTAACTGCATGCTGCCCACAAGTGTGTAGACCCCAGACATGTCGGAAACAGAAAGTTGATGAATCCCGATTATCTTACCACCAACTAATCAGAAGAATGTCCATGAACTAATTACCTACCCTGTAACCCTCTGCCCCACTCTGTCTTTAAAAACCTTTTCCTGAAAAGCATTGTGGAGTTTGGGCCTTTTGAATACTAGCTGCCTGGACTCCTTGCTTGGCACCCTGCAATAAATGTTACACTTTCCTTCACCACAACCTGGTGTCAGTAGATTGGCTGTATTGCACATGGGCATGCAGACTCAAGTTTGGTTCGGTAACAGAAGTACTGTATGTAATCTCACAGTCACCTTGTGAGGCAGGAGTTTTTCTCTTTCTTATTTTATGGCTGGAAGAATTACAACACAACCAGTTTAAATAACTTGGCTTCTCCCTCCACCGATTTGTGGCTGACTCAAGATTAAAATCGTCATTTCCTGACTCTAATCAAGCAGGCCACCTAACGGTAACATATGCGTTTCAAAGAAAGGATAAATAGGCTGCAAAAGTCAAGATTTCGGGAGGAAAATAAAGACAGTGCTAAGATTTTTAAATAGTGCTGATGAAGAACAGCAATAAATTCTGGAATTATTATCTCTGGAGAAGTGAAGGGTGACGCGAATCCTTAATGATGGTATTAAATGATGATGTGTGATTATTCTAACACTATGATAGATCATAAAGAAAAATGAAGATGTTCCCATATTTCCTATGTACAGAATTACAGTGAAACAGCTAGAGTTGAAGGCTACAAATATTTAATCAGCAATTCTGTCCAGAGCTCTCTGTTAGAGAGGAGGAGAATGTACCCTAAGAAAGCTCAGAAGACCAGTTTGGGAGCTGATGTAGTGTTGGATTGCTCTGAGATTCCCTGAAAGCTCCTCAATCCATCCTTCTCATGGCCCAGACCCAGCAGAATCACTGGCTGGTTAGAGCCCCTCTAGCTCACCAGTCACAGCTTAGCCATCATGAAGTCCAGACTTATCAGAGATTTGATGGTATATGAACCCAGAAATTGCTTCATCTCCACAGAGGCTTACCGTTGGACACTGAGGTCACAAAATACGATGACGTGATATGGGAAGGGACAAATCAATTGCCTGTGTGCCTGATAAGATGAAGACTTAGGCTGAAATATCCTGGCATTCAATAAAGATTCATTTGTCCACACTAGCTGCTGGCCATCTGGATTATGTTAATTTAGTAGAGCTAGGCTCTCTCCTACTCTCTAAACTATCTCACTCACTGAAGTTTTTCAAGAACTCTTTCACTTTGTATTTTTGCCAGAGTTACCGTCTCAAAACACATATCTGGTAACGTCCTCCTCACATCAGGGAATGGGACATAGTTACAGAAAACACAGAACAAAACTCAGGTGTCTTGCTTGGCATTCATGGCCCTTTGGAATCGGGCTTTAATCCACCTCCACACACCCTAATTTTAGCGATGTTGGTAAAATGAGGCACAAGCACCAAGCTGGATTCATTTTATTTCTCCGGTGACTGGTGCAGGCTCTGACACAAAGCAGGTGTCCACTTCATGTTCCTTGAATGAATGGCTGAATGAGAGACACAGGGCACTTACCCAACCGTGTCTTTCCCCGACCCCAACATTGCATTGTGTGCACTGCACTCTCTACCTAGAAAGTCTTTCCCTCTCATTTCCAATTTTATTTTCATTTATTATAGACCTATCTGTTCATGGTCCAGGTCAAATTACTGCTCCCAGTGAAACTTTCCTGGATGTTGGAATTCATCTCTCGCCTCTGTTTTCTGAATCCTCTTTGTGGGTATTGCTTTTATGATACTTCTACACTCTGGCCTAGATTACAGCTTCTGGTGTGCACATCTCTTTCTACCTCATAGAATGTGAATCCTGGGAGACAGGAGAAATATATTACTAAACTTTGCGTCATGCATAATACTTTGAGCATGAAAGGGTCTAAGTAAATTTTATTTAGCCAGAATCCCCTTGTCCTGCACTCGCCTTCTGTATTCCCCCAACTTCTCACTTCAATTTTTCATTTTCCTCAGTTCACACCTCACTATCCTGTTTCAAGTGGTAACCCCCTACTCAAGCCCCACATGTCTCTCATGTCTCCTCCTCAGATCTTTTAACCACTCCTGGAACCCTTGGCTCAGGCCCTCCTCTGTCTTTTTGGGCTGCGACGCCTCTGCACTTTCCCCTGTAATGAGTAAGTACTTGAGCAGTAACAGTGACTGTTTTGGTGACATTAGAAAGACCGAGAGGTAGATACAGAGATGGTGGCCCTCTGACCCTTGGAGTGAGAATAAATGACATACACATTATAGAGGAAGATTGTGTCTCTCCAAGGAGGACTGCTCTCTACTTGGCTTCTGCCCGCATCGCTAAGGTTGACTTTTCCTTTGAGGAGGACCTCACAAACCTTCTCTATCACCAGCTTTGCCCCAAAGTCTCCAAGTATCTCCAGGTAATAAAATGGGAAGAAGTAGTAGTTTAGTTAGTTGATGCCAAAGAAATGGCTACAACAGGAGTGATGTGAGGAATGGTTTGGAGAGTGGGGCAGAGTCAAGGCGTAGTCTAAGAAGAAGGGGACCAAGCGCAGGGGAAGGGGGGCTGGGATGGTCCCTACTCTTCTGTGGTGAGGCTGTAAAGAAGAAACAGTGAAGATGATCAAAGTTCATTTAGATCCGTATCTTCCCATCCTAGCCAGTTCAACCTCCCTTTTTTCTCACTGTCCCAATAGTTCTTCCTTTCCTTAAACTCGTGTATGCATATCCTTCCTCTTTTTCATCTTAACTTGGTTACCCCTTCTGGATGTTTTTCTGTCAGGACCTGGGTTTCTCAACTTTTTGGCTTTTTGGTCCAAGTCTATCTGAGTCATAACTCTGTCTGAGGTGGATGTATATCCTCAGTTGCTTCTATTCCTGGTGGGAGATAGGAGAGGCTTGTGGCTGGAGGGATCCCTGGAATCTTCCACCTTCTAGCACTATCTTAAGGAAGACCACCACCAGGAATAGAATTTCCCAGTGTTTGGTCCCCCGTCCTGAACAAAACAGGCTAAATGACCTGAGGGTGCCTCTCAGAAACTATCTGCAAGGGTGAGTGGCAACCAGAGAGAGGAAAAAAGAGAAACATCTACAGAAGGGGAGTGGAGAGAAGTGCCCGCCCATGGTTTTAAAGCTGAGGCACAGGATGGAGATGAAACCTTATGATCAGCCAGGAGCCCAAAATGTCAAAACTTTTTGATGCCACATTGAAGGGCCACGATACTGGGCCTTCGCTCTCAATAACCCTCCCGCAAACAAAAGAATGTTTCTTCAGCAGGCAGACAGATGAGCAGTCCCAGTTAACTACTTCAAAAAACTATCAAAAAGAGTCCCTTAATTTTTCATCCTTTTCACTCACTAATCAGCTAGTTAATTTCTGTGTCTTCATGTAATTAGCATGTGCCCGGAAAACAGAACTGTGCTAAGGTATGGAAGCGGGGGCTGTTTAAGAGTGGAATGAGTCATGTCAATTTATACAGATATCGGGACTTCCCTGGCGGTCCAGTGGTTAAGACTCTGCGCTTCCACTGCAGGGGGCGCAGGTTCGATCCCTGGTCAGGGAATTAAAATCCTGCATGCTGCACGGTGCAGCCAGAAAAAAAGAAAAAATGTATACAGATATGTTTGCAGATACCAAAAGTGTATGAGAGTCTGGACCGTAAATTATTCCATCCTTCCAAATAAAAGCTTATTCTGCAAGAATAGGAGAATGGTATTATGCTGTCTTTACTTCTCTAAATGTCTGTAAATCAAGGGTCATTTGATAGGAGAAAAGCATCTTCCCCAAATTCTATGCAGTCAGAAAGGTGTCATGGTCAAGCTGAGCTCTCAGGAGGGGGTTCTTCTCTGGACTATTGGCAGAGGCTTGAGCAACCAAATGGATTATCTGGGTCACAGGATAACTACGGATTGAGGAGAACTGGCTGCAGTAGATCCTCTGTGCGTGACTTTCTCCCATTCCTCCATGCAAATCCACTTTGAATCTGTACATGAAGAGGGCAAGAATTAATAGGCACGAATGGACAGCCACACGCGTCCTGGCACACTCTGCTTCGAATAAGCTAACTACATCGACTGGAGAGCTGTAGGAGTGAGACGTTCGCTTGTTCTCTTGGAACGACTTCCCACGGCTTGGCTCTTTATCTGCATCTTGCCCATCCTTTAAAGTTGGGCTCCCTCTCACTTGCTCCAAGGGGCGTTCTCTGATGGTGCAGCTCACGGCTGCCCCTCCCTTTTCTGATCCTGCACTGCCCACACTGTCCTCATCAATAATGTACACCTCATTATTCAGCCACACTGTGTTGCTTTCTAGATGTTTCATGAGGGGAAATTCCTTGTCCTTAACTGGACCGATTGTTCCTTGAGGGCGACATCTGTGACTCATTATTTTATGTCCTCTATGTTCAGGATCTTATCATTGGAAATCAGTTAACATGTAACCAGTTGAATCAAATCCTATAGTGTTGTGGATATTTCGCAGAGATATTCTTTTTAAGCCAACGTTTTAAAAAGTAGAGGCTTTTGATTAAAGATACTTTTAAAGAGCCCAGTAAATTACTCAAAAAAATCTCAAGATTTAGTCTTAGTTTTAAACATAAAGAAATGGGATAAATTATAATATTGACTTTGAGCTCATTGACCCTCTTCCGCACTTTCTTTTTGTCATGGGGGTGAATAGTGGCTCTGCCCTTGGGTTGATAATAACAGCACTAGACGACCTTCACCCACATCAGGTACTGCTATGCTCAGCGCTTTACATGTGTTTTCTTCCCATTGGTCCTTTGGGATAGGTACTATTATCATGCTCATTAGACAGATGAGGAAACTGGGATTTAAGGAGGTGACTCACCAAATGTCTCCATCCCCTTATTTAAAGGAAGAACCAAATTTTGGACCAAAGTCTATCAGAGGCCAGATCCCAACTCTTAATCATTGATCTTTACAGCCTTCCTTCTGTGACTAGGTGAATTCTTGCATATATTCCTCTTGAAAAAAATAAGTTGAACTCTTTCATGCACTACAATTGGAGGCTAAGCCCAGGACGGTGGCATTTACCATGGATTTGTACTCTTCCAATGTACTGTGATGGTCAAGTTTTCGTTCAGTTCTGCTGCCATGCCCAAATCTGGTCCTTCTAGGATTTATGATTTTTGGAATAGGCCAGGTTATAGTTCACTATGATAGGATGTGCTAAAATGGAAACCTAGCTTGTTCAGTGTATAATGATTTTTTTAAAAAATTTTGATACTTGCAGCTGTAAGCAATACATTATATGGAGAGACAAACAGTTGATTTCTCTTTAGCCTTGACCCTTGGGGACTCAGGGACTTCTTTCTCATAGAGGATCTGTAATATGATACAGAGTCTTGCATCTCTGAGTCATTAGTACTAAATCCAATCCAGTGTAATGATGGCCACAAGCAGCTATTCTGTGATTATCTAATGCTTTATAGGAAATGAATTTACATTCTGGTAGATTCCAGGAATATATATACAGAAAATTCTAACGTCTCTGACTTCTTAGGAGGATTTTTCCTTAAAAGCTATGTTAATAAGAGTTGACAGTTATATCAGAAATGACTTCCCCAAGTCTGTGTTGGAAATATGGAAGAAAGCTTGAATTTCCTCTACAGACGTGAAAAATGGACCCTCTTATTGTATTATCAAAAGGCAGTGTTGAATTCATTTGGCAAACATCATATACATAAAGAGGGCCACATATACACCCACATGAACAGCTTGGGAAATAGGCTCGCTCTCTATGGATTTTCTAGAATTACTCAAGAAAGAATAACTGATCAGATGATGTGAGAAACATCTGTACAAGTTAACAAGAGGACAGTTTAGCTACTGAAGAGGTGATATAGTGTAAGAGTTAAAAGCAGAAACCCTGGAGCCAAAGAGCTAAGCTCCACCACTTACAACTGTGTGACCTTGGGCAAAGCATTCAGCTTCTCTGCATCTCAATTTCTTGGCTCTAAAATGTGAGTCATAATAGTATCTACCTCATAGGGTTGTCATGAGGATTAAATGAGCAGACATATGTGGAGTACTTAAGACAGCGCCTGGCACATGTAGGCACTGGCTATTATTATTATTAGAGTTGAATATAGAGATTTATACTGATACTGTTCATAATAAATGTAAAGTAGCTCTTGAATCTCCAGTTTTTCACTTCTTTTAAGGGAAGTAGAAAATTTTCTACATCTATATATTTGACATTGTCTGGGGTGCCAGATACCCAGGGAGTTGCCAGGGACACAAACATGAAAAAGGCATAGTCTTTACCCTTGAGGGATTTATCATCTAGAAAAAGGCAGCTATGCACACCAGTGATTCTCAATCATTATGTTAAGTGCATGAGTAGAGATGTCAAGCTGTTATGAGCGTATAAAGAGAGGATTGAGTAATTTTCCCTGGGAGAGCTGCTTAAGCAGGTGATGCTCAACTAGGGCTCGAAGGATGAGTACAAGTAAGTTCACTAACAATCAGTACGGGGATCAGTCTCTTTTGTGGAAGATGCTGTAGCACTAGGGTGCCTAGAACATTTTGTAGACTTTATTACCAAATTGTAGTAGCATTTGCTAACCAGTTATGACCTGATAGGTCTCTTTACTAGATTTTTTACAAAAGGGTAGAGAGAAAAGGGAATTAGGAGGAAGAGAAAGAGTGAAGAGAGAAAATTAAAAAGAAGAGAAAAAGGAAAGTGCATAAAGTTAAACATATGAAGGTAAAAAGGCTTTCCTGTCCAATATCCTATTCAAAGGCAGTAATGTCTCTGTGGCTTATTTTAGTAAATTAATCAGACACATTGAAGCCAAGGAGAGAGCTGTGTATTTCAGTGTTATGAATGAAAGAACTTTATTTAGAGATGATCCCTCCAAGGAAACAATGCTATTTTAACTGATTTCTGTGTGACATCCGGTTTGTCCCTCAGTAGGCAATATACAGACATTTAAACTGCAGTTTGCCCAGTTCTGCTTCACTGGTCATTGGGGAAATTCATCTAAAGCTGCAAAAAGGACTGGAAATGTTTGCATCATATTAATAAATGGGAAACTGAGGAAGCTGCCAACTGGCAGTAGACTGTGTTTTGGTGGTTTGATAAGGCTACTAAAGAGTTTATGATGTGACAGATGTTTCACTACACTATTGTGAAATGAATAGATTATGAGAAGTAATTAGATGTACATTGGAATCAATGCTGTTATCATCGAGGCCTTCAGGCAATGCAGTAGATGAGAGTCTTGGCAGCAGGTGGTCCAATGGCTCCAAGACAGGAAGACACACCGCGGGAGACTGAGTGACAGGTTTCACAGATCCAGGGGGTGAGAGATCTGAGCTGGGGCTTGCATTTGTAATCTTTACTCATGTATAAATAATAACAACTCCGCCATTGACTTCCTATGCTATGTCATAGCCTCTGTTACCCTTACACACATGTAGAAAAGGGCTGGTTTCATCCACTCAGAATTATTCTTGGTCTCCCTGTTTTCAAATATGCATATGTATGTTCGATCGTAACTGACAGCTCTATCATTTTTTGAGGGAAGACTTTTAGAGCTAATCATCTGATGATTACATTTATTTTTAATGCTTGGCATTGAGCTGCCATTGTACAAAACTTCCTATAGGTTGCAGATCAGAGGCTGCAAAGTACTTTAACTGCCTTTCATCAGGAAGGCGGTTTCTTCTCTCTGGCTCAATGACTAACATTTAAAGGGACACGTTTGTCTCTCTGCTCTGTGAAATCCCTTTGCAGGGGACTTGGCAGGGTGACCCTCCATGCTTGAAGCAACCATATGGAGCCTGCTGCTTTCAAGGGAAGGTTTTGGTTTCTGCCAGTTTCCAGGGTCAGCTATTAGCACACTGGGGAATGTTGAAGTTTCCAAGCACAGAATGAAGAGGGAGGGAAGAAATGGGTGAAGGGGAATTAAGTAACTGATTCCATGTGTACATCTGCTATCCCTGTAGGAAGAAGAAATATCTGGTAGAATCATTTATTAGCCCTTATCTGCTTAAAACAGCAATGGTATTTATGTAAAACAGGGGGGGCTTTGTTGAATGATTTCAAAATAATATGTAACTCTGATAATTAAAGAGACCTTAGTAGAAAATGTGTAGCATATGGCTGTATACTCACATCTGTGCAAGCTTTTAATACTCTTTCTTATATATCCACCTAATTAATTCTTCTATTCATTTGTTTAAGAAATCATCATTGAACCTTCACTATATCCCTATTAGTTGTTGCTGTGCATATAAACCTAAATGATTATCATGTAGAACTCAACTGTCTCTTTTGGGGGTGTGTGTATGTGTGTGTGTGTGTGTGTGTGTTACTCCCTGTCTTCCTTTCATAAGAAGCTAGATGTTTTGTTGGGAAGGTATTTTTTAGGTACTTATTTGACGCCATTATGCATCGTATAAAAGACTTATTAGAACAGAGAGTAGAAACTAGAATAATTTAGTGACATAATATAAAGCTATAATATGCAAACCCTTTTAAAAATAAGGACTACTAGTTCGTGTTCTTAACTAACTTATGGATATTTTGGATTAACTAGTGGCTGAAAATTCTGAAAAGATAAGATTTTCTTCCTGATTAATAATCTGGTTAATAATAGTCTAGAGAAAAGTCACCTACTCCACATGCCGTATGTTAAACTAAGAATGATAAAGATCTAAATGCACTAAACTCAAAGCTTTTGCCTTTGAAAGGTCTGTTGTATCAGATATCTGTGTCTGGGGATCTCTAGTGTAAACTACCAGCTCTTGTGATTTTGACAGAGCCCAAGGCTGGTCAATCAGGACTTCCTGGGAGGGCAATAAAGCTTAATCCTTCATAGATAACAGGACCTTGTCAAACAGGCACGAGGAGCAACCCGAATAGGAAAGCTCTGTTCAATTGGTCTGTCCCCAAATGAGCATGAACTTTCAGCAATAATAGCAACCACTTACACAAGACTCTGCTAAGTGCTTTCCAGATGTTATCTCATTTAATCCTCACAATAGCCTTAGAAGGCAGATCCCATGATTATCCTCACTTAGTAGATGAGAACACTGGAGTTTGGGTAGGTTAAGAAAAATTTTCAAATTTGCCCAGGAAGCGGCAAAACCTGGATTTAAAACCAGTTCTTTGATTCCAGCGCTCATGTGCTTTATCACCATCTTTCAGGTCAAATGGCATTCTTCAAGTCCTTTGCTTTCTCAATGAGATTTAAGGTCTGATAGGTTTCAAATAGGGAGAAGTTATTCACAAGAAAACTCATGTAACCCTATTATCTCATTGGATAAAAAACCAACTGCACAAAACAAGGCTTAAAATATGCATATTTATATTTATTAAGATTCTTGTGATATTGACTTTGCTGCCACTATTAATTGTGGGGCTTTGGATGGACTGTGCCCATGAGTCCTAGTAATTGGTGAATTTTCCCATTTCTGCCATGGTGATTAAATTAAACAAGATCCTAAGGTGATTCTTATGCACATTAAAGTTTGGGAAGCAGTAGTCCAAGTCTATCAATGCTTGGACATCTCCCACAATAGGAATGCCAAACATTCTGCCTTTGGACCGATCTAACTGGTAGAGTTTGCACCAAATTTTGTCTCCCAATAGCTTTCATAGTTAGATTAAAATTCTATGATGGAACTTTTTAAACTGAAGTTATATATGTTGATACTAAAGTTTATATGGAATAACAAACATGGAAGAATGCTCATAACAATACTAAAAGAAAAACTGTCAGACATTAAAACATACCATAAAGTCTCTGTAATTAAAACATTATTGTGCTGGCACATGAGAAGACAAATAGACCGGGGGATAGAAAAGAAAGCCCAGACGTTGACCCAAGTATGGAGGTAAATTTAGTATAAAATAAAGACAGTAGCTCAAATGACTTGGGAAAAGATAAATTTTTAAATAATGACACAGAATAGCCATTTAGAAATAAATGAAACTGGATCCATTTTTAATACCATCGGCAAGAATAAACTCCCAAATATATCAAAAGGTGAAAAATGAAGCCATGTAAATACCAGACGAATTCATAGCTGAATTCCTCTTTAACCTAGATGCAAGAAAGTGTTTTTGAACTGTGACTCAAAATCTAGAAGCCAAAAAAGAATATATTGATAAGTTTGCTTACTGTTTTTTTTTTTTCATGGCAAAAACACAATAGACAAAATTAACTAACACACTGGAGGAAAATATTTGCAACATATATTGTGAAAGGTTGATATTCCTAATATATTAAGAGCTCTTAAAAATTGAGAGACAAAGAACCAAATCCCCAACAGAAAAATGGAAAGACATGAACAGACAATTCACAAAAAGATTATAAACTGGCTTTTAAAATATGGAAAGATGTTCAAACTCATGCATAATTAGATAAGGGCAAATTAACACTGAGATATTTCTCACCCACCAGATTAAAAAATTTTTAAATATGACAATACATTCTGTTGGTAAGGCTATAGGGAAACAGGCACTCTCCTGCATTGCTGGTGGGAATGCAAACTGATACAACCCATCTAAACGGGAACCTGGTGATATTTAACAAGCCTACATATGCCCTTACTTTTGGACCTAGCAATAGCACTTAAAGAGGTTTGCCTTGCTACTCCCCCAAAAATACAAAGGTTCTTTGTATAACGTTATTTACTGCTTCATTGTTTCTACAGTTGACCCTCGACCAACATGAGGGTTAGGGGACCCACTCTCTGTGCAGTCAAAAATTCACATATAACTTTACAGTTGGCCCTCTGTAGCCTTGGGTTCTGCATCCACAGATTCAACCAAATTTGGATCTTGTAGTACCGTAGTACATATTTAGTAAAAGAAATCCCCATATCGGTGCAGCCACTATGGAAAACAGAATAGAGGTTCTTCAAAAAACTAAAAATAGAACTACCATATGATTCACAATTTCACTCCTGGGTATATATCTGAAGAAAAAGAAAACTCATTCAAAAAGATACATACACCCTAATGTTCATAGTAGCATTATTTACGATAGCCAAGAAGATATGGAAGCAACTTAAGTGTCCATCAACAGATGAATGGATAAAGAAGTTGTAATATATATAAAATACATACTAAAAAAGAATGAAATTGTGCCATTTGCAACAAGATGGATGAACCTAGAGGGTATTAGGCTTAATGAAATATCTCAGACAGAGAGAGACAAATACTGTTTGTTATCACTTACATGTGGAATCTAAAAAATAAAACAAATGAATAAATATAACAAAACAGAAACAGACTCATAGATATAGAGATCAAACTAGTGGTTACCAGTGGAGAGAGGGGAGGAGGGAGGGGCAAGATAGGGATAGGGGATTAAGAAGTACAAATTACTATGTAATAAAATAAATAAGCTACAATGATATATTGACAGAACAGGGAATATAGCCAATATTTAATAATAATGTTAAATAGCATATAATCTATAGAAATTTTGAATCACTATCTTTACACCTGAAACTAATATAATATTGTAAATTAACTGTACATTAATAAAAAGTTTCTCTTTTTTCAGCTTTATTGAGGCATAATTGACAAGTAAAATGGCAAGATATTTAAACTGCAAAATGTGATGATTTGATATACATATATGTTGTGAAAATATTCCCCTCATTGAATTATTAACACATCCATTATCTCACATATTTACCTTTTATTTTTTGTAAGAACATTTAATTTCTACTTTCTAATATACAATATGAAAAGAATAGTTTTCAATAAATGGTGCTGGGAAAACTGGGCAAACACATGCAAAAGAATGAAATTAGACACCTATCTTACACCATACACAGAAATTAGCTGACAATGTGTTAAAGACTTAAATGTAAGACCTGACACCATAAAACTCCTAGAAGGAAACATAGAGGTAAGCTCCTTGATGTGAGTCTTGGCAATGATATTTTTGATTTGACACCAAAAGCAAAGGCAATAAAAGCAAAAAGACACAGCAAAGAAAACCATCAACAGAACAAAAAGGCAACCTATGGAATGTGGGAAAATATTAGCAAGCTTCATATCAGATAATATCCAAAATATATAAGGAACTCATACAACTCAGTAGCCAAAAAACACACAACCTAATTAAAAAATGGACACAGGACCTATATAGACATTTTTCCAAAGAAGACATACAAATGGTCAGCACATGAGAAGTTTCAAGGTCCTGAAAATCAAAGAACAATTGAGGAATTGCCGCAGATCACACAAGACAGAGTATAAACATCCTCAGTCATTTCTTTTTTGGCTCCGCCTTAAGCCCACTCATTTCTTGTTTACTCTCTTCCTAAGGAGCTCCAGTTTGTCAAATCTCTAGTAAAGGAGGTCTCTAGGTTTGAAAGCATTAGTCTAAGCATGATCTTAAAAGTCTAAAGTGAAATTGCCATCTCCTTTGTTGTAATGTTTGATTCGGATAAGTGGAGACCAAATGTTATAAGATTCCGAGGGAGTTAGATGAAGTTATCTCAAATTGAGGTATTGTCCTTAAATAAGGCAAGGGGGTGATTGCCAAGACCCTGTTGCATCTTCAGCTGCCACATTGTTTCCTGTATCCCACATCAGTAGTTGAGGTGTTATGGATCCTCAGTGCAGAATCTTATATTCATTCCCACTAAATGTTATCTTGCTAGATTTTAGACCATTGCTGCAGCCTGTTGAGATCTTTTTATATTCTGAAGCTGTCATGAAATATATGAGCCACTGTGCTATCTATAAATTTGTTGAGTAAGCCTTCTATACCTTTTCCCAAGTCACACATTAAAATGTTGAACAAAATTGAGTTCCCTCTAGATTGATATCAATTATTTAAGCAGAATACCTTTTCTTTGTCCAAATTATTACTACCCAACTCACACAAAGTATTCTATGTACTCAGTTGACTGTGCTCCATTTTACTTATGGAGCAGGGTACAAAAGGAAAATTGTCAAATGAAGTTTGAAGTTTAGATCCTTCTCAGCACAGTTCTATGAATTAGTGTCCCACATATGTTGTTTGGCTGAGAAAAGCCTCTCATGGCGTGTGATATCACAGAGGTCAACTGAAGTCTGTTTGAAAGTCTGGCTTCATTTCTGCTCTGGCTTACTTAGGATTGATCACTGAAAAACTGCCAACGTGTCACTCCAAATGGCATACAGAGAAAGCAGAGATACTGACAAGCCAACAAGGCATTTTCTGTCATAACTTCTCTCCACAAACCAAAGGGGTGAGTTGAAGTGGGTGGATCATTTGTAATACAGGCAACTCATGTTGTCCCTAGTCAGGAAAGACAAGCTTTTATTAAGTGGAGTCCTTTAATACTATTTAAATGAACACATTCCATGTTATTAGTACAAAGAAAAGAAGAGACCATTAAACCCACAGTATGTACTGCTCAATGATTTTAATTCATAAGGTTACCCTAGTTAATCTAAAAGTAGCATCTATTATAGGGAGTTTATGAAGACTCTGACCTTATTTGGGGGGATCAAAAAAAAAACTCCAGAATATTTCCTGTCCCTTCCAAAAGAAATGGGGAAAGCCAGGTATGTTAATTTCTTTAAAAATATTTAAAATATCTGTTCCCCCCTTGAAGACACATGTGCGCCAATCCACAGCATATAATTTCAACTGCTGACCACTGTTTCTCATGTTTAGAAGCAATATATTGCTACAGCAGCTCCCATTTTACCCCATATTATTGATCCTGGGGACATTTAGAGCTATTTAGGTCTAGTGCTTATAGATGTTTTTTGACTTTCTAGCTTAAATTAAAAAAAAAAAACTGTAGTCAAAGAAAATAAACTGAGAAACATACTGATAGCAAATACTATAAAGGGTTAATATTCCTAATAGGTAATGATATACACATTGATTAAAAATGCTTAGACTCCAATGAATCAATGGAAAAAAGACATAAAGACAAAATTCACAAAATAAGAATATAAATAAGCAATGACATTTTAAAGTGTGTAAAGGAAAATAAAATATCTCACAGATTCAGTTTTTACCTATCCTATTAGCAGTTATTTAATGAGAACATCCTTTACTGGTGGGAGCATGAACTGGTAAAATCTTTCTGAAGGACAAATTTGATATCATATATCAAATGTTTAAAAACCGGTTATACTGTTGACATAACAATTCTATTTCTTGTTATCTATTTTATTAAAACAATATTCTAGGTAAATAAGACAAAATAATGAGAAAACATGATACAAAAAGATCTTAGAAATAACATCATTTATAAATAGGAAAATCCATAAACAAAAGAAATGTTCAGCAATATGGCAATAGTTAACTTATGGCAAATCAGAGTAAATATTATGAAAACTTCTAATTTACAATGTGAATATTAAAAACAGGATACAAATTATATGTATAGAATAGTCTTATTTGTGAAATAATACACATAGAAAGAGAGTAAAAGTTACCTATGGTTGGACTGTATGCTTTTAATTTCCTTTAAACATTTTTTTTAGTATTTATTTATTTTGGCTGCGCGGGTCTTAGTTGCTCCACGCAGGATCTTCGTTGCAGCACGTGGACTCTTAGTTGTGGCATGCATGTGGTGTCTAGTTCCCCGACCAGGGATCGAAGCCAGGCCCCCTGCATTGGGAGCGTGGAGTCTTACCCACCGGACCACCAGGGAAGTCCCGAATTTCCTTTTAAAACTTTTTCTGTAAATCAAACTTTGTTCAGTGCGTCTTGTTATATGATCAGAAAAGATATTTAAAATATTAATTAAAAATTTTAATCATGTTTATGTCACAATGTGAGAATATACTTTAATATTTAGGCAATAACTTTTTCTTAGAGTAAGAGTATCTTTTATCATATATTTCAAGATGGTGCCAGGAGATATGGAATACTACTAACTGGACTTGTTCTGAGATACCCTGTGGCCCCTTTTGGGGTCATCAGGAACATGCTGAACATTGTAATCCTACTGGCAGGCTCCATCCTACCCCAAGTACGTCATCATTCTGTGCTACCACAGAATGGTACCTTCCTCTGTGCTACCATAGCATTTTCATCTCTCTGTTACCAACGAAGACAATACATTATAGTTGTATCATTTCATGCTGAGTGCATCTGCTAAACTATGAATTCCTTAAAGACAACTAGTCACATTTTTTGGTTTTATATGATTCTCATCACTTAGCAGAGGACCTATCATAGGCCCTCAAAAGTAATCCTGAATGAAAAAAATGAATGAATGAATCAAGAGCACCAACTCTATTATTTATTGTACCAGTTGCAACTCTGGGTAGGGCAACTAACCTCTCCAAGCCACCATCTGCTTCTCCCTAAAAACGAAGTGTATAGAGCCTACCAGAAAGGCCTCATAAGACAGAAGCAAAATCACATGGATGAAGGCTCTTTGTAAACTGTAAATTACTACAAAAATATGTCAATATAATATTTACTGATTATGTTCTTCTCCCAAGTGCCTCTAAATACTTTCAGTAGAGACATAAGAGCTTAAGTCATTGACTATTTAACAATGAAAAAATATATGTGAAAGCACTTTAAATATGAAAAGTAACCTCCTACTACTATTAATAATAATAGTAATAACAATAACAACAATAATACTTAATATTAGCAGTAGTATGTTCTACCCTATAAAATAATCTTCCAGTTTCAGGAGTAGTATGAGGCTGAGTCCCCAGAGAGTAATATACTACTTATTTAAAGAAAAAAAAAAACTTTCAAAAAATGCTGAAAAACATTTCATTTATTACTCTCTGTTTCACTAGCATTAATGGTAACCTAAGGTTCTTAAAGATTTTTGTGCCTCCCCAAGTGTTCAACTCACTACTAGAAGACTCTCTTCTTTCTTTCTTTCTTTCTTCCTTCCTTCCTTCCTCCCTCCCTCCCCTTTCCCTCCCTCTCTCTCTCTTTCTTTCTTCCTTTCTTTCTTTTTCCCTTCCTTCCTTCTTTCCTTCCTTCCTTCCTCCCTCCCTCCTTCCCTCCCTCTCTCTCTCTTTCTTCCTTTCTTTCTTTTTCCCTTCCTTCCTTCTTTCCTTCCTTCCTTCCTTCTTTCCTTCCTTCCTTCCTTCCTCCCTCCCTCCTTCCCTCCCTCTCTCTCTCTTTCTTCCTTTCTTTCTTTTTCCCTTCCTTCCTTCTTTCCTTCCTTCCTTCCTTCTTTCCTTCCTTCCTTCCTTCTTTCCTTCCTTCCTCCCTCCCTTCCTTCCTCCCTCCCTCCTTCTCTCTCTCTCTCTCTCTCTTTTTCTTTCTTTCTTTCTCTCTTTCTTTCTCTCTTTCTTTCTTCTCTCTCTCCGTCTCCTCTCTATTCCTTCTGATGACTAGTCAGTTGCTATGGAAATATGCTATGAAAAATTAAATTGAATGGACATGTTAGGCACACGTCGTATGGTGTCTGGCATTAAGTAAGTTTCTCTCAGTGAACCTGATAGTAATGCATTTGACTAAGATGAGGCTGCTTTTTAGTTGGGGATGAGGAAGAACTGGTGCTTCATTGTTAAGTGTTAAGACACTGATATATGCAACCAGTCATTTTGTTCTTAAATAACAATTGTATAACAATTTAACAATTGTATAACCTTTTCCTTTATTTACCACTTTATGGTTAAACTTGACTATTCTTAAAGCTGCAATGACCGAGTTTGGGCTGAATTTTATTTGGCAATTCTTTAGAATAAGAAGAAAAGTTTTGCTAAGCAAAATGAAAAGTTTAAACAAAATGACCAGGCACAGTTTTAGCCACTTTCAAAGCAAATAACTATATGCAAACAAGAGTATGAATTTTGTATTCTCTAAGATCATCTTGACAAGAGCCCTACTGGCAACACTTCTATAACATTTAGGTCAAGGTTTGTTAAGCACCAGGAGCTATACAACTGCATTTGTTTTAAAATATTTTACATTTCCAGCTTATTCACTAATCTGCTTAAGTCATCCAAAATGAATCGTACTGAGCAATACAAAACAAACTGTGCATTCTAATAGAAAAATGGGCAACACACATAGAATAGGTAATTCTCAAAAGAAGAAATACAAGATTCATTAAACATGACTAGATATTCAGCCCCATTATAATCAAGGGAATGCAAGTAAAAATGAGACACATTTTTGCTTTTCACATTTGCAAAGATATGGTAATAATAATAATTTCAAAAAGCTGGAAAAAGTTGCACGTAGAATTATTTATATTATCAAAAAAAAACCTGGAAAGTAAATGCTCATCAATAATGGATTGGTAAAGTAAATTACTGTATGTCTATACAATGGGACACTTCATGGCCATTAAAAATGGTGAGATTGATCACTTTTTTGTTGTACTGGGAGTCTTTAAGGCTGCTGTTAGGTCCAATGACTTACTGGGACTCAACTGAACCAAGAAAAGCTCCTCTACTCATTTATTGTTTATTATAGCAAATAATACAGATTAAAATCAGCAAAGGAAAAAAGGTGCATAGAAATCTGGGAGAAACCAGCTACAAGTTTCCAGTTCTCCTCTCTTCGTGGAGTCACATGGACAGTTCTTAATCTCCCAGCAATTATATGTGATGACACATTTGAAGTGTTTGCTGACCTAGGGAAGCTCCCCCAAGCCTTGGTGTCCAGGGTTTTTACTGGGGGTCTGTCACATGGAGCACCCACATGACTAACCTTAGTTGCTCAGTCTCCAGCCCCACAGTGGTCAAACTGCTACAGCATGGCCCAAAGTTCCAGGCATACAAAAACAGGCATTCACCATAAGCCATTATAAATGGGATAGTTGTTAGCATAAACTGTCTGGCACAGCCCAAGATCTCGGGTATATAGAGACGCTCTTATCAGGCAGGAAATTCCATGGTCTCAGAGGCTATATGCTAGGAGCCAATCAAAGGCCAATCCTAAAGACTTTCCGAATGGGGCAACCCCAAAGCCTGCTGAGTTAACACTTTATTGCTCATTCTTTATTTCTTTTTCGGTCTGCCAAAATACACCACAACGACACAACACTTTCATCAATAACAGTGCTTGACTATGGCAGAAATTGGCTGTAATTATTATGGAGGAAGCTGTGTATGTGGTTGGGAGAGAGGGAGGGTGATAGAGGTGGGTCCATACTCCCACAGACATCATCTCAGCCTCATTGGATGTGTAGGTATTTGATTTGTAAAAGTTTCCTGGCCCACCCCTATCTAGATGTGGTCAGCAAACATCACTTTTACTTCAATCTAATATATGAAATGTTTTACTTTGTAACTTAGTGCATGTTTGTACTAAACAAATGCAGAACTGAAGCAAAGTTCATGAAAAAATTCCTATAATTATTACATGCAACACTCTCTGATATTTCCCACCCCATCCCAGTCCAGTCTATCCTATATCATTTTTAAAAAGCTAGATGAATTTCAACAACTTAATTTCATGATTTACTAATAGATTATAGCTTTCAGTATAAGAAATATTGCTTACCTACTTCTAAATTGTAGACATTCATTTTTTGACATAGTAAGAATTCATGAAATATTACAGATAAAAAAGCAAGTTAGAGAGTAATGTATATACCTTACTGTTGTTCTATGTAAAATATTATAAACATATTTATATATGTGTGTGTGTGTGTGTGTGTGTGTGTGTGTGTGTATATATATATATATAGAGAGAGAGAGAGATGTGCTTAGTAAGTTGTTGATCGAAATGTTAATCAGTGTCATGGAAGTAATTTTTAGTTACTTTGGAAGTAACTCAAGGAAGTGGGATTTTGACTATTACAGTCTTTATTCAACTTTTCTGTTTTTTTTGAATTTACTTTTTGGCACCAACATTTTTTTCTTTACAAAAACTAGAAAGATATTTCTAAAAATAAAAAAAATCTCAAGATATCAAGATTAAAAGGTTAACTAATAATCCTCATGCATGCAAAACCTGTTTTTACTTGACTGATCAGACAGAATTACCAAGATTTAGAATCAGTATAATTTTCCAAATATCTCACACCATTACTTCAGAGAATTTATTGCGGATAGATGAGAAACAAATTGTCCCTTTTTGTTACCATCAAAACTTTAAAAAAAAATCTACTCTCTTAGATGATAGTAAATCATTGTTCTTACCATAGTGGTAACTATAATTACAACCTAAATAAAATAATTTGGAATATGATTAAATAAATATATGAAACTAGTAATCTTAAAATAAATACAACTAAAACAGCCTTCTCTTTGTGTTATCTGACAAAGGGAACTTCTTACTAGTCAGTAACAATAAACTTTGACAATAAATTGATAATTTATTACTGTTATGATAACTTCAGAACACTGTAAGATTCTTAATTCATTCAGGTTGTCAGTCATTGGTGTTAAAAAGAAATCAGTCCACTGTTATAGAACCCAAAGAATAAAATTTCAAATTATAACGTTATCATATTTTGGATAATTTAGTGCTGACTACATTATATTACTTGTAAAAACTTGAAACTCATACATGGTTTAAATTTCAATTCTCTATTAGTTTAACTGAAACAAGTCATTTTTCATCAAGAATAGAGCTGTGCGCAAGCAAAGGAGCCCATCTACTCTCAAGGCAAACCTGTATCTTCCATTACTTCCCACATCTTATCAAACCAGACACTGGCCTAGGTGACAAAAATAAAATTGACTCATTAGAGAATTATCAAGTCTCCCTAAAGAAATGATTCCTGATCCTCTTATAACTGAATTCACATTCCTAGAAAACTACCACTTTCTCTTATTCCCACTGTAAGAGATCTCTGGATGGATAAGGACTTGCCAATGGTACCTTAACTTATATTTGCATAGTTACATTCCACCAAGATTACTTCCCTCTGTGAACACAGTGCAATGGATGACAAGCCATATTCCTATGTAAAAGTTTCCTCTTCCTTAATTTTCCCGCATATTCTCCTCTTATGGCTAAAAAAGTGTACCTCATTGTTATATCTGTGTCTACCCTCATTTGTGTGGTTTCAAAGGCCAATATTCACTCAGAAAATATTTGAATTTCTCTTCATCTTGTGAAGATCTTCTTTTGTTGTGTAATTAAGGTGGCCTATAGCCAAACAAACATCTAACTGAATCTCATGGGAATTAATAAGCATGATTTTCCAATGATTTGGGATTAGTGGTAGTTTTTGAAGAATTGGTCTTAAGCTTAATAATGAAAATGTTGGAGTGTAACTGGATTACAATATTAAATGACCCCAGAGAATAAAGACCACATAATCCTAAGCTATATGCCACTTAAGGGTTATGATAGCTACAGTATAAAATATAAAAATTGCATTATAATTGTCATAATAAAATGTGTTCTAGTGAATTAATAACATTAATGTAAAATTTCTTATTTCATCTTTTCACTTAAGATAATATGCCAATATCTAATGGAGCAAATTTCACAGGCTTGTTGGATTACGATGCAATGATTCTAATAACATTATACTATTGTGAAGATAGGTTGTGTAATTTTACCTCAAGTTCACTTTGATGCATTACTCCTCCATTGTTTTTTTAGATATAATATATTGTATAAAAATAGAACAAACCTACCACTATATGTGTATGTATTCTATAATACATTCTGAGTATTTAGTGACCTGCTCACAAATCTGCTCAGTTTATGGAGGGAAATTTAATAAACACATGTTTTTAAAACTATAGATTAGCCCTGCCAAAGAAGACTGTCTTCTAAAGTTAATAAAAATCAAAGTTCTGAAAATGATAATAAAGTTATGAGCCATATGCTTGGAACAAATGGATTTTTTCTCACCTTTGACTCAAGACAAAAATACAAAAAGAGAGAGAGAGGAGGTTTCAGTCACACCGTATTTAATCCAATTTGCTTTGGGTTAATCTCCAAAACAAGGCCGGTCTACTAATTCCCAATTATAATGGCACATGTAATCAGAATCCTCATTAACAAAGACTGACTATATTGTCTATTAGGAATGAAAATTTGAAATGCAAATTCAGCAAATCAAAACGTTAAATGAGCTCCTATCTAAGATGCTTAGAGCTCCCGCCAGGGCAGACCACGCTGGCCGACACCTGCCCTGGATTTTCCCTCTAGCTGAATGTCTCCTTCGGTTCCAGTCTTTGCCTTCTAATTGACCTGCTTATGATCTCTGCTATAATTAACATATGCTTATTAGTAATGGCTGGTTAAAGGTTTCAACTGCTGCAGTTTACGAAGTTTAATAGAGATGGCATGTCACAGGAAAGAAGAAGCCACTACTATTTCCCTCACCAGCAAAGTCACAATGGTGAGAGTGTGGGTGGTAGAAATTACATGATTTTTCACACTGTCAGATGTATGGAAATTGTTACGGATTGATATTGGAAGTCAAGACATACATGACTCCAGGCTTCATATACACTGAGAAAGATACAAATACTTGGTGAGTCCTTTTCTCCTTTAAGCAAGTAATTTCTAATCTGGATTTAGGAAGAAAAGAAAGCGAGAAAATTTCTCTAACTGGATGAATGGCTAATGGCCTTGGGTTTATTTTGAATTAGCAATCAGAACATTTTTCTTCAGAGTAATCTCATACAATGGAATGGGAAATTTTGCACCTGACAAAAATCTTACCTAAGTCTTAATAAGGTGATGATGCTTTTAAAAGATTATGTTCAGAGTTTATATTTGGTCACCAAACGTCCTTTCTTAGTTTCTCGCTAACACCACCAGACTTAAGAGGCTGGAATGTAGCTTCCTTTTTTACTTCTAGCCCTGTAATTTGCTGGAAGAGAGATTCCATTTACTCTGAAGTTGTTTTCTTTTATTCAGAATATTTGACCAACTGTAAATCTCAATTTTCACATTCTCTCATTGATTAAGAAGTAGTAATTTGACTATTTCTAACCCAAGGGGCAATAATACCTTAATTATATACCTTGGTGCTGGTTGATCAAATTCATTCCTAAATCACTGTCTCTAGTGATCATCTCTACCTTTAACAGGAGGTAGAAGTCTTTGTCCTGAGTCTTAGGAGGCCTTGGGCTGTCACTCATTGACAAAAGGATCTTAGACAAATGTATTAGTTTTCTATAGCTGGGCAACAAAATATTACAAACACAGCAGTTTAGAACAACATCCATGTATTAGCATTCAGTGTTGTAGGGCAAAAGTCTGGGCATGGTATAACTGGATTCTCTGCTCAAGATCTCACTGGGCTGACACCAAGGTGTCAGCCCGGGCGGCAGTTCTCCTCTGGGGCCTGGGGTTCTCTTCTAAGTTCCCTGGTTGTAGGCAGAATACGTTTCCTCTGAGCTGGGGGATTGAGGCTCCTGTTTCCTTGCCGGCTGTCAGTCAGGGCTGCTCTCAGCTGCTAGAGGCTGCCCACATCCCTTGCCACACGGCCTCCTCAATCTTTACACTAGCAACATCTCATTGACTCCTTCTTCTCCTTCAAATCTCGACTTCTTTTTTTGCAATCAGTGAAAGAAAACTCTCCATTTAAAGAGCTTATGTGACTGGGTTACATTCACCCAGATAATCTCTCTATTCTAAGGTCAACTGAGCTACATCATGTAGCCTAATCATGAAGTAAAACCCATCCTAGGGGTTTATGGGGATTATGCAAGATGGTACATCAAGGAGGTGAGAAATCTTGCAATTCTGTCCACCACAGCAGGCCACTTAGTTTCTTTTGGCCTCACTTTCCTAATGCAAGTGAGGAGACTAGATTAGACAATCTCTAGCTCCTTTCCCCCATATCTCCAAATTTCCAGGGCCAAATGATTACAAACTCGTGACTCACAGACACAAACCACCAATTAATTGCTATACACTCAGTTGGATTGTTTTATTTGATTGGTCAGTTGGTTTTTGCTTAAATGATGATCGAATAACTCCCATTACTAGGATTTCTAGGTAAAATAAAAGAGAATGATACACATACTCTCCAATTTTAATAAACAACAAAATAGCCTTGGAGACAAAATAAAAAGTTATATACAAAGGGCAATTATGAGATGAATAATGTGCTTGTTCAGAGATGAAAGCTCAATATTGGCTAGTGGTCAAGAAAATGTTGCCTTGGACAGCTACATGTAAAAAAATAAAATTAGAACATTCTTTAACACCATACACAAAAATAAACTCAAAACAGATTAAAGACCTAAATGTAAGACCAGATACGATAAAACTCAGAGGAAAACATAGGCAGAAACTCTTTGACATAAATCGCAGCAATATCTTTTTCAATCCACCTCCCAGAGTAATGGAAATAAAAACAAAAATAAACAAAAGGGACCTAATTAAACTCAAAAGCTTTTGCACAGCAAAGGAAAACATAAACAAAATGAAAAGACAGCCCAAAGAATGGGAGAAAATATTTGCAAATGATGCGACTTACAAATTAGTCTCCAAAATTTACAAACAGCTCATGCAACTCAATATCACAGAAATGAACAACCCAATCAAAAAATGGACAGAAGACCTAAAGAGACATTTCTCCAAAGAAGACATACAGATGGCCAAGAGGCACATGAAAAGATGCTCAACATCGCTAATTATTAGAAAAATGCAAATCAAAACTACAATGAGATATCACTTTACACCAGTCAGAATGGTCATCATCAAAAAATCTGCAAACAATAAACGCTGGAGAAGGTGTGGAGAGAAGGGAACCCTCCTACACTGTTGGTGGGAATGTAAATTGGTACAGCCACTATGGAGAACAGTATAGAGGTCCCTTAAAAAACTAAAAATAGAGTTACCATATGATCCAGCAATCCCACTCCTAGGCATATATCCAGAGAAAAACATGGTTCGAAAGGATACATGCACCCCAACGTTCACTGCAGCACTGTTTACAATAGTCAAGACATGGAAGCAACCGAAGTGTCCATCGACAGTTGAATGGGTAAAGAAGATGTAGTACATACATACAATGGAATATTACTCAACCATTAAAAAGAAGGAAATAATGCCATTTGCAGCAACATGGATGGACCTGGAGATTATCATACTAAGTGAAGTAAGTCAGACAGAGAAACACAAATATCATAAGATATCGCTTATGTGTGGAATCTTAAAAAAATGATACAAATGAACTTATTTACAAAACAGAAACAGACTCACAGACTTAGAGAACGAATTTATGGTTACCGGGGGGAAGAGTGGGAGGGAGGGATAGATTGGGAGTTTGGGATTGACATGTATACACTGCTATATTTAAAATAAAATGCCTTTCCATCAAAAAAAAAAAATGTTGCTCAAACATTTTATTTTTCATCTTATTCTGTCAATAGCACAGGATTCTAACAAGGTGATGCCCATGGATTTTTTATGAAGTTCTCGTCTCAGAGTTTTTCTGATATATTTCAAAATTTGTTAAATTTCCTAACAAAAATCCATCTGTTCAAAAACTAGGTTAAGAGAAGTTTTTCTTCTCTACACTTGCTTAACCCTAAGTAAAGCAGTCACATTTTAATACATCTGGTGTTCTGAGGAACAAGTCTGACTTCCAAATACCACTTCATCCAACTTTAAAACTTCAGAAACACTCATGCATTCCTTTGCATTATTAAATTATTTTCCACACAGGCACGTTCTTCTGCTTTGGAGCAGTATTCATAGCTTCAGCATTGCTCAACACAATCTTCCCACACTGGGGGGAAGTGTGTGTATTAATAGCCCAGTCAGGTGTTTGCATGCATCTAATTTTAAAACTGTAAAGACAATAAGAAAGAAGAAAACATAATTCCTTTTCTTTCTAGGCTCTGGGATTAAATCTAAAACATGAAAGTACTAAAAATTTTGAAAAGTGTTTCTTTGCTTGGTGATGAATTACTTGAAATAATGTGTTAATTTAAGAATAGGGCATTGTAACTTTATGCTTTTGAGAGTATTAATCTTTCAAAAAAAGCTACATTTTGGGCATACAAAAGCAAGAGGTAAAAGCATATATTCTGGGCTTCCCTGGTGGCGCAGTGGTTGAGAATCTGCCTGCCAATGCAGGGGACGCGGGTTCAAGCCCTGGTCTGGGAAGATCCCACATGCCACGGAGCAGCTGGGCCCGTGAGCCACAACTACTGAGCCTGCGCGTCTGGAGCCTGTGCTCTGCAACAAGAAAGGCCGCGATAGTGAGAGGCCCGCGCACCGCGATGAAGAGTGGCCCCTGCTCGCCGCAACTAGAGAAAGCCCTCGCACAGAAACGAAGACCCAACACAGCCAAGAATAAATAAATAAATAAATAAGTTAAAAAAAAAGCAGCATATATTCTTCCTTTGTAATGGGAATATGAATTTTGTCTTTTCTAGCTTAAATAATGAACAAAAACCCTTTGGTCAAAGATACTTTTGCAATGAACTTCATTGAAAGTATGTTTGAGGTGGGCTTATATATATGATAACACTCTTAGGGACTGAGAATTTATCACTGATCACATATACTGGTCTCTAAAAACATCGAAAGCCCAGGTGAGCATTTCGGTTCCTTAAGTTTAATCTCTGCGTATTTAAGGTTAATTATATATATGCAAACATTCCTTTTATAAACAGCCCACTTTTCCTCCCTCTCAACATGTGATTCTTTGCTCCACTTGAAATTTAGTTTTAGTCTCTTGACATTCAATTGCTATGCATAGGAGTCTGTAGTAGAACTGGGGGTTGGGTAACAAAAATTTTTACCTTAAAATGGCTATATTCTACTTTCAGTGAAATTATTCCACACATCTCCACAATCAAATTTATATATTGGCTTTTTCTTCTTTGACTGCAATTGGTAAAATATTTGGAACCTAGTTGTACAGACCAAGCCACACTTGGATAATACTAGATTTTAAGCTCCTCTGTAAAATAAGGTATTATCCATTTGAGAGACTGTAAAGCTGTGTGTATTTCCATTTTTGAAAAAAAAATTGCACTCCTCGGAGTCTCCATGATGGAGAGTGAAGCTCTAATTCTAAAGCACTAAATTCTGAATTTCATAGTCTCTGGATTCAGATGGCTATATGACTAAGGAAAACATACTTAACCTAAGACAATTTTTTCACGTGTAAAATAGAGATAATTATAGTATTCACCTCAATGAGTTGTCGTAAGAATTTAATGAGTTAGTACTTATAAAACACCTAACACGGTGCTTGGCACACAGTAAAATGTTTAGCAACTGTTGTCGTCACTATTGCTACTGCTATGTCTGAATTAAACTGGTTTGTGATATTGTGATTACAAAATATATTAATTTTAGTGTTTTTTAAAAAACAGTTCAGGTAGTCAATATTATGTTTAACTTACCAGCTCCAAGAAACATTCCTGTACTCTGAAAACTGAGGATTAAATGGATAATATGAACAAAGGGATCAAGACTTGCCTGGAGCAGAACTCAAGAAGTGCTAGCCATTTTTCTTCTTGAAATCACCCGGTGATACCTACCACCCACCCGGAGTTAATCACTATCAAAATTTGGAAGTACTTCTTTGCAGTCGATTTTCTGTACATAATTAGGTGTGCATTTTATGTTTATTCTATCATTCCATGATGAGTCATGCACAATAAAAATATAAAAAGGTAAGAATAGCTTTTGGATGCAAAATAGAAACAGTAGGTGTAGTTTTTTGTTTTTTAAAAAATATTTATTTATTTATTTTTGGCTGCGCTGGGTCTTTGTTGCTGCGTGCAGGCTTTCTCTAGTTGCAGCGAGCGGGGGCTACTCTTCGTTGGGGTGCGTGGACTTCTCATTGCGGTGGCTTCTCTTGTTGCGGAGCACGGGCTCTAGGCACACAGGCTCAGTAGTTGTGGCACGCAGGCTCTAGAGCGCAGGCTCAGTAGTTGTGGCGCATGGGCTTAGTTGCTCCGTGGCATGTGGGATCTTCCCGGACCAGGGCTCGAACCCATGTCCCCTGCATTGGCAGGCGGATTCTTAACCACTGCACCACCAGGGAAGCCCCAGTAGGTGTAGTTGACAAGAGTATATATTACTTATGTCTCTGTGTTCATCTTTCTTACCATTTATCTGTCTTCCTCACTTTTGCTTTAGCATCTCTAAGCTACTGTCATCTCTCACTTCGTGTACACAAACAGCCTCCATACTGATATTTCAATACCCATTTCTTCCCTTCTCTAATTCATTTTTCAAGAAAACACACAAAACAGAGGAAATCCTCCCCTTTTCTTAAGAGTATTCTACTATTGAATTATCAAGTGGCAGAGAGAGAGACAGTGGGAGAGAAAAAGAGAGAAAGAAGAGGGAGGAGGAGGAGAGAAGGAGAAGGAGAAGGAGAAGGAGGAATGGAGGAGGAGAAGGAAATGGAGGAGGAGGTGGGAAGGGGGGAGGAGGAGGAAGAGGGGGAGGAGGAAGGGGAAAAAGAAGAAGAAAGGGAATTCAGCTTTAATAAACACCCAGATTCTTACACTCAAATACTTTCAGCATAATTTTGAGTTCTGTTATGTTGGAAAATAAACAATTTATTTGTTTGGGGGGAGGTCATTATAATATTTTTAGTTCTTACAGATGTTGAATATCTTAATTTGGTGCTGTCTCAAAGTCTTCCTGAAGATTTTGGGATGGAGACTCACATCTTCAGCAGACCCAGCCACTGCCACTGGATGGTCCCTCAGGGTAGGTTGTTGCCAAGTCACCATCTCTCCCAGTTCTTTTCTTTTCAGTGGTGCCCTAGGAACACACTTTCAGATTAAACTCGGGAGCCTGCTCTGTTTCTGCCTCTATCCCTCAGCCCAGAAGGGGTGGATGGGGCACTGTTGGGAAGGGAAGTCCCTAGCCAAAGGCATAATTTGTCTCAGGACTTTGGCTTGTGTTCACTCCTCTTGTCTGGGTGTGACAACATTTCTGACATGAGGTCAGTGCAGCCAGAGAATATGTACTCTGTATCCGAGTGCCCCAAAGTTAAGCTGCAAATATTTTCTTTGCTTGAGGTTTATGCAGCTCATATTAGTCCCCATCAGATACTTCTCTAGCTCACCTTAACAAATAAAATGCTTAAAATTCGAAACCAAACTTGATCATCATGACAATATTGTTTATATATTTGGTTCTAGAGGCTTCAACTGATTTAGACAATAGTCTGATAACCATCTAACACAGTGCTTCTCAACCTTGGCTGTATAATATAAGCACCTGGGGGACTTCAGGAGCTCTTGATACCTGGGTGTCTCCCCTAGAGGTTCTGATGTAATTGGTCCCGGATGAGATATTATAAAATCTCCCCAGATGATTCTAATTGCATTCAAGGTTGAGATCCACTGATATAAAGAGAGTCTAAATATATGTACACTTTGTTTTTTTGATATTGAGCTGCATGAGCTGCTTGTAAATTTTGGAGATTAATCCTTTGTCAGTTGCTTCTTTTGCAAATATTTTCTCCCATTCTGAGAGTTGTCTTTTTGTCTTGTTTATGGTTTCCTTTGCTGTGCAAAAGCTTTTAAGTTTCATTAGGTCCCATTTGTTTATTTTTGTTTTTATTTCCATTTCTCTAGGAGGTGGGTCAAAAAGGATCTTGCTGTGATTTATGTCATAGAGTGTTCTGCCTACGTTTTCCTCTAAGAGTTTTATAATGTCTGGCCTTACATTTAGGTCTTTAATCCACTTTGAGTTTAGTTTTGTGTATGGTGTTAAGGAGTGCTCTAATTTCATTCTTTTACATGTAGCTGTCCAGTTTTCCCAGCACCACTTATTGAAGAGGCTGTCTTTTCTCCATTGTATATTCTTGCCTCCTTTATCAAAAATAAGGTGACCATATGTGCGTGGGTTTATCTCTGGACTTTCTATCCTGTTCCATTGATCTATATTTCTGTTTTTGTGCCAATATCATACTGTCTTGATTACTGTAGATTTGTAGTATAGTCTGAAGTCAAGGAGCCTGATTCCTCCAGCTCCGTTTTTCTTTCTCAAGATTGCTCTGGCTATTCGAGGTCTTTTGTGTTTCCACACACATTGTGAAATTTTTTGTTCTAGTTCTGTGAAAAATACCATTGGTAGTTTGGTACGGATTGCATTGAATCTGTAGATTGCTTTGTGTAGTATAGTCATTTTCACAATGTTGATTCTTCTGATCCAAGAACATGGTATATCTCTCCATCTGTTGGTATCATCTTTAATTTCTTTCATCAGTGTCTTATAGTTTTCTACATAGAGGTCTTTTGTCTCCTTAGGTAGGTTTATTCCTAGGTATTTTATTCTTTTTGTTGCAGTGGTAAATGGGAGTGTTTCCTTAACTTTTCTTTCAGATTTTTCATCATTAGTATATAGGAATGCAAGAGATTTCTGTGCAATTAATTTTGTATCCTGCTACTTTACCAAATTCATTGACTAGCTCTAGTAGTTTTCTGGTAGCATCTTTAGGATTCTCTATGTATAGTATCATGTCATCTGCAAACAGTGACAGCTTTGCTTCTTCTTTTCCGATTTGGATTCCTTTTATTTCTTTTTCTTCTCTGATTGAAGAACCCAATCTAAAAATGGGCAGAAGACCTAAAGAGACATTTCTCCAAAGAAGATATACAGATTGCCAACAAACACATGAAAGGATTCTCAACATCACTAATCATTAGAGAAATGCAAATCAAAACTGCAGTGAGGTATCACCTCACACCAGTGAGAATGGCCATCATCAAAAACTCTACAAACAATAAATGCTGGAGAGGGTGTGGGGAAAAGGGAACCCTCTTGCACTGTTGGTGAGAATGTAAATTGATACAACCACTATGGAGAACAGTATGGAGGTTCCTTAAAAAACTAAAAATAAAACTACCATATGACCCAGCAATCCCACTACTGGGCATATACCCTGAGAAAACCATAATTCAAAAAGAGTCGGGTACCACAATGTTCATTGCAGCTCTATTAACAATAGCCAGGACATGGAAGCAACCTAAGTGTCCATCGACAGATGAATGGATAAAGAAGATGTGGCACATATATACAATGGAATATTACTCAGCCATAAAAAGAAACAAAATTGAGTTATTTGTAGTGAGGTGGATGGACCTAGAGACTGTCATACACAATGAAGTAAGTCAGAAACAGAAAAACAAATACCATATGCTAACACATATTTATGGAATCTAAAAAAAAAAAAAAATGGTCATGAAGAACCTAGGGGCAAGATGGGAACAAAGATGCAGACCTACTAGAGAATGGACTTGAGGATACGGGGAGGGGGGAGGGTAAGCTGGGACAAAGTGAGAGAGTGGCATGGACATATATACACTACCAAACGTAAAACAGATAGCTAGTGGGAAGCAGCCGCATAGCACAGGGAGATTAGCTCAGTGCTTTGTGACCACCTAGAGGGGTGGGATAGGGAGGGTGAGAGGGAGGGAGATGCAAGAGGGAAGAGATATGGGGATATATGTATATGTATAACTGATTCACTTTGTTATAAAGCAGAAACTAACACACCATTGTAAAGCAATTATACTCCAATACAGATGTTAAAAATAAATAAATAAATATATGGATAATGAAACCAGAGGTGGCCAAACCCAAAGAGATTTTCTACAGCTTTCCTCCTGCTCTCCTGACCCACACCACTGACCGCCTGAACTTCAGCCACTCTGGACTTCCCTCAGTTCCTCTCATTTTCCTCGCTCTTCTCATTTCAACCCCTTTGCACAGGCTGGTCCTTGTACCTGAGTCAGCAGACCCTTTTCTGCCCACATCAATGCCTAGTTCATGTCCATTCAGCCTTTAGATCTCATTCCAATTGTAATTTCCTTGAGAAAATCTTGCTTGATCTCCCACACACCATGTGTGCCCTATCATAGCCATGTCATATACAGCAAGTTCATCTTATTCATTACATGCTTCCCACTGGAGAGACAGGAGAACCAAGAAACTTAGCACCTGCACCTTGACCACAGACTGTTTGGGTCCAAGTCCTGGCACATCACATCCTGACTGTTGGATTTGGACAAGTTATTTAACTTCACTGGGCCTCAGTTCCCACATCTATAAAATGGAGATAACAGCTGTATTCACTTCATAAAGTTGGTAAGAGAATGACATGAGGTAATATACAGAGAGTACGTAGAATAGTGGCTCCCACACAATAAGTACTATGGAGTATTCCTGTTTCATGTTAGAGTTAAATGTCTGTTTCTCTCACTAGAATGTGGGCTCCATGAAGGCAAGCCCACCCATGTCTAGTTTTTTCTTTCCTCTACTTTGTTTCTAATGGTATGTACGTATTAGAAATACAAAAAATGAGTATTGAATAAATGAATGAATGAAAATGAAAATAAGTTGATTAGAGACACGTTGTACAGAGAATTTCTCATGACACTGTCTTGTAAACATTCTCTCATCTTTCAGTGTTGTCTAAGTGTATGATTTTTAAAGCCTGGATAATTGCAAATGAATAATTGTCCATTAAGTGGGTTGTTTCTAAGTTTTAATACAGCTTCCAACATACAATAAAGTGATTTTTTGTTTACTATGTTTTCACTTGAAGAGCCAACATTTAGAATGAAATAAATGGTCGAAGGTTTAATTGTAGAATTGGGTGGCTTATATAATTCAAAAACTGGATAATTGGGTCTTGGTTAAACAGGAATTAATGGTACCTTGTTAGTGTGTAAGAAACATTAAATAATAATAACACCAGTATAAAGTTTGGTATTTCTTTTATATTTCGTAAAACTAATAAACCATTGAACATCTACCTGAGGGCTACTGCCCCTTAACTTTTAATTTAAATTGATTTTATGTTTAATTTATGACTGTTCAAAAATATTAGGAAATGTAAAAGAGAAATGCAACCTCATAAATCAATGTGTTCTGGATTGCCAGTTTAATTTCTGTATTGATTTAGTGCCCAGCCTGGCAGTATCTACAGGAGGGCATAAAACATAGAGTCATCACTGGATAAAGGGTCAGGCAGATAATACAAGAGTCATAGCCAAAAAACTTCCTCTGATTAATCTCTATGGTAGGAGAAATAAGCACATTGGTAAACTAGAGTTTAGATTTTGGCTTACACCTCATTTTTATAGCTCCTTATATTAATAGAATCTTTTGCCTTCATCATGGCTGATAGCATATGAGAGTGAGTAGTATATCTGGTCTCCTGATTTAAAAAAAATGTAACACCTATGAATTTCAAACATTTTTATGTAATGCAAAATATTATGCTTTCTAATTATAAAGTAGAAATTCAATTTAATGGCCACTAGATTTGGGAATTGTCATTAAGCTTCATATATATATTAAACAAATATAAATATATATTAAATATACATATTTAAAGGTATTAAAAAGAGTCATTTTTATTGGTGGCATAAGTAACCTTACTGCATTCGATGTATCCCTGTAAGTCAGATTTAAAATTGTTTTTGGATAAAAAGTCCTTTTTGGAAAGGGTAGCATAAACAAACACTCTAATAAATAGCATAAATTTTGGAATCAAAATGATTGGATTTCTCTCTTGGCACCACTATTTAATAGTAGGATTATCTTGGTTAAGTTATGAAGTAAAATAATGCACATCAAGCACTTCTCATCATACCAGGCATATAGTAAGTGTTCAATAAATGTTAGCTCTATTCACATAATAGTGAGAGCAGCAACAGCAGTAACAACGATAATGATAATAATAATACATTGTGACATAAGATTATTTCAAACTTTTATAAATCATAGCATTTATTTTTTTATTTCATTTTATTTTTTTTATTCCTTTTAAGTTTCAAATACTTATTATGTGTCTATACATGTTTTTAAGCATTTTCCATGTATAGTTTATTTAATTGTCACAAAAACCAAAGGGGGGAAAAACGAATATGTGAGGGGATGGATGTGTTAATTAACTTGATGGGGGGAGTCCTTTCCCAACATATACGTATATCAAATCATCACGTTGTACACGTTAAATATCTTACAATTTTGTTTGTCAGTCATACCTCAGTAAAGCTGAAAACAAGAAGTCTTGCACCTTTATAAGTAAAGCATTAATATTCCTTAGGATCAGATAGAAGACCCTCGAAGTTCTGGGCCCTATCAATTTTTCTAACTTCATCTCCCATCACTTTCTGCCCCTCTCCATGCCACACCCCCATTTCGTTTACAGAATGCATCATTTGCTAGCTTTCAAGGCATAAAATATCACACTCTTCTCTGTGTCTATCATACTTTTTCACTTCACCATTAAATCAACAAAGATTGGGAACTCCCCGGCAGTCCAGTGGTTAGGACTCCAGCTTTCACAGTTGAGGGCGCGAGTTCAATCCCTGGTCTGGGAACTAAGATCCCACAAGCCGTGTGGCATGGCCAAAAAATTAATAATAATAATAATAATTATACATCAACGAAGATTTATCAAGTGCCAGCTGTGTATTCGATACTGGGTGAGGCTCCCAGATCGTGGTTTTGAGCCTGGATGATTTATTCACTCACTTGACATCCATCTATCCATCCACCAACCATTGTTCCATTCTCTCAGTTACTCAATATCCATTGATTAGTGTCAACTATGAGTTGGTATGTTAGTTTTCTATTGCTACATAACAAATTTCCACAAACTTCTCAGCTTAAAACAACCATTTATTGGCTCATAGTTCTGTAGGACCGAAGTCTGGGCATGGCCTGACTGGGTTCTCTGCTCAGACTCACAAAGCCAAAATCAAGGTGTTGGCAGAACTAAGTCCCTTTCTGGAACCTCTGGGGAAAAATCCACTCCCAAGCTCATTCTTCTTGTTGGCAGAATTCATTTTCATTGTAGGACTAAGGTCCCGGCATCTTTCATGGCTGTCAATTTGCAGCTGCTCTTAGATCCTAGGGATTGCCTATGTTCCTTGGCATGGCCCCCTCCAACTTTAAGCAAGCAAAGACACATGAAATCGTTCTTGTGCTTTGAATCTCTGACTTCTTCTTCTGCAGCCAGCCAGAGAAAACTCTCTGCTTTTTAAGGGCTCTTGTGATTAGGTCAGATCTGGATAACCTCTCTTTCTTAAATTCAGTTGTGCCATATAATATAGCCAAATCACAGAAGTAAAATCCGTCAGAGTCACAGTCCCAGGGGTTATGAAAGGCATGAACACAGCGGGATGGGGAGGGAGGCAGGAAATAGTGACTCTTGGGGCACATTTGGGTGTTGTATTGGCTAGTTCTGTCTGAATTTATATGGCTCGTTTTTCATGTCGCTGTTTTGTTTTACCACGTGTTCCTCACTTCATTGTAGTATCATATTATGTATATTTCAAACAAATAAAAGTGTGCCATGGACATTTTAGAAAGGTTTTTCTGATATTATGAAGTAGAATGAATTGTAGGAGGAGTTGTTTCCGTGGAAATGGGAAAACCAGTTGAAAGTTTAGGAGATGAGAAAGATGATGTGGGTCTGAGCCAGGGTAATACCAGTATGAACAGAGAAGAACAGAAGGCAAGAGATGTTAAGGAGAAATAGTCAATAGTACTTGATTACCAGTTGGACCGGGGGCTGGTAATCTGACACCCAGATTTCTGGTCTCACTAACTGGATAAGTGATGAGGCCTCTCTGCGATGATAAAGAATACAGGAGAGAAATAATTCTGGGGAGGAAGGAGAGGAATTCTTTCTTTTTTAAGAAGTATTTTCCATTATAGGTTATTACAAGATATTGAATACAGTTCCCTGTGCTATACAGTAGGTCCTTGTTGTTTATCTATTTTATATATAGTACTTTGTATCTGCTAATCCCAAACTCCTAATTTATCCCTTCCCTCCATTTCCCCTTTGGTAACCATAAATTTGTTTTCTATGTCTGTGAGTCTGTTTCTGATTTGTAAATAAGTTCATTTGTATCATATTTTAGATTCCACATAGAAGTCATATCATATGATATTTGTCTTACTCTGTCTGACTTACTTCACTTAGTATGATAATCTCTAGTTGCATCCATGTCGCTGCAAATGGCATTATTTAATTCTTTTTTTATGTTTGAGCAATATTCCATTGCATGTATATATATGTGTATATATATACATACATATATATTTATATACCACACCTTCTTTATCCATTCATCTGTCAATGGACATTTAGCTTGCGTCCATGCCCTGGCTATTGTAAATAGTGTTGCTGTGAACATTGGGGTGCATTATCTTTTTGAATTATAGTTTTCTCCAGATACATGCCCAGGAGCGGGATTGCTGGATCATACGGTAACTCTACTTTAGGAGAGGAATGATTTCTAATTCAATTTAGGGCCATCTGAGTTTTGAGTTGCCCATAGCACATTGTCTTGGAGATGCTAGCAGATATTTAGATAGGTGGGTCCCAGCAGAAAAGTCTGAGATTCACAGATCGGAGGTAATGGAAACCATAGGAAGGATGGGCATGTCTCATGGTAAATATTTAGAATAAGAAGAGAAGTGGGCCTAGAACAGAACACTGGGTTACTTTAGAACTTCAAGTATTAGCAGTAGAAGGAGGGGGACAGCAAAGGGGAAAATGTGTAGAAAGAAACCTCCTGGATAAACCCTAGGGAGGAAAGAATTTAAAGAGGAAAGAGATTATCACCTTTATCAAATCAGCAGAGGAGGAGGATGACAAATAATAATCACATTTATTGAGTGCCTGAAAAGTATAAGATATTTTGCTGTCATATTAAAAACAAATTATTAACTTACAACATCACCTAACGGTAGACAATATCATTCCTGCTTTACATATGAATAAACTAAAACCTAAGTAACTGGTATATGTTAGAGATAACCACAGACCCAAGCTCTGCTAGGATTTACACTCAGAAGTCCGACATTGAAACACAATCTTTTTAACATACTTTACTGCCTGCTTACTGTTAAGTCAAATAAGAACTAAAAAGAGTATATTTCACTGACAACTGCAAGATCACTTTTCAACGAAGAAAGGTGATTTTTGTATTGGCCCAGTGCCAACATAGTTGTGTGTCTGCTTTGGGGGTGCTTCAAACAACAGGACACTAGTATGGCTGAAACACAAATGAGAGGTAAATAATTGGACGATATGAGCTATCTTTTGCAGGAGTTTAGCTATAAAGGGAGTGTGAGAGGTAGTCAAGAAAGGGGGGGACAACATTAAGAGAAAGTCATTATGTTTTAATTCTTATTATTGGTGAAGTTGTATTTTTATTACAAGTTAACACATTATGCTAAGATCCTATGTTTTGAGGAAAGCCTGAAAGCTATAGGCTTATACACACCTAATGCTAGGTCAGCACTATCCCTGCGTGGCCTTTCCCAGGTCCTTTAAGCCTCTACTGTCTCCTCTGTGGTAGGAGTGATAACACCTAACATGAAGAGCTCTCAGAGATGTAAGAAGCTAATTTAGGTGAAGTGCCAAAAGCAGTACTCATAATTACTTTGGTGTCCACCTGACTATAAACATGTAGAGAGTGGTATTATCTATTTATTTATTTTTAAAATTTTTATTGGAGCGTAGTTGCTTTACAATGTTGTGTTAGTTTCTGCTGTACAGCAAAGTGAATCAGCCATACGTATACATATATCCCCTCTTTTTTGGATTTCCTTCCCATTTAGGTCACCACAGAGCATCGAGTAGAGTTCCCTGTGCTATACAGTAGGTTCTCATTAGTTACCTATTTTATACATAGTAGTGTTTATATGTCAATCCCAATCTCCCAATTCCTCCCACCTCCCCTTCCCCCTTGGTATCCATATGTTTGTTCTCTATGTCTGTGTGAGAATGGTATTATTTATTTTTGTGTTCCTAAAGTCGAAAACAGAACAGGTACTCCATGAATGAATGAAGGAATGAATTATACGTGGCAAATATCTGTTTATTTACCTACATCTCTTCTTTTGTGGTGGAGGATGATGATGACTTCTCCTCCTCAAAACTGTTTACTCAAGTCTTATACTGCTGAGCACAGCATCTGAACTCATGAAGTTTCCTTGATTGACTTAATGGAAAGCTAGGAGTCAGATTAATGTCAAACATTGAGTATTAATCATGTGTAATGGGTTTATCATTGTGCCAGGAATTAGTTATTTAGGCTAAAAATAGATGAAATAGATACCCAGAATATAATAATGGGTCCTCGTTAGGATGTAATAGTTTTCAGTTGATGATATAAACATGTAAACAGAGAGGGAGAGAGCTACCATTATTGATTGTTTTGCTATTGTTGGCTTTATACATAGAAATTTAGCTGAAAGTATATCTTTATGGTCATGATCAAATCAGGAGCAGGCTGTGTACTTGGAAGTTCTAATTTAATCCATCCACATAAGCAGCAGCTATGGGATGCCCAGTGCAACCTGCCCATACCACATATGGGGCCCAATTATTGAGCCACAGGGAATTAGAATCATCAAATCTTAGGGTCAAGTTCAATTAAACCGCACATAGGAAGATATGGCTGACTTTGCAAAGGCCAGACAAGATGAAAAATGGTAGAATAATTCTCAGACCTAATGCCACACATGTACACACAGATCTACAGTCTTGTTCATAGCAGCATCTTTGAACATTGAAGACAATATGCAAATATAACTAAAGCTGATGCTTCTGAAAATCTCCTTTGGATTTTCATTTTTCAATTTTATTTTTTGCTTAATTATAAAGGAATGTAATTCTTTCTTGATTTGCTAGTACCTACTGTTTAAATTGCTCAGTAGTTACTTGTCAAAGTACCACATCCTGGGATTCCTGGGATCTTCCCTTTCTTTCACTCCTACATCCAATTAACAATCAGGTCTTTTTACTTGAATCTCTTGAAGATTTTTTACATCTGTCTCTGGGTGGTCTTTTGGTACAGTTTCAAGGTCAGTTCTCTGTCACAATATTCCCAGCACTTGGCATACCCCTCAGCACCTAGTAGGTGCCCAGTACATGTCTGCTGAAGGTATGGACCACCTCTTCCTCTCTATTATTTTTGCTACTGCCTTCAAGCTTATCATAGCTTGTTTAGATCAGTGCAATAATCTAACTACTTTTTCTGTCTCTAGTCTTGCCTTAGCTAGTTTATCTTTCTAATTGAAGCCAGAGTAGTCCCCTTAAAATGCTAATTTGATCCTGTCATCTTTAACAGGATCTCTTAAGAATCCTGTTCAGGATTAAAATCCTTCAACAGATTCCCATAACCTATAGGAGAAAATCCAAACTTTATAGACAACATTTAAGTTCCTCCATGACTGAGTCCTTGGCCATTTCTGTTCATTGCTTATCACTTCTTTGTTTTCCTTTCTTCCTTGCTGCCCTCCTCCATCTCATCCAGAATTCTGAGTTTCAGCCACACTGAAGGAATTGAAGGTCTAGGGTTTACCATGGTTTCCATGTCCCACATCCTTTTATTTTTGCTACTTCATCTTCCTGGACTTCATGGCCCTTACTGGTCAGCCTAAAGACCATTTGTCCACTTCTCAAAAGCTTAAATCTCTTTTCTCCTTTGAAGGAAATCCTGATCCTCAATCCCCAGGAAAATATACACATCCTGTATATCTTGTTTAGTACATCTTGTTTTATCAGGGTACTTATTAATTTTTTACTTGCTTACATTAAATTTTTTACTTGTTTACATTCCGCTTCCCCTTACTACACTCTAAATCTTGTGGCCAGAGTTCCAGTCGAACTCATTTTTGCATTTGTAGCGCCTAATATAGAACTTAGGTATATAAGAGACATTCAATAAATATGTATTAAATGATTGAAAAGTTTATTGATACTTTTGCTAGGCTATGGCTATTTTGTTGAGCTTTAAGCTTGCAAGCAGAAATCATGTCTTATGCCGTTTGAAAATCCTCAGACATAGCATTATTTTTGCACACAGTGGGTGCTTAATAGTATTCATCACTGATGATGCTGTTAATATTGATTTTCTATAAACTCTAGAAAATGTGACATGCTCATTTTCCCAAAAGGCAAGTTCAATTCAGGATGAGGATCAACAATCTTATGATCCACAATCTGAGCACAGAACCAGTAGATATTATTGATAGACTAGCTGCCTAATTAATCGATGTTGAGTAATTAAACAACATGGAATGACCCTACATAAGAATGAATGGGGTATTGTCTGTGAGTTGGAATTTCTTTGGCTCTTGTTACTGGCTTTCTCCAGCTCCACTGATGAAAGTTCACCAACAAAAGTTTCTGTCAACACTCTAACATAGAAACACTTGGCTTAAAAAAAAAACCAACAAACAAAAACACCTAGACATTCTGGTAGATTAAATATGGCCACAAATTCCTTGCAGCTTCTCCCATAAAGAGGCAGAATTTATTTTACCAACTCTTACATCTGGGCCCACCTTATTTGGGACACACTTTGACCAGTAAGATGAAGTGGAAATGACATTGTGTGAGTTCAGGAGCCAAAGCTTCTGTAGCTAACATTTTGCCCTCTTGGGGCCTTGCCCAGGGACCAACTTGTGGAGAATCCAAGGATGAAAGGCCCCATGGAGAGAGAGGCCCAGCCAGCCAGCCAGCAGTCCCAGCTGAGATCAGCCCCTGCTGACGCATCAGCTGATGGTAACCATGTGCATACATACGCCCAGGTGACACCCGCAGAGGGATCACCCAGTCAAGCCATAGAATAGTGAAAAATAATAAAGCAGAGTCCTTTTAAGCCACTAAGTGTTAGGGTGATTTGTTACACCGGTAACTGATAACTCGTAGAGGCATGAAAACAAATGGCAGCTTCTAGATTCCTTTTCCTAACAACCAAAGTGGAGGTACAGACAAGCAGGATGGTTTTTTCTTAAGTGACCCTAGAGGTCCTGAATAGAGTAAGGTTATGCAGTGAGGTTATGAAAGCGTTTCCAGCTCATTATGACAAGCGACAAAAAAGGCTTGAGCAAACACATGCTCACACACATTGATTTTGTAAATCTTCAATTCTTGGCAAACAAGGATAAAATGTAAGACAAATCAAACCAATGTGAAAATCCTCTTAAGTGTTAAAATGCTTCAAAATTAAAACAGTGAAAATTTGGCCAAAGAATGTTTAAAACCCAGCAGAAAGAGCCCAGAACTTTGAAAAAAAGGCTGTGAAACAAAAAATCCATTGATATTCAATGGCCTCCCCTCAGCTTTTCCAAACATGAAGGAATCAGTAATGGGGTCAGTTCTTTCCTTGAACCAGAATTCTGGTTCATTCAAAAGCCAAAAAAAAAAAAAAAAAATCCCACAAAACTAAGAAAACTTAAAGCAAAAGAAAGTCTTAACTAGGATTAGCTGCAAAATCTCTCAGAAAACTTTGCCACATTCTCCTTGTACCATATATAACCATGTATGCGCAAATAAGGTTTAAAAATTCTTCTAGGTTCTATATTAAGCATTTTGCTTCTCTAGTTACTTTTAATTGATCATAAAATGCTTTTAAAACACACAACAAATTTTGTAGATGGATTTGAATCGATACATTTGAACTTGACATATGTCCGAGGGCCAACAACTTGCAAAGCTCTAGAATATTCCCAATTTCACACACCACTGTGGACTCGATTATCTCCTCCTATACGTTAAAAAAAAAAAGGAGCTCAGAGAGTTAATGGTTTGTCTAAATTTAAAGGTGATTCAGCAGGTTAAAATTGGATTAGCACTCATATTTTCTTCCTGATTCCCAAGAAATGGATTACATAGTAATGATACATTAATAGCTAATACTTACAGCCCTTATAGTCTAGCACTGTTACAGTGCTTTATACAAATGTTAACAAATTTAGTCCTCATACAACAGTCCTATGAGGTGAACACAGTGGACATCCCCATTTCACAGATAAGACAGCTGATGCAGAGATAGGTAAATTAATTTGTCCATGGTTGCACAGCTTGTAATATGCACAGCATAGCTAGTAAGAGCTGGGATTTGACCCCTTATCATCCATCTTAGAGTATGTGCTCTTAACCACTGTGCTATATAATTTTTCTCCATGAAACTGAGTGATTTTTAAAAAAATTATAATGACGCTATTTTTAAAATTTTCCTGGGCCACAAATCTACTTTAAGTGGTTTAGTGTCTCCAACATTCCCATATTAATTGAATAGGGACTGACCCTGCACAGCTATATCCAAAGGGGGGAAAAGGGAACTGGAGTAGATCCTTTTTCCAGTGCATTAAAAGGGGGTTGTTGATATCATGATACCATTATGTTCATGGGAATCTCACCTCAAACTTCAGGGGTCCCAAAAGGCCAAATAAAATGGCTAAAGATGTATTTATTGATTGCTAAGGAACAATTACCAAGACACTAAAACCACAGCTTTCCACCTTTGTAACTGAACTGGTTTTGTCTCTTTCAAGTGTTCTCTCAAGAGCAAGAAGGAAAACAGACAACTGTTTTGTGGCACATATGTGCCTATTTTGGCACTCAGCAGACAGAATATGTATCTGATATTGCTTTTTATTATTTGATTTTCTATAATTTTTAAAAAGATAATTCAAAAGAGAAGATATAATTTAAAAATATATTTGCTGGGACTTCCCTGGTGGCACAGTGGTTAAGAATCCGCCTGCCAATGCAGGGGACACGGGTTCGATCCCTGGTCTGGGAAGATCCCACATGCCACGGAGCAACTAAGTCCGTGCGCCACAACTACTGAGCCTGCGCTCTAGAGCCTGCAAGCCACAACTACTGAGCCCTCGTGCCACAACTACTGAAGCCTGTGCACCTAGAGCCCGTGCTCTGCAACAAGAGAAGCCACCACAATGAGAAGCACGCCCACCACAATGAAGAGTAGCCCCCGCTTGCTGCAACTAGAGAAAGCCCGCGTGCAGCAACAAAGACCCAACACAGCCAAAAATAAATAAAATAGATAAATTTATAAAAAATAGATAAATAAATAAAATATGTTTGCTTTATAATCACCCTACATCAACTGATAGGTGAAATGATACATGAAATTTAGTTTGGCATGGATTCTTAAAATTTTGAGAGTCAAGGGCTCTTTTGAGAACCTGTTGAAACCATGAATCCTCTCACCCACCAAAATGCACATAAACAAAATATTTTTCAGTTTCTTTCAAGGGGCCAAAGAACCCTTTAAAATCCATTTACAAATTTCCAGATTAAATATCTCACTTTATCTTCTATATTTCTTTATTTATCAAATAGAGCTAATAAGAGATCTAAATAATATAATTACTATATATTCACGTCAACAATGACAACATCACATCAGCAACATTAATAATACCTAGCATTTATTGGCTCTGTAATATATGCCATACTTGGTGATCATATGACACATGTTCTAATATTATCATCATTTTACATAACAGAAAACTGAGATATGGAAGGGTTAACTTCTTCCAAGTAATTCTGAGTGCAAAGGTTTGAACCTGGGGAATCTGACCCCACAGATCATGCTCTTTACCAAGGCAATTAGCATGTTGTAAGTGCTCAATAAACATTAATTAGCTGCAGTTACTATTGGCATTATTATTTGGAGATAAAAATGGTATTTGTAGAAAAATGCACAACACATAAGAAAAAAATCTTTTTTCTTGAATAAGTGAAAATGGATTTTTTTGCTTTGATTTAATAATTGTCTCTTTTTGCTCTAGGTTCTAATAGTTAGATAATGGATCTTGTCAACCATTATATGTCTTCACCTTCAGCTGGGGACACATAACTTTTATTGTGGTCCATTATCTGGCCATTAGAGGCCACAAGTGTGTCCCCTGACCCTCTACTTCACATTATGCCGAAGAAAAGGAGTAGAAAATGTGGAGGCAGCAGCTTTTCTAGCATCAGACGTAAAAGGAGCTACAGAGCCTCCTATATTGAGACCATTCATTTTCCTCCTGCTGTAAAGTTCATCATGCAAGTCCCATGGATAAATTTAGTGCATTTCCTCACCCAACTTCCAGCCTTTCTTTCCTTCTCTCACCTCATGAAGTCAAATCCAGTAATAACCAAACTTTACTCAGAATCCTCAGATATTCTTTTTTAATAGGGGAGGGCATTGAACTGCTCAGAAGTTTTGATGAATGTGTTCAGCTTAGAGGTTTTATATTCTTATCACACAAAACACTGGCCCCTAAACTTAAAGAATTCATGTTATTTTGTGGCAGTCTCCTAATGGACTTGAGTGGCATATTTTTGTTTCCAAGATGAAAGTGAACTTTAGTTAATTCCAATTAGAGATCTATCATTTAGAACTTCATAAACTTGGATGACTGTAAGCAGCATGGGATGCTCTGCCCAAAAGGTGGAAACTGTTAAGGAGAACCAGCACCCGACAGTAGTTTAAAGCAGTAAGAACAGATTTTATTCGGGAACTGTTACAGTAGGGGAAAAGAAACCCCAGTATAGAACTGTACTCAGTTTCTAACACAGCAAGAACAAGTGGATTGTTCTTGTGCGATTTATAGCCAAGGAGCAGAGGGAAGGGGTTCAGTGGATGGAAAATTACTCCATCCACTGAACGATGGAGTTATCAAGGGCGATATCAAGGGTAGATTCTTGCTAAACCCATTTAACAGGACTCTTACTGAAGGTAGACCAGGGTGGTTAGATATGGAGGTTGGGGACGAGGAATTTGATTAGAACTCAAGGAAAATCATATATCAAGGGTCAAGTATTCTCACTAAACTGACGTGGAAGGATTCTTGCTAAAACTGGGCTATGGAGGCCTAGCGAGGATGGGGGCCAAGGTTGAAGCGTCTAGAGAAGAGGGCTCAGGGAGCCTGACTAAAGTTTGGCTAAGAAGAGAGTCTTTGTCAGAACCATCAACAGGTATCAGTTGGCAGGATCTATGTAAATTTGTCAAGATTATTCATATTCTCAGCTGGAGAGGCATGAAACTTAGACGGGCCAGGTAACTCAAAACATATGGATCAGGTGACTTTTCCTTTCTCTGTTTCAGTGTGTTGGGAACCATTGCAAGAGAATTGTTGGCTTTGTCAATTGCCTCCGAGTCCACCTTTTTATGTTGGTTATAAAAGTGAATAAAATCTAAGGACATCACTCCTACTGTCCTAATGTGCATCACCGTGTTTTCTGTAAAGGCCCCCTCTAGCTCCTTTGCCAATGTTGGTACGTACTAATTCTACTGCTTGCCTCTCAGTTTATCCACTCGTGGCAAAGTTATAAGGGGATTTAAATCTCTGTTTGAATTTATATTTTTGTTTGCCTTTTATTATTAAAATAGATGTCTCTTGGAGGTTAAGACCTTGTGTTCCAATATGCAAAATAGAAATTTTTCCCAATGTTGAGTATTTCAGGAATCCTAAAATAATTAACTTTATCTTCTCCTTCCCCATTTTTTTACCAACCTATTCTCCTTCTCATCCAACCCCTCCTTTCCACATACATATTCTATAACTATTCCTGAAAATCACAACTGTGGGTAGAAACTAATGTGATTTTTTTTTTTTTGGCCGTGCCACATGGGTTGTGGGATCTTAGTTCCCTGGCCAGGGATTGAACCCGGGTCCCCAGCAATGAAGTGTGGAGTCCTAACCACTAGACCTCCAGGGAATTCCCGAGTAATGTGATTTTTTTATGCCAAAACAGCATACTTTGATAACAGAAACACTAGTGGTAAGTTGTATTAAGGTTATTACCATTAGGACTTTGACAGCTTAAAGAAACAGTGGTGAAATAGCAGAACTGATGGCTCTAAATCTCAGTTATAGACATTAACCATTAAAGAACATCAGAGGCCATATCTGATAAATTGTTATGTGGAGTGACTGAGAAATCATTGCATATGTCCACTTTCCAGACCCCATAAGAGCTTGTCTTTCAAAGCAAGTTTACAAGATGATGGTTGAAAGTACATGTAAAAACAGGACTGCTTTCTGTGCCCTTGACCCAGATAAAAGTGGACACTCAGAGGGTAATCTTTTGATGAAAAGGAAATTGTGTCTTCCAATTAACATGCAAGGTCCTAGGGACGTTAATGCTGCCTCACAAAACTCCAAAACAGACGAGAGAGCTAGAACTTGGCATCTGACTGAGGCTGGAAGTTCGTAGGAGGATGAAGATAAATGTTCCATGTGACCTAAAAGAAACGAGTTTCCTTTACCAGGCAGAGAGTTAAGCATGGGAGTGAGCTCAATAAGTAGTCTGCTGTTTTGAGAATACAAGTCCTTGATCTGCTTTTAGATACCAACAAGCAACTTCTTTCCCAGTGAGTATACAGATCCACATTATGAAGATGTTGGATACCAGCAGGTAGAATTGAACTTGTCAGCAATGAATTGTCAATAATGGGTTTTAAGCCAGGCATTGTCCCAGCCAGATCTTTGTTTCAGGAAGATTGATATGATAAGATTGTGTAAATGAGTTGGGAGAAGGACAGACAAGGAGGCTAATCTGAAAGACTTTGCAGTTTTGCCAGAGACATAATAGAGATCAGAACTAGAGTAGTGGCAGAACGGATGGAAAAGAGTTGGCAGTTGTAGGCCATATGATAAAGGTAGAACAGATAATGTTGGCCCCAGATGTGAAGCAGGAAAGAATCAACTCTAAGCCTGAGATTTCTGAATTTGTTGACTGGAAGGAAGAGAAGTATTATTAATCATGAATAGGAAACATGAAGAGAGAACAGGTTTGAGGAAAGATAATGACATCAGTTTTGAAAATATTTGAGTTTGAGGTGTCAATGGAATGTCCAGAGAGAGATATAGAGGCAGCTAGAAATGTGTACCAGAGATTTGAGAAAGAGGTCAGATATGGAAGTACAGTCCTTGAATATCTGATTATCAAGGAAGAGGGTACAAAGAAAAGGCAAAGGCCAAGAACAGATGCTTGGGCAACATCTGTATTTAGGATCCAGAGGATACAAAGAAGAGAAGGCCAGAGGGCTAGGAGGAGAACATAGATGCTTCACAGAAACCAAGGAAGAATGATCTCTTCAAGGATCTCCGTGGCATACTTTGGCTTACAAAATGAAAGTGAACTAGAATTAATTATTTTCGAAATTTATTTTTCAGATGTTCAGAACACTCAAGATCACTGAACATCCAATTCTCCAGGGTGAAACAAAATTAAGAACTATGAAAAAGGCTATTGGATTTGGCATGTCATGGTGACCCTTAGAGAGTAATTTTAGTGGTATGATAATGTCAGGAGTCAGACTGTGAGGGAACCATAATTGAGTAGGAAGTCGGGGCATGGACTATATATTTCTTTCTTCCTTAAAAAAATCTATCAGGTGGTTTGGCAGTGACTAAAGAGAGAAAAGAGAATGATTGCTTAGAAGGGTAACAGGGAGAAAGAGATTTTTATTTCCTTGTTTGTTTACACTAGGTTGGGGAAAACTGGAACAGAGTCAGGGTCACAGAATCACTGGACAGGAGAGATTCTTGGGACAGCAAGGTTCTGGGCAAGACTGGCAGGGTCAGAACAGAGGACTAGCCTTGGAGAGAAGGATATTGTCTGGGACGTGAGTAGGAAAGGAGAGAAAGTCCCTCACCCACAAATATTAATTGTACCCTTATGTGCTAGACACTATTCTTTCCATTAGGGATATAATCAAAAAGACAAAAATCCCTGCTCTGGTAAAACACTCTAGTGAGGAAGAGAGAAGAGATATTGATATGGATTGATATGGACATAGATCTGTACATAATGTTAGATAAGTACTATGGGGTAGAGTGAAGCAGAGAAGGGGGGTGGGCAAGTGTCATTGAGGGTGGGGATGAAAATTAGCTTAAAAATGATCCAAAGAAAGGCCTTACGAAGGAATTGAACTTCGAGACAAGCTTGAAGGAGGTGGGAGAACAAGTCAAGCTGATATCTGGGTGAAAAGGATTCAAGGCTGTGGAAAAAAAGTGAAAAGGTTCGAAGGCAGAAACGTGTCTAGTGGGTTGGAGGTGAACAGGTGTCTGTAGGAGAGGAAGTCAGAGAGGAAATGGGTGAAGGAGATGTGAGATTATGGGGGAAATTATAGGTCGTGTTAAGGATCTAGTCCTCTGAGTGAGATATGGAAGCTTGGACATTCTGAACAGAGGAGTGGGTGACATTTTGGCAGCATCCTTTGGCTGCTATGTTGGGATGGACGTTAGAGGACAAGGCCAGTTAGGAGGCCACTGCAATCACCCAGGTGAGACATGATAGTGCTTGGACTCAGGTGGTAGCAGTGGAAGTGGTGAGAAGTGATCAGATTCTGTGTAAATAATGATGGTAGATCTGACAGTATTGACTAATAGACTAAGTGTGAGAGAGAGGATAATTCCAATATTTTTGGCAGGAGCCTCTGGAAGGATGGAATTCTTATTTATTGAGGTGGATAAGATTGAAAAGGAGCACAGATTGAGGGAGGAGGAAAATATAAGTATCTCAGTTTGGGGCATATTAAGATTTTGAGAGGACTGCTAGGTATTCAAGTGGTGATGCCAATTATGTCTCTTTCCTGAACTCCAGATTTTTATTCCAGTACACAGCTGTAATAAAAATCTGGAGTTCAGGAAAGAGACATAATTTAGGAGATATCAATATTTGGGTAGTATTTAAAGTTTCAAGAATGAATGAGATCACTAAGAAAGCGAGTGTAGATGAAAAAGAAAAAAGGTCTGAGAACGGAACCTCAGAGCACTCCACTGTTGAGGAGTTAAAGACGGAGAAACTCAGAAGGTTCTTAGAGAATGCTTAGAGATGAGAAGTGGAGAAGCTTAAACATCCTTGATTTCTCCCTCTGTAAACACTAGGGCTGAATTGGTCAGTTTCTCTGGGAAGCCTTTCATATCCCTCCAAGCATGGATTCTTTATCACTGGGTACCACATAGTATCCTGTATCTAATTTTTCACGGCACTAAACACGTGATCATTTTTCTGCCCCTTCTACAAAACTGTAAGTTACTTGAGCGATCGAGTCTATTTGGTTTAGTACTGTAACCACAGTGTTTAACAAAATGCCTGATACAAACTAAGTAGTCAATAAAAATTTGCTGACTGAATGAATGAAAGAAAAGGGTCAGAGCGTGATTGGATGTGGAGGAATGGGATGAGGAGTCAGTCAGCTGGAGCAAGGCCAACACGGTCAGCCTGAAGATTGTCCTTCAGACCAGAGCCCTTGTCACCGTGGCTAGCCCACTGCCTTTGTCTGTTTTAAGTATGGCTTTCAGGACTTTTGTGACTCTGCAATATTTCCTTGTCTTACATACACATTGTCCAGCTACTTCCAATGCCAGGCTCCCTAATCATTACAACTGACTTCTGCCACCATTAAGTCTACTTTCCTACCCCGTTCTAATTTAGTCCAATTTTGTTTCTATTCTTCAGCCTCTGTTCCTCCCTCATCTTATTTTTGACAAAGCCAATTAAAATGAGTAAATGCAGTTTCCCGAAATATATAAAATAATTTCACTGAAGGCTTTAAATAAGATTAAATTAATTAAAATACATTTATTGGGTTAAAAAGCAGTTTCATATTAATTCTCTTCTTTTTTTAATTTCAATGGAAGCATTTAAAATTATTAACAATTAAATATTACTTTTGTTAACCAGAGAAAGATGCTCTTTAAATTAACTTAATTACTTTGAAATCAAACTTGGTTTTAAAGAAAAGCTATAAAATTAATTTTGAACTCAACTTTCTGCCTGTCAATTTTAAGGTAGGTTGGCGTACTTGAACATATTTCTGAAATGTTCCTGAAAACGAAAAATAAAATATGCTTTAGTGGTTTAAAAATGTGTCGACAAACTCTTTACACTTCTTTGAGAAAGTGGGTCTTGAGTGTGGACTGGGCTTAGTGACATTTTTTTTATTGTGGAAAAAAAACATAACATATAAATTAGGAGTTAGGCATTAACATATACGCACTACTATATATAAAATAGGTAAACAACAAGGACCTACTGTATAGCACAGGGAACTATACTCACTATCTTATAATAACCTATAATGGAAAAGAATCTGAAAAAGAATATATACATTATAAATATATGTATATAATGAATCACTTTGTATACTTGAAACTAACACAATATTGTAAATTAACTATACTTCAATTTAAAAAAACCATAGAATTTACCATTTTAACCTCTGTTAAGTCTACATAGTTCAGTGGTGTTACATATATTCACAATGTTGTGAAATAGATCTCCAAAACCTTTTCAACTTGCCAGAAACTCTGTACGCATTAAACAACAGCTTTCGTTTTCTCTCTGTCCCCTAGCCTCTGATAAACGCCATTTCACTTTCTGTTTCTATGAATTTGACTTTAGATAGCTCATATAAGAGGAATTATGCAGTATTTGTCATTTTTTTGACTGGCTTACTTCATTTCACATAATGTCCTTAAGGTTCATCCACACTGTAGCCTGTGACAGGGTTTCCTCTTCTTCCCTCTCCCCCTCTTAAGTCTTCTTTTTTATTCTCGCTATGTACTCTTGATTCTGGCCTTAGATAATTAGACAGGTAATATAGAAAATGAATGAGTATCACAATCCTAAATTTTGAAACTTGCTGCTATAATTATCCTGCTTCTAATTTCTGGAAAAAAGATGACTTCCTAGAAAAATACTCTGGAATTTATTATGAAACAAATTTTTTAGCTTATTCAGAACCATACTTATGGTATGTGCTAGGTTTCAAATAGAAAGATACCTCTTTTCTTCCCTTCTTTTCTCCAAGCAAACGTAACTCTTAATGGACTTGGCATACTTTTTATACATAACCATTTACAAAAAAATAGGTCTTCAATGATAATGGGTTTTTATATTAATACTGTGCAAATAAATGTACATATATCCAGTATCCAGAATGACAGTGAGACAGTAAAATCAGAAAACTTAGTAAAGATTTGTAAAAAATTTGCTACAGCTTTGGAGGAATTATATGTTACTACATCTGAATATATCCACATATTCTCTGTTCATCCATCCATCCACCTATCCATCCATTCATGAATTGATGCTTTTGCAAAATGAACACAGATATAATCTATAAAAGCTAAATTCTTTAAAATAAAATATATAAAAAACAAAATTTATAATTTTCCTTTCTTTAAATCTAAACCATCACTTGGGAGTTACCTGGTGGTCTAGTGGTTAGGACTCCAGGCTTTCACTGCCATGGCCTGGGTTTAATCCATGGCGGGGAAACTGAGATCCTGCAAGCTGCGCAACACGGCCACAAAAAAAAAAAAAAGAAAAATTAACTGTCACTATAATCGAGTTGTTTTCTAGGTATAAAATCCTTTAGCATGTGATTAAGAAATAAAAAATAAAGCAATATTTTGCACCTTTGGTTTTAACTGAAGTAAATCATGTCTATGTGAAATCAACAAAGGCAGGGAGCCCAAAGTAGGTCAACGAGGGAGGTCCTAGAACATCTCTGATCTTATGAAGTTTGTATTTGCAATGATCTGTTTTAAAAATTTCTGGACAGGTCTGTTCTGCCCCCTGGACAGATCAGAAACAGGAAGGCTATATCTGACTCACAGTAGGAATATTGGATTACTCATGGCCCTCTAGCTGGAAGAGTATGGAGATTCTGGAGCATCCTGTGATCTTATTAGTAAAGTTTTCTGACTGGAACTGATGGTGTGGAGAAATAGCTTATTTATTGTGTTGGCCAAAAGGTTCGTTCCGGTTTTTCCATAAGATGTTGTGGGAAAATCCCACATGAACTTTTTGGCCAACCCAAATACAACTCCATTCTGATTTAGAAAAAGCCCAAGAGCCAATGCTACAGCCAACCTTCATATTCCAGAACACAGGATCTATCTTGGGATCAACTTCAGAGCATATATAATTCTCCAATCTCTAGTTCTATAGTCAATCCACAAACTTCCCCTTCTCTTCCTGTTTGTTTCCATACTGTTTCTAGGATTATCTTGGTTTACCAGCGTTTCTCTGCTTCAGCCCACAGAACTTATTGTCTTTTTTGCTAGTGTGGTGTCTCTTCTTGCTCTTAGGATTCTGTCCCATGGGTAGCCCCTGGGTATAACATTCCAAGGACTCTTTTTTTTCCCATTAGTTTTAGCCTAGGAGAAACAGGTATATTAATTCAATCAGTAGCTATTTATTGTATATAATTTAGATATAGTCACATACAATTTCTCCAAAGCTATAAGAAAATCTTTACAAGTCTTCCCCAAATTCCTGAGTTTACTGTCTCACTGACATGATGATGCTGTGTAGTGTGTGGGCTATCCAGTTCATGGCCCTTTGAGGGGGTTCCTCCTGGTCAAGTTGGCTACAAGCTGGTGTCTGAAGAGAGGTGGGACAGACCAGGTTGGTAAGGGAGAAACATTGGTAAATTTGCATTCCCTGCGTGAGTGTAATGCAAGGAGGGATTTCTGTGTGGGTTTTGCCTTCTTTCAGTTCAGGTCCAGGGCCTGGGGCCCAGCCAGAGCATCACAACACAAATGAAAATGCAGCATAAATTCTCACACCCAGAAGTCAGAGTTTACCAGTTTGTCATCAGGCCTAGTATAACTTACAAACATATTCTCTTTGTGTTTTCATTTGTTCCTGTCCTCTGGACAATTTTCAGTTCTTCCAGAGAAATAATGCTCCCTATTCTTTGGTTTAAAAAATGGTGCTTAGGAAATATTCTGGAAGGTACTGCTAAAGGAAAAGGGAGAATATTATTTCTTTCTTTAGGAAAATGTGTCCCCTGGGACCTCTGTGTGAGTCCCATCACCTGGATCCTCCTGGGGGATCTTATGCTCTGAAGCCTTGTGTTTTGCCAAATACCTTAAATCTCAAGACTAAGACGACATTGATTAAGAAAGGTCCATCACTTCCCAGAAGTCCTTACATACCACCTGGGCAATGGCTAGCTGATTTTCATGGCTAAGTAGTAGGATGCATACTTCAGCCTGCAGAAAAGCAGATTGTTTTAAAGCCCCTCTGAATGAATGAGGTTCAAGGTTCAAAGCTCTTTGGGCCAGAACCCAAGGAGAAGCCTGAGGATATTCACACCAGGCGAGTGGAAGGCAAGAATATATTCCAACACTAAGCAGGCCCAGGGAGATTCCAAGAGTTTAGCACAAAATGGGGCAGCTATGTGCCAGGCTCCAAGTGGTAGAGTCCAGGAGATGGATATTTTTTTAGAAACAGAATTAAGGATGTGATGAAGTCTAGTCTAGGAGAGCCCGTATGAAAGACAGTGGAAGAACAACTCAACCAGGATGCAGAAAACAAAGGAAACGACATATGAGTCTGTGATCTTGAATAAGCCTCAAAAAAAAAAAAAAAAATGGAGGATAATCACCTCCCTTCATTGCTCAGGAAGTTACTATGAGGATCTGAAGACACAATTCAAGAACAATGATAAATTCTGCTGCACATTCCAGCTACCCCAGGGTCTGGTCTCTACTGCCCTTGCATTCAAAGACCACTGAGAACCTTCCTATGTCTAATACTTAACTACACCTTAGGTACTGTAGAGAAAACCGCCTTTTCTGTATACAGCCTACAGAGCAGTCAGAAAGCTTTAGATTTGGATAGTAATCAGTAGTGATCAGAGGCTTACAGGTGCACTGCGTCAAGAACAGAGGTACTAGAATTTTCTCCCACTTCCTCGGAGCCTATAGAGCACTTTCTTCAGCTCTTTTCATTCACAGGAATGGACCTCAGGCTCTTTCTTTTCAGCGTGTTTTTCTGTATTTAATGGCAGTGGTTCTGAATCTTAATGAGACATTAAACTATCTCCACATCTTCCCAACCACAAATTTTGTGACAATGAATTCACTTTTCAAAAGGTTGACATAAATTTTCAGTGGTTAATTTATGTAATGAGCAATACGTCAGGAACAAAGCAAGAAGCAAGAACTTCAGTTCTGGCATCAGGATGTCACTCCACTAATACTAACCTAGTTCATTAAATCAGTACTATTCCAAAATGGCCAGCTCAGCAGGTTTAGCTCAGGCTGGGGAGAAGGATCCAGATAGCAGGAGACGTTGACAAGTAAGAGTTTGCCTGAGTCAGTGAGAGGAAGAAGTGAGGAGTCCTCTGAACGTGGAGGTGAGAGAGTGTAGCATCTGGGGAGACCCGAGTGAGATTAGGACACTGGGGGAGACTCTGATGACAGCTGAGGCCAGAGAAGCAGAGTATTAAGTGCCCTGAATATTACTTTAAAGAGTTTGATGTTGATCTTAAGGCAACGAGGAACTACTCTAGGATTTTAAGCAGATGAGTGTCATTATGAGATTGGACTTGTGTTTAGAAAGATTGCTCTGATTACCTCGTAAGGTTGTTTTGACAGAAGAGGACCTGCAGGCGTGGAGACCAGGTAAAAATCTGTGCAGATGACACCCTAACCAGAGTTCCTCAACCTTAGTACCATTGATATTTGGGCCAGATAGTTCTTTGCTGCCTTACTCTAGACAGGTAGGTGAAGTTGGGGAAAACAGGACATATTTGAGAGATGCGAAGGAAACAGAATATATAGAGACATTATGACTCAGAATATGGGGGTAAATGAGGGAAAAAGGGGAGTAAAGGAACACCGAGGTGAAGGGAAGAACAGAACAAAGCCAGATGGCTCTTATCTACTGAGTCCTCATTTATAACGGTGACCTCTATGTGCCAAATATCCAGTAGCCCAGAGGCAGACAGCATTTGATAGTGTCAGATGAATACAAAGCAGTGTGGCTGACTATTTTATTTTCATCCAATGGTGGGTGAATAAGACTGCTGCCAGGGCCAGCATGTACAATTGAGCAGGTTGTGGGCCTGGCAGGTAGAGGCAAATGGGTTCTGAAATCCAGTTGCCACTTAACTCATTAAACCAGTGCCCTGGTGCAGGTCTATGTCTACCAGAAGAAGGAAGCCTTTTGTTAATTTGCTCAAAGGTGACTTGTCAGTGACACTTGGTTATTTTTTACTTAATAAAGACAAACTTCTTCTTAGGTAGAAGGACCATAGTTAGACTTTTCTGGTCAAAAAGCAATGAAGAAATTTTGGCTACCTAACTTATATCTGCTCTAATTTCTGTGACATTATAGCATAGTGATTGCTGTACTTTTTTTTTTTTTAATTTATTTATTTTTGGCTGTGTTGGGTCTTCGTTTCTGTGCGAGGGCTTTCTCTAGTTGCGGCAAGTGGGGGCCACTCTTCATCGCGGTGCGCGGGCCTCTCACTATCGCGGCCTTTTTCTTGTTGCAGAGCACAGGCTCCAGACGCGCAGGCTCAGTAGTTGTGGCTCACGGGCCTAGTTGCTCCGCGGCATGTGGGATCTTCCCAGACCAGGGCTCGAACCCATGTCCCCTGCATTGGCAGGCAGATTCTCAACCACTGCGCCACCAGGGAAGCCCGATTGCTGTACTTTGAAATGATAGGAGCGCACCAATGAAAGAGAACAGTAACAGAGGCATCCACTGGGGTGCAGACTTCTGATTACTTACTCTCATATCCATTCCTCTTCTCCTCCCTTAGTAAAGGGGAGAAAAAAAATTTCAGGGCAGTAAATTGCTCTGCCGAAGAACTACATCTCCTAGTCTCAGTTGCTGCAGGGTGTGGTCATGTGACTAAGATTTAGCCAGTGAGAAGCAAGTGAGACTATGGAACTTTAAAGAGGGAATGAACACACCCTCTTTGATCCCTTTTATCTTCTTACTACCTGGAATGCAGATGAAATGGCAAGAACTAGTGCAGACGTTTTATTCTTTAGATGTGTGGCCCTATGCTAAAAGGGTCAAAGAGTAAGATGGAAGAAGCCTATGTCCCTGACACCATGGAGCCACCATACCAGTTCTGTACTGTAACTCTGGGCTTTATTACATAAGAAAGAAAAATAACCCTCTATTTTGTATACTAAGCCACTATTATTTTGAGTTTTATGTCACATGCAAGTAAACCTAATTCTGATTTTTAAACACTTTGACAGCCACAGCTGTCAATAAATTGGGCTTTCATCAGAAATTAGAATAAAGTCACTGGGAATATTTGTTTTAGTCATCTGATTGATTCTTTTCCCATAAAATTCTGAGATTCTTAAGGGAGAAAAGATATCAAAATCTCTGTTGAGTAGAGTACTCTGTCATATTTTCTATGTTAATATATAGAGGGTATTAATAAAATGACACTTAGATTCAGAGCGGTTGAATAATGGTAATAATTCTTGATTTGCTTTAGACAATCTGCCAATATCCAGGGATTTTTCTGGTCTTTGATAAAAATGCAGTCTCTCAAGATGAGCCATCTCCAGGAATCTCTATCCAAGGAATAGCAATTTATAAATAGATATTCTTACTTATATTGCAGACAAATGCTCAACGGTTTAATAAGAGAATGTGGAGAGCAAATGAGTCCCTCAATCAAATCTAGAAAACAATTCATGGAATTTAAAGCTTGAAAAATCAGTTACCAAGAAAAAATATAAGCACAAGTTCTGATGTTTTCTTACAGAATTTATTTCAGTTTTATTGTAATAGGGTTATTTAGTGATTAGTATCTAATACCCTTTTTCCTTTATATTTTCATTAGGGTCCCGAGTGTTTGTGTCTCACTTCTAGAGACATGGAATTAGTTGAGGCATTGCCCACACAGGGATGTGAGAAGGTTGGGTGTTTCAGGGATCAGGTAGGACAGGGAAGGACAGAGTAGCCAGAGTGAGAATCTGAATTCAAAAAAAGAAGTAATGATAATGGCTTGAGAGATGGTGTGAAGTATTGGGTCCAAGGGAGTGAACAAAGGGAAGCTGAACCACAAGCCTGGACACCAAGGGACTCAGTGGTGATGCAAAGTTCTTAGTGATTTGGGACAAAAAGTTTACTGAACCGTGAAGGTATGGGCCAACTTCAATGTGATCTTGGTTTGTGACCTTGAAGCAGGTCTATACAGTCTATAGAAAGGGAACACCATTACTCCCAGAGACATTTTCCACTGTAAGCCTGCTTGTCCCCAGTGGATTTTCCATGCTATAGTATTTCTTAATGTCTATCTAAGAAACTCACTGAATCTTGGGTCATAGAATATCACAACCACTCCTGTGCATGTCTTCCTATCAGTTTATGAGAGATGAGCTCTTACACACCCTGACTTTAATTTTAATTATCTTAAACTCTCCCTATTGCTGAGAAGTACTGTGCAAATAACAGATGTCCAAAAATGTCTGGGGCGAAAGCATAAATATATGAATGCGAAACTATATGAGTGAACAAATGAATGAATGAATGAAGGAAAGCTATGGCTCTGTAGTCTCTCTCTTCTGGAGAACTAATTATAATGCTTATATTAAATTGGAAATTTTAGAGTAACCAACAAACATGCCTCACATTAACAAGCAAAAATGAATATAGAACCCCCAGATGTATCAACATTTGTGTCATGGTGGTAGGACTACTATTTCTACCACAACGACTAGTTCATACTATATCTTAACCTATTGAAAATTGATTCTAGAAATAAATTGTCCCATCTCTGAATATCTCATCATAATATTAGGCTTATTTGTTAGCATTTTACCAAAAAAATCATGATATTACTAAAAATATCTCTATTGTTCCATTTTTTCCAGATAATCTTTGTGTATCATACTTTACAAGTTAATTATCCATCATTCTAAGTGTGGCAAAATTACAGTGGGAAGGCTTCACATTAGTTCCTAGAATGTAGTGCCTGAGAGCAGGATTGTTAAAAATAATGTAGCTTAGGACCAGTCTTACAAGAAGAGTTGAGGTGAATTGGGCTTAATCTCTCTCTCTTTTCTCTGTCTCTTATTTTTAGCTAAATTTATATGGTATTAATAGTAGCCTAAATTTAAAAAAAATAGCTCTTCAACACACCCTAATAAAACATACCCTTTTCATTCACCAGTTTTATTACTACTTTCAGATGGATAGTTTCTCCTTTTACAGATTTCTTAAATGCTTCCCAAATGGTGTCATTCTGTCTTGATCTGTAGGACAAAGCCTCTCTATAATTAATCAGTGAAGAATCCAGAGAAGGAAGACTAAAAAACAATATAATAAAACCAGAGTCTCAAAAATACTGAAGTTTCCTATCTTGTGTACATGGATTTAACACATTCTTCACACAAAGTACTTTCTGACCCCACAGTCTTCAGATTCCTCATCACCTGTGTTCATCAGTTTGTGCTAATTGTTGGCTCTCGGAACCATCTTTCTATCTTTGCCTACAACATTCCGATGATTGCCATAGTCACACGTCATGATGTTTTTGTTTAACCTTGGTGTGTTAGTGTATTAGGCAGTGAATTTCACTATGATAATGGAAAGGCCAGTTCAATCGACCACATCAAAATAGAGAGTGAACAATATGACATAAACTAAATCCTGAGTGTGAGTGATTACATGTGTGCATGCTCGCATGCCTGTACATTCTGCTCCTGTCTTACTGTAAAATGTATTTCTCCCCTCTTCCGTTGCTAGATCCCAACATTCAATGAAGACACTTCACTCATTGTATTGTAAAGGACATCAAAAGAGCAGTGCCACAAAAACATTTGTGAAGCAAATAAGGATTTTAAGTGTTCTGTCCACCTTAGTTATGTATCGATTTCATATATGTATGTAATGTTAGAAATTTTGATAGTTTATTAAAAGAGAGTGTTTTGAATAGCTTTTGAATTTACCAATGCTTATCAGATAATCCCTCCCCCCACTTTTCTTACCCTTTTTATTCCTTAAAACTCCTTTGATCTGAATGTGATTTTTGCCTAGGGCTTGTAAAAATTTATTTTCCACCTTGTGTGCATTCTTTATTAAATTACTGAAGATTTCACTCTAGATTAAAAGTAATCAGTATATTGGTATATCAGTCAGTGTCTTGATTCTTAAATCTGCAGCATAAATATAAAAGAAATGAATAAAATTTGTGCCTTGTATTGCATAATTTTTCTTTTGTAAAATTGAGGGTGGGTTTTTTTTCTTTTTTTTTGGTTGTTGTTTAAAGGAGTTTCCTAATTTTATTCATCAAGAAGTTGTTTAATTCTTATGACTAGTAAAACACTCTGTTAATGTTATGAGATAACTTACAAGGGCATTTTTCTTTGTCCTCATGGGCAAGAAGTGTGAATCAATGAGTAGATTCATATGTAACTAATTCAAAAGTGTGAGGAGTAAAGGCAAAGACAAATGGAGGAGAGAAGGGGGACAAAGGAAAAGAGACAAAGATGAACAAGTGTGGACTGTGCTGTGGAGCAGTGCATGTCATCATTGCCATACTGCCTGTGAAACCCCAATTTGATTTCCAAATGGAACCACTGGTATTAGCCCATGGGAATATGTGTAATACCCATCACTCAATCAATAATAATAACTCCCGAGAAGCAAGAAGAACTACAATCCTGCAGCCTGTGGAAAAAAAACCACATTCATAGAAAGATAGACAAGATGAAAAGGCAGAGGGCTATGTACCAGATGAAGGAACAAGATAAAACCCCAGAAAAACAACTAAATGAAGTGGAGATAGGCCACCATCCAGAAAATGAATTCAGAATAATAATAGTGAAGATGATCCAGGACCTCGGAAAAAGAATGGAGGCAAAGATCGAGAAAATGCAAGAAATGTTTAACAAAGACCTAGAAGAATTAAAGAACAAACAAACAGAGATGAACAATACAATAACTGAAATGAAAACTACATTAGAAGGAATCAATAGCAGAATAACTGAGGCAGAAGAACGGATAAGTAACCTGGAAGACAGAATGGTGGAATTCACTGCTGCAGAACAGAATAAAGATAAAAGAATGAAAAGAAATGAAGACAACCTAAGAGACCTCTGGAACAACATTAAACGCAACAACATTCGCATTATAGGGGTCCCAGAAGGAGAAGAGAGCGAGAAAGGACCCGAGAAAATATTTGAAGAGATTATAGTCGAAAACTTCCCTAACATGGGAAAGGAAATAGCCACCCAAGTCCAGGAAGTGCAGAGAGTCCCATACAGGATTAACCCAAGCAGAAACATGCCGAGACACATAGTAATCAAATTGGCAAAAATTAAAGACAAAGAAAAATTATTGAAAGCAGCGAGGGAAAAATGACAAATAACATACAAGGGAACTCCCATAAGATTAACAGCTTATTTCTCAGCAGAAACTCTACAAGCTGGAAGGGAGTGGCATGATATACTTAAAGTGATGAAAGGGAAGAACCTACAACCAAGATTACTCTACCTGTCAAGGATCTCATTCAGATTCAATGGAGAAATCAAAAGCTTTACAGACAAGCAAAAGCTAAGAGAATTCAGCACCACCAAACCGGCTCTACAACAAATGCTAAAGGAACTTCCCTAAGTGGGAAACCAAGAGAAGAAAAGGACTTACAAAAACAAACCCAAAACAATTAAGAAAATGGTAATAGGAACATACATGTTGATAATTACCTTAAACGTGAATGGATTAAATGCTCCAACCAAAAGACACAGGCTTGCTGAATGGATACAAAAACAAGACCCATATATATGCTGTCTACAAGAGACCCACTTCAGACCTAGGGACGCATACAGACTGAAAGTGAGGGGATGGAAAAAGATATTCCATGCAAATGGAAATCAAAAGAAAACTGGAATAGCAATACTCGTATCAGATAAAATAGACTTTAAAATAAAGAATGTTACAAGAGACAAAGAAGGACACTACATAAAGATCAAGTGATCAATCCAAGAAGAAGATATAGCAATTATAAATATATATGCAGCCAACATAGGAGCACCTCAATACATAAGATACCTGCTAACAGCTCTAAAAGAGGAAATCAACAGTAACACAATAATAGTGGGGACTTTAACACCTCACTTACACCAATGGACAGATCATCCAAACAGAAAATTAATAAGGAAACACAAGCTTTAAATGACACAATAGACCAGATAGATTTAATTGATATTTATAGGACATTCCATCCAAAAACAGCAGATTACACTTTCTTCTCAAGTGCGCACGGAACATTCTCCAGGATAGATCACATTTTGGGTCACAAATGAAGCCTCAGTAAATTTAAGAAAATTGAAATCATATCAAGCATCTTTTCTGACCACAACGCTATGAGATTAGAAATCAATTACAGGGAAAAAAACGTAAAAAACACAAAAACATGGAGGCTAAACAATACATTACTAAATAACCAAGAGATCACTGAAGAAATCAAAGAGGAAATCAAAAAATACCTAGAGACAAATGACAATGAAAACACGACAATCCAAACCTATTGGATGCAGCAAAAGCAGTTCTAAGAGGGAAGTTTATAGCTATACAAGCCTACCTCAAGAAACAAGAAAAATCTCAAATAAACAATCTAACCTTACACCTAAAGGAACTAGAGAAAGAAGAACAAACAAAACCCAAAGTTAGCAGAAGGAAAGAAATCATGAAGATCAGAGCGGAAATAAATGAAATAGAAACAAATAAAACAATAGCACAGATCAGTAAAACTAAAAGCTGGTTCTTTGAGAAGATAAACAAAGTTGATAAACCATTAGCCAGACTCATCAAGAAAAAGAGGGAGAGGACTCAAATCAATAAAATCAGAAATGAAAAGGGAGAAGTTACAACAGACACCACAGAAATACAAAGCATCGTAAGAGGCTACTACAAGCAACTCTATGCCAATAAAATGGACAACCTGGAAGAAATGGACAAATTCTTAGAAAGGTATAACCTTCCAAGACTGAACCAGGAAGAAATAGAAAATATGAACAGACCAATCACAAATAATGAAATAGAAACTGTGATTAAAAATCTTCCAACAAACAAAAGTCCCGGACCAGATGGCTTCCCAGGTGAATTCTATCAAACATTTAGAGAAGAGCTAACACCCATCCTTCTCAAGCTCTTCCAAAAAATTGCAGAGGAAGGAACACTCCCAAACTCATTCTATGAGGCCACCATCACCCTGATACCAAAACCAGACAAAGATACTACAAAAAAAGAAAATTACAGGCCAATATCACTGATGAATATAGATGCAAAAATCCTCAGCAAAATACTAGCAAACAGAATCCAACAACACATTAAAAGGATCATACACCATGATCAAGTGGGATTAATCCGAGGGATGCAAGGATTCTTCAATATACACAAATCAATCGATGTGACACACCATAGTAACAAATTGAAGAATAAAAACCATATGGTCATCTCAATAGATGCAGAAAAAGCTTTTGACAAAATTCAACACCCATTTATGATAAAAACTCTCCAGAAAGTGGGCATAGAGGAACCTACCTCAACATAATAAAGGCCATATATGACAAACCCACAGCAAACATCATTCTCAATGATGAAAAACTGAAAGCATTTCCTCTAAGATCAGGAACAAGACAAGTTATGTCCACTCTCACCACTATTATTCAACATAGTTTTGCAAGTCCTAGCCATGGCAATCAGAGAAGAAAAAGAAATAAAAGGAATACAAATTGGAAAAGAAGAAGTAAAGCTGTCACTGTTTGCAGATGACATGATAGTATACATAGAGAATCCTAAAGATGCCACCAGAAAACTACTAGAGCTAATCAATGAATTTGGTAAAGTTGCAGGATACAAAATTAATGCACAGAAATCTCTTGCATTCCTATACACTAATGATGAAAAATCTGAAAGAGAAATTAAGGAAACACTCCCATTTACCATTGCAACAAAAAGAATAAAATACCTAGGAGTAAACCTACCTAGGGAGACAAAAGACCTGCATGCAGAAAACTATAAGACACTGATGAAAAAAATTAAAGATGATACCAACAGTTGGAGAGATATACCATGTTCTTGGATTGGAAGAATCAATATTGTGAAAATGACTATACTATCCAAAGCAATCTACAGATTCAATGCAATCCCTATCAAATTACTAATGGCATTTTTTATGGAACTAGAACAAAAATCTTAAAATGTGTATGGAGACACAAAAGACCCCGAATAGCCAAAGCAGTCTTGAGGGAAAAAAAATGGAGCTGGAGGAATCAGACTCCCTGACTTCAGGCTACACTACAAAGCTACAGTAATCAAGAAAATATGGTACTGGCACAAAAACAGAAACATAGATCAATGGAACCAGATAGAAAGCCCAGAGGTAAACCCACACACCTATGGTCAACTAATCTATGACAAAGGAGGCAAGGATATACAATGGAGAAAAGACAGTCTCTTCAATAAGTGGTGCCGGGAAAACTGGACAGCTACATGTAAAAGAATGAAATTAGAACACTCCCTAACACCACACACAAAAATAAACTCAAAATGGATTCGAGACACTATAAAACTATAAAACTCTTAGAGGAAAACATAGGAAGAACACTCTTTGACATAAATCACAGCAAGATCTTTTTTGATCCACCTCCTAGAGTAATGGAAATAAAAACAAAAATAAACAAATGGGACCTAATGAAACTTAAAAGCTTTTGCACAGCAAAGGAAACCATAAACAAGACGAAAAGACAACCCTCAGAATGGGCGAAAATATTTGCAAACAAATCAACGGACAAAGGATTAATCTCCAAAATATATAAACAGCTCATGCAGCTCGATATTAAAGAAACAAACAACCCAATCCAAAACTGGGCAGAAGACCTAAATAGACATTTCTCCAAAGAAGACATACAGATGGCCAAGAAGCACATGAAAAGCTGCTCAACATCACTAATTATTAGAGAAATGCAAATCAAAACTACAATGAGGTATCACCTCACACCAGTTAGGATGGGCCTCATCAGAAAATCTACAAACAACAAATGCTGGAGAGGGTGTGGAGAAAAGGGAACCCTCTTGCACTGTTGGTGGGAATGTAAATTGATACAGCCACTACGGAGAACAGTATGGAGGTTCCTTAAAAAACTAAAAATAGAATTACCATATGATCCAGCAATCCCACTACCTGGCATATACCCAGACAAAACCATATTTCAAAAAGACACACGCACCCCAATGTTCATTGCAGCTCTATTTACAATAGCCAGGTCATGGAAGCAACCTAAGTGCCCATTGACGGACGAATGGATAAAGAAGTTGTGGTACCTATATACAATGGCATATTACTCAGCTATAAAAAGGAACGAAATTGGGTCATTTGTTGAGACGTGGATGGATCTAGAGACTGTCATACAGAGTGAAGTAATTCAGAAAGAGAAACACAAATATCATATATTAACGTATATATGCGGAACTTAGAAAAATGGTACAGATGAACCGGTTTGCAGGGAAGAAATAGAGACACAGATGTAGAGAACAAATGTGTGGACACCAAGGGGGGAAAGCGGCGGGGGGTTGTGGTGGTGTGATGAATTGGGAGATTGGGATTGACCTGTATACACTGATGTGTATAAAATAGATGACTAATAAGAACCTGCTGTATAAAAAAAAAAATTTGTTTTGCCAATAAAAAGATAATAATAATAATAATAATAACTCCCATTTTCTGAGCACTCATTGTGTCCCAGGCATTATCTCATTTCACTCTTACTAGCCAGTCTAAGACATAGGTGCTATTAACCCTGTTTTATTGAGGAAAATGAACCCGAAGAGATAGATCAATCTGTCCGTGAGTGATCATACAGCCAACAAGTGGAGAAACATGGATAAAACCACTGCCAGTTTGATGCGGGAACCCGTATTTTGTGCTATTTCCCTCCCATCCTAGCAGTGGCAAGCAGGTAGAAAGACTTTTTGCATTTGAGATGGGAAACAGGCTGAATAGGGATGAATGCTCTTAAATCCCATCCTAACAGTGTGATACAAGTGGAGAGGGTTCTTGTGTCCAGAGCAAGAGGATATCATAGCATAACATACAATACAGTTTCATCATATACTTCCTCTCATAAACCTGCATAGCTTATGCTGGTTAAGACAATGTTTTGTAACATTCTTAGCTATATGATACATTGTTATTTTCTTTGTTTTCATCTTAGTATAGAATTTGGAAGCAGGGTGACTGGTATTAACAAACCAGATTGACAAATAACCTGAACTCTTTAAATTTCTTCTCTTTGGGAGTGAAATGGGGGAAAATAACCAACTGAAAGGTCGTTCTGAGAACTAAATCAGATTATATAGGCAGTTTATGAGGTCATATTTAAAGCATCTGTGCCAATAAAATACCAAAGGTAGCCTGATCTACTCAAGCTATGAAAACTGTTATTAATAATTGGTCTTATTCCTACTCATATCTGTGGTTCCTGAATTCATGTCTTAGCTCTTATTTTTAGTGATATTGAATGAAATTAGGAGACTTTAAATTTAGAAATCTTCAGCACTGCACAGAAAGACAACTTATTTTCTGGCTCATTTATTGAATGAAGCTCCCTAAATTCAGGCCAAAACAGCTCTGGCTGTGCTTACAGTCATATCACATTAAACACAGATCGCATTTGCAAATTATCATTACTCTTAGACTCCACATTTCTTTTATTCCCCTGCCTGGAAAGAATTCAAACCATTTCGTCCATATTCATTCATTTACATTTTCGAAGGCCAAGTTTCTTTTAATGTAGACAGTTCTAATTTCTTTGGGTTATATTTCTGGTGTCCCTGGTGTTTGGTCCTCCTCCCAAGCTAGGATCATCTTAAAACTTTATGATTATGTTTTGAGATCTGCATCTTCCCCCAACACATTAATAAAAATATTGAATTAGAAAGAAGCTTGCACACATCCCTACGGTAACCATACTTACTGTAGCTCACCAATTCAACAATACTTCCACAAGGGTTTACTCAATTCACTTTAACAAAATCTCCAAGAGCCTTCTTTATACCAGGAGCTGGAGGTGAAGAGTTGGATAAGACCACGTTCCACATTTCCAAAAATTTCACATGTGAATTACCACAGGAAACAATTTAGCATCTGAGAGCCATCTTATAAACTTATGTTCAGTGCAAAGAGGGGGAAAAGTATCTCACTTGCTTAGAGCCAGCACAGCTAAAAAAATTAAAGAATTACTATTAATTCATCAAATATGGGGATTATTGGGTAATTTTATGTGTTTGCACTGTTGTATATTATTTGCAGATTAATTCATAGTTGAAGAAAGGAATGGTTTTGAAACAGGGTTGAGAGACACTGGCAAGATTACTTGCTATGGTACCTCAAAAGCCTAGAGAGAGTACAATTGTCTGAACATGATCACAAGGTGAGTTAGCCAAACAGCCAGTAGCATTGCATCACCTTCTTCCACTGGGCTGCACTGCCTTGGGAAAAATTGCATCTGTGTTAAGTATGTCATTCTCCCTTCAAGGACCGGGTTGATTTGAGGGTAGATCTTGCACAAATCCTATCATATTTTGAGTGTTAAACATAAATTGGCAATATATTCACTATTTGATATATAATGTTAAATAGCAGACAGCAGTTGTGTAAGTTTGTGTTTGGGAAGTTGTGGCAAAGATGCCTAACAATATACCAAAAATTCAGGCTTCCTCTTCTGCAGGATTGAGTTGTTGCTGGGAAGTGGCTGCCCAGCTAGAGACTACATTTCCCAGCCTCCTTTGCATGTAGACGGGGCCAGGTGGCTAAGTCTCAACTGTTCAGTGGAAAATAATGTGTGTTACTTCTGGGCAAGACTGTTAAACAGTGAGCCTGACTTTTAATCTCTCTTTCTCCTTTTCCCTCCATATGTAAAAGACCCAAAGATCTTAGGGGAATGATGGAGCGCAAAAAAGTGAGAAACCCAGGGTCTGAAAATTGTACGTGAAGGAAAGCCACCTCCTGATCAATAACACCTGCACTAATGGATGAATTTAAAAAAAAAGTTTCGGGTCTTCCCTGGCGGTCCAGTGGTTAAGAATCTGCCTTCCAATGCAAGGGACGCAGGTTTGATCCATGGTCGGGGAACTAAGATCCCACGTGCCATGGGGCAATTAAGCCTGTGCCCACAACTACTGAGCCCATGTGCTCTGGATCCCGTGCACCACAACTAGAGAGAAGCCCATGTGCCACAACTAGAGAAGCCCGTGTGCCGCAACAAAAAAGATCCCGCATGCTGCAACAAAGATCCCGCGTGTCACAACTAAGACCGGATGCAGCCAAATTAAATAAATAAATAAATAAATATTAAAAAAAAATTTCACTGTGTTACACTTGGGAGGGTATTATTTGTAACTGTAGATAAAATTACCTAAGGAATATGGAGGTTATTGAGAAAGCCCCTCAGGGTAAAGGATTAGGCAATTTGAAGGTGTTGGACTGTGTACATTGAAGGGAGTTCAACTTCTTGCTTTTTCAAATGACTTTTTATTCTGGTCTCCTATTTCTCTCTAACTGACTCTGTCACGGACAGATTCTCCTTATTTAGAAACATCTCGGACTTCCCTGGTGGTGCAGTGGTTAAGAATCTGCCTGCCAATGCAGGGGACATGGGTTTGATCCCTGGTCTGGGAAGATCCCACGTGCCGCGGAGCAACTAAGCCCGAGCGCCACAACTACTGAGCCCACGCACTGCAACTACTGAAGCCTGTGCACCTAGAGCCTGTGCTGCACAACAAGAAAAGCCCGAAGCCCCTACTCGCAGCAACTAGAGAAAGCCCGCGCACAGCAATGAAGACCCACCACAGCCAAAAATAAATAAAATTAAAAAAAAAAAAAAATCAAAGACACATCAGCTCCTCAATGGTATTTTCTGATGTAATCAGAAGAATAAAAATACTTTGGAAAAGAACTCAGGAAAGGGGGTGTAGTAAGGCCATTAGTGCTATCCTATATCTTGTACCCTCCTTAAACCCATGGTAAGACTCTACTGGTTGTCTTCTTGCAATTAGCAAGCATAGAGTGACTGGTTCCAACCAAAAATTGAGAGAAGAAATGAAATATGACACTTCTGAGATAGAATTTTTTTTTTTTTTGGCCAATGCGGGATCTTCCCCGACCAGCTATTGAACCCATGCCCCCTGCATTGGGAGCATGGAGTCTTACCCACTGGACCACCAGGGAGGTCCGAAATATGTCATTTCTGAGCCAAAGAATTTAAGAGCTAATGTGCCACCTCTTTACTCTTTCTCTTCCTTAGAGTGGTTACCTTGGAAATAGTTGTTATCTTAAATATTAATGTCATCAGTTGGGAGAAACCTGGATCCCTGAGACATCTGATGAAGCAAAGCCCCTTCCAACTCAGCCAACTTTGTGAGTAAAATAATTGTGTGTCAAGCCATTGAGATTTTGGAGGAGGATACATATTGCTTCTTCTACTTTCCTTGTTGATTGAAAAATGTAAATTACTCTCAAGGTTTATACGTATCCACCTCCAAAAAAATCCTCCTCATTCATGAAACTTCCCACAGTTGGTCATTATATTAGTCAAGATAACAAATACTAACCACTGCAATAGAAAACACCTTGGAGAACTACTTGAATTTTTAAACAATATGTGTATTACTTTGATAAAATAATTTAGCATATAAAAGAATAAATGGACCTAACTATATCTATACTATTAATAGAAAGATGTACACTCAAGTAGTTACAAAAGTACATTTGGTGGAAGTGATAGCTGGAATTCTGTCAGGTAATTTTCAGAATCAAGGCCACAAATCAGGGAAATTTGAGCCCGTCTGGGTGTTATCTGTTAGAAGACAGGCAATGTGGGTCTGTTTTCCATAATTAGTGCATGAATAAGCAAAGAGAATTTTAAATAGGGCAATGACAATTAGTACTGAGAAATTCTCATCGATATTTCACTTTTGTGGCTAAAATAATACATTTGCTTTCCCCAATCTTTCCATACAACCCAGAGTGTACATGATTAAAAGGAGAACAATATATTCAAAATCACATGGTTACATAAGTTTCCCAGTTACATAAATATCTTGATCTATTGATTAGTTATATTTTTATATTTAAAAACTAACTTTTGGATGTAGTTTTAATAAGAGATATTTTTAAAGTATTTCAGGACTTTTCTATCTGTTTATATTACAATCTCTGAGACTATGGACAAGTTATTTATTTCATTGATCCAGAATTCCTAATATTAGGAAAATAAATGAGATGTATGTGAAATGCCCAGTTCAGTCCTTGGGAAACAGTGAGAACCTAATAAATAATTGTGTTTATTATTCTTCATTATTATTTTTATTTTCTGTATTTCCTGGTGGGACAACATGTATTCCAATGAAGAGAGTGGCTGGCTGCCTAGGATACTGGACCTTAGATACCTTGGGATTCACTTTCCAAATGTCCATACAGCTCTTATGCAAAAGCATTTAAACAATCAACAATTCTAGTCCACACTTTCTTTAAAAATTAGACAATTAGTAGATTCTTAAGCAAACGCTCTATGTTGTGAGGTCATAGAGAGGTGTTTCTAAAAGACTATTTTTTTTTTTGGTCTCTGTACAATGGCCTAAGTATTGTCCAAGTGAAGAGCCAAACCATAGTCATCACAGCTGATAAATGATGCAGCCAAACTGTAGACACAATTGCTGCAGGAGTATCTCAATGCCATCTGGAGTTATGGCTCTGGTGAATCACACCCTATATGTAGCCATAAAATCGCCTACTCATGAGTGCTGGAGAAAATTGGAAGAAGAAAGTAAAAGTTAGAAAGAGAATTAGAGATGTATGTTTTCCAAATAGCCACCAAGCCCCTAGAGTTCTTGAAATTCTGCTCACAACCCTAACAGCTTCTGATTTACGTGTGAGGTTCATAAAGATAAATCTATTCAATTTGACATAAAGTAGGATTCATTCAGAAATTATGTGCTTCTGTACTTTTTTATAAAAGTGATTTGCACTGATTTTCTAAAGATTATTCACGATTTATAAAATGCTTCATAATTGAACATGTCTAGTGTTGTAATTATGGCCAGGTTGAAAAATATTGTAGTGCATATATGTATGTATCAAAAGTTAGGTTGTTTCATGAAAAATAGCCAAACAAAGTAGCCTTTCCATATTAAGTAAAATCTTTCTCAAAGAAAGCTTACTATTAGTTTTTGAATGTTTTTCAAATGAAGCAGTTAATGTTTTTTTCTCTTTGCTGGCAACTAGCTTTCAACTTTTATTTCTGGGCTCAGCTGCATTCTACAGTATTTCAGAAAGCTCCATTCATACCCTTAGTCATCTAAGAAGCTACAAACACATCTGCATTTATTTTATTGTTATTATATATTACAACTTTCTGCATTAGATTTGACTGTTACAAGCTTCAGTTTTTCCCTCACATTTTATTTCTCTAAGCATGTAGTCTGTAATGTATTCTGGGATTGCCTCTCTTAGGTACTATTCTTTTCTGTCGTTTAGAGATTCCATCTCTTTTACAGTGCAGGTTACTCCTATTATTAACAAGTTGGGTTTGGTGTTATACACTAGTATTTAATGTCTATTTTTTTCCTTGTAAGTGGTTTCAAAGATAGTATATTTGTCTTCTGAAAAAGAACAAACTCAATTCTCTAATGCAGTTACCACGCCAGCTCAACATATCCTGAGGCTGCTCTGGCAAAAGGCTGTAAAAGATTGGTATCGATATTCTATGGCATTCAAATTGTCAAGCTCCCAACAAAAGGAAGAGCATTTAGAAAATCTGGCCATGTGGCAGTTAATTACACCATTATAAACTAAATTTACAACAGGTGACTTGTAGGCTATGAATTGACGACAAACACCCAAGCTTTTCTTCGATTATTTTCCCATAAATTAAGAGGCAAGAGTAGCATTCTTTATGGGGTACATCAATGCAGATATCTTAAACATATTGCACAAATCCTACACAATTTCCATCATCTTGCATACAATTTCTTGGCGTTTGTTTTATTTTCATTATTTTCTTGCAACTCATATTTAGTGTATTCCCTGTGTTCTTCTATGATTTTTAAACTGGAGGCTCTAGCTCAAGTCATTAGAATACAACTAAGGGAGATGACATACACTAACACAACACTATAAGACTTTCGGAGCTTCCTTCAATGGGACTTTCTATATTCTAAGTGTGGAGCACGGAACTGGTCTTCAAATCTGAAGTCAGCTTTGCAAATTCTTGTCCTTTAAAACTTATGAAACACCTAGGGAAACGTGTACTTTATATTCAGGCTTGATCCATGTGTCATCGACGGCAAAGATCCAACATGCTATGGAAATTTCCTGGTGCATATTATAAGCTGTTGTTTGCCATCTTGGCGAGATAATCCTGCCTCATTTATTAGAGAGCCATTTCAGCTGCACTGTCAACAGCAGAGGAGAATCAGGTCACCTTTGCCTAGAATATTCTATAAAAGCTGTCAAATGTTCAGGATTATAGGCACATTAAATGTTCTGTAAGATTTCAGGCATATCAGTATTAATGAAGAAGATTTAATGTCGTTTGTCATCATTCTGCCTTAGATTTCTTCACTGTCTTACTAAGATCTCGTAATAGTATGACCAAAATTTTATTAGAGCCAGTTCTTTGTGTAAGAGGAGCAGATGTTGGCAGGTTTATCTGGCTACACTTATAAATGTTGGAACGAGCACATTTTAAAATAAAAAATGGCCTAATTTGTCTTATTAGCTTTCAGAATTAAATATGCACTCCCTTTATTTCCCAGCCATACAATTCCAGTATATCAACACAGACTTTTCACAATTGGGAGGACCAGCTTATGAAAATCCACGATAAATTTAATAAGAAATTTTTCATTATGGTTTCCATTATAAAAAGCACAGTTCCCGAGCATGACTACAACAGTTCATTTTGAAACGTATTTACTTTTAAGTTGTGAACATTTTATTATAGCATTAAGAGACAAATTGATTCTTCTTATTGTACATTATGAATGCAGTGGGCATTAGCAGACGAACGGATATTGGCAGGCTCCGAACATTTCAAACTAGCAAACTGTACTGTTGAAAGGTATTTCAAGGTTAGCATGTCTCATTGGTGACTAATGTTGGGTTATTGCTGTAGCAAGCTTTCTATATAATTCTTGGATCAGATCTAGGACTTTTATCACCTTTTCAAAAAGAAATCAACTAGGCGGTAGATTCACGTAATTGGGAGGTCTTCATGATGAATTCTGCCCCTCCTGTTGCAAGATGCCATTGCATACTTTCTACCTGGGGGGTCCAGCTCTGCAATCCTTCCCTTGATCCTCTCACTTCCCTATCCCTACCTTTATCTACATCCAAATAATTCTTTGCATTTAGGGCACTGAACACTTAATGATGTTATAGGAAGTATCTAAGGTTTAATCCTGATAGTTTTAGAAGTCAGATCCTTCACAGAAATCCTACACATTTGCATCGTTCATTCCAAGTTTTAATTTATAGAACAACATAGAGGGAAATATATATGTGGAATCAAGTTCTATTTCCTTGCTTACTTCTTAGGTTTTTAACTTCAAAGATTATTAGTTATCTCAATTAGCAGCTCTATGTTACAAGCTCAGGCAGGAACCTTCATCAAGTGCAAATGAAACTCAGTGCACTCGGAGCACCTGGGACACGTTTTAAATGCCCAGAGACATATGTCAAATGTTGAAAAAGATCAGCTGTTAAAAATAAAAATATCAACAAGCAATTTATGGAAATATAGAAATATTTAAAAATACAATTAATTCAGCTTTTTTTTCTTTTAACATTGAGTCTTCACTTTAGAGGAAAATTTTCAAGACATCTGGGATGCATTTCTCCAGATGGGAGCAGAGCCCTGAGGGTCTGGCAGCTTGACTAATGGGGAAGAGGAGAAGGAGAAATGATTCTGGAATAGGTATCATGTCTCAGGCATCACAGGTCAGAATGGGGGCCAAGACTGGACCAATTAGAGGGATGGGTCCAGGAAGAAGTGGAGGGATAATGGCATGGCAGTAAAATTTATCATTCAATCATATTTTCTCTCTTTTCTGCTTAGTCCTTGTTCTTGGATGTACATTCTTTAACAAGCTAATTTACTGATTTTAATACACTAAGAGAGGAAATGTATTTGGTTTTTCACCCATTATTTTAAACTTACAAGATCATCCTTTATTATTTGATCAGCATCTTGATACATAAAAAGTCTGAAAGTTAGGAGATGTTTGTCTTGTTCCTGTTCTCCTGGGTCTGAGTTGGCTGAGACCCGAGCTCTCTGACCCTCTGTTCTCTCCCATGGAGAATGGAGGCAACACTATATAGTTATGAAAACAGTATAGTTGGCACTAAATTTAGATACTTTTTAACATTATTTTAAAATTCAAATCTGCAATCTTTTTAAAGATATAACTATCTCAACTCATTTGGCTGACTTTTTACCTTAATACTTTAGAAAAAAAAATTCAGTAAAAATATATTGATGCCTAGTCAATTAAAGAGACATTTCTCCACCCCATCCAACATAAGTCTATACCTGACACAGAACTCTGGAGTCCAGAGCTCCCCCATTGCCTAGACTAGGAAATTTTATAGCCCCTTTTTTTATGGAAAATGGGTAATTATTTAGGGAGTAAGAGAACCTTCAATTCTGCTTCCCCTGGATCCACAGGATAGAGGTGAAGAAAATAATGATAATCTTGGTTGTGAAAATTAATAAACTCAGCATGATGGCAAGTGGCTTATGAACAGTAGAGAGAAGATAGTCCATCTAGCGCAGTCACTCTTCATCAAAAGTACTCATGGCTGTAAATTGTTTTTGATTTCCACACAATGTCTTCTCTTTCTCCTGGATTGATGACAGGTATGATAACGCAAATAAGCCTGGGCTCCCGGCGGCAAGAGACTTTGGGATTCTTGCTGGCTTGAGAGATGTGTGGGGTTTTTGAGAGTGTCTTTGTAGTCATTTTTCCGCTGCCAGCCCAGGCTCTCCCGGGAGCTCTGAGGGCCACCCACCCCCTGGACAGACGGTGGTAACCTTGCAAGGTCAGCCTTGTGAAATTTGAAGGGAATGGTTTCCCTAGCAGTGCTGACGGTTCTGTGTACCCATAAAAGGGTCAAGATCAGAAGAAATTCCCCACATCCGAGCCCACTTAACTGCCCAGCAAGAGAGAAATCAGAGCATTCATAGCAGCAAAGAAATGCCTGCTTGATTTTAACACAGGGAGAGAAGTTTCGTAAGTAGATTTTTTTCATGTGTCTAAGCGAGCCTTTGTATCTCATTTTCTCCTCTGGGTTTCCACTTTTCTTCTCTCAAGTTCACAGTTTCTCTTTCTCTGTTCAACCCATTTTCTGGAATTTCCCCAAATACAATGCCAGGAAACAATTAGGCATCTTCTACCTCCTTCCCTGACAAGAGTTAAAAGAGGAGGGAATATGCCCTGAGAAGGAGAAAGCAAGTCTCTCTCCAGCTTGCAAACTCCCTCTCACTCTTTATTTTTTTGCCTTGAATATTACAAGGTATTCAGAAGTTAATTTTTGATATTCTATGTCATATTCAGAAGTAGAAGTCACAGGAGAGTTGGCATATTGCTCATCAGCTGCTCCAGTGGAAATCTTTGTACCAGAGCTATGGAAGGGCCCCTTCTCTATGCTCAGCTGAAGTCAGGTAAAACTACTACTACTGATAATAATAATAATAATAGGACTTGCTAACATTTATACAGTGCTATATGCAAGGAACCATTCTAAGTGCTTTAACTTTTGTAACTCTCACAACACTATGAGGTAGGTATTATATTTATTCCCATTCTACAGGTAAGAAAACTGAGGCACAGAGAGCTAAGTGACTTGTCCAAACTCAGAAACTAGCATAGTCCGGATATGACAAAAACAGTGTCTTCACTCTTGAGCTCTGTGCTTTCACCTGTACATTCTCATTTTTTAAAATCTCAAATCCTTCAACCTAGTAGCCCTTGAACTGAGCATCTGAAAACAGAAAACGATCTCAAAGAGTGATTCCCTGAATTTTTATCGTTAAAATGAAGGCTGATAACATTATTCATAGACTGCTAAATATAGGGTAACTAGACATCACCATTTGTTTGAAACAATCCTGATTTATATCTGCTATTTAACGTCCCTTTCAGGCTCAAAAGTGTACTGATTCCCACAATAAGTCATATGGCTACCCTAAATTGAAACAAAGATTGCATTTGGAAGAACAAAAAGTAAATTGCTACTTTGATCATTGGACTTCTTTTTCTAGAAACGAAATCTTTTTGTACTTTGCCAAATTTCTAACTCCGAATTCTGGTCTGGAGCCAGACACTTCTCTCATGTGGAATGCGTGTATTCTTAAAAGAATGTTGGAGTGAGGGTGATTGCCATGCTCTCTTTGGGGAGATGATTGTTTTATCCATGCTGGTTTGATGTAGGGAGGCTCACTAAAGGAGTTGAAGTATTTTTTGTTTGTTGTGTCTTCTTTCTTAAGGAAGGGTGGGTTGTTGACTGAGGTGAAGGAAGTGCCTTGATGGCAAAGAATAGAGAGCCTGCTTCAGTGTGAAAAAGCGAACCAAAGCAGTAAAAGCAGGCATAATACTTGAAATGCATGAGAGAGGGGGGGAAAGAAACTTGAAGCCTCATGTATGATTTGGATTTAACATGAAGAACTGGAAGTTCAGGAGGCAGTTTGAAGGCAGAGAAAGGTTGAAGTTGATGGGCCAGATGCTCAGAAGTGTGGACATCTTCATGAATGTTTGCGTTGCTTTTCCACAATTAACTAAATCATGTTATAGTCTTTGAATACATTACTAAAACAAAATCTGGATTAAAAATTAAGCTGCAGAATTTGAGGAAAAATGGACATTGATAGTATGCTCAGAAAATGGTAAATAATATGGGCAAAGGGGTTGGAGGTCATTGACTATGCTTCTAGGTGAGAATTTTAGATGTTATTAAGCTCAGCATGGAGTGATGGTATCTCTGGAGTGATGAACTACGGGATTTGTATTATTTTCTCACTTTTAGATTTTCTGTCTCTCTTGATTAAAGCAGTAATGTATAATGTGTAAAAGACTTCCAAGGGCTTAGATAAGTATTTAAAAGAAAAAGCTCATTGCATATTTTAAGTAAACATCACCTCCTTGTACAATCTTTGTTGATCAATTCCTTCTATTCCTTTTACCCTACCCTCAACCCCACTCAGACAAATCAGATTGAAGACCACTATTTTAACCTAGTTTCCCTAAATAACAGAGACTGAAGCTAGGTTAAGGTACCAGCGCTTTATAAGGAAGTGAAATCTCCCAAGGTACAAGAATGAGAGAAAAGGTAATGAGTCACAGAAAGATGGGAAGCAAATACCAGGTGCTATGTTACTGTGCTGACGGAAACTGCTTCAGAATGTTTCCAGACAGGATGTACAGAAAGCCATGACTCAGACCAGTCCATTAGAAGAAATATATCTGCTGTTTTATCCTGGTCCCATCTCCCCTTGGTCTGTTTGCCTCTTGAAGTGTCAACTTCCCCATGTTTTTGGATTATATTACTTGGCCCATTTGGAAGTCACAGCCTGTGGTGCTTCCTCTAGTCCAGAATTTCTGGGAGGTGCCGAAGGCTCTGGGCATAGAGCTAAACTGCCTCAGGCACCAGTCTCTGTGAGCCCACAGGGAGTCTGGGCTCTTGATGTAAGCTGAGGTGGGCAACTGTCCAAGGTCATGTGACAGAGGAGCTGAGAGAATCTGAAGAAGCATTCGGATGCAACTCATATCCCTGCCTCCTCCGTAGACTCTACCTAAACTGATTTTTCTCAGAGCTCTGAGTTTGTGAGAGCATCTTGACTCTTTGTACATGTAGACATTAGTACATCTTGCACATAAAAATAGTGAATGAATGTTTGTAGAATAAAAGAATAAAAGAAGGAGGTTACATTATCATCCTCAAAACTCAGAATTCCAACCCCCCAAATAAGGTATCTAAATTCTTATGACATTTTATTCACTGTATACCCAGACGTCAGAAATTCACAGCTAAAACAATAGTCAGTGGGTTTTTATAAATCCTCTAATAATTTAAACTCATTAAACAAGCAAACAAACAAAACCACCTCACACTGGCTTCTAAAAAGTCAAGCTAGCTCTAAGTACAGATTTTGAAGCTATGATAGAGACTAAAATGAGCATCTTTGACATTCCATGCTCAAAAAAATTATGTTTTTTCTCCATTTCATTACATTAAAGTTTGGGAATAATAACTAACAGTTGTTTTTTAAACAAATTCATTGTTTGTAAATAATTTTCACACTGTTGCTTACAGATGAAACTTTCAAAGAAATAAATAAACCAAGGTAAAATAGCTTGCCCAGTGGTACAAAGGGAGAGATGGAAGAAGTTTCACGAAATGGTTATTTTTTAGTACCTTTTCTACAAAAGCACATGCCGACCAGCAGACGAAGATGTACCCAACGTGTTTTCATACCTCTGTTACCTAACACCCCAGTATAAGGCCATAATGCACTGTATTAAAAACAGTCACGGGAACTAATAAACTTAGAAAATGGTAGTGACAAGGCTGGAGTGAACTATATAAAGGGACTAGTTTAAAGGAAAACTACCATAGATGGATAAATGAAGAAATAATGTAAGCCAGTACAGATAGAAACACTGCTTCAAGCAATACACACCACACAGTGTATCTCAAAATAGAAGCCCACAGTCTTATCTTTGCAGTTTTTCTACATAAGTACAGAAATTAAAATTAGTTTTTATGCTTTTGAGGGAACAAATACTCATACATGGTAAAATAACAGGTGTGTTCAAGAAGATGGAATTTTAGATTTGGAAAGAAAATACTTGCTTGTGGGTCTGAAATGATACTATGACTAACAGATATTCATTTCAGATGTGTAAGTATACGAAAACAAGGGAAAAATTGATAATATTAAGATAGAAAAAGTTAAACAGAGGCAAGTCTTTCTGTTAACTACTGGAAAATACATTCAGAAGCAGCTGTTGCTGGTGAACAGATGTTCTCTGTAGGTCAGGGTTTTAAGGGAAAAGAGGATAGATTTTCAAGGACTCAGTTATAATTTATACAGGTATTTGCCTTTTGTGTGTATATAGGAATATGCATCCTTTTTCTGTTCTGAGCAGAACATCTTTATTCAGCACAGTGAGAAAGCATACGGTGTATTGAGGACCAGAAGTGTGTACACTGAGGTCATTATCAACTTCCACAGACCAATTTCTTTCTTCAGTGCACATGAATTCCTGTGTCATCAGACACGAAAACCAAAGTGTTCAGGATCTCTGTTCATTTGTTTTCTTTCGTGTGTAGTCAAAAGAAAAAAAAAGTACCACCTTAGTATATGAAAGACCAAGAGATAAAAATAAAAATAATTCAAATTCAAATCTGATCCAAATTAACTTAAAGTTAATTAATCATAGAAGATTCAGATAGAACACCTACTTGCAAGTCAATGAATTTCAAATTTGGGCAAAGTCTTTTCGAGTTTTAGACGATTAGCATGTAGTCACAGTGACACTTTGTGTTCAATGTTAGGGAATGCAGCCTAGGAAAGTGCTGGATGAACAGATACCAAAGGCATCGCGCACGGGGAATATTGCTACAAAGTCCATCTTTGGGAGATCCAAGGAGAAAACGAGAAACAGAACGAGTCAAAATGAAACCTGTGAGCTCAGCCTGACTAGACCAAAATAAACATGATGTGTGGTTAACACACGGAGTGTGTCTCCAAATTCACTAATATTCTTCGTGTGGTCTTCTAGAGTGTTCTGTCTCCCCTTTTTAACTTGACCGACCTAAAAACCTCTGTATCGAAAGTACCTGTTCTACATTATTTATTTAGAGATGTTATTGCAGGTTATTTCAATTGTTTGTTAAAATCTCAATGGATAGTGGGATTTATGCTCTGAAATAAAGTCACACAGAAACTTATTTGTATTCAAATTGTTTTTTTTTCTTGAAATGATACAATTCTACTTATATCTGATGAAGCGAACAATAATAAATTTCAATGACTACTAGCAAAAGAGACATTTTGAATCCAAATATCCAAACGTATAATTATACAACATCTGGTTAAGGATATTTAAATTTTTTTAGCGTAAAAAGAATATTTTCTTCTAAAACCCTTGTATCTTTACAAGGGTTGTGTAACATAGATTTAGAGAAAAAAATCATTTTTAAGCCAAAAAAATAAAAGTTGAATTTACTAGAATATTTATATGATAATAAAGTAGTTTGAAAAGAAATTTCAAAACCGTTCAACAATTAAATAAGTCATGGGCTAGATGTTAACGCAAAGCATTCATTAGTATACCTAGACCTCAAACACTTAACTAATCTGTGCTGAGAAATGAATACATAAGTTATTGAGCTGAAAGGCCTAAAGCCAAAGGACAGCTAAAGTATCTGGAGTATCACTCCCAGTGGTGGTACAATCTTGTCTAAGTACAATTTGGAAATAGCTGGAAAATAAGAACTATCTAAACAGCTAACTAGGGATATTTGGTACCTCGATAGAAACTTTTCACAATTCAGATGAGATAGATATATATATGTACACATGTACATATGCATATATACACGTACATGGATAAAAACACAATATTTGTATAAAAATAGATTTAAATGCATTTGCATCTATGTAGGTTAAGTCAATTGTGGAGTTGAGTAAAAATGGTGTATTAGAGACAAAATAGAGTTTTCACAGTATTTTTGTGAAAAATATGCAGATTGACCATTTCATATTCATTAAAATTATTAGTTGACTTCATTACTTTCTCTCTTAGTTTTCCTCTAGACAAATTAAAAACAAATTCTAAATGAAGCTCAGGTAACTTAGAAAACTTGCCCCAAAGCTGGCAACTAATAAGGGGCAGAGCAAGGGTTCAAACCCAGAGCCAGCTGGCATATTCTTTTCCAGCACATTACTGGTGCACTTCCTAATTTACTTAGATTTGCATCTAAGAAGTTGTGTACAGTTGATATTTTGTAAATTAAATCTCTCCTCAACAGTGAATTTGCTTGAATTTGGAAGAATTCTTAAATTGTGTAGTTTCCAACCTTAAATATTCACAGATTCACAGCAATTTCCCAAAGAGAGAGATATTTCTTCTTATATGAATGTGTTCCTTTGCAGCAAGTAATCAATAAGTGTCAGATTACAGAACAAATGTAAGATATTGAAACTATGGGTTAAAAAACATTGTCCCTAAAACTACAGTTACGCCTTCTTAAACTCAGCAACCTCAACTTCATACTAAGAAGTGAGAAGTTTAACGGAGGGTCTATCATTGGTTCAAACGGTCATATTTTGAGGGTACAAGGGGTTCTATTAACAATTATATCAGAACAACTGGAACACATGGGGACAGTCCCCAAACTGATCACACTATTCGTGAGAGCAACTCTACTGATGTAAATTTCGTCCTGCATTTACATCATTGCCTGCAGTCAACTTACATTTTCTTATATTTTAGGGACAAGTTGGAATCATGGAAGTATCAAAATTGTTTTTAATTCTGTAAGCAAAGCAAACAGAAATGGTCAAGCATATGACAAAAAATACAAGACACTCCAATCTTGTAAGATAAGAGAAAGGGGTGAAAATGAAAATGACAGGTTTGTTTTAAAGTATTATTGTTGGTAGGTAAAGGAAGAAAGCACTGAATAAATACAAGCCTAGTAAAAATAAAGCTATTATTATTGTTCTGTTGAATACTTAACCATGTACTAGAAACTCTTATGTGCTTCACAAACAATACCTCATGTAATTATCATAAAAATATATAAGCAAACTGTATTATCCGTAATATACATAAGAGGAAACTGAGGCTCAGAGAGATTAAGTAATTTTCCAATATCAACTTGGAAATGGCACAACTGATTTAAAACTAGGTCGTTTTTTCTCTAAAGCCCATACTTTTTACTAAAATGGCCAAAGAAAAAAAATCTTGGTGTCATAAGTGACAGTTGAGTCATGTACTCAAATGAATTACCCTTAATGTTATTAAGTGTGATATTTGTTCTAGGATTAAAAGCAGGCAATATGCTTTCACAGTAAGGTCATTAGATGAGGATTCAGAATATAAAAACCTACTTCTGGTCCTTAGACTATTTGTGCGGTGTTAAGCAAGTCCCTGGTATTCTCCTAAGTTTCCTTATCTATAAAATTAGTTAATTCACTGAGTACACATTTATTGAGCCCATTTTCTTTTTTTTAACTTTCTATTTTATATTAGAGTACATTTGATTAACAATGTTGGGTTAGTTTCAGGTGTACAGCAAAGTGATTCAGTTATATATACACATGTATCTATTCTTTTTCAAATTCTTTTTCCATTTAGGTTGTTACATAACATTGAGCAGAGATCCCTGTACTATACAGTAGGTCCTTGGTGGTTACCCATTTTAAATATAGCAGTGTGTATGGAGCCCATTTTCAATGCAAAGCCCCATTTCTAATGTTGTGTGAAACCCAGAAATGAATATGACTCCAGGTCTGTATTATAATTGCATTTGGAATAGCTGTGACTTCTTCATAATTATTTGAGAAGTTTTGATGGATGAAATAACACTTTTTTAAAAAATCTGTGAATTCTGGAAACCAAACCCTAACCTAGAATATATTAACATTAATTGAGTGCTTAAAAATCTGTCATCTTACCTAATTAAATCATCATAAATATTCTGTGAGATGGGTATTATTAGCTCTATTTTGTAGATGAGGAAACCAGAGATTAAATTACTTTCTCAATTTAGCATAACCTGAAAGAACTAAAATCAAGGATCACATTAGATCTATCTTAATCCCAAATCTATGTTTTCCATTTATTCATTTATTTATTAAACTAACAGTTGTTGAGTGCATAATAACGTGCCAGGTATGGTGCGAAATGCTTAGAAAAGAGATCAGATCTCTGCCGAGATGAAACTTACAGTCCACTGGGGAAATCGTCCATTTAAAAAACAGACATAAAAAATATAGCAGTAAAATTAACAGTTTGCGAAGGACAATTACAGGGTACTATGAGAATGAATAACAGGGAAAATACTTAGATTGGGTTGTCAAGGAATGAACCACAAGGTAGAGCTTAAACTCCGAGATAATCTAAATTTCAGTGCTGGCCTCATTTCACCTTTTTGACAGTGCCAATTAATTTAAGCAAAACCCTCTACAGTATGGTCAATTCAATAACATTAGACCAATGGTAAGGTCTAGGAAATGCAGTTGTGCTTATATTAGCACATACCCTCCTATCTGCTCAGTGACACACAACTTAATTGGTATGTGAAAGTGCTTTGGATAATATGGGTGTGTGTGTTGGTGGGGGGAGGTAGCGAGGAAAAAAAGAGAGCGTAATTCAAGGTAGTCAATTCACTGGTTGACATTCCCTGCTCTCTTCACCTTTAGAGCAAGAAATTGCTACCTTCACCTTGCGTGATGAATTGTTATTTTCCAGACATGGGATTTAGTTTTCTCCTTCTTGTTCCATCATCTTTGCAAATCTGCTTGCCTCATAGCAGGGTTCTGAGGGTTAATCATTTATTTAGTGTGTAGAAAAGTACTTTGGGCATCTCAGAAGAAATATCTTATACGGTAGAGAATAAATAATACAACAATAACAAGCTGGTGAATTGTAGTTGGTGTGCATCTCTCATCGCAAGTCCTGCCTGGACCCTACCAGTTATTCCTCTATGGGCGGGCAGGGTGAATTACTGAAGTAAAACACACGTATTATTCCTGGCCCGGAGAGTATATCCAACGGATAACAGGAAAAGGGTTCCTAAGAGTTGAACTGCAAAGGGGAAGATAAATAGAAAAGCAAGATAATCCAAAAAGTGGATTCTTAACTTTTTTTATTCAAGAAGATCTTTCTAGAACTTTCATAGGGGTTGTGCAGGGCATTGTGGGCTCTATTTCTTTTTTATGGGTTCTGAACCTCCACCCTCAGTTTACTTTTGAATATACACTAGTGACCTGCTGAATGCCTTTTAAAAGATGAAGTGTAAGCAATTTTCTCCCCCAATGGATTTGCATTGATAATCTCCAAAGACAGATCCATAGACCAAAAAGACATTCTCAGTCTGTGCAGACCAGCAGGAAGCAAACTGTTCTTTTCCCCATCACATAATCATGAATACTGCTACCTCCAATTTTCCTTCATCTGGGAGCCGGAAATCCTGCAACATGAGCACATAACCATACAAAAGGGATGAATCAACCATGGAGACCAATCAGATGTGAACTAAATTCCGTTAGGAGCTTTGGGAGCCTCTCCTCCACTCACAGCCCTGTTTCCTGATTCCATCCAGATTCCTCAGAGGTAAAGCCTGAGGTTAGGGCCATTCACGGCGGTAAAACGGGTGCAAACCCAGAGTCACTTATGATCATCCCTCTGGCAGAGATGCCTCGGTTAAGCTGCCAAAAGTCAGAGAAGATCGTTCACATTCTTGGAGGAGCTAAAGTCAGTTTGCTTGCTTCCTTCGTAACTCTGTTTGGGCTCATCCCCACGGGGAAAGTAGGGATTTTGATGGGAGAAAGAGAGGAAGAAGAGGTAATTTTTGGACCAGAGGCGATTTGAGAAGGCGAATAGAAGGTCTAGCTTTCTCGACGTAATTAGATCCTCACCCACTCCTGAGAAAGAATTGGAGTCTGATCCAAAGGCTGCATAACTATGGGTGCTCTCCCGGCAGGGGAGAAGTTGTACTGTAAGTGCTGGAGAGGGCAGCCGAAGCCTCCAGCGGCAGTGTTGGTAGGGTTTGAAATTGTGCCTAGGATGAGCGCTGACCTTTCCTAGTAGCCTAGAGAGCCCACATGGGAGGGCTCGACTCAAAACTCCTCTCTTCTCCACCTCCAAATAAATAAAAGCTGCTCCACTTCTTCTGTAGGGGACTTTTCCTACATTTTTATTCAACTCTTGCCACACGTCTTAGCATGTCCATCCTGCTCTGTAGAACAAGAGTGGGAGCTAGTGGCCTACTGGTCGGGGTGGGAGAGGGGAAGGAGGAGTGACCCATCTTCTGAACTCCTGGGACCTGAGCCTTCTGTGCTCGGAAGCAAGCCAGCTGTCACCATAGTCTAGCAGTCCAGTCACCAGGCTTCCCAGGGGCAGGCTGTAGGTGAACGGGGCGGCAGCAGCCAAGAGCTGTTCTGAGGAGGATTTCTAATGCTGCTGGGCATTGGGTAGGGATGCTCCTTAGAGGAAAGCCAGCTGGGGCAAAACCCTGTGGAGGCAGCAAGTACAGGTCTGCTGGAGGGCAGACCTGAGGATGTATTTCATGGCCAGGCGTCTGGAAAGATGTGGGAGCAGAGATGGGAATGGGAGAAAGTGAACCTTGCTTCCCCGTGTGCCTGAGAAGATGATATCTCATGTCCCCTAGGCACAGAGAGGCAGGGAACATCTCACCAGGACGACGCCTACAGAAGGTTGACCGTCACTGGTGAACTCTATTTGGCAGTGAGGAGACTTCTCACCCTCTTGAGCCCCGTAAGGAGAGATAGCATGCAGACCTGTGACAATATGACTGTGGGATCCATCATGAGCCTTTCATAGCAGCACCATCCTCCTGGCTCATCCTCTGGGGCCAGGGTGGGCTCTGCAAGAAGCTTGGCCCAGGCCTAGAGGTCTAGCTGGTCCTCCACTCATCACCTCCCACTTTACTCCAGCCCACTTCTCTCCATGTATTCTAGTCATCCATAAAATCACTGGAGTGGATGCTCTTCCATGATACAAAATTATTAATTTTGCCCTTCCCCTTTCAAATAGAAAAGAAAGCTTGCTATTCAATAAATTAAGTATTTGTGAAGGGGGGTTGTAACATGTGTCAGTTGGAGAAATCAATAATCCAAATATCAGCAGGCCTCACATCCTCTTAATAGCCTCATGTTCAATATTTCTTACTCCAGAAAAACTTTCATTTCCTTCTCTGAGAAATCTCCATGTATAAGGACTATAGATCCCATGCCTAAGGCAAGGGCTACATGATTCTAAAAACTAAATAGTTTGTAGTCATATGAAACAGCCTGTTTAATTCCCAATATTGAAAAATATTGGCTTTTAATAGTACCGTTAACCTCTCACCATCAACTATAGTTGCTTATTTATTCATTTAATCACTTAAAGCAATGGATTGGTGTGGAAGCAATTATAATGTTTCAGTACAATGTAATATTCGACTTTTTCACTCATGCAGTTTCCAGCAACATATCGGAAATGGAGTGTCCAGGAAAATCAGGTCAAAACTTCATGATGGTATAAAAGAAAAGGACTTATTTCTTTGTTCTCTGGACTTTTCCTTTGAGTCCTCAAAGCAAACTTAATGACTGAGTTAGGTAAATCGGGTTGCACAAACTTTCAGTGTAATTCTGATGGTATTGATCACCAGTTAACTGTCATTTTCTATTCTTGGTTTGAGCAACTTGTAGAGAATGAATAGACCTGGAATGAGTCCCTGGTATTTGCATGTCATTTTAGAACTGTCAAAGTGCTTTCATAGATCTAATCCTTTGGGTCCTCAGAAGAACTCTCTTAGGTAGATAGAGCATCTAAGTAAAGCAATTATATTCATTCCCATTCTACAGCTGATGAAATTGAGATCCAGAGAGGAAAGGATAAGCAGACCAAACAAAAGACAAGTGTTACCTTTCCCAAATTCTTGTGAGCATAATTCAAGTGTCTTTTCTTTTTCTTCTTTTTGTCAATGGTTAATAAGCACCGTTTGAAACAAAGTTTATTTTTGCCATTATTAAAAACAATAATTTTCTAATGACTCTGCCCTCTTCACGTCCTGGCTTTGACTCCTTCCCAGCTCTGGCCCTCCAGGCCTGATCCCTCTTCCCTCTAAGTCACACGATTCTAATCAATTTGTACCTCTGTTGCTGTCACACGTTCCCCAGTGAGGCGTCAACATTCTGACCACTGATTTCAAAATAACTTTAGAAAACAGTGATGAAAAGTAGATTTTTCTACCGGAACTAATAGGTATTCCTGGGCAATTCCTTCCATATTTTTGCACAGTGTATGCTGTTCATAAATAATGTCAGAAGTGGGCCTTCGCTCCTTTGGTAAGGTGGTCATTTAATGTAAGTAAATCCACATTAAATATTGAAGATCAGAAAAAAGCAGCCTCTTCAAAGAGGTCACATTTAAGTGAAGAAAAAAAAACAAAAAAAACACAATGTGTGGGGAGAAGACCAGCCTGGTGCTGGGTGGCACAGAGTTAATGGCTCATAGAGAGCATATACATGTTTTTTAAAGATGTTTTATTGCTTACAAAAGGAAGTAGTCTTGAGAGACTCCAGCCAGCTGTGGCTGTCGGACTAGGAAGGATCCTGTTCAATTAGTGTTGTAAAATAAAATACTTTGTAAAGGAAATAAACACGATGCTAGCTAAGATTCATGCTTTCAAATATACACAAGGTTTGAATTTTTAATTAGGACTGCTAATTACAGTCATCAGAAAGCAGAACAGAATAGATTTTACCTTACATTTAGCAGACAAGCCTTCAACCCCAGTGTATTTTTCAATTTCATTAATATTTTATGAAAATGGCCCTTGCAGCTTCAGCCTATTCTAGTCTCCTACAAAACTGCCCCACATTATGGATGCCAATGCCTTTAAGCCATGTGCATTAGTGTGATGACAAAATGCACAACAGCGTCTTGTCAACCATCGCATCAATTGATTCTATTAGATAGTGTAAAAACAGTTGGGTGTGAGTTATCATCTCAGTGACACTAATGATGAAGCAAGACACTGGCTGAGAACAGCCATTAGCTATAAGCCAGAAATTAATGATTCTAATATTTTTGAACAAATTAACCTTAATGAACTGGTCTCGCAAATACTGTATTATCTCCAGATAAGTCAGCAAGTGGAACAACCCCGTTACATGAACACGTGGTAAACTTATATAAATAAGGACATTAAATAAACACAAACCCTATATGTCCATGTTTTATAGGTTTACCCCTCTCTCATGCTGCTTGTACCTCAGATACAATATAGACCCAACTAGTCACTCCCCTGATTATAGTGAAATTGGTAGTGATTGAATATTTTATAAAATTGCCTGTAACATCATGGAAGCATAAGTAAAATATTCCCCCAAAGTTAGAGGATAACTGATTGTCAGAAAATTAAATGTTGTATTTAATATACAAAGGACTTCCCTAAATGCAAGGTGAATCCTTTTGTAAAATGATGACTTTTTCTGTTATTGTGAAGAATATCACCCCTTCTCATTATTTGTTCATCTGTTTTGTTAGGTTTGGAGTTTTGCAAATTGGGTTTTCATAAAACAAGTCACACCTGCGGTACTCCTAGGAATGAAGCGTGCATTTCCCCTCTGTAAATACTTTGGTAAAGTTCATTACAGTGATCCCAAACTAATCATTGGTGGGATGACTTTGAAACGTAAAATAAAATAAAGACAGGGGCACTTTTGTTAGCAATTCCTGCACAAGAGCGAAGTACTGTACAGTAAAATTTTGACCCATTCTTGCATTCTCTATAATTGTTAGTGTGCCAAAGTTAATGGCATTCAGTTAGTAGGAATACAATTGACAGACAACTCAAATGAAATACACCTCCCTAAGATAGTTCACTGCCAGATTCAACTGCAGCTTGAAAAAAAAAAAATGTAATGATTTTTTAGCAGTGGTTTTGCTTAGATAGTTTCTTGTGTGTTTCTTCCACACAAGGCAACTTCAGTTTTCTCTCTTCACCCAGAAATCTGCACTCATGTAACCACACTTTTCATCACAAACGATCTTTACTTTTGTTTAAAAGTGTTTAGTATCCACTCAAATCCGTGGTCCAAAATCCTGGAAACTCATTCACAAGTCCTGTACAAAACTCAAATGGCTAGCATAGCACAGGGAGATGAGCTCGGTGCTTTGTGACCACCTAGAAGGGTGGGATAGGGAGGGTGGGAGGGAGGGAGATGTGAGAGGGAAGAGATATGGGGACATATGTATATGTATAACTGATTCACTTTGTTATAAAGCAGAAACTGACACACCATTGTAAAGCAATTATACTCTAATAAAGATGTTAAAAAAAATAAATAAAATAAAATAAAAAAACTCAAATGGCTAATTTAAAGAAGAGGAAACAAAGGAAAGGCACTTGCCAACAACAGTTTGTTGGCTTAACTTTGACTTGCTTTTCCGGGAAGGAAGAAAACAGAATTTTCAATGTGAACTGTCAGCCCTGGTTATGACAGAAGCTCACTAGTGAGAGATCCGGAGTCTCCCCTGCGTTGGCAGAGGAGCAAAGAAACCCTCCAAACAGAATTCTTTCAAGCCTCCTCTACAACTCCACTTAAATAATTTACTTTTTATTTTTTCTCAGACTATTCTTTTTAAAGTTGGCTGGCATGTGTGTTGACAAGCATGCTTTACTGCATAAGATGACTTGTGTATTTGGAAAGGGGAAAAAAAGTCACAAAAATCCCTCCAACTCAGAGAGTAAGAGAACTACTATATTTACTCTGGGGAAATACAGTTAGTGTGAACTCTGGCTTCAGCTAAGGGGCACTAGATATAAACTAATACAAGTAAAATAGCTGTTTTTGGAAGGTGGTTTACTAATTTAAGAACCAAACCAGTGGCTGTGTACCGAATTCAGCAAACTAACTGGCCATAGAACTGTTAGCTCTAGGCAGAAAGACCTTAAATCCGTTCATTAGAACATAATACATTGTTACTTAATCCATGAAAGCTTAATTCTAAAATTCATCCTTTCAAAGTTCTGACAGTTACTGGAGAGTATAGTAGATGAATAAAATGATGTGGAAATAATGGCTTAAGTGTAGCTGCTGATATTCTAAATCCTTGTTTTCACACTTCAATATTTATGATGATGTGCAGTGACTAAAATAGAAGGTTGGAAAGAAAATAAAATAGAAGGTGGAAAGACAACAGGCTATTTAGGTCATTCATATATATTTGGATTATAAATGGAATGACTGACCTGGGCTTGCTGAGAATCTTTACGTTGATAAAATACAAAAGACTCTTTCCTACGTATCTCATAGTAAACGGATTCAGAAAACTGTTCAGAAAACACAATCTTTTTTTTTTACTAATCCAGGAAATATTCTTCTCTGAAAAGAAGATAATTTTGTGTTTTATGAATAGTAATAAAACATTCTTTTAGTAAAAACACCATTTCACCCCCCTACCCCTGAAAAGTTTTTATGTAATATCTTTTGAAATGGTTCACAGAATTCTACCCGGTGTATTACATGTCATACTTTATAAGATAACATATTATTAAAGATGTCTTTACATTGCTTTTTCATAAAATCTTCCTCTGTTATAAATCTTTCAATTGTTACTGGCAGGGCAGAAGGAAACTGGCAGAGAAGACAGTGCTTGGCTGTAGGTGTTTGACATTAACCACTTCTATCTACAAGGTCTTCACCATTGGATGGGAAAATAGAACACGGTAGTTTATTTACTAACAGACCTGAAATTATATTCAGACCAAAGCAACAAACAGCATAGATGCTCTAGAATAGATTGCTCTGAAATGTACTTTCAACTTGCAATGGAAAATGTTCCTAGAATTATTTTGAGATTATAATAAATAATGAGCCTATGCAAGTCCATTTCTTCCTAAAGACCTATAAAGCATTCTATTTATAGTGACATACTCTCAATTTTATAGTTAATAAATACTTTTGAATCTAGATGCAAATAGTTGGTAGAAAATTTTTGTTTGATTAGCTGATACTCCAAATAATAAAAAGTATTGTAAAATTCAGGTGATCCAAAATTTGACAAATACTGGTCCTCATCATTCCATCCAACAACCAATGTACACTTAAAAAAAATCTTGGGGTTTATAGTCTCCATCTGTGCAATAAACTCAAAGTGATTCCTTTTTATATCTACTTTGATATTCATCATTCATTCATTCATTTGTTCTTTCTTTCATGTATTCTCATCACAGGCATGAATTGAGCATCTGTAGCTGTGCTGCCCTATAGCGACATGTGTCTCTTGAGTACTTGAGGTGTGATTAGTCTGAACTGAGATATGCTTTGACTGAAAAACAAGCATTTTACCTTGATTATATGTTGAAATGATCATACTTTGGATCTACTGTGTTAAATAAAATATATTATTAATTTCTTTTTGATATGTGACTACTAGAAAATTTAAAGTTACATATGTGTCCTTCATGCTAACCTACAGGGCAGCAAGCTCTGTGGTAGGCTCTGGAGATTCTAAGGTGAAAACCACAGTGATCTTGTCTTCAAGGAGCTTAGTTTAGTGCTGACATGAAAAGTCTAGAGCAAAAATTCCAACTGTATTATTTTCCTGTGGCTTGACATCCAAAGCAAATGCCTTTTTTATTTCTCTTTGTTGAATCAGTATTCCTAATATGTAAAAGTCACTTAATACTTGCAATGTTCTACAAGACTCCCTGTTTTTGTCAGCACAGAGTTTGGATAACTTGGATGCTAAGTCAATTTGGCCTGTTACGCTAACCTCTTCAGGAGACTTCGTCACTACTGAGGAGCTCAGACTCCTGGAGAGGCATCTGGAGCTGGTTGCCCAGCAATTGTTGCCCTTGCAATCGGCATTCAACATCTTATCCTGCTTACAGTCAATGACAAGGCTGCTTAGGGACAGGGGTACACTCAGTTGTCTGGGAATAGAGTTTTCCTCCGCGTGAACCTAATTGGCCTGTACAGGGATTGTAGCTGTAACTTCAGCCTCATTAGCACCATACTTCCACCGTTATTGATCTGGCTCAAATCGCTAATAGTAAGTACGCCCTCCTTGGAAAAGACACATCCTATGGAGAGCTCTCACTCTGTGAAAACAGAAATACCTCACTCGTTATATCATGACATTGCTGGACCACGCTATTTATTTTCTGGGACCTTGAACTAGTAATTTAGCTTACCAAGAAACAACTTTATTTCAGCCATAGTCACATGGTCTTTTTGTGCCTACAATAAAATATTTCAATTATTATAAGCAGTTTCTTTTTTTTCACGTTTTCCTCAGAATAGCTTAAAGTCAATTAATTTATACTTGTACATATATAAAATTAAATTTCAAAGAGGGGTAAAGGAATTTTTGACATCCTTACAATGGCATTATCTTTATGACAATTCCAAAATATTTCGCCTGAGGGAAAAATGTGGAGTTGGTACTTGGTAGCCATTAAGTCCAGGGCAGTCTTGTTGGGATAGTCAAATCCTTTTGCTCAGTGTATTACCCTCTGGTCTCCGCTCCCCAGCCAACTACTTGATTGGATAATGGTTGGGATTGACTGACAAGTGTGACAAAGGCCACAGGGCCATCTCTTTATGATGGGAATTGATGTCTCTGTAAATACAGTCCTTCACCTTCAATACCTTTAAACACCCAATGATTAACCTAAAGTATCTCAGATTTGCTTCTATTTTCATTTATTCCCCTTTTACAACTGCCATAAGGCCCCCAAAGACAAGAGTACTCACTGCACCATTTTTCCTGTTCAGATGGTCAATTAAATATTTATTTTCTGTAAATTTTGATTAAGAATGCTAATATTATATTTTACTAAAATGTATACTTGGGTCTATGGCTCCATAGTATATAGTCAATTGTCTCATACTTCTGACATATAACCAACTTAATATGGTTTACTTTCCACAAATATAATTATTAAGAATCATTGTTATAATATTAACTAGAAGAAGAAAATAATATTAAGCCAACAATTTATTCTTCTTCCCTTAGTTTATGCAATAATATAGTACTCTGGATCACCTTCATTATTTGAGTGAGCTCAAATCTTCTTTGAAGGAATTTTATCACAGTGGTAGATGAGATAAGGTTTAATTTCTCAGGATGAAATTTTTTATCAAAAAGTCTGATGTGAAATGTATAAAAATTAAACATTATCTTCATTTTTATATGTTGTTCCATTGTAATAAAAGTTGGTCGAGCTAGACATTTTTCAGAGACAGATAAAGCAAAGTACTCGCTGAAAGCTTTAGTTAAAACATGCAAAACCTCTTTCAAGTATCTTTTATATTCCAGTGGGAATAACATTTATATGACAATTATTTTAGAAATACTGATCATTTAGAAATTCTACAGTTGACTTCAATCAAATCAAAGCCAATTTTAGATTAATGATCTTTTTAGTCACTTGAAAATGAATTTTTATGAATTTTTATGTATATATAAAAATGAATGGGTTATATGAAAGCTGTATTGGATTGCATCTTGAGAATATTGTACCATTTAAATAAACTTATATTTGTATATAATAACATTTTAATGATAAACAAAACATGAAGAGTGCAAGGTTAAGTTGAAAATCATGTAAACTTCCATGCCATTTAGGTGGTTAATAGAAACAAAATTCTAATAACTTAACTACAGCCATATTAAAACTTAATTAGAAAATAAGCTAAATAGTTAATTACATGAATCCACAAGCATTTATATGGTAGTTATCACCAGGTGAATTAAGAATGAATTACTAATATTTTCTACTGTTAATACATGGTTAATTAATGATTAAACAGTGTTTTACTGCTTACTCATTAATGATTTATTACAGTTACTTAAACAGTTTCCCAGATTTGAGTGCCTTAAATAGACATCTTCAGATTACTTTCCAGGTTTACCTTCTTTCTAATGTACTGATTACTCCATTTTCTACTGTATTACTCTGATCTTTCAACTGTGAATATCAAATATCTTGATTACCTGATGAGTAAGAGCTAATCCATTGGCGCATATGAATTCAAACAGTAGAACTGAATGTGAAAAGGGGCACAGATCTTCCTGTGTCAGTTCAGCTCTGCTCTTCTTCCCATGGACACATTCTCTTAAACTGTGAGTGGGAAAAGGGACTGAGGGACGTTAAACCCAAGTAAGCCAAATGGCCCCCCATCTTAGACTCTGCTCCCTGTTCCAGCATCTAAGTTGCCCTCATGTTGATGACAGTTCTGCCTGAGAAGAGCATGCTCTCTAGGTCTGTTTAGGTAAAGAGACCTTCTCTCGTGGTGGTCAGTTATGGGACCACAGAGGCCGTCTCTTAGTCATGGGGCCCAGGTCAAGGTGGTCTGTGTATTGTCAGGCATCCTGGTAGTGAGAGAGATCTCTCACTGTGCAGTTCATTTAGAGATGGCCCTTACCTTGAGATATAACAGTGATGGAGCTTATACGTGCTGGGGACCTGTTCTTTATCACAAATGTGCTTGTCATTGCTTCTGGATTTGCCTAGAGTCTCCCAGAATGCAATTATATCTTCTGATATGTACCTGACAACCAGATTGAGGTGTTTTTCTCTCATTTTGGAAAGCTACATGGAAATAGCTTCTGGGGTGTGACATTGCAATCTTAATGCTTGTCTTTATGTAACTATTTATCCTTATCAGGGGGATTCTGTGGCTGCTAGGAGACTGTGTTTAGTTGGTTTAGAAATGACAGTAATGCTCTGGAAATGGCTTTTCTTTTCTAAAAAAGGACAGGTATATGATAGGGGTGAAACTACTAAAATTAACTCTCTTTCTTCCCCACCTTTCAAAAAAATAGAACTTTAAAAGTACAGACTGTCAGAGGGAATGCACTTGTTTTACATTTGTTAAGGAAAGACAGAGAAATCTAATTCTTACCACAATAGCCTTAGAAATAATGATAAGCCTTATCCAATGGAAACTTGGCTATATTCCTGCACTATAAGCTGTTAAATATCTATTTTTTTTTAAAAATCAGCTTATTTTAAAAACTTGATTTATTTTGTCTGTCCTTAAAAAATTTAATATAAGTTCAAGGTAATGTGACACTTCTAGGTTTCTAGGAACAGAAAAAAAAACTTATACTATGCCAAATTTGAATGGAGAAATCAGTATATTGTAGGATGGTTTCTGTCTTCCATGCGGAGAAAAATGGTAGAGATGATAGAATTGAAAATAGTTCAGAATAGAGAAGAAAAATCAGATTAAATATTGCTGATTAATGTTGTTTATTAGTCACAGCCCTAATCTATAAAAGTTGATCCCGGTTACATATTTGAATCAAGGGACAACAATTTTAGAATTATGAAATGTTGTAATATAGATTCAATATATACACATATTGACGAATGAGAATTTAGTTGTATATAATAAAACAAAAAAGTTAATATTGCGGTACATATCTAGAAACTATTTGGAAAGAGTCATATTTACCTTTACAGTTTGAGTGTTGTTTGGGGTTAGGATTTCAAAAGCATCTGGCTAACACCCATTGCCAGCACAGTTTTGTCAGAGGTAACATTTTTAAAATTTATTTGCATCTCTTTAACTGTCAACCTCTGATGAGGTAGGGATTGAACATTTGGAAATGTAAAGAAATATATAGAAGGAGGGAAGGAGAAGAGAAGTAAAAGCAAGGGCTGTTTGAATGTTTTGCAAATTTTATACCAGCCTGAAGCAAATGGGTATCAGTCTGTGATAACTTTTGAAGGTTAATTTAGAAATCTTTGTTTCATGACATCAGTGGATGTTTCCATTATCCACTGAGATGGTGCCTTGAGTTGTAGAATGACACTTCATTCACTCACTCATTCATTCACAGATTTTTGTTGGATATCTGCTATGTGATGGGCTCTGGACTGAGCAAGGACAGGAAAGTCAATTTGAAAATGAAACTAAGAGTTTCAAGAAAAGTGGCAGTATTGTGGAATTCTAGACAAAGCTAATACGACTCAGTAGCAAACCAAAATATGAGTTTTGTAGCAAAACATCAGTAGCCAAATGTCTTTTCATAGTTTTCTTCTTTTATTATTATAGTGACCTACAATGAATCTGATAAAAGTGATTTCAGATATTTGCAGGCCCACCATCCAAACAACATTGTGCAGTGGCTCCTTCTACTATAGGGGTGCTGGCCAAGGATTGAGTCCTCCAACAGTAACCTCAGGGGGATGAAGTTCTTCATGGTTCAAGGACAAAAGTCGACTAGAGTTCTAGGAGATGCAGGTCTCCATTTCAGAAACAAAGCCGTTAGATCTCTTGTTTCAAATATCCAGTCTGTTTTTTGTGTTGCTCCTCATAGAACTAAGCTACTATGTGCTTTGTGTGAGGATCCTCTTCTTTGAGAAGAAACAACACCCTTGACTGCCATCTTTAGAAGGATAAAGCATGACCAAGGGACCAGGTATGATCAAAGAGAAAGGGATAAAGCAACATGTTGCTTAGATTCTTATTTGCCTTTAGTCAAAGAAAAAATAAAAAGCTATACAAGTTTGAGACCAAATTATGTTTTTGATGCTAACTAGGTGAGTTCAGATGGAGGATTTTTAACCTGTAGCCCCTGGACCCATGTAGATAGGTTTTAAGTAATCTGTGGACCCCATTATATTGTATGCAAAATTTTGAATGCATATGAGTTTTTCAAGGAAGGGCCTATAGCTTTCACCAGATTGTAAAGGGTCTGTCTCTCTAAATTTAAGAACAATTGCCTTTTTTTTTTCTTTTTTTTTTTCCTTTTGGACGCGCCATGCGGCATGTGGGATCTTAGTTCCCCAACCAGGGACTGAACCCATGCTCCCTGCACTGGAAGTGCAGAGTCTTAACCACTGGACCGCCAGGGAAGTCCAAGAACACTTGCCTTTAAAAATCATTTGAGTGACAGTGCTATTACACCAAGATGTATTTCTCTTAATTCTGGAATTTCAAGCTTTTTATATGAAATTGTTTCCTTCAAGTTAAGACGATGTAAAATCCAGTCAATACCTGCTATGATCTGATGAAGCTGAGGAGAATAAAAAGCTAACTTTCATTCCTCTGGATTACACAAGTTCATTTCTGTATTCTGCTCTAGCTCGGGTATGTAGACGTGGCCAGAAAGTATTTCCCATTGAGGGACAAGAAAAGATAGTTTAAAAATCCTGTTTTGGTATGCTGATAGGCTCTATAACCTAAAATAATTTCTTTGGTTTTATTTATGTACTTGTCATAGACCTTTACATCACTTTCTAAATTTAGCAGTTTTAATGTTTCTTGGGCAACTGACCATGAAAAAGTTTCCATCTTCAAGTAGGGGTAAAATAACTTAACTATTTCCATATCCCTCAATTATGGATAACTGTAGTTTGTTCTTCTATCAGCATATTTTTGTGAACTCACCCTTGCTATCTGAAAACTTCGCACAGTAATATTTTATTCTATCCCAAAGGCACCATATGTCACATTCCACCTTCCTAAGATAGACACCAGGTGTCAGAAAATGGCAGGCTCTCAGTAGCTAAAGTTGAAGGTAATGGTCTTTGGCATGTCTAAATGCACTTTAAGAAAAAAAGTTTTTCTATGAATAAAAGATGTGGAAAAGTCAGTCATGCTAAGTTATCATTTTTAAGCACATAATTGTTAGCATAAATGAAAGTTTTCCTATAAGAGTAAGGTACTTGGATTTTATTTAACAAGACATCTTGTACACAAATTAATAGATCCAATCAGATTAAAATTGTATATATATGAAAAACAACAAACAAAATAAAAACACCCCACAACCAACATATTATCATTTCTTGGAGTAGATGTGATGGAATGTATTCATTCTGGCATTGAGCTTTGACAAGTGTGGTTATGTGTAAGCGTTCTAGAAAAGAAAGGAGAAAGTATATTTATTCCAATCTAAATTATGTCCCTAGATAGCATGACGGTGACTGAATTTATCATATCCGCCCATGGAATTCCCATTAAAGATATCAGATATAGGCAAAAGGCTCAAATTACTTGTAGGTACAATATTTTAACACGGGACATGCAGATGGAACTTTTATAGATTCACAAATAGCACGGCTCACTGTACTGGAATGCTGGGTCCAAATGGCACATCCCTTTTGAGGTTACAGTTTAGAGTAAAACAGATTTATTAATAATCAATGCACCCATATGACCAAGAATGTTATCAGCTCATCCAAGACGGAAAACAACAGGAAACTTAAGCCAAGACTCATTTAATTTTTGCCCTTCTTACTATATGCATTGGAAAAGAACCCCATTGGCCCTTTTTTAGCTAGTAATGTCTAATGCAGGAAGACAGGAATAAGCAGAGTAGAAAGCACCTGTCAGCTCTATTTCCCACTCTCCTTGATTAGCATGAAACATTAATAGGGCTTTCAGAAATTCTGGCCTGAAATGGGCTTTGCCTGAGAACGTGTCTGTCTCTTTACTGCATAAAAGCCACTGTCATTAAAAAAAGGGCAGATAACTAAAGATGACTCTTTCTTGAAACTTATACCTTTTTTTCATACAATGACAAATTATTTTAATAATGGGAATCACATACACTGCCATTTTTATAATATTTCCCATAAAATTCCCCCATTAAATTTGCTCCTTTACTTGACTCATCTCTTTTTTTAAAAGAATGACATGCACAAAATGATACATCATACTTTCTTATAAAGAATTGAAAATGAACATACAGTAATGGATTAACATACATTTTAATAAAATTTTCATTGCTGTGCATTTCACTTTTCGATACTGAAAACCAGGGATATTCCAATAACCTCAAGCAATGCCTAAGGACAAAACAAATCATATGGTGGTGAACTATTTTCACCTATTTATTCTTCTACAGGAAAAAATATTCATAAATACCAAAGAAAATCAGATGTGCACCAAAAAATTATAACCAGTCTTAATACCCTTTGCCACATACTGTAAGTCACTGTATACTAAAAATAAAACAAAAAAAATGCTTTAGGGATTTCTAGAATCTTTCAAGGGTTTAGTGTATTGTTAATTTTCATTAAAGGTAAGTTTCAGATTGATTTCCATTTTCCGAAATGGCCACAAAAATCAAAAGATATAATGGGATTCAAATAAGAAGGTCATAGATCATAAAATATAGCTTCCAGTCTCTTAATAAAAACTATGCCCAGATTCGTAATTTGAGGGTTGAGTTTTTCGGTCTAGAAACTTTTGATTTGAGTTGAGCACTTGTTATATTTATGAAGTGAGTTCATTTACAAAGAAAAATGCATGTTAGGGAGCCTGTCCTTACATTACGTGAGTGTGTCAGCCAGCACCCTCGACGTTCTTGCATATGATTTCCTAAGAGGGCAAAGACAGCAGAGAACAGCCCTAGGTGAAATGAGGTGTCTACCAGAATTTTATTAAAAAGCAACACTTTGTGGAAAAACCATGCCAATTGCCCCAACTGCACCACTTGGCTATAATGGGGCAGCCCAAATTAAATGAGGTGCAAATCATAAATGTGTTTCCAGTTTCTTTCTGGTGATTCTATAAGTGTACAACTCCTGCAGCATCTTATAGACAGGTTCACTAGGCACCAATGACAAGCAAAGTTAAAAGAATAAATGTACTATAGATTTAGCTAAGAATAGCTGTTATTTAAAATATTGTGAGCACTTTCCATCCTATTAAGAAACATTTTTTTTTAAATCAGGTCTCCGAAGGAGGCTGCTGATAATATTGCTCTCAAAACAAGATGAGGCGCAAGTGCAGGGAAGGAAGGCCGTTTAAAAAAAAAAAAAAGACTAAAAAAGTCAAATCTTATCAAATGAAATTGTACAAGCCCCAGTGAACTGTCTGATGGTCATAAACCTATAGAGACTATGGAACACATCCTGAAAGGTACTTAAAAGTCTTTAACATTTTTTCTCTTCCAATCAGTGTTTCATGGATTAAAAACAGTATGTAAAGGATATATATCTGATCTCCGTGTATTCTTGTAAAGCAAGTCTGTGCTCAAGACACATAACACACAGTCTATAAAGCAAGACACACCCTTCATTGACGCTGACAACTGAAACTGAGTTTCAGAGCTGGGACCCCGAGGAGGAACTTTTCTAGTCATAAGTCCTGACAAGTCCCTGGGTGACATTACCTGGCGTCCTAATTGTCAGGAAGGCAAGTTAAGATTTTTCAACATAGCATTAAATCCTTTCCCAGTCCTAAGGAGACACATGAAAACCTCACGTATTTGAAATACTAACATGAAAACAGGCTGTGAATAATGGCCGAGGGACTCCAAATTGTTATTACAGAGAGGGAGGGAACCAGGAGCGGGCACACGTACAACTCCAGCTAAATGCTAATCAATAGGTCTATAGAAACATAAAGCTTAATTCCAGAACTATTAATGTGGAGCAATAGAATAAAAGCAATAATGCATATTCACTGCCCATGCTGCATTTT